>NC_083878.1:22697502-24160627 GCF_032452875.1 Bos javanicus
TTGGAGCACAAAGTCAAGGCAGTATACTTGGGGAAAGACAGCCTTCACGGTCATAAATTATGACTGGGAAATGGGCACTCCCCAAGACAGAGAAGGACTTATTATGTAACTCTCGTTAAGGGTTGCCAGTGCGGCAGGCTATTGCGTCTCTGGCGGGGTTGAGGACTCCCCAGGCTCTAGGAGGTCCCTGAGACAATGTGTCATACAGTGATGATGGGTGGAAAATACTCTCACTGTTCAAAATGTGATTGTTTTGGCCTCCTCTGTGTTAAGCTTTTGGCACTTGAACAGGACCCAATGTAACACCACAGCTGGGAAATGACATTATTTGGATTGGGTAAGAGGCATTTTTGAATTGGACTCCACTGTAGTATTAGAGACGGGAAAAATTCCTGTCATATTCAACAAATCCCAGAGGAACTATCTCTTTGTCGTTCGTGTTTGCATGTGAATGTGCAATATAAACATTTTTTTTTGTATAAATATACAGATAAGTTAGGTGGGCAAAGTTGTATAAATCTCTATTACTAGAATAATTCATTTCATAAATATTTACTGAGCATTTAATAAGCACCAGGGGTTCCGTTCCAGTGCATATATGTTTATACATACGTTACCTCTAAAATAGAGATGATGAATTCCTTCCTTGCAGGTATTACAGAACATAGCATGAGAAAAATACATGCAGTATAGGAGGCTGTCATAAACATTAGCTCCCCTTACATCTCTTCTCACTATTCCTCAGCTTTGAGATATGAATAACTTTTCTGTCCTTCTAAATTCTGCAAAACACCCCAACAGGTAGAGGAGGAAGTGTGAAATGTGGTCCGTTGAGGCCCAATTCAGAGCCCGTGACACCCATACTGAACCCTCTACTTCTAAAGAAGGACCCCACACCCCACCAGGCTGAGAGTGACCTGTCATCTTTAAGATCCAGTAAGGACTAGGAGCTTTTTCATCATAAACATCTGCAAATGTATTCAAATCTTATGAGACTAGACAGATAGGTATTTTTTTCTGATTATAAAATATATTTATGTTGTTGAATATTTAGAACATAATATATAAAAATAAAATGGAAAAGAATAATTAGATATAATTCTCCAATATTCAAGTGATATTGACTCAGTAGTGTATTGTCTATTCCCTACAGATGGCTATTGACTTTGGGGGCAGACTCCCAAGAAATGAATATAATGGAACTATGATGTCTCAATTTTGACTGCATATAGTGTTATAAATGGCAGCAATGCCTTATGACTTCCCTAAGCAGTGAAAAAGATGTGTTATGTAGTTTGTGGGGATATGTGTGTGGGGATGTGTGTGTGTGTGTGTGTGTGTGTGTGTAAGAGACAGAGAGAGAGAGAGAGAGAAAGAGAATGTATATGAGATTATTTAGGAGAAATTAATCCACTAGAATTTCACTGCAAACCAGAACTGAGAATAACAAACATGTTTAAATAGGCCTGTCTAGTTCTTTGTAAATATAATTTTAGGAAACAAACTAAAACATAAGGGCAAAAAGCCTACATTTTGCTTTGCATTTGCAAATAAAGCTTATTTCATCAATGGTGAAATTGCTTTGCCTAATTTGTAACCTCATTATAGTCCTGAACCCCCACCCCCTCACCCCAACATGATGCTCTGTTTATGTAGCTTCCCCTGGTGGCATGCGCTCCAAGCAGAAAAGGGTATAATTATAAATCTCCATCCACTAACAAGACCAATGGCTGCACCCAGCAACTCGACTCTCCCTTTGTGAAGCTCTACACAGGGAGCAGAATGGTGTGGATACCATTCTGAATGTGGAAGGCCTAAAACTATTAGGAAAACAGCTGCCTCTTTCAACGTTTACTCATGGTATCACTTTATCCATCTTGTCAGAAGCTAATATTTTAAGCAAGGACCAGATATTTTAAGACACTGTGCCTACAATTAATCACTCAATTATACCAGAAAACAGAGAGATACAACCATAACTTGTGTTTGAAGACTTATTAGGCTTGCTTAGAAAGAAGGGACTAAATTTGTGCCTCTGGGCAAAGTTAGACTGGAAAAAGAAGCTTGAAATGCAGAGTATGCTTGGTACTATCTCCATTTTTATAAAAGCAAAGCTAATGAGGCTCTGCTCTTTTTTTTAAATCATTTTTAAAAATTGAAGTATAGTTAATTTACAATGTTGTATTGATTTCAGATGTATAGCAAAGGGATTCAGTTATACATATACCTATGTGTGTGTATATATATATTTTTCACATTCTTTTCCATTACAGGTTGTTACAAGATATTGCATATAGTTCCCTTTCCTTATAATTTATCTAGAGGCGCTGCTCTCTATTCTGAGGCTATTAAAAGTATCTATCTAAACCTGGTGTCTTAGAGGAAATAAATATTGTAATGATGATAAACCACTCATTCATTTCTTCAGCAAACAAGAATTCAAGTGCCTACTGAATGTCAGTAAGAGCCAGACTTCTGACATCGGAGACTCATGTCATAGCCCTTAACTTCTACAGAAAGCAACTGGATGCAGTGGATACTAACCAAACCCAGGTCTCCCATATTGCAGGCAGATTCTTTACTGTCTGAGCCACCTGGGACTCTTTAGACCAAACTAATTCATTACTTACTAGAGTTATTTTCAACTTATGAAAAGAAAGTAGGAAAATTTCCCAAGCCTAACTTCACCATTTAAAAAAGAAGTGACATCATGGCTTTAGGGTTGGTTTAATTGTTTTTGAACTAAGAAATCCATTCAAAAAGGTCCTGTAGCTCATAATCTCATGCCAGGAAAATGAACAAAACAATGCAATAATACATAGCATCGTATATTTTTGAAAGGTATTGCATTTCTTTGTGATGGATTGGCCATGTAGTTGAAAATACATTCACAGAGGAAGGCACCAATTCTGCTGCACATTTATAGAAGCATCTATTTTTTTTTTTTTTCCTTACAGGTAAAAGATATTCAAGTGAGGGGAGAATTCCATATGAATGCACTTATGCATCCCCCCTCTGATGGGTCTAAGAGGTGATAAACAAATCTCACTTCTAAAACCTCAAGGGGAACACTTGAATCAGGAGCAGTGGAAGAACACAGGTAGACTGAGGACAGCTTGCAGCAGACTGAGACATTTCTTGAGTAATGGCTAAGTGCAAAGGGCTCTAGAGTTGGAGGGCCAACTCTCCATCAGCAGCCCCCCTTCTCTGATACAAAAAACATGAACATTTGGGTAATTTAATGGAAAGTTGTGAAAATGCAGCTGCCAACATTACGTTCCAACTAGATTGCTTCCTCTAAGCTTTCCTTGTAGAAATTTTGAAGCCTTCCAGACCTCCTTACCAGGGGGTTAAAAATTAAGTAGAAGGTCTGGGCTCTTGGATTTAGGATGGGAGGTGAACCAGAAAAGAGTCAATGGAAAGGAAAGGGGCCACCAGCTAACTACTATCATTTATTGAAAAACCTACTATGTGAGAATCTTATTCTGAGCATTTCATATCTATCATCTCTTTAAATTTCGTAACAATGCTAAGGTAATGACAGCCTTTCCTGCCAACCGCTGAAGCCCAGGCTGGGAGTTGTCCAATGATTTTTCCTGTATAATCGCACCCTAAGGGAAGACATTACTCTGATTTTTCCACTTCATGTTTTTCCCTGGCAATTGCTATGAGAGAATGCTGTTTTTGGAGTTGAATAGGCAAGTGTTGTGCATGATATGAAATATCAAAAAAAAAAAAAAAAAAAACCACCAAAACTGACACAAAGCACTAGTCAATTTCAGTCTATCTATGAATGATCGAGGTCTTTTCCTATAAAATGAACAGTGTGTATGGGTGTTAGTCGCTCAGTGGTGTCTGATTCTTTGCAACCCCGTGGACTGTAGCCCACCAGGCTCCTCTGTCCGCGGAATTCTCCAGGAAAGAATATTAGAGTGGGTTGCCATACCCTTCTCCCAGGGATTTCCCAACCCAGGGATTAAACCCAGGTCTCCCACATTGCAGGCGGATTCTTTACCATCTGAGCCACCAGGAAAGCCACAAATGAACAGATTCTACCTCAATTTTCAGCTGGGCTTTTGCTTTTTTTTTTTTTTTTTTAACTTTACAATATTGTATTGGTTTTGTTATATATCAACATGAATCCGCCACAGGTATACACGTGTTCCCCATCCTGAACCCTCCTCCCACCTCCCTCCCCGTACCATCCCTCTGGGTCTTCCCAGTGCACCAGCCCCAAGCATTATGGAGCGCCACCTCAGCCAGCCTGTGGACAATCAGTGCAGGATTAGTGACACTGTGCAACAGCCAAAGAGGTGCATTCCTGAATGCAGAGGTTGCTCACCACCAAGGAAGGAGTCAGTCGCTAGAATCCCAGCAAAGCCTATGGGTTTGTTCAACAAAGAGAAGGAATGTCTGGAGGATAAGACTCCCTGCAGTCATCTTCTGGAAAATGTCTGCCATACATATTTGCCTAACTAAAAAGCCTCTTGATGAAAGTGAAAGAGGAGAGTGAAAAAGTTGGCTTAAAGCTCAACATTCAGAAAACGAAGATCATGGCATCTGGTCCCATCACTTCATGGCAAATAGATGGGGAAACAGTGGAAACAGTGTCAGACTTTATCTTTGGGGGCTCCAAAATCACTGCAGATGATGACTTCAGCCATGAAATTAAAAGACGCTTGCTCCTTGAAAGGAAAGTTATGACCAACCTAGACAGCATATTCAAAAGCAGAGACATTACTTTGCCAACAAAGGTCTAGTCAAGGCTATGGTTTTTCCAGTGGTCATGTATGGATGTGAGAGTTGGACTGTGAAGAAAGCTGAGTGCCGAAGAACTGATGCTTTTGAACAGTGGTGTTGGAGAAGACTCTTGAGAATCCCTTGGACTGCAAGGAGATCCAACCAGTCCATTCTAAAGGAGGTCAGTCCTGGGTGTTCTTTGGAAGGACTGATACTAAAGCTGAAACTCCAATACTTTGGCCACCTCATGTGAAGAGTTGACTCATTGGAAAAGACCCTGATGCTGGGAGGGATTGGAGGCAGGAGAATAAGGGGATGACAGAGGGTGAGATGGCTGGATGGCATCACTGCCTTGATGGACGTGAGTCTGAGTGAACTCCGGGAACTGGTGATGGACAGGGAGGCCTGGCGTGCTGCAATTCATGGGGTTGCAAAGAGTTGGACACGACTGAGCGACTGAACTGAACTGATATATTACATTATTTTAGTCCACAAAATCTATTTTATAGATAAGGAATTTGATGTTTATCAGGATCAAGTAACTTGCCCAAGTGGTTACACAATTAGTAAGTTGCTAAGCTAGGGTTTCTAGGTCTGTCTCAGCAGCCTATAATTTTAACCATTATGTTCAATGGCCTATCTTGAACTCAGTTTATCAAACAGCTATTCAATTAATCTCTCTTAAGAGTTTTCGCAGATTTTAAGCACTTCTTTTCTTGGTTTGGCAATAACATTAGGCTGATGCAAACGTAATTTCAGTTTTTGTGTTGATATTGGAATACATTATTAAATAAATGTGGTTATGGTATCCATAATTTTAATGTGCATCTCTTGCTTTATGGTTTTTTTTGCTAAATCACTTATTACTTGCTGTTTATTTTATATTTATTTTAGACTATGGAAGTGATGTTAGACAAAAAGCAAATTCAAGTGATTTGCTTATTCGAGTTCAAAATGGGTCATAAAGCAGTGGAGACAACTCCGAACATCAACACCACATTTGGCCCAGGAACTGCTAACGAACATACAGTGCATTGGTGGTTCAAGAAGTTTTGCAAAGGAGACAAGAATCTTGAAGATGAGAAGCACAGTGGTTAGCCATCAGAAGTTGACAACAACCAACTAAGAGCCATCATGGAAACTAATCCTCTTACAACTACATGAGAAGTTGCTGAAGAACTCAGCAGGGAGCATTTTACAGTCATTTGGCATCTGAAGCAAATTGGAAAGGTGAAAAATCTCAGTAAGTGGGTGCCTCATGAACTGACTGCAAATCAAAAAAATCCTCATTTTGAAGTGTTGTCTTCTCCCACTCTATGCAACGAGTTATTTCTTGATCAGATTGTGACGTATGATGAAAAGTGGATTTTATATTACCACTGGCAATGGTTGGACTGAGAAGCAGCTCCAAAGCACTTCCCAAAGCTAAAGTTGCACCAAAAAAAAGGTCACAGTCACTATTTGATGGCCTACTGCCAGCTTGATCCACTATAACTTTCTGAGTCCCGGCAAAATCATTACATCTGGGAAGTACACTAAGCAAATCTATGAGATGCACGGAAAACTGTAACGCTCGAGTGCACGTCACATAACCAATGCTGCAAAAGCTGAACGAGCTGGGCTATGAAGTTTTACCTCACCTGCCATCTTCACCCGACCTCTTGCCAACCAACTACCAATTCCTCAAGAATCTCAACAACTTTTGCAGGGAAAATGCTTCTGCAACCAGCAGGATACAGAAAATGCTTTCCAAGAGTTTGTTGAATTGTGAAGCCTGGATTTTTACTCTACAGGAACAAAGAAACTTAACTTTTCATTGGCAAAAATGTGTTGATTATAATGGTTCCTATTTGATTAATAAAGGTGTGTCTGAGCCGAGTTATAATGATTTAAAAAGCAGAGACATTATTAAAAAGCAGAGACATTACTTTGCCAACAAAGATCCGTCTCGTCAAGGCTATGGTTTTTCCAGTAATCATGTATGGACGTGAGAGTTGGTCTTTAAAGAAAGCCGAGTGCCGAAGAATTGATGCTTTTGAACTGTGGTGTTGGAGAAGACTCTTGAGAGTCCCTTGGACTGTAAGGAGATCCAACTAGTCCATTCTAAAGGAAATCAATCCTGAATATGATGCTGAAGCTGAAACTCCAATATTTTGGCCATGCAATGCGAAGAACCAACTCATTGGAAAAGACCCTGATGCTGGGAAAGATTGAAGGCAAGAGGAGAAGGGGATGACAGAGGATGAGATGGCTGGATGGCATCACCAATGCAATGGACATGAATTTGAGTGAACTCTGGGAGTTGGTGATGGACAGGGAGGCCTGGCATGCTGCAGTCCATGGGGTCGCAAAGAGTTGGACACAACTGAGCAACTGAACTGAAATGATAATGATTTAAAATTCAAGGTCCAAAACCGCAGTTATGTTCAAACCAACCTAATAATTTTGAAGCCATATACACACAAACTCAAATGAAGAAAAAAAAACAAGTAAAAGATGCTCCAGATAGAGACTTTATAGTTGCACTTCTTGGCTATGGGCGGTTACACTTGCACTGCAAACGCATGACATCCACCCGGACCCAGCTATAGAAATACATTCTGAAGAGGGGAAACTTGAAATGCCCAGACTGTGGTCCTGAATTCACTTATGAATGCTTGATTTTAGTGCATTTACCAGTTTTTCTACTTGGATTTTAGTCACTATGGTTCAATATAACTGCTTCCAGCCAGTCCCCAAGACAGACTTGTTCACTGTAGTTGTCCACGAGTTTCACTCAGAAGAACCTCATATAACAGCAGCATAGCCCAGATACCAGGCTGGTCAATCAGCCCAAGAGTCCATCCCTCAGCACACCCCGCCTTTAAGATCTGCTGGTTGAGTGTGCTATGTTCCAACACTGCCTTCCAAATAGACCGTTTATAAAAAAGCAAGTTGCTGCTACCAGGGCATGCAAACATGGTCTAGCCCCTAGTGCCTGGCAGAGCTTCCATGTAACAGTTTTTGTTTAAAACAAACAAACAAAAATGAACATTTTCCCATTATTGCCTCAGGTTCTTCCATTTTCCCCATATTTCCTGAAATGTAATAGCTGAGAGATGAAATCACACATTTCACATTTTACTGTGAAAACATGCTGGAATGAAAAGGCCAAACATTTTCTATGAAGTGAAGAAGTGAAGTGAAGTCGCTCAGTCGTGTCCGACTCTTTGCGATCCCATGGACTGTAGCCTACTAGGCTTCTCCATCGATGGGATTTTCCAGGCAAGAATACTGGAGTGGGCTGCTATTTCCTTCTCCAGGGGATCTTCCTGACCCAGGAATCAAACCCAGGTTTCCTGCACTGCAGGGCTGATATCCTTCAGAATGGACTGGTTGGATCTCCTTGCAGTCCAAGGGACTCTCAAGAGTCTTCTCCAACACCACAGTTCAAAAGCATCAATGCTTCAGCGCTCAGCTTCCTTTATTGCCTAACTCTCACACCCATATGTGACTGCTGGAAAAACCATAGCTTTGACTAGATGGACCTTTGTTGGCAAAGCGATGCCTCTGCTTTTTAGTGCTAGAGAAAAAGCCAGCCATCTTCCTGGGCAGAGACGGAAGTTAGTGCCTTAGAATCAATTCTTAACTATGTTAAAGTTTTGAGTCTTGGTCAGTTTCCAAGCGTGGGGAATTGGCTTTCAGCAGCCTGGAATGGAGGGATCCACTGCCCCCGGAGAGCACAAAGGACACTGCTTAAGTGAGGCCCACTGCCGTCCTAACCAGTCCAACTCCAGATTAGAACAAATCCAGATAGGGCTAGTTTCACTTCACTTGCCCAGTGATTGGAAATGCTTCATCTCAGACTACGGAAGGAGCCTGACCAAAGCAACTTTAAAATATATCAAAGGTGTATGTGTGTGTGTATATGTGTATTTTTTGCTGTGTCGATTATGTATATGTATGTGTGTGTGTGTGTCTGTGTAGAAAGGGGTCTGAGGCATGGATCTTACTAATGTGGTTATTTAAATAAACTCTCCCATATAATAGAGCACCAGATGGTGCTACAAAAATGAGGGGAAAGAGGCTCAGTGTATATATGTCACAGTAGCTGTACTGGCCTGCATTCAAATGATAAACATTTAATCACTCCAGTTTATAGCTCTGCTTAAATTTTTTTGGTTAATATGTTAATATAAAATGCAAATTTACACATAGGATCCTAATAAAATGCATAAATAATTGGATTTTACAAGAGAAACAGAAATTATTGATAATTACATCCGGCTCTCACTTTAAAGGTGAAGTCAAGAATTAAATCAAAATGCACAGAAGTTGAGTGACTTGCTAAAAGTCTTATAGGAAATTAATGGTAAACTGTAAATATGGGTTCTCTGACTCCATATTCAATGTTATTTCCTCTACACCTGTAACAGATTCAGAAGCAAAAATAAATTTATGTCAGATATGCTCAATTCTCAATACAATTTTGCAACAATGTTTTAATAAGTATGTGTTTCCTGACCTCAAACTTGATGCAAGATGCTAACTGAGTCCATTAAAACAAACTGCTTGATTTAAAAAAAAAAAAATGAAGATCTCTATCACATCAAAAATATTTATAGAATATTTAGAAGATCACATTCCAGAGATAAATCAATAAAACTTTCAGTTTTTGAGGACATAAAGGCACATTAAGAGAACTGAATATTCCAGACTGTGGATTAAAAACAAAGTACCAACTTACAGGGTGTACCTGTTCATGGTAATTTGAAATTTATTTTAAGGTTTCTCTGCTGAGGTATTATTGGGAATAATTACTAAAATGTATACTTTTTCCTAGGTTTAATAAAATCTCCTTTGATACACAGTGTGGGCATACATGGACTGCTGCTGCTGCTGCTAAGTCGCTTCAGTCGTGTCCAACTCTGTGCGACCCCAGAGACGGCAGCCCACCAGGCTCCTCTGTCCCTGGGATTCTCCAGGCAAGAACACTGGAGTGGGCCGCCATTTCCTTTTCCAATGCATGAAAGTGAAAAGTGAAAGTGAAGTCGCTCAGTCGTGTCTGACTCTAGTGACCCCATGGACTGCAGCCTACCAGGCTCCTCTGTCCATGGGATTTTCTAGGCAAAAGTACTGGAGTGGGGTGCTATTGCCTTCTCTGACATGGACTGGCATTTGTAACCAAGTTAAGATGATGGCAGCCAAGACGACGACTGAATGTGGGGCTACTGGCTATTGAGACAGAATTAGTTCTAATCTTCAGAGTAGATCATTTCTGGTTTTGGAGGGGTTGTATTAATATTATTTGTCTATTCGTTGTAAAGTAACCTTTTGGTCATAAGCAACTTCAAAACAAACAAGAAATCTACACCTGATGTTACCTTTCACTTTGATTCCACATCACCAGGGGCAAAGAGATTTTATTTCTAGGACTTTTCAGGGAGAACAGGTTGACTAGCGGAGCTGAAGGTGTGACCATCCTGCCAACTGCTACAGTACTGTGTTCTTGCATTTTCTGTGTCCTGCTGTGACACTTTCTAGGAAGTGAACAAGATGAATAACAGCTTCCACAAAACTCCATTGGCTCTGGAAATGGAATTAGGGCTCCTTCCAATTTTCCTCATGATGTTATAAGCAGATGAATATTTTAAAAATGACTGTTTGAAGGAGATCAAGCTAGAGCTGCTCTACCATGTTAAAAATGTAAGCAAGTCAATTAGTTTGTTGTTGAACCTCTCAGAGTTGCCAATAGTTCATTAGAAATGCCTCCATTATATCAAGTGGAAAACAAGCTTATTGATCTAATGAATGTCCATTCATTTTGACAGTTTGAGAGTAGATTCTCAAAACCCTTTGAAATAAGTAGTACACTGGTTGTAAAAATTCGGGCTACCTTTACTTGGGATAAATGCTAACAAAACAATGTATCCCATTACATCAGTGGTTTTCAAAATTCAATCTATTTATTTGCATAATTCACCATTTTCCGTAATATTTTCATAACCCTTTGTGTTTCTCAAATGGGTGGAGATGCCTGGACCTTGCCCAGCCATAGTCTCCAACAAGGCGGTGAAACAGTGAGGAGGTGTTTCTCTTCCCCCCATTCCTACTCTATTGAAAAGTACTATTCTAGATGATTCCTCCAAAAATACTGAAGCTTTTAGAACTTGGCTTTTAAAAAGGTTTTTTACTTAGTGTGAATTTACCATTGTTTTGAATACTAGCAATGTGTTCCTCATGTAGGAGGTAAAAACTATTGCCACAGAATCATTTAAATCACAGTGAGAGTACTGACCAACTCTAATGTATTATGTGGCTCAGAATGCTTCCTGGTCTGATTACCTACCCAGACCTATTGAAGACAAGGAAGGGTGGAGACTTCACTGGGAATGATTCATTGATATTCAATTAGTAGATTTTGGTTGAAAAAAAAAATGTATTTTGATAAAAAGCAATTGTTGTTTCCAAGAAAGGTGTGGAGGTTATATTAAGACATTAACATCCAAATCTACTAGATAAATAGATCTAGTTATCTATTTTCAAAATCTTGTGTTTGTGTGTCGGTAGGTATGTGGGGGATATATTTTAAGTAAGTTAAATCAAACCATTGTTGTATACCCTGACTTAACAACCTACAGAAAAATTCCTTAACTAAAGTTGTTAAGGGTAAATTGTGGTGGACATTAAAAAATGTCAACAGAATAAAAATTGACTGAAAATACAGTGAATTGTTTCTTAAGTATTTCTTTATTATTTAAGGGGAAGAACGCTAAAGATGTGTAAGAAGACTGGGATATTGGAATTAGGCTGAGTTAAAATTCTTGCTTTATATATATACATGTGTGTGTGTATACATATATATATATATATATATAATATTAGACAATTTACCTAACATCTTTGAAGCTCAGTTCCTTAATCTAGAAAATGGGAATAGTATATATGCATTACAAAGAGATTATAAATACTAACTGGAGGAAAGAACCCAAGGCTTTGGCAAATAATAGGTGCTTAACATAACCTATGTTGTCAAAATTAGTGATTATTAATTGGCACTTGGCAACAAAAATGATCTGGAAAAAATTTCTACATACACATGCCCTTGGTCCCATAACAGGAGAATCTAAGTTCAGAGTGGGATTTGTGTGTTTGGAGAAAGCCCTCCAGACAATTCTAATGCACACCTCTGGTTAAGAATGACTGGTTCCTTGAATCACTGGATGTGTTAATACTTATGGGACGTGATTGGGTTGTCACTGCAGTGATCTGCTACTTAAGAAACTTTCTCCTAGCCAAGAGTCCCAGTGTGGTTTAAGTCTCTCCAAGGCCCACATTTAACTTGGGGTTTGGGGAAAGACAAATGGAATGCTTTCCCAGAATATTTCAGTACAATGTAGCTCAAATAACTTAAGTAGATTAGTATGCATAATAGTGCCTATGTCTGTTTAGTGAGTAGTTCAATTAACTGGATCATAGATCTAATGGATTAAAAGTTTGATGCTCACTGAGGCTTTTGACTTTTCTCTGCTTCATAGTCCTTGGCCCCTTAAGCCATCATCATATGAAGGTATCAGGCAAGAGAGTATCCAGATCCATAGATCCTACTGAAATCACTAGAAGAGTTAAACATTAGCAAGAAACAGCTTTATTCAGTATTCAACTTGAAGGTTTTTAAAAAAGAACCTCTTAAAATGTTGCATATCTGAATGAGATATTCCTAAAATATTAGGGTGTGAAAACGATTCTCTTTATAAAATTGAAAAAAAAAAAAAAACCTTCAGTAGAAAAAAACTCAGTGTGTGAGGTGGATAAACTTCAAACCTGCTAGTCAGAGATACAAAAAATATCTATGTCTACCTCATGTTGCCAAGGAGACTGTGTAAACAGACTAAAACAAAGAGAAGTGGCTGGCTGGCAATAAGGCTAATGTGGAAAACCTCTTCATTGTTGTGTGGCATGCTTCTTTTCAGAAAAGCAGGAAGAGGTGGCAGGCAGAGAGGGAGAAAAACAAGAATCGAAGCGCCTTTCTTCCAAAGAGGGCCATCAGCATCCCTGGGGGATGAACCTGGCTGGCCAAGGTCAAATTGTGTTAAGTTACTTGGAAATAAAGCTTAGAAGCTCTGTGCATTGTCTCATGATTCCCTTAATATGTTACTCCCTGTTCTCTGATAAGCTGTGTGAGGAGGCAGACTCAGGGGATCTTTTCATTCAGACACTCAGCCTCTGTTTATTTTGGACTTCCCAGGCAGGAGGGAACACCTGGAAGGTCATGAAGAGAGTAAGGAACTCAGTGTGTGCTGGGGTCACCGCTTAACAATGAAACACCCACACAAGAGGTCTCATATGACTCACATCTCTTTACCCTTTCAGAAGTATATCTAATCCAACCATATATCCAAATGTAATTACTTCCCCTTCATCAGCTTCATTTAGTCAGCATATACAGGGCAAAATGTTTATAGTGCATGGTATAGAAAAATGCTCTCATTAAAAGTTTTAGTGAGAAAAATTTTGTTTTTACACCACTATATATAAGTATGATTACAAATCTGCAAAACTCTTTAGCAAATAATAAGTAGTTAATGGCCATTAATAATGGAAGTGAAAATTACAGACTGTTGTTTTTTTTTCCTTCTTTTTTCATCTTCAAGTTTTCTATTATGTACCTATATGACTTTATTCATACAAAAAGAACTTAATAGTTTACGAACACGAATCTGGTTTCAGTTGCTGAACTTTGCAATGTATTCTTTTACAGAGTTTGAAATGAGCATGGGTAACTTTGATAAAACCAAGATATAAAACAATTCTTTCTACTGCTATAAGTTTGTTGGCAAGATTATTTTTTAAAAGAAAATGTCTTTTTTATTGTGCCTTTTCAAACTTGTCATCTTAGAAGTTGCTTGTTTGAAGAGAGATAAAGTAAAATTGCAAACTAGCCCTTATTTTATTGGAAAGTTTCCACTCAATCAGAGGGCAACTGTTAGCATTCATAGTTACACATTAAAAGAAAAAATTCTTTCCAACTGCTAAGTCATCAACAGATTAAAAATAGAAACAAGACTGGGGTCTTAAGTCATTTCTTTACATTGTGAGGGTTAAAACAAATCACTTCATAAGAAGGTAGTCAAGAGTCAGTGCTCAAAGTAGGCATATTGAATCAATAACTTCTTTTTCTATTAAACTCCTCCTAACTTGAGTTGTTAAATATGTGCTGTTTTTTTTTACAGGCTGCTATAATGATGTATCAAGCAGCCTCTTCAGAAAATTCATGAGAAAACATGAAACTAAATGCAGCAGAGAGTTACTGTCTTGAAATCTCAAAAATATCACCTTCTTTTATAGAAATGGGTTTAAAATTTATTTCATATTTTCCCCCAGAAAACTGTGAGTCTTAACAAAGATATATGCTTCAAGGTAATGCCACCCTACCTTGGTCCAGCTGGTCCCTAGAGTGGGTAAATTTATCAGATTCTCCCAGATTCCTAGGAGACCATGAATGCCAGCCAGCATATTTGTTTCTGTTCATTTTCACAAGATTGACAGGCTCATTATGTTAATATTGACATCTCCACTTGAGAGCTCATACTGTGCAATTGTAAATTTGCATATGATAATGAGCAGACAATTATATCAAAGAGTGAACATTTGGACTGATGTGCAAGGCACCGTTTAATTATAAGAACAGCAGGCGGACCGAGCCTTGTCATTGATTCTTCCATTCCTTCCATTTCATCTCCTTCCAACTTGTACTTCTTCCTAGATTTCCCTCCGTCTCTACCTTTTTCTCCTCTTTCCTTCCTCCCCCAATCCCTTGATAAAAAAACCTATCTTTTTCTCTCTTTTTTAAGCCATCGCTCTATGGCTACACTTGAAACAAGAATTCTTTCCTCCTGTTGGTTGACATCTGCAAATGTGAGAGAATTTGAACATGACAAACAACAAGGAATTAGAAATAAACTGCAATGGAACAGTGTCTCTTCTCTCCCCCCTCCACAGTGGAAACGATGATATCCTCACCATCTGTACCCCTGCAGTCTGTGAGTGGGCAGAAAACCAGCTGGAGATGCAGCCCATGGCAGAGAGCCAGACCCTCAGCTTCTGGGAGGTCCTAACAGCTCATGATGCCTCCCAGCTATTGGACTATCTCTTGCCATGTACATTTAAAGGGAAAATGTAAAATATTTCTCCAAGCTGTTTTGTATAGAGAGGTTCTCCTACTACAAAAGGAAGCTGATATGAATGGAGGAGGGGATAGAATTCTGGTCTGAGTGTCAGAACCTCAGTCCTTAGGGTCCTCCTTTTTCAAGTAGGAAATACTGGGTCTATTGCTTTCCCCCTCTGGGGTTTGATTTTCTCATTTCCGAAGTGACAGCTTTCAGCTTTAAAGTTTCATCATTCTGTTGGAAAATACATGCAGAAATAAGAGAAGAATGAAAATAGTTGGAGGATGTATGTATCCTTTACTTTGGTTGACCGTCTATGTTGAGTGAAGTATCACTGCACTACCAAAACACGTCTATCCTAGACTCTTCCCTTCAATTAGCTGAGGAAATGTGATTACTCTGAGCCTGAGAGACTTGTGCTAAAAAGACAGAGGCAACGATTCTATTTGGTACCCTCACTGATACCACCCTTGTGTCCATGTGTGTATCAGGATTGAAATCATGGCCATCAAAAAGAGAAAGGAGAGACAGTGGATGAAATGGTTACACAGCACCCCTGACTCAATGGACGTGAACTTGAGCAAACTCTGGGAGATTGTAGAGAACGGAGAAGCCTGGCATGCTGCAGTTCATGGGGTCGCAAAGAGTTTGACATGACTTAGAGACTGAATAACAACAGCCATCCCAGTTTGAAAACTGGATAAACAGGGCTGACCGTCTGTGGGAACTGCTCCTGGTGAAACACTGCAACTTTGAAATCCAACAGAAGCACAAGATGGGGATCCACATGGGAATATCTGTATGAAAAGCTGCCTTGTGGCCTTGTGTGTGCTAAGTTACTTCAGCTGTGTCTGACTCTTAGTGACTGTATGGACTGTAGCCCAGAAGGGCCCAGGCTCTTTTGCCAATGGGATTCTCCAGACCAGAATACTGGAGTGGGTTGCTGTGCCCTCTTCCATGGAGATCTTCCTGAGCGAGGGATCGAACCTCCATCTCTTATGTCTCAGGCATTGGCAGGCAGGTTTTCCACCACTAGCACTACCGGGGAAGCCCCTGAAAACCATGAGATACACAACATTTTTATTCTATTCCTAGCAGGAACATCCAAGGATACTGATTCCTCCTAATAAATGTCTTAAGGGATCTTCAAAATTCTACGGAAGAAGACAGGAGAGGCAATGGAATATAAAATCACTTTGGGGGATGGCTTCTTGGATTCTAATGGGGTGATCCCAATACACTTGAAAACCAAGGCTCATAGGCCAAGATACATTTCCATAAATTTGAGAAGGTGTATTGTTGTTTAGTCACTAAGTCATGTCCAATTCTTTTGCAACCCACGGCCGTTAGGCTCCTCTGTCCATGGGATTTCCCATGCAAGTATACTGGAGTCGGTTGCCATTTCCTTCTCCAGGGGATCTTCCTGACTCACGGGTCAAACTCACATCTCCTGCATTGGCAGGCAGATTCTTTACTATTGAGCCACGAGGGAAGCCCATATCAGGTATGACCTAGCTCTATACATGTATATATATTTATGATAAAAATGCCAAAATGAACATAAAAGACAAACCTGTTTTTCAAAGGCTTCATAATGCAAGTAATTATCTACCATCTAAAGGGTTCTATTGGATATATTTAGAATTCTTTTTTTCTTTCTATTAAATTATATGTTCCCTTTGGGTCACATGTTTGCTTTATAAATGGGCTTGGTGGCTTTTTGTGTGTTTGTTTTGTTTTTGACATTATTCAGCACTTTCTGATGCTGAGGCCAGACATTCAGAGAAAAGCAAAACATCTGCAGAGAAGCCTCACGGCCTAGCCTAGGTTCTGAGCTGGGTTCTTCCAGATTGTTTTCTCAGAACAAGCCCCAGGCCTACTGGATACGTGAGGTTAAAGACACTTCCTGTATTCACAGGGTTGGGCGTGTTGGCTCAATTCCTCCAACCTGCCATGTGGGATGTGGGGGCCTGTCACACCACCCTCTGATGCCTTTCCCTCCCTGCTGCTTGGGCCACAGTGCTGGGGAGGTGGGGATGGAACACTTCTGCAACTGAGGACAGTAGATGACCCTACCCCACATTCAGTCCCAGAACCTCTGCAGCTCCACCTGCCAAAATATGGGGCTGAGTTCAGAAAAAAATTATATATGTCTATAAACTATATGTATATATATATATAACATGTATATATATACATTTATATATTCACAGTTCTCTACCTGAATCTTATAGTTTGCTATACAAACTATATTATTTTTATATACTACATATGTGCATATATAAACTATATATGTGTATATATATTGCATATACATATATATACATGTATATAAATATATGTTCAGTTCAGTTGCTCGGTCATGTCCAACTCTTTGCAACCCCATGGACTGCAGTACGCCAAGCTTCCCTGTCCATCACCAACACCCAGAGCTTATTCAAACTCATGTCCATTGAGTTGGTGATGCCATCCAACCATCTCATTCCCTGTTGTCCCCTTCTCCTCCTGCCTTCAATCTTTCCCAGCATCAGAGTCTTTTCCAACAAGTCAGTTCTTTGCATCCGGTGGCCAAATTATTGGAGTTTCAGCCTCAGCATCAGTCCTTCCAATGAATATTCAGAACTGATTTGCTTTAGGATTGACTGGTTGGATCTCTTTCGGTCCAAGGGACTCTCAAGTGTCTTCTCCAACTCCAAAGTTCAAAAGCATCAATTTTTCAGCACTCAGCTTTCTTTATAGTCCAACTCTCATATCTATACATGACTACCGAAAAAACTGTAGTTTTGACTATATGGATCTTTGTTGGCAAAGTAATGTCTCTGCTTTTTAATATGCTGTCTAGGTTGGTCATAGCTTTTTTTTCCAAAGAGAAAGCTTCTTTTAATTTCATGGCTGCAATCATCATCTGCAGTGATTTTGGAGCCCCCAAAATAAAATCTGTCACTGTTTCCATTGTTTCTCCATCTATTTGCCATGAAGTGATGGGACTGGATGCCATGATCTTAGTTTTTTGAATGCTGAGTTTTAAGCCAGCTTTTTCACTCTCCTCTTTCACTTTAATCAGGAGGCTTTTCAGTTCCTCTTCACTTTTTGTCATAAGGGTGGTGTCATCTGAGTACATGAGGTTATTGATACTTCTCCGGGCAATCTTGATTCCAGCTTGTGCTTCATCCAGCCTGGCATTTTGCACAATGTACTCTACATATAAGTTAAATTAGCAGACTGACAATATACAGTCCTGATGTACTCCTTTCCCAATTTTCAACCAGTCTGTTCATTCATGATACTCAGCCTGAATCTTATAGTTGATACAATCCTTTTAACTATGTTCTAGCTGGGGAAAATTATTTGCTGATCTTAGCTCATTTTAAAGAACTCCAGTGTACTTTGGAGGCTTCCTAACATACCAGCATGCTTCCAAATATTTCAGAAAACCTTTTTAGATATACCGTAGGGGAGAAATCTTTTAAACAAGTTCTCAACAGACAGGTCTTAAACAGATGATGACCTCTGACTCACTATGTCCCTGATATTCACTTGCTATCAGCTCCTGAAAGAAAATTAGAAAATCAGAGGCAAACTACAACAAAACTCCTGTAAAAAAGCAATGACAACTGTATCAATGAGCTCTTTATTACTCTTTCTGTGACCTTTTCATCTTTTTAGACCCTCCTCACAGGCAGCCTAATGATGGCAGGACAATCATCAAGGAAGTCTCAGAGAAAGGAAACTGATTATTGAGATAGCCACTATTTTCAAGAGCATAATCAGATCACATTATGCCAACACTCCCTCTGACACAATCTAGTCTTTACTGGAGTTAATTAAAGCAATTAATTCCCTCCTCTTTCAAAGCAGAATGATTACACAAATAGATAATTTTCTAATCCATACCCATAAGGCACGTTGATTTCTCTGCACTTTGCTCAGTATGCCAAAGAATCTAACTGAACTAAATTACCCCTGTTCTTTATATGACCTTTCAGAAATTCTCCATCAAATTTTTCTGCTTTGTCTTCCTCTCTGGTTGGATAGCAGAACCACATTCGTGCATGGACATAGGACTCCAAGGTTAATTAAGCCTTTTGCCCAGCAAAGATGGGTGATGCCCACCTATGACGACAATGATAGGATGCCACAGGACAGGAGAATGGCTGGTGAACACGCTGACAGTCACTGCATAGTTTTCTGCAACAACAATTTCCCTGTGTGGGTGATGCTGACAATAATTAGGCAAACAGAATGCCAAACAATTGTAAGAAAAGCTGTCAAACATTTTTATTATCCCCTGCACAAGTCTGTGATTTATCATCACAGAAAAAGCACATTTAAAAAAAATCTCGAAACAGTGACATTTTGTTCAAATTACAACCCAGCTTCCCTGACTGCCTGCGGACTGACATCTCCAATGTCGGAAGTAACGCTCGGCAATTTGTTCCCGTCAACTGAGCAGGTCTCTGGAGGAGGCTCCAGCCACTGCTAGGAAGAGCTGATGTGCTAAGAGCAGGAGCAAAGGATCTCTCAATGTATGGGATAACAACTGCCTTCAGAAATCAAAATAAAATAACCAACACTCATATTTCCTTCTTCGATTCTTAGGGTCACACTGGTTCTAAAACATGATATATTGTCTTCTGCCCCAAGGCTCCTACCCATCATCTCTTTGTCCTTCTTCACCCAAGACCCCATCTAGGGTTCTGGACTTGGTCAAAGTGCATTTTAAGGGTTCTGATCTTTTCATGAGAAAACCAAATTTCCTGATGATATCCCCATTAGTTATAATTGAACCAGCAAGAAAAAGAAATGGCAAACAGTTTTAATCTAATCTACTTTCTTTAGAGTTTGGCATAGTTTGAGGGATACATTCTTATACATTGAGAGAAGTACTGCAAGATGTTCTTTCAGAGATGTGGAGTAAATATACAGATGTAAGGTGCTAATAATATTGTTTTGTAAAATGTCTGTGGGCCATCTCTAAATTAGGTACCTGGATTGCTAAGTGTTTAAATGGACCTTGTGGTCATTTAATCTACCTTTTCAGCTAATGAGGGAAAGCTCATCTATGAGATTCCTTGTGGATATTCTAAGCTGGAATGTTTCCAAGCATGGGGATGAGGAGCCCTCCCATTGCAAACACTTGGCTGTTAAAAGATCAAGGACCTGGATCTCCACTGTCTTCCACAGCCCCTCCCACTCCTTCCTCAACATTAAGATCCACTCAACATGGAGAGCTCCTACGTTCTAAATATTGTCTTACCCTCTATATGGTACCTTGTTTGAATAGCCATTTCTTTCTACCCTGTTGTAAGAACTCCTTCCCACTCCTTTTCTCACCTTTTTTTTTCAATCTTTATACCTACAAGAGTACCTTTTCTCCTCGTGATCCTCTTTTGCTAGAGTTTGGACAATTATTGAGTATCATTAGTATCTTCATTTTATTTTGGTAGATTTTGATTTTCAGAAACAGACAATAGTCATTTTACTTGAAATATGGCAAATCATGGCCATATGCCACAGAGTAAACGAGCTTTAATTCTCCCTTGACCATGTTATTTTCTTCTAATAATTTTTTCACAAACCATTCAATACCTCTTGCTGATTGTTGGCTGCCCAGGAACCTCTTCCTAGATTAATCCCAACTGGATGACCCTTAGGACTTTTCTAACCATATTTCCCACCAAAATGCACGTCTCATATCTTATGCCTAAGAAAGCTGATAGTGAATTGAATGGCCTAATTTAAACTAGGGTATTCACAGCTTGTATCTGAATACTTTAATTTACTGCAACCCAATGAACATTTATACATCAACAGTGATTCATTTCCTTAGCCTAAGAAAGTAGAAAGAGGTTTGATTCTCTCCTTCACACTTGTCTTTATATACAAATATGAATTATACCCTATAACCTGCATATCTAACTCTGAAATCTGTTTATCAAATGCAAACCATAAAGGAGTACCAGGTAAGGGATGTACAGAGCTCACTAAAAACCCATCTCAGCTACAACTCATCTCAGAACAACTCAAAAGTCTACAGCCTGGAAGGCAAATCCATGGTATCAACTTTGAAGATAAAGAATGGTTTCATGATCAACATTATCAAATCAATTTTTAACATTTCTATCCTACTTTGACCTAGGATGGTCCAGAACAAAAGCATTAGCTGTAAAGATCAAATTAAATAATTTTCTTTTAGAATTCCCTCTTGCCAAAGTTGATGACTGAATACATTCAGGGACAGATAAATTTATGTAACTTATACCCAGAGTCACTGGAGTAAAGGTAATACAAATTCACACTTCCAATAAAGCAGATGTCGATGCTTTATACCATATATAAAGATGGTATACCATATATAATCACCATCTCTGAAACACAGTGGCTCATTTTATACATCTGGATCCATTCAGGCAAGAAAGAGAGCCATATAGTTTTCTCTCACTCATAGTCAGACCCAAGAGTGCGTGGCAAATATTTCAGAAATAAAGTTTCTTCAAGAATTTTCCATTTTGTTTCCATCCAGAAAATAAAAAGGGGAGGCAGTAGATATCCTAACATAGCCACAGCTGGGAATATAGTTTGGTGAATATATAGGAAAGAAGAGAGATGAGGGACTCCTATATATTTTTCTTTACAATGTGAATATGTTGAGCATAAAAAGATCACAACAGAACCAAGTAAAACTGGCTCTTGTTGTACTTCGGAAGTATTGGCTCTGAGGATTTTCTTCCATAAAAAGGTGGGCTTTTCTATCACACTAACTGGAAGGCCAGTCTGGGGTGTGCTCACTGGATGCGTCAAGATCAATTACCCCTGCGGAGTTTCTCTTCTGCAGGAAACAGGGGAACGCAAGGCCATCAGTATTCTGTACACACACTAACAGCTTGTGCTTGCAGAGACAATAATTTTTCAGCTCCTTTCAGATTCTATTTATTGGTTATTTTCCCCTTTGGCACAAAAGGTTTCTCCTCAGTACTAAGCAGGGGCACCACTCTAAGGGTATATATCGGAAACTGCCCTACTGGTATTTTGCTAGGGTTCTACTGGAGTTGAAGTGCTCACACAAAATGGGACGAAAGTTTTAGAGTGTTCTGGGGTGACTTCAATCCCAAGGTCTCACTCGGTTGACTTGATTTCCTGCTCTTAGAGATTTAGGCCATGCTAGTTTGGGATGGGAGGTCTGGTAGACTCTGAATATGAGGCAGTTTTTACATCAGCCATTAGAAGACCCCGTGCTATCCTGAATATCAAGTTACTATGGCTTCATTTATGAGCAGGTGTGGATGAATTATTTAACAGGAAAAGGTGGGAGTGAACACTGCATGGTAACGCAGCTCAATAATAAGTGCGAACGTTTTGTCTCACGGGTTCCTTCCTAAGACAAAGAGAAAATGTGACGGGGCAGATATCAAGGGATTTGGGGATAGGTAAAAGATCATTCCTTAAACAATCTTATCAAAGTTTATGATTTTGTATTCTTTTGTGTAGTATCTGTTTAGTGCTTTCTCCATAAGTAAATTGGAAGCTCCATGAGTACCAGCCACGTGGCTGCTCTGTTCCTTGTTATATTGCCAATACCTACTATAGTTTTTGGCACACAGCAAGAAAGAACAAATAAACACTCTGTCTCCTTTAAACCAATAGTTGCCATTCTTCTCCAAGTGAGAAGTTGGTAAGGATTTTCTTGAGGCTTGATGATGACCAAAGCCAACATTGGAATGGAGATTAGCTGGTAAATGTGGTCTTTGATCTATTGGGGATTCTGGTAATATCTGACCTGGATATCAAATGAGTATATTTTATTATGTCCTAGACCATTGTGGTAAAAATTGTTTATTATAAATTTTTTAGGTTGTAAAATTAAAAAAAATATTGTTTTAAATAAAAATATAATAGCATCCATTTGTTCATTAAAAAAATATTTTCTGAGTCCCTACACTGTGTCAAGAACTATTCTGGATTTATGGTGAATATGAAATCAAGATTGCCAGGAGAAGTATCAATAACTACAGACATGCAGATGACACCACCTCATGGAAGAAGGTGAAGAAGAACTAAAAAGCCTCTTGATTAAAGTGAAAGAGGAGAGTGAAAAAGTTGACTTAAAATTCAACATTCAGAAAACTAGGATCATGGCATCCGGTCCCATCACTTCGTGGCAAATAGATGGAGAAAATAGAAACAGTGACAGATTTTATTTTGGGGGGCTCCAAAATCACTGCAGATGGTGACTACAGCCATGAAATTAAAAGAAGCTTTCTCCTTGGAAAAAAAAAGCTATGACCAACCTAGACAGCATATTAAAAAGCAGAGACATTACTTTGCAACAAAGATCCATCTAGTCAAAACTACGGTTTTTCTGGTAGTCATGTATAGATATGAGAGTTGGACTATAAAGAAAGCTGAGTGCTGAAAAATTGATGCTTTTGAACTTTGGAGTTGGAGAAGACACTTGAGAGTCCCTTGGACTGTAAGGAGATCCAACCAGACCATCCTAAAGGAAATCAGTCCTGGATATTCACTGGAAGGACTGATGCTGAAGCTGAAATTCCAATACTTTGACCACCTGATGCAAAGAGCTGACTCGGTAGAAAAGACTCTGATGCTGGGAAAGATTGAAGGCAGGAGGAGAGGGGACAATAGGGGATGAGATGGTTGGATGGCATCACCAACTCAATGGACATGAGTTTGAGTAAGCTCCAGAAGTTGGTGATGGACAGGGAAGCCTGGCATGCTGCAGTCCATGGGGTCACAAAGAGTCAGACACAACTGAATGACTGAACTGAACTGAACTGAACTGGCAGATGGGTTGCTCATGGAATTTTCACTGTAGTAATGCATCTGTCACTGGAACTGGTGGGCATAAAGGCCAAAATAGCAATTTTAGGCCAAATTGTTCTACACAAATGATATGAGACCAGTGAGATTAGCTAAAATATTGTTCATATTTAGTTCTCCTGCCAGAGCATTCACCAACTAAGCTGGGAAGAGGTGAATCTGGAAGCACAGAATGAAGTGGAGAAAGAGGTACCCAAGGATCATGAAGGAACATTGTTCTCATCAAATGGCCCTCCTGTAATTCCAGAGAAGGTAAGATATTTAAGCATCGAAATGGCTTCATGAGGCAACACCAACTCCAAAGTGGTTCTACAGTTTGAACATCCCTTCAATGAATGACTTGAGGTTTGAGGCTCAAAGCATAGGTTGGAGACTCAGCTGACAAAGAAAATTTAAGTCATGCCTTTACTATTTGCTGGCTGATTCACAAGAAAGTTTCTTAACCTTTCTAAGCATCAGTTTTACCTGTAGAGTGGTGATAACAAAACTGATGTTATGGGGTCACTGTGAATACAACATCAAATAATATACTGCATTCTTAGCATGGTAAGTGACACATATAGCAGCTGAATTAGTGTTAGTTGTTATTATTAAACAGAGAGAGAGAACATATTTCATTAATGATTAATCACAATACTGTGATTCATAAAAACAGTATACATAATTTGTAGGTAAGAAAATTGAGGCTTAAAGGGGTAGAACATTAATACTTTCATTGCTTCTAGGATTCAGGGAAGATTTATATTTCACCTTCCCCTTAAAGTTTGACATGGCCACGTGACTTGCTGTGACTAATGAAATGTACAAGAGAGAAGCAGGTGCTGGTTTTGGGTGGAAGCCTTTAAAAGCCACTTTCCCTTCCCTGTACCATCACAGTGATGTTCCAGGAAAAGGAATGTCCAAATCTTGAGTCCTAAAGTGGGGACAAGGAAGAGCAGAGCCCTCTGCTAATGATGCCGGACATACAGCATGTGCAAGAAAGAAATCTCTGTTGTTTTAAGCCCCTGACATTTTTGGAGTTGTTTGTTTTTATAGCAAAATCTGGTTATCCTATCTTACCCAAGATTAAACACTATTCAGGTCTAGGATTCAAACTCAAGTCTTATGATATTAAGGCCGATCCTTATTGTATTACCTTACAGATATCCTTGTTGCTTCTTAGAAATAAAACGCCCAGTGGGTATTTTAGCATATCAACCAGTTTTCTTCAGGAGAAAACTGATGTTCCTGTTGATCTTATCCTTGGCTTTGAAAAAAATTAATTTTTTTTTCTAACGAGATGGAAAATTCTCCGAGCAAAGGTTAATAGAAGGTAACTAAAAAGTTGGAGAGTGGTGGACAGATAATAAAACTGGTTGAAAAGCTGTATTCATTTTGCTGAACTCTTTATTTCCTGTAGGTTCATGACCTGAAGATTACATGGGATGAGGGGAGGCCCTTATCAAAAGCCTGCAATTTTGTAGCTACAAAATCAATTTTTCAATGATTTATGTGGTGTTCTTCAGGACCAAAGGCAATGCTTCATTCCCCTGTGGTACTCAGGCCACAGCTAAGATGCTGAAAAATGATTAATGTTTATTTACAGCATGCCTCCCCTTATATATTACTGGAAACAAGATTTGAGAGCCTGGCATTTCTATAGCATGAAATTATTTACCGAGGGAAGTCTCAGGCAAAGAGAAAAAAAAATCTACTAAAAAACAAAGATCTCAACATACACTGAAAAAACCATTTGAAAGCTTTTCTTAAGGCTATCAATTTCCATCTATTCAGTTTAACCCATTTTTCCATAAATGGGCCAAATCAACTTCCCAAGAAGAGTCACTCTTACATCAAATCATATCACCACTAACCTTCAAAGTGAGAGGAAAGCTTAGAATTACTGTAGTTTTTTTTTTTTTCCTCCATTAGACTAAATTCATAAAGTTTCTAGATTGTGGTGCATGTAGCTTATTATACTTCATTTGAGTGTTCATTTTAAAAAGCTGCTATAAGGATGTCTCCTCTGAGCTACCATATACAAGTATTTCTTTCTTTCAAAACTGCAGAGGAACTGTATTTCTAGGCTTCCTACTCTTCAGCTTGCCAGCCTCAATTCAATATTAACATTACTCAGCACCTGAGAACTATCTCTACCCAGGACAAGGTTTACATTTTTCTCATCAACCACATCACCCTAAAACTCCTAGCCCAGAACTCTCAATAATGTGATAACGAGGGGCTATTTAGTGTCTCCTTTGAGCCTTGGGAGCTTTAGGTTTGAGGTAAAAGCTCTGAGTAGCATGGAAGGAGATTAGGAACTACTCTGAGAACAGCGGAAAGAAGTCTGCCCATTGCTTCTTGACACCAGAAAGTCAGAAGGCTGTGGAGAATGGTGCCTGCCATTTTATTTTGTACTATTTTCTAGAACAAATTTTCTAAAGGGAAGAGCTGGGAGAACTTGACTTGGCCAATTACCAGCACCACACTGGAGGCCATTCATAGATCTGTGTACACTTTGTACCACATCCTTTTCCTCAGTTCATTGAACACTTTCTCTTCGCTGGGCCAATGATTTTGGTTAAGCTGCAGGTGGAGGCCTATGGATCACTGTTTCCTGCATCATTAAGCATAGGCATGTCTCTCCAGTGGGCTGTGAATGAAATTAGTACTCTGCTTCTCTCTCACTAGCTTGGACGGTTTAAAAATCACGCTAGCTCACCAGTAAATGACTTGAACTGATATGACTAAGGATAAATTATGCTGTCAAAAAAATTTTCACTATGCTGTGAAAGTGCTGCACTCAATATGCCAGCAAATTTGGAAACCTCAGCAGTGGCCACAGGACTGGAAAAGGGCAGTTTTCATTCCAATCCCAAAGAAAGGCATTGCCAAAGAATGCTCAAACTACCACACAATTGCACTCATCTCACATGCTAGTAAAGTAATACTCAAAATTCTCCAGGCCAGGCTTCAGCAGTATGTGAACTGTGAACTTCCAGATGTTCAAGCTGGTTTTAGAAAAGGCAGAGGAACCAGAGATCAAATTGCCAACATCCGCTGGATCATGGAAAAAGCAAGAGAGTTCCAGAAAAACATCTATTTCTGCTTTATTGACTATGCCAAAGTCTTTGACTGTATGGATCACAGTAAACTGTGGAAAATTCTGAAAGAGATGGGAATACCAGACCACCTGATCTGCCTCTTGAGAAATTTGTATGCAGGTCAGGAAGCAACAGTTAGAACTGGACATGGAACAACAGACTGGTTCCAAATAGGAAAGGGAGTACGTCAAGGCTGTATATTGTCACCCTGTTTGTTTAACTTATATGCAGAGTACATCATGAGAAACGCTGGGCTGGAAGAAACACAAGCTGGAATCAAGATTGCTGGGAGAAATATCAATAACCTCAGATATGCAGATGACACCACCCTTGTGGCAGAAAGTGAAGAGGAACTCAAAAGCCTCTTGATGAAGGTGAAAGTGGAGAGTGAAAAAGTTGGCTTAAAGCTCAACATTCAGAAAAGGAAGATCATGGCATCCGGTCCCACCACTTCATGGGAAATAGATGGGGAAACAGTGGAAACAGTGTCAGACTTTATTTTTCTGGGCTCCAAAATCACTGCAGATGGTGACTGCAGCCATGAAATTAAAAGACGCTTACTCCCTGGAAGGAAAGTTATGACCAACCTAGATAGCATATTGAAAAGCAGAGACATTACTTTGCCAACAAAGGTCCATTTAGTCAAGGTTATGGTTTTTCCTGTGGTCATTTATGGATGTGAGAGTTGGACTGTGAAGAAGGCTGAGCGCCAAAGAATTGATGCTTTTGAACTGTGGTGTTGGAGAAGACTCTTGAGAGTCCCTTGGACTGCAAGGAGATCCAACCAGTCCATTCTGAAGATCAGCCCTGGGATTTCTTTGGAAGGAATGATGCTAAAGCTGAAACTCCAGTACTTTGGCTACGTCATGCGAAGAGCTGACTCACTGGAAAAGACTCTGATGCTGGGAGGGATTGGGGGCAGGAGGAGAAGGGGACGACAGAGGATGAGATGGCTGGATGGCATCACTGACTCAATGGACGTGAGTCTGAGTGAACTCTGGGAGTTGGTGATGGACAGGGAGGCCTGGCGCGCTGCGATTCATGGGGTCGCAAAGAGTCGGACACGACTGAGCGACTGATCTGATCTGATCTGATCTGATCCTGTCAATTGGAGAAGGAAATGGCAACCCACTCCAGTATTCTTGCCTGGAGAATCCCAGGGATGGGAGAGCCTGGTGGGCTACCGTCTATGGGGTCCCACAGAATCGGACACGACTGAAGTGACTTAGCAGCATCCTGTCAATACAAGTTATTTATTAAGCCCTCCTGGAAGTAAAACATATATAAGCAAAGGGCAGAGGCTGAGGGCTTTCCTTTCCTGTTTGTAAACTTTTTTGTGTTATCAAGTTCATCACTTATTAGCAAACTTTGGGAAGCCCACTTCATTAGGTTTGCTCTGTAAAAAGTGGGTAAACCTGATTAAGATAGAGTAAAAATAAGAGGATTCTTCTACAACCATCAACTATTGAACACTTGCAATTATTAACTGGAACATAAAACAAGAAAACAAAAGAGTAACGGCTTTGCTGATGTGTTAACAAGATTCTGGATCCTTCCCTTGCAAGTAAAAGACTATGTTTGCTGAGTCACTAGATGAGTCTTATGTCTCCAGATAACTTCACCCATAATCCTTATCCTTTGTAAGTGATGGAAGTGGAAGGAAGAAGGCAGGAAGAATATATGGACTGCTATCCCAGAAACCTAATCACATTGACTAATGCAGTGGGCTTGTCACACAGACAGATGACTATTTTTTTAACATTTTCCTGTCATGCAACTATTCTGTGTATGAAGCCTTTCTTCTTAAGTCCTGTGGTTGTCTCTAAGAACACCAATCCAGAGAAAGACACTAAATTCTCAACACACTGTATTGTAATTGTCTGCTTGGCCCCTCTCAGCTGCAAGTGCTATGATAGTGGGGAGCATGTACTTGGCTGTGTTGCAGCAGCCATTGTGGTACCTGGGTTGCAGAAGGTATTCAGCAACTTTTTACTGAATGAATAAATGAGAAAAAAATGATAGAAATGCATAGTACATGCATTAATTAAGTACCGACTATGGGGCAGGTTGTGCTAGGCACTTCATGAATCATATTTTGAATTCTAACAACTCTAAAAGTAGAAACTTTTTCTTATATTATAGGAGAATAGACAGCTTCAGTGAGTTTCAGGCATGTGTCCAGCACACGGGGACTCTCCTACAGTGATTCCCTCCTCTGTGATAATCAGGGGTCTCTCACACTGTGTCCTATGAGTGTCCTGGGACCGGTCAGCAGGAAGGCATGAGAAACTCGTGAGTGACAGCTTACCTTCCCCACTGAGCGCTTATCTCTCGGTCAATAGGATGGGAGGGGGAAGAGAAACGAAATTAGGGAATTGTGGTGGGTGATCTTTTATTACATCAAATCCTGAAAATGAACTCATCATGCTGACATTAACAGTCTTATAATCAAGTGAAAGTCCAGCTTCCCTTGTGGCTCAGCCGGTAAAGAACCTGCCTGCAATGCAGGAGACCTGGGTTCGATCCCTGGGTTGGGAAGATCCCCTGGAGAAGGGAAAGGAACCCACTTCAGTATTCTGGCCTAGAGAATTCCATGGAGTGTATAGTCCATGGGGTCACAAAGAGTTGGGCTTATAATCAAATGAGTAATCAAAAGTTAGGAAATACAATCTCTCTTATACATAGAATCTAAAATGTGATACAAATGACCTTATTTACAAAACAGAAACAGACTCACAGACATAGAAAACAGACTTGTGGTTACCAAAGGGGAAAGAGGGAAGGGAGGGATCACTTAGGAGTTTGGGATAATCAGGTGTAAACTACTACATATAAAAAAGATAAACAACAAGATCCTAATATAGCATATAGCACAGGGAACTACGTTCAATATCTTGTAATGACTTGTATATAAAAGAATACGAAAAAGAATATACATATATATTTGTATAACTGAATCACTTGCTGTACACCAGAAACTAATATAACTATACTTCAAAAAAAAAATTAAGAAAGAAGAAATTACTTATCCCAAATTCCAGGCCATGGTGCATATGCTATGGATGCTAACGATGAAATTTCCTGAAGCCTGCCCCAGACTCACTAAGGTGGGATTCCTAAAAAACAGGCCCAGGAATCTCCATCTTTAGCAATTCAATAAATAGTCCTTAACACAAACTAAAGTTTGAGAAATGCTGTACTGGTTCATGTGCCTCTAAATGTACATTCTTGGGGCAAGAAATTTTTCATGCACTGGCACAACACTATTAGCTAGATGGTCTACAAATAGAACTGTCCCTTTAGCAAACGTTAGGGTTGTCTTTGCAGCTCAGAGTACGGGGAATGCCTTGGTACCCGCCCCCCCCCCCCCCATTAATGTTAATGGGAATCATGTGGTTAATTCTCTATACTTGAAGCTGAAAAGTGTTCCCTTTAGAGCCAGGAGAGGCTATATTTAATCAAACCATCTGGATTCCTATGCACATGTATAAGGGCAAAAAAATAGGTCACAGTTGGTAAACTACATTCTGGAAACTATTCCATTATATCAACAAACCCCAAAGCCCTGAGAGGGCTCCTCTCTCCTTAGTGAGTCACTCCCTTGGTGAGTGACAGCCCCGGAACCAAGAGAGGTCAGAGAGAGTGCAAACTTAAAGGAAAAGGAGTTTCAGTAGCAAGGAAACACATAAAGCAAATCATCCCCTAAAGATAGAAGTACAGAATAAAGTTGTTTCAAACTATTAACCTCCCCAAATAACACACTTCAACTCCAAAATAACCTCACTTGCTGTTTAAGGAGCAGCATGCGATTAAGAAACACAATTTGGAGAGCACAAAAGCTTCAAATGGGAACTCAGGATGTCCTCGAGGCTTGCAGACACTCAAGTGCCTGTGAAAACCACGAGGACAATGGGTCTGTGACCACGAAGAGAATCAGGGCACTTCACATAAAAGGAGTGTGAGCCTTCACAAGCCTCAAAGAACTCAGTTCTATTATTGACTGTTTCTACCGGCTTAGCCAAAAAAGATTGTTCGGGTTTTTCTATATGATGTTATGAAAAACCCAAATGGAAATTTTGGCCAATCCAATATAATATGAGAGATGCTATAGAACCACACGAGAAATTTTAAAGCAAGAAGAGGATATATTGAGCTCAGTCTGAATATGAACTTGAGCTCTGTCAAGCATGGGAGCAGAAAGCTACTGATTATAAGGGAGCCTGAGGGCCAGAGGGTACTTTTTTCTGTAGGTTGGAAGTCCTACACTGCTCTCTCACCAAAATCAAACTGTCAGCAGGGCTGTGTTCCTATCCAAAGGCACCAACGGAGAATCTGTTCTGTTGCCTTTTCCACCTTCCAGAGTCCACCCATACTCCTCCGCTCATAGCCCCTTCCTCTGTCTTCAATGTCAGCAATGTAGCATCCCTCTATTCTTCCATAGTCACATCTGCCTCTGACTCCAGACAGCAAAGTGTCTTTGCTTTTAAGGGCCCATGTGAATAGACAGGTTGTGTGTGTGTGTGTGCGCATGCACACACACACACACACATGGGAAAGGAGGGGGGCATTATTCTGCTGACCACACAGGGTAAGAGGTAGGTTCCCAGAGGTTCAAAGGCACCTAGGTAGGAAGCTAGGAGGAGGCTATCCTTATGGGCCTTAGGGTTGGGGCTATCTTTCCAGGATCTTTTAAGTATATAGTTTAGGCTGGTTTTCTATTCTTTTTTGGCTGTGTTGCGCAGGCTGCAGGACCTTAGCTCCCAACTGGGGATTGAACCCACACCCTCGGTAGTGAAAGCAGAGAGTCCTAACCACTGGACCACCACGGAATTCCCTCAGGCTGGTTTTTTTTTTTTTTTTTTTAAGTATTTATCCTAGGAACTTTATTTTTTTTTTCCCCCTTAGGGTATAGCCAATTAACAAAGTTGTGATAGTTTTAGAACTATCACAGAAAGGACTCAGCATGTATCCATTCTCCCCCCAAATCCCCTCACATCCAGGCTGCCACATAACATTGAGCAGAGTTCCATGTGCTATACAGAAGGTCCTTGCTGGTTATCCATTTTAAGTATAGCTGTGTGTACATGTCTCTCCCAAACTCCCTAACTATTCCCTCCCCTCCACCCTTTCCCACTGGCAACCACAAGCTCGTTCTCAAAGTCCGTCTGTTTCTGTTTTGGGTGCGAGCTCATTTGTACAATTTCTTTTTAGACTCCATATATAAGGGATGTCATACGATATCTCACTTCCTCTGTCTGACTTACTTTACTCAGTGTGACACCTCTAGGTCCATCTATGTCGCTGCAAATGGCATTACTTCCTCCTGTCTTAAAGCGCCCCTTTCCTTTATCACTTTCATTGGTGCCATCAACATTAGGGCACATCCTCTCTTGCTTGAATTATACACTCATCCTTCCTCACTGGTGCCCTAGGGCCCTATACCCAAACCTGCCCTGCCTCAGGCTAACTTGCCACAGAGCAGTCAGAGTAATTTTTAAAAACACAGTCATGTCAATCCTATGTTCACACCCAGTCATGTCACTCCCACGTTCAAAATCCTTTAATGTCTTTCTCTCATACTTAGAACAAGCCTCCAAAGCCCCTTGCCATAGCTGACAGAGCCCTCCCTGGCCTGGCCTAGGACTCTTTTCTAATCTACCCTCAGCTTCCTCCCCAAGGTCACTGGGCACCAGAAACACTGCCTCTCTCTGTTCCTCAAGCTCCCCCGGCCAGCTCTTTCCTGGGCTTTGGTTGTACCTGGAAAGCTGACTCCAGATCTTTGTATGATGTCTTTCCTCCTCTCCTTCTTGACCCAAATGAAATATCATCTCCTCGAGATCATTTCTGATCTATCTCACTACAAATCAGCACTTTTTCATTCTCCATCCCCTTAACTTACGTATATATTTATTTTTCAAGTTCCTTATCACTACCTGATTGAAGGCAGGAGGAGAAGGGAGTGACAGAGGATGAGATGGTTGGATGGCATTATCGACTCAAACGACTCAACAGACATCAGTCTGAGTGAACTCTGGGAGATGGTGAAGGGCAGGGAAGCCTGGTGTGCTGCAGTCCATGGGGTCACAGTCAGACACGACTTAACAATTGACACTACCTGATGTTGCGTTTGTTTTCTTGTTGATTATTTGTTTCTCCCATTAGAATGCAGAAGTTACCTGAGGCCAGGGAATTCCCAGTGGAGAAGGCAATGGCACCCCACTCCAGTTCTCTTGCCTGGAAAATCCCATGGACGGAGGAGCCTGGAAGGCTGCAGTCCATGGGGTTGCTGAGGGTTGGACACGACTGAGCGACTTCACTTTCACTTTTCACTTTCATGAATTGGAGACGGAAATGGCAACCCACTCCAGTGTTCTTGCCTGGAGAATCCCAGGGATGGGGGAGCCTGGTGGGCTGCCATCTATGGGGTCGCACAGAGTCGGACACGACTGAAGTGACTTAGCAGCAGCAAGAACAGTGCCTTACACATTAAATATCTGTGTGGTAAATAAAGATTTAATTCAACACACATTTGTCGACCACCAATTTATAGGAGATGCTGTGATACAGCAGTGAAAAAGAGAGACACACTCTTTCCTTTTCCTTCCAATGTCCCACTGATTGATTGGTTTTCCTATCCAGAGTCCACTTTTAATAATGCCCAAAGTTTATTTTTCAATTTCCATTTCCATCTCATGGCTCTCCCCTGATCTGATTCAATCAACACATATTTAATTGAGCACCTAACGTAGATCCATAATAGGTCCCTGTACCTGAAATGAGAACATCAGTTTGGGAGGTTCCTTCTGCTAGCGGCAATCATGAGAAGCAGATAAGAGGTAGGAAGTTTCTACACAGATTCCCACCTCTAATCCGACACCTTCCTTTTCTCATTTGAGTTAATTTACAAAGATGCAAGCATCTTCACATAATAACAGAAGCTCCCTAAACACTCAAAGGCTTTCCATGATGGAGGAGTCAGGAGACATGGTCCCAGTACCAACAATGCAGAGTCTGTTCCCTATATACTGGGTAAGGTCACCATACCTCTGCAAACTTCTAGACATGGGCATAGTAGTCACACTAGCTGACACCCCCAGCCAAATTAGAGTAAGCCTGCAAACCTAATCCCCATCCTAGCCTAGGTGGCAGTATACCGGGCAGTGGCATTTTAATATTTTCTACTTCTTGTTCACCATTGTGCTTGCAATTTTATGTTTTACTTAGAGAACATATGCTAAATAAATGTTTCTAAATTAGCCTGAGCTAATTTTACCCTTGAGCTCACTCTGCTACCACTGCCTATAGCAAATCAGATAGAGCACTGACACGCGCCCTGCATGTACTACAAGATGTGTGATGCAGAGTTAGTTTGGGCTCCCTGCGGGAAGATGCACACATTGCAAACACTCTTAGCAATTAAGAAGTCTACGCAGATACTTCCTGTGAATGGATAAGCCAAGAAAAAGCTCCATAAGGTGCACAAATCCTGGTCCTGCTCACCGATTTGTGGGGGAAAAAAGCTGTGTGTCAGGAACTTCACTTAAAGTATAAGCAATATGGAAAGTCCCTAAGTACTCAATAGGGTGTCCAAAATTAGATGCTATTTATTAGCCCTAATAAGGGCAAAGCATAACCCTATACTTTGAAAGTGAGGCTCAGTACTCAGCAATTTGCTAAATAAGGTTAAGTGATATTATGGTATTTTGAGGTTACTCTGAACTTTTCCTCTCTCTGGTTCAATGCCTCAGGATGGGGCGAAATTCCTGATAAGTGAATCACTTAAAGGTACTTGCCTAGCAACGGGGATGAGGATGAAGAAAAAGAAATAGTTAATACCATGTGCCTCTCTTCATTTTAGAGCCGTTGGACTGTCAGTCTCCTGTCTTAGAACACTGAGAGGGGGTCCTACTTCTTGGGACTCCCAGGAACTGCTGGATGTTGGTACTTAGGCATGAGGCCATGCCTTCTCTGATGTCCCCACCCTTCAGCTCTCTGCTCCTGTATAAAGAAGGCATCATATCATTGCTTCTAGACCATTCTGTCCCAGTTGCTCATTTCCTTCACTGAATAGTCAGGGGTCAGAGGGCCACAGGAAGATATGGAGCAGCCCTTCTGAATGACATACACTGGGCGCTGCAGCTGTCCAGCTGTTTGCCTCCCAGGAAGACATTCTCATACTTGTCTTCAACCCAGGACACCTGGGCACCACATCTAACCATGCTACTAGCCCGGCATATTGATTTACCCACATCTGCTCATTGTGGAAACAAGCACATACTTTCTAGGATTAAAAATAAACTAGTAACAGCAGAGCCTGGCTGTCCAGCCCAATACCAAAAGGCAATGGAATTTGTGTCCCAAGACTTTCCAACCACAGCCAGGTCAAAGGCCATGGAGTGGGGCAGTCCTGAAAATAAGACTGGTGCAGAGATCATTCAACTCTATGTGGGTGGAAGTGAACAAGAGATGTGAAACTTGCTTGATCATTTGACATCAATGCTCAGGAATATAAGCTTTGGGAAAGATTAGGTAATGATACAAGCATACCAGCAGCTTTTATTTGTGTTGTAGCAAATCCAGATATAGATATTCTTGCTATTTTCATTGGAAAACTAATTTCATCACTGACAGTAAATCAAATGCTATATAGCCACCTAAATCATTATAAATGACTAAAATCTATATGACTATAAATGACTATGTATCCCCAGAGAAAAGAACAAATGCTTATAAAACTCAAAGTGCCTCTACTTAGAACATGGTTGTTACAAATGAAGACTGGCTCCCAGAAGGTTCTGTAAATGGACAGGGGTTGAAGCTGTGCTGTGCATCACCCACTTGGTTCTTCCCTTATGTTAAATTGAGGCCCCATAGAGAGACAAAATCACAATGGCAACAAGTGTCTATTTGACATAAGCAGTGGGTAGACCATAAATATATGAATTCATTCCTTTTTCTACTGCACAAGTGCAAATTTGAAACATTTTTATTTAATCTAAGATTTTAAGATTAATCAAGTTAGTATCAAAATATTGGATGAATGGTTAAATTTTCCAATTCTCACTTATTTTATATGTATGGAATAAGGAGTATATACTTGTGTTCTCTAATTAAAACACTTTGAAATTGGATCAAAACTACTGTACTATATAGCTTCTGTTATCCTGGGACAAACAACAGCAGTACAGAGAGAAGACTGAAAACCTTGTAAATACTATTGTTGTTAAGTCTCTAGTTCTCATCATGAACTACCTACTGAACAGAGGGCCTATGAGATTCAAATCATTATCATGTGAATAAAGGAGGAAACTGTCTTACGTGAAGGATCCACAGAGTTAGCTTGGATATAAACATCACTCAAATGTTGAATAAGTGTAATAGTTTTTGCAAATGAACCACTCTACCTATAGAGAAAATTAAGGTTAATCTGCAAAAGCAACATATTCTCTGTGGCTTTGGGCAGAGCCTGATTTCATCAGTGGAAGCAGGTTGCCTGGAAGGACAATTTGAACTTAAAAGCCAGAAGGCCCAGGTTTGAGGATTTTCTCTTTTACTTGGCCCTTTAGTAAGCTTGAGTAAGCCATAGTCCTCTGGTGTCTGATATCCCCTGGCTTTAAAGATATCCACTTAAGGGAACATAATAGTCACAGTGAGAGGCAGGATCCTAGACCTGCCTACCTCAAGGAGCTTTGGGAGAGTCACATGGGATAATGATATGCAAGGTGCTTGAAATACTCTAATAAGGCAGGGCCTTGAGCCTGTCCAATAAGTCTGGATGCTCTGTGGGGAGGTCAGCCTGGAAGGTGTTGGGGGCGAGGTACAGAGGGAGACTCACTAATGTCTCTTCAGGATGGTTACCTCACTCAAGATATGGAAGGTGAACCCCCAGGGTGGATCTCTACACATATCATGGTACCAGCAGACTGATAGGTTCATTTGTCATAGCTCTTGTAATCCATTCTGAGAGTTGACTGAGCCCGAGATGTTTATATGTGAACTTGTTCACAGATGTATATGGCTAGTTGTAAAAATCCAACACGTGAAATCTCCCAGTCTAACTATTGGCAGTTTGATGCCTTTATATTGGCAAATTAAGCAACAGTTTGGCAAGTGTGAGTTTGGGAGCTAATAAATAGCTGCTTTGCCATCTCTCCCTGTCCTGCATTAGTTATAAAGCCAGAGCCAGAGGAGAGGGCAGAGGGCAATCGGACTCATTGCCTCTCTTTGTGACTATATGTTCCTTAAACAGATGTCTTCATTAAAAAAAAAAAAAAGTCAGTTAAATTGTTTCAGTATGTGGCAAGGACTAAGGAAACAAGCCCCGGGGGATTTTATTTCCATCTGAATCTCTAAGGCTGAATGACAACAATGGTAGAAAACAAAAGAGCCTTAAACAGATTTGATGCATTTTCTTCATTTCTGAGAATATCTATTCGAATGCATTATTCTCTAGCCAACAAAAGAAAGATGCCCTGCTCAGTCTTTCCTCATGGACACTGTAGTTTTCAAGGACAGAGACTCTGCTATCCAAGCAATCCAGTGATTTCTAATCATACCAAGGCTGGCAGAGTGGATGACATAAAATATTCGGGGAGGGGTGTGGTGAAGGATAGCATTCTTCTTCCTTTGTCTTATTCAGGGTGTTGATAATTCTAGGAAACTACTAATTCTTTAATATTTCAAAAGGCATTTTAAAGAGGCTACTGTTTTTATTGGACATCTTCATTCCAGGTTGGAAGAATCTCTTTATTCCTCAGCTCTGTTGACACCTATACAAGGCATTTCCCAGGGTTAAAATGACTCATATCAGAGAATTTATTCTTGACATTGGCTTACCTTGGGAATTAGGGGGGAAACTTAATTTTTTGTGGTGGTTCAGCTTAGAAAGGTTACTTTCAGTTAAATGACCTAGGTAAGAAAAGCCTAAAATAGGACACAGAGATTCTACCTAGCAGAATTATTCAACTAAAAATAATGTCATAGGTAAATTAAAAACTGATGACCAAGTCCTACTATGGGAACCATAGGATCACAGTATAAGGGGCAAGGATATAGGAAGAGGAAGTTAATGTAATAAAAATATATCTGGTTTATGCTGATGACAATAATATCATATATTGGCATATTCTGGTTCTACCACTCACTAACTTTATTACTCTGACAAGTTACATTGTCTGTCCCTCAGTTTTCTCATCTTTAAAAGAGGGATAGTAATCATAGCTACCTTATGATGTTGTCAAAAATTAAATGAAATAATCACTGATAAGTTCTTAGCACAGTGTCTGAAATATTGTGAACACATGGCAAAAATTAGCTGCTATAAAATCAACACTACTTAGTGTTTGACTGCACAGATAAATTTAAAAAACTAAAAATAAGAACAACAATAAATATGCATATAGTTGCTTGCTATGTGCTGGGCATTGTCCTAAATACTTATCAACATTATATATAGTAACATATTTAATTCTAATGCCAACTCATAAGGCAGCTATATTATGATCCCCATGGTACAGACAGGGAAACCAAGGCACGGAAACTTACCTGTTCACATGATGGAGCAGGAATTTACCGAGGCAATCTGCAGGTACCTCAGTGTTTCCCGAAGTGATTTAACAAGTTCTTGTTTTTTATTCTCTTGCCCATAAATCACAGGTGTGTGTCTTTGGAAAACACACAGTGGTTATTTTATAGCAGCCATTAACTCTAAAATTTATTCACTTGGATCTCAGAAAACAAAGGCATCACAAAGTGATGGTGTGAAGTTAGAGTGGACTTTATGTATTATTCGTTCATACATGCAAAAACAGTATCCAGTGTGAAATGTGGACACAGCAATATACTTAAGTATTAGAGGGTGAGATCTGAAGATTAAGGGCACTTTGATTTCTCTTTATTTTCTTATGAGGCACACACTGATAGAATGCCTGGACTCAATGACAAGGCGGCCCTTTATCTCTTTTTTTCCTGCATATCTAGCTCTTATTCTGTAACTAATGTCTATATAAGAAAATAGAGTGCCCTACCTGACATCTGAGCTCTTAAACATCTCATACAATTTAATCAATATTCATTTTTTACAGTTTTTTTCCCCCATCTTATTTTGCAATGATTTCCTCTACATTTTTTTGACTTGTCTTCAAAGCCCAGATGCTTAAATATTGGTTGCTCTGAGTCTTAATGGTTACTCCAGAGCCATGGAATTTTATATTTGATCTCAGACTTTTTTAAGACGTGACAGCTTGATTATTTTACAAGGCCCAAACTCTGAATCAAGTCTGTAATTTTAAGAATCAAAACTGTTTCTCCCACTGATGCAGACATTTTGAAATGTGTGGTCCAGAGCTATTTACGAGCGGGTTACAGCTGTTGTCTCTTTGTGCCCAAGAATCATGGAGAGTCCAAGAGTTGACCCTCCAGGGAATGCTATTAATTTCACTCTCATTTTAGACAGCATTTCCTTCAACTAGCAATTTTCTGGCTCCTTTACACTGCACTGTAGCCTCACGGCATTCAAGCATTCACAGGGCACTTGGACAATTTAGCAATAATACAGGTTTTTATTAAAATAAGTGACTTTGTCGAAAGCTGGGGAAATATAAAATGACTCAGACAAAAAGGCAACTGCCAGAAGCGGAGAAAAAATGACTTAAACTAAGATAGGGGATGGGTTTCCCAGGTGGCGGAGGGGTAAAGAAACTACCGCTAGGAAATGCGGGTTTGATCCCTGGGTTGGGGAGAGCTCCTGGAGAAGGAAATGGCAATGCACTCCAGTATACTTGCCCGGAGAATTCCATGCACAGAGAAGCCTGGCAGGCTACAGTTCATGGGGTTGCAAAAGAGTTGGACACGACTGAGTGCACACACGCACACACACACACACACACACAAAGGGATAGGTAATTTCTTTAGTCTATAAGAAGAAAGGATTGATATAATACCAATTTGGGGCACAGTGACATCTGAAACTCAATGGAATAAACACTAATGTTGGGAAGGATGAAGCAAAACTCTTTATAGAGTAAAATACCAACTTTCAAGGCACATGGACATGATTTTGGAAGTGCTATATGTGATTCCATGTTTGATAGGGTCTGATGCCTCTTTTCCTAAGTGTGGATTGGAAACCGTATTCTGGTCCTTCTTTTAAGGGAAGAAGTCAACATATCAGTTTTGAAAATGTGATAAAGTACCCTGATACACAAAATAAAATCTATTACCAGGGTGAAGAAAATGATACATTCTGTTTCTCAGCTCTGCCTCCAATGTGCAGACATTACTAGAAATCTCTAGTTGTGGTCCTCCTATTGTTTATTTAGTCTTTGATTACTTATTCTTCAACCTGCCTACATTAATATTTTGTTCCCTAGTTTCCTTATCTATCAGACAGGTAACAACAATATCATAGGATTGTTTTAAATGTTAAGCTCCTTTGTATTTGAAAAATGTTAGAATTATGTAAAGTAAAGAGAAAGCACTATATAAATGTTTGATTAAAAAAAAAACCATTCCTTCTCTCTTTTCCATTCTGATAAATTCTTAATATACACCATGTGGTATTTAAAATCATGGGACTCACTCTTTTTTTTTTTTTTTTTTTAAAGCATTTTGGAATGGCAAGATATGAAAAGCACTAATGCCGCATTGAAACGTTAGATAAGGACAATGAAGAATGGAAAATCCCAGTCTTTTAGATATTGATTGCAGCTTTTTAGGATTACCTCTGGTCCATGTAAATTGCAAAAGCAGACATGAACTCTGACAATGTAAACCCAACTAAACTATGACTCTAAAATATGAATGTCCGCTATTATAAAAAAATCTCAAGATGATAAAACCTGAGGAAATAAACATTAGAAAAGAGCAGGTTATCTCCTCTTCCTCAAAAGCCCTGAAATGTAGTTTCACCATTCCCAGTCACAGGATAAAACATCTGTTCTAGTGGAAAAACAACAAAAATCTGTTTCTGTAAAGCTCCACAGAGAATTTTTCACATGAGTAGATGGAAATATGGATTCCATTTTTAGATAACTACTCTTTCTTGATGTAAAAAAGCCAATGGTCAAAAAACATAAATATCACTTCGGCTTCAATCTTGAAACTCTGATAAGCACGAAAGCTGCAATACCATGCTTAATTAACTTGACATTCATTTATTCATCCTCTCTTTTTGAAAACAGAGTAACATCTAGACACTGGGAATGCTGAAATAGAACATTTCATCTCTGCCTACAGGAGTTCACACTTTAGTCAGGAAGTCAAATACCAAATCATTAAAATATGATGTGATTAGCTCTGTAGTAAAGAAAAATACAGGAACAAGTGAAGGCAAGGCAACAAATAGGATCAGCAGTATCAGGACAGGATCCTGAGAAGAGGTGACACCCGACTGATATCTTTGAGGCTCTGGAAGGGTAGCCAGGGAAAGGTTCTCTAGACAGGAGGAAAGATTTATGAAAAAGCAGAGATGGGTAAAAAAGCATCTGCAATTTCTCAGACAGAATTAATCTCATATATAGCACCTTATGTTGTCTATACTTTTGTTAGCATGAATATTATGCATATGTTTGTGGATCTACATGGCTCTCTCAGTGGACAGTAACCTCCTGAAGCAGGCCAATTCATTGTCTTGCACTTATAACTTGACCACATAGTAGAATAAATGAATTAGTAAGATTTCACTTGAGTCATCTGTGAAATACATTCTTCACCAAAACACTCACCGAACGTCTCACTCACAAGGGGAGCCCTTTGTTTTTTGCAAACATGGCCCCATTCCCAGAGACAGGGCTGGAGAAAATTTTCTTGTCTTTTCAAAGAATCTGATCCCCAAGACATTTTTGTGGTCATGTGGAAAAGGGTCTGGGAAATGTGCTCTTGGATGGCATGGCTGGAATGAGGAATGGGAACTGTTCTGCCTTCTACAAAGTTTCTGCAAAAGGTAGTGAGAACAGAAAAAGCATCCGTGTCGATCAGTATTCCCAGTGCTGAAGTGGGAAGATGCTATAAACACAGAAATGCCTCATAGCGATTTCTACCCAGGGTCTTGCCGAGAACAGTTATAAGCAGCAGTCTCAGGTCTCTGGAGTCCCAAACAGCATTAGTGAAGGTCACTCTGAAGACAGAGCCCCCTTCCCTGGCTCGGCCTGGGCCTTGGCCAGGTCCAACAGAGAAACCAGATCCAACAGAGAAAGAGGTTCATTTCTGAGCCTGAGGGGTCTCTGCTTTCTTTCAGCAATCTACAAAGGAAAGTTTTAAGTATGTGGAGCTGGGAAATTCTAGAAAGGGAAAAGCTCACCTTCTCAAATGGATTTCTTCCTTAAAGAAGTAGAGCAGAGAGTGGCGATTATTTCACCAGCAGTTCACAGGGGAGTAAGCTGGAATCCGCTAATGATGGTTATTAAAGGTAAATGTTCCATGATCCCCAGGAAGTGACTCCCCATCCTGGCACTTTTGTGGTTTTATCTACACTTGAATCTTGGGTGGAATAAAGCCATTCTGGATTCATCCTGATTGGATATTCAAAACTGGTGATTCATGGGAGTCTGTTTATTCTTATAAATAAGTGTGACAACAGTGGATTAGCTCCTGGCTTCTAACTCCTCCACCCAGCTCCACCAACAGAAGAGCCCAGCTTGTTGACAAAAGCTGCTACATCAGCTGTAGCGTTCTTGCCTCCTTCCAATAGCAAAATAATAAAATGCAGGAAAATGCCACTTTCCCATTTTTCTTTCTTTTCCCTTCTTCTATAGCATTTATTTTCCTCACCTAATTCAGCGGTGTGCTAGGAAACTTAACTAAAACTGAAAGGAAAACTTTCTGGAAATCCTAAAGACTGGAGTCATAATAGGGAATAATTTCTGACCTGGGATAAGCTCCCCTAATCAGCTTTCTCATCCCAGGTACAAAACACAATAAGACTAAATAACCAACATTTGGGAGAAAAAAGAATGGAATGGAAAACTGAAAACAGAATGTTACATTATCTGATTAAGTTTCTTTTCACACCTGGAAAAAGGTAAAAAAAAAACTTCTGTATCTCTACAGTAGTCAGAACATGAAGTATCATACTAAGAGCATGCACAATACTTACTGAAATGCAAAGGCTATCTAGTTTAGAAGTCTGCATATGTATATTCATTACTGCACTCAGACCCATACATACGGCTGGCTTATTATTATTATCCAAGATTATAAATGGAAGCTAAAAGACTTTGCTCTCCAAAGCCCTTTCTTTGCCCAGCTGTATCGCTAGGTGAGATGCATCTGTTTCATTTTCACACATGTCGTCCCTCAATTTGGTCTAGTACCACAAGGAAGACAAGCCATAGCTTTTAAGGGAAGGGTGAGACACTGTTCTTACTGCAGTTCCTTGCCAGCAATTGTTAAAAGGATCATCAATGTCCCTGTGTCTAGTCTTGCCCAGTAAAAGAGAAAGGTTATTAAAAGTATCCAAACACAGGCTGCAAGTGGAACTTGACCTCTGATCCAGTGTAAGCCCAGAGGATGCAGACACTTCCCATCAGCCCTCCCACTCCCTTAAGCCACCCCCACCCCCATCCACCATTATAAATCTTGAAAAACCTACAGTTAACCTTATTACTTTGTCAACACAGTGATGATGTATGTTTATATCCAACCAGTCCTGCCTCATTGAATGTTTTCCCTGGATGGATCTGATTCCATTAGTTTTCTCTCTCATTCACTTATTCTCAAAAACACCTTGATTCTTTATCAAGCCACTAGCTTTACTTTATCAAGCTGACTCTTCTGCCAGATCTCAAGAGAATCTAGGAACTGGTGAGTTTGCAACATGATGTTAGAACTACTGGCCCATTCAGTGAAAACAAAACAAAAATAAAATAAAATCCAAAACACTTTTTCCTTCCCCCCTACTCCCAATGGGAGGAGCAGGATGTGAAAGTGAATTTATAATGAAGTTAGTGTCTACAGATTTCATGACTTATGCATTCGGGCTTCCCTTGTGGCTCAGCTGGTAAAGAATCCGCCTGCAATGCAGGAGACCTGGGTTCGATCCCTTAGTTGGGAAGATCCCCTGGAGAAGGGAAAGGCTCCTTACTCCAGTATTCTGGCTGGGAAAATTCCATGGACTATATAGCCCATGGGGTCACAAAGAGTTGGACACAACAGAGCAATTTTCACTTTACATCCAGTTATACTGGTGTAATAGTAAGAGTAAGATGCTATCATTATCTTTTATTTTTTGATAAAGCTGAAACACAAGTTAAACAAATTGTGAGACATATGAATCTCTGACAGGCAATAACTTGCAAGAGAGAATAACAAATTACTGGGAGAGTGTTAAGTTGTCTGGAGAGTGTTATGGTTCATCAGGGACCATTTTCAAGGGGCTTATTCAGAACCTCCCTTTCAGAGGCACCTACACAAGAGCCATGACGTGCCAATGACCTGGAGAAAGATTACGTCTTCCCAGCACTCACCCTTGTGACAGCACTTTCCAAAATCACAAAGGAATATAAACACAAAGGCAAAGCACAAAGAGCAAAATTGGATGTTGCTTCATTTCCTCTCACCTCTAGTCCCCGAAAACATCAAAGCACAGTTCTTTGTGTGGGTTTCACTTCAGTTGTCCTTTCTGCCTCGCACAGATCAACCCTATCTATGGAAGAATATGGATGTCCAAGTGCATTTTATTTTTCATTTTTAACTAATTTTTATTGTAGTTGTTTTACAGTGTTGTATTAGTTTCTACCTTAAAGAAAAGTGAATCAGCTATATGTTTACATATATTCTCTCTTTTTTGGATTTCCCTCCCATTTAAGTCATCACAGAGTACTGAGCAGAACCCTGTGCTATACATACAGTAGCTTCTCATTAGTTATCTATTTTATACATAGTATCAATAGAGTATATACATCTATTCCAGTCTTCCAGTTCATCCCACCTCTCCTTCCTGCTTGGTATCTGTACAATTATTCTCTACGTCTGTGTCTGTATTCCTCCTTTACAAATAAGATCACCTATACTATCTTTCTAGATTCCACATATATGTGTTCATATTTGATATTTGATTTTCTCTTTCTGAATTACTTCATTATGTAAAACATAATTCAGAAAGATACATGCCCCTCAATGTTCATTGCAGCACTGTTTACAATAGCCAGGGAATAGAAGCAACCTAAATGGCCATCAACAAAGTAATGGATAAAGAAGATGTGGTACATAAATACAATGGAATAGTCCTCAGCCATAAAAAGGAATGAAATTGTGACACTTGCAGAGCCGAGTATCCTTAACAGCCTTCCCAACGATAGATACTAAAGATGGGATCAAGGTTTTGAAAACAGAGACCTGTGGTCAGGCAGAAAGAAAATAATAGCAAAAGCCTTTTTATTTCCTGCCCCCCTCACACTTTTTTTCCTGAAAAGCAAAGATGTATGGCTGTTCACCCAGGGATTTTGGTAGAATTGACGAAAATCAGGCTTGTAATTGTTTGTGTAATTCCAGCGGTTAAGAGAAGCAGTGCCTTTGGCCCTAATGTAGAATATCTGCAAATACGAAGCCCAGACCCTTGGGAGGTGAAGTTGAAAAACAAATTTCTTATACGTATAAAGTTTGCATATAAATCTTATTTCCATCTCCCCAAAAAATTTCAATGAAAAAATATGTACGCATGGTTTGGGTAAAAATACTCTTTTCTACATTTTCTTGGATTGCTGCTTAGTCTTATACTAAATGGTTAATGAAGTTTGCTCCTCAATCTCACTTCCCATGAAGTTAGGCCAGTGCATGGCAGCCCTGCCAATAACTGCTCACCAATGACCCATGCTGCTCTATGCAGCTGAGCACAAGAGGACTGCTTCTGGCAATTCTTCAGGAGCTAAAAAGGGCAGATTCCCATACCCCTGGGGAGGAGCAAGCTTCATGTTAATATGCATGGTCATATGGGCAGGCTGTGACCCCATGGACTGCAGCCTACCAGGCTCCTCTGTCCATGGGAGTTTCCAGGCAAGAGTACTGGAGTGGGGTGCCATTGCCTTCTCCGTCCTTGAATCTTACTTTCATGCATTTTGACAGACTTGTTTTATAGAGAATGTCAGAGGTACAAACAAGATGATAAGCTTTCTAAGCCATAGAGTACAACAGCACACAAAATCATCTTTGCAAAATGGTCAACCAGACCTTAGGAACAGAGAGATGGCAGAATTTTTTCCTTCAAGAGACATTTATTAAGGCCTTATCTACAACTCTGTGAATTGGGTCTTATTATCTTAATTTTATACATGATGAAATGGAAACTCAAGATGTTCACAACTGGTAAGAGATAAAAGGGGATCTTGAGCCTAGGTCTGATCCCAAAGCCTGTATTTTTTAAACTAAGTTAAGGCCATGGTTTTTCCAGTGGTCATGTATAGATGTGAGAGTTGGACTGTGAAGAAAGCTGAGCACCAAAGAATTGATGCTTTTGAACTGTGGTGTTGGAGAAGACTCTTGAGAGTCCCTTGGACCGCAAGGAGATCCAACCAGTCCATTCTGAAGGAGATCAGCCCTGGGTTCTTTGGAAGGATTGATGCTAAAGCTGAAACTCCAATACTTTGGCCACCTTATGTGAAGAGCTGACTCATTGGAAAAGACCCTGATGCTGGAAGGGATTGGGGGCAGGAGGAGAAGTTGACGACAGAGGATGAGATGGCTGGATGGCATCACTGACTCGATGGACATGAGTTTGGGTGAACTCTGGGAGTTGGTGATGGACAGGGAGGCCTGGTGTGCTGCAATTCATGGGGTCACAAAGAGTTGGACACGACTGAGTGACTGAACTGAACTGGTTTAAAACATAGTGTTAGTTTCATAAGGCAGTTCTATTTCCAGTTTTTTAAGGAATCTCCACACTGTTCTCCATAGTGGCTGTACTAGTTTGCATTCCCACCAACAGTGTAAGAGGGTTCCCTTTTCTCCACACCCTCTCCAGCATTTATTGCTTGTAGACTTTTGGATCACAGCCATTCTGACTGGTGTGAAATGATACACACTGAGGAAACCAGAAGGGAAAGAGACACGTGTACCCCAATGTTCATCGCAGCACTGTTTATAATAGCCAGGACATGGAAGAAACCTAGATGTCCATCAGCAGATGAATGGATAAGAAAGCTGTGGTACATATACACAATGGAGTATTACTCAGCCATTAAAAAGAATACATTTGAATCAGTTCTAATGAGGTAGATGAAACTGGAGCCTATTATACAGAGTGAAGTAAGCCAGAAAGAAAAACACCAATACAGTATACTAACGCATACATATGGAATTTAGAAAGATGGTAACAATAACTCTGTGTACGAGACAGCAAAAGAGACACTGATGTATAGATCAGTCTTATGGACTCTGTGGGAGAGGGAGAGGGTGGGGAGATTTGAGAGAATGGCATTGAAATATGTATAGTATCATGTATGAAACGAGTCACCAGTCCAGGTTCGATGCACGATACTGGATGCTTGGGGCTGGTGCACTGGGACGACCCAGAGGGAGGGTATGGGGAGGGAGGAGGGAGGAGGGTTCAGGATGGGGAACACAGGTATACCTGTGGTGGATTCATTTCGATATTTGGCAAAACTAATACAATATTGTAAAGTTTAAAAATAAAATAAAAAAAAAGAAAATAGTTTTAAAAATATATAAAAAAAAAATAAAACAAAAAACATAGTGTTAGTTTCAGGTGTACAGCAAAGTGAATCAGTTACCCATATATGTATATCCACTCTTTTTTAGTGTCTTTTCTCATACAGGTCACTACAGAGTACTGAGTAGAGTTCCCTGTGCTATACAGTAGGTCCTTATTAGTTATCTCTTTATTAGTTATCTATTTTCTATATAAAAGTGTTTATATGTCAATCTCAATGTTCCAATTCTTTCCTCCCCCCAAAGCCTGTATTTTCAACCACTATAATATACATCTGATGGTCATTCTCTTTGACTTTTTCACAACTGTAGGAGGAAAAGCATATTAACAAGCATGCAACCTCAGTTGTGACCAACTCTTTGTGACCCCGTGGACAGTATATAGCCTACCAGGCTCCACTGTCCATGGAATTTTCCAGGCAAGAATACTGGAGTGGGTTGTCATTTTCTCCTCCAGGGGATCTTCCCAAACCAGGGATCGAACCCATATTTCTTGCATCAGCAGGCAGGTTCTTTACCACTGTGCCACCTGGGAAGCCCAACTAGGAGGAAAGTTCTATATAATGACAGATTCATACTTTCAGTAATATTGTGTAAAAGAATAGCCTAGTTAACTGTGAGGTTTGGTTCAGGAGTCAATTTCTAGTTTTTTGTCGTTTTTTTTTAAAAGGTCGCTTAATATTTCATATCCTCTATCTGAAATAAAATATAATAACAATTTGTTTAAGAATTAAGTTTTATGTCATCCCATCAATGTTGAGTGTGATTCATCTAAACCCAGGGAATGCCAACAGTAGAGAAGCCCAATGTTATAAAGAGGGTGATCACAGTATTTGCACATGAGATAATTTGGCTTCTCTTCTGAGCCTCGTATGCCAACTTAAATAATCACTCTCAGTTAAACAAAGTATAACTATTTTGCTTATACATGTCAAGAGCACTTGCAGTGCTTTTGATTTTGTTCATTTCTCTTCACTAGATATTCACAATGTAGTTTTCACAACAAAATAGCTTGTTAATTCAATCAGTTGAGATAGGAATAAAAACCAGTCCTCTTGGTCCCCAGGCACCAAAAACATGATGTGGAATTTTTTACGTTTCATTTGACTTTTCTTCATGGTTTTTAATAATAGAATATTTTGCCTGAAATCTTTTATATAATCTTCTGATTGGAGATTAAATGCCAAACAATGTTTGAGACACTACTAATACTGCATAAAATCCCTAAAAGAATAATGTGAGACCCCAAAGTGCTCTCTAAGAGCCAGAGACTAGACCCTGAGCTGGTTCTCTTTGCTGTTCACTGCTCAGTACCCAATGCCTAGAATAGTGTCTGGCACATAGTAGACAATGGTAGCTAACAGATATCTCTCCAATGAATGAATGGAATCTCTACAATGGTGTCTTCTGCAGTTTCTAGAGGAGGACTCTTTCATTCCATTTTTTAAACTCCATTTTATCTTCAAAGAGAAGAGACTTCAATATAGGAATAATCCTAGGTTTATAGCGGGGCATCTTCTTTCTGTTTCTGAGCCATGCTTCTACATGGTATCTAAAAAGCAAACTCAGAGCAGGACAGGAAAGATAGGTGACATCTCCTGTAGTTTGCCATCACCTTATGTGTGCTTATTTGGAGGAGGTAACCATGCTGGAAACAATATATGAGCATTCTTTAAAATGCAATCATTGATTATAGAGGGTTTTGTGACTAGTGAACTCATTGGGGATTAGCCTTGATGGGCAAAAGAGGAAATACTTTCCTATAAGGAAATCCCCTTATAGGGCAGTCTATTAGACAGGAAGTTTATTTTCTAATGCAGCTGAGCTAAGGTACCAACCTAGGCAATTTATACTGACGTCTCAGTTCCACTGATGACTTTCTGTACAGTCCTGAGCTAAGATGGACCATTATGTTTATATCATGTCCATTCAGAACAATTTTTCTAAAACTTTCCAGTTGAAAACAACCAACCATGGACCTATCAATGTGGAACCTGGGGCAACTGATGACTCCGTGTGCTATAGATTCATGTTCTCTTCTGAGTCATATGTGTTTAATTAGTCTAACCAACATCATGACTGAACCAGCTCTGTACATGCATTCTTCTTTACACTTTCAACTTAGGCCCAGTGACGCAAAAGGTGGATGTGATGGCAGACAGGATGGAATCACGCTAACAGGCTGTCGTGGAGTCAGACTTTAAAAAGTGACCTCCTAGGGTCCTTAAGTAATGTCTACCCTCTTCCAGAAAAGTAATAGATCATTAACTCTCCACTCTTTCCAAAACACACACATCATATGCACCACACACACACACCATACACACCACACACACACCACACAGGCATCACACATACACACCACATTTCCTAGAAAAGCATTTTAAATAATTTGGAGCTCAATAAATGCTGTTATACTAAGCTTTCAAATAAGCTGGTCTGTTAGTAAATATAATAGCACCTTGAGGCAAAAGTAAATGATAATATGCTGTATTGTGGTGTCTGGTTGACTAGAAAAGACAAATACAAATATAATAATTACAGAGCAATACAGTTATTTAGGTGCAGAATTAAGTGGTTGGTTGAGTTACCAGTGACCAAGAGTCTATAAAATACCTGCATTCCTAAAACACATTTGTAAGTTGGCAGCAGTTTACATATGTTGTCAGAAAAATAATAGGAGTGAGCCACTCACAAAAGCTTACATGATAAATAATCCTCCTGAACCAGAGACTTAGGGCTATAAAGTAAGGATGCTCTATTGTTCCAAGAGGAACAAAATTTTGGATGCTAGGCATCTTGGAAGCAGGGAAAGCTAGGATGCTTCTGGGATAGTGGTCAGAAGCTCTCAGCAAAGGGTAATCCTATTCCTGAGTGTCAGCCAACCAGGCAGGGGAAGGTTGTCCATGCGTTGGGGCACATGGCAAGGATAAGGGGTATTTTAGCTCCAACTTACTATTGCAAGATGATGGGGTTATGAAGGCAGGAGGGAAGGACAGGGAAGGATGACAGATGGAGACTTGAAGGATGGAAAACTGGAATAGGGGCTCTGCAGGGACTGATAGAGACGAGCCATCCTGGCAAGTGGGGGGATGCGAGCTTGTCTCTTCTCCTCCCACCTGCTCTTTATTGACTCACTGTGGAACTCTAATCCAGAACTTTCTTCCCCTATCAATACAGAATAGTGTATGGAAGTTCCTTTAAAAACTAAAAATACCGCTACCATATGATCCAGCAATCCCACTCCTGGGCATATATCCAGAGAAAACTATAATTCAAAAAGATACCTGCACCACAATGTTCACAGTAGCACTGTTTATAATAGCCAAGACATAAAAGCAACCTAAACACCCGTCAGCAGATGAATGGATAAAGATGTGGTGTGTGTGTATACACACATACAGCATATATACTCCATTGTGTGTATGTATGTATGTATACATGTGTATGTGATAGAGTCTCATGAAAACTTGTGTATGTATGTGTATATATATGTATATATGTGTGTATGTGTGTGTGTGTATATATATATATATTCCATTGTGTGTGTAACACACACACAACGAAATATTGCTCAGCCACAAAAAAAAGAATGAAATAATGATATTTGCAGCACCGTGGATGGACCTAGAGATTATACTAAGTAAAGTAAGCCAGACAGAAAAAGACAAATATCAGAAAATATTGTTTATGTGTGTGTGTTAGTCGCTCAGTCATGTCTGACTCTTTGTGACCCCATGGACTATAGCCTGCCGGGCTCTATCCATGGAATTTTCCAGGCAAGAATACTGGAATGGGTTGCCATTCCCTTCTCCAGGGGTTCTTCCTGACCCAGGGATTGAACTCAGGTCTCCTGCATTGCAGGCAGATTCTTTACTGTCTGAGCCACCAGGGAAGCCCAATATTGCTTATATGTGAAATTTTTAAAAAAGATACAAATGAACTTATTTCCAAAGGGGTAAGAGTTGTAGGGGACGGATAAATTAGGAAGTTGGGGTTAACATATACACATTACTATATATAAAATAGATAACTAATAAGAACTTACTGTATAGCATAGGTAACTATACCCAATATTTTGTAATAACATACAAGGGGCTTCCCTAGTGGCTCAGTGGTGAGAACCTGCATGCTAATGCAGGACATGTGGGTTCAATCTCTGGGTTGGAAGATCCTCTGGAGAAGAAAATGGCAACCCACACCAGTATTCCTGCTTGGGAAATCTCACAAACAGAGGAAACTGGTGGGCTACAGTCCGTGTGACTGTAGCAAAAGAGTTGGACCCTCTAGAGAAAGGGTCCCCAATCCTTGGGCTTCCAGCTTGTTAGGAACCAGGCCCCATAGCAGGAGGTAAGAGGCAGGGCAAGTAAAACATCATCTTCCACTTACTATTGCTAGGTTTAACGCCTGAATCATCCCCTCTGCCCCTCAGTCCATCCCAGCCATGGAAGAATTGTCCTCCAGGAAACTGGTCCCTGATGCCAAAAAGGTTGAGGACCACTCTTCTAGAGAGCAGAAAGAAAGGATGGAAACAGAAGGCCCTTGCTCATTACAGATACTACTCTGCACGCCAAACCCCACATGTGTCATGGTTCCTGCAGGGCTCACGGGGAAGAGCTCACTTGAGGTTATGAAACTTCAATGGGCAGTGGCCTGAAGCAACAAGGAAGAGAAGCGGATTTAAGTGTAAAAGCAATCCCTGGTCCTTTGGCTTCCACTTCTGCTTCCCCCTTCCGCGGTCCTCACCCGCACTGTTCCCTGCAGACCCTCTGTAAACCATATGTGGTGCTTAAGGCAAGGCAGTCTCATCTGGAAATAAACCTGCCATGGGGCCTGGATTCATGACAGAGTTTTCATGAATTTTCATCTGAAAAACAAACACATACACCCATGAAGAATTGTTCCTACGGCTTCACACAGGAAATAAACTCCTCATCTACTTTGTTTTTATTTAATAGAATCACATTTTAGGGAAGCTAACCACCTGTCATTAAAAAGTCTGACACAAAGATAAGGATTTTTTTTTTTTAACTGGTTTCAAAGGGAAGGTACATTCTGCTGAAGAAAAAGAGAAATTGCAAAAGTTCTACCAAGGAAGTTCTGGCTTCATTGAGGCTCCATAGACTGGATGAGTTGGTCTTGAAGGCTATGACTTGGCCAAACTTCTGCTCCCGCCCCCATCTCCTGCCTTCTGACCTTTACTTCTACTTCAGCTGAAACATTCAAGGTAAGGATAACTTCAAAGTTGAGGTTCCTTCCTCCCACCCCAAGCTTCAACAACCATCACCCTGGTCAGCCAGCAGATATCCATATCAAGTTAAGACTCTCTATCAACAAAAAATATTATGACTTATTGAATGGTTAGCATTTTTTAACAATAAAGTGTTTTTTAATTAAGGTATGTACATTGTATTTTTAGGATATAATGTTATTGTATACAAACCAGACTACAGTATGGTGTAAACATAACTTTTATATACACTGGGAAACTGAAAACTCTGTGTGACTAGCTCTATTGTGTTATTTGCTGTATCTGGAACCAAACCCACAATATCTCTGAGGTCTGCCTGTATAGCCCATGTGTTGTTTTGGAACCAGCTTATCTCGGCTCTTGAGAATCAATTGTGCACATCTCTTCCAAAATTTATGTTCAGTGAAATGTTAATAACTTGAAATGATCCATGGTAGAAATATTAACATCATGGGGAGATAGGCAAATGCTACAAATGAGGACTTTTGTTTGAAGAGTACTTTGCTTTTAAGATGTTTCTATCAAATGACTAAAGAATATTAACATATATATACTACTATATATAAAATAGGTTATCAACTAGGACCTATTGTATAACACAGGAAACTGTACTCAACATTCTATAATAACCTATGTGGGAAAAGAATCTAAAAAAGAGTAGATATATGTATATATGTATAACTGATTCATTTTGCTGTATACCTGAACCTAACACATTGTAAATCAACCATCCTCCAATATAAGATAAAAATTAAATTAAAAAATTTAAGAAAATAAACATTCTAATGAAAATACTACAGTTTAAGAACTAAATGCTAAAATGCAATTTTTTTTCTGCTCAAATATGCTATAAAATCATAAGTAATATCATTCTTTCCTTTAGGGAAACTATAAGGGTATAAGCTATAAAAGAATAAAAAAGCAGATAAATTAACCAAATCTTTATTTTCAAAGAATAATTTGCCTTGATAGAGTCTCATGAAAATGTTAAATTATTTGTAATATTGTTTCTACTTGGAAAACTTATTCGTATAGTTTATGTTACAGTGCAAAGGACAAGATGTTCCCTTTTCAAGTTACAAACATAAATTCCCATTTGGAGATGGTGAGAGAGGCCCAATGGCCTCCACTACTTTTCTTGTCAGCTTGTTTTAGAGTCAGGCTACAAATAAGTTTGTAGTCTGTCTTTTGCATTGAGCTACTATCTGCAGACAATCTTGTAAAAATACAAATAGGTTCTCAGTAGGTGGAAGATTATTAAATAAATCTATCAGGGGCTTCCCAGTGGAAAAGAACCCACCTGCCAATGCAGGAGACATAAGAGATGCAGGTTCAATCCCTGAGTTGGGAAGATCCCCTGGAGGAGGAAATGACTACCCACTCCAGTATTCTTGCCTGGAAAATCCTATAGGCAGAGGAGCCTGGCAGGCTATGGTCCATAGTATCACAGAGTCGGACACGACTTAAGCAACTTAGGATGCGTGCGCTATCTCCAGACAATTTTGCTAAAATACAAATTGGTTCCTGGGAGGTGAAAGATCATTAAACAGACAGATAGATTGATATCAGACATATGTCAGATATTTCAGAGATATCTCTATCTATCTATATGTATCAGAGATATATCACATATATATACATCAGATTAATAAACAGATAGGTTTCAAGGGAGTGATATGAAGGACAGACATATTTTGGCAGGTGGTTGGATCTAGGAGAAGTCTTGGCCAAGTGTTCTGCTGGAGGAGTAAGAGGTCTGGGATGGTGAATTTGGGACAATATAAAGCACTTGCAGGGAATTTGCGAGATAGAGATTTTTGCCCATGATTTGGTCTCAAACTCATGAGCTGGATGGTTGGCTCCCCTAAATCAAGGCCCCCATCTTCCTCACTGTTGTGTCTTGATGGTGCCTGGATTATTTTAAGTTCAGTAATTATCTGTTGACAGTGAGAATTGTGGTATAAAAGGCAAAAAAAAAAATACTGTTTTTTCAAAGTTTTTCTGCATTTTTCTCTAAGTTTAGAATGTAGGTGAGATAGCATAGTTTATCTTCTATTTAAGTCATAAAGAACATTGATTCTCACAAAGTGCAGAGATAACATTGAATACTAAACTCATATTCTTTCCACAACAATTACTTTATGACCTCCCATAGATGAGGAAGTCAGGCTGGTAAGTTTTCAAAGAAAAAGACTGTGACAGAATTAAAGCCTGATTTACAGTAATGTATTTTCTGGGATAACTTGCTGTTTTCTCATCTTAACTGTCCTATAAGTCTTTGTTAGAGGCTCAAAAATACAAGAATTAGAGTAAAGGAAAACTGTGTCTATAAAAAACAACAACACATTTTTTTGAAATCAGAAAGCAAAGAATATTATAGTTGCTGTAGGTAATTTTATGATTCATTATCAGGATCCATTCATCAGAATCCCTCATGAGGATTCAAAGGACCACAAAGATCCCATTACCATGTTTAATAATGAGTAATAACTATTCTCTCTTTTCACAGGTACTTGAAAGTAGCCCTTATCAGTATCTCCCTGTCCTCACCTTTAATATGCAACAGTTAAAAACTAAAGCCAAAAAGGTTTCAAGCAACTTTGTTAAACTTTAATTGACTCCTCCAGCAACTCAGCGTTTTCTCCATGGTCGGTGCCCATGACAAAAACATAAGCACTAGGCATATTTTCTAGACATAAACATGCAATGTAACACACAGTAAGCAAAGTTTATGTCAAATGACCACCTGTGTTCTTGATTATTAGAAGTGTTTTCACAAACCTGCCAGCCTACAATGTAAAGCCACACTGAAACAAAGGGAAGACACGTCCAAAGTATTAAGTCAGTGGTTTCAAGAGTTTATAATTCCATGGCTTTATATTGGAGATCCTGCTCTGTTCAACAAAATCTAGAAAATGAAAATAGGTCTGTGTATTATACATGGGAGGTCTAAGTTTTGCTGTTGAAATTCTAGAAGCTACCTGGGTTCCAAAATAGGAGTCTCTTGATAAAACCTAGGGCTCAGCTGTCATGGCATGACCCACTCCCATTTGGAGATGAGTCCCTGATATTTTTTTTTCCTCAAAGAGGCAGGGAAGTGAGATGTCCATCTACCAAAGGCATAATGGGGGTTGCATTGTTGAAAAGGCCTCATGGTGACTCTGTCCCCTGTCAATCCAGAGATATATTGCTTCAATCGCCTGTAAAAAAAATACATGACCTTATATAGTTAAGGTCCTCATATCCCTTAAAAAGTCCTTTGTTACTTATTATTAATGTATCTGACCCATTGGATTTTTCGGTTAATGTAAAGTTTTTAACATATTTTTATAAAACAAGCTAAAATAGATTCACTCTCAACCTCTGTGAAATTGACGTCATACTCCATCTCAGTGACATGGTAATTACTGGAAAGATACCTTTATCTCTTTCAACACCTACCTGAAATTCTTGTAAACTACAAATCATTAAAAACACCTGTACATCCAACACATCAGCAATCTAATATCATATTAACTTATAGCAGCACATGCTTAGCCATATATTTTATTTTTCAGTCTCTATGTACGTAGTGAGTTAAATAGAAACTATATAAAGAGTATTTGCACGTGATACAGAGGAAAGAAAGGAAGGAAAGAAAACTAAGCCATGAGATCAACATACAGGGTTTTTTCTTTCCAAGACATCTGTGTCCTCATCAGGGTAACGACAGAGGAAAATACTCCCTCCAACCCCCTCACTGCCAGGACTTTTCTGCCTATGATGTTAACACATACCAAAGGAGTCTTCAAATGCCTCCTGCTAAGTCAGACTATTAATCTTTCCTTTATCTCATTTTTATTTCTCCTGCTTCATAATGTGATAGGTTTTTGGAAGATTTGGCAATAAAACTGCCAAACAACCAGAGAATTTGGGCTTTGATCTTTTCCTCCAGTGTCTGAGCTGGATTTTGGGTCTTGCTGCTGTGGAACGGCTGCTTCTAGTAACGCCTCAAACTTCCACCCCTGCCCTTTGGAGATGTCCCTGGTCACCTGCCACCATTAACATGACTATCCATTGTGAGGACAATGTGAGTTTCCAGGAAAATGCATTTCAGAATATAATACAGTGTGGATTTAAGACCTGATAGAAGTACACCCAGAGGAGTGATTGTGACCTTTTAAATCAATAAATTCTTGGAAGCCTTCTGTAAACCAACTTCAGAAAATAACCGTTCCCTTCTTGGTACACCACTGCGCTTTTTGATTTGTCTTTTGTTAAGTCATGGGGTCACAAAGAGTCGGACACGACTGAGAGACTGAACTGAACTGAACTGAAGTCCTTCTGAGGAAAGGGCTGAACCTGGGGATTGTAGACCTTGAACAGTGACAACAGGGAATAAAAGAATGTTATATGACTCTGACTATCATCTTACCAAAACTCAGTAATGAGAGCGTCTGTCCCTTCATCCATCATCCAGTGGACTTTCAGGAAGGGGAGAGGGAATAAGCATTTAGAAATCCATCCTCAGCTGACTTTGAAAGATCACAGATCATGTTAGAGGAGGGCCTGTGAGCTTGTCCACCTTCGTTCTGGGTTCCTTCCTTCCTCAGTTCCTTCCAGTACCTTCTTTTTATTCTTTGAATAGATCACACTTTTTTCCCTGCCATGAAATATTCACACAAGCTGTTTATTCTGTCTTGGATTTCTTTTCCTAAGATCTTATTTGTACTTCAAGTTTCTATTCGAACACTACTTGCTTAACAAAGAATTTGCCTGACCACCTAATCTAAATTAGGTTGCCCCCTCCTTTCATTTTTTGATTGAACTCTTTCATTTTTATGGATTTTCTTCACAATCTGCCTTTACACTTTGTCTCCTTTCTTGTTTCTGTGCTTCCTACTGGCATGAGAGTGTCACAAAGGCAGGCAACATATAGGTAACATGCAGTAGAAACTGAATAAATATCTGCTGTATCAAGGCATTTTTTTAAGGTGAATAAATGGGGTATCTGAAAAAAAAAAAAAAACCTGACAGCCATACTGAATTGTAAATAAACTTATACTGATGTTTTTGTGTTCAGTTGAATAAACTTTAAACTTCGAATTTTAAGTTTTACAAATCAGTGAGAGTTTCATTTATATTTTAAACTTTCATTTTTCCCAAAGAAGCATGTCCTCCAAGTGAAATTTAAATATTTCTAGCTTCCCATAATATTAGAATCTTTTTTAATATTTAGCACTATAGGGCTTTGTAAGTTTAAGAAAAATCACTGTATTTATCTTAAGTGAAAGATAGAGAAAATTCCATTAAGCTTTTGACCTAATTTTTCTCTGGTTTAAGGCAACTGAAGAGTTCTCAACTGGAAACAATTTCTTGGTGGCTATTCCACTGCTATCCAGAGGCATATAGATGGAGTATGTTCTACAGACTTACCTATGGCATACTCATTTATATAATTTTTGTCAGGAAAAAGGTTAAAATCCTGATGTTACTTAATCAAGCTGTAAAAAAGGTATCCAGATGCTATTCAGTACTTTAGAAACAGTGATGATTTGTATAGGGTTCAAGGCATTTCAATTATTATATGAAGGTTTATGTGGCAGGTTTAGTAAGTTTTATAAAAGTGAAGTATTGGGATCAATAGAATCCATAATAATCTATTTAATATTTTCAATAGAGTGCAGAATGCAAGTGGGAAATCAACTAGAATCTGCTTCATACACCTCTAACTGCAATGAGGTTATCTTTATGGCCAAAATTAACAAGGAGATTATTTATGCATGATTACTTATGATTCCCTTTAATCCAACAATTCTACTTCAAAGAGCTTATTTTACAGATTTTTTTTCACAAGTGGATAAAAATTCTTAATGTACCATTTTTACTTAAAAAAAAAAAAAAGAAACAAATGTTCATTAATACGGGAATTTTTTCCGTGATATACATTGTTTGCTACCTGCTAGAAATTGTTCCAAGTATTTTCACACAATTAGTTAATATTTAACAACAGCAATCTTATGTCCACTTTAAAGATGCAGTAAAGTAGCCTGTGGGAGGCCACAGAGATACTAAGTAGCCAAGCAAGGGTTTAAGTCCAAACGATAATTTTTAAAAATGAGGTAGACCTACATTTACTGGTAAAATATCCAGGACATATTTTTAGGTTGAGAAGTAAGATGCATAATAGCAAATATGGTTCTAATTAAACAACATTACTTATGTATACCTACATATGCATACAAATGCCTAGAAAAGGTCTAGAAGTTTCTCCCCAAACCAGTCTGCAATTATGTCTTATTTGTAAGGAAAGGTTTAAAAGAGACTTTTTTCTTTTACTTTTTTTAAACTTCTGAATGATTTTAATGTGATATTTTTAAATGGCAAAGAAAAGATACATTATTGGGTTATTAAAATTAAATATAACTCCCATTTCCAACCCTGTACTAAAAGCAACATTTGAAAAGGTATAACACTTAATGTTCATATTTTTGTTTCCTAATAAGAAGATATAATTAAAGATTCTAATTTTATATAATCTAAATTCACATGAACATACATACACTCTGTATGTAGCAAATGTATTATTCTGAAGAGACTCCCATCAAGGAGAAAAGAACAGAAGGAAAGTCAGACAGTTAAGTCCAAACATTCCCCAGATTTCCGGAGACACTAGAAAATGAAAATGACTCCAGTGAATTCATAAAGATAACAAAATTACATAGTAGGCAATGATCTGAAAAGGAATATCCTGAATATAAAAATCATAATGGAAGTTGTGATGGTTTGGTATATAATGCAGTCATTCTAGAAGAATTGATGCATTTTTTTTAAAAAAGCTATCTACATATGGATAAAAAGAAGTAAATTTTTGTCCTGATGATTATTTTATTTAGTGTTAGGCTATGAAATTCTTCTATGTAATGAATGATAAAAGGCAGGATTAGAATCCATCGAATTTTGATCATGAGAAGGAAATGTGGTTTATGAAAGGCCTGTGCATCATGACATTATTGACATTGAATTTGGATAAATCCTCTATAGTGAGAATGTGATCCAAAATTATTAATTATATAAATTAAACTCAATTTAATAAACTCCAATTAACACAAGTGATTACTCTTAATCCTTCCAAAAACGATCGACTTTTGGAATATACTACATCTAGAGACACAGCTCTCTTTAAGACATTACTCTTTCCTGCTACTTCTCCATGGAGAAGGCCATGGCACCCCACTCCAGTACTCTTGCCTGGAAAATCCCATGGATGGAGGAGCCTGGAAGGCTGCAGTCCATGGGGTCGCTAGGAGTTGGACATGAGTGAGCAACTTCAGTTTCACTTTTCACTTTCATGCATTGGAGAAGGAAATGGCAACCCACTCCAGTGCTCTTGCCTGGAGAATCCCAGGGACGGCAGAGCCTGGTGGGCTGCCTTCTATGGGGTCACACAGAGTCGGACACGACTGAAGTGACTTAGCAGCAGCAGCAGCAGCTACTTCTCCAACAGCTCACTCTTGAGAGCAGGAGAAGGAGGGAAGAAGGTAGAGAGAGGGTCTGCCTGAGGCAAGGGGCCTGCAGACAGTGGAGACAGAAAGACAGTCACGGCATCCAAGTGCCATATTGAGAATTTGAGAACGGCCCTTACTGCTAGAAAACATGTTACCATGCTTGGGCTTTGGCTTTATAATATACTCAGTTTTGCAAAGAAATAAGGAACAGGCTTCAACCCACTTTCCTTAATCCATTCAGTCAGATCTGATTTGCACTGTACGTGAGTACTCCCTCAGTGGCAACTGAAGAATATTAAAGGTGACTCTTTTTTTAAAAAACATAAATTTATTTATTTTAATTGGAGGCTAATTACTGTTATGCTAGAAAGTGCTTCAGGTAATTTTTTCTTAACTAGGAGGGCCCAAGAGCAAAACTAGGCACCCAAATTTCTAGGAATGGCCTCTCTTTGTTGCTGCTGCTGCTAAGTCGCTTCAGTCGTGTCCGACTCTGTGCGACCCCATAGACGGCAGCCCACCAGGCTCCCCTGTCCCTGGGATTCTCCAGGCAAGAACATTGGAGTGGGTTGCCATTTCCTTCTCCAATGCATGAAAGTGAAAAGTGAAGTCGCTCAGTTGTGTCCAACTCCTAGTGACCCCATGGACTGCAGCCTACCAGGCTCCTCCATCCATGGGATTTTCCAGGCAAGAGTACTGGAGTGGGGTGCCATTGCCTTCTCCTCTGTTGAGAGCAACCTAAAAAATGCAGATGCTGTAGCCAAACTCCTAAGAAGAAGTTTTAGTTGTTTAATGAGAGAAAGTAAAGATATAGTTAAGCGATAAACTAATTTATTTTTCAAGAGGACACTATGCCTTATTTAGGAGAGCTATTAAACTTCCAGTTAAAATGAGATTTTGCTACCTTCTATGGCTTTTAGAAACATTTCCTATTTTCTGCTATTAACTATGTGGCTGAGAAAAACTAGCTGGTGATCTCGTCAAACTCTCCATTAAGTAGGAACTTTTGGTAAGGGGACATTTAAAATTGCAACTGGATGCCAAACTGCATGCTTTCTATACACAAATTTACACCAATGAGCGGGCGCACTAGGAGTGCTTGTGTGTGCATGTGTGTGAGTGCTCAGACTCTTTGTAGTCCCATGGATTGTAACCCTCCAGTTTCCTCTGTCCATGGAATTTTCCAGGCAAGAATAGTGGAGTGGGTTGCCATTTCCTACTCCAGGGGATCTTCCTGACCCTGGGATAGAACTGGTGTCTCTTGTGTCTCCTGCATTGGCAGTGAGGTCCTTTACCACTAGAGTCGCCTAGGAACGCCACTTTTTAAACTTAATCATTCTTCCATCATTTTTCTGCAAATGTTGAAACAAAACACTGAATATAAAAGATCTGTTATCTAACATATAAAAATTCAAACTACTGCTTTAAGGCAAGCAGAAAAAAAGTAATAATCTGTCTCTCTACAGAATACTTCTAAGGAATAAGATAAGGCATGGAGAACTGGACAAAATTGAAGTCATTTAAAGCCAAAATCTTCACTTTTCCATTTGTAATAAACCCATTCCTTAATATGCCTTCAGAGTAGAATTTCCTAAATTCTACTGTAGGTGCCTTTTTATTTTTCTTTCTACCAAAGAAAACAAAATTAAAGACAAAAATATATTAAAAGCAATCAATGGAAAACACACATACACAAATACACATACACACACATAGCTGCTCCTGCTAAGTCACTTCAGTCGTGTCCGACTCGGTGCAACCCCATAGACTGCGGCCCACCAGGCTCTGCCGTCCCTGGGATTCTCCAGGCAAGAACACACATGTAGCTAAGTCACTTTAATTGTGTTTGTTTTCAAGCTGGATAGTTCCATGGACTATTCTATCTTTATTCCCATTAATTTTCACTGTTTTATTTTTGACTCATTCTACATCCTTTGCGAATTATTTGCTGATACTGAAACTGTCACACAGCGTCTTTGCTCTCTTCTCCTCCCTTGATGTCATCATCAGGTTCATTAATTATCCTGTATTTCCACCCAAATAGTTGACAAAGTGTCAGATCACTTTAAGGACTAGTCTATGTCACTCCACTGGAATTTTCCTTTGACCAAACTGGCAACAAGCATGACACTTTGGTGGTTGTTACTTAACAGTTGTATAATCTAGCCTTCTTTGATCTCCTATTTCTCTATCTTGGTCACATGATTACAATGAAAGCTTTTATTCAAAGTCTTGTTGAAGTGAAGACACATGGTCCTCATGGTATTTTTATGGTCTCATCACTAGGAACTATGTGAGAGACAGAAAGTGAGTTCCCTGAGGGCAGGCAGTACCTGTATGACACATAAATGATGTTTGCTCAATGATTGTTTATTGGGAGAGTCTCAGATTTTTTGAAGAAGTTGCTTAGTGATACTAGAGATGCTACTTTCTTATTGAGTGATGTGGTTTCTAAGGATCTGGGTTCTAAATCTGAAATTAAAGAATGCTAAAATGTTCTAAGATCTCTTGCAGGTATAAAATTCTACCTCAAGTGACCGTTCCTTACCCTGCAGCAAAGTGAAATGACAACCCATCTCCCCTAACTCTGTGTAGCTTTATGAAAGACGTTTAAAATACATACATATTTTAGTATGCCAATACATCCTGAGATAAAAGTGGTGTGTTGTCTCCACATTGTGTAAAGCAAATATTTCAGCTCAGTTCAGTTCAGTCTCTCAGTCTGACTCACACTCTGTCGAACTCTTTGTGACCCCATGGACTGCCAGCACACCAGGCTTCCTTGTCCATCACCAACTCCCGGAGCTTGCTCAAACTCATGTCTATCGAGTGGGTGATGCCATCTGACCATCTCATCCTCTGTCATCCCCTTCTCCTAATCATATTTAATTAACTATGATAACATTAAAATAATCTTCTTTAATTTAATGTTGACCCTTAAGACTCAAAGTGGTGCCAATCATTTGGAAGCTTGGAAAAAATAATACAGACTGTTTAACATATACAAACATGAATTCAGGAACTCTAAATGGAAGAGAGGTCTTAGCATTAGTAGATGGACAATTCCAGGGAATGAGTGAACCTTTAGTGACTCATTTTCAAAGGGTCCTTCCAAGAGGAGGGGCTACTATTTTAACAATGTAAACTGAAGAATTCTGTCCATAGATTAAGAGAAACATGCCTGGCTTAAGTGTGAGCTTGATACAGACTAAGAGAATTATAAAATGCCTATTCCAAAAAACCCCAATGTCTTTGTTTGTTGTGGCTAATTAGTGTGTGGGTGGTAGAAATGGGGTACACATACCAAACACAAATTGGTTACTTTAAGCCATAAATTGCTTCCACCTGCTTCCGACTGGGAGTCACACTGACTTCTTGGCCATTTTGTTCCCATAAACAGATTTGGTTATACAATAGGAAAAGAGTATACTGTGTTTCTGGAAGCTTTAGTTTCATGGGATTTATGAGTGAAATCTGTTGTTTTTAGTTCATACTAAATAATAATAATAATAAAGAACAATTTATTAAGGTGATTTTTAGGGGGATAAGACATATGGGAAAAGGATGGAGGTACTAATTTCTGGGGAAAACAAATACACAGATAATATTCACCAACATTTTCAGTCCCTCAAGGTGATGAATTAGTTTAATCATTTTAGATGAATTCCAGGTAAAGCCTACCACACTGACTCTGCTTTCAAAGAATTTAAAAGGCTAAGGTTTTAAATTTGGAAAATTCAGCAGTGGCCACAGGACTGGAAAAGATGAGTTTTCATTCCAATCCCAAAGAAAGGCAATGCTAAAGAATGTTCAAACTACCGCACAATTGCACTCATCTCAAACACTAGTAAAGTAATGTTCAAAATTCTCCAAGCCAGGCTTCAGCAATACGTGAACCATGAACTTCCAGATGTCCAAGCTGGTTTTAGGAAAGGCAGAGGAACCAGAGATCAAATCGCCAACATCCGCTGGATCATGGAAAAAGCAAGAGAGTTCCAGAAAAACATCTATTTCTGCTTTACTGACTATGCCAAAGGCTTTGACTGTGTGGATCACAATAAACTGTGGAAAAATCTAAAAGAGATGGGAATACCAGACCACCTGATCTGCCTCTTGAGAAATTTGTATGCAGGTCAGGAAGCGACAGTTAGAACTGGACATGGAACAACAGACTGGTTCCAAATAGGAAAAGGAGTACGTCAAGGCTGTATATTGTAACCGTGTTTATTTAACTTCTGTGCAGAGTACATCATGAGAAACGCTGGGCTGGATGAAGCACAAGCTGTAATCAAGATTGTCTGGAGAAATATCAATAACCTCAGATATGCAGATGACACCACCCTTGTGGCAGAAAGCGAAGAAGAACTAAAGAGCCTCTTGATGAAAATGAAAGAGGAGAGTGAAAAAGTTGGCTTAAAGCTCAACATTCAGAAAACTAAGATCATGGCATCCAGTCCCATCACTTCATGGCAAATAGAGAAACAGTGAAAACAGTGGCAGACTTTATTTTTCTGGGCTCCAAAATCACTGCAGATGGTGACTGCAGCCATGAAATTAAAAGACATTTACTCCTTGGAAGGAAAGTTATTGACCAACCCAGATAGCATATTCAAAAGCCGAGACATTCCTTTGTCAACAAAGGTCCATTTAGTCAAGGCTATGGTTTCTCCAGTAGTCATGTATGGATGCGAGAGTTGGACTGTGAAGAAAGCTGAGCACTGAAGAATTGATGCTTTTGAACTGTGGTGTTGGAGAAGACTCTTGAGAGTCCCTTGGACTGCCAGGAGATCCAACCAGTCCATCCTAAAGGAAATCAATCCTGAATATTCATTGGAAGGACTGATGTTGAAGCTGAAACTCCAATACTTTGACCACATGATGCGAAGAGATGACTCATTTGAAAAGACCCTGATGCTGGGAAAGATTGAAGGTGAGAGGAGAAGGGGATAACAGGGGATGAGATGGTTGGATGGCACCACTGACTCAATGGGCATGAGTTTGAATAAACTCCGGGAGTTAGTGACGGACAGTGAGGCCTGGAGTGCTGCGGTCCATGGGGTCACAAAGAGTCGGACAGGACTGAGCGACTGAACTGACCTGAACTGAATTGAGCAACTGAATTGAGCTGAACTGACGGTTTTATCACTTTGGTCAACGTTTAGCTCACAAAATGATAGTAACTTACATACTCTGAAGTACTATTGTAAGAGTGATGTGAGAGAGGGGACAAGAGGCAAAAGTAATGTATGGAAAGTATGCTGAAAACCATAATAGCTTATATGAACATTATATATAATTGGTAAGTATTATCATTAATGGTGAAATAAAACAGATCAATATTTAGAAATGTTTTTCAAGAATGTTCACAATAAACAATTTAGATGTTTACAACAACTAGTCTGACAGTGCATACTCTGCCCTGGACTTCATCACTCCTGCCCTCCCACCCCCATCCACAAATAGGGAATAAGGAGAGAGGCGATATATCTGGATCCACTGGGGGTCGAGGTGTAAGCTACTCAAAGAGTAAGAATAAATAAAGTGCCAGACTCTTAATGCTCCAACAAGGCAGTCATCGGAGGCATATCTCACCAAGAGACCTGGATTCAAGGCTGGTGGGCATCGCATGACTCACCTCTCTGGGCAGCAGAACGAAGTGAGATCATTGAGCTGCCCCTACCAGCTAAGGTTTCTGTGACTCTTTCTGTGTCACAATTTGTTCTACATCTTCTGCCATTAGGATCCCAAGAAAGATATCCATACTTACTATCCATTAAAGGAGTTGACTGCCTAAGTGATTTGCCTGCTCTCCACAGTGTGGGGAAAACCTATTAAAGACATTTTAAGACACAAGACTGTACATCAGCAGTCAGGCTCTCCTCCTTTCTTCCCCCCTCTTTCCCTCAGTCTCTGATAGAAATTGTAGATAAACTCAATCCCTGCTTGGATTTTTCATCTCAATTTCAAAAGCCCTAGAATCTGTCAGGTTTGTTCTGACACTGGATGGGACACAGAGAAGGGAAGGAAGATGCAAGAAAGTCACAAACTGCTGGCTCACTTCTCAGAAAGGGGCATTGGCAGAAGTGGTTTGGAAGCATTTGGACTCTTGAGGGTGATGATCCTGGGGACTGGGGAACCTGCTTCTTGCCTGAATCCTCCCTCACCTTCAATTCCATCACTCTCTACTGCACATCGAGAGCTTCCCATGTGCCTGTGGCCAAACATCCTTCCAAGGGGAAATGCAATTGGGTGGAAGAGTAAGCCCTGGGCCATATTCTATGCTCAGGAGAAAACTTAAATGAGTATCTTGCCTAGCAGTAGTTCTTTCTTCATTCTAATTAGTCTAGAGTAGTGGTGACAAAGCAGTGGCAAAATCTCTGGAAGACTCTCCCTGTGAGCATACTGGAGTTCCCTGAACCCCTGCGCCACATGCTCATATAGACACCTCCATCACAATCCCGGCCCTCAGGAAAGAAGTCAGTGCATAGCATCAATACCTTCAAAAGGGAAAGCTGTAACGCCTACTACTTGCTTTGGTGACAAACAAGGAAAACAAGTGTGGTTTTCAATTCCCCATGCACCAATTAGCTTCTCAATAAGATCCGGAACACTTAAGTTCCTCCAGTATATACCAGGCATGCATTAAGAACTATTTCATTTTATCCTCTGAGAAATCCTATAAAGTTGCTATTGGTATTACATTCATTTTACACATGAGGCTTGGAGAGGCCAAACACCTAATGGAAGGTCACACAACTGGTAAATTATGGAGTTAGGATTTCCATCCAGCTCTGGATGATTCCAAAACCTTTATGTCCCCCTGTTTTATGAAAGTTGGGTGTGTGAAATCTAGAATGTTCTATCCCATGGAGAAGACATTGCACATTTCCTATTTATTTCCTTGGCTGAGTCATGATCGTGTATTGCTTCAGCTCCTCAGAATAAAGCTGGAATAAGATGTGCAAGGTAGACCAGAATCCTTCTGCATCCCACTGTGCCCCAGTGAGACCAGGAATTCTCTGCAGTTCAAATCTCAGATACAAGCTCTGAGTTGCAGGTCCCTGATTTTTTAGTTTGTTCAGAGCTAAACCTGTAGACCCAAGAACTGGGAAGGGGTAACCAACACATATCTCACATTGGTAGGTTAAGGCAACTCAGTTCCTATTCAGGAAGAACCAACATTTAATCCTCTTTTTTGAGGATAGGAATTTTCCAAGGTAAAGATAAATAGGCAAATTTTATTTGGCCCTATAATCTTGTAGGAACAGAGAGGAGGAAGGAGGTTAAGAAAGTTCATCTGGTGGGGAGTTGGATGATCCGGCTTTGCATCCCGCCTCTTACACTAGCTAGTTCCATGACCTTAAACATAACAGCAAAAATAGTGATAACAATCTCTGTTCATTGTATTCTGCATGTTGAGAATTCATAAGTGCTTTATATTTAATCTTGAAGATTTAGAACAACCCTCTACACTAGGTGTTATAAGGCCCCTTCTTAGAGATAAAGAAACTAAGGCTGTAGGAGTTGATGTAACACACTCAAGGTGCAAAGCTAGCTTGTGGCCAACCTACTAGCAGAACCTAAGTATGAATCCAGCACTTAAATTCAGGCTACTCTGTCCTTCAAAGTCTGTTCCTTATCCATAAAATTCTGACATGGGCGACAGGCTTTGAAGAGCTCTTACCTGCCTAGCTCTGGGGTCCACAGAGATCTCAATATCTAAAAAAAAGGCAAAAGCAACAACGCATTTTCAAATTCTTCCTCTCTTGTGGACTGTAAACACTAGTAAAATGAACTGAATCTGTATACTGTGACTACACCCTGCCAGAATCTGATTTATTTTTGACAAGTGGCTGTTCCTAGGAGTCTTAACTCTCAGCTGACCCTACGATGCTATGTGCCTTCAGTTTAAAAACTTCATATCATTCCAGGTTCCCCCATCCTCTCAAGAGCAGGAAAGAATCTTTGCCAGAGACAAGGGAATTTTCCTTCAGGTATCATTTCCTGCTGAGCTGCAAACACACACATCACATTTGGAGTCTAATCAGTGACCTGAGTTCTCATGGGGCCAACCCTGGGGTAGGGAGGGGTGGAAAAATAGAAGGATGAGATACTGTTTAGGTATCCCCTGATATCTCTGCTATAAAATGGATTACATGGGCAGAGCACACCAAGTTCCAGCAAGCATAACTCATGCCCAGGACAAAATGCTGTAATAATTCCCTTTGTCTTTCTTGCACCATCTTGAGTTTGGGGGACCTCTAGGTATCTGATTGCCTATAATCCTGTGTGCTCCTGATGGTGCTGGAGAAAGAGAAAAACACATACATACAGGATTTGATCTGCAAGGCCTGGCCATAATCTGAAATCAAGTCAGGGACACAATTCAGAAGTATAATTTGCTATAAAAACATCCTCAGGGGAATAACTGCTGAGTTCCCAGGAGATGAAGCAACTTGTACTTTTTATAACAGATGGGGATTCTGGGTTTTCCAGACCTCCAATTGTTCAAGACTGAGACGCAGACAATTGCTGAAGCTAATCTGGGCGAGGGAGAAGAAGACAAGCTCCTCTCCTCAGGAACGAGGTTCCTCATCCAGCCATAGTCTGGGCAGTGGGCAACTCTCCCTCATCTTCCCAAAGCCAAGTGAAATGTCCCAGGTCATGGTTAGGCTTGTCATAGGAACCCTGGACAACAAGATGTCATTGTTTTAAACCAAGATACAATAGCTTGGTTAAGTCAACAGCTCCTTACAAAAAGGCTCTGGTAGCTTTTGAACAAACACCGGAATCAAGGTCCTTTAATAGCTCTCATAAACTTGAATAATGCCACATTAATAATACCATAGTAGCATTCTGACCACAGGCAAATACAGAAGGGCTGCGGGGAAACCTGACCAACACTATCAGGAATGGACTCCTTGGAGATGCCCTTCCTGTAGTTCCTATGTGCCCCTGTGTTCTGATTTTCAGTCCACTTGATCCTTTGTGAAGGAAATAGGATGTTGGAACAGCAATTTTCAATATCCAGATTCCAGACATATCAGCCTGCTACAGACAGAACTCAAATCCAAGGCATTCCTGGAATCCCCATGTTAATTACCACATTATCAAGTCCTGGAAGGACTGTGAACTATTGTAGAAGGACTCTGAGTAACTCGATTCCCCTAATGAACTCCAGCCACCCAGACAATGGAATGAACAGCCCGTAGCCAGTCTGGGCTGCTGCCTCTTACCCCTGCAGTCTCAGAGCCTTGGCCTCTCCAGGGTTTGGCACGTGGCCTGTCCTTTCCCACTGTCAGCCTCCTTGGCGCTGCCTGGCAGCCTTCCTCTTCCACGTGGACCGCCCAGAGCCTTGCCCCATCCCTTTCCTTGACCCAGCCGCTGGCACTGATGCTACAGTGTCTGCTGGTTCATCACCTCTGCTGCCTTCTATCCTGTGTGTTCTGCATCATTTCGCCTGGGTTACCAGCTATGGCCCTGGGCTTCTCAACTATGGCTGTTTTCTGGGGGTAAACAGCCATGCCTGCCTGGCCTGTGTATGCCATAGATGAGGCCATCTGGTGTTGTCATGCTCACTGCTGCCAGGAATACTTGGACCACTGCTTTGAAGCATCTTCAGCCTAAACCCTTGGGGTCAGTACTTCTTAAACTTCTTGTGCATATGGAGCACCTGAGGGTGTTGTTAAAATGCAGATTCTGCTTCAGTGGATCTGGAGTAGGGCTTGAGATCCTGCATTTCTCATAACTTTCCAGGGGACTGCAATTCTGCTGGTTCAGGACCACATACAAGCAGCAAGGCTCTAGAAGAACTCTGTCCTATTCACCTTTGCATTCTTGAAATGTCAATCTTATTATCACTGCCACCCCTTGATGAGGCACTTCTACATATGTCGCAGTGGACATACAATGATGATCATGACCTCAAAGCACATAGACTGGGGCAGGGTTTCTTAACCCTTTTCTAGTCACATTTTGGGCTAATCATAGTTGTGATAAGGCTGTCCTGTGAATTATCAGATGTTTAGCAGCATTCCTGTTCTCTACCCACTAAATATCAGTAGCATCTCCCCAGTTGTGGCAATAAAAATGTCTCCAGGCATGGCAAATGTCCCCTGGTGGGGGCAAAACTGCCCCTTATTGAGAATCACTGGTCTAGTAAAGAGACAGATATGCAAATAAAGAACTGAAATACAGATCAAATTACAGAGCTGAGTGCACACTGCTCAGGAAAATGGATCACTGACATTTTGAAGCATGTGATGAACCTTTGGCACCTAGTAAGTGCTCAAGAAAATGTGTTAGATAAAAAAATGAACTGCCAATGTCCTTGCGTTCCCTGGCAACTAAAACAATTTATCCTTCTGACCTCACCCAGGGAAATGATCCTTGCACATTCCAAAGATAAACATCTAACTACAACTGAGCGACTAACACTTACTTCCTTACTTCACTGACATAATGAATTTCCATGGATGTATCTACCAGGTGCATGGTGGAGGAAAAAAGAAAGCTTATCTTTCAGAACAGTTCAGATGGAGTACAGATTTCTAAGAAAGTGAGGCTCTTAAAGTAATAAATTACAGTTTTTAATTAGGAAGTTTGTACTGTTTTTTTGACATTCTATGAACCCTTATATTAGAAAATAACAGGAAAGAGTGTGGACCTATAACTCTGTAAATGAATTCGAACAGAATGGTGCATTTTGTAGCTTGGCTCAACTTAATGCACGCTCTCAAACAGCTGTGTTTTTTTTCCCTCCAGGTTTTCTGAGGATGAATGCATTTCTAAGGCCCCGTCTATTCTGAGATGCTTATGCTTCTACACAAATGCATCTGACATCTGACCATGCATAAATAGGATGGCAAGCCAGCAAGCATAGACTGGGGAACCCAAGTAAGAGGGATATCAGGGAGAGTCCACCTTTCTGGGATAGAGGAGATGAGGAGGAGAGCTACAGAGTGGCAGTCTTGGTGTCCAATGGTAGAGCTATGTTAAATATTGTCAGCATTTGGGCTCATATAATAAGGTCCCCATTGAAGAAGTTTAGATTGTATTCTGATATGGCTCTGGGGTCACACAGAGTTGGACACGACTGAAGCGACTTAGCAGCAGCAGCAGCAGCATGGAGGCAGGAACAGAGAAGAGTATGAGTGTGAAGTAAAACAATAAGTCTGTGGCAGGAGACTCCAGAGGCACAAGGGCATTTGAGGACATGTAAAAAGAAGAATGGAGTAGAGGGGGTACGTAGCATGGAACTCTTTCATGCAAACTTTTAGACATGAACTTGGGAGATGTTTTATCCCTTAACATTGTGCAAACGGAAGCCAAGAATAGGCCCACAGGGGAAGTTCTTGGAAATATATACTGATTGGACTGGAATACCCAGAGTTGCCAAAGGAAAGTGTGACACTCAGTCCCATTGCCAAAGTCTGTAAGCCTTTGCCCAAATAATGGCAAACCTTTCCTTTCAGAATACAGTTTCTTAATTTAAGCCTCAATGTCTGTTCCCGCACAGAAGTGGAAATCAGCAGATGTGAAGTCGAAGCCAGGCCCCATGGCTGGTTGGCTATGTGAAACATTTAGGTTCCAATTTTCCTATCCAGAGAATGGGGAAGCTAATACTTTCCATCAATCTATACTGAAGAAATATTGTGATGAGTCAGAAGACAAATCTCTGATTTTCTTTTTAATAAAGACTGTTTCCACATTGACTGCAATAAAGGCTTGTTTAGTCCATAAATCAAAACAATCCTGACATAAAGAATTCAAACAAAGAAAACCAAAACTCCTTTAAGAACACTCCTTTTTTGGTTTTAATATTAGAAATTGCCTAAAAGTGTACAGTCTCTGGTTAGATTTCTTAGCATAGGAAGCCAAGGCTCCTGGTTACTGGAAGTGTCTAGTTATTAACACACTTTGTTCACATAAAGTAAACAAATCCACAAATGTCAATTCAGGAGTGTCTCATGTTTTACTGAGTTTGTACCTTTCAGTGGCGTGAGATATCAGCAAAGCCTCTGGAACCATCCAGAAAGGATGATGGACAATTTGCACTGCAGTCTTGGTTGTAATAATGTAACATCCTAAGCACCCAACTCTAAAGACAGTAGTCAGTTCTGGGTAATTAAGAACAAAACAAACAAACAAACAAAAAAAAGATTCAGAAAAAGAAATAATAAAATGAATTAAAATAATACAAATCAAAACAAACACTATTCAAGAGAGTTTCTTTTCTCATGCCTAAGAAAATCATTTGGACCCAATATATGAACTAATAAAGCATGGAGTGGTTCTTCTATGGGCATCTGCCTTGTGCTAGTTCCTAAGTAGAAACTGCTCCATGATTTGCTGCAGTGACAATAAATTGTAATAATTATTCATTATTAATCAATCTTCGTATGGTGAAAGGAACAAGAATTAAGTGGAACAATAGGAATCTAATAGCATGACAGCACAGCCATTGTATGGAATCACCCAACTAAAGCTTCAATAGCTGGACTGTCAATCAATCAATACTTTCTTGGATCATCCTAGACAAGTCTAGACCTCATCTGGTTTTTACTTCTGCAGAACAACAAGACTAAACTAGACATCTTTCAGATCTGCCGTGGAGAGACAGAGAGGGTCTGGTGGGAGAGTCACAGGATAATTTTGATGCCACATGTGATGGAAAGTAATCAGTGACTCTTTGGTTTGAGGGAACCTGGAGCATTTCTGCTGAGCAGAGAATAGGAAGAACTCGGGAAGTGAAGGTGTAAGGCTCTAGGACTTCTGGGAATCGTGGCTAATATCCTAGTGATGAACTTCACTCAGGAAGCAGAAGGAATTTCTCTGTTGGGAAAAAAAATCAAAATGGAATAAAAACAAACCCCCAAAGGTGTGTTGGGCTCCAAATTCTTTCCAATAGTAGTTCAGGCCTGCAGGGGAGGATAGAGCCAGGTAGATGCCATGGAGATCAGACACCTGGCTGATTAGCTCCACAGGGAATGCTGACAGGGCAAAGCTTTGTCATCCCATCTCTTTGAAAATACATCTTCTCTGGGGGCCTTTAAAAATAGGACAGGCTCTCAGCAGGTAAGACGATGGGGTAGAAACCTGCCTGGGGGAAGTGAATAGGAAAATATATTCCCCCAAATATTTGGGGCACTGGGTCCTGTGGGCAGTTGGACTCCAAAGCTAATTGGAGACACTGAGACGCTCTTTATGCAACCTAAAACTCCTACTAAACACAGTGAGATATCAAGTTGAATCAATTATTTTGTAGGAGAAAAAAAAACCTCTGATTGTAAAATGCAACTTGTTTTTGTTACTGCTGATGTTTCATTTTTAAAAAACTGAATTTAGCTTTTGAGGGAACAGATACCAAAGTGACAGTGCTTCAGGCAAAAAATCTCACTTCTTCCCTATTTACCTTCTTAGTCAAGGTGTGTTTTTAATGACAAGAACTACATTCTCCATGCAGGAGTAAAAAGTTTATGGATATTTCCTGCAACTTCTGCTGCTCTCTGCAGTGATCAAGGGAAACTCCTCTCTAGGGAGGCCTTCTGGCTCTGGGAGGCACACAGAGGAAAAAGTGCCTGTGGTTTTGGCTGTACTTCACATGATCCCAATCATCCCCCTGAAATGGGTTATTGAAATATTCCCAAATGTCTAAGCAATTCATATTGTGTAAGTAAATGGTTATCTGAATATTTTACTTAGTAAACAAATGGTTTTGAGATGTAATTTACATACCATCAAATCCACCCTATTGAAGTGTCTAATTCAGTGGCTTCCAGAATATTCACAAGGTTGTGCAATCATCATCACTCTCTAATTCTAGTATATTTCAATCACCTAAAGTATATGTATACCTATGGATGATTCATGTTGAGGTTTGACAGAAAACAACAAAGTTCTATAAAGCAATTATCCTTCAATTAAAAAAAGAAGAAGAAACCTTGTACCAGTTACGAGTCTCTTCCATTTCCCGCTTCTCCAGCTCCTGCCAGTCATTAATCTACCTTTTCTCTATATATATCCTGGATATTTCACATACATGGAGTCATACAAGATGTGGTCTTTTGTGGCTGGCTTTTTTCACTTAGCATTCTGTTTTTAAGTTCATGTCACAGCATGTGTCAGCACTATTTTTTAAGCAATTTCAAAGACAAAGCAGCCAAGTATTAAAGTTCTCCTCTTCTTCAGATGTAGAGAGCTGGAGAAGGCTTAACCCTCATAACCATAATCTCATAACTCTGGATGTCATGGTCCCAGGCAACATGGTTATAGTACAGGCCAAGGTTTACCAGGACCAAATAGAGTTGAACTAACCCAAAGGGGCAGAGCAGACTTCATAGAACATAAGCAAGAGATAGGACATAACTAGAGAAGGAGGAAAGACAGTACAATATAAGGAGGCCAAGGAGTGCAGTTAAGATCTGAATACATGGTGGGAGGCCAAGTAAGAGAGAAGGAGCCATGGGTGAGATGAGGCCAGTGGCTAGGGATGTGGGCCAAGCATCCAGGGATATGTAGTCTCTGGGTCTGTAGTACACACCCTGACTTAGGGCATGGACTCCAGAGTTCTCTGTCACAGAACTATAGAATACTAGCACTGGAGGAAAATTTAAGAGCTGTCTTTTTCAGTGCCATCATTTTAAAAATGAACGACCTGAATCCTGGAGAGGTAAGAGACTTCCTCAAGCTCACAAACCATAACCACTGTCTCTCCTTAGCCTCCCTCCTCTCAGTAGGATATATTTTCTACAATAGCTCACTGCCACAGTTCCAATAGTGGAATTTAGTCATACGCTGGTATCAGTTTAGTAGGCATATATTCACACACCATCATGCTAAATAAGAGCAAGTTGAAGGTCTTAAGATATATTTACACTAGCTTAAAAAATTTACTATGCTTTCACCTAAACTTTAAAGGGTAATTCTTGAAATATACAGGGTTTCTTTATATTTTGAATGCAGAGTTCCAAAGAATAGCAAGGAGAGATAAGAAAGCCTTGCTCAGTGATCAATGCAAAAAAATAGAGGAAAACAATAGAATGGGAAAGACTAGAGATCTCTTCAAGAAAATTAGAGATACTAAGGGAACATTTCATGCAAAGACGGGTGCAAAAAGGACAGAAATGGTATGGACCTAACAGAAGCTGAAGATATTAAGAAGAGGTGGCAAGAATACACAGAAGAACTGTACAAAAAAGATCTTCACGACCCAGATAATCACGATGGTGTGATCACTGACCTAGAGCCAGACATCCGAGAATGTGAAGTCAAGTGGGCCTTAGGAACCATCTCTACGAACAAAGCTAGTGGAGGTGATGGAATTCCGGTTGAGCTATTTCAAATCCTGAAAGATGACTCTGTTAAAGTGCTACACTCAATATGCCAGCAAACTTGGAAACCTCAGCAGTGGCCACAGGACTGGAAAAGGTCAGTTTTCATTCCAATCCCAAAGAAAGGCAATGCCAAAGAATGCTCAAACTACTGCACAATTGCACTCATCTCACATGCTAGTAAAGTAATGCTCAAAATTCTCCAAGTCAGGCTTCAGCAATAGGTGAACCGTGAACTTCCAGATGTTCAAGCTGGTTGTAGAAAAGGAAGAGGAACCAGAGATCAAATTGCCAACATCCACTGGATTATGGAAAAAGCAAGAGAGTTCCAGAAAAACATCTATTTCTGCTTTATTGACTATGCCAAAGTCTTTGACTGTGTGGATCACAACAAACTGTGGAAAATTCTGAAAGAGATGGGAATACCAGACCACCTGACCTGCCTCTTGAGAAACCTGTAATGCAGGTCAGGAAGCAACAGTTAGAACTGGACATGGAACAACAGACTGGTTCCAAATAGGAAAAGGAGTACGTCAAGGCTGTATATTGTCACCCTGCTTATTTAACTTATATGCAGAGTACATCATGAGAAACGCTGGGCTGGAGGAAGCACAAGCTGGAATCAAGATTGCTGAAGAAATATCAATAACCTCAGATATGCAGATGACACCACCCTTATGGCGAAAAGTGAAGAGGAACTAAAAAGCCTCTTGATGAAAGTGAAAGTGGAAAGTGAAAAAGTTGGCTTAAAGCTCAACATTCAGAAAACTAAGATCATGACATCTGGTCCCATCACTTCATAGGAAATAGGAAAACAGTGGAAACAGTGGCTGACTTTATTTTTCTGGGCTCCAAAATCACTGCAGATGGTGACTGTAGCCATGAAATTAAAAGATGCTTACTCCTTGGAAGGAAAGTTATGACCAACCTAGATAGCATGTTCAAAAGCAGAGACATTACTTTGCCAACAAAGGTTCGTCTAGTCAAGGCTATGGTTTTTCCAGTAGTCATGGATGTGAGAGTTGGACTGTTGAAGAAAGCTGAGCACTGAAGAATTGATGCTTTTGAACTGTGGTATTGGAGAAGACTCTTGAGAGTCCCTTGGACTGCAAGAAGATCCAACCAGTCCATCCTAAAGGAGATCAGTCCTGGGTTTTCATTGGAAGGAATGATGCTAAAGCTCAAACTCCAGTACTTTTGGCCACCTGATGCGAAGAGCTGACTTATTTGAAAAGACCCGGATGCTGGGAAAGATTGAGGGCAGGAGGAGAAGTGGACAACAGAGAATGAGATGGCTGGATGGCATCACAGACTCGATGGACATGAGTTTGGGTGAACTCCTGGAGTTGGTGATGGACAGGGAGGCCTGGCGTGCTGTGGTTTACGGGGTCGCAAAGAGTTGGACACAACTGAGTGACTGGACTGAACTGAACCTTTATATTTTAAATAAATTTCATAAATTAGTATCAGTCTGTAGGTTGAGAAACTGAAAGAAATGAATGATGTTCCCTAAGAAGTCAACCGATGGGAAAGACCTAATTCTGTACTGTGATTAATACAATGATGCCCAGAATATGCACATAAATATCATGTAAGGACCACTATAGAGTGCTCAGTGTTTAGCAATATTATGAAATTCACAGTTCAAGAGGTAGAATTCCAAAAGCACTTTGCCATTTAAAATCCAGAACTGCAGATTTTTAATGAATTTCTGCTAAAATCATGCTACAGAGGAAATCTTCGATCCTTCAGAAAAGTAAAAAGGAAATTCAAAATAAACATACCTTCACAGCTTTGAGATCGCTTAAAATTATTCTGTGTATTTATAAAATGAGACAATTGAAAGCATTAAGATGGTGGTATAGATGTATACTTATTGACACAGAGAGCTTGATAACTTATTGTTGAAAGACAAATGGTTATAGAAAAATATTTAAAATGTAATCTCTGTATATTACACACACACACACACACACACACACACACACACACACACAGGAGACATCTGGAAAGACATCCATAAAGTAATGAGAATTATATCTCCAAATAGTAGAATTATAAGAGGATTTAAGTTTTTGTTTTATTTTTTTTGTTATCTTTATCTCCTATTTTTTTCTAAAATGAACACAGATTACTTATATAATTAAAATGTTAAAAATAGACTTTGTTTTGAATACTGTGATTGCAAAACAGGTTTCTTGTTATTTTTTCTTACAAAAATATCTTTTAGAATCTACAACAAAAATAAAACCAAGGTGCCTTTACCATCTTCAGAAGCTCAAAAAGTGTTCAATTTTTCTGCATCAAATATGAATCAATAAATACAAAGGGAAGCCTGTGAAAGGGAGCAGATGCATGGGGTCATGACCTATCTCTTCTCTTCTTTGCTTCTAGTCCCTTCTCTCTCAAAGAGATATAGCTCCTTTTCACTCCTTTTGATTTCTTAAATCAGGATGCTCTGTCTAGGCTAAGCATAGAAATCATGGTTTAGAATTTACCTTCAGACCATCTGCCATCTACTTTGTATCTGAAACATGCAAGTCACCCCTGCCTTGTTGCAAAGTGTACAGAAGCATCACTTCAGGGGCACATTTACGGAGTTTGTTTCTACCCACTTTTATCTCCTATTAATAGGGCACTTTGAATCACTCCATTTGCTTATTCATAAGGTTGAAAGCTACAAGTGTAGATCATATTTACTTTACAAGGGATCAAATGCCCAAAGTCATCATAATGAACAATAATGACAGGTACCATTTTTACCATAGAAAGATTCTCCTTAAGTATCCTGCAAATTTCACAAGTATTTTTAAGAATGGACTCCTAATTCCAAAACCAGTGGACTACATTCATTAAAAAATACAAGACATGGGATACCAAGCTGATCCCATAAATACAACTGAAGCTCTTACCCTTAGGTTTGGGATTGTGGCTTGTTAGATATAGTATTAGACTTTATCATTTGTGGCAAGTATAGGTTAGTTTTTTATCTTATAATTTTTCACAATTAATCTCATATTCTCAAGGTCTATTGTTCCAATTTTGAGGTACCATTAACATACAACAAACTGAACATATTTAAAGTGCATTTGATATTTTTGATGGTATTGGTTTTCTAATGTTAATTTGCATTTACTGTATATAGAAATACAATTAATTTCTGCATATTGATCTCATACTCTGCAAACTTTCAAAATTCCTTTACTAGTTTTAGGAGTTCTACTTTTGTAGATTCCATTGGATTTTCAATATAGACAAACACATTGTCTGTGAATACAGGCTTTTCCTTCTGCTTTTCCAATCTGGATGCCTTTTGTTTCCTTCCTTTACTTCGTTGGCTAGAATTTCCAGGATAACATTAAACAACATTAGTGAAATCAGATATCCTTGCCTTGTTCCAAATCTTAGGGAAAAAGCATTCAGTCTTTCACTGTTAAGCGGGATGTGAGTTTTAAGTTTCCCATCAATTTCCTTTATTAGGCTGAAGACCTTTCCTTTTATTTCTATTTTTTTGGAAAGTTTTTATTAGGAACGGATGTTGGATTTAGTCATTGCTTTTCCACACCTATTGAGATGATCATATGACTTTTCCTTTTTCAGTCTGTTAATATAATGCTCATCAGCTTAATAATATGATTCACATTTCATTATTTTTACTATTTTAAATTCCCAAACAAACCAATTTTGAATAAGCAGAAGGTTGGTCAAGGTTGCTGCCTTAATGCCACTGACTTGGACTGAGTGAGATAGATAAATAACTATTTTCTTTCCTAAGAACACTCCTGTGAATTTCAATGGTCTAAATCTGTTTCAACTGGCCTTCTGTCTACAATTTGCAAGATGCAATTGTGTTGGTTCTGAACTAGTTTTAGGAAAGGGAAAAAGCACTGTGAATTTTAATGCTGATATGCAGCTTTAAATGTGGCCCTAAATCATGATCTCTAACTGAAGAACTGGTCTGAACAAATAAAGACAAATAAAAATGGATCCTGTGTCTTTAATGGCACTCTTTTATGCAAAATGAAACTTTTGGAACACTTATCTTTTCATGAAGTTGGAGTACCAGTCATATTAGAAACTATTTTCCAGTAATGGGGTCCCAGAGATATGAATTTATCTAAATTTCACCTTAATTCTATGTACCTTTTGGCACATGGTTATACTCCATTAACAAAAGTGAAGAAACACTCAAAAGCTTCTTTCAATTGAGAATGTTTCTATCAAGAAATGAACCTGGACATGCAACCAAGACAAGTAATTGCAGTGATCTCAGGCCAATTTAAATTGTATATTATAAACCTTCTATGTAGAAAAAATTTATAGGTTTTGTATTTGAAAGCTTCATGGAAAAAATATCATATGAAAGTCTTTTGTTCCCTAAGCAGGATCTGAGTTTCCATCGTAAAGAAAACCTCTCTAGAACTCCTTGACATGGTATGCATGATGAAAATAGACATGTTGGTTTGTGCTGATCATGGTCAATAAAAACATATTTGGTCTATGAGCCAGGATCCATTCAGACTGGCACGATTCTGAACTAGACTGGATTTTCTTCTGTAGTTCAAAGGCATAAGGAAACTGAGAAGTAAGTAGACTTGCCACTTAAGCACTGGGGGAGAAAAAGCAATTTACTAAAAGAAACACCACTTGAATAAGTTTAGATACCTCCACAAAGCAATGCATTCACTTCATTGGAAAAAACCAAGAGACATTCAAAGAGCTTAAGGGATTAGAGGAATTTTTCCTATTAATTTGAGTGTTGTGTATGAATTTGGAATTTGCTTAAATACTAATAAATAAGTCTTGTATAAAAAGTCTGCTTCACTCATTATAGATACTAAAATTAGGAACATATTTTCTTTGTTTAAGCATGATAAAAATTTAGCCGAGATCATGAACTTTCACACCAAAATTATTCCATTCTCAAAGTTTATTTCTTTTTTAAAACAGCTATAAGCATGAATGCAAGAATATCAGCTTGTAGAAAAAATTTCTCTACCATGTCCTAAGACTAAATAGAACTTCTAAGTCGATCCATAGCAAAAAGTCTAAATTGGTACGTAAGTCATATGAGAATTACAAATAATAATATAATAGTAATATCCACAATATGCAATATAAAGTAAAAGTTCCAGCACACAGAAATGAAGTATCTATGAATCTCAGATTGTACTTTTATATAATTATAGAGGCCAACATTTTACCCAAGTGATCAATTCATAAAAAGTTGTATTTGATAAAATTACCAGTTGAACTGGTAATTTCATAAACATAATTGGCTATTGGTGATACAGTGACCAAGGCTGACAGAGAGTCCATGGATGTCAGTGAAATATACTGCAATCAAAATTGTTAATAATACTGAGAGAGTGGCACTGACACATATTCCTTACCATGTGTAAAACAGTTAGTGGGAAGCTTCTATATAGCACAGGGAGCTCAGTTTGGTGCTCTGGGATGGCCTAGATGTGTGGGATTGGGGTGGGGGGAGGCTCATGAGGGAGGGGATATATATATACACACAAACACACACATATAGCTGATTCATGTTGTTGTACAGTAGAAACTAACACATCAGTGTAAAGCAACCATACTCCAATTTAATAAACAACTGATAATAATGTAATTACTACAAGGGCCAAACAAAATGATTCTGAAGTCAACATACAAGTACAGATTAATGGAAAGAGGAGATGCAGCTCATCAAGTCAACTTATTTCATTCAGTTTTTGTGGGGGCTGGGCGGGGGAGTATGTTTTCCTTTAGTTTGGTGCAGAAGCTTTAGAACGTGAATACTCCCATATACTATTCCTAAACCACTGTGAACATCAGTGAGTTTAGTCAATCTGAACATAAATGCAGAGTTAAGGAAAAAGTGGATATTCCATAAACACTCTTATGTACAAATTTAAAATAAATTAATTTTGTTTTTTAAAATAAATTTAGAAAACAAAAAACTAGACAACCTTGTCAGAAATATTAGAGAGGAAAAACCTGGTGAATAGGATCAGTATGGTCTCCTAAGGACTGGATTATTGATTTCGCAGAATCTGCTCCCAGCATCTTTAAATATATTTATGAATGAAATGCACTGGGTTGAGCAGGTGCCTTTGTAATTCCAATACCAGTTACCCTTGAGGGCCTCAGGGATTTCCATTTAACAGCTGAGGTTTCAAAACTTTCCAAATTTGAGATTACTGACTTCTGATTCCACCTTGTCCCCTCACCAGCCATGATTTGAATAAGGTTTTGGGATATTTAATAATAATAGGGTTTTCTGGTTTTTATATCCCAATTTCATGAAAAATCTGATAACTCTGTTTAAGATAGTTTACTGAAAAAGAAGGATATAAATGTGCAGAAAGGTAACAGAACTGGAGTGTGAAAAAATGACGCTGTAATCCCAGTGACAACAACAACAAATTCTCAGGATACCATTTGTTGGCATATGAGATTCTCTGCTAAGTGGTTCCATCTGTTGTACACACAAGGCCTGTGTGTCAAGTCACATTCTAATGGATCGTTTGCACCTTAAAATAAAACCTTCACCAATGCAAAGATTGTGGCAATAGGAAAGGGAACATGTGCCAGAGCTAGAAATAGACACACAAACGAAGCAGTCCCTATGCTTCAAGGTCTCTCATTTGACTGGTCAGCGAGACACATTATCGGTGCAAATTTATGAAGTGGGAACTCTCGAGGGAGAGTCAGGAGAAGGTTTCACAGAGAGTAGCACTGAAGTGGTCCCTGGAAAAATGAAAAGGGGCTTGCCAGGCAGATCATCAGAAGTCATTGATATTTGACTTTAAGATACATTTTGTAAAACAAGGGACACATACAGACTGAAAGTGAATGGCCAGAAAAAGATATTTCACGCAAATGGAGACCAAAAGAAAGCAGGAGTAGCAATACTCATATCAGATAAAATAGACTTTAAAATAAAGGCCATGAAAAGAGACAAAGAAGGACACTACATAAGGATCAAAGGATCAATCCAAGAAGAAGATATAACAGTTATAAATATATATGCACCCAACATAGCAGCACTGCAATATGTAAGGCAAATGCTAACATGTATGAAAGGGGAAATTAACAGTAACACAATAATAGTGGGAGACTTTAATACCCCACGCACACCTATGGATATATCAACTAAGAAAATTAGCAAGGAAACACACTTTAAATGATACAATGGACCAGTTAGACCTAATTGAAATCTATAGGGCATTTCACCCCAAAACAATGAATTTCACCTTCTTCTCAAGTGCACACGGAATCTTCTCCAGGATAGATCACATCCTGGGCCATAAATCTAGCCTTGGTAAATTCAAAAAAAATTGAAATCATTCCAAGCATCTTTTCTGATCACAATGCAGTAAGATTAGATGTCAACTACAGGAAAAAAACTATTAAAAATACAAACATATGGAGGCTAAACAACATACTTCTGAATACCAACAAATCACAGAAGAAATCAAAAAAGAAATCTAAATATGCATAGAAACAAATGAAAATGAAAACACAACAACCCAAAACCTATGGGATTCAGCAAAAGCAGTGCTAAGGGGAAGGTTCATAGCAATACAAGCTTACCTCAAGAAACAAGATAAAAATCAAATAAACAACCTAACTCTACACCGAAAGCAACTAGAAAAAGAAGAAATGAAGAACCCCAGGGTTAGTAGAAGAAAAGAAATCATAAAAATTAGGACAGAAATAAATGAAAAAGAAACCAAGGAGACCACAGCAAAAATCAACAAAGCTAAAAGCTGGTTCTTTGAGAAAATAAATAAAATAGACAAACCATTAGCCAGATTCATCAAGAAACAGAAGAATCAAATCAACAAAATTATAAATGAAAATGGAGAAATCACAACAGACAACGCAGAAATACAAAGGACCATAAGAGACTACTATCAGCAACTATATGCCAATAAAGTGGACAGCTTGGAAGAAATGGACAAATTCTTAGAAAAGTATAACTTTCTAAAACTGAACCAGGAAGAAATAGAAAATCTTAACAGACCCATCACAAGCATGGAAATTGAAACTGTAATCAGAAATCTTCCAGCAAATAAAAGCCCAGGACCAGGTGGCTTCACAGCTGAATTCTACCAAAACTTTAGAGAAGAGATAACACCTATCCTACTCAAACTCTTCCAGAAAATTGCAGAGGAGGGTAAACTTCCAAACTTATTGTATTAGGCCACCATCACCCTAATACCAAAACCAGACAAATTTGCCACAAAAAAAAGAAAACTACAGGCCAATATCACTGATGAACATAGATGCAAAAATCCTTAACAAAATTCAAGCAATCAGAATCCAACAACATACTAAAAAGATCATACATCATGACCAAGTGGGCTTTAACCCAGGGATGCAAGGATAAGAATCCTGTGAATAATATCCACAAATCAATCAATGCGATACACCACATTAACAAATTGAAAGATAAAAGCCACATGATTATCTCAATAGATGCAGAGAAAGCCTTTGACAAAATTCAACATCCATTTATGATAAAAACCCTCCAGAAAGCAGGAATAGAAGGAACATACCTCAACATAATAAAAGCCATATGTGATAAACCCATAGCAAACATTATCCTCAATGGTGAAATATTGAAAGCATTTCCCCTAAAGTCAGGAACAAGACAAGGGTGCCCACTCTCACCACTACTATTCAACATAGTTTTGGAAGTTTTAGCCACACCAATCAGAGAAGAAAAAGAAATAAAAGGAATCCAGATTGGAAAAGAAGTAAAACTCTGTTTGCAGACAACATGATCCTCTACATAGAAAACCCTTAAGACTCACTAGAGTTAATCAGTGAATATAGTAAAGTTGCAGGATATAAAATCAACACACAGAAATCCCTTGCATTCCTATACACTAACAATGAGAAAACAGAAAGAGAAATTAAGGAAACAATTCCATTCACCATTGCAACTAAAAGAATAAAATACTTAGGAATAAATCTACCTAAAGAAACAAAAGACCTATATATAGAAAACTATAAAACACTGGTGAAAGAAATAAAAAATGACACAATTAGTTGGAAAAATATCATTTTCATGGATTGGAAGAATCAATATAGTGAAAAGGAGTATGTTACCCAAAGCAATCTATAGATTCAATGCAATCCCTATCAAGCTATCAAAGGTATTTTTCAGAGAACTAGAACAAATAATTTCACGATTTGTATGGAAATACAAAAAACCTCAAATAGCCAAATCAATCTTGAGAAAGAAGAATGGAACTGGAGGAATCAACCTGCCTGACCTCAGACTGTACTACAAATCTACAGTCATCAAGACATTATGGTACTGGCACAAAGATAGAAATATAGATCAATGGAACAAAATAGAAAGCCCAGAGATAAATCCATGCACCTATGGACACCTTATCTTTGACAAAGGAGGCAAGAATATACAATAGAGAAAACACAGTCTCTTTAACAAGTGGTGCTGGGAAAACTGGTCAACCACTTGGAAGAGAATGAAACTAGAATACTTTCTAATACCATACACCAAAATAAACTCAAAATGGATTAACGATCTCAACGTAAGACCAGAAACTATAAAACTCCTAGAGGAAAATAGAGGCAAACCACTCTCTGACATAAATCACAGCAGGATCCTTTATGACCCACCTCCCAGAATACTGGAAATAAAAGCAAAAATAAACAAATGGGACCTAATTAAAATTAAAAGCTTCTGCACTGCAAAGGAAACTATAAGCAATGTGAAAAGACAGCCTTCAGAATGGGAGAAAATAATAGCAAATGAAGCAACTGACAAACAACTAATCTCAAAAATATACAAGCAACTCCTACAGCTCAATTCCAGAAAAATAAATGACCCAATCAAAACATGGGCCAAAGAACTAAATAGACATTTCTCCAAAGAAGACATACAGATGGCTAACAAACACATGAAAAGATGCTCAACATCACTCATTATCAGAGAAATTCAAATCAAAACCATGATGAGTTACCATTTCACGCCAGTCAGAATGGCTGCGATCCAAAAGTCTACAAGCAATAAATGCTGGAGAGGGTGTGGAGAAAAGGGAACCCTCTTACGCTGTTGGTGGGAATGCAAACTAGTACAGCCACTATGGAGAACAGTGTGGAGATTCCTTAAAAAACTGGAAATAGAACTGCCATACGACCCAGTAATCCCACTGCTGGGCATACACACTGAGGGAACCAGAACTGAAAGAGATGCGTGTACCCCAATGTTCATTGCAGCACTGTTTATAATAGCCAGGACATGGAAGCAACCTAGATGTCCATCAGCAGATGAATGGATAAGAAAGCAGTGGTACATATACACAATGGAGTATTACTCAGCCATTAAAAAGAATACATTTGAATCAGTTCTAATGAGGAGGATGAAACTGGAGCTGATTATACAGAGTGAAGTAAGCCAGAAAGAAAAACACCAATACAGTATACTAACGCATATATATGGAATTTAGAAAGATGGTAATGATAACCCTGTATGAGAGACAGCAAAAGAGACAGAGATGTATAGAACAGTCTTTTGGACTCTATGGGAGAGGGAGAGGGTGGGATGATTTGAGAGAATGGCATTGAAACATGTAAAATATCATATGTGAAACGAATTGCCAGTCCAGGTTTGATGCATGATACAGGATGCTCGGGGCTGGTGCACTGGGATGACCTAGAGGGATGGGATGGGGAGGGAGGTGGGAGGGGGCCTCAGGATGGGGAGCATGTGTATACCTGTGGCGGATTCATGTTGATATATGGCAAAACCAATACAATATTGTAAAGTAATTATCCTCCAATTAAATTAATAAATTTATATTAAAAAATTAAAAAGCATATTTCAAGTGAAAAAAAAATAAACATCAACGGCTACATTAAAAAAAAAAAAAGAAAAAGAAGCAAGGCTTCAGAATGACCAGGTGGTCTTATGAGACACAGACTACAGGGCTCCAGTTCCTGATTCAATAGGTCTGGAATGGGGCTGGGAATTTCTAACCCTTTCTAACAAGTTCACCTGATTGGAAGATAATTCATAAGAGGAAAACTACTACAAAATGAACACAGGAATACATAAGACCAATGTACATAAGACCTTCCTGCAGACTTTGCCTTCTAGAATTCATATGCAACCCTCCTCACTCTGCTTCTTTTCACGTCTGCTCTGAACATATTTTCAAATAGATATGTTGTTTCACATGCAGGGGCCCCTACACAACTACATCCAAAGCACTTCCCAGCCCTACTTTGTGTTTTCATATATTACCTACTACTAGTCCAGCATCTCAGAGTGGCCAACATCTAATTTCAGTCTCATTAGGATCAGAAAAAACAACCAGGTTTCAGGGCACTTGCTATCCCTAAAACTCTCTATAGCTCTATTACCCTGCCTTATGTTGTTACTTTCTAAGTTATTTATTTACACTTCCTTCCACTCAAATATAATCTCCGTGAGGACAGAGAACTTGTTTACTTTGTTCACTGGCTTGCAGTGTATGTCCAAAATTTTTCTTAAACTAATAACACTTATTTTAGTAGTATCAATAACACTGAATGTGAATTCTTCCAGAATTAAGTTTGTAAGTTATTTAGAAATTCAGCTTCTCTGAAGACATCTTTGGCAGAGACAAGGTTAATGCTCCCTTATTCAAGCAGAGATACCATTTTCTAACTTCTCTTGTTCAATTTCTTTCTGATATTTACTCCAGGCTGGAGACAGACAATATCCATCACTTCTCAGATTGAGAGAAGGCAGTGGTAATAAACTAAGCTACCTACATCATGAAATCGTACTGACTTTATGACTCATATTTTTCTGAGTTAGGGAAAATAGCTGTTTGGGTTTAGACTAGAGTAGAATTCTGACTCATGTCAACAAATCACTGGCAAACTAGACACTGATAAAAGACTGAAGGCAAATTTTATTAGTGAAAACCTTCAATAACTCTACACAGCTATTGGTTAATTATGAGTTGACTCAATGTCCTTTAAAACAAAAACACACACAGCTATACGACAACAATTAAAAATAATAATTTGAAAGATACGCTTACCAAAAATATTATTCTGCATTGGGATTTTTTAAACGACAGAGACTACTGAAAAAATCAATCATGCTCCATTTGTAATTTGAATCCAGAATTCCTCAAACCCTGTTAAGTCTATTACCTTAAGTGGCTTTCTCAAACAGAACTATTTTTAATCTGAAAATCATGGTGGCAAGTAAAGTAGACATTAAATTGTAATATTTCCTCAATATTTCATAGGTGTGTTTTATTTTCATTACACTGGAAAACTGATGGTATTTGCTTCACTCCTCACCACGGTATCTTAAGTTTTTTAATGTCACTGCTCTGAATATTCACAGCATACTGACAGCATGGATTTCCTTGTGGGGACAGGGCTGAAAAAACCATGATAATAACAGGCAACAGAAGAGAGTTTGATTGGAAAGGAGAGGGTAAATATGTATCCATGGAAACAAATGCTATCACATGGAAAACCTAATTTTTTTCCTCTTTCTTTACACCTTAAGCAGGCCAAGTAAACTTGTTGGAACTGAGCTAAGTTGGGAAAGAAGAAAAATTCAAAATAATCAACAAGTGATTTTCAACTTTTGGTATGCATCAGAATTTTCTACAGAAATGATTCAAAATATCTGAGCTTCATCTTTCCAAACAACCTAATCAAAGACTCCCATGGAAATGTCTGGGCACCTGTATTTTTCGAAACCCATTCAGGTGATTCTGTGACTCCGCACAATTTAAGAGTTGTTGGTTTAGACTACACGCTAACTATGCACCAAGGACTTTACTAAACCATTCCCATGTACTATCTAAGTTAATTTCGTCATCTTCACCACAATTGTACAAGGTACGTATTATTATTATCCCCACTTTGCAGAGAAGGAAACCAAGATTCAGCAACTTTGCCAAGATCACATAACCCATAAGTAAAAAAGCAAGAATTAGCTGGCTCTGAATCTCACAAGCTGCCTCCAATCATATTGGGTATAATGCCCCATATAAATGTAGACTATTTCTGTCTAAGTAAAACCAAAAGCTATTTATGAGTCTGTCCAGAAATAACACTAATATTTTTATCTACTGAGGGTAACCAATGAGGAAAATATATATACTGATACATATTAAAATTCAGAAATGCGCCTAACTGTCGTAACAAGTGCCTTCTGTGTTCAGCACTTGGGAAGGTTATTTATTGGAAGTTGTTCTTTTTTTCTCTTCAACTTTTTCTTTTAACTAACTTTTATTGGAGTACAGTTACTTTACAATGTTGTGCTAGTTTCTGCAGTCCAGCAAAGTGAGTCAGCTATATATACATGTATTTCCTCTCTTTTTTTGGATTTTTTTCCCATTAGGTCACCACAGAGGATTGAGTAGACTTCCCTGTGCTATACAGTAGGTTCTCGTGTGCTCAGTCACTTCAGTTGTATCCAACTCTTTGCGACCCTACAGACTGGAGTCCGCCAGGCTCCTCTGTCCATGGGATTCTCCAGGCAAGAACACTGGAATGGTTTGCCATGCCCTCCTCCAGGGGATCTTCCCAACCCAGGGATTGAACTTGTGTCCCCTGCATCTCCTGCAATGCAGATGGATTCTTTACTGCTGAACCACCAGGGAAGCCCCCACATTCTCTTTAGTTATCTATTTTATATTTACATAGCTCCTGTATGTATGTATGTGTGTGTGTGTATATATATATATATGCCAATCCCAAACTCCCAATTCATACCACCTTCCCCCCTCCTCTTGGTATCCATACATTGGTTCTGTATATCTGTGTCTCTTATTTCTGCTTTGCAAATAAGTTCATCTGTATCATTTTTCTAGATTCCACATAAGTGATATTATATGATATTTGTTTTTCTCTTTATGACTTATTTTACTTTGCAAGACAGTCTCTAGGTCTCCTCGACCTTTTATTGAGATGTTTGAATGGAACATTGGTGCTCAGGGTAAACGAATTTACTTATGGTTAATTCTTGAATTTATAGTTCCTTGAATTTAAACAATGAATTGATAGATTTGTGACTGTTATAAAATACCTACTGGAAAGCTTTCAGCTTCCAGGACACTGGATTTGGAAGGTAAGATAGGAATGCTTAGCTGAAAAGGTAATATAGGTAGACATAATAAGAAGGCCTTTAATTCCTGGCATGCTCCTGTTTATAGGAGGGTATGAGGATGGCATTATTTCACAACAGAGAGAAATCAAAGTGACAAATTATTTTACAAGATGCCTGCAATTACAACGAGAATTTCCTGTTTCCTAAGTGGAACAATTAGCAGGTGTTCATGAAGCCTCCGGCAGGTCATACCATTTGGAATAAGACACAAATTGCTCAACATTAACTCTATTTAATTTTGCTGTGCTTCACTCTGCTCAGAGGCAGTGGGATTCAGGGACTCACTATCCTCATTTTATGTCATTAGGCTTTTATTCTTTTCTTCAGTTCTCTGCGGCTTGGACCTTTCCAGTTGCTATTCAATTAATTCTTGGAACTTCCTTTGTTTTCTGGCTGAGCCAGTTTTGGCCTTATCGATCACTCTCTAAGCCATATGTTCTTTATTGGAGAGGTTTAATACATGTTTCCTAAGTAAACAATTGAATGAATGAAAGAAGGCATGCCTCACTAGGCAGCTCATGCATGAGCAGTTCTGCCTGGCATAAAGCTCCCCATGTTAGGCAGAAATCTTCATTCAATCCTCCTCCAGTAGCCATCATTCTGCTTTGCTGGATATATAAACAACTCTTCCCAAGGGCTAGGCCTTTAATGTCTGAAGGAAATGATTATGAACACCTAAATCCTAATTATTATACATGCTTATCAATTGATTCTTTTAGAACATGACTTTTAGATATTTCACTATTTTGATCATCCTTCTTGGAAGAGTTTGTCTGTCCCTATTAACAAGTGGCACTAAGAACTGACCACAGTACTCCTGATACAAGCTCAACATTGCAGTTTCCTCTGAATCTTTAACTTTCTTCTCCTTCACACTCCTGTTCCATCCAAAAACAGTATGCTTTATCAGCACGGATTTCAAGAGTTTATGTGGTATTTCAGGAAAGCAATGGTTTGCAATTAATTAAAATGACTTATTACTTCTCTATAGGCCATACTTAAAAAACATTAAAATCAGATACTATTATTTGAAAATCCAGAATGTGCCATGTACTATGAGGTGCATTTAACATCATGAAGGCAAACAGTGCAACAAACAAATGCAGCCTTAAGATCTAGGAACAACTCTTATCCATGTTCAATACATTGAAGTTTGTGACTTTTGCTCAAATAGGAAGTATTTAATCAATGTTTTCCTGAATATGTAGATGACTTCTCCATCTGTTAAATGGGGATTATGGTACCTCCCTTGTAAAACTGTTGCAAAAAGGCAAAATGTAGGTAAACTATCAAGAAGAGACCCATGCATAGAGTTGGGACTTAATAAACATAGTATTTGCTATCACGGTTATCATCATCTTCACGTTCTCTAAAGGCACAGGCTGTACATTTGCAGGTGTTGTCTTATTTTTAACTTAAATGTCCCATTACGTATTTGTAGATATATACTTGTATATAATCAATTTTCTCCAGAAACAAATTTTGAAAAATTATTCCATCATTCAATTCAAACTCAATAAGCATGCAATGTGTTCATCAAAATACTGATTCAAGCATTGGCCAGACAAAGAGGGGTCAGCTTTATCCTGCAACATTGCATGATTCCCCAAATCATTACATCTCACAGCACTTCTGTAGGTAGTTGGCTGCTCTGCTTTACCTGCCGTTACCTGATAGCTTTCTTCATACATTGTCTATTTCTTTGTCACTTCATGTATCTTTCAAGCTATGGATAATCCTCAACAAATTCACATCACATTACAATCAGATGTTAAAAATGAAAAAGACTGGGATCTGTCCAAGCTCAAAAATGTATTAAATAATAAGAATCACTATCAGCTAAGCAATGTTAGATCTCTTTAAACTCTTAACATTTCCTCCTGAATCATTTTGATGTGTGTCTCATGAAGAGTGAAAAATGGCTTGATGGATCGTGTAACATAGGAGATCATATTTAAAAGGGATATTTTCCTCCATTTTCAGTATTTTTTAAACTTGATCTTTTAAGAGTCTCCTTAAAAGAGCATTTGATGAAATGAAAATGCATTAAAATCAAATGTGGTTGACCTCTTCTCTTCCTCTGCCCTCAGAACATTTTGTCAGTCACTGCTCAAAAGAAAATTAGCCAATTTAGCTATCCAGTCAACAACAGCTTTTAGCCCTTCATCCAGATGGCCCGTCCCCCTGGACTTCCCATTCTTATCATGCAGGTGGAGAGATTGAAGAGTGAGAAAGCGGCATGCAAACCAAAGGTGAAGCCTGTAAAATCCCTGATTTGACTATTGGATACCCTGAGTTATGTTTGTTTCCATCGGTTTTTCAAGATCATACACCTACTTATGATCCCACTGTCTCAATTTCCTCATCTACAAATTAAAGGGAATATGAACCTTGTTTTTCCCTCAAAGTCCCAGTATATACCTATTTCTGTCATAGAAATCCAACAGCTGGATTCTTGTCTTTCAAATAATTACTTTAATATTGCATAGAAACCATCTGCTAAAGAATGCAACAGATTCTTCTGCTCTTCTGGTATATGGTTTGCACGAGTCAATTATTTAAGACATTCATGACCACTATGACCATTTACATCAGTTCTAACTGGAATTCTGTTCATCAGAAAAGAGAGCCTCAAGTTTGACAGAGATTGTGGTTTGAAGATACACTAGAAGGCTATCATTAAGGAGTGGAGTCTATGGATTACCTTCTAAGTTATGAATCACATAAGACACTGGTACATAAAGCATTTCCTACTCATTTCATAAATTCACAGGCATTGATTAAACTTCTACTGTCTGTAACTGAGTTATCATGTCACTCATTTGTCACTTTAGAATCTGCTGCTGAATCGCTATGAAAATGAAAAGGCTCATGCATGATGTTTGCTGCTAGAGTTGATACAACATTTATTCATAAGATTCATATATTCTTAACCAGCAAATCAATTTCTTTGACTCTTCTTTCTCCTGTTACACTTCACTGAATGAGCTTAGAAAAGGCTGAATTAGTAATGATTTCAGAAGACTGCCCTGTGCCTTTGCAGAATATGAGAGCAGGGTTTTCAAGGTATTTCATTGTTTATCAGCTAAGCTTCTGAATGAGAGAACTATTTTATTTTTTTTTATAACTTTTTAGGAACTATCCCATAGTAGGTATAAGCAATCCACAAATGTTTGTTGAAGGAAAAGGAAGACATAATTTTCACACAATTATGACTTAACAAGTTGCCATTAAACCAACTTTGAGCAATACGGAATTAATTTAATATCAAATGTACAAAAATGATGGTTGTATAAATGCCACTTAGTGTATTCCATTTATCATGTGAGCGACTGAACAACAACAAAGTAACGTATACACGGCAGTGAAAGTGAAAGAGTTAGTGGCTCAGTCGTGTCCGACTCTTTGTGATCCCATGGACTGTAGTCCACCAGGCTCCTCTGTCCATGGGACTTCCCAGGCAAAAATACGGGAGTGGGTTGCCATTTCCTTCTCCAGGGTATCTTCCTGACCCAGAGATCAAACCCAGGTCTCCCCCATTGCAGGCAGATTCTTTACCATCTGAGTCACCAATACATATATGTGGCTTCCCAGGAGACCCTGGTTCAATTCCTGGGTCGGGAAGATCTGCAGAAGGGATAGACTACCCACTCCAGTATTCTTGGGCTTCCCTTGTGGCTCAGCTTATTAATATGCATAGTATAAATATAAATATTTAGTCCCTAGAACAACCTTTTACACACTTAGAGTAGTTTCTATAATCCATATTTAAAGATTAAAAATTAAGACATTTAGTATCGTTCAAGAAGGCAGAGTCACATTCCATTCCATCACTACTGAGATTTTAGTTCGAGAGCTTTTATAATTTAAAATTCATTTGATCAAATAACAGCTAAAATGAACTAACTATAGATAGATTCAAAGGTTATTGACTTGAGAAGAATATTTACAGAAATAATCTTAATTCTTTGTAAAGCAACATCACTATAATGCCTTCTTTGCTAAGAGTTTCTAGTGTTTTTATCAAAGACAAATTACAAAGTTGACGATCATTTTTCCTGAAAACCTATACTGACTGACATCCATAGCATAGTATCTACTTGATAATTAATCATCCTGATTTTTATCAATATTTCATTTATCACAATTTTAAATACAAATTAGGAGGAACTTAATAGACTCATATAAGAAATTGCTGCCCTCAAAAGGTCTTACAAATAGAATAATCATTTATTTCTTACATAAGTCTCAAATTCTTTCCTTACCTGTTTCTTTTTAAGGATTAATTTCCTTGACTAAAAATAATTCTGAGTGATTAATCTATCTGACGTAAAACAAACCTGGGTTTCTGGCTTACTTGCCTGTCAAAATCCTCTTTTTAAAATCCTCAATTTAAAATCCTATTAACACTTATTCCACCATATTTGTAAAGCAAACTTTAAGTACCAAGAAGCAGCACAATATAAAATTAATAGAGTGGCATTATAAGGGACCATATGATCAAAACATCTGCAACTTGATAATCATTTGTCTTTCTGCCCAGATTTTGGAGAGGAAAATACAACAAAGATAAAACTGTCTTGCCCAAGCAACTTGCAGGAGTGCTTAACTAAACTTTAAGTGCATTGCAGGGATTCAGAAACATCCTGAAATGTTTAAGTGATCTGAAATGATATTAGAAAGTTAGGCCTCTTAACTTTTTCTGGTGCTTGTTTTGGGTTCATGTTGATATATGGCAAAACCAATACAATATTATAAAGTTAAAAATAAAATAAAAATAAATAAAGTTAAAGTTAGTTACCACATTAAAAAGAAAAGAAAGAAAAGGAAAATTATGAGAGGTGAGTCTAGTTTAATTTTTTGAAAGATTTATTAGAAAAAAAGTCTGTAAAATATTGTGCTCATTTCCATTCATACTTAATTTATAAACAGAGTTACCATACAATTCATACTCCAAACTGCAACACTTGGTGATTGGAAGAGGGCATTATTAATAATTATAGTATATGTAAACTAAAATTGTCTTATGAAAACTGGGACATATAGTTACCCTATTTATAACTAAGCATATAAAGAAGAGACAGATAAATAGAAATTTACAGGATTGAAATATGATGTTTTAAAAAATTAGCATTCTATATCTGTGACCATTTATTGTAAATTAGTTCATCTGTACCACTTTTTTTTTTTTAGATGCCACATAAAAGCTACCAGTATCATACGATATTTGTCTTTCTGTATCTGACTTACTTCACTCAAAATGACAACCTCTAGGTGCATCCATCTGCTGCAATGGTTACCAGGGTGAAAGGGGAGGAATAAACTGGGATTGATGCACACACACTTCTATATATAAAATAGCTAACTCATTTGGACCTACTGTATAGCACAGGAAACTCTACACAATACTCAGTAATACCCTATATGGAAAAATAATCTAAAGAGTGAATATATGATTTACTTTGCTACACACTTGAAACTAACACAACATTATAAATCAACTATACTCTAAGAAATTAAAAAAATAAAAATAAGAGAATTAGTAAAGAGCATTTAGTTTTTAAACGGATTCTGGATTAAAAGGGGAAAGGTGGTCTGAATCAACACTTTAAGTGAAAGAAGAAAGGGTTTACATTATTAAAGAGGAAGAAGAGTTCAGAAAACTCCAAGAATGGGAGTTACATCTAGTTTTGAATAGACAATGATACAATGGGATCAAAAGTTAAGATGAGGCTGTTTCAGAGACTCTTCCTAAATCTATATACCAGGATTATTTAAATATCCTGTTTAAAATATACACTTAAAAAGGATCAATTGGTCAATACTTTTTTCCTTCTAACTCTGGAGAAGTGTTTTCTTTGTTGTCACTGTAAGGAGAAATGTCATCAATCCCTGTTCTAAATATGATTCAAAGTTCTGTAACTCATTCATTTATTAAGAATATAAGGCTTTCGTTTCCACAAAATACCCATTCTGTTCCCCTCCCCTCCCTCCCTCCCTCCTTATTTTCCTTTCCTTCCCTGACCCATGCCCCTTGCCCCTCTCTTTCAAGTAGAAACATAAACATCTCAAGTCTAAACTTTATCAAAAACACATTATCTTGGATAACTCAAAAGGCAGTATCTTGCCAAGTTTGCAGTTTCACTGGCAATGTCACAGTACCATGCCTTGTTACAGAAGCATAAACACAGCATCTTCTGATGCTACAGTTGTTCTCAGGTGGCAGTGCTGATGCCACCTCACCTCCTGCTGGGCGAGGACAGGATGTCTACACAGATGACCTAGGAAAGATGTGGGCCACAGTCTGTGCCACGATTTTTAGTCCCTGTTTGTTTCCTTCCCAGGTTTCTGGGAAGATCCTGACAGTGAGATAAGCACATGCTCCTGCTCTCCTGCAACACCCCTTATTTATTCCCAGGAAATCCCCAACACATCACTTCCTTAATAAATAATGACTCAATTTATTTATTTGAAGGACCGCTTTCTCCCTCCAGACCCCGCAGAGAATAACCATAATTAATTCTTTTATAGAGAAAACAGTTTACATTTTCTGTTTTAAGACCAAAAAAAAAAAGCAGACAGTTTGACTTGTGAGGCTTTAGGTGGATGCTCAGAGATTTCAGGAGAACGCAGCTCTGCCCCCCCTGCTAAATGCAATGAAAACACTTGACCTTTTGAGGCAGGTCAGAGAAAATGCTTCTCAAGAGGACTGTCAGGCACCTAGAGCCAGGGAGAAGTCCTAGTCTAGCCCAGGGATGTTGCTTTTCCTTTTCAAACCAGTCATGCAGATCAATAATTTGGCTAACGACAGGCCTGATAAGGCATTTTTCCTAGAAAGCCATTAATCAATTTATGAGCAACCCAAGCACATAAGGTTGCATCTAATGAATATTTCATTATTATATGTTGTAATATAATATATATTATACTCTAAGAATGCTGTTTTAAAAATTTCTTGGCTCAGCACAGGGAACTATACTCAATATTTTGTAATAACCTAAGAATCTGGATCATTGAAAAAGCAAGAGAGTTCCAGAAAAACATCTATTTCTGCTTTATTGACTATGCCAAAGCCTTTGACTGTGTGGATCACAATAAACTGTGGAAAATTCTGAAAGAGATGGGAATACCAGACCATCTGACCTGTCTCTTGAGAAACCTGTATGCAGGTCAGGAAGCAACAATTAGAACTGGACATGGAACAACAGACTGGTTCCAAATAGGAAAAGGAGTACATCAAAGCTGTATATTGTCACCCTGCTTATTTAACTTATATGCAGAGTACATCATGAGAACCACAGGGCTGGAAGAAGCACAAGCTGGAATCAAGATTGCTGAAGAATTATCAATAACCTCAGATATGCAGATGACACCAACCTTATGGCAGAAAGTGAAGAAGAACTACCAAGACTCGATCAAAGTGAAAGAGGAGAGTGAAAAAGTTGGCTTAAAGCTCAACATTCAGAAAACTAAGATCATGGCATCTGGTCCCATCACTTCATGGGAAATAGATGGGGAAACAGTGGAAAGACTGTCAGGCTTTATTTTGGGGGCTCCCAAATCACTGCAGATGGTGACTGCAGCCATGAAATTAAAAGACGCTTACTCCTTGGAAGGAAAGTTATGACCAACCTAGACAGCATATTCAAAAGCAGAGACATTACTTTATCAACAAAGGTCCATCTAGTCAAGGCTATGGTTTTTCCAGTAGTCATATATGGATGTGAGAGTAGGACAGTGAAGAAAGCTGAGCACCGAAGAATTGATGCTTTTGAACTATGGTGTTAGAGAAGACTCTTGAGAGTCCCTTGGACTGCAAGGAGATCCAACCAGTCCATCCTAAAGGAGATCAGTCCTAGGTGTTCATTGGAAGGACTGATGTTGAAGCTGAAACTCCAGTACTTTGGCCACCTCATGCAAAGAGTTGACTCAGTGGAAAAGACCCTAATGCTGGGAAGGATTGGGGCAGGAGGAGAAGGGGACGACAGAGGATGGGATGGCTGGATGGCATCACCGACTCGATGGATATGGGTTTGGGTAGGCTCCGGGAGTTGGTAATGGATAGGGTGTGCTGCGATTCACGGGGTCGCAGAGAGTCAGACATGACTGAGTGACTAAACTGAACTGAACAATCTGAAAAAATAGATACCAATGTATGTATAGCTGAATCATTGTGCTATCCACCTAAAACTAACACAACACTGCAAATCATGCTGCTGCTGTTGTACCATCATTAAGTCTTGTCCTACCCTTTGTGACCTCATGGACTATAGCATGCTACACTCCATGAGGTTCTACAGGCAAGAATAATGGAGTGGGATGCATTTCCTTTTCCAGGAACTCTTCCTAGGACTGGGATTGAACCCACATCCGTTACATTGGCAGGCAGGTTCTTTACCATTGAGGCACCAGGGAATAAACCCCATTGTAAACCAACTATACTTCAATTTTAAAACATTTAAAAATGTGTATGGCTGAGTCCCTTTGTTGTCCACCTGAAACTATCATCATAATCAGCTATACTCCAGTACAAAATAAAAAGTTCAAAAAATTAAAAAATAAAATTACCCATGTTAGACCACTGACAATTTCATATGATCCAACCTAACAGGTTCTTAATAAAGAGTTGTTGAATACATAAAGAATAAAATGTCTTCCCTAGTGGCTCAGACAATAAAGTCTGCCTGCAATGTGGGAGACCCAGGTTTGAATCCTGGGTTGGGAAGATCCCCTGGAGAAGGAAATGGCTATCCACTCAGGTATTCTTGGCTGGAAACTTCCATGGACAGAGGAGCCTATCAGGCCACAATCCATGGGGTCACAAAGAGTCAGACACAACTGAGTGACTAACACATGGATAAAGAATAACAACAATAAAATTAAAAAAAAAAAATAAATCTTGGCTCAGTGCCATTCAGATTCAGTCTTGAAACCTGAATCAAAAAGTTTTTGATCTGCTATCATAAAAAATAAGCACTTTGTCACACTTATATCTCTTTAGGTTCCACCGTCCTTAATGAATAACTTGGAAGGAGTGAAAAGGTAAATGCACATTAACGTCTGGGTGAGGATACCCTACTAGGCCTGCCTAATGCCAGGAGACATGAGTTGCCTTCTTCAAAGCCCAATAAAAAAAATCTGCAACTCTGAACCATTCAGAACTGATTTATAAGCAGATGCTATATACCTCTCAAAGCTGTCCAGTATGTGTGGTTTTGGAATCAAAAATCATTTGTTCTATACCTTACCCCCTAGTATCAGAAATTACCAAATCTTTGTCTATAACCACATCCTTCAAATAAATTTAAAACTCTGTGTACACATGGTCTCATTTAATCAAACAACCTGCTGAAATACCTACTATTATTATCCCCAATTTAGAGGTGAGAAACCTGAGCCTCAGAAGTCTTGAACTTCTAACTGGCTTCATCAGAGACTTTGTGGTTTTTTGTTTTTTTTTTTTAATTTTCACACAGGGAACTATACCCAATATCTTGTAATAATCTATAAGGGAAAAGAATCTATAAGAGAATATATATGCATACATAAAATATATATTTATATAACTGAATCAGTTTGCTGTACACTTGAAATTAATACATTATAAAGCAATTATGCTTCAATTTTAAAAATAAATATTAAAAATTTGCAATGCTTATTCATCCAGTTTTCCTTTTTACATCTCTACTCAATGATCACACAGATGGAAACTTTTACCATGGGCAGATGTAAATACTTAATTTGACCTTACAAATACATATAAATACAATCTTCCTATCTAACCTAAACTTGGAAGATCTGCTAGTATTGAGGATGACAGACAAATTCAAGAATTGTAACTCTGAATTTTTGTTTCAAATATTGTCTTTTCTACCCTTAAAAAGTAAAATCTGCTTAAAGTTATCATACATTTGGGAAAAAAAAAAATCATTTGTCCCAGATTTTGTAGGCAAGTCTCTGTAGAGGAGAAATAGACCAGCTCATCTTCACCAGCTTTTTCAAACTCAGAGCTAAATGGTGCCTGGAGATGGCTTCCAATATTTTGGTGATGAGTTTGCACTCTCACCTTCCCTCGTACTACCAGTATTCTATTTATCCCATTATTTTATACTCGTCTTTGCCTGTGCTGCTGAACTTCCCACTTCTGATATAATACACTCTCTGATTCCAGAGAAGTCTCTTTCTTGCCAAGACCACCTCAGAATATTGATTACAGTCAAGATCAAACATAGTCATGGCCTTTGAAAATAGTGTTTCTGTCTGAAAGGCTCCACGGAGCAGCAGGGCAGAGACAAAAAAAAAAAAAAAAACAAAGGTGAAGAAAAAGAACATCAGAGAGAGGCAGAGGCACAGCTAAAAATCTTTCTTCCTTGCCCTCGGTATTTTTCTTTCCTCTTCTTACTTTTTTTCACAGCTCACTGATTTCCTTCCTCCCCCTCTTCCTGGATTTTCACTCTTAACTCTCCTCTCACTTTTCCTTTCTCTTTTAACCTCAGCACTGCCCACAGTTAAAGGACAAGATGGCCCCCCTAGGAGCTGAACAATTGATGGCATTGATCAATGGTGGTGGTCACTACCAGGAGCTCTACTAATGGATTCTAATAGTCCCAGTCCGGTAATGACTTGAATATTTAAAGAGGACACCTTCCAAGTTTTCTGCAAACTATTTGGTCCTTCATAGGAAATAAGACATTGCTTTTACATAAAAGGGTGATTTATAATAATGATACCATATTACAGCAAACTTTAAAAAGTAAAGAAACCATTAGCAATTCTCTTTGTATTAAAATGTACCACTTTAAACTACTATCTTCTAATATTTTCCAGACAGATGTTTTATACATTTGAAGTCATACTTTTGCACTCTGCTTTTATAGAAAATAATAATCACATTTCTAAGTAGGTAAATTATCTTCATAATTTTTAAAGATTGTATGATTCCATTAAATGTTTATACACTTCACACAAACATTCTACTAGTACAGTATTAAAATTTTGAACTGTTTCAAATAGAACACTGGAAAGAATGCTTGTGCATGTGATATTTTCATATTTCAAATTATTTTTATAGAATATCACCCCAAGAGGTATTAATGTGTCATAGGAGGTAACCATTTGATGACACCTTATATACACTCCAGCACTCTTGCCTGGAAAATCCCATGGACGGAGGAGCCTGGTGGGCTGCAGTTCATGGGGTTGCTAGGAGTCGGACACGACTGTGCGACTTCACTTCACTATATATATTACCAAATTTCACATCATAGATTTCCTTAAAAAAAAAAAAAAAAGTTTTGAGTACCTTCCTCAAGCAAAGCATTCTGCTAATTTTGGAGCAGAAATGAATGCATTTAAAATATAGTCTTTACCCTGAAAAATCACACAGTCCATTTAGGGAAATAAGACATCCACCAAGAGAAAATAGAACTATATCAACTACGAGGATTCAGAGAAGAACAAGATGTTCTTCAGCAGTAGGGGCTGAAGAGTTAGACTTTTAATTGAGCCTTAGAACAGTCTTAGATTTGGATGAGTTGAGATGGGAGAATATCCAGCTGGTAAATAATGTGGTAAAGAAGGAAATTAAACAATCCAAGGAACTCCCTGTGACTCAAAGCACCATGTGAGTAAATTTAATGTGTTAACGTAATCTACATAGATTATAAACTTCCCAAAGGTACCTGCATTACCAGTAATAGCTCTTCACCCTTTTCCTTGAAGCTTTCTCTTTCCCTGTTACATCTGATGGGATGCTACAGAGGTTTACCTCCTCTGTCTGTAACCAGTCCTCTTCTTTCTTTCTTCTTCACACAACCCCTTTAAAGAAGGCATTTCTCCACTTTCTCTTCCAGTCTTTCCACATTTTCTGCAGGTAATATCACTTAATCTGTTGTCTCTAGCCACTGTTTCTTGCTGTTAACTCCCCAATTTCTATTTCTAGCTTTCAATTCTCCTTTTCGGTCTAACACAGTTCCACCTGCAGCTGACAGCCCTTGAGATCCAACAAGCCCCAAACTGAACCCTTTCTGTGTGTTCTTCATACCATTTGAAACCCTCACAGAGTTCAGAAGCATCATCATCTTGGATGTCCTTCATCTTCACAGTTCACATTCAATCAAGTTTCCAAATTTGGTCCCAGCTTCACAGTGAATCCCAATTTCCCCCTATTACAGACCACCACCACCTTTCACCTAGAATACTGTGAGGATTCCTATCTGATCTGCTTGCCTCCAGCCTCATTCCGTTCAATCTAGGCTCCACATCATTACCAGGCACACTTCTAAACCACAGAGTAGATTGTATCACTTGTCTACACAAGGACTTACAACAGATCTAGTCAAGATGGCAGTCAAATCCAAACACATTAGTGTACTCCACTAGTCATTTATGACTTAGACCCACTTTACTTCTCTAAATTCATCTCCTCACACTACACCTTCCGCGCACACACATGCATGCACACACACACACGCCACCTTGGACCATTTAAAATTTACTGAAAATAAACATTGACTTTAACCCAGCTGAAGCTTTTCTTCTGCAGTTTCCTTTGAATTGAACACTCTCATACGCTCTGGTCTACTGAAATCTAACGCAACCATTGAAAGACAGTGTTCGATTAGTTAGTTAGCATTAGTCACTCAGTTGTGTCCAACTCTTTGTGACCCCATGGACGGTAACCCGCCAGGCTCCTCTATCCATGGAATTCTCCAGGCAAGAATACTGGAGTGGGTTGCCATGCCCTTCTCCAGGGGACCTTCCTAACTCAGAAGTCCAAGTCAGGTCTCTTGCTTTGCAGGCAGATCCTTTGCCAGCTGAACCATCAGGGAAGCCCAAATAGAACCCTTATGTCCAACTAAATGTCATCACTTCCCCAAAGTCTTCCCAGACTTCTGTCTCCTCCACTTGAACTTCTATGTTCTAACTTCCTACATTCTAGAGCACAGAGTAGTTCATTTACATTTCTGTCTGCATAACTATTAATAGAACAGTATCGTTCTGAAGGCCAAGTTAAGAAATTCCATAAATTCAAGTGTGTTTAATTTTTTAATCTCCCTGGCCAAAGGCTGAGCTTCCTCCTGCTACTTGATAAATGGCTATTAGAGGATTGCCAGCTAAACCTAAAAGCCTTCAAGAAGATGTTCAAAACAATCCTTATCTAATAGGTATGGAGAGGAGGAAGGGAAGAAATGAGAAAAGGGTCTCAGAAGTTACCAAAGACTTTTCCTTCCAATCAACCCTATGATGTATCTTCATTGATACATGATATATCATGAACTCTGATCGCTTGTCATGACCGGTTCTTAAGCAAAAATGTGGCATTGCAATTCAAGTTCTTGTGCTAGGCTCTTTTGCTCCCAATTCAATGCCCTTGCTTAGATTTAAAGTGAGGGTTTTGAGTTCAGAAAACTCTCAGGCTCTAAGTGCTCCCCACCCCGTGATGCTGACTGGTGTCCGAGCACACTGTGGGATGCCCTGGTCCCCAGATAAATGTGAGGTAGGACAGAGGGGATAGAGAGGAAGAGAATTTGCAACCAACACTCCAGCTTTATTTATCACTTACCCTGGGAAAGTACTGAGCTAACAAAAAAGGGAAAAAGAAAGCCAAGTTATTTAAAGAGTGGGAGCTAAAACATCAGAAACATAAACTAACGTTTCTAAATAAAAAAGGGTGTGCAGCATAAGTCTTTTTTTAAAGTAGATTTCATATCCTAAAAAACCTGAATTTCAAGTGATATTTTTGAATGAACCATATAGCCCTGTTTATTAGGACTCAGGATTATTCCCAAGACCTGTTTCTGACTCCCTGGGCTCATGACATTAGGTAGCACTGTATTTTTTTCATTTGTGTATCACAGGCAGGTTAATGATAGTATCTGCTTTTGTCTAAAGTGGGGCTGGTAAAAGGAACGCATTAAAATGATGAGGATAAATAGTTATGTCTCCCCAATACCAGTTCTCCACTATTCTTCAGGCTAAATTCCCACAGAACTTTATTTTACTTTTTCAAAAGCTACAAATATTGTTTGCTTACATGCACAAAAAGAATAAAACCACCAGTGAACGATCTGTAAGTTTGACTACATTTGATAAACTAAAATGAAATCGAAATCTAGAAGACATCAAAGTGGCACCTAAACAAAAAAAAGAGCGGCACCTGATGCTTTTCCTCATTAACAAATCAGCCAGTTATTCCAACTTGGTATGTGCACACTGATTGCCTGCAACCTGAGAGAAACATTGTCTATACACAGAATGATTCATATCCTTAGTCTGATTATTCTATTTGCAAAGGTGAATGCAGAAATCGTCATCATTTTCTAGCTCAGGAAAGAAAAAATAAAAACATATTCCCTCTTTTTGCATTGACTGCTAAATACCTGACTGATTAAGATGCAGTAAACTAAGGCATTTTTGGATACACAGGGGTATTCACTAATTTAGAATCTAATGGATACATTTGCTAAGTGACTATGAGTCTTCCCAGGTGGCTCAGATGGTAAAGAATTCTCCTGCCAATGCAGGAGATATGGGTTCAAGCCCCAGGTTGAGAAGATCCCCTGGAGAAGGAAACGGAAACCCACTCCAGTTTTCTTGCCTGGAAAATCCCACAGACAGAGGAGCCTCATGGGCTACAGTCCATGGAGTCCGCAAAAGAGTCGGACACGACTTAGTGACTACGCAATAAGAGCTGGCCTAAAACTACAGTTGAATATCTGATCTAATACTATAAATTTATCTGCAAATAAGAGCTCATACAAAATAGAATGAATAAAACAGTCTCAAGATGGTCATAAATAATTTCTTTTTTCCCAAGTGTAATAAAGTGCTTATTACGTAGTTTGGAGAAGTACGTGTGCAGCAGCACAAGTACATGTGCACCTCACTTCGTAGGTCGAATGACAAGGGTTCAAATCCAGGACCTGCCAAAGCACTAGCAGCCTTGGGATTTCAGGACATTTACTTAATCACTTCACACCCATCTCCTCTCTCAGAAAATGAGGTGATAATATCTATGTTATGGGGTTGCTGTAAGTATTAACTGAGCGGATGCCATGTATCATGCTAAGTGTCTGACACAGATACTTTTTCAATAAATGTGCCTTCTATTATTATTAATAAGGCTAAAAAGTTGAACAGTCAAGACAGTGCTTCTACTTTCATATTCTACAGGAAATTCATAGAATAATCTAGTTCAAACACACACACTCACAAAATGAAAATATTTTCCCCAGTGTCCAACTGTGCTTGGTATATCTGTGTTTTACTTCCATGGCCCATTCTCATGCATGTGCATTCTGGAGGGAAGACTTCCCAGGAGAATCAGAAAATGTCCTATACATTAGTGGAATTTCCATTGAATGGAACAGGCTTTGGATAGAGCCTTATTGATTATTTTCCTTGACGACAGTTTTTCTAATGGAGATTTACCAAAGGATTTCTGTAGTGACTTGGCAATACGCTAAGCATTTTATTTCTCCATCTTCTTATGCCTTTCTGAAGGTCATGGGCTGGGTCTATGTAATTCTCTTTGCAGCACCACATGCAATTGGTTGCTTAGCAAATGCTTTTTGAGATGGTGAAGAGCTCTGTTTCTCATTAAGTGGCTTTGAACTCTGGCACTGCAAGTCCTGACTCTAGATGTACCCTTCAAATTACTACATAATTCAATTCAAACAGTAAAGTGATTACCTTCTCTTCCCAGGACATATGGAACGTGTTTCCCCCTGTGTCTTCATATGCATCTTTTTCAAGTCAGTCCATTCTAATGAAAGGATTCCACTATTCCCTAAATTCTTTATTCTGATCCTTTCCTTAACTTGATGTTGCAGCACTGAGTTGTGACACTAGGGGGAAAAAGAGCCAGCAAGTCAAACATGGGTTAGGAACGTAATTATCTACCATGCTGCAGAAAAGGAGGACAGGGTTGGCTTACATCCAAAGGTCAAATATATACAGGCTTTCTTATGGGAAAGGAATGTCAAACCTGTTTAAAAGTCTTTTGAAGTGAGTTTATAGTCCCAGACTTCCAAAATTAACCATCTGGTTGAATCATTCTGATATTTCCGTGAGCAAAGATAGATTGATTAGCTTTTCCAGGGTTATGTGTTATCAGATAAGCACAGCAATATATTTTACATAAATACTTTCTACCCAAATGCCATGAGGAGAGTACAAGAAGCTGAAAAGATGCCCTCTGGGACTGCCCAAGGTTTTTCATAGACAGAAAAGGCAAACTGGCCATGTGAATGTAATTTTTCAACATGATGCTATGCGAGCCAGAACAAATGTATGGCCTCCTTCCCTAATTCTTCTTTTATTAATGCTTCTAAATCATGTTAGAATTTTAGGGCTTCAAATTGGATTAAAGGTTGGCTGAGTAGGATGATAAATTGTGTGTTGGGGGGTAGGGAGGAAACTCTGAACAAAAATTTTTGTGCCCAGTAAAAAGTCTCTTTCATTTCAGAATTACATTCATCAGAATGTTAAGGAGAAGCATCTCAAGTCTATTTGTTTTATCTAAAACCGAGGCCTCCCACTGAGCTTTTTCCGCTTTGCAATGGGAAACATATATTTTTCTATCATCATTATTTTCTCAGTAGTATAAAGAAGAATGAATAAAACAGCTTTGAATGAATAAAACAGCTTTGTTAGGGCCTCCATAACTTCATATTATTTTAGCATATGATCAGTTGTCTCCTATTAGGTTGGCGTCAATAAGCATCCATTATAAATACAACTATATGCATAATAAAGGATATCCTATTTTGTTGCGCCAGCATCAGCATATACAGGGAAAGACAGAGTGTTAGTGTTAGTTAAAAGGAGCCTTAGAGATTATTCAGCTGTCTTATTTCAGAAGTTAATAAAATGAGCTTCAGAGAGTTTAGTTATTTCTCCCCAAAAAGCTTATATCCGATTCTTTCCATCCTAACCCCGAGTTCCAGTCTAGTATGATACTGTGGGTGAAAGAAAGTAAAACTACCATGTACTGAATATTGTATAAGCCTTTCATGTCTTCTAACCCACTCAAACACACTCAACAATTTAACATCATGCATACAGTCAATTCTGTTTTACATATAGACATCCTAAGTGTAGTTTAAGGTCACATATCTGGGCAATGACAACATTTTTGTACATTGTGCAAATTTTTGAAATTTAATAGAAAATAAAATTTATGAATACAATTTAGGTTATAGTAAATAATACATATGCATTAACATTCTTAAAAGCTGTTTTATAGGTACTAGTAACAAAAGTATTATCTGTGACTCTACTATGGAGAAAAACGGGTAACTTCTGTGATACACTCAAAAGGGAAGAATCACTCTAAAGAAGGATGCCCTTAAAATGTCCCCCAAAACACTTTTATTTAGCCATAAATATCAATAAGTGAGCTTGAGGGTTATAATGACAAAATTCTCAAACCATGGATCAAATGATGTCCTATTTTCAGGCAGATAACACCATAATAGCAAAGAGGAAAGATATCTGATTTCTGTCTGGGACATTTAAAATAAATATAATGGGAACAAACTGTCAAAGCCATTCTTCAACCCTACACCTCTCTCATTCGATCCTTAAACCAACTCCTTAACTGCTGGAATGGGGGTAGGAGGTGGGGAAACACTTCATGCCAATCTGCGCTATCCTCTTCTGTCCCTGACCTCTACCAGGGCCTGCAGTAAAAATTGCTCATCTCTCCTATAGCGCAAAGGCCAAAAATCCTATTCATATCAACTCATAGATCTCAACCTCTTGGGAGGCACCAGTGCTCCAGTCTTGTAAACAGTCATATTCTGAATCTCAGATGAGTTTCTAGGCAGGTGGACAGACATACAGATATACAGTATAGATACGTACGATATCTATATATTCATCCTTCTATAGGAGGCTTCCATTCCTTTTATCCTAGAAATTCAAATGTCGTAAAGACAAGATAGACAGACATATGCCAGAAAGTTTAGCAAGATGTTCATATATTTTTTCTAATTTCCTAAAATATCAAAGCATAAATAACCACAAAAGAACTAACATCTACCACATTTGATGTCTTTCAAATTCTTGTAAACTGCTCTATAACTGTAATTAAATACACCTTCTGTTGTCAAGTTAAATTTTTGAAGAATGCTGTCTATGAATAGGAAAATAAGATAGGAATGACTGACACCAAACTATCTCCTTTTAAGAAATATGGTAAGCATAGCTCCCTTTCTCCATATTTTTTAAAATCATGTGAATCATACTGAAGCACTTTTCTCCAAACTTAGAACTGTGACAGCCCTAAAAGGAGAACAGGGACGGCTATTTTCCATAGACCCCAGGGCCAGCCCAGGAATAGCCCTTTAGCACAAACTGCACGGCTCACAGAATTTTAAGGAATCTTAAATAAGGGGATCCGCTTTCTCAGCGGGAAATGAATGTGTTTTGAGGATCTATCTTTTTCACGATTATCCAATTCTGTGTGAATCTGGCACTTTGGGAATTTGACAGTATCGGTGTAGTGGAATAGGCTTGTAGAAAAAAGTCAAGAAAAAGTTAAGTGCATGAAGTTTGGAAAGCACAGCTAGCTGGCATATCATTCAAGGGCTTGAGAATGAATGGGGAGAAAAGACAGGTTCCACAGAGAAGGTAATGTTAGAGCTACATCTAGAAAAAACTGGGTTTTACAAGTCAGACAAGGTAGGACATTCCGTTTTCTACAGTGTCATGCTACTGACTCACCACTCCAGGAAATAGTGAAGAACAGGGAAGACTGGCATGCTACAGTCCATGAGGTCACAGAACTGGACACAACTTAGAGACCGAACAACAACATGCCATGGTTACAAACCAAATTTCTACCTATGTGCAAAGGCCAACAGCTGGTCTCTGAAGATTCTACATTTTGCCAATAATAAGGCTGACTTCACCTTTCCAAGGACCATTTTAGGTGGAACATTAAAGACGTAGGAGCATCTCAATTATAGCAATGATCACGCTGAATTGTAATTACTTGTTTGCATGTCTCCTCTACTTGAAGACCAGGGATATATTTATATCACACTGCACCAGTGTCTGACAAATTCACACACTCAAACGACTAAAACAAATCAATGAACCAAAGAGAACTTAATCAAGACAACAAAGGCTTTGCATGGGCCACTCTTGCCCTCTGTAGTTTGTGATGGTTTTAACTAAGAAAGCTCAAAATACCCATGTGATATGAAGAGTCAGTTCTGAGTACCCCTGAGACCTCTCAACTAGGCCAGAGGGTTCCTCAGGATTCCAGATAAATCTTGTTTCACCAAACTTCCCTGAAAAATAACTTCACATGCCTTGGGGAGGTTATCTAAAGTGACCTTTCCCCTGGGGCTCCTCCAGCTACTGTCTAGGCTCCACTTCTGGAGATGCCATCATCGATATGGACTGTTAGGTTCACTTTGGTCCACCAACAAAACAAGTACAAACTTCTGTGTCCTGCGAGCATGTTCCATTTTTGAGTACCTTAGTATTTTATTCCTGCTTCTTTTGTAAATAAAAACCATTTTCAAAAATAAGATGAAATCCACAGAAAGATCATGGACTTCGGTGTCAGAGACTGAGTTTGAATCTCAGCCCTGCCACTTTCTCCTGGACCCTGAGTAATTTAATTCCCTGAGACTCAGTTTCCTTACATGAAAAATACAAGGAAAATCGCACTTACTTCCTAGGAGGCTATGAGCATCAAATGTGGTGTACCTGAGACAGTGCACTAAATACATATTCAGTAAACAGTGACTTTAAAGGTATCTAAGAAAACAAGAACATTTTTGTAATGCACAAAAGCTAACCCTTTTTTTTTTCTCAAGAGGGCTGGAAACAAGGAAAAATGCTACTTCTCTTTCAACACAAACATGATGATTTTGTTAGCTACTTTAATTAATGTACTGGCCACATTTTCCAGCTGCCATGTATCTTAAAAAATATAAATTCTTTTTACTTGAAGGATATGGAAGAAAAGGAAATAAAATGACAGGATGGCATTTTTTGAATTGCAATATTTTGTTAGGAAGGATTTCCCAGGAAAGGTTGTTTCCTCATAAACAATGATACTGTTTTGCAAATATCGTAATGCTGCACTGGTCAGCTGATTTATACAGAATAGTTTCTTTTTAAAGTATAGTTGATTTACAATGTTTCAGGTTTATAGCAAAATGATCCAGTTGTGTGTGTGTGTGTGTGTATATATATATATATATATATTCTTTTTCAGTTCCTTTTCCATTACAAGTTATCACAAAGTGTTGAATATAGTTCCCTGAGCTACACAGTAGATCCTTCTTAACCTATTACATATCTGTTCACCCCAAACTTCTCATTTATCCCTCCCACTACCTTTCCTCTTTGGTAACCATAAGTTTACTTTCCATATCCGAGTCCATTTCTGTTTCGTAAATCTTCTTTCTCTGACTTCACTTAGTACGATCATTTCTAGGTCCATCCTATTTTCTTATAGTCATTTCTTTCTCATAGTCATCCTATTATGACTTCTGAATTTTCTAAGCTTTAAGAAAGTATCTGACTCAAAAGACAGCCTATCAAAGAAGTCAGGTAAAAAAGCAATACATACGACAAACTATTTAAATCCATAGCCCTTCTTCAACAATGCAACAGTAGTTATTTGAGTCAAGTATTGGGCACTCAGTGATAATATTCAGTGTGGATTAATCTCTTTTTTCTTTCCCTAGGTACTTTTTCCATGGTCTCCTAGAATTTTTACCCTTGGTTTCTGTTCAGTTTATTTTTCTTCTTAGTTATATTCCAATTTATACCTCTAGGAAAATATAGAATTAATCTTTCTATGTATGGAGAAATATACCAACCTGATGATTCCAGGAAGTCTTTTAAGTTCCCCAAAGTACTACATGAACATTAAATTCCTTGATTATTCCTAAATTCCTCGATTCTGTCAGTTCTATTATTTAATAATCCTACATCAACTAAATTAGATCTGTCTTTCTGGTATTTGGCTCAAAACGTCACATTTTATGATGAGTGATAGCTGTAAAGGAAAGACCCCTAAGACTCAGAGAAGTAAGCAGATGGAAACAGCATCATCCAGCTCATATGAACTTAGGAAATATAGGGGTCCAGAAGCCGTGTTCTGTCTCAATTCCCTCTCCAACCCCCCAATTCTTCAATGATGCTAAAACCCAGCCAGTGGCTAATTTTACTGGGGCAGCATTTGGTAACTTTTCCAGGAGACAGAGACATGTGAGGATTTGCAATAGAGAACCATGGCCACCCTGCCTGAAACACAAACCTTGACATACACAAAAATAACTATGGCACGTACTAACCTGTAAAACCTAGCAAACAGTAGTGTGTGTGTGTGTGTGTGTGTGTGTGAAAGCCAGTGTTCTACAAACTGGTTGATATGAAAGGAACACCAGCTATTCTGAGAACACCAAATCTGCTGAAGGCAGGTTACCCAGGGATGGGATCCACACAAGCCAAGCCTCCTGAACCATCAAAGATGGTCCTTGATTCTGTCCTCAATGTGTAAATGTCCCTGTTTGGCCTCAGATCCTATTGAAAGTGCCCAATAAATATATGTGAATGATTATTGTGAAGTGTAACTAAAGACTACAGGTGTGTTCCCAGAAATAAGTCACAATAAAACAAGTCTCCATCACCAAAACTAGTGATGATTCTTACTTTGAAATTAGATGGTCAATGCCTTCAGTAGCTGGATCTTTTGCTTCTTAAAATTCCCAAATAGGTCCTGAAAGTTGCACTATACATACTACAGGAATCCAATAAAATGCTAGATTTTACTAGCTAGTGTAGTCTAGCTAGTGACTACTAGTGTAGTCACAACTACACATAGATTTGACTTGAAATATTTGAAAACAATATGCTATGCATTATAAATATAAGGAAACTTAAATATAAACATAACTGAAATGATAAACAGGAATTAAAATTTAAGTTACTGGTTAATACATGACCTTCTAATAGAACTACCCATAAACCAGGGACAATGAGCTTTCCTGGAAAACAGACTGTTGGCCTCAGAAAATGGGCTGCTCTAGCACACCCAAGGCAGAGAAAATTAAATGCCCCCAGCACAGATCACACAACCACAGAATCTGTCTGAATTCCAAGAACCAAAATGACTTATATTAGCAAACAAATGCCCACTATTTGCCTCCAGCATCTTCTTTCAGGTTTATTTGTTTAGTTCCTCCTGCTGCTGCTGCTGCTGCTAAATTGCTTAAGTCTCGTCCGACTCCTAGCGACCCCATGGACTGCAGCCTACCAGGCTCCTCCGTCCATGGGATTTTCCAGGCAAGAGTACTGGAGTGGGGTGCCATTGCCTTCTCGTGTTTAGTTCCTAGCAAGCATGCAAATAATAGGTTCCTCATTTCCAAGATGCCACTCAGTGCAGCAACTGCCATCTTGCAGGCTGTCATGGTCCTGACAGATCAGAGTATCCTGTTTAAAGATGGCCAGTGATTAGTAAGGCCAACATGTACTCTCTCCTTACATTTCATCTATAGGAAGAGAAGGCTGTGCTTTGAGCATCTCTCAAGAGCTGTGGTGGTCCAGTTACAGAGAAACTAAGGGTCCTCTGAAGTCATTCAGAACCAAATCTTACTCCATCATTTTTATATATACTGGGGTTTGGAATTTGTTTTAGAAACATATCCTTTACTGTTTTCACAATACCAGATCAAAAAAGAAAGTAAGTGAAGTACAAGGTGAATAACTTATGTACAGGTATGAAAAACTACCCAATATATGCTCTTAAGTGAATAATGTAGATTATAGAAAAAAGTAATCTATGATCCTGTTTAGCCATTTTGTATAGAACCAATCACTGTTTGGCATGTGCATAGGTAAATTTTGAAAGTACTCGATTATTAGCAATGAACTGAGGCAAGGAAGTATTGAGTTCGGTATTATGGAATATTTTCAACTTCTAAGGTATATCCAAATAGAGAGGTGGATAGATAGATAGCTATTGTATGCTTAGAAAAATCATGAACCTACATCATCATTCGAAAAAGTGATCAAAATACAATATATCTATTGTATACTCATTCTGCATACCTTCACAAATCCAATTGAAAACAGTAGGCCAATAAAGTGGAATATAGTTTATCACTTCATGATGTTTTTTAGAGCTTTTAATGTGCCCAGTGGATAGCTATTGAGAATAACTAGACATAGGAAGCAGAATAAAAATGTGCATTTACATAGAATAGAAGCTCCCAGGGCTCACTGTAGCCTGTACACCTGGTAAATTTTGGCCAGTTCATTTTAAAGCCAAGATATGTTAGGTGTGCTTTGGACATTAGAAATGGCGGTCCAAAATGGAGTACATTTTGGTTAACATACTCCTTTGACAGTCATGAGGACTATGTCCATTTCAAATACCCTGTCCTTGTTCTATAAATTGACTGGGCAAACTGGGCACAAAAGCAGTTGAGAGACTGGATTTATCCAACACAGTTTCCCATTTCCTCCTTGAGAGCCCCAGGTTTAGGGTCAGGATTTTTGCTATGCTAATCCTCTACCCAACAGGAGGGCCCCCACAGCGCTCCAGGTTATCAGAGTTTAATAGCTAAGTCGGCCCTGGGCTGATCCATCTATTACTAAACTGCAAGTTCATCCTGACAGTAAGGAAAATGCAAGTTTGCCATAAAAGTCAGCCGCATACGTTTGGAGGTCTGGAGGGCAGGAGAAGTCTGAAGGGGTTATTTCAGATACAGTGAGAGGGCAAACAGCCCTCTCTCTGCCTATCACACACCAGAGAGCTTTCCTTGAGTTTTTGTTCTTTTTGCCTAAGGCTTTGATTCCCACACAAATACAAATTTCTCTGAAGAAGTTCACCTTTTGGGCTATAATCAGCCATTTTATACCCTATTATGAATGGTTTCATGTAATTCATTTGGGAGAGAGCCCAGTCCTTGAAGGAGTTGATTCCTCTGTGTGTGTGTGTGTGCGTGTGTGTGTGTGTGCGTGTGTGTGTGTGCGCGTGCGCATGCATGCGCGCACACGTATGTGCATGTCACTCAGCCATGTTCAACTCTTTGCGGTCCCATGAACTGTGGCCTGCCAGGCTCCTCTGTCCATGGCATTCTCCAGCAAGAATACTGGAGTGGGTAGCCATTCCCTTCTCTAGGAGATCTTCCTGACCCAGGGATCAAACCCGGGTCTTCCACACTGCAGGCAGATTCTTTACCATCTAAGACACCAGGGAAGGAAGCCTGATGCCCAACTGTACTTCAATTTTTAAAAAATGTTAAAACCTCCTTTTGCTCTGTATGTCTCCTTGGGATGAGCATGCTGTTATACGGCTTATGGTGACAAGTAAGTTGGGTAACTGAAAAAGCGGCTCCTGTAATAACTGGAATGTATACTATTAGAATTGCACTTGATGCCTCTAATTTCTCATGGAATAAACTTCAATGTGCATTACCTTCCATTTATACTTTATATATGAGCTGATGGAGACCCACAGAATTTGTGTGCCATGTGTGCTAAGTTGCTTCAGTTGTATCTGACACTTTTCGACCCTATGGAATACAGCCTCCCAGACTCCTGTGTCCATAGGATTCTCCAGGCCAGAATTGAAGTGGGTTGCCCTGCTCTCCTCTAGGGGATCTTCCTGATCCAAGAATTGAACCTGCATCTCTTATGCCTCCTGCATTTGTAGGTGGGTTCTTTACCACTATCACCACCTGGGAAGATTAAGGGGGTAACAAAAAAGATCAATCACTGCAAATATAAACAGTATTCTATATCCTTGACATTGTGATAAATTTACTCATCACTTTAAGATTTATACCTCGATGAAATATATCCACCCAGAAGCCCTTGAAAGTGAAAGTGAAGTCACTCAGTCGTGTCCGACTCTTTGCGACCACATGGACTGTAGCCTACCAGGCTCCTCCCTCCATGGGATTCTCCAGGCAAAAGTACTGGACTGAGTTGCCATTTCCTTCTCCAAGGGATCTTCCTGACCCAGGGATCGAACCCGGGTCTCCCGCATTCCAGGCAGACGCTTTAACCTCTGAGCCACCAGGGAAGCCCTACCTACATTAAAAGATGGGAAGCCTGATTCTAGCTGTATCCTGAAATTTCTGCATAAGCGTGGACTTTCAAGACAAGCTTTCAAGACCTCACCTAATCATGAGGATACTGAACTAAATCAAGACTCTCTTCTCTGTGAAGTATTCAACACAAAAAAAGAGAAGGCAAAACATATACAATTCAACATAAAACTTGGGAAACATCTACTTAAGAGACTCGGAGAAAAATATAATAGACCCCCTAAAGAGTTCAGCTGCAAATAAATCTTTTAAATTTCGTTCAGTTATGCATTTTCTATATCTATTTGACCATAGAGAAACTCCCTGCAGGATCAGTTCTGCAGGATTAAGGCAGTAAACAGAATTGTGGATAGAATCTGGGTAGTTTTCTGTGCCCGAGTTCAAATTCTGGCTCTGCCAATTACTGGCTGTTTGAAATGTGGCAACTAGCTTGCCCTCTGTAGGACTTTCTCAATCATTCATTTATTCATTCAACAATTACTGTTCAAGTGCCCCATCTTTTCTCATCCGTTACCTATGAACATTCCTATAAATAGCACCTATGAACTTTAACTTATTTTATGTAACAGTTTAGGCAATTCTTGAATAATCATCTGAGGTCGCTTGAGATTCAAACTAGTATAACAACTTTCTAAAAATTTATATAGCACTTAATACTCTTTAGGAGCTATCCTATTCCCTCAAGAAATATCAACCCATAGAAATCAGTTAAAAATACCAGTGCCTATGACTGTCAACTGCAAGGAGATCCAACCAGTCCATTCTGAAGGAGATCAGCCCTGGGATTTCTTTGGAAGGAATGATGCTAAAGCTGAAACTCCAGTACTTTGGCCACCTCATGTGAAGAGTTGACTCATTGGAAAAGACTCTGATGCTGGGAGGGATTGGGGGCAAGAGGAGAAGGGGACGACAGAGGATGAGATGGCTGGATGGCATCACTGACTCGATGGATGTGAGTCTGAGTGAACTCCGGGAGTTGGTGATGGACAGGGAGGCCTGGCGTGCTTCGATTCATGGGGTCGAAGAGAGTCGGACACGACTGAGTGACTGATCTGATCTGATGACTGTCAAAGTTAAAACTGAAAGTCTCTCAATTGTGTCCAACTCTTTGTGACCCCATGGACTATAGCTTGACAGGCTCCTCTGTTCATGGGATACTCCCGGCAAACATACTAGAGTGGATTGCCATTCCCTTCTCCAGGGGATCTTCCTGACCCAGAGATGGAACCTGGGTCTCCTGTATTGCAAGCAGATTCATAACCATCTGAACCACCAGGGTCCACCTGGTACGTTTTAGGGTCCATATGATTACATACCAACATATGCAAAACTGTTCAGGTAATTATGCAGAACTGTCTAGAGTTTAAAACAAAAAAGGGAGGATGACTAGCTTCAGAGCCAAAGGAGCATTACTGCTGGCCGGCCAAGGACTTTAACTATAAAACTTCAGAGAAAGGCCCAGGCATCCCTTGCCGTGGTTGTTAATTTTATCATTCCCACTCTGTTTTCCTCCAGTATTGGCAAGAAAACATCAGAGTGAAAGGATGCTCTGCGGCCCTGTGGACTGCAGACAGCCAGGCTCCTCTGTCCATGGGATTTTCAGGCAAAAATACTGGAGTGTGTTGCCATTTTATTCCTCCAGGGAATCTTCCCAACCCAGGGATCAAACTCATGTCTCCTGTGTCTCCTGCATTTCAGGCAGATTCTTTACCCACTGAGCCATCAGGGAAGCTTACCTGGACCTAGATTACCAGACTGATGCCAAAAATTTTTGAGCCTGATTCTCAAAACTGAGCATTGAACATGATTAAAAAGAAAAATGAGATTTGAGAGCATACATATACGCTTCCCCAACCAAACTGTCTTGTTCTGACACCTTCCTACCTCATGAACCAATCAGCGCTGGTTAAGATGAGCAAACTGTTGATAGCTTCAAGAGTCAATTTCAGTGTTCTGCTATATGTCTTTTCTCAAAAAGGGGCAAGATGATATAATCCAGGATTTTCAAATTTGGCGACTGGTTCAGTTTGAATAGTCCAAGATTGGAATGCAAAGCTTTTCTAATCCTATTTGCTCCTCCTGGATCAAGACTCTCTTCATTGTGTGGTGGATGTTTGTGTTTCATGGTGATGAGAGCAAAAAGTAGACATTTGAACACTCCATCTCCTATGTCATAAACAAAGCAGAGCAAAAAGCTTTCACTGAGTCCTGCTACTCTTCACAGATCCCTTATCTCTTATCACATGCTTTAAAGAGAGTCATCACAACCCTGTCTATCAATTCAAATGCATGTTTAAAAATCAACGTGTTCAAAAACTGTTAGAGGTGCTTCATGACTGGATCTCTGTTGATTTGCAAAGGAAATTGGAGTGTGATGGGGAAGGAAACATATTTATATACGAACTATGTAAAAAAGCATCCAGAAGATGCTCATGGGCCCAAGGAGAATGTCAGAGAAAGAATTCCACAGGCCAGAACATGACAGATGATACCTTTCAGCTCTGAGATGGATGGGGGCCACTGATTTATTCCCAGAGTTGTCAGTCAACAAATAGAAGAAAGAAACGATGCAAAGTTCTGAGTATTCCCAACTCTTGAGCCATTGTGCTTTACAATGACCAGAAAATCTGCATTTTGGAAACCTCTCATTTTCCTATAGGCTCCTGATTGTACTCTTCAGAACTACACGCTGGCTTTAGGACTCAGGAAGTGTGGCTGTGCGTGTCCATGTTTGGAGCTGTCTTAGTTCTCCTGTGCTGCCAACAGTAAATAATCGATGGCATGGGACACAAAATAGTAAGTAATCGATGGCATGGGACACAAAAGAGTGGAGCCTTCCCTTTCCCGAGTTGTTCTTTCACTGAAGTTTTGCTGACAGTTAGTTTCTTTCTGTATCACTGCACTCTGTGTTCAAGTGGATGGGCATTGCCAGGAAGTTATTAGAAATCTAAGTTCAAGGGTTCGGCCCCAGATGAATTAGAATTACTTGGGGGTGAAGCCCAGCACTCAGTGTTTTAACAGGCCCTGCCTCGAAATCCCAGGGCCACTTCTTGTCATCATTTCCCTTTCTGGAAAAAGAGCAAACTTGAGTCAACATTTCATTCTCCTCCACCAGAGTTCTTGCTCTAATGGGATTTACAAGTCTGGCCTTTCATGCGCAGTCCCCCAAATGGAATGCAGGGCACAGGAAGGCAGGGAGGGAAAAACGTCTGAATGCCAAACAGAGAAGAATGACCTGTGGGGCAAAGTTGTTTTGTCTGCATCCTGTCTAAAGGCACCAAAATTTACAAAGGATAAACTAAGGGAGGGGAAAAAAATCCTGGAGCTCTATAATCATTCAAGTTTGGAGTAACTGTAAATTAAGCAATAATATTGTGCATATTTTCAACCAGCATCTGTGTTCCACTAAGTTTCAGTCTGGCTTTTATTCCCCTGAGGAATCAGCCCACATTCAAGCAAGTGAAGAGATGGGAAAAAAAAATAACTTATTCTATTTTCTATTTCCCATGTCTCCTTCTGTGTATATATCAAGGGACAGCGTATGACATGAACAGTTCTGCAAGATCAAGGCAGAATTGAGGATAGAATCTGGGTAGTTTTCTGTGCCTGAGTTCAAATTCTGGCTCTGCCAATTACTGGCTCTTTGAAATGTGGCAACTAGCTTGCCCTCTATAGGACTTTCTCAATCATTGATCTGTCCATTCAACAATTACGTTTTAAGTGCCTACTATGTGCCAATATTTGTTACAAATATTGCTTACCCAGTGAACAAGAATGATACTCTGATCTAGTAGAACAAATGTTTCAGAGGACACTTAAAAAATCAAATAGTGTTGATAATAACGCACAATAGTGCGCTGAAAGTAGTTGAATAGTGTTGAAAATAATGCACAAACTAATGTTAATCTTGTGACCAAAAATGGGAGTAAGAACCGAAAATGGCTGATTGTGATGAATTATTTTAAATATAATAGGTAGTAAAGGCCTTTTTAATATTTGAGTGGAGAGCTGAGTAAGATGAAGACTTAAGGCTATCTGGGAAAGAACTTTCCAGAGGGATTAGCAAGTGCAAAAGTCCTGAGGCAGAAATGAGTGTGGAGTGGTTGGAACACAAAAAAGGTCAATATGACCAAGAGGCATAAGGGAAGAAGAGGACAGAGCTGGATCACATAGGGTGGGTTTGTGTGTGCTAAGAACCCTTAACATAAGATCCACCATCTCAGCAAACCTTTAAGCACACAATACAGAATTATTAACAACAGGGGCCATGCTGCACAGTGGATAACTAGGACTTAGTCAGCTTGTAAAACTGAAACTTAGTAACCTTTTACTAATATCTCCTCTTTCCTCCTCCCCACCCCCCAGTTCCTGGCAAACACCACTCTATTCTCTGATTCCCTGGTGGCTCCGATGGTAAAGAATCTGCCTGCAATTCGGCAGACCTGGGTTGCATCCCTGGGTCAAGAAGAGTCCCTGGAGAAAGGAACAGCAACCCACTCCAGTATTCTTGCCTGAAGAATTCTATGGACAGAGAAGCCTGGCAAGCTGTAGCCTATGGGGTTGCATGACTGAGCAACGTCACTTCACTTCACTCTCTGGCTCTATTAGTTTAATTATTTTGGATGCCTTGCATATGTTATATCATGTAGGAATTGTCCTGCGTGACATTTTTTTTTTTAATTTAAGTGTGATAGGAACACACTGGAAGTGGTTATGCGGGAGAATGCTAGGATCTGACTCAGACTTTAAAGGATCATTCCAGCTGCTGTGTAAGAATTCACTGTACATTTGAGAGGACGGGGTTCATGAGCAAGAAAGGAAATCAGGTGTCTGAGGAAAGACGGCAGTGGCTTGGACAAGCTGTGGAGAGAGAGATAAATAGGACAATTCTTAGAAGCAGGAGATAATCGGTTACTAATGAAAAGAAGCAAGGCTGACTGCTAGGGTTTTGCTCTAAGTAACTAGGTAGATGATAATGATAGTAACTGCAATCAGGAACCCAGAGGGAGGCATAGACTTGTGTGAGGAAAGGAGTGTAAACCAAGAGTTATTTTGGATGGGCTAAATTTAAGATATCTATTTCTGATCTTTAAATCTGTAGCAGACACCTCACGCTAGAGTATGAAATGGATAAAATGGATGTGAAGCACTTAGCACACAGTAAGGCATACAAGAAACACCAGTAAGTTAATAGAATAGAGGTAGATCTCAGTCCTCCAGGAGAAACTGAGTGCTATTTCCCCTTAGGCTAGAATCCAGATGATTTAAGCATGATGTGACCGGGTGCAGTAAGCCAGTGCTACCTCGGCACTTCTTAGAGTAAAGAAGGCTACACCTACCTTCTCCTCACCTATAAATTTAACCACATAAAAATGAGAAGCTTTTTGAGGCTCTCATCTGCCACATACTTCTTCTCACCACAGGGTCTTTGCATGCACTATCAAAGAAGTCAGCACAGAACAATGAGGAGAACACAGGGTTCTGAGACAGACAAATGGAGTTCAATGCCCAGCTTCACCTTTTGCTATGTACGTGAAACCAAAGAAACTAGAGGGGTTGGATGAGGGGTGGTGGTAGAGAGAAGGAAGTTCAGGAGTGAGGGGACATACATATACCCATGGCTGATTCATATTGATATATGGCAGAAACCAACAAAATTCTGTAAAGCAATTATCCTTCAATTAAAAGGTGTTAAAAAAGCAGCTACATAGTTAACCTCTTTGCCCTTTAGTTTCCTTATCTGTAAATAGAGAGACAAAAATGTCTCATTCCTTCCCCATACTAGCTAACTGGCCTCAGTTAAGTTTCTTTCAGCTGAGGTTAAGCTGAACCTCAGCTGTCTCCTCCATGAAAGGGGATAATAAAAGTGTCCCACTCACAGACCTACTGTGTAGATTAAGGACTTAATGGATGGAAAGCACAGGGTGCAGTGGCACAGTGCCTGGCATCAAAGAAGGAATCATTAAGTGAGCTATTTATCAACGACAAAAATCTATGGCCTATTTCAAGGTGGTGTTTTTCTGCAAATGGGCAACTTATGAAAGTAATTTCGAAAACAAATGAAATTAGAAAAGAAAAATGTGTCATCTTTTTAACATTAAAATTATATATGATAATTAAAAACAAAAACACATGAGATCAATGTATAAGTCAAGAAAAGCTTGAAGCAGAGCAGAAAAAGAATCATGACGTTTTCCCAGAAACATATAGCTGTTTCTATTTCCTCAAAGAGAGGAATGTTAATAGTAATATTAATATTAAAGCAGAGATCCAAAGTAATGAGAAATACTTGCTTCCAGAGACCACTAAATACCAGAGACTAAAAGTCTGGGCTTTTTTTTTTTTTTTCTATATCACGCTTTTACCTAAATTCATAGTATAGTTATCGCTTTTTTTTTAGCCACTTAATTTTACAGTTTTATCCTTACTAGAATGTTTGTGCTTATACATTACTTGCATCATATTTGTATGAGTGTTTTAAATCCACTTCATATAAGCAAGACAAAATTCATTTAAAGCTGTATTATCAATAACGCTAGATATCTATTCTCTATAACTATCTGTGTTTACAATTGCCCCCACCAAGCACTACTTCCCCACCCAGACAAACAAATAGCATTTCTGGGTATTGCTGAACTATTATTCTAAATTTAAATTAAGTATACTATTCATTTTACATAGATAATATTATTTTAAATATATCTTTTTTTTTTTTTTTGGCCATGCCATGTGGCATATGGGAACTTAGTTCCGTGACCATGGATTGAACTCATGCCCCCTCGCATTGGAAGGGTGGAGTCTTATCCACAGGACTGTCAGGAAAATCCCAAGCATAATATATCTTATTGTATAAAACCAAAAGATGTCATAAATTATAAAGGCACAAAAACTGATGTTTGGATTAGTATGCTAAATCACTTCAGTCATATCTGACTCTTTGTGACCCTATAGACTGTAGGTCTCCAGGCTCCTCTGTCCATGGAATTCTCCAGGCAAGAATACTGGAGTAAGATACCTTGCCCTCTTCCAGGGATCTTCCCAACCCAGGTATTGAACCCACATCTCATCTCTCTTGCGCTGGATGGTGGGTTCTCTCCACTAGCGCCACCTGGAAAGCCCTTGGATTAGTATGAACCTGGTGACTGAGATGGCAAGGAATCTGCCTGCAATTGGGAGACCTGGGTTCAATCTCTGGGTTGGGAAGATCGCTCAGAGAAGGGGATGGCTACCCACTCCATTATTCTTGCCTGGGAAATCCCATGGACAGAGGAGCCTGGCAGGCTACAGTCCATGTGGTCACAAAGACTCAGACATGACTGAGCGACTAACACTGTCACCATTTTTTGAGTTCCTGTAAAATGAGCCAGACATTCCAATAGGAATTTGGTATAAATTATCTCTAATCCTCAACACTTTTCTGTCAAAAAGTTATTATTATGGTTGACACTCTATAGATGATGAAACTGGGGCTTCAAGGGGCATGTAACCAGTCACAGGATCTGGGCTGTTAGGTGACAGAGCTAAAAGGCAACTGCAGGTCTGTTCATCTGAACCTCATAGCTCCATCTGAATCCTCATCTATTGCAAAGGATTGGATACTCCTCCAAAGAATATTTAATACATTAAAATTTGAACAATCTCAACTAAAGCATTATAATTGGATTCTGGCTAAGAATGGGGCCTCCCATTGTACTTCACATCATATTTTATAACATTTGTATGTTAGTTATTTATATCAGTGACCATATCTTACCTACTTCATAAAGCAGACTAAGTCTGAATTTCATTTCTATACAGAGGAGATATCCAAACTGTCACTGAGTGAACGTGTACATATTACAGATTTGAACATGCCATTGAAATGATATAGCAACGAGACATTCCCCATGACCCTCTCTTCTCTCCGGCTTCTCACCCATGTTCCCATCTCCTTGGTTAAGAAGCAGTGCAAGCGATGGAGAATATGAAGACAGTGGCTTCAATGAAAAGTTCTAAAGGAGAGAAGGATGTACCAGTTCCAAAGGCTTCTTCATAGTACTTCCCTTCCATGGTTATTCCTGGAACTTAAGTTGGACTGCCTGCAACTTATCTTCAGAGATGTCTCCAGTGTCCTTAACTCCAATTTAGTATCTGTTCTTAGTAATATATTAGTGATAGATAGTGAAGTTGCTCAGTTGTGTCCGACTCTTTGCGACCCCATGGACAGTAGCCAACCAAGCTCCTCCGTCCATGGGATTTTCCAGGCAAGAATACTGGAGTGGGTTGCCATTTCCTTCTCCATAGTAATATATCAGATCTGAGTAAACTGGTCTACTGAACAATGCATTCAACTAACAGCCAGAATACCTACCTATATTTCAGTCCACTCTCCACCCAGAACAGACCAAGCACTCCCAAATAACTCTGCATACACTAAAAATATGCCCCTTTCTCCTTAACTAGAAGAAAGAGGGGGAAGATGGAGGGGGGAGCTTTGATGGAGACAGTGAGGAACTCTGTAGACTACAGTTAACTGATCAGCTTGCCTGCATGCTGGACATTTTGGAGATTATCCAAATGATAGATTCAAATCGACAAATCCAAGGGACTCCTCTGGGACTCCAGGGTGATGCAGACCAAATACAATCCAAGGGTTCTCAAAGCACATCTCTCTCACACCATGCAAAATAGGTATATGTGTATTCATAAAGAAATCAAAAGAAACAAAAGCCAACATAGGGAAAATGGAAAAGGGTTTTAAAATAAGCTTTGCTTATGTCCATCTAACTAATAACTATACCCAATAGCTATGACAAGTTACTCCTTTAGGAATTAATAGATAAATGGTTTGCATTTACTTAGTTTACTTTTTTAAAAAATTTATTCACAAAAAGTCTTGGAAGAAACTTGCACTTACATTGGAGTTGGAGCAATATATCCAGTGAACAATTAAAGAACACATTCAATTAGGGAATTAAAGTAATAGAGGTTAAATTTAGCCCAGAAAGTTAAGATTATTATTTCTGAAATAATATTCTCCAAAGCTAAAAAAAAAAACCATTATGCTTACTGTGGTGTGTAACATTTCGGTGACTGTCTCAAATGGTTACCTTATGCTTTCCCGTGCCGTTCCTTCCACTAGGGAATGGACATTTCTATTTGTTATCCAAAGGCTGGCGAGTTCTATCATCTTTGGGAACTCAGAGAAGCTCGTTAGTCATCAGAACTGAGTATGAAAAAAATGGGCACAGAATTTAATTTGATTATGAAGACTATAATATGCAACTCTGTTCTGTAAAACTCTGGATACAATTTTGACTGGGGCAAAGAATGACTTAAGTGACCCTTTAAGGTGATTTCTATCTGTACATAAGATTTAATTCTTCAAGATTTGATCTACTCAGGCCCTTTTGAAAATATTACTGATGTGGCCACATTTTAGTCCAAATTTTTCTTTAACATACAATTTGACTTCTTTAAGAAGTAGAGTGTTGCTTTGAATTAACACCAGTATTCTCAGTTATTTAAAATAGGTAATGATGTTTGTCTGTTGCATCCAATTGAGTTAATCTGCATTAACTCTGTATTAAGAGATTAAGAGTTAATCTCTTAATCTGTATTCTCCAGTCATGTCTATACCAAATAAGAACCTTCCATGTCTTTGTGGCTTATCTGGTACATCTATGAGAAACCAGGGAGGGCATTAAAAGCTGGCGGGTATAAAGCTCATTTACAGAAAGGTCCACACCCCCTCTTATTTTTAAGTTCTTATCTTTGAATTCCTGCATGGGTGGAGATCTCTTAGCCATGCTTCTGTGTTCACCTTCTAAATTACTCCTGGTTTCAGCTATAACTTTCTGTCATCAATTACAAAACTACTGGGGAGAAAAGAGGGGTAAATCTTTTTCAGTAGTAGAGTAAGTTGTTTGTTTGTTTGTTTTTTCTTAAAGAACTTTTTTAAGAAAACATTCTAACTTCTCAAATCCTCCCTTCTTCAAATGTATGCTTATTGTCATATGCTTCTGTGTCTTCTCAGGAGCCAACCCTCGACAGCTTACAAAGAGATGAAGCAAAGGAAACAGTGCCTTTCCTGGAGCCCTTCCTTGTGGCCCTATTCTTCTCCTGGTCACTCACCCATGAACAATTCACATTATCCGTGAATTCTCCCCTATTCTTCATAGCCTGTCTAAGGCCTGTGGGTTTTTCAGTAAGGAAAACTGCCATTACTAAACAATTTTCACCCTAAACTGCCTTGTTTCACATCCTGTTTCAAATCACTAACACATGGAGTCCAATGTTCTAATACTGTGATTAAGAAAACCGGTGGTGTGGCTAAGACTCTGTGTTCCCAATCTGGGGGGCCTGGGTTCAATCCCTGGTCAGGGAACTAGATCCCACGTGCCACCACTAACAGTTCATATGCCACAACTAAGGATTTCACATGCTGCAACTAAGACCAGGGGCAGTCAAGGCTATAAATATAGAAAATAAATGTTTAAAAGTTCTCTGGAACTGAGAACAGTGACTAGAATCCTCAACTGTAGTAAATTTGGGTATGTTACCATTCTTGGACTGAGAACTAAGAGACAGCTAAAGGAGAATAACCCATAGAGGTCCGCTTCTCCACTAAAACTACCCACATGCCCTCTACTTCCTCTCCCAAAGTCCCCTTCTACTTCTCCCTCTGGAAACTTCCGTCCCATTCTCACTTCCCCAGTTAGTCCCTGACTGTGGTAAATGGTCCCATCAGAGTTGCCATCTTGTTGCTTAAACAACCTTTAATATACAGAAAGCCCTTTGAAGGGAGGGAGACATCAAACTAAGAGCAACTCCTCATAACTCTGGACTCAGACCCTCTTTCTGACTTGGAGAGGGGAAAGTGAATTAGACATTTAATAAACTTTTCATTTTACATGGAACACGGATAGTAAATACAAGGCCAAATTGAAAACCTCTGTATATAAGTCATGTCATTCTAGTGCAGATGTTTTCTTAGGACAGAGTCTCAGAAATGGAATTGCTAGGTCAAAGGACAAATACATCTCTAATTCTGTTAATTATTTCCAGATCTCCCTCCATAAGGTTATGCCACTCTGCACTCCCTTTAGGAATGTATGGGGTTGTTTGTTTTCTCCTAGATTTGCAGCCAAGCCCAATGTCAAGCTATTGAATTTTTGCTAGTCTTATGAGTGAGAAAGAGTTTTTTGGTGCAGTTTGAGTTTACATTTAATAATGAGTAAGATTATCTATGGTGAAGTACTCTCTGTAGTCTCCCTTAAATATCCATACTTGGCAGAAGGGATTTTGTAATCCAAAGCTTTCCATACTTTCAAGTTACACCCCATGGGCTCCTCGCCCATCTTATACATTGAGTGAGGATGGACCTGACACATCTGCCAAAGGAACCAGAGGATCTAGACGCCGTCCTTTTCTCATAGTCTTTAGTTACAGGTTTGGCAGAAGCTGAATGAAGACTGCGAAGGTGACTCTCCAGAGCATAGTAAGGAAGGATTACTTATTCCACAAATTTACATTCTGTGCTATTTGGGGACCCTATCTGAACGATTAGTCTTCTCTTTTTCTGAAATGTAGTATTCACTGTAGAATGAACACAGAATTTTAGAAAGAGAGGGGAAAGAAGGAAGGAAGGAATGGAGGGATGGGGGGAGGATGGGAGGGAAGGAATATCATACTACCCAGGTCTGATGTGGGGTACTCCACAAGGTCACATTCATTTCTAATCTCCTTTGACTTATTAGATGGGGCACACCACAGGAGACGTGCTGGTGGCAGGAAGTGATTCCCTTGGTCCATCTCATGGCACTATCAGATGGGTGTGAGAGTCACCACTTCCATAATGCCAAGAGAAATAGCCTAATACATATGGGGGCTTTTCTTCAAGTGGTATCAGAGGCCTTGACAGGAATCATCACTCCTTCTCAGATGCAGAACTGCCAAGGACTTACTGTGCGCCATGGACTTATGTGTCTAGATGACAGTTTACCGTGAGGTCACCAAGTCCATCAGAATTGAACTTCACTTTAACTGTGGTACACACACACACATACACACAGCACCTGATCCAGCTCAGTGTTTAAATGTCAGGATAAAGTGGCTGTTGGTTCCAATCATCCTGTTTCTTTGACATCTGCTTTTCCTGGTATTTTTTGCCATTTTATCACAACAGAGATTCTGATCTGTCAGTGTCACTAAATTAATAAAATTTCAATGGGTCCCATACACTCCTGAGGGGGTATGTGTTGGGAAAGCTTGATGCTCTGCTTGGCCCCATTCACTTCTTCAGTCACAAACATGTCCTGAGTCTGCAATATGGCAGGTGAGTTCTGGTGAGGGCTGGAGGTCAACGTCAACATGCTGGTTTTTTTCTGAATGGTCACATTCCCCATAGAAGCAGCTCAGGTGCCTCCTCCTCCAGGAAGCCCTAATGAGCTTCACCCCAGTCTGGATTACGTATGTCGCCCCCACCTCAACCCCCAGTTCCCAAACAACTTTTTCTACCATTATACACAACATTACACCTAGACTACTGTATGCCTGCCTCCACCCTTGATCTCTGTCCTCTCAGCACCTATGATTGCCACACAGTAAGTACTCAGATTTATTACTAATTGACGGCTTGAATCAAGGGATGAAGAAATACTTGTTCTCAAAAATCATATAAAAGCTAGTTGAGCTTTCCTAAGTTATTGATAAAACCCAGTAACATATTTATGATGTCTTAAATACTAACAATATTTGGGAAAGGCCCTGATACCCAGGAAGAATGAAGGCAGAAGGAGAAGAGGGCAGCAGAGGATGAGATGGTTGGATGGCATCAGAAATTCAATGGACATGATTTGAGCAAACTCCGGGAGACAGTGAAGGACAGGGAGGCCTGGCATGCTGCAGAGCATGGGGTCACAAAGAGTCAGACACAATGACTGAACAACAACAAAAATAGTATGAATAACTCTTAACTATAAAATATTTATGAAATGTTATCCAGTGTACCTTTCAACAGTAATCTGGAGAGTATTAGAATAATTTGATGTTGGTTTCAAGCTCAGTCATGGTCCTGTATCCAGAAGGGTGAAGCCAGACTAAACCACAGCCAAAATAGACACATCACACTTTGGTCTGTTTGAATCTGCCTGCCTTTTCAGGCTGTCAACTCTCCCTGTTCTCTGCCTTTTACATACCTTGTTAATGTGAGGACAAATCACAGTGTAAGACAACAACAGTCATATTTCTAGCATAATTCCAGAAACACAAACCTTCCGTCTCCTTAAGTCTCAATTATTTTTTAAAAAATGACAAAAGGCATATACCATGTCTTCTCTGCTTCTTGTCATCAACCATCACGTCCTACTGAAAATAAGGACACTCCATGAGTAGTCGAAGTTTAATTACAATACACCAGTCTGTTCGCCAGTTACATCTGCAGAACAATGTAATAAAAACTTAACAGATGCAGGTATGCTGGGGTAGGCAGCTCATATGAGAAAGAGTTCCTGATTTACCCCAGCAAATAACCCAGCGAGTGTATTTTTATAATTACCTACCATTGAAATGACATTCTAAAAGATATTTAAAGAAAGGATGTAAACAGCAATATTTCTGTGCTCAGTGTAGAGGCAACATCCTAGCATTGATAACCAGTCTATAAAATGCCTACATCACTAAACAGATTCAAACCCACTGGCTTAAGTGGCAGTCCTTTGACACATATCACTCTTCTCAAAGAGGTCCAGTGGCCGCCTTCTTGGTCTCCCTCTCTCTCTCCCCTCTGTCCCCTGACTTTAAGGGGACTCAAGCTGCTAAGAAGACAAATCTTTGTTTTTGAGTCACATGGTTTCTCTGTGCTGCCAGATATTTTATCCTGATGTGTTTATGTAAATTAGAATAACAAGTAATTCATCAGAAAATTATTTCTGCTCAGCGCACGTCAAAAAATAGATGTAACTGAAAAAAAGTTTGAGGAGGGCGGTTCTGGTAATGATCTAGCCTTCACCCCTGTTACGAATGAGGAAACTGGAAGGAGGCTGAGGAAAGCATCCATCCATCCACTCATGCCCCCATTCACTCATTATTCACTCAGGCAAAATTCAGTAACTAGCTAAGGTTTTGACATCATTCTTCAAGTGCATATACTTCTAAAAATTAAAATCTAAGCAGAGCATAGGAAAAAAAAAAAGCCTACCACATAGTGCCTATATTTAAATATGCTCTTAAAAATGTTGCAGAAATACCTATAGTTCTCATAAAGCATATTTCTATAGACATACCAATAGCTAAAGAACAGAAGTACAGTTTCAGGTACTTGGGAACATCAAAGACAATGCCTATATCAGAAATTTCCAAAAATCCGTTTTTTTCTTCTTTGCAGCATTAAGATAAGAACAAGGCATTCGGAGTAAAAAAATTCTGACTTTGAGCACTAGCCCTGTCTCATCCTCATTCTCTTCACTTTATGGGGCTGAACTGAGGAGCAGATAAACCGACTCATGTACCCACTGTGATGTTCTCACATTTATTCACATATTCATTCATTCATTCATTCAACACTCCCCACACTGATCCAAGTACTGTCCTGTGTGCAGCAGGACTACAAGGGTAAGACAGACAGACGAGGCACCTACTCTCACAGGGTTCTTCGTGTATCTAGCAGCCAGAGGCTGATCAAATAAACAGACTAATGAACAAATTATTAATTACAAATTAAAGTGGGACAAGCAGATAAAGAAACCATCACTGAGGACTCTGGGGTAAAATTCATTGAGGGAGATCCTTGGAAATTAAGAGATAAATGAGCGAGTACTGGGTGATGGGGTGGAGATGGATGAGACGGAACAGCATGTGGAAAAGCCTCAACAGCAAAGAGCACAGTGGTGAAAAGGAGCCCCAAAAAGATCAATGTGACTGTAAGCTGGGAACGGGCAGGAAAAAACTAAGAGTTGCAGCTCGAGGTGGGGAGGGGGTGTCCAGCACACACAGAGTGCGTTTAAAATGAAGCAGGCTGTAAAGGTAAAGTTCACACTGAATTTTGAAGACTCAGCATGAGAAAAAGCAAAATATCTCAATAATTATGTATATTGGTTGCATATTGAAGTGCTAATATTTGGATATACTAGATTTGAAAAAACATATTATTAATTTCATCTGTTTTTATGTTTTTTTCCCTAAATTTTTTAAGATGATTACTAGAAAAGTCAAGGTTATATATATAGCTCGTGTTATATGGTTATTAGAAGCTGCTGATTGTACATGCAGAGTCTTTTAATTCCAGACAAGGGTTTTTATCCTGAGCAATAGGAAGTCTTGGAAGGCTTTAAGCAGAGGAATGAGAGATCATTCCAGTTTCTGGGTGGAGAACAGATCAAAAGGCAGCAAGAGGGGATGTGGAAAATCAGCTATGGACCGCAACAGATCAGGCAAGATGCTTCATAACAGTTTGGTTTAGGGTCAAGAAGTACAGAGATGAGAGGGGAAAGGATGAAGGGATATTTAGGAGGAAAATATCAACAGGCCCCAGCAGTGAACTGTATATGGTACTGAGAGCCTCCACAGGGCAGAATCCCAGCTGGGAACACAAGAAATAATATGTATACCATCCTAAGTCCTATCCTAGAGGTATGAATTCAGTGTTGTCAGAGCACAAAGTGAAAAACAAGACATGCTTGATGTAGCATATAACGCCGATGTTGCTTTCGTTTTACAACGAGTTTCATTAAAAAATCAAGTTCCAGTACCACGCCAAGAAATTTCATTCTGGTTAAACCATTAAATATCTTTTACCCAGAGCTGAACTTAAATCAACAGATACATAACAAGTATTGATCATGTGCAAGAGACTGTGAAAGACTGTCTCTTGAGGAGAAAAGGAAAGAGAACTAATATTTATTTAGTCCTCAATACCATGTGCCCAGAGCTTTATGTGTGTAACTCATTCAATCAGCTTGAGAATCTTATGAGGTTATATTATTTCCCTAATTTAGAGATAAGTAAAACGAGGTAAAAAGAGCTTAAAATTTTGATTGAAATTTCAGAAAGACTGGGGCCATTTTTATTCTTTCCACACAATATCCCTACAGCCTAACCTTCTGCCTACCATACATTAAAATGCTCAATAAACCTGGTAGAATGAAAGGATAAAGGTTATACAGTTCATAAGGAGTAGAATTAAGTTTCAACCCTGTTGTATCTTGACTCAAGCACATGGTATCAAAGTTGGAGATTTTAAAAAGAATAAAATTAGATATAGCTTGTATATTCATATGTGGTTAATAGGTATTTATGTAAGAGTTCTTTATCTATGATAGATGGTCATCCCACACTTCACTGAATAAGAACAATTAACAATTCTTGGAAACACTGTGTGTCAGATGCTATCCTAAACATTTTACTTGTATTTATCTTACTGAAGTCTTATTCTTAGCATAAATACCTGTGGGGTAGGAACAATTATTTTTCTCATTGTATAGACTGGGAAACTGAGGCACAGTGGGGTCCAGTCACTTGCCCTGAGTCAGTTGTAAAGGCATTAACCCCAAGGAACCTAACTCAAGAGTCCATAACTCACTTTGAACCAGTCTGGAGTCCAAACCCACTACTCCATGGGACCCTGGTTCTTACAAATAGCCCCCTAAGATTAGGGTGCCCCTAAGATTAGGGTGGAGAAGGCAATGGCACCCCACTCCAGTACTCTTGCCTGGAAAATCCCATGGACGGAGGAGCCTGGTGGGCTGCAGTCCATGGGGTCGCTAAGAGTTGGACATGACTGAGCGACTTCACTTTGACTTTTCACTTTCATGCATTGGAGGAGGAAATGGCAACCTACTCCAGTGTTCTTGCCTGGAGAATCCCATGGACAGAGGAGCCTGGTGGGCTGCCGTCTATGGGGTCACACAGAGTCTGACACGACTGAAGCAACTTAGCAGCAGCAGCAGCAGCAGCAAGATTAGGGTGCCATTGGTCCAGCATGCTCTCTCGGGGCCACACAGTGTGATGGTTCATCCGGGCACCCCCTTGTAAATCTAGGAAATCATGGTGTTCAGACAACTGGAGAATCACAGCAACATGAATACCAAAGAGCCTGTGGAACTCATTTAGTTCCACAGGTGAAAAATGTGCAAAATGTGCAAAAAGCACATTTATCCTGGGTCCAGAAATGTCCACTGGCAGGAAGCCATCATCTGTCTCTGACAATGGATAGAGCAGAGAGAAAAGGTGAAACAAGGGGCTGAGTACGTTGCAGATTTCCCAACAGCAGAGACATCTCCGTTCAGCGTGAACAGTGAACTCAAGAGACTTGTTCACTAATGGAGCTTAAGAGTTAAGATGCTCTCTAAGAACACTGGGCATTCAAGGGCTTGCTAGCAGCTCAGATAATGAACTGGGTGGTTATGACCAGCCATCCAGGCATTTCATGTGTGCTGTTTACTTCGAGTGTCAAATGACAGACTGACTCTGTGATGTCTAAGAGGGCTTAGTGCTCTGATTTGGAAAATCTATTGGGCAAATACAGATCTTATGTGAACATTTTACTTCTTTCAAGGCTTTAAAATGGTCACAAACATTAGCAGAATCCCTAAAGGAATCTCATTTTTTAAAAAAAGAAATAGTCTTATTAATACAGTAAAAAATTTTAGAACAATATTTATTACCTGGTAGTTTGATATAAAGGCATCCCATCTGATATCCGTCAAGATGGCCAGAAGTACAAACAAGACCTCATTATATGGCAATTTAAGCTATAAGGTGCTTCAGTGCCTGCAAACTGGGAACAGCATGATGCTTCTCTACTTTATGGTGTGGTCTGCAGTCACTGGGAATCGGGACAGTCAGCCCAATGCCCTGCGTTCTAAGTGGCCATATGTAATATGTAGGGAGGACTGCCCCTGCCCACCTGGCAACCGTAGAAATAACCCTGCCAAGATTCCTAGCACTTGCTCTGTCAGAAAACTTATACTCGATTATCATTGCTTGTCTAATCCTCTGGTAGACCTCTAACTCCAGGAAGGCAAATCATACCCTCCTTTGGTGTTAAATTTATTTCATTTGCATTCTTTATTACTGCATCCCAAGCAGCTGGTACGCTGCCTGGCACACTGTAGGCACTCAAAGTATAGTGAATGGAAGAATAATGTGACCTTTACATGTCACATTAAATGTTGGTAAATTACAGTCTTAGAAGACATTATGAAAATAGTATTCTAGAAGAATATTGTTTACAGGTTCTCTGGTGGCATTTGTAAGCGTCCTAACATTCAGACAAAAATTCTTCAAACACAAAAATGAAGGCTGGTAATAAATATTGAGGTAAAAGATGGAGGAATTAGTTAAAAAAAAAGGAGGGGGGATAGACAACGGTATTTGAGAATGTAATAAATTAAAAGGCATTTAACAATATGTGGTCAGACATATTTCTTTTGGAGAGAAAAGATTAGGAAGTGATACACTATTCATTTGGTTTTGGGTTTTTTTACACAAAGCAAAGAGGAAAACTACATTACTTTTTAAAATAAAAATTCTTCCAGTAGTTCGTGTTTCTTACAGGTCCATTCTCATAGAAGAGCAAGTTATTTGGAAACCTGGATTAACTTCATAATGCAGGGAATGTACCTTGCATTACTATAAGTTATATTCACTTTCTACTTTTCATCTAACAGAGGAGGAGTTAACCCCTCTGTCTGAATGTCCCACAGGTATCTAAAACTAAACACCAAGCTGAACTAAGAAGTCCCCAGAGACTTCCTCACTGTCCTGTATTTTCAGTCTGGATGAACAGATATTGACTTAAGGTGAACACTTTAGAATCATGTTGGCTTACAGGTCTTTTTCCCACTTCCTTCTTTCATCTGCCCATATCTTGTCAGACACCAGGTTTGATCAATTTTCTCTTCTAAATACCCTTTAAATCTATGTCTATCTTTCCAATTCCATCACTACTCTCTGTATAATTGACATAATTTTCTAGACCACTTTTTTCCTTCTCCCAGCTGGCCCCCATCTCCAAAAAGCCCCTACATTATATCATAAATAAATGCCTGTAAAATAAAATGCCTGATCATGTCATTTTCCTGCTTAAAAATCTGTGTGGCTCTCCATTGCTGAAGTCAGTCACAAGAGCATAAAATAGCACTGTCCCAAATTCTCCCTAGTCTGGCCCCACCCACCTTTCCAGGAACATCTCCTGTCCACTTTGCAATTTACCTTGAATAGGTGTCTCTCCAGACCACATCAGTCTGTAAGCAAAAAGAGGCCTACACCAGCAGGAATCAAGCCTATTTCAATGGTTCTATTTCTATCTAATCTGAAGGAATAGCAACATTTTTAAAATTCCTTGTAGCCAGGTCTTAGAGATCCCAAAGGGAAGTTATTCTCTCCTCCAAATGACTATAATCCAATTTGATGATCTTTTTATCACATTCAGCATCAGTTACATATTACTACCTCATGAAAATTATTACCTAGAGAAAAAAATGATGACTGACTGGTCAAAAGATTGGTTCTAAATCAGCAGCAGTTCCATAGTTTTGTTTAGAATGGTAGCTATCAATCTTTTCCAATCCAATTCCTGTTTATAACAATATTTTATAACTTTTCTTCATTATCCATTATCTTAGTTAATTAAACCTACTTACATCCCTAAATTAAAGGCCAATATACACATATAATGCACTGATCAGAATATTAATTTAAAATATAAGATATTAATTTATAATAAAATGTTATCAATTTAAGTATGTTCAATAATAATCACACTAGCCTTACTGGTGTTGTTTTTTAGTTGCTAAGTAGTGTGTGCAACTCTTTTGCGACCCCCATGGAGCTTGCCAGGCTCCTCTGTCCATAGGATTTCCCAGGCAAGAACACTGGAATGGGTTTCCATTTCCTTCTCCAGAGGAAGAAGTTCTCTTCCCAAGCCAGGAGTCAAACTTGCATCTCCTACCCTGCAGACAGATTCTTTATCACTGAGCCAGCACTAGGTATAGGAAGCCCGACCCCAGGCTACACCTTCCAGTAATAAATAAGTTTAGATGTAAAAGAAAAAATTAGAAGCAACTTCTGTCTAAAGTGTACTGGAAAATGAAAAACAGATATACAGTCTAAAGCTAGGTGATAGAAAAAGAGAAAACAAAAACCAGTATTAGGATAAGATACAAATACCCTTAAAGTAAGAATAGTAAGTCCAAAACAAATGACCAACTGTCAAAGTGAAGGAAATTTCTGTCATTTGAGACTACACCATGCAATGTGGTTTATCCAGGCCCTAGTCCCCCTTATACACTACATTCTCACTGTGCTGCCTCCAAATCACCAACACAGCAGATACAAGGCCCTGCCAATTATCCCAAATCTTCCCCAGAACCTCTACCCCCAGAAGGTTCAGCTTTCATTCAGGACTACTGGCTTAGGAATGTTCTGGATCAAATTGTACACCCAACCTAGAGGAGTAAGAGAGATTTTCCTGGTGAAGGTTGGTATTAGATGAGTGTTACAATCATTCTCCACTTAAATAAAACTCAGACACAAAACCCGACTTTCAGTCAATGAGTTAAATCATACATTCAGCAATCTTTCCTTTCTGAATTTCAAGTTGAAGCTTATTGCCAAAAGAATAATAAACAACTGATAATCAAAGCTGTCTCCTTGCCCTTTTCTGCCCAACTTTTAGACCCACTGAAATAATGATGATGATGATGAAGATAATCGCTAACATTTAAACATTTTGTGCCACCATTAAACCAAGTGCTTTCAAAGCACATAAACTACAGAACAGCCCTCTGAGCTCATATTTGAGATCCTTGAGAAGATTAGCGGAGATCCATGAGAAATAACATGGCAATCATGCCACACATGGTAAATGATTACAAAACAAAGGCTATCATCATTAAATCCCAAACCACCCTGAGGCAGTTACTCAAAAAAGCACATCTTATCATCATGTCCCTTGTTCAGTAGTTACATATTTATATCATGAATAATACACTTCTTAAACACACATGGAAACAAGCCCATCGGACAAGAGACCTCCTTCAGATCTGCACCTCTCTAACATGTAATAAAACCTGTGCTTGGCTTCCACTACGGACAATCAGTTGGTTTGAGGATTGTGCCTAGTGAGGCAGGGAAGCTTGGTGTGTTGCAGTTCATGGGGTTGCAAAGAGTCAGACACGACTGAGCACCTGAAGAACAATCTAGTGAGGCAAATGAAGCCCCGCATTTGGGCCCTGAGTTGTAGCATTATGTCTCAAGGTTGATTGATTCTGAACAGTCACATTATTTGCCTGTTCAGTAGGACAAGAAATTTTCCTGGGGAGATTTTCTTTGGTAGTATTTATAGGTGTGTGTGTGTGTGTGTGTGTGTGTGTGTGTAAGCAGAAATGTGAGGACAATATAAATGGTCTAAAAAATAACTAAAACTACCCTGGATTACTCACCTTGTTACCTCTGTATCCATAGCACTAAAGATAGTTTTTTTTATAAAAGCATCTTTTCTCTCTTAATAAGACAGTAAAAATGTCTGATAATACAACTTTCTGATAATAGAGTTTTTTCTTAGTATATTTTTCAAATGTTTATAAAAATTACTAAATCAATTAAAACATATCACTTGATACAATTTTCCTCAATAATCAACAGATGAATTAAATGGTGAAAACATGGATAAACAAAACAATTTAGGAAAAGACAGCTATAAAACCATGAGGTCTTAAACGTTCTTAACTTTTAAACTCATTGAAATTGTCCAGTTAGTAAGAGGATTTTTTTCAGGATAATATGCTTTATTGATTCATTAAAAACATAAACTGGAGAATTTAGTAAGTAGATAGTGAGCAGAACTAAAAAAAAATTAAGAGACTTTCCATATCAAAAAGCCAAAATCCAATAAAATTGAATAACATTTTTTGTTCACCATATATCTTTTATGTTTCCATCCTCAGGTACTTAGATCACTTTTGTTTGCCAGATGACAGATGCACTAGCTGCCCTTACTACTGCCCTCACTCCTTAACACATATACAATAGAAAAAAGAAATTTAAAAATATCCATCTCTAGTCTCTGGCCACTAAAGAAACCACTGCCCTCCAAGGAAGGTCTTACTTACTTACCAGCCTGACTCTTATTTTAATGCAGAAAAATAAGGAAGTAAGGATAAGGAGGGGCAATAGGAGGAATTTTTATCCTTTAAAAGTTTGGGTGCTTTTTTTTTTTTTTTTTCTCAGTTTTTTTGAGAGAAGAAAGAGAGCAGGTTCAGGGTCTGTACAGATAACAGATGGGAGAAGAAAAGGGAGACTTTAGGTTTATTGCTGGAATACATGTTTCTTTAATAGAGAGATCAAATAAGGGTCTTGAGTTATTTATCGTATTGCATGGCATGTATTCTTTTAGCCCTGAAACCAGTCCGGGACTGATCCATACTAGCCATGTTTTCAATGAGTTATTTATGGTATTTTACCATTTTTTGAGTGAATTTAACTGTTTTACCTTATTTGAACCTCAGAAATCCATAGGGTAGGCAAGGAAGGTATTACACTCACACTGACATATGACTAAACCAAAAACATGAAAATGGGATAAAAATTTAGACTTTCTACTGTTCAAGTTGGTGGTCCTTTTAGTCTATATTTTGATATATCGTATTTTGATACATAGCTTAATGATGATTTGCTTCAGGGTTATGTTGTTAGAAATTCAAACATCTAAATAACCTGCAGAAGACAAAATTGGTAACATGTGTTTGCAGTGATCTAAATGTTTGGCATCCACAGAAAACAGATTAACCACCCATTTCACTTCTCCCCTAGATATAGATGGCCAAATATTTTTCTACTCTTGCATTTAATCACACCATTCAAGAACCCCAACACTGCGGAGACTCGGAGTCGCCTTTGCAAGATCTCTTCAGAAATATTCCTTCTCATGCAGAGAGCACAAGTCGGGTTTCATGTCTATCTAATGTAGGCCGGTCCATACCTACATTTACATATATAAACCTGTCACTCACTTGCCTTGCATTTGAGAGTCTAAAAATTCCTTTATGATATTTTTTAATTATAGATTTTAGAGCCAGAGAACCAGGGCCTCATTCTTCCCCAGTATATTAACAAGTTCCTGAAAAAACTGGTAATGGGTATGCCTCTTTATCTTTATGTTTTCAATTTGTCAAAAGAGGGTAGGAAGAGTACTTGCCCCACCAGGGGACTGTTAAGCAGACTAAATACACATACATACTTAGAGCGACTTATAGGAAGTGCTCAATAAATGTTAGCATTATTATTACAGTTGTCAGGGCTTTTTAAAATAGTTCTGGCACATAGTAGTCACAAAATTAATGTTTCCATGGTGCATGTAAAATGAGTCCCAGTTTTGCCAATATGGGACCCGGGAGCGGGGGGGGGAGTGATTTCATCAAGAAAATAAGAATATAAAACCCGCAATAAATATGCGGCCTCACAAGGCTGTTATGAAGATCAAATGGAATAATACATATCAGAAAGGCTTTATAAATTATAAAGTGTGGAATACATGTTCATTGTTGTGTTTATTCTCTAATTTCATCCTCACAAGATGATGTTCTGCAGCTGTGATTATCTTCATTTTATAGATGAGGCAACAGGCTTAAAAAGGATTATGTAACTCACTCAAGGTCATTTAGATAGCATGTAGGAACAATCAGACCAAAAAATTATGTCTTTTTTCATCCCTCCAATTACAGTATCTTTTTGAATATTCATAAATGATCCATATAGAACTACAATTTCTCCAGAACATTATTTCTGTGTATTTCTATGCTTGTTTGTTTGCTTTTTTAAAAAATAAATGGCATTTGACAATGTGGATGAAACTGTAGTTTACATTTTAGGGAGATTTCATCACTGCCAAGGAATTTTTTTTTTTAAAGTGTGTGGCAGCAATCCAATGGCAGTAATTAACAAGTTTAATCAATCTAAAGTCCTCTTAAAAGAGCTTCATCTGTCAGTTTTAGGTTACATACATTGAGATTAAACTTAAAATTCCACTGGAGATTTGCCATCTGATTTTCAAGGGTTTTAAGGTAATCAAAAAAAATACAGAGATCAGTTACTGTGGTTCTAGATGTATGGCACCCCACTCCAGTACTCTTGCCTGGAAAATCCCATGGACAGAGGACCCTGGAAGGCTGCAGTCCATGAGGTCCCTAAGAGTCAGACACGACTGAGAGACTTCACTTTGACTTTTCACTTTCATGCATTGGAGAAGGAAATGGCAACCCACTCCAGTATTCTTGCCTGGAGAATCCCAGGGATGGGGGAGCCTGGTGGGCTGCTGTCTATGGGGTTGCACAGAGTCGGACATGACTGAAGTGACTTAGCAGCAGATGATTTTATAAGGATTTTTCACAAAACCAAACTGGTAGAATTGTGTAAGGCCCCTCTGGAGAGCCCATCCCTGGCCAGTGAGCTGGTCCCCAAAGACAAGCATTCACATAGTAAAAGCTCATACCAACCCTCGCTTAATCCAGCAGGTGAGATCACACAGAATGAGTAGGCCCAGTTCTCTTTACCTGTGCTGACCTCTGAGGGGCCACTTCTGGCCTCCTTGTTCCTCGTGCTAGTCTCTGCCTCCACTTATTTTCTGGATGTCAAATGTTGAGTCTATAGTTCAGAATCTCCTTCTACCTGTGTCTCCTAGACAACCTGGAGTGTCCTGACACTGACCTTTGCTTACCTTCTACATCCAACTCTGATCTTTGCTTTGCCCTCTGTCTTCATGACAACCACGTGTCCCCCTTTCCCTTACTGTCCTATCTCCAAATGATGGCTTCTTGCCATAGTAGTCCAGCCCCATTCATGCCCCTGCTCTGCTGATTTCTGATAAACGTTGGTAATTGCTTCTTCCTATGGAAACAGTTTACTAAATTGTGTAATGTCTCCTTATCCACCCAGTCTTAAGTAGGGCACATTGACATGCGTTATCAGTCTGTGTCATTCTGCCATAATTGTTCCCCATCTCATCTAGATGCCTCTAGCCTGTACATAACATCTAAACACGTAGGCCCAAAGTGGAATTGAATACTTGAGCTCTACCCAATACTCGATCTACCCAGTACTAAGGGTAGGAAGACATTTAGAAGCTGCTTCTGCTAAGATGCAGTCTAGGGTTACCCCAGCTTTGTCCACAGACACATTACACCACTGACTCACATGAAGCTTGGAGGCAACAAAAGCCTCCATATCTTGTTCAAGGGAACTGATGCCAGGCTAGGTCTCCCACTTCCTTATGCACTTGGTGCTTTTTCAAAACCAAAACTCAGCTCATTATATTCATTCTAATTTCCATCTATAATGTAATATTAGTTACATAATTATTAATATCTATTATATGAATATAAGCTAATTAATATTGATATTATGATATTGAAGTTTATTGGGGGAAAGTGGGATTTGCTAGTTCCAGGATAATCTTCCTTTTTTATTAAAATTGAAATCCATTTTCTCTTATTGCTGTCCTCACCACCCTCATGCTATCATCATCTAAGATGAGCTCTTACAGTTGTGTCTGCAACCTCCATGATGCTCAGGGAAAAGCATCTATATGACAACCATTAGCTGAGGACATAAAGCATTAAGTGGTGAACAGAAGCATCTGTATATAATCTCTTAATTATTAATGTGCACGAGCTTCAGCAGTGTCACTTTAAGAAAAAGCTGGATAGTTTAAACAATGCTCATTTTAGAGCTTTAGGACGTTTCATTCTATTCCAGTTTAAACTCAGTTGTTAAAACAATTCTTATTGGGTCATGGATTAGCCAGCCCCATGACACTTGTCCTTCCATCTATGGCTTGTCTGCCATTTCAATATGTGTCAACACCAATATCACAGAATACTCTGGAAACAAAATTCCGGCAAGTCCATCTGGTTGGTCTTTGGCAGTCTTTCCAGTTAAACTGTTGAGCCATTGGCTGGAGCCAATTTGAGGAATCAGTGGTGGGCTAAGCCTGGCAGCTGAATGTCAAGAGAAGGAATTTTACTTTACTGCTACAGGGGTGGAAAAGAAATGAGGCAAAACACTGATTAGAAACATCAAAGAAATAATTCAAAATTTTCCCTTTGAATCTTTGTGATACATCTTTCAGGATAAAGATCTATGACATAAAGACCAAGAGAGGTAAAGAAGTTGAGATAACTGTTAAACTTTCTGGAATGTTTTGTGGTCTCAGAAAACATGTCATGAAGAGATATGGCATTCTAATAGCTACACATTTATAAATTCTGGATGTAAATTCTGGGCAACAGATTCAATTCAGTTCAACTCAGTCACTCAGTTGTGTCTGACTGTTTGCAACCCCATGGACTGCAGCACGCCAGGCTTCCCTGTCCATCATCAACTCCTGGAGCTTGCTCAAACTCATGTCCATCGAGTCAGTGACGCCATCCAACTATCTCATCCTCTGTCATCCCCTTCTCCTCCTGCCTTCAATCTCTGCCAGCATCAAGTTCTTTTCAAATGAGTCATCTCATTCTTCGCATCAGGTGGCCAAAGTATTGGAGTTTCAGCTTCAGCATCAGTCCTTCCAATGAACATTCAGGACTGATTTTCTTTAGCATGGACTGGTTTTATCTCCTTGAAGTCCAAGAGACTCTCAAGAGTCTTCTCCAATACCACAGTTCAAAAGCATCAATTCTTTGGTACTCAGCTTTCTTTATGGTCCAACTCTCACATCCATACGTGACTACTGGAAAAACCATAGCTTTGACTAGACGGACCTTTGTTTGCAACCCCATGGACTATACAGTCCATGGAATTCTCCAGGACAGAATACTGGAGTGGGTAGACTTTCCCTATTCCAGGGTATCTTCCCAATCCAGGGATCGAACCCAGATCTCCCGCATTGCAGGCAGATTCTTTACCAACTAAGTTATGAGGGAAGCCCGGGAAACAGATTCAACAGAAATATAATATGTATTAAAATTAGGTAAAAAGATTTCTCCCTTCTGTGTTTGTTCCTCAGTCACTGAATGAGCATGAGTAAAAAATCTTTCAGAGTTTTTTTCTAGAACCACAGCAGAAGTTGGTGAGTTCTTAGGGCTCAGACATTTTCCCAGGAGTTAACAGAAGAAAGGACACCAGATATCTACGAAATCAATTTGTATTTGCAACCTTCCTTTCAGCAACCCTCTCCCCTAGCTTCTTCTATCAAAAAGCTTCTCAAATGTCTCTTTTCCCCTTCATTTCACCTCAAACTTGTGTGTAGGCTTCACTGGCCCCCTGTTGCTTTTTAAAGTGATTTTGGTTTTGCCTCTGTAATTAACAGCCTAAGCTATCCCTGAGTCGAGCACAATCTCCTGGAGAAATTTTACTTCTGAGAGATTGTATTCTTATCAGACTGACTTTCTAAAAGTGTGTTTAACTCTAATAATGAGTTACAAAACATATTAAATTTACAAAGTACACCAAACCCATTAAATATATTACGATGGGAACAGAGTCTCTACTATAGTCTTGGGTCAGTATCTCAAGAAATTAATTCCAACTTTAGTGTTTTACAACTTACAAAGCACTTTCACACCTGTCTTTTTATTATGACAACATCATTATTAACAGTATTATTAAGGCTGTGTTACTATTAGTATCTTCACTTTGCAGAAAAAGAAACTAAAGGTCTGAGAAGTTAAGAGACTTGGGAGATTGAGGAATGTAACCCCAATGTTCATGATTCTAAATTCAGTGCATTTAGCTTTTTGCTCTACTTAGTCACCCTTCAGACCTTCACAGTAATAAGGGTCACCTAAATATTTTCTGACTAAGGAGAGCTAAGACTCTCTGTCCTGCCTCTGCTCCCAAAGTTTGACAAAAGTTTGTTTTAAGGAGGTAATAACTAGAGAACCAGACATGGAACAACTGAGTGGTTCTAAACTGGGAAAGGAGTAGGTCAAGGTTGTATATTGTCACCCTGCCTATTTAACTTCTATGCAGAGGACATCATGTAAAATACCAGGCTAGATGAATCACAAGCTGGAATCAAGATTGCCAGGAGAAGTATCAATAACCTCAGATATGCAGATGAAACCACCCTAATGGCAGAAAGCAAAGAGGAACTGAAGTACCTCTTGATGAGGTGAAAGAGGAGAGTGAAAGAGCTGGTTTGAACCTCAACATTCTTAACACTTCATGGCAAATAGATGGGGAAAAAATGAAAACAGTGACAGACTTTACTTTCTTGGGCTCCAAAATCACTGCAGAGAGTGACAGACAGCAGCCATAAATTAAAAGACTCTTGCTCCTTGAATGAAAATTTATGACAAACTTAGACAGCATATTAAAAGGCAGAGACATCACTTTCCCAACAAAGGTTCATATAATCAAAGCTGTGGTTTTTCCAGTAGTCACGTATGGATGTGAGAGTTGGACTATAAAGAAAGCTGAGCGCCAAAGAATTGATGCTTTTGAACTGTGGTATTGGAGAAGACTATTGAGAGTCCCTTGGACTGCAAGAAGATCAAACCAGTCTATCCTAAAGGAAATCAACCCTGAGTATTCACTGGAAGGACTGATGCTGAAGCTCCAATATGTTGGCCACCTGATGCAAACAGCAAACTCATTGAAAAAGACTGGGGAAGGCTGAAGGCAAAAGGAGAAGGGGACAGCAGAGAACGAGATGTTGGAAGGCATCACCGACTCAGTGGACATGAGTAATTTGAGCAAATTCCAGGAGATAATGAAGGACAGGGAAGCCTGGCATGCTGCATTCCATGGAGTCGCAAAGAGTCGGACATGATTTAGCAACTGAAGAACAACAACTAAAAAGAATCTATATTTTGCAAAATTGTGCCTGAGGTTTAAGGATTTCTATGTATGATACTAGTGGCCTCCAGCCCCACTTCTGGAAAAGTTCCAGTTTATACCACTTCAGGTTCTTAACTCAAAAACTTGGATTTCAAGCTCAGACTTGAGTTTTTCCTTCAACCTAGGGATCAGCTTTTGATAAAGTGCATGAAAATTTTTCAAAATAAATTTCTACATTTTTGTCTTTCTCATTCCCATCACTACTCCAGAAATAGGGAGGAACATGGAGAGGAAAAATAAGAGAAAAAAGGGGCAAAGGCCCAAGACACTCCTGTCAACTATCATGGACCTGACTGGGAAAACATAGGATAGTTTTTGAGGCTTCTGAACGTGGGCTTGATGTTCTGGCAAACACTGACTTCAATTTTATCAAGCCTCAGTTTCCCAATTTTTACAGAAAAACATGAAAATAATATATTTTACCTCTTAGGATTTTTGTGAGAATTGGAGGGATATCATGAAAGTAACATGAGAAGGACATGAGAACCCACTCCAGTATCCTTGTCTGGAAATCCTATGGACAGAGGTGCCTGGCAGGCTACAGTCCCTGGGGCTACAAAGAGTTGGATACAACTGAGCGACTTCACTCCACTCCATGAAGGTAAAGCATAATGTGTGGAACTTGCACATAGTAAATGCTCAATAAATCCTAGCTCTTTTTATTATTATTATCTGTTTCTGGAGATAGAACAGATGGAGACAAATACATTTCAAGAGGGAACATAAAAGAATTAAAGGTTAAACTGCATTTCTTTGGGATGGGGGTATAAAATTGTCTCCATGCAGAGTTGACCCTGTTCTGTGGAAACGCTGTCTCTTGCAGGCAGTTTCTGAGCATGTGACATCGTTGGTTCCATGTTGCCATGGCAGCAGCCCTGCAGCCAGACAACAGTTTTACAACAGAACGAGGTCCAAAGTCAGTCTCCCGGGCAATCACTGAGAACTAAAAGCAGGGCTATATCCGTACATGAAATCGGGATGCAATGTCTTATACATTTCTTAATTTATAAGCATTGTTTATTCTCTTTAGAACAAATTCAATGCTTTTCCAAGACAGGATGCCAAGTAATTTTTTAAAAAGAAAACTGTGATAAGCCCCTCCTAATGCAGAAAGGATTAGAGAGCTTGCTACCAGCAATCAAGAAATATTTACAATAATCACATTCACTCCAGACTTTCATCTATGAATCTAAACAGAAAACTTTAATCCTACAGAGTGTAAGCTGATGCCATGGCTATATATGGTCACATAACTCCTACGGGAAGAAAAGGGAAAAGAAAGAGGAAAAAAACTGCAGATACCATGTCATTTATAATTTGTGTATAAGTTCTAGCACTGGGATCTGTTAACCTTGGCAAAATTTACAAGATTCATTAATCAGCTTTACTCAAGTACATGTAACACTTTCCATTTTAAGAAGCCACAAACTCCCCTCCCTTTGGGAAATCTCACTGTTTACCATGCTGTGTTTTCTTCACAGATAAAACTGCTAGGACAAACATCAAAGACAGCTGGGTTCTGTTCTCTATGGTTGACCGCCCCAGAGAGGGCAAGACATATAAATTTTTCTTGGAGCCAACTTAATTTTTCCCCCTTTCTCTTTACCTCATTTTGCCTTTAGGTTAAAAAGGCATTAAATATTCTTAAGAAATGGCAAATTTTCCCACATTCTTTCTGGGTTGAAGACACTTCCACAAAGAGTTTGGATTCTAGAGACTCTTGCTGAAGACACTTCCTCCCTGGCAGTTAATAAGCCATTGCATATAGGATATTTTGTTGCTTCATTCATTTCCCCAGTGTAACAATGGAAACTCATTATCTCTGCCTTTGATCTTAACATAGGAAGGGATAGCAAATTGCCTCACCTACTAGTGAATGGAAGGGAAATCCCAGGTGGTTTAAGGGGACAGGTGTCCAAGGGAATACAAAGGAGAAAGGATGCTAAAGGGGAAAAAAGGAATTCTTACAAAATACCAATATCAGCCTTACGGTTTCCACTGAAACTTGTGTAACCAACTCAGAAAAAAATCAAACTGTGTCCTCAACTTTAAACTGAAGAAGAGACCCTGGCAATGTCAAAATGTTTATCATTATCAACATCATTGTTATTTATTTATTTTGCTTTGAAGGATATCTCTTTTAAAAGCTGTCACTACTAGATGTTCTGCTGTTACAACATTAAGAATGGCTTTAAAAAGGGGTGAATTGTGAAATTAAAGTGCATATATACCTTTGCTGCTGCTGCTGCTAAGTCGCTTCAGTCGTGTCCGACTCTGTGCGACCCCATAGATGGCAGCCCACCAGGCTTCTCCGTCCCTGGGATTCTCCAGGCAAGAACACTGGAGTGGGTTGCCATTTCCTTCTCCAATGCATGAAAGTGAAAAGTGAAAGGGAAGTCGCTCAGTCGTGTCCGACTCTTAGCGACCCCATGGACTGCAGCCCACCAGGCTCCTCCGTCCACGGGATTTTCCAGGCAAAAGTACTGGAGTGGGGTGCCATTGCCTTCTCCAATATGTACCTTTACTAATATACAAAGCCCATAGGTCCTCTTTTGGGGTCAACCTCAACAAAAGCATGACTCTCCAAAAATAGATCATCACAATTGTGATTAAATCTTCCATGCTCAACCACACTGTCAATTTGCAAATATCCTAAATAAACAATAATAAAGTTATAGTCAACCTCTTTTCCTCATACTGAAAGACCCCTAAGACTGATTTACAGTTTAAGGAAAAGATTAAGATCTCTTAAGTATCTATTTTAAGTTGGTCATTTTGCAAGTTGTTTTATACATGCTACACTATTTTGCTTGCCCAACAACTCACTGGAATAGGCATTAATATATCTAATTTACAGATAAGAAAATGAGTGTTCAGAGAAACTGAGTCACAACCAAAATTGCACAGTAAGATCTGGAGTCCAGAATTCTCATTTCTCAGGCCTACCAACAAACAAACCAGTAGATAAACAAAACAGTGTAAGGATGAGAGGAAAGTGGCATGGGGTGCTGGATTTCATTGCATGTAGCCCCACTCTTTACTCCCCAACTCTTTGGTATCTGTGTTCTACCTCTTTTAACAGCACCCCTAAAGCAGTAGGTTCAGGTATTCTTCAACATCTTCAAATGACTATGGATCAGCTGAACAGGAAGGCAGCTGGACAGAGTCACTAAATTCATGTCATCTTCCCAAGAAATACCAGAGAGAGGTATTTGTCTGTTTACAGATATGTTCCTTGCCTGATCCAGTGTGAAACACAAGGTGTAATGAAGTCAAAATGACTTCTCTAACCTCGGGGCACCCACAACTACATAAAGGATTCCAAAGAAACATCCAGAAATAACATTACATTACAGAAAGAGCTCTATTAAATGCCCTGACACTATAGACAAGAAGGAAAGGGAAGTTACTTTGGACTTCCAAAGTAACTTTGGAAAAAGTAGAAAAGAAAATTCTAGAGAACAGAATGAATGAATGAAGAGGATTTAGATATAGAAAAGTCTTAAGACTATTCTGCGCTGTGTATGTGTGTGTTTGCGACTGTGTGAATAATTTAGAATTATAATTGCAAATTTTTAATAAGGGAGTCCTAGATCACAGTCATGGAAATTATCCTGGCCACGAGTAGGCTTGCAGAAGGCACAGAGAGGGAAAGTTAGTGTTCGTCACTCAGTAATGTCCAACTCTCTATGACCCCATGGACTGTAGCCCACCAGGCTCCTCTGTCCAGGGGATTCTCTAGGCAAGAATACCAGAATGGGTTGCCATTTCCTTCTCCAGGGTATCTTCTTAATCCAGGGATCAAGCCCTGTTCTTCTACATTGCAGGTAGCTTCTTTACCATCTGAGCCACCAGGGAAGCCTGTAGAGAGGGGAGAACTGGACAAAGAAACTATTTAGAGAGTTATTATCCCAATTCAGCCTTGATAGTGATAACCAACAAGTGCACCAACAAGGTAGTAGAATAAGGACAATTATTTTCCCAGCCTAACTCATACACAGGAGGCCCTGAAGATACCCACTATTCCACATTGTGATAACAGAGCAATACCAAGTGAATGACCAATGATGACATATGCTTAAAGAAGTACTTCGTTTTTTGGAGCTGAGACACTGAAAATATAGACTAGCCATTATCTTTTAAAATGGAGCCCCTTAGCATTCTCATCTCTCTTATATAGATCAAGTCTCATCAGTACAAGGGGGAAAGGTAATTCCAGAGCAATAAATCTTCCATGGAAAGCACTTTACCTCTGGCTGTTTGATAATGAATTTAATCATTCTGGAGAACAGCCCCTGTCATTACGGATTAATCACCAAACACTCTGTTTTGGTAAGTTAATTGATGCTATGTTTGCAGCTGATGGTGGTCACAAGATACACTTGATATTTTAAAGAAATTTAGAGATTGAAGGAATGCTCAAACAGTTAATTAGCAACTACAAAACATGGCAAACAAACAGAAAATAAAGGCTAAGGAAGTTACAAAACAGCAAATACTACTCAGATATCAGTCCTTTTGGTTTTGCAGAGTTCAAGATGGAACTGACTCAAAATATTGGTAGTATTTCTTTTCCTGCTGGTGTGCTTAATTTCTTTCTCAACTCAAGAAGGGAATTTTAAGACAATGGAGTCTAGGATGGGGTGGGGGGAGGGGGAGGGATTTTTCTAACAGATTTTTCAATGTATCCATTTTTCAAAGTGCAGCTTATTTTTTTTTAAAAAGATCTCTTAATTGGATAGCTTTAGAAGAATTTTTATATGTTCTATTTTCAACACAGTATCAAATCTATAGCATCTCCCTTAAACTTCCATGTATAACATACAACTCCAGGATTATTACCATAGATATAATTATAGAAAATTGGCTAAGAGATCTCTAGTCAAATACTCTCTTAAAAGGCATTGGAGGTTTAGGAACTGAAGCAACTGAAAGATTCAGCAAGTCTATGGTGCCAGGTGCTAAGGTTTGTAGGCTGACTCCTTCAGCAAGATATTTAGAACTGTGAATAAAGAGGTAGACTTTCCAACTTAAAAGTGTCCCCAGGGTACATTTTTTCCAACATCTTTATCATGCTATTTTTAAGTTTCACTAATTACTACAGAAATTTGTGATTTAACTGCTAACCTAGGCTTTGGGCATTTCCCGGCAAGCTCACACGTGTGACAATGTACATCATAGGCACCCTAACTGAGCCAGTCTGTTTCTCAGCGCATCGGTAAACATTCATGGTCACTAGGATCAGAGGTGTGCTCAGTCGCTTCAGTTGTGTTCGACCCTGCAGTCTCAAGGACTGCAGCCTGCCAGGTTCCTCTGTACATGGAATTATCCAGGCAAGAATACTGGAGTGGGTTGCCATTTCCTCCTCCAGGAGATCTTCCTGACCCAGGGATCAAAACCTCCTTCATTGGCAGGCAGATTCTTTACCACTAGTGCCACCTGGGAAGCCCCTATATACATATACTACAATGCTTGATGCATACTGAGAAGTAGGTAAATATCTTGCTTATGGTCCCTAAAGTTCTGAGCAAAAGGGTGAGAACAAATTCAAGTAAAAAAATGTTTGGTCAGCTCTCATGCTGCCTCCAAATGTTAGTTTCATCGTCTGACTTGAGTGGGTTTGGGGTGAGGTGAGAGATCAAACATTTTCCATGTACTCTCAGATCTAGCCAGAGCATTAGAGGTAGATGGTAGCTATGGTCTTTTCTACAATTTTACTATTAAGTGGTCTTTTTCATGAAAGCAAATCTAGGCTAAACTCTGCTAAAACTTACACATTTACAAACAAGCACAAAAACAGACATCATAAACCCAGGGAAGTCCCACTCTGTTGACACTCTCACATGTGCCTTATAAGAAATCTTCATGCTGAGGCAGATGAAACATTCCAGCAGCAGTCTGGGCAATCACTGAGTCAAGCTAGCAGGAGAGCCCCCATGAAAGGGTTGTTATCAGACCAATGATGCTCTGACCATGAATACTAACTTCTTCAAAGGTTGGACATCTCAGCTAACAGTTTCTATATATCCTTATTACAGGTTCAGTGGGACCCAAAGAATCTCTCTAGGCAACCAAAACATTTAAACACTTCTCATTTCCAAAATGGAAACATATCTCATAATTGCCAAACTCTCTATTATGATATGACTGGCAGAGTTCTAAAATGACCCCCAACAACACATGACCATGTGTAATCCCCTTCTTATGAGCATGAGAAATAAATGTAACTTACTTCTAACCAATAGAATATGGCCAAAGTGATGAGATATCTCTCCCTCCCAAGATTTAGATTGTATTATACAGCAAAAGTGCAAGGTATGTATAAATTGTATTTAAAGTCTCTAATCATTTGACTTTGACTTCATCAAAAGAGCATTTTTTCTGGGTGGGCTTCATCTCATTAGTCAGCCTTTTAGAAGAGGGTCTCAGTCTTCACAGAAATAAGATACTCAAAGAGATTCCCCTGTTGGGTTTCAACAAGTAAGCCACCAAGAAGCCTATGGACAGAAGGAAATGAATTCTGCCAACAACCACATGATCTTCGACAAGGAACCCACACATCACATAAGACCCCAGCCTTGACCAACATCTTGACTGCATGCTTATGAGACCCAGAGCAGGGGGCCCAGTTAAAGTCTGCATGGGCTTCTAACCTGTGGCAACTGTAAGGTATTAAATGTATATTGTCTTAAGCCACTCTATTTCTGGTTCTTTGCTATGCCGTAATAGAAAACAAATACATATGGATCATGGTAACGATGTTTGAAGCGCTTTAAGCACCACTTCGGGAATAGATGCTTCGGAGGTGAACTAACAGCCCTGCAGCACAGTTCAAAATGAATCAATGCACACAAGCACCACATTGTTTATCCTCAGGTGTATCTGAATAAATTTCCACATAGACAATAAAATACTCGGTTCCATATATTAGGTCTTTGGGCTACAGCTAAGGCATTGCAGAGTAAAACTTGGAGGCATCTCCAGACATGTCTAGTTCTCTCTCTGCCTCTCTAACCAGCTCTATTTCTACTGTTCTCTCCCTATTACAAAAAACAAAGAGTTCTAGAAGTCTGCAGCCACTTTCTCAAGGCCGGTTGCTTGAAGACCAAGTCTGAAGCATCAAGACCTGAAAGTTTCACAGCCAAGTGCAACCTTTTTTACCCCCACCCAGTTGTAATCCTGCTCATTGCCTTATAATTCCCACCCTAAGCTCACTTTCAATTCACAGGCTCTATAGAAAATTATCCTGCATAACTTGGCATCAGCTATTCATTCATCAAACATTTATTAAGCACTTCCTCTGTGCCAGGCATTGTTCCAGGAGCTGGTGATAAAGGAGTGAACAGAACAGACACATGTCCTTGTCTTCCTAGGCTTAAATTCTAATGAAATGACAATAGAAAATAAAATTATCAAATATATAATACAGTATTAGTTGATGTTGATAAGCACAGAGAAAGACAAAGGAGCTGGAATTTTCTATAAAGTCAGGGAAGACCTCTTGGGGAAATTGACATTTGAGTAATGGCCTGAAGGAGAAAAGGAAGCAAGCCAAGAGGATATTTAGAAGAGCAGCGATCCAGGCAGAAGGGAACATATATGTAAAGGCTCTGTTTGAGTGGAGACCTTGAAGGAGAAGAACTTGAAAAACTAAAGGAAGCCTGGGCGACTGAGGCAAGGTAAGTCAGGGGGAGAACAGGCCTTAGAGGCAACAAGAGATGGGGCTTCAGGGGGCTTTTCCTCTGAAGGAAGTAGGAAGCCAGGAGAAGGTTTTGAGCAGAAGACCATCAGGGAGACTCCTCCTTGGGACTTTTAAATTGGAACCAAATCAGAGTGTTCATCTATCTGCAAGTGGCTTCTACCCAACCTGCGGAAGGAGAGAGAGTCTCATTGCCAGAGACAGAGGAATGAATCAAATTATGTGGACAAAAGTGGAAGTCAGAGGGTAGGTGAGAACTCAGCCAGGTGTCTTTTCCATCCTCCTTCTCCTGTTCAAATCTGCTTCTGGCTCAGCTTACTCACTGCCCTCTTTACAATGGCCTCACCTCGGGATTTCCCTGGTGGTTGTGTGGTTAAGAATCTACCTTGCAATGCAGAGGATGTGGGTTCCATTCCTGGCTGGGGAACTAAGATCCCACACAACACAGAGCAACTAAGCCTGAACTCTGCAACTACTGAGCCCAGGAGCTATGGTACTCATGACGAAACAAAGATCCCTCATGCTGCAGCTAAGACCTGATGCTGCTAAATAATTAATTTAATAAATGACCTTGCCTCGCACTTCACTGAGGGGAACTCAAATGTCACATCCTTGGAAAGGCCTTTCCTGACCATGTTTTCTAAAACAGCAGTCTCCCAGGCTCTGCCCCCTTATCCACGGCTCCCATCACCACTTTGCACTATTGTTGTTCAGCTGCCAAATCGTGTCTGATCTTTGTGACCCCATGGACTGAAGTACGCCAGGCTTCCCTGTCCCTAACCATCTCCTGGAGTTTGCCCAAGACTTTCCACTTAATCATTCTCCCCGTGGATTAGAATGCACCCTCCACGAGGACAGGGTCTCTGCCCATCTTTTTCACTCTTCTGCCTCCACTAGTTTCTAGAATGGCATCTGCTTCAGAATAGAAGCTATTTTAATACTTCCTGGAATGAGTAAATGAAGAAATGTAAAAACTTAAATTCCTCATTGTTTTTTACTCCCATGTCAGTGGTTCCTCTTTTGTGGGGGCATGGGGAGCAGAACTGTAAAAACATGGGTGGCTGGACCCTCACTCCAGAGTTTCTGGTTCAGGTTTGAGTCCCAGAACAGAGACAACTGTTCTATATCTAGTTAACTCCTGTGACTAGCGAGAAATTTTGGCTTGTAGAGATGACTTGATTTCTATTTTTAAAAGTCGATTAGAGTTCTCAGGCTACATTTAAGGTAAAATACATAACCACCAAAAATGTGGAACAGCTCACTCAAACATTTTGCCAATAGGGAGCTATTAAGATAGAGTTCTCGTGGATCTAATGCTGTTGGAGGTGGGCACTTAATAAAGCATTTACAAAAAATAAAGCATTACCAATTTAGTTTATGTGACTTGACACCATACAGCAGCACCTCATGAAAATATAATTACATAATAATATCCATAGTGTCATGCAAAATTGCATATTAATACTCTAAACTTATTATTGCATCCCAACAGCCTAAGAGATAAGCCAGACAGAGATCCTTGCACTCATTTTCCATAACAAAGCTGAGGCTTGAAGAGGTCAAGGCTCCCTAAGGCATGCTGGGAGACAGTAGGATTAGACTCAATTATTTGTCCAGGATCCCAGCTTCTTGCTTCCATAGTCTAGAGACAAAGCAACTTTAAAAAAGGATAAATCACTGAAGTATAGTCGATTTACAATGTTGTGCCAATCTCTGCTGTATAGCAACGTGGCTCGGTTATTCACATAGAGATACCCTCTTCTTTTAGTATTCTTTTCCATTATGGTTTCACAGGTGGTACAACGGTAAAGAATCCGCCTGCCAATGCAGGAGACACAAGAGATGCGGTTTAGATCCTTGGGTCGGGAAGATCCCCTGGAGGAGGAAATGGCAGCCCACTCCAGTATTCTTGCCTGGAAAATTCCATGGACAGAGGAGCCAGGTGGACTACAGTATACAGGGTTACAAAGAGTCGGACATGACTGAGCACAGCACTGCAGCAGCAATTTCCACTGTGGTTTATTACAGGATCTTAAATACATTTCCCTGTGCTATATAGTAGGGCCTTTTTGTTTCCCACTAGACTTCAATAAAAATAATAAAATAAAAATATTAATTTTTAAAAAAGAAAAAAATTAAAGAATAAATCAATCATAGGCATTGCCATGAAATGCCCTGAGTGCAGGCATTATTTAATTTCTTCATGATATTCTATTGTCTTCACACAGAAATCTCACAAGGAAAAAAAAAACAACTCTTATCTGTGTCGTCCACCGTTTTGTTTTTTTTTTAAACTAAGTGCTATAAGACAGATGTTTAGATGGTTCTTTGATTTGTTGGTCGAAGTTTGACTGAAATCATCACTAATTCTTCTGCACAAATGGGTTCCGCCAGCTGCACTCGAAGCATGCTTCGTTGTCCTAATAAAGCAAAAGAAAGTAACTCTTGGCAAGTGATGGGTGCCTTAGTTATTTTATTGCTACAGTTTTTGAGATTTCAATCATGCTGCTTAATGAGATTTCCTTAATAATGAGGGTCCACACTGAACCCTGAATGGGTTTTTCACAAATTCAGGAAAGCAGAAATTACTGATTACTCTGCTTCGGCCAGATTTGGCCTTTCTACTAAAATAAGGGTTACCAGGTGTCCTACTTCTTTAGGGAATGTGCTACTTTTGAACAAATCACCCTGCATATCTGACCCAAAGTAGGGCAGTAAAAATGACTCCTTTTCTATGACATCCAGATTCTCTTCCTCCCTCATCTTTGACTCACCGAGTTTCCACACCTTTCAGTGACTAAGTTTGAAACTTTTCCCAGGATACAGAAACCCAGAATCTGTGGGTCCCTTATCCTCTACGCCTCCTATAAGAGGACGTGATCACATAAAGTTTTCCACCAAGCAGCCAAGCCAAGCTGTCTAGGCTGTAGCTCCCTGTAAAGCAATCTCTGCAGTTGCTCAAGACCTGAGAATCCAGAGTTGGCTGCGCTCGACAGTAACACCAGCTCTGCCTGAAATGGCTAACTATGTGATGAATGCTCAAAGATCACCTCTTCAAGGGAGCCTTCCCAATCCATCACATCCTCTGCCGACAACACACACACCTAGTTGGAACTCTCCTTTCCATTTCTCTGGCCTTCCATTAAACTCTTAAACTTTTCTTCAAGTGATTATAACAGGTGGCCTAGTATCTTAGAGACTCCAGTGGACACATGGCATGGCTGCTTCCCGTTCCTCCATGAATCTGTGAATCCTCAACCCATATTTGTAGAATAGATTTCTCTCTCTTCAGTTTAGCAAATTTCAATGCATTTTACAATATTCAGGTCAAATGTGCTCTGCTGTGCCCCATTCTTCCTGTCTCCATACAGTTAATCTAACCTTCCTTTCCCACCTCAGATATTCACACATTCCTCTATGTAACACTGCTGCTGCTGCTGCTAAGTCGCTTCAGTTGTGTCCGACTCTGTGCGACCCTATAGACGGCCTCCTACCAGGCTCCTCTGTCCCTGGGATTCTCCAGGCAAGAACACTGGAGTGGGTTGCCATTTCCTTCTCCAATGCGTGAAACTGAAAAGTGAAAGTGAAGTCGCTCAGTCGTGTCTGATTCTTCGAGACCTCATGGACTTCAGGCTCCTCCATCCATGGGATTTTCCAGGCAAGAGTACTGGAGTGGGGTGCCATTGCCTTCTCCACTATGTAACACTATGTTGTAATTATTTATTTATACATCTGCCTTCTTCACTAGACTGAATTCATCAAGATAAGCTAACCCCAATTGAGCTTTCACAGAGGTTAGCACATCATAGGTAGTCAACAAGACTTGACACAGAAGCCCTCCTAAACCACTCTCTACCTAATGATGAACTGAGGATGAACTTGACAAACTTACTGCTCTCCATGCAAATGAAATACTTGCCCCTAGTCAATTACTCTCAGGTATACTTGGACAGTAGAAGTGCAGTCACCAAGGGTCAGTTTGTTTATTCCAAAACCTGTTTAGGCAATTACAGTAACAAAAGTGGCTAATCTGATTAAATATTATATAAACTCATGAAACACGGCTGTTAAAGAGAGTTTTTCCTATGAAAATCAAATAGAATGCTCCACAAATATTCAACTAAGACACTGTTGTATTTAATTGCCTAATTTGACATGGGCAGGACAATTATAAAAGACTGGGAGAAAATCTGGATGAACTCTGCAATTAGACTGCCTTGTAACTATTAACTGAAACTGAAAATTAAGCAAGAAAACAGAAATACAACCAGTGGATTTTTACCTAAAGTAAAACTTTACTAATTCTGTTAAAATATCAGTGAAAGCACATTTAGTTGAAATAAAAATAAATAGTACATTTGTATGTTTTGTGTATTTTATTTAGAGTTTACATATATTTCCTGCCTTAATTTATATCATGATTACCCAGGCAGAGAATTAGAGGGATTCTATTGTAATTATTTTATGTCCTTCTTAATCGATTCATTCACTTATTCATTTGAATATCTGATGAATACTATATTTTCTTTTGTATTGTCTAATGCACAATTTATCTCTCGTACAATAAGCTATAAGCTTATTGACAGATAAGTGTGGGATATAGTGCTTGGCAATTTAGAGGTATCCAATGATTGCATAATTAATTAGTGGATACCTGCTATTCTTTACTTTGACTCTTTTTTTTCCTCTTTTGACATATCCTCTCAAAAAAAAAAAAAAATAAGGTTGATATAGTGCATAGGAGTAAAAGTAGGAAGAAACAAGATTTTTATGTACTGGCTGGTATTCAAAATTAAATCTTTTTCTTCCCCACATTTTTACAAAGCTAACTGAAACCAGATATCTAACATAGCCAATTCACCTAAGAGAGGTTGACTCTTTGGTTCTGTCCAACTTTCTCGACTATCTGCATAAAGGGGCAACACAGAATGTAGAACTATATTTTCCTAGCACAAATGCCTGGGCTGACTATGCGGAACCCAGCTGTACCAGCAGGTGACTAGCTTAGGGGACTTAAGAATTAGTTGAGACTAATGGACCCACTAACTAGGGGAGTCTCTCCCACCAATTAATCAATTCAGCCACACTGATGTATGCATACAGATAAAAGCCCAGTCCTGGGAAGCATCTCAAATTGACATCTTTAAATTGTGACTGAAAAACTACATGACATCTTTTTCAAAGAAAACTACTGCGAGAAATGTTCCCTTTTAGGCCAGATAAGGAAACGTTTATGTTGCTGATGAGTAGAGCCACTTGGAAATCATCATGACTTGTTTAGGGATTGTTATTATGGACACTGATTAGACCACTACATTTGAGAGTGTAATTAAATTCATAAAGGTACTTCAACTTGAATTGCTAAAAACTACAGAAGTCATTTGGAGATGTTTCATGGATCATACTGATATATGCATACATCCCCAGTAAATATACATTTGCTACATAATGCTTTATGGCTGCACATGTCATAGATGATGTTTGTCTTACTAGTGTCTTAACTCTCATTCCCCAATACTATAGAAAATGATGGGTAATAAGGAGAAAATACTGAAAAATGCCTCTTTAAATAATAACCTCAAGTTTCTAGACTACAAGAACGGTCTATTTAAAACTTGCACTCACTGATGAGAGTAGGCAAAACAAAGCATCCTATACATCTAAGCAACACTCTATAGTATTGGTAGTTTATATAACCTTGCCAAATGCTTTTTGTTAACCCTACTGCTTTCTGACAATTTTTGTTGAAGATTTTCCACTTTTAAATTTCTTATTTAGAAGCTAGAGTCAAATCAAATGAAAACTCAAAGGAAACATATATAAATATATATATATTACAGTAGATACTTTGCTAAATACATGTGCATGTGATATATATGCATGTATGTGTGTAAATAATGCTTTCAGTGATGGCCAGAAGATTTATCTAAAATATTCTTATTTCATATGTGATCCTTTTGATAGGCTTATTCAATAGAGACCACAATGACAATTTGTGGAGATCAATAATTGGCTAGTGTAGAGAGGATTTTTTCCCCTTTATGTCTTGTGGTTTAGTTGGTAAGTCATGTCCAACTCTTTGCAACTCCATGGACTGCCCATCAGGCTCCTCTGTTCAAGGAATTTTCCAGGCAAAAATACTGGAGTGGGTTGCCATTTCCTTCTCCAGGAGATCTTCCTGACCCAGGAATCAAACCCAAGTCTCCTGCATTGCAGATGGATTCTTTTGTGACTGAGCCATTATATCCTCAACAAGCACTTAAAAATACATATAAAGATTTATGCTCCAAGATTTTCATTACAGCATTACATATAAGTGCAGCAAATTGGAACCAATGGGTAAGTTTATGTTTCATCTATACATTGGAATATTGCCATTAAATATATACTGGAATATGTTGGAATATTGTCATTAAAATAAAAATGTTTTAAAATAATAATGACATGCCTATAATATGAAATAAAATGAATAAAATTAGCTTAAAAACTGTATATATGAATATGAATATATACACACACACGTATCATGATCCATTATGTTTAACGTAGGCACAGAAAATTACTGGAGAATATACACAAAAAGTGATTATCTCTGAAGACTGAGATTATTAATGATTTAAAAATACCAGTAATTTATAATCTTAAATAAAATAAAGACAAACAGAACCTGAAAACCCTAAATAATATTTTATTTTTATAGTAATGTGATATATAATCAATAGAAAATAAATTTTAGAATCAGAAAATCCTGGATTCAATCCATTCAGTCTCCTATTAGATATGTGATCTTTGCAAGCCAGTTAACCTCTTAATAAATATTATTTGCTCTATTACTCCAAGCCCTTTAGGCAAGGCTTCATTCCTTCTCTGAATTTCTTCCAATGTATAGATACATACACACAATCTAGTATTCTATCATTTAACAATATGTCATGAACATTTTCTCCCATCATTGAAACTTCCTCAAAACCTTGCTTTTTCACAGCAAATAATATTCCATGATATGAATACACCATAATTTACTGTTGAGCAATAGAATGAAAGAAATATCTTACTAGAGTATCTGGATTACACAACCTAATTACTATATAGTAAAGTTAAAGCATTAGTAGAAAGTAGAATATTTTTACATGCAACTTAAGTGACAAACTCAGCTATCTTTTCCTATCCTCCTCACCGGCATTCTTTAAAGGAAAGACTCTATTCAGTTTGCCACTATCTCTTGGTTTAGAATAATATAATTATTCAACACTTTTTTTTTTTTAAGTTTTCAGTTGTGAACAAGGTGTTACCTTAAATGGGGCTGATTCACCTCAGCCTCAAAACTGATTGCAATTTCTCACATACTTTCTGCTAATTATTGTAAATGGTTATAGGAGTATAATTATGATCTCAGTGGTTCTCCAAGTGTAGTCTTTGAGCCAGTAATCTCAGTTACCTGGAAACTTGCTAGAATGCCAATTCTTCGGCACCATTTCAGATTTCCTAAATCATAAATTCTGGGGATTAGACTCAACAATTTGTGTTGGAATAAGCCTCCAGGTGATCTTGATACTCAATCAATCATGATCCTACAGATAGACCATGATGTTGAAATAAGCCATTGTACATAAGCATAAACCCACCTAGTCATCCACCAATTCTTTTAACAATCTGATGCATACCACCTTCTTTGGCAACATTTAAATATCACTTGTCTCCATCTATCTTAATCTGAACACTTTGGTGTGATCACTTCAAATGAGCTTCATAAGAGAATGAAGTAAAATTCATCCAAGATCTCTAATCAGTTGGTGGGAGTTTTATCTTACCCTAGCATTTCCATTCTCAGGCAGGACAGTCTGAAGGGGCAAACAGTAAATATGGAAGCTACTGAATGGCTCTCTGTGGATTTATCTTGAGGCAGCTCTAGAATGCGGTGGAGCTGGTTCTGGACAAATCATTGACAAGATAGACCATTTTATGGAAGCTGTTTTTATTTCTTTTCAATTTTTTCCAACTTGAAAACTGTGACTCTCATAAGTGCTCCTCTACTAATCCTTCCTGCCAAATGTTCTATTCTCCTCTGAAAAAATATATAGATGTATTACAATATATATTTAAAAATATAATCCATATATATCGTACTTAAATAACTCCATCTTAGGGGAGAGGCTGCTTTCAGAAAAAGTAGCTTATTATTCAGAATAGGAAGGAGATGCTGGTATGACATTAAGGGATTTGAATAAATTTAAAGATGCATCCTTTCGGTAAAACAGGGTACAGAACTAGAAATATCTTCTGGAAGCTCTGTTCTCCAATTTTAAAATCCACTTGTCCTGGCTAATAGTAAACCAGAAGCTCACAGCCTAATTTCTCACTCCCTGGTCAGTGTGGGGTAGTCATAGAGCCACGAGAAATTTGACACTAACCATAAAAGCTTCTCCTGTAAATCCCCCAAGATTTATGAGCTGCAATAGGTCTTCTATGCTCTTTCTTTCTCAAAACCTTTACTTCAAAGTCTTCTGGGACTAGAAGAGCCCTTAGTAATCATCCAGTCTCCACACTGTAGAACTCTTAGTCCCAGGACCTAGAATTACTGAATCTTATAGAAATTTAGTGGAGAAGGCAATGAGACCCCACTCCAGGACTCTTGCCTGGAAAATCCCATGGGCGGAGGAGCCTGGTGGGCTGCAGTCCATGGGGTTGCTAAGAGTCAGACACGACTGAGCGACTTCACTTTCACTTTTCACTTTTCACTTTCATGCATTGGAGAAGGAAATGGCAACCCACTCCAGTGTTCTTGCCTGGAGAATCCCAGGGATGGGGGAGCCTGGTGGGCTGCCATCTATGGGGTCGCACAGAGTCAGACACGACTAAAGTGACTTAGCAGCAGCAGCATAGAAATTTAGGAGGCACTGAAACCAAGTGTCTTCACTTGTCAGCTAGAGAGAGAGCCAGGAATCTACTTTTTGAGGCCCTCAGCCTCATGTCACCAGCCTCTATTCACTACCAATATTACTCTATTGTCTATATGTCCTTTCCCACTGGGATGTTTTTACACAGAGCTAACCTAACATATCCAAGATCGAGTTCAACATTATTTCTTCTCATTCAGTCCTGAAGTGGAGACAGCAAAATATTGCCTGCCCTGTCTTAAAAAAAAATACAGCTGGTAAAGAATCTGCCTGCAATATGAGAGACCTGGGTTTGATCCCTGGTTTGGGAGGATCCCCTGGAGAAGGGAAAGGCTACCCACTCCAGTATTCTGGCCTGGAAAATTCCATGGACTGTACAGTCTATGGGGTCATAAAGAGTTGGACACAACTGAGCCACTTTCACTTTCTTTTCATGTACTTAAAGATCTTATATCATAGAATTTCAGATAAGAGGAAATCTAAAGAGATCATCTTATCTATCTTTGCAACTTGGCATAACTAAACAGAGAACAAAACAGCTAGAAACCTCCTCTATTACTACAGATTTCCAAGGAAGAAAAAGAATGGTCTCAGTAAATTTAGGACACATAAGGGTTTAGGCTCGTATACTGATAAAAGTGGGCAAAATATAAATCACGCTATGCACTGAAGTAACACTATGTTATATCATGGGTGGGTGTGTGTGTGTGTGTGTGACCAGTCATGTCCAGCTCTTTGTGATCCCATGGACTGTAGCACCTTAGGCTCCTTGGGACCATGGAATTTTCTAGGCAAGAATACTGGAGTGGGCTGCCATTTCCTATTCTAGGGGATCTTCCCAACCCAGGGATCGAACCTACATGTCCTGTGTCTCCTTCACTGCAGGTGGATTCTTCACCACTTCACCAACTGTGAAGCCCTGTATCATGGATATCTTGATATAAAAATCTGGCATAGATTGTTGTACATGAGTGCTTATTGCTGAAGAGTTACCAGATTTTCTTGGTGCTTTTGAAAAAACATTTTTAAAACTTTTCAAGACTTCTAATCCCAAAGAAAGGCAATGCCAAAGAATGCTCAAACTACCGCACAATTGCACTCATCTCACACGCTAGTAAAGTAATGCTCAAAATTCTCCAAGTCAGGCTTCAGCAATACGTGAACCGTGAACTTCCAGATGTTCAAGCTGGTTGTAGAAAAGGCAGAGGAACCAGAGATCAAATTGTCAACATCCGCTGGATCATGGAAAAAGCAAGAGAGTTCCAGAAAAACATCTATTTCTGCTTTATTGACTATGCCAAAGTCTTTGACTGTGTGGATCACAATAAACTGTGGAAAATTCTTCAAGAGATGGGAATAGCAGACCACCTGACCTGCCTCTTGAGAAACCTATATGCAGGTCAGGAAGCAACAGTTAGAACTGGACAGGGAACAACAGACTGGTTCCAAATAGGAAAAGGAGTATGTCAAGGCTGTATATTATCACCCTGCTTATTTAACTTCTATGAAGAGTACATTATGAGAAACACTGGGCTGGAAGAAGCACAAGCTGGAATCAAGATTACCAGGAGAAATATCAGTAACCTCAGATATGCAGATGACACCACCCTTATGGCAGAAAGTGAAGAGGAACTAAAAAGCCTCTTGATGAAAGTGAAAGAGGAGAGTGAAAAAGTTGGCTTAAAATTCAACATTCAGAAAACTAAGATCATGGCATCTGGTCCAATCACTTCATGACAAACAGATGGGGAAACAGTGTCAGACTTTATTTCTCTGGGCTCCAAAATCACTGCAGATGGTGACTGCAGCCATAAAATTAAAAGGCACTTACTCCTTGGAAGGAAAGTTATGAGCAACCTAGATAGTGTATTGAAAAGCAGAGATATTACTTTGCCAACAACCATCTAGTCAAGGCTATGGTTTTTCCAGTGGTCATGTATGGATGCGAGAGTTGGTCTGTGAAGAAAGCTGAGTGCAGAAGAGTTGATGCTTTTGAACTGTTATGTTGGAGAAGACTCTTGAGAGTCCCTTGGACTGCAAGGAGATCCAACCAATCCATCCTAAAGGAGATCAGTCCTGGGTGTTCATTGGAAGGACTGATGCTGAAGCTGAAACTCCAACATTTTGGCCACCTCATGCAAAGAGTTGACTTATTGGAAAAGACCCTGATGCTGGGAGGGATTGGGAGCAGGAGGAGAAGGGGATGAGATGGCTGAATGGCATCACCGGCTTGATGGACATGAGTTTGGGTGAACTCCAGGAGTTGGTGATAGACAGGGAGGCCTGGCTTGCTGTGATTCATGGGGTTGCAAAGAATCAGACACGATTGAGCAACTGAACTGAACTGAAGACTTTGTCTACCCCCATCTAGCCTGCCTGCATTGTTCTTCACATGTCCTCTTGTTTGTTGGCAATGAAATGCTGATGATGAAATTATTAGAGAGGAAGATAAAGTAAAAGTGAAAGTGAAGTCGCTTAGTCATGTCCCCATGAACTTTGCGACCCCATGGACTGTAGCCCACTAGGCTCCTCTGTCCATGGGATTCTCCAGGCAAGAATACTGGAGTGGGTTGCCATTTCCTTCTCCAGGGGATCTTCTCGACCCAGGAATCGAATGCAGGTCTCCCGCACTGTGGGCAGACGCTTTACCCTCTGAGCCACCAGAGGGGAAGATAAGAGAATGAAAAAAAGGACAGGGAAATACCATGGTTTGTGATTAACAGATCAAAGGATGACTTCTGGCATTAATGTTTATGAATATTAGGGCAGACTACATTAGTCATCTCTGGGTTCACTTATTTTTTTACCCTACATGGAATTAGATACTTACTGTCTGTGCCTGTGAGAACCCTAATGACTATCATGTACTAGAAAACACATACATTTTTGGTGGCAGGAGTCAGTAGATAAATCAAGGGTAGGAAAAAAAAAAAAAACATTGTCAGATCAGTGCCAGTACTGACTAAATTTACTGGTCTTTTATCTTTATCCCATATATATATAAACTCACTCAGATTTTTAAAAAATATAAACTGTCTTTTACATTTTATAACTCTTTTATAGAATTATAAAATTTCAAGAACAAAGTCACAACACCCAAAACACAAATGCTAGCATCACCTCTAGTTTTTCTGAAAATTCTAAAAATATGATAATTAGAACTGATTTCTCATGTCACACCTCTGTATTATTTGGTTAAGGGAAAAAACAAAAACAAAAAACTCGACAACCATCCAATTGTGTTCTATTGTGCTTTGGGGTCATTTATCAAAGGATGTACACTAAGAAACCTACCAATCTTTGCTTGTGGTAACTTTATCTGGCATTATAATATAAAAAACTCTCACAAACAAAGGTTATGAGATGACATTTACAGGATCAAAGGAAGGATTTCTATGCTCCAAGTGTTTTTCTCTCCTCTTCTATCTAAATAGTTTTTCAGTATATAAAAATAATTTGCACTTTCATTTGCTGTAAAATATTATTACATTCTTTTTTTGTCTCCATTGTGAAGCCTTAATTCTGAAAATATACATATATATGTGTGTGTGGATATATACATAAGCTACCCAGGTGGCTCAGTGGTAGAGAATCTGCTTGCCAATGCAGGAGATGCAGCTTCGATCCCAGGGTCGGGGAGATTCCCTGGAGAAGGAAATGGCAACCCACTCCAGTATTCTTGCCTGGGAAATCCCATAGTCAGAGAAGCCTGGCAGGCTATACTCCATAGGGTCACAAAAGAATTGGACACAACTTAGTGCCTACACAACAACTATTATAAGTATACACACACACTCTAATTTATGTAGACTCTAATTCTACATAAAGCCATATGAAGATGCTCCCAGCAAACACAATAAGGGGATAACTGTGAACCATAAAGTGATAAACATCTGGACTATAATCCTTGTGTTCTTTGATTTGTCAGAATTCACCTTGTAACATTAATTAGATACCATAGTTGGAAGAATCAGTGATTTTATAAGTGATTTTATATAAGGGGATCTGTAACCCAAGTGGGCTAAATCACCCAATCAACCAAAAAATTTAAAAGTTCAGCATTCATCCTTACATGTATCACCTCTGGCATGGCAGTGGGGTTACTCAGCTATCACAAGCTCTGAGAACACAATTAGATTACCTTAGATGAGATCAGGCGTGTTCAGGGTGATATGGCCATGGACGCAACTAGGCTACTTTAAACTAGCATTCTAAACCAGTGGTCATTTGCCCTCTATGTGACATACAGCAATGTCTAGAGAAAATTTTAGTAGTAAAATTTGGGAAATGATATTGGCATCTAGTAAGAAGGGCCCAGGAAAGCTACTAAATATCCCAGGATGTACAAAGAATTATCTGGACCAAAAGATCAACAGTGCTCAATTGAGAAACCCTGCCCTAAACAGATATAGCTTTAATGCCATGCAAATCCCCACATTCTAAGGAGGGGGTGCGAATGTGGTGGGTAAGGATGGCTATCTTAAGGACAGTAGCTTGTTCTAGTTTAGGTGTTTACGCCCAGTAAACTAATAAGACGTTTGTCTTTGCTAATGTGGATTTATCAGGGAAATGAAATTTCAACTATTATATTTAAAATACAGTGTTTGCTCTTCACGTTTTTGTGATTTTCTGCAAAAGAAATAATTATAACAAAGCAAATGAGATTTAATTTCATCAAGTTTCTATTACATTCTTTGATAAGATTATACAGAGTAACTCATGAATGTCTAAATACATATCTATTGATTTGTGAGGGGAAAAAAAAAAAGTCTGTGAACCGATTTCTATTCTCTTCCTTTGCAGAGAACTGTGTTGCATTTTTCTTTTCTCTAACATGTATGGAGTACCTGTTGCCATAGCAATCACTGATTTAGCACAGCATGTTTTTTCCTCTTCCTTTTAAAAAATTACTTTCCATTCCTGCCAAGAAGGAACATATTAATCTACCCATTATGCTAGCTTAGGGAAGTTGAAAGCCATACAAACTGTCATTTACGCAAAAGTTCCCAGAAAGTCAACTGTTAGTATCCTTTTTGCCAAGAACTCTGCCCCAGTCCCAGAGAGGAAATGGGATACTGAAATAAAAGATTCTGGAGCTAAAGAGGTAGGGTCTTTCATATTTTCCACAAAATTTCCCAGCAAGGTGTGAAACCTCAAAGTCCCAGATACTATGTCTGCTTAAGCGAAGTAACTCTCTCACTGGATATAGCTTTATAGCTTTTTTGAACTGATGTCCAGAAAACAGGGACTAATTAGACAACACTTTTTAAGACAAAAGTTTACTTTAATTTACTTATCGCTGAGGAAGGCCAAAACAATAACAACCAATAAAGACAAACAAAAAATCCTTTGAAGTGACTAGAAAGAAAACCCTGAAGAAACCAAAACCAACTGTTCAATTCTTGATAAAATAAAAACTCCTGCTTGCGTCTCCTGACTGACGAAATTCTTTCTAGTATTAGGTAACTCAGATCTTAAATCTGATCTAGCCTTGCTATTCAGACCTCAAAATGCTTATGAACATACCTCTCCAGAACTGTGTCCAGGCCTGTCTTAGGACAATGGTTTGTGCTAACCTGGATTTTTATAACTGACATTCCAAGCTGGGAAGACCACATTCTTCCCAATTTCTCAAATCAAATCCACTGGCTGTCCTGTCCTATTCCATAAATCTCTCCAATCTCTAATGGGAAATGCCACATACTTGGGTGACTTCAGGCTCCCTAAAATTTCTGACCTATTTACTGCTCTAAGAGAAGAAAGAGAGTAGAGGGAAGAGAAGCAAAAGGGGGGCTGAAGGATATTTTCAGAAATATCTGCTTATTATAAGAGTGATGGAAACTTAGAATTAAAATATAGGAAAGAAAAGATTAGAGATGTGACATTAAGGTTGGCCCTTATCCAAAGCTTTACAGAACTGAATTGCAGCTACATAGGAGCCTCAAAAACACAAAATGTCTGCTATAAAGGAGAAGAGAGGACCATTCATTTTCACCAACAGCATCTTTGAAGAATGAACACACACTGCCTTTGAAAACACCCTTAAATCTCTGTACTTGAAACTGATTCTTAAAAATTTAAACTCACCATATTTACTATTATTTTCCACTGAAGGGGAAAAAACAAAACAAAACACCTAGTCATGCATTTCCTTTTAACATCATGGAAATGGGTAAGGGTTTAAACGGAAGAAAGATATTACTTCCTGAAACCTTGGACAATTTGCTAAGAACATCCTTAAAGGAATGCATCTGTTATGAAAACAAAAACATTTGATAAAATGTTTTAAAAGCTATTCGTGTCTAAAGAAAAATGTGAGGGATATGGAATTGGAAGCAAATATGCATTTGATTAGGCTTCCCTGGTAGCTTAGCTGGTAAAGAATCCATCCGCCTGCAATGCAGGAGACCCCGGTTCAATTCCTGGGTCCAGAAGATCCCCTGGAGAAGGGATAGGCTACCCACTCCAGTACTGTTGGGCTTCCCTGGTGGCTCAGATGGTAAAGAATCTGCCTGCAATGTGGGAGACCTGGGTTTGATCCCTGGGTTGGGAAGATCCCCTGGAAAGGGAATGGCAACCTACTCCAGTATTCTGGCCTGGAGAATTCCATGGACAGAGAAGCCTGGTGGACTACAGTCCAAGGGATTGGAAAGAGTCAGACAGGCTACAGTCCATGAGGTCACAAAGAGTCAGACATAACTGAGTGACTTTCACTTTTCACTTTCATGCATTTGATTGCACTAAACCCATTCTTCTGCTTTAAACCCTCAGTTCACCAACAGAAAGTGTGTGTTAACTAGGCAGCAATTTAAAAGGCATCACCTTTCCTCCAGATCTCAGTTGTTCACTCAGTCACGAATCTCGAAGGTTACATGAATTTATGGATAGTTTATTTCAATTTTGTTGCCAGTAATAACATCATCATCATTTTATTCTAGTATCTAATACAACTTAATTAAAATCATGAGAAAACCATGATAGAAATTTGAAAGCAATGTATTCCAAAACAGACCACATCAAAGCGCAACACACAATGCAATTACCTACACATCCTAGAAAAAAGAGGTGACAGTGAAAAAGTATGATGAGAAATATCTAATCAACTCATTAATATTTTCTAGAACTATTTAATGTTTCATTAAAAAGAGAAAAAAGTTATTGGTGTAAAAAGCTTTCATCTCTGTTAAGCAGTATTCTTTGAGCTTCCATCATCCCTAGAAACTAGGTAGAACGTAAGAAAATTAAAGAAGCAAGTCAGAGAAACTGTAGGTGGCCTTGTTGATGACCACTGATCCAGTGACAATGACTTGACTTTCTAGGTCAGTTCTCCAGCTACAGTAGAGAGACTTAACTCTCAGGATGGCATTGGAAAGGTGTACTTTCTCAGTCTGAACAAGTTTTGACAGGTTCTAAGCAGGAAGATCAGAGTTTGAATCTGTGATTTCTATGCAGGGACCAGATCTGTGAATTCTTTTCAACAGAAGAAAATGGAACTGTTGTTTCATGGATTAAACAAAAATAAGTATGACATGCTTAAAGCAATTCCTGGTACAGAGGAGGTATCTAATAATGTGTCTGATCTTTTCCCTTTGTCTCTTTCAGAGCTATACTGCCATGTTCAGTATTAGAAGCACAAGCAGGTTACAAACTTATGTGTCCATTTGATGGTCTAATGTATGACTATTAGGCCAGTTCTCTCAGTTGATACAAGTGAGTATTATGGACAATAAAGTTCAGGATCAGTTAACAATGATTAATTGCTTTGCTTTAGTCAAAGGTCACCTCAACCAAGCTTTCCATTGCTTTCAGTGAAGACAAGGAAACAGAACTAGTTACAAATTGGTTCTCACTGGTGGAAAAATCAGTGCAAGGAGTATCACCCATAGATTGTAGGCATGAGCATTCCCTGTGCACATAAAAGTTTCCACGTTGTCATGATTATATATCTGGATATATTTGCAGAGACTGGCTATTCCAGATGGGCCCTCTCCACACTGGGTGCTCATAAGAATTACTTACACAGCTTCGTAAACATGTCAGTGTTCAGGCCTCACCCTGAGAAAAGTAAAACACAGCTTTCTGAAATGGAAAGGATTCTCACCAGGATGACCACCCTGTGAATCCATAGAAACGGAGATCAGAGGTCAAAGGAAAATATTCTCCTTCTCCCCTGGGAATCACCAGTATTTGCATAGATCTCTATGGCTGGCTACATGACCCAGAGCACTTTCTTAAAGTGGGACACAGTGTGCTCTGAATCCAGACCTGACACTGAATTTATCATGGTTGGGTAGCTGCTGCCTTATGGAGAATGGCCCGTGGGACACTGAACTTACACGTTAAACAGCCGAGCCAACGGATGCTTCCACTGCCAGGGAAATAACAGAATGGGGAGACCCTCTGTTCATCTTCCACGGGTGCCAGCTTGGCAAAATGGCATTTTTTTCCCTGCAGTCATTGAAAGAAAATAATCTGGCAACTCCTATAGCCTGTGAGCTCTTAAAATACGGAGGCATTTTTTTTCTTTACCAGCTTATTTTCGATGCAAACCAGATTCCAGGCTCAAGTAAAGCGCAAAGCATCTCTCCCTCTAGTCTTGATCTGCTTTTTCAACTCTTCGGACGGATCTGGGCTATAACTCACTAGCTTTCCAGAGAAGTCTATCAGTCTATCTGAACTTTCTGAGAAGTCTATCTCAGATATCCCGGAAGTCTGTCTGAACTATGTTGCTAAGAAATGCATCCCTATTAGATCTTCTGCCCACTATATGTGTCATGTAACTGTAATGCTCCCGGTGACTGGTGGCATATTGGTTTTCCTACTATACATTGTTAAATTGTAAATAACTTAGAAAATTATAATAGTAATACAAGCTCATTGTAAAAATGATATAAATGAACAGAAAGAAGAAGATATCCATTATAATACCAAAGATTAATGACTGTTAATCCAATTTCCAAACACTTTTCCTATGTACAAGTTCTTTCCTGTTTTTATAAACATGCAATCACAGTATATTCACCACTGTCAAATCTTCCTCTTTCATTCAATATATGACTATCTTTTTGTCAGTAATTATTCATTTAGAGTAGTATTTTTAATGGCTGCCCAGTATACGTCCTTGCAATGTTCATAACCATCTCCATATTGATAAATATAATATTTAGCTGTTTTCTATGTTCTGCTGTTGTAAACTAGGCTATGATGATACAGCTCTTCAGCTGCTACTATGCTCTCACAATTGACTGATGATGACTCACCTTCCTAGGCCTAGGAAGAAGCAATGGATTTTGATGTTTACAAAGACTGTCACCACAGCTTATCAAGCAATAGGCCAACATGTATTACTGTTATATCCAAATGCCTCGAAAGAAAGAAGCATTGCTTCTTTACTGAAATTTTATGACATATATAATCCTGTTTATATTATATATATCCATATATCCTATATTATATATATACACATATGTATGTATATATATATTATATATATATAATATAGGATACATATATAATATATGGTGTGTATATATATATATATATATATATATATATATCCTATATTAAATCCTATTTGTTCACTATTTGGTGAGAAGAGAAGAGAAAACGGGCTAGAAGAAGACCAGTCTCAGGTTCTTGACCTGTTACCCTTTAAAACTGACTAACTTTTCAAATTACTGCTTTGAATCACTTAAGCTATTTACTCTGGTTACTTTTTTTAAAAATTTGTAACCTATATTTATCCAGGGTACAGGTCTGAGGTGAAGTGGGAATGTGTTCCAGTGAGTCCTGTTTCAGCTGTGGTGACACATGGCACAGGCCTGGAGCTTGAGGTCCTGTTTTACTGTGGTGTTGAAGCAGAACAACTAAAGCTCATGAGAAGTGCAAATACATATATTTATAAATATAACACACACATATATATACACACATACATACACATGGCTAAATATACTGTATACAAAAATACTATATATTTTTGGCAAAAGATTTTAAAAACTGACTGTTAAAAATGAAATGAGAAAAAAAAAATGAAATGAGGCATGTGGAGGTATGAAAGCCCCAAGGACAGAACATCTCTGAGATTCCTCCATTGCGATCAGCTACTATTTAGAAAGTCCACTTCTATTTGCTATCAAATCTATTTCTTATAAAAGAGGGAAAAAGACTTCCCTGGTGGTCCAGTGGTTAAGACTCCGTGCTGCCAACACAGGCAGCATGGGTTTGATCCCTAGTCGGGGAACTAAGACCCCCATGCCATGTGGTATGGCCAAAAGATTTTTAAAAAAGACACGGCAGCTGAAGTGTCACTTTCACTGGGTGAGGTCAGAACTGCAGAAGGGTTGAAGGTCCCCTACCAGCTCGAGTTCCCAACCCCAGAAGGCAAGCGGTGGCCAACAAAACGCCGTGGGGAAGCCAACGATGGGACTCGCTGACAGGACTTGTGTGAGGCTCTGCCCGCCTCGTGTCCTCACCCCACCATGCTGGGGTCAAGGCTACCAGGGAACAACGTAAGCAGCACACGCCAGGCAGCTGGTGGTCACTGGGACCCTGCCCCTCTGGCATGATTTCCGCAGAACCCTTGGAGGGGAAGTCAGCTGAAGGAATTTTACTCAGGTCTGAAACAGTCCAATCCCTAGAGGTCTAGATGCAGAAAGACTCCAATTTTTTGTCTGATTCTCACCAGAATGAAAAACCATTTAAATGCTCCCTGGGGGCCTTAAATTATTATGTTTCCAAAAATGCTATGCTGTGGGAAACACTAATATTAAATAAATAGCCCCTCTCTCTTTTACCAAGGACATCTGAAAGAAAAAAAAAACACCAATGAAGAACTGGGATGCTGTTTTAATTTGCTAAAAGTGACAAAATGAAAGTCATCATTCTTGTAAATTCCATAGCCAATTAACAACTTTTCTCATTAGTTACTACATTCAACCCCATTTAACAAATAGTTACCTTAAATTGAAAGAGAACACAGTCAGAGACTGAAGGCAGAATCTAGAACTGAACGATGAGGGTGGGGATAATTGAGGGGACAGATTTATCAAGCTGAGAAAAAGAAATGCTAGCAGCCTGGGTTATCTGAGAATTCACCAAGGAAGCTAGAAGCCAGTCAAAATGCCCCTGGCAAGAGAGCGAATTCCCTGAAAAAGCAAACCATACATTCACTGGATTCTTCTTTTCCAATCTTTTGTTTGCTCTTGCCTCTGAGTTACGAGTCATTCGGGAAAACTTTCGTGGGTCAGATGGGGAGGAAGAGGGAGAAGGAGAGGCAGGCAGGGAGGGAGGAAATGAGACGGGGGTCCTGCAGACAAACAGCGGGGGGCTGAACTGTCTCCTCCAGGGGGAGAATGAAGTGGGAGGGCCAGGGCAGGCGGTCTGCAAGAGAGAGACATGCCAGTTCCCTCACAAGAAGACAGCAAGGGAGGGTTCTTCTCAGAAAACTGGGAGAGCTTCTGAAGGTGATGTCAGAAACAGAGCATCTGCCTTCTAAGGACTTTGCCAACTGGCAGAGAGGGCATGGTTCAGAGAGCCAATTCTCTGTAAGAAAGAAAGGCAGGAAACAGGCAGGGAACATTCAACTCAGTGGGAAGAGCCACCTTTGAATGACACGGGAAAGGGGAGAGCAGGGACAGAGCTGGGCATCGTGGTCCCCTCTGCGAGGGAGACATCCATATTTTACACTTACATGGTGCTTTATACTTTACAAAACGCAGCCACCATCACACTGCAGCTCACAGTGATCTGCGAGACGGGCACAATTATCGCTTTTTTCCAGATGAAGAAATTATCACCCAGAAATAAGTGATACACTTGATTGCAAGCTTTCTAATGTTCTTTCCACAACATCTAAGCAGCTTCTCCTGGGGAAGGTCTGTGCAGAATGAGTAGAGTTAGAAGGACTTTGTAAATAGTCATGCATTCATAAGGTGCTATTATTTACCATTAGCTTTGTTACTATGACAGCTCATATCTAGAGACAGCTAGCTGTTCTTTCCATGGACAGAAGAAGACAATTCTGAGTTTAGGAGGCAAAATAAGTTATCTTCCCAAATACTATGACATCAAAGGTCTAACTCATCCACTGGCTGCCAGGAGAGCCTCCTTTAACCTCTAAACCAGTGACCTTGCAAAAGCTAGATCTTGACCCATCATAGCTTTTAAGTCATCTTGACTTGCTGTCTCCTCAGATTCGACTTCCATGTATTGTCTGCCTTCTTTCTGAATGCTATGGATAAGTGATAATTCTGTAGCAATAGGAAATAAGTGGGGATACAGTATCAGATCTGAGTTTCTTGGGTAAATGCAAAGACAGCATTGATTTTGGTCTGTGCTGGAACATCTGTTTCAATAAAGAACTATTTCATTGGTTTGAGAGTGCTCATTTAACTTCATCCTTCCCCAGGCTACTCTGAGTTTGTTGTCACATCAGGCGCTGGTTGGGTTTCTGTGTTCAGGCAGCTTCTGCCACTTTGCAGTGACTGCAGGCAATAAGGCATCACCCACAGGCTGCTAGACAAGGAGAGAGACCCAAATCTCAAGTCTGATTCAGTGTCCACCTCCTAGGGATGCGCTAGAAAACCCTAATAGAGGCTGTCTTCGAATGCCTTTTATATGCTTTAATCTTTACATAGAGTACCTTTAATCTTCACAATTACAGGCAAGGTAGATCTTTTTTCTTTTTTTTTTGGAAGATGAGACACTGAAACCCAACAAAGTTAGGTAACGTTACCAACGTCACTAAATCGGCACACGAGGAAGCCGTCTTGCTGCATCTATCGCTACAAAACTTTCAGCTTTCTCCGCTCTACCAAAAAAGCACTGTTTCCTCATTTACTTTACAACTTCAAAGATGATAAATGGTATCTTTCAAAGGTGGCCTTTAACATAAGTTTGTGTTATTAGAGTTCTACACACATACCCACATGCCAAGGAGCTTCTTTCCCTACATGGTGAACCCCCTGCTTGATCCTAAAGGCTCAATTCCACATATAGCTCTACAGCCTGCAAGGAGAGTCCACATTCCATCCACCAAAGAACCACACTTTTGTAGCAACACATTCCTCATCACTCCAAAAAACAAAACCACAGCTTAAAACCACCCTACTCTAAACTACACAGCTGATTACTAATAATTATATTTATCCCTAGTCTATATGTCTTAAAGAAATTTAGCCATAAAATCCTTTTTTTAATTGTATTCAATATGTGTAGTTGAAATTAATAATCACATTTCAGGTTAAGATTCTTTCAAATTGGAACATAATCACAGAATGTTATTAAGATGTTTAATTTGGGTATTTTCTGGCTTTAAATGAGCATTTCAAATTGTAGAGTCAACAACCTTCTGATTGCCTGACTTTGAACTGTCTTGCCCTCCATTCCAATGGCCCTTCTGTTGGTCTAGTCTATTGAAGGCACAAACAACCTTTAGGAACTGCTTTGAATCCAAGATCTTAACCCTGAAATCTTTCAACCCCCACTTTTCTTTCTGGCCATTCTTTACCTTTATTACTGACTTGCAATCAGTTGCCAAGTTTTATAGATTTTTAGCTCACAAAGTCTCTCAGGCATATTCTTTCTTTCCATTCTGCCTGCCTGTGATGTCCAAGTCCATTTACTTTTTTAATTTTATTGAAGCATAGTTGATTTACAATGTTGTGTTAATTTCTTCTGTACAGCAAAGTGACTCAGTTACACATACATATATGTCATATATATATATTCTCTCTCATATTCTTTCCTATTATGGTTCTTCACAGAATATTGAATCTATTTCCCTGTGCTATACAATGTGACCTTGTTGGTTATCAATCCTATATATAATAATTTGCCTCTGCTAATCCTAAACTCTGATGCTCAAGTTCTTACCTATTTCTATATATTGATATAACACTTTGTGTGTGTGGTTGTGAGGCTGTTTAATTCATTAAAATGAAATTTTTCAATCTCTCTTTGTTAAGTTTATGAGTCTTCTTTAAGTACTAGTCAGTGCTCATTGAAAACCTATATGCAGTCAAGTACTAAAATATATTTATACGGATGGTCTCATTGATGAATTTCTAATTCGAATTAAGTATACATTCTAAATTTTTATTAATTAAAACATAGGTGCTAAACAGAACCTCAAATTTCACTTTGACTTTCATCACAATCCAGATTAGTATTCATTTTCCCCTTAGCTATGCCCATCATCTTTCCAGTGCTAAAGAAAAAGATGTGCCTTAACCACATCACACTGCAGAACCTCCATCCTATCTTTTCTGCAATGGAAAAGCAGGGCCGGGGGGAAATCTTGCAATTACTGTTCTGGAGTCATTGTCCAGCTAGTCACCTTGACTCTACCATCATTTCCTGTTCCTTAACTTTGTGCTTAAGTAAATTACCTCTCTCAGATTAAAGCCTTTGCCATTTGCTACTGACACAATTGCATCATTTGATTTTCATTTGTGACTTACTGCTTCAGATCTGAGTCGCAGTTAACAAAGTTTAAGGCCGTGAATTTCTCCTCTAATTGGGCATTTGTGCCTTTCATAAATGACTCTCCAGTGTATAAGATACAGGCTCTATCCACTTGACTCATAAAGTACACCACGTGAAATCATTTTGGAACTTAAAGTTAGATTTAAATTGGTATTTACAGTTAATCCTCACTGAATAGGAAATACTAAAAATGAGGCAAGCTTGAAAAACTCTGAGCAATTTAGCATTATTCAGTATAGCATGCTAATTCCCTTTATTCAAAAGCAAACATTTTGCAAAGCAAAAAATTCTCCTATTAAACTCTAGCATTAAGAAGAAGAAAGTAGACTCTTAATTACTCAAGGAGGAAATGCATTTGCTCCGGGCTTAGCAGGTTAGCAGTGTAAACAACCCAGGGAGCCTTATCAATGGCTGCCCTTCCAAAGAGCCTCAGCACCCTGCACTGACTCATTCTTCCCAAGCCACAGAAGCCAATACCTGTGTCCATCATCTGCAGTTTTCCATACTGAGAAAGACATCATTGTCCACCAAAGGAGCGCTTGGGGTTTTGTCCTTACTTTCCCTACAGGAGGAAATTCAGTAGAACCCCTTTATTGGTCTGAACAGTCAAAGCAATGACTATCTGACTTCAAGGTTTTCTAGCCAATCTTTTCAGCAATCTGGAAAACCTTTTGGTTATAATTTCCTGCCATTCCTCTGTTCATACAATTAGTTCGCAATTCAACATTAGCTTCAGACTAGTAGGAGAACATTTAGTGTGCGAGATTCAGAAAGTACAGATCCTATTCATAGAAAGCACTCTGGCATCCAAAACAAATGTGTAATTAATAATGAATAATAATAGCATTGTCTCTGAAGGCAAGAGCATGAAAATACATCGATGAAGTAAAAATAAACTCCCCCCAAAAAAACTGACAGGACCATATGTGCCTGAAAGGAAATGAGTAGAAAGTGTTTGTTGCTTTTGACTATTATGTGTCACCATTTCATTTATTTTTAAAATGTAACTTTTCATAAATTTAAAATGATTATGGATTTATAGATCCACTGATATCTAATAGAGCATAACCAGAGACAAATAAGATAAAGTAAATCCATGAATTTTCACATATTTCTCTACAGCCTTCTCACCTGTCAATCATTGGTGGAAAAAAATGTTTCTGTCTATACATATCTGACAAAAATCTTTGTTCTCTGCTTTTTCTTCTTATGCGTATATGCCTATGTTCACCAAACCTTGCACTTTTATTATCAGTCCTTTGCAAATACCAAGATTACTTCTGCACTCCATCTGTAACGTATTGATTTTGCTGATGCCTTCAGGAATACATTTTTTTTTTTGCAACAGATACAATGATCTGAAAAGGCCACATTAAAATATGCAATTTTATGCAACAGCTATCAAATCTGTAAAGTTCAATATCCCAGGAGTTTGTGTGTGTTGAGGAAACAAATCCAAGAAAGAAAGATGTAACTAAATTAATGAATCATCATTTCTTCCCTGGTCATCAATGCCCTAGATTCATTAAAAGATAGAACATTAAAAGATAGGACCACTGGTCTGACTTAGGGCAAATTTGCATTTTCATGATCAGAAAGCAGAATTAAAGCATTTCAGCAGTTCAAGCTGGCATGGGTACATTGCTTCCTAGATTGAAATGTGTAATTAACCAGAAAGCTAGTGGTTGTACAGCTAAACAGATTGTCCAAAAATGACCTCACTGCTGTTCAAATGAATGCTGAAAAGTGGAGTGCCATGGTGACTTTTTGTTTTATAGACAAGCTACATCCAAGCATTTGACAAAGACTGATATTTTCCTTTATTTTTTCAAAGCCGATGAAAGCTTAGGGGTAACAGCAATTATCTCTGTTTATCAAACACTTGTATCCAGAAGTGGATTTATAATCCCTTGAAAACTCTGTAATTTACTGAACCAGTGACCAAGCCCATGCTACTCTCCCACCCCAATCTCACTGAATGTAACTCATTTCAATAAAGAATTAGAGAGGGAAAATGCTAGGAAAAGTATGCCTCCCAATTTCCATCAGAAATACCCTTATTTCTTAAATAAGCAAATACCAATTATTGGACAGAAGAGCTACATTTCACAGCATAAAGTCATCCCATTTTTGTTGCTAAGTGAAGATGTCAGGGCAGAATTAGTGGCTGAGCATTAGGATGGGCTGCATACCTACATTTGCTAAAGCAATTACTGCAAGAAAAAGATAAATATGGGAAACATTGTGGATTAAAGCCAAGGAATGTCTTAAATATAGATTGCTTAGAAAAGCACATAGATGTTTCCATATCTTGTAAATGAGAGTTTTCAAGAGGTTGTCTTTAAAATAAAATGGATGGGGATACTTGGCCCCTTTTCCAGCACATCCTACAAATGAGAATTCTTGGGAGACATACCCCAATTCATCTTCCAATTTCCAACAAACAGAAGGTATTTCACCATTTTTACATTTGCACTGCAGTGTTTGCATGATGGTTTCTGGTTAGTTTGGCCATGTTTCATTTTCAGAAATGCTACAATGGGAAGGATGAAATAATTCAACTCTTAATCTTCAGCAATTTAACAAACTGCAGTGTTTATACTTGTGCTAACAGGTGTTTTATTTTGTCCTTGTCCATTCTTTTTCTCATTTTTCCTCCTCTGGTCAACCCATGTCACACACTAGCTGTAAATTAGCTTGATTGCACTAATAAGCTTTGACCTGAAATCTAATTTAAATTGCTAAAAATTCACTTTGCTCCTTGAAAATGATTAGCGTGAGTCTGAAAAATCTGTTAGCTGAATCCTCAGCGACTATCACAACCCTGATCAAATCATTTCATGTAGTACGTCATGCATCACCATACGCTACACGTTTATCATCCTCTTTCTATAGCACAGAGCTTCTCATGTTTTCCTCTCATGGGGAAATGCAACTAATATTGGAATCATTTGTTATCAGTCATCCCTACAAAATAGGCACATATACAGATACACGCACACACAGAAGCTCATTTCTTCAAACATTTTATACAAATAAGCAAAAGAGTATGCTAAATATGATCTCTGAGAATATTTAGAGCATCATCCCTTTGATACACAAGGTGAAAAAAATAGATGATGTCCTGCTCTTGGAGCTTTGGGCATTCCTGGACTTTCCAATTCTTCATGAATGCATAGTTATTTTGGCAAGATGCCAGAATGTTCCACAGCAAATTTTTTATGTAACATTCAATATATCAATGCCAGATAGAGAATTTTAGAAATTCTAATTGTGTTGTTGGGCTATCGAAGTCTACAGCATTTCACTACCAGACAGGTGGGGTGGGAAAGGATGGCAACGTGTGAGCTGTGATGAGGGCTGAGAGTGGAGGGCATGGGAGGAGGCTGGATGTGCAACCCGCGGGGTGGAGCTGTGGGAAAGCTAAGGGACTCCACTGCCCAGGGCAGCCACGAGTGCAGTGCTAAAGGCCCAGAAGTGAAGGCTGTCCTGCATATCCATCCAAGCCAAAGCATCTTGTGGGTCACTCCTCTGATGCTCAGAGACATCCACAGAAGGACCTCATGTACCACGGTCACCGGGTGGGGCTTAAACTTAGGTAAGTTACTATATGCTAAGTATTCCCCATACAGGTGTCACATGCCAACTACAAAGACAGAACAGGAACAATGCAATCCCTTCCTGGGCTGTGATCTCCCCTCTGATCCCAAAGTTTTCTTACATCCTGATGGTAATGCCAACTGTTGACTGAGGATGGGCTCAGTGGGTTCCACACCCAGTTCTGCTCCTCTGAACTGCCCGAGCTCAGTAAGTCATTCATGAGATTGTTCTTGGACTGTTTCCTTATCTGTGAAAGGAAATGTTTAACTGGATGCTACCTAGGGTTCCTTCGCTCCTAAATGTCAACGGTTTCTTCTTTATGAATAGTTTTTTCTCCCTGCCTTTGGCCTGTGTCCATTTCTCTATTTCCATTTCCAAGTGTTTAATCCTTCACCTCAGTGAAGCTCCTGCTCACACCCTCCTGGGTCCTCTGGCCCAGAAATATCATCAGTCTGATCTTAGCACATAGCCCTCAATGACTGCCTGCATTAAGTTGTCAGCCCCTGTCAACAAGACCTTTTCACTATGATTTATCCTATGTTCCCAACTTTGTGACCACAACACTGCATTCAATAAATATCTTATGAATAGCTGACTTTGCCAATCTTCTTGGAGAGTCCCCTTAGGCAAAGAGAATGGTCAGAGGGAGTTGCTCTTTGTTTTTTCTGGTCACTACCTTCACAGAGAGCCAGTTTGGTGTTCGGTCTCTTTGGAGCTGACTTTTCTGAGCTGTGGGTCTTCACTGGCATCTGTAACTACTGGCCTATGGCACCCCACTCCAGTACTCTTGCTTGGAAAATCCTATGGACGGAGGAGCCTGGTCGGCTGCAGTCCATGAGGTCGCTAAGAGTCGGGCACGACTGAGCGACTTTACTTTCACTTTTCACTTTCATGCATTGGAGAAGGAAATGGCAACCCACTCCGGTGTTCTTGCCTGGAGAATCCCAGGGACCGGGGAGCCTGATGGGCTGCCGTCTATGGGGTCACGCAGAGTCGGACATGACTGAAGTGACGCAGCAGCAGCAGCAGCACTCACAAGTACAAGCAGAGAGGGGCTTTCGTGGTGGCTCAGGTGGTGAAGAGCCTACTTGCAATGCAAGGGAGACACGGGTTTGATCCCTGGATCAGGAAGATCCCCTAGAGAAGAGAATGGCTACCCACTCCAGTATTCTTGCCAGAGAATTCCATGGACAGAGGAGCCTGGCGGGCTACAGTCCATGGGATTGCAAAGCGTCGGACATGGCTGAGAAACCAACACAAGCAGACAGACAAGCAATTAACTGTGTCAGGCACCAACAACTATATGCCGTCAGTAACCAAGTCACAGGTATGTTCTCTCCATAACAGTCTAATCATTCTCTATCATATCAGTGCTAGACTGTGAGTTTGGCCATGGAAAGGGACATATTTTCTTTGTCCCTCTCAACTTCCTTATCTCTTGTCTCCCCACCATCCAGTTCCTGACAGAGCTGGAGGCATCAAACGTCCGTTAGTATATTTTGACTGAAAGTTTGGGGCTGAACCTGATCATATCCAGTCTACGCTTACCCATCAAGTGTTCATGCTACACTGTTTCTGTGAGATAGGCAAGCATTTGGATACCCTCTCCTGCCTTAATTTATCCGTATTTCCTTTCGGACCATGAATATCTTCACTGCTGTGGCATACCGCTACAGAGCCACACAAAGCAAGGCCGATTTGGAAATACAGAGTGGAAAGACTGCCTCTTGTTTTATTTTCTATAAGGCCCTCCTGAAAGCACATGAAATCTGGGAATTGTGAACTCTCCTTCCACGCAAAGGACAAAATAAAACGTGATTCAACTGCTTGAATTTGGCCTGAAAGGGAGAGCGCTGAGCACTGGGAAAGAAGGGAGTGGGAAGTAGGTGGTCCAGCTGGGAACAGAAGCAGCAGAGACAGAGCTGATAATTAACAAACCACTGCACACTGAACCATGCCTTCATGCTCACAGGAGTGGAAAGACAGCACCAAAGGCCCATATTTTGGAGTGACTTTAAAATTCATGAGTTTAATCAGGGTTCAGCAATATAAATTATTTGTCCCTTGGGCTTGACCAATTCTACTATGCTCAAAGACACAGCATTGGAGCAAATTTTAAATTCAGTATTGAGTTACAGGACAGTAATATAGGAAATAATCTATAGCCTTAAGAAGCCTTTAAAAAAAAGTAATTTTCCTTGGTCACTTAACTGCAATCACAGGAATGAAAATATGTTATAATTACATAACATGCTATAAATCAGAGTAAGGGATTATACTTAAATATAACTTTTGATACGATTGAAAAATATCAATTCAAGAAAGGCCTGCAAAATTCTTCCTATTTTTGAGACCATGAGCCAAGAATGCAAGGTACTTTCTTAAGAGAACAAGCCCTCCTGAAATAGCTACAGTGGTTTAGCTTCTGGGCCTCATTTAAAATGACCTATTAGTTGAATGAAATACCACCTAAACAAGCTCACTCACACTTAACAGGGGTATATTTTAATATTTTTCCATTGGGAAAATAATTCTGCAGATTCAGGCATCAGAAAGACACTTGGAAACAATAGACAAATCACTTTCTGACCTGCTTTCAAGCCAAAAGATAATGGAGTCTTAGGCTCTCTGTCAAGAACTCCTGCTTCAAAATTGTCCAAAGCAAGCTGCTGGCCAGAAATGAATTTGAACCCCCCTCCAAAGAGTTTTAAATTCACAAATCTTCAAAAACACACACACGCACACAATGCTACATCAGAGATTCAGTTTCTCAAGCATGGATATATGATCATTCATTTAGAATTTGTGAATTCTTACAGGATAACCTCCAAGCATCATCTGGCTTGCTGAATACAAGAGGTTGAAGTGGTGGCAAATGATGAAACTAGAGAGCGGAGATAAAAGAAATAAAATACCCAGGTTTTTGGAAGTAACTATAACGGAATCATCTTGCTCAGAAAACAGTGGAAATTATGCATCCCGGATCGTACTGTCCAAAGCTCAGCGTTATCAATCTAAAGAGCAGGAGTGCTTGTGAGAATGGAGTCATATGCGACAGTTCAGTTCAGTTCACTCAGTCTTGTCCGACTCTTTGCAACCCATGGACTTCAACACGTCAGGCTTCCCTGAAAATCACCAACTCCCGGAGCCTACTCAAACTCCTGTCCATCACATTGGTGATGCCATCCAACCATCTCATCCTCCATTGTCCCCTTCTCCTACTGCCCTCAATCTTTCCCAGCATCAGGGTCTTTTCAAATGAGTCAGCCCTTCACATCAGGTGGCCAACCTATTGGAGTTTCAGCATCAGTTCTTCCAATGAATACTCAGGACTGATTTCCATTAGGATTGACAGGTTAGATCTCCTTGCAGTCCAAGGGACTCTCAAGAGTCTTCTCCAACACCACAGTTCAAAAGCATCAATTCTTTGCACTCAGCATGCTTTATAGTCCAACACTCAAACCCATACATGACTACTGAAAAACCATAGCTTTGACTAGACGGGACTTGTTGGCAAAGTAATGTCTCTGCTTTTTAATATGCTGTCTAGGTTGGGCATAACTTTTCTTCCAAGGAGCAAGCATCTTTTAATTTCATGGCTGCAGCCACCATTTACAGTGATTTTGGAGCCCCCCAAAATAAAGTTTCTCACTATATCCATTGTTTCTTAATCTATTTGCCATGAAGTGATGGGACCAGATGCCATGATTTTAGTTTTGTGAATGTTGAGTTTTAAGCCAACTTTTTCATTCTCCTCTTCCACTTTCATCAAGAGGCTCTTTAATGCTTCTTCACTTTCTGCCATAAGGGTGGTGTCATCTGCATATCTAAGATAACTGATATTTCTCCCGGCAATCTTGATTCCAGCTTGTACTTCATCCAACCCAGCATTTCTCATGATGTACTCTGCATATAAGTTAAATAAGCAGGATGAAAATATATAGCCTTGATGTACTCCTTTCCCGATTTGGAACCAGTCTGCTGTACCATGTGTAGTTCTAACTGTTGCTTCTTGACCTGCGTACAGATTTCTCAGGAGGCAGATCAGGTGGTCTGGTATTTCCTTCTCTTTAAGAATTTTCCACAGTTGGTTGTGATCCACACAGTCAAAGGCTTTGGTATAGTCAATAAAGCAGAAATAGATATTTTTCTGGAACTCTCTTGCTTTTTCGATGATCCAACAGATGTTGCCAATTTGATCTCTAGTTCCTCTGGCTTTTCTAGATCCAGGGTGAACATGTGGAAGTTCATGGTTTTCAAACTGTTGAAGCCTGGCTTGCAGAATTTTGAGCATTACATTGCTAGTGTGTGAGATAAGTGCAATTGTGCAACAGACTGAACATTCGTTGGCATCGCCTTTCTTTGGGATTGGAATGAAAACTGATCTTTTCCAGTCCTGTGGCAACTGCTGAGTTTTCCAAATTTGCTGGCATATTGAGTGCAGCACTTTCACAGCATCATCTTTCAGGATTTGAAATAGCGCAACTGGAGTTCCATCACCTCCACTAGCTTTGTTCGTAGTGATGCTTCCTAAGGCCCCCTTGACTTCACATTCCAGGATGTCTGGCTCTAGGTGAGTGATCACATCACTGAGGTTATCTGGGTCATGAAGATCTTTTTTGTATAGTTCTTCTGTGTATTCCTGCCATCTCTTATTATCTTCTGCTTCTGTTAGATCCATACCATTTCTGTCCCTTACTGAGCCCATCTTTGCATGAAATGCTCCGTTTGTATCTCTAATTTCTTGAAGAAATCCCTAGTCTTTCCCATTCTGTTGTTTCCCTCTATTTTTTTGCATTGATCCCTGAGGAAGGCTTTCTTATCTCTCCTTGCTATTCTTTGGAACTCTGCATTCAAATGGATATATCTTTCCTTTTCTTCTTTGCTTTTCGCTTCTCTTATTTTCTCAGTTATTTGTAAGGCCTCATCAGACAACCATTTTGCATTTTTGCAATTCTTTTTCTTGGGGATGGTCTTGATCCCTGCCTCCTGCACAATGTCACAAACCTCCATCCATAGTTCTTTAGGCACTCTGTCTATCAGATCTGATCCCTTGAATCTATTTGTCACTTCTACTGTATAATCATAAGGGATTTGATTTAGGTCATACCTGAATAGTCTAGTGGTTTTCCCTACTTTCTTCAATTTAAGTCTGAATTTGGCAATAAGGAGTTCATGATCTGAGCCATACTCAGCTCCTAGTCTTGTTTTTGCTGACTGTATAGAGCTTCTCCATTTTTGGCTACAAAGAATATAATCAATCTGATTTCGGTGTTGACCATCTGGTGATGTCCATGTGTAGAGTCTTCTCTTGTGTTGTTGGAAAAGGGTGTTTGCTATGACCAGTGTGTGCTCTTGGCAAAACTCTGCTAGCCCTGCCCTGCCTCATTTTGTACTCCAAGGCCAAATTTGCCTGTTACTCCAGATAGCTCTTGACTTCCTACTTTTGCACTCCAGTCTCCTATAATGAAAAGGACATCTTTTTTGGGTGTTAGTTCTAAAAGGTCTTGTAGGTCTTCACAGAACCATTCAGCTTCTTCAGCATTATTGGTCAGGGCATAGACTTGGATTACTGTGATATTGAATGGGCTGCCTTGCAAACAAACAGAGATCATTCTGTTGTTTTTGATATTGCACCCAAGTACTGCATTTTGGACTCTTTTGTTGACTATGATGGCTACTCCATTTCTACTAAGGGATTCTTGCCCAGAGTAGTTGATCTAATGGTCATCTGAATTAAATTCACCCATTCCAGTCCATTTTAGTTCACTGAGTCCTACAATGTCAATGTTCACTCTTGCCACCTTGATTCATGGACCTAACACTCCAGGTTCCTACGCAATATTGCTCTTTACAGCATCAGACTTTACTTCCATCACCCATCACATCCACAACTGGGTGTTGTTTTTGCTTTGGCTGTCTCTTCATTCTTTCTCGAGTTGTTTTTCCACTGATCTCCAGTAGGATATTGGGCACCTACCAATCTGGGAAGTTCATCTTTCGGTGTCATACTTTATTGCCTTTTCATACTGTTCATGGGGTTCTCAAGGCAAGAATACTGAAGTGGTTTGCCATTCCTTCTCCAGTGGACCACAGTTTGTCAGAACTCTCCTCCATGACCCGTCCATCCCAGATGGCCCTACAGGACATGGCTCATAGTTTCACTGAGCTGGACAAGACCATGGTCCGTGTGATCAGTTTGGTTAGTTTTCTGTAATTGTGGTCATATGCATATGGACCTCTTGTTCCTACTTTGCCTAACAACCAAACAATAAAGCCATTAATTTATTAATTAGCTGTTAAGTCCCTATTCCCATCCCTTCACCACCAAACATAGGGTGCTGTGAGCTATGTAAAAATACCCCAGTGAATCAGAGCAATCATGGACTAAGAGTGAGATGAATCAAAAGGAGCACTTTTTGACAAAAAGAAAAGAAAAAGAAAAGAGCCAACCTTCAGAAGCAAATACTAGAGGAAACCCATGAAATACAAACTTTATGATTCAACTTTTCAAAACATTATGTGGTTTCACATGCCTCCTCTAGTCACTAAAGCTTTAGGCAATAAATATGATTTGTGAGATTATCATAGTACCCCTCTGAGGGCACTGAAATGATGCAATGAGAAATTCCTGATTTTCAGAAATTCCAGGAAAGTCTCTCAATTTGACTTGTTACTGGCCAAATAAGGTTGAAATCCACATAGCATACCAGGGAAATAACACTGAAAGTAATCTTACTTGGTTTGCACTAAAAGCTTTCTGCATGGTGACTAATAAAAGTGGCTTATATACCCTATCAATAACTGAACATTGATGAGCATTACAGGAAAGAATAAAACTTAGCAGATGTCTATTTGTACAGTGATGAAAAAAAAAAGAATTGTGAAATTTTCCTACAATATAAATATAGTCATCATCATAGTTTTAGCATGGCATTTTTATACATTTCCTTACTCTTTCAAATCATTGAAAATTACCTTTAGTATTAGATAACAATATTTCAGTACCACTGTATTAGCAAACCATTTTTACATATTTCATGATACTCATCATAGCACTATGATTAAGAAGTATTTTCACCAATTTTAGAAAAAGAAACTGAGTCTTAAGAACATAGAAGTAAATTAGCTATACCCATAAAGGCAGCAAGAGATCCAAACTGAGATTTTTTTGACCCCATATTGTAATATTGCAGTACAGCTGCAAGCTTAATAAATTATTTTGAAACATAATTATTTTTTTGGATTGGATTTGATTTTGGAACAGACTTAAGTTATCTGGCACGAAGACTTCTAAATAATGTGAATATTCAGAAAGATAATGCTATATAAAATTTTTTAAAGATGTTATCTATTGCTCTGAAGATAATTTCAAAAGAGAAAAACAAGGAGGACTTTGAAGAATAATGGTATATTGGAATCCAGGAACACTTCAAAGGCAACAAATTTCATGTATGAAAATAGCTGGCATGATATTATACACATAGTAGACAACATTAGCAAAAATTTTTAAAGAAAGCATTTGTATGTATAAGCACAGATAAGATTTTCTAATAAATTATCAAACTCATCAGAAAATTTTGCATAGATATTAGGAATATAAATTAGTACAGACTCTCTTAAAATAACTTGGTAAAAGTTACTAAAAGCCTTAACATGACTCTCTATTTTGGTCTATTTCTTCCAATTTAATGATTTAACTTAAAGAATTAAGTGTCCATCAAGATTTTTTTTCCAAAATGTTCACTGTGGTATTCATTGTTTATATGTAAACATTTGTAAAAAGAAAACAAAATATCGAGTCAAAGTCAAATAACAGGGGCCTCACTAAGGGGTTCAGACGGTAAAAATCTGCCTGCAGTGCAGGAGACCTAGGTTCTATCTCTGGGTCACAAAGATCCCCTGGAGAAGGGAATGGCAACCCACTTCAGTAGTCCTGCCTGGAGAACTCCATGGACAGAGGAGCCTGGCAGGCCACTTACTGTCCATGGGGTCACAGAATTGGACACGACTGAGCAACTAACACTAACCAACTTAATACTGTTCAACTATTAAGATTTTAAAGAATTCTATTTATAAAAGGACTATTTTAAACACATACCTACAAAGCAAAGAGAGCAAAACAAAGATTATATATACAAAAAGGTAAAAGGTTAATCATCTCTGGTTTGTGAGATCATTTACAATTTTCTCCTTATCTTTTCACAATATTTATGTTGGGTACATGATTTTTTAACAGACATGTACACTGTTTTAAAGTCAGTATTTTAATAAGAGTCAACATGGATTGAGTTTTAACCGTGTGATAGACATGGTTCTCATCCTTTTACATATGTAATGTAATTTACTTCTCATAAAAAGCATTGATGTTGAGCTATTTATCCTGCTTAATAGGTGAGAAAACTGGGGCAGAGACACTAAACAACCAGACTAACATGACCTTTCAAATAAACATCTAAGCGAGCATCTGAACCGAATCATCTGACTCCAGACTCGTGTGCATCAGGACCACGCTCTACTACTCATGCTATACAGGTGGCTTAGGGATGTGTCAGAATACATTAACATCATGGAGGAAGCAATCTCCTGCAACTGTGACTCTTGTCTCCAAAGCTGAATAATCCTGTGGGTGAGATGGCTTGTGATTCTGATAATATATGAAGTGTACTTAACTTACCCTATATATAACTAGTTTTCATGAATGTGTTACTTCTCCTGCCAACGCAAAGGCTGTTTAACAGGGAGGGGTAGTACATTTATTTACATTCATTTTGTGATCATCTAGTTAGATCCATTTACAGTATATCAGGCACTGGACTAAAGTCTGAGAAAAATTATCTACTTATACCACTCACGGCCATAAATTTAACATGGAAGGGAATGCACTCCTTTTTTTTTTTTTTAACTATCTGACCAACATTTATTTTTATTTTTATTGGAGTATAGCTACTCCACAAGGTTGTGCTAGCTTTTACTATATGGCAAAGTGAATTAGCCATATGTATACATATATTCCCACCTTTTGGATCTCCTCCCCATTTAGGGGAAGGAGGGAAGGAGGGTAGGATGAATTGGGAGATTGGGAGTGACTTAAATACACTGCCATGTATGGAATAGATGGCTAAATGGAAACCAACTATATAATATAGGGACCTCTGCTGGGGCAAACACTCTTAATTGATGCCATTTCTTGACCACAGGAAGGGAGCACAACTTTAAGAGAAAGGATATTCAGGCTGTTTCCTTGCTAAAAATATGTTTCTTAGGCACTTCCACCTGCATAGATTGAAGACAGCACAATTAATCTTACTGATTTCAAAAATTTCTGCTAAATGCATTGGCAAATATAATGTCCTCAAAACCAAAGTTATTAAAATTACAAAGATGTTCATGTTAGTTGCTCAGTCGTGCCTGACTCTGCGACCCCATGGACCGAAATCCACCAGACTCTTCTGTCCATGGGATTTTCCAGGCAAGAATACTGGAGTGGGTTGCCATTTCCTTCTCCATGGGATCTTCCCCACCCAGGGATCGAACCCAGGTCTCCTGCACTACAAGCAGATTCTTTACCAACTGAGCTATGAGGGAAGACCTTACAAAGATGTCAGTCAGTCACAATAATAAAAATATGTTTTTATTTCATATTATCATGGCATTATCAACTAGGAAGACATAAACACAATTTTGCTATAGATGAAAACTACTGATGGACATTTTTGTGGTTACTGACTCCATTTAAGTACACTCTGAAAAATTAAGAGTCTAATTTTTTGGCTATCATTTTTGATCTTTAAAATTATCTATTTTAAGAATTTTTACAATCAGATCCCCGTTCTTATTAAAAAAAATTCTAGAAGAATTCAGGTGTTATTAGCATCAATTTACTTTACACCTTATATTTGTTCCTATTCTCTAAATACCATGTGAGTTTCGTGTAACATGAAAACACTCATGTCTTACAGCTTTTGGAGGCTTTATTACATAAAATGCACAGCATGATAAATCTAAATAAACATCCTTTAAGTAGGAATTCAAGGTATACAAAGGTTAATGTGTGTCAAGGAGTTTTAGTCCTATTTTGTTTATAAGGAAGATATTTATTAATTCCTGGATAAATAGGTAAAAGTGTAACAGATGCAAATCCAAGCAGCTGCACATGGTCTCATGAATAAGCCGACCTCTCGTAGGCACCTGGTGACATGTTTCACTAAGTACTGCCTGAGTTATAGATACACTAACTAACAGCTGCTCAGAAAATGCCCTTCTTGGCTCATATTTTATACCAATTGAAAAAAGAAATGTTTAAGTAGTATGCAAGAGAAAAAAACTCAATGTTTAAATGGTACTCTAATTGCAAGAACAATTTAGAAACAGAGAACTAAAACCTTGATTTCCCTAATGTGAAAATACTGTGTATGCCCTTCAAGTATTTTATAAAATGAAACACAAATCACAGTGATTACAGAGCTACTAATGACTGAAGTTGCATTCTTTGCTCTCTTTTATTTTAGGCGTTAATTTTGTTGGAAAAAAATATCCTTTATGAAGACCAAAATTCTGGGAACTATTGAGGTTCTAGTCACAGAGACAGGTAGACTGTGGGGAATTAAATATCTGTACACGTCTGCATCTATAAATAGGGTTGTACATGAGATGGAGCAACCAGATGTGTTCCCATGCGTTGGTGTGACTCACGTGTGCACACTAGGGCCACTGCATTTTGTTACCTGTATCTTCTCCTGAGTACAGAGTGTGGTCAATTAAAACTCTCAGATTTATTTTTTATGAAAGGATATTTCCAAGTTTAATATATCTGATTCTATATTTTCCTGATTGATTTTTCCTCGTGTTAAATTCTCCACTGTTCTTGCTTTGAGCTGTAATTACCCATTACTTAACTTAAATATTGAATTCTTCAAATATTTTTCTGTTCCATCCACTTGTACACTTAAATGAGGACTGGTTTTAGTCTCTTAGAAGTTTATTCACTGTTTATATAATTTTGCAGTATTTTTCCCTTTTTTTATAAATCAATAAATAAGCCTCATTTTCATACTTTATGATGAATCCAAATATGTAATATAGGAAACAGAGAGCTAACTTGATTGGAATTAATTGGCTTATGCCTAGAGGTCAATTATTGCTCTTCCTACTCCTACATAGCCATTCTGAAAAGATTATAGGTTTAAAAAAAGAAGAAAGTGATGTATATTTATAATAAGACAGTAGGAATCAATATGAGAAAGCCCTTTGCAGATGGTAACACTGGGGAAGAAAGACAGATGGGTTTGTGTCATGTGGATACCAAAGAGCATGGACTATCTGGCTCAGATGGTTGTGGCAGGAAGGAATGGAAAAACATGTAGGGACAAGGCCCTGAGGAGTGACCCTGGAACACACGAACAGCAGGGATAGCCCAGGGAAACATGGCAGCTTAGAAGCTCACCAAGCGTTTCTCTAGGCTTCCACAATCAAGTCTAAGAACAGAAAGGTAAGACAAGGCCACCGGGTCCCAGGAGGATGAAATGCTGCTGAAGAACTACACTGTAAACCTGGAAGGGACTTCTGAGATTCTTTTTCCTTAAATAAAGACATAATTGGTAACTTTGCAAGTGCTGCTGACAACGTTATACTTACAATACCACAGATCTTCCTCTACAATTTCCCTGAAGATGGAGAAGAAAAATCAATTGTTTAATCCATGCAAAAATAAAAAATAAAAGGGAAACCTGCCAATGTAGTTTGACTAACAAACCACTGGAGTTGTGGTTTGAGTATAATGGATTCCCTCTTCCATTGCCTCTAATCTAATTAATTCCTCATAATGTCCTCATTCCATCAGATGTGTTTACCAGCCAAGTTGTATTAAGATGATTTTTTTAATAGCTTCATTGAAAAAAATGGATAGAATGTGGGTAATTGAAGCAAACAGAAACTTCAAAGTCTTTTGTTTCTGATGACCATTGCTCTCTTATTACAAGTGTCTTTAGTAGAAACAGAATCTCTTCTTTTCTGAAACAACACACACAGAATGTGCTTAAATTTAGGATTATCATCCCACACTTCCTAATTATTACACCTGTATAATTATTAATGGTGTTCTCTTTTACTAGAAAAAGTGCTCTGATTTGGACAATAAATGACACAGGCTACCCTAATACACATTGACAGGAATGTCAATTTAAATAAAACATTGTAACAAATTGATATGATGATTTTAGCAGATCAAGCCAGTGGATGTATATATTTTGTAACTTTACAATTTATTAAAATTCCAGAAGAAAGGATTTAAGCTTCACTTATTTGGTTTGGGGGCTTTCTTGATAGCTCAGTTGGTAAAGAATCCACCTGCAGTGCGGAAGACCTAGGTTTAATCCCTGGGTTTGGGAAGATTCCCTGGAGAAGGGAAAGGCTACCCACTCCAGTACTCTGACCTGGAGAATTCCATGGACTGTATAGTCTATGGGGCCACAAAGAGTCAGACACACCCAAGTAATTTTCACTTTCACTTATTTGGTTTTTATATTATTTGTTATCTTTAATGTGCTTCTTTTTTGTAAATGACTATGCCAGGCATAGTGGTAAAGAATCCACATGCCAATGCAGGGGCAGCAAGAGACACAAGTTCCATCCCTGGGTCAGGAAGATCCCCTGGAGAAGGAAATGGCAACCCACTCCAGTATTCTTGCCTGGAAAATTCCAGGCAGAGGAGCCTAGCAGGCTATAGTCCAGGGGGTCACAAAGAGTTGGACGAGACTGAGCATGCACGCATACACACACACACACACACCACCTTTCTCTACTTCACATCCCTGAGTTCACCAAGGCTATGAATAATGAATCAGACCTGAATTCTTCCCAATCTTTACACTTCTGGTCTTTATTAGAGAGGGCAGTCAAATGGTGATGGAAGCCATGTGGGGGAGCTAGACAGGGAGACAGAGGGAGCAGAGTGGCTTTCTTCTGGAGAAGAGCAGGCACACAGTGCAGCTGCTACAGCTAGCAGCCTCGCTGAGAGCTGAGCATCACTCCCCCTCAGCCTCACACCAGTGCCAAAATCCCCATCGGGAGGCACTGACGGAACAGCAACTAGGAAGGCACACAGAAGCTGTATGGTGCCCCAGCCACATCAGTGCAGGACTGCATAATGTGCACAGCTACCTCCTCAAGGCCAGCAAGAGACTCTGCATTCCAGGGGCCACGTCTTAGTCACCACTCTTGTCCCAGCATCTTATAAGGGACTTGACACAGGACAGATATTCATAAAACAGTTGTTGAAAGCAGACACCATCACTATTGGATCCCACCTCCTTCCTCTGGCTCCTCAAACACACTCAGGCAATCGTATGTCCATTTCATTCCGAAGACAAAGTGGCTGTTTTTAATAAAGCAGCAGTTTAAGTGAATCCCAGGTCTACTTTCTCACTCAAAGACTATCTTTTGTGTGCTTGAGCAAGACTCTGAATGAATTCCAGGCTTCACTTCATTTTAGTAATAGCCAAATTCTAATCAGGGCTGTATATTCTCAGCTTCCATCTCTTGTCTCTCTGCCTGCCTTTCTCCTCCCCTCTGTTTTCTTTCTCTGTCTACTCCCGTTCTTTTCTTACTCTCCCCGCCTTAACTTCTCTTTCTCGCTTATCCTCTCCCTCCGTTTCCTTTCTATTCTCTTCCTTTTTCTCTCTTCCTAAAAATTAAACTAAATAGCTCACTTGAAGCGTGGTGTCAAGTTAAGATTGTAATGTCTAGTATGCTAGAATGAGAACTGTCCTTTGGGAATTACTTTTTTCCCCCCTTTGTTTTCAGTTCAGTTCAGTATGCCCTAAAAATTAAACTAGGCTTCCCTGGTGGCTCAGTTGGTAAAGAATCCTCCTGCAATGCAGAAGACCCAGATTGGATCCCTTGGTCAGGAAGATCCCCTGGAGAGGAAATGGCAACCTACTCTAGTATGCTTGCTTAGGAAATCCCAAAGAGAGAGGTGCCTGGCAGGCTACCGTCCATGAGGTCACTAAGAGTTGGCCAGGACTTAGCAACTTCACCACAAAATTAAACTACATGTTAATAGGACTTAATTTTGCTTTCCCACCTTTATCTCAGTAAGTAATAAATGTGTGTGAAAGATAAAAGTTCTCTTTTGAAAATGAACAGTTGGGGGCTACTGTTAAATGTCAAAATTAATTATATTTATAAACATATTGACAATGAATTTATTCCAAACGCAAAAGTCTAAAAAATAAAACTATGCTTGAAAGCAAATGCCGTACAGAAACACCTGAATGCTGAGCTGATATAAAGTATATGCAAGTTGTCTTTGGACAGTTACCTGATTTTAGTTCAAAGTGTTTTGTTGTTGTTCTTGCGTCCTAGAGAATGTAGCTCAAAAGCAAAAGGGACTTTGAATTGAACTTTTAATTCCATTTGCTGTGGGTAGGTTTGTATCAGTTGAACTGTCATGTGGGTCCCTTCTTCTAGGAAAACCTCCTAGCAAAAATTCCTACTGTTAATGACCTCCAGGGGCAAAGAATGCAACTTTTCAAACTTGGTAGTAGTGCTGACACAAAGTAACAAGCATCCTCTGGTACCCTCTGTCATCATTAATTTACACTGTCTTGTAATACACAAAAAAGACAGACAGACCAAGAACCTACTATTTTAAGAAAAGCTACATTCACTGTTCAGCCATATAAGGAAGTTAAGACACAGAGCCAGTGAGGGCAATGACAGAAAGCTACTAATAGAGTTCCTTTACTATTCAGGAACAAGAGGAAATAAATACTGTGAGAGAGAATAGACGGTAATTGGGCATGTCGCAGAGATGGAAGGATTATAGCATTTAGAGTTTTTCCTGCTTCTCAAACTCAGTTAATCATGGCTCTTCTAGACTGATGGAGTGTGGGGGGCATCATGGTGAATGCATGTTCAAGAATCCAGAGAGGATACATCTTTTCTTCTAGTTTCCCATCTTCAGGCTGCACAACCACACGCAGTCAGGATCACAGCACTGTGGCCTTCGTGTTTGTCTCTGCGTCGCCTATGACAGCCACGTGACGGGAAAGACCAGCCCGGAGGAGACTAACCTCTACAGTCAGGCAGCCCTACTGCTAAATTCCAGGTCCCCTCTCATTAGCTGTTTGACCCAAAGAAAAGCAGTTACTCTCCAAGCCTCAATTTCTCCAACTATAAAGTGAGTACAATAGCACTCAACCAATAGCTTTATGGTGGCTCAGACGGTAAAGAATCTGCCTGCAATACGGGAGACGTGGGTTCGATCCCTGGGTTGGGAAGATCCCCTGGAGGAGGGCATGGCGACCCACTCCAGTATTCTTGCCTGGAGAATCCCCACGGACAGAGGAGCCTGAGGGTCTACCGTCCATAGGGTCGCAAAGTGTCGGACACAACTGGGCAACTAAGCACAGCAATATAATTGTTGTGAGGATTTAATCAAATGAATATTGTAAGGAAAATAGCATGAAACCCAGCTCGCTATACATCTTAAAACCATCTCTCCACCACCGTCACCTCCCTCTCTCCATCACAGTCAAAACTACCACCTCCCACACCATCACTATGACCACCATCACCACCTACACCACTACCACCACCATTACCACTACTTATACCATGACCATATTCAAAATCACAACCTCCAATACCACCATCATTATTATTATCAGCACCACCACCACCCTGTCCAAAGCTACCGCCTCCAACACCATCACTATCACCTCAGTATCACTGGCATTACTACCACCATCACCACACCATCAAAACATTTACCATTGTCATCTTCATTTCACAGGGAAAGAAACTGACTCAGAGCTTAAGTATCTTCGCTGAAAGGTACAAAGCCAGTAGGGAGAGCTCCAACCTGGGCACAGAACCCAAGTCGAGAGCTCCTCCTATGTCCATCTTTTATCTCGGGAAGTCTAACATGGAAAAGTACAGAGGGCTTTGTTTCAAGGGTCACCAAGTACTTTGTTTCAAGGGCTTCAAGGGTCCCAAGTACTCAGGATCTCTCATACCTAAGCTTTAAAAATTGTATCTAGAAATAAAATATTCCAGGTTGCGTCATTAATAGCTGAATTCCTGGGCATAATGAAATCTCTCCGATTTCTGCTTTGGCTGTTCTTGCCCCTTGCTTCTGTGTCTTCAATGATCACAAAGCACACAATGACTATTCCCCTATGTAACCCTGTGGAGACATTGTAAGAGGGAAAGAAAATGTCATGGAGAACACAAGTCCTGGGGAGAAAGGCAGGAAATAAAAGGCATTGTTGATTTCGCCTAGCTCTACAGAGAGACAGCTGTATAGGCCTGTGAAAAGAAAGAGCTCTGGCTGGCTCAACCTTTGGCAAGCAGATCTGGTATTACGTAGGCAGTCTGTTGAGCCAGGAAAGGAAGCAAAGGAGGAGATTTCCTTTAATTCTGGCCATATTGTTGACCGCTTGTTTTCCCCTCCAGGACCTTCTGGACTTCCCCACTCCCAGGACAGAAGCTGCAAGACAGTGTGGGTAGCCACAGCAGAACCCCACTTGCTGCTGGTCTGCTCCATCAACACCTTCCACAAGGTTCCCCTCAGCTGGCTCACCCAAGGCAATTATAAAGATCACCTCTAGTGCCACAGACCCACTTTACATTTGGATGTCCTTTCTTCCTTTCCCACCACTGGGCACAGAGCCACATCTGCTGTTCTAAGGATAACCCTTAAGAGTTGCATAGCATTTAGAACATGATAGCAGCCTAACAGGCAGTGCTAGTAGTAAAGAAGGCACCTGCCAATGCAGGAGACATAAGAGACTTGGGTTCAATCCCTGGGTCGGGAAGATCCCCTGGAGGAGGGCATGGCAACCCACTCCAGTATTCTTGCCTAGAGAATTCCATGGACAGAGGAGCCTGGTGAGCTACAGTCCATATGGTCACAGAAAGTTGGACATGACTGAAGCGACTTAGCACACACACACACAGGGACCTAACAGCTTTCCCATCCCAAAGAATGAATCTCCAGTGAGTGGATTTCAGTAACCATGACAGAACATGGTGGAGATCCTTTACAGGAAAACCTCTATGGTTCTCAAGATACTGAAATCCACAGGCAATTTTCTATACCTTGGCTAACAAAGAGCAGTGAAACAACAAATAAAATCCTATCATAGGTGTTATACCCTGAAGGTGGCTCCATTCCAAAGAATTCAGCATGCTTAAATCTCTTTTCATGGGTTACCAGAGTCCTCAGGAAAGAAAAGCAAAGAAAATCTCTCCCTACTTCACAATATGATGTGAAATCTACTTGGGTTCTACCGAGATGACAGTTGCACACTGGTTAACTCTGAGAAAATGGAGTCAGAAGGAAGGAAAAATGGGCTAAGGACTATTCCAGTGGCTACAGCACTAAAGGAAATTAAAACTGTTTCTAGAGACCAAGGACGAATCCCACTAAGTGCAAAAGACAATACTGGCAATATTTTTTTAGAAATCTTGTAAAGTTTCCTTATAAACAATAAGAGGCATTGAGATACAGAGGGGCAAGCACATAAGCTGATTTTTAAGTAGATCATACACTTTTCTTTTTTCAACAATTTAAAATTTTTATGCTATTGTAGTAAAAAGCACTTGATAAGATCCAACTCTAAAGATTTTTAAGTACATGGCACAATATTGTTAACTACAGGTATGATGTTGTATGGCAGACTTCTAGAACTAACTCATTTTGCATTAACTGAAACTTTATACCTGTTGATTAACAACTGTCCATTTTCCCTTCCATTTCCTCCAACAACCACCATCCTGCTCTTGCATCTATGAGTGATATATACTATTTCAGATATCTCATATAAGTAGAATCATGCAACACTGGTCAGTTTGTGACTGGCTTAAAGGGATGTACACTCAGATTAATTTAAATGCCTTCATAATGATTTAAAATCCCATTAAATGAACTAAGGCCATTTGGGGCATTATTTAGCATGGATGGACCTAAAGATTATCATGCTTAAGAGAAGTCCCACAGAGAAAGACAAATGCCAAATGATATCACTTATATGTGGAATATAAAATATGACACAAATGAGCTTATCTACAAAAGAGAAACAGATTCGCAGACACAGAACAGACCTGTGGTTGCCAAAGTGGGGCAGGGAGAGAGACGGAGGGGGAGTTTGTGGTTAGCGGATGCAAAATGGTAATATACAGAATGCATAGGTCCTACTCTATAGGATATGGAACTATATTCAACATCCTATGATAAACAATAATGGAAAAGAATATAAACAAAAATGTGACTCGCTTTGCTGCACACCTGAAACTAACAACACTGTAAATCAACCGTAATTTTAAAAAATAAAATTCCATTAAAGAAAATTAATGTTCACTGAGTCTTTCATTAAGAACCATCCAATATATTGAAAATGTCCATACTCAGGTTTACCAAGTTACGATTCCATCCTAAAATGAACATCACTTTTCTCTCCAATTATGCCTTCTGCAAATGCAAATATTTTACCCCAAATTAAGGCTTCTCCTACAACTTATAGCTTATCTTTGGAATGACATTTATACTGATTAAAATATGTTATCTCATTATCCCCCGTTTTAGAGTATTCGGAGATACTTCTTCTATTTCCTTCAAAATAATTAGTCCAGAACTGAGTGCAAATTAGTAACTTAGTATGTACAGACTGATTGATAAATTCTTCTCTAACCCTGAACCAGAAAATCAATCAGCCCCCTATGTGATGGCCTTGAATGATGACTCAGAAGGCAGTCCTATAAACACTTCAGTGTGTCTAAACTATGACATCTCATTTGCTAAGATAAAATTTCTTTACATAATTCTATTATAACCCCAAACTCTAATCTGCAGTGGGAAAATGAGATTACAGTAGCAAAGGCAGCAATCTAGTTGACATGGTAAACAACCCTTCTGCACATAATCAATTTAGGTTCCCAGAAGCGGTGAATTAGAACTTGTAATTTTTTTTTTTTTGGCTCTAAACCTGTCTTATTTTTTATAGTAGTTATGCATTCATGAAAACATATGCATTTATAAAAATATTTCTTGTAATTACAATTTAGATTTTCAAATGATATTACATGTGGTTTGCTTGTAAAAGAGATAAATATTCCAGTCTGAAAAGATAATCCAAAGTGGAAGTCCATTAAAACCCTACAATTATTCCATCTAAATTTTTTATATTACTTGGGAAAATTTTTTATCAATGTAAGGTATCATGCCTCCATCATTTTAATTGGCTAAATGTCACAGATAAATACTTTTGCCACAAAGTAAATCTAGAATATGTTGGATTCAAGGTAGTATGAGCTAATAGGCTTTTTTGTCTAACACTATTTTCTCTAGTATTGTTCACCATTTCTGATTTCCCCCCAAATACAATTATTGTTCTTTTTCTGATCATTTCAAATTTTCCTAATATTTTTTTCATTTTTTATAGCTGACTGCCTTCTCTTTCTACTCTCTGAATTGTTTTATCATATAGCTAAGTCTTTATTCCTTGGTATTCTATAGAGCAAGAAAAGAATACTGGTAATATAAATAGCAAAAACAAAGTACTTATTTTCCCTGGAATATAATAACGATTCCATAAAGCTTATATGGAATTTCTTTTCTAGATATTTTTCAAAAAAGAAAGTGATGTAAATATTTTGCATCCAAGAGCTATATTTGTTGAGATGTCTTACATATTGTATTTGCTATTTGCTAATAGCTATTGCTATTGTATTAGCAATACAATAAATATTATATTGCTAATGAAGTTGCAATCAAACTTGTAAACATTAATAGTCTTTAAAGCTAAATTAATTTTGGACAGATCCATTGCTTAACAAATTATGGCTAGAAACTCCCAGTAAAATGATTTGCTAAGCGACCTACATACTTCATTTTCCAACTTTGCATTTTAAATATATAGCAGTAAATGCTCATGATGTTTTGAGTAATCTTCCAAAAATGATATTATTGTTGAGCTATAACTAAGTAATTAAATTTGATTTGTATCTGCACTAGTTAATTAACCTTAACATTTTCCAGAACAGTCAAGCTAATGTTAGACCTTGAAACACCGAACAACATTTTCTATAATTATTACCAAGAAACAAGCATCATTAAAGAACAAACATTAGTAGCACTTCAAATTTTTGGATGTCACCTTCCTAACCACAAATCAAATTAGCATATTCTTCATTTATTTTTTATTAGCTGTTAACATTAGACAGAATTCCCTGTTGAAATTCAAGATTAGCTAGCATGGGTTTAGTATTTGTCATTGATTGTGTTTATACAAAAGCATGTGCTAATTGTTAATTATATCTGTCTAATGAGTGTTTGCATTGTAATTTTCAAATGTTTTGCTGAGAATAAATTTTATTTGAGACCACAAGCAGCACTTACCACTTAATGCTATTTTCCTAAAATATGGATTTTGATCTTTAAAAGGGTCAAGTTGAAATAATTCAACTCATTTATATAAAAATATGAATGAGGACAGACACGCTTATTTTATAAATTTAAATGACTTTTTCTACACTAAAACTGAGGTCAAAGATTAGGCATCTATCTTATTCTTGAAAATAAAAATCTGACTGCATTTTGATCTCCCTCCCTGATCAGATTGAACTCTACTTCTACCTTGGTTAATGACTTCTTAATTAGATATACTGTAAATCCAGGCTTTTCAAGGAATTGTTTTAAGCTACTGTGGAAAGCATCATAAATTCTGGTTTATGCATATCATTAAACAAACCAAAAAAAAAAAAAGATTTGAAAAACTATCTAATAAAACTGTTCAGTTCAGTTGTTCAGTGGTCTCTGACCCCCTGGACTGCAGCACGCCAGGCCTCCCTGTCCATCACCAACTACTGAGTCCACTCAAACTCATGTCCATTGAGTCAGTGATGCCATCCAGCCATCTCATCCTCTGTCCTCCCCTTTTCCTCCCACCTTCACTCTTTCCCAGAATCAGGGTCTTTTCAAATGAGTCAGTTCTTCGCATCAGGTGGTCCAAGTATTGGAGTTTCAGCTGTAGCATCAGTCCTTCCAATGAATATGCAGGACTGATCTCCTTTAGGATGGACTGGTTGGATCTCCTTGCAGTCCAAGGGACTCTCAAGAGTCTTCTCCAATACCACAGTTCAAAAGTATCAATTCTTTGGCACTCAGCTTTCTTTATAGTCCAACTCTCACATCCATACATGACTACTGGAAAAACCATAGCTTTTACTAGATGGGACTTTGTTGGCAAAGTAATGTCTCTGCTTTTTAATATGCTGTCTAGGTCATTCATAACTTTTCTTCCAAGGAACAAGCATCTTTGAATTTCATGGCTGCAGTCACCATCTACAGTGATTTTGGAGCCCCAAAAATAAAGTCAGCCACTGTTTCCACTTTTCCCCATCTATTTGCCATGAAATGATGGGACCAGATGCCATGATGTTAGTTTTCTGAATGTTGAGCTCTAAGCCAACTTTTTCACTCTCCTCTTTCACTTTCATCAAGAGGCTCTTTAGTTCTTCTTCACTTTCTGCCATAAGGGTAGTATCATCTGCATATGTGAGGTTATTGATATTTTTGACAATCTTGATTCCAGCTTGTACTTCATCCAGCCCAGCATTTCTCATGATGTACTCTGCATATAAGTTAAATAAGCACGGTGACAATATACAGCTTTGACGTACTCCTTTTCCTATTTGAAACCAGTCTGCTGTCCCATGTTCAGTTCTAACTGTTGCTTCTTGGCCTGAATTCAGATTTCTCAGGAGGCAGATCAGGTGGTCTGGTATTCCCATCTCTTTCAGAATTTTCCACAGCTGGTTGTGATCCACACAGTCAAAGGCTTTGGCATAGTCAATAAAGCAGAAGTATATGTTTTTCTGGAACTCTCTTGCTTTTTCGATGATCCAACGGATGTTGGCAATTTGATCTCTGGTTACTCTAGCTTTTCTAAATCCAGCTTAAACATCTGGAAGTTGTTCACATACTGTTGAAGATTGGCTTGGAGAATTTTGAGCATTAGTTTGCTAGTGTGTGAGATGAGTACAATTGTGTGGTAGTTTGAGCATTCTTTGTCACTGCCTTTTTTTGGGATTGTAATGAAAACTGACCTTTTCCAGTTCTGCGGCCACTGTTGAGTTTTCCAAATTTGCTGGCATATTGAGTGCATCACTTTCACAGCATCATCTTTTAGGATGTGAAATAGCTCAACTGAAATTCCATCACTGGACAGACCGGTGTTGACAAAGTAAAGTCTTTGCTTTTTAATATGCTGTCTAGGTTGTGGCAACCCACTCCAGTATTCTTGCCTGGAAAAATCCATGGACGGAGGAGCGTGATAGGCTACAGTCCATGGGGTCTCAAAGAGTCGAACACGACGGAGTGACTTTACTATATTGGTCATAACTTTTCTTCCAAGAAGCAAGTGTCTTTTAATTTCATGGCTGCAGTCACCATCTGCAGTAATTTTAAAGCTGAGGGGTATCCATAGTCCTATCCATGTATTTTAGGTTTTTGAGAACGTCATCTCTCAAGATTACCTTTGTAATTGGATGAAATATAAATTCATTTTAAAAGATAAAAACTAAGTTGTGTCTACATACTTCACCTAGACTACATGATGACAAACTCCTTTTAACTTGGATCTGACTGTATGGACCTGACGTTGGAAACAACTACCAGTGGAAAAACAATCCATTAAAAAAAAAAAACAATAGAATAAGGGATCTTTGATAATATTATGTTTTCCCAGATGCATTTTGTTTGAATCTTTGGTGCCTAGATTAAGGCTAAGTACCAGTCACCGCAACAAATTTATTCAAGCAATAGACCTATTAATTATCTTCAAACCTTGTCGGTAGTAAAACTCTATAACACTAAGATGAAAATTCCTTAAAATTTTAAAAAGAAGAAAAAAATGCAAGGATGTACTTTCATTAAACTTATAAATAACATGTTTTGTCATTACTAAAAGTTCATATTTCAACTTACCACATAAAAGATAGGAAGAATTTTACAGCACTATGAGAAGGCAATGGCACCCCACTCCAGTACTCTTGCCTGGAGAATCCCATGGATGAAGGAGCCTGGAAGGCTGCAGTCCATGGGGTCGCTGAGGGTCGGACGCGACTGAGCGACTTCACTTTCACTTTTCACTTTCATGCATTGGAGAAGGAAATGACAACAACCCACTCCAGTGTTATTGCCTGGAGAATCCCAGGGATGGGGGAGCCTGGTGGGCTGCCGTCTATGGGGTCGCACAGTCGGACATGACTGAAGTGACTTAGCAGCAGCAGGAATGGCTATTCATCTAGAATATTCCTAAGAACACATACTAGAGAAGGTGATGGCACCCCACTCCAGTACTCTTGCCTGAAAAATCCCATGGACGGAGGAGCCTGGTAGCTGCAGTCCATGGGGTCTCGAAGAATCGGACACGACTGAGCGATTTCCCTTTCACTTTTCATTTTCATGCATTGGAGGAGGAAATGGCAACCCACTCCAGTGTTCTTGCCTGAAGAATCCCAGGGACGGGGAGCCTGGTGGGCTGCCGTCTATGGGTCACACAGAGTTGGACACGACTGAAGTGACTTAGCAGCAGCAAGAACACATACACAGAAATGCTGATAATTCCACTGATTCTTACCAGTTTTCACAAGATATCTAAATTTCTAAAGCTGAAATTTGGCAATATTCCTTCCATAGCAAGAATTAAACCAATATAATGGCATAGGGTGAATGTTTGAAATAGAGCTTGACAGACTAAATTTTACCATCAAACCAGTCTCTTTTTTTCCTTCTTCTACTACACTCTGCCCAAAAGAAATTTATTTATGCTTTGGTAGAAGTCCTGGACACCAGATTAGACAGGGAAAGCTGCCTTTCAAACAAGTACAGAGCCATTATTCTCGAGAGAAAGCAATACTGCATTTTCTGAGAAAACATCCTAGGTAAAATGAGTAAACAAAACAAAATCCCAATTTGGTCATGTTCAAGAGCTACCCTTGTGAATTCATTGAATAACACTCAGTATTCCTTTAATAATATGCAATAGCACTTGTAATCCATGTAAAAGTTTATCTAATACAAGAGGGTTCAATAATTGAAATGATTATGAAATGTAATGAGCAAGAATTCCCAGCAAAGAAATAAAGTTTATGTACTAATGTGGGCAGGACCATAATCAACAGAGGCCTTTGGGAAAATCCGTCCTTGGGTGTGCAGGATATTCATTTCCTATTACCATCTTTCAGTAAAGTATCTGTCCCAAAAAAACATGTCTCACTAAGTGGGATGTTAACAGCATAAGAACCAATGTAAAACAGATATTGAGCAAAAGTTCTCCCCACACACACATCCAAGGAAGGTTATTACAGTCTCTCTTAGATTTCACTGTGACAGCACATGGATTGCCCATCTCTATAAATACAGTGTCAAAGACGTGAAAGACATTGGAAGGCTCTTTTAGGAAAATCTGTTTCCTCTGTACCCCCCTCCCCCATCCTTGTATTTATTTTCTCTACACTTATAGTAGAAGAAATTTCACCTTGAAGAGAACGCACCTGCCATGTCACATGCTATTAACAAGAGTTAACCATTTTGATAACAAACTATATTTTATATTGTTTATCCTGAAATTCCTAAGTTGTCAATGATCCCGTCAACATAATCATTCATTTGAATATTTTCAAATGAATGACTTAAAATGAATGTTTCACTGCAGATATTACAAACAGTTCCTTTTCTTCCATCCTTGCAGTTTGGATATTACTGACTGGGTCATATTTTCTGGTTTGCTTTTGGTGATTGCAGTGCCCCTGGCCTTAGGCAAGGAAGGAGGAAAAGCTCTCTAAACATCCTCTGCCAATGAAGGAATCATCACACAATCAGATATTCTGTGTTACAGTGTTGGCAAATGTCACTGTAAAGTGTCAATAGGAAAACTTAATTGTTTCCCACTTCTTTTCTCTGACCTGCTCCTTGTCATTTCAGACACTTAGAATTTTATTTCTCTCACCATCCCTATGCCAGCAGGGTAAAAGGGTTTGTTTAACCATGTTAGGTAAAATCAGACTAGAACTAAAAAAGAACTTTATGACTTTTCTCCATTGGCATCAAACTGAAAAGGCAGGATTGGTCATTAAGTTATAATTAAGCATTAGCATTTCAGCAGAAACATTAGACCATCACAAAAACAGTGTCAGAGAAAAGCAGCAAAAATCATTTCAGCGAACCCTGGTAGCCAGGAAATTATTTTTGGGCTTTCCCAAATTGACTTTTGCGATATTCCCTTTCTGTGTGTCTGTTATATGATCAAGACAGAATACAAGTTTTTCAACCGATCATTAAGTGCATAAATTTTGTCAGAAGACTCATTTCATCATGATCCATAAACGTACTTAAAAACTGTAAATGCATAAAAGTAAAAAGGAAAACACATTAGGATCTTGACAGATATAGTATATTGATCAGTGGCACATAAGCTAGAAGCTAGGATATTTTGGTATTTTGAAAGTGGTTCTGTATAGTTACCAATCCATTCTTTCTTCACCATTTAGTTTTTTAAAAACACACACATGTTCACACAACCACAGACACACTCAACCACACACATAGGTATAAAAAAAAAGAACTTACACAATTTCATCATTCTGGAACTCGAGCTCTCCGCATGTGTCCTCAAAGTCCTCCCCTCCACCTCTGGCGGTCCCCTCAATGGTCTTATAGGGAACGATAACATTTCCACGTGCTCCAGATGTTCTCAGAACTTTCACCTCCATGATGCCAATGCTCTCACTCACATGAGTCACCGGTTCCTCAAAAGTAAAGATGCCAGCATGGTCATCATCAAAAATAGTCACGGTGGCAGTGGAGGGGGATCCCAGGCAAGCAAGGGTAGAGACATGACTGGCTTCCAGGATGCCGTCTTCCGAGGCTTCCAAAGATACTTTGACGTTGCTGAGATGCACAAGGAAATTCTCATCCTCCTCAAAGATGTCATCATCAATGATGCCAACTCTGATTTCCTTCTGGGTCTCACCAGGCTTAAAGACCACAGTTCCTTCGGTAAATTCGTAATCAGATCCAGCATTGGCTGTGCCATCCTCTGTTCTGAAGTCAACAAACACAGTGTTGGTCAAATCACCACCTCTGCGGATAATGGTCAGGGCTACTGTGCCACAGTTCTCCAGACACTGATATGTCCCTTGTTCAAAGAAGATCTTACTGACAGGGTCATTTTCAGCCACTTCCGTGTTGACCTCATGCATGCTGACAGCTTTCCTGGCTTGGTCTGCTGCATGCCTCTTTAAAATGTTGCCCGCTCCGGTCATCAGGCGGGTAGCTTGAATACGGTAAAACGCTCGACTTTTTTGCTGCTGACTTAAGACTTGGTAATTGGCTAATTCTATTAATTGCTCTATTTCCTTCTCTGGATGCTTCTGCTTGAGTTCCTTCAGAATCCTAGCCATTTCTCGCCTGGCTTCTTCATCATCTTGGTCCCTCTCATCAACCTCCAGAACCAGGGCTCCATCTAAGAAACTGTCAACATGGGAATTGACCACTTTCCCATCCATTTCAATTTCTGTCTTGGAAGATGGCCTGTCTCCTTCGTGTTCAATAATCATTCCCCTCTGCTTGCCAGCCCGATACCTCTTGTAGACATACTTGTAAAACAGAAGCCTCCTGTCTGCCACCCAAGCAAACACAACGCAGATGGGGAAGAAGAAGAAAGTAAGCAAACCTTCCCAGACCTCCACGACCCCAGGGGAGCTGACAGACAAAATGATGTAAAGCCAGGTATAGGCAAAGATGCTCCATGCTGCTGTCACAAAGAACACACGCAGATGCTTGATCTTCCTTGTCTCCCCATCCGGGACGACATACACACAAAGGGCAATGATGATGAACATGTTGAATGCAGCACTCCCCACGATGGTGCTAGGACCAAGGTCTCCTGCAGTGAAGTTATGGCCACACACCTCGATTACTGAAAGGAGAATCTCTGGAGCTGAAGACCCCAGGGCCATCAAGGTCAGGTTGGACACTGTCTCATTCCAGATCCTCACAGTTGTCTTGGTGGTCTCTCCATTGGGTTTCTTTATGGTGATTTCTTTCTCTTGAGACGTGATGACTTCTATAGAGGACATGAACCGGTCAGCAATGATTGAGACTCCAAGAAACATGTAGACCATGGCCACAAAATACACAGTCGCTCTAGCAATTTTGTCTCCAAAGGAAGGGTCCTGGGGCTCCCAAATGGGTAAAATCACCCCCTTCTTACAGTAATAGGAGCCAGTACACTCGCCAGTCTCGTTGCCTTCTCCTTCCATTTCCGTCTCAGCACTTATATGGTCCACATGGGAAAACAAGAGAGCCACCATGGCTATCACGTGAAATCCCATCGACAAGGTGGGTGACAGCCTGAACTGCAGCATGCTGGGCAATGGCAGAGTTCCAACTGTCCCAACCTACTGGGGAGAATAAGAAAGGGGGGGAGGGTGGGGGAAAAATCACATCATTAGATCCAGACCCAAAGCACTCGAGTGACCCAATTGTTTATTACATTTACCAATGACTTGTTTATATTTGACTATCACAACATCTACGGTGAATCATGGCTCTAAGAATCCATCTGTGATAAAGCAATCCTTGGTAATGTTTACAGCCCAATCTCTCCACTTGTGGATTTTCTACATGTAGTCCCATTTACTGAGCAATGAGCAATGTACACAGCTGACTTACTGGAAGAAAACGTTCAATTATATCCTTGGCTTGTTGAACACACATGCATGCACGCTGACAGCCAATGAGGAAAAGCACAGAGTTTTGACGCATTAAATAATTTTCTCCTTGTTGCTAAGGCAGATTTTCTTTTAAACTGTGGTTAACACAGTCAACCTTCCAAAAACTGTTTCATTGCCAAAATCACCTTAAGAGTGATGCTATGAAGTTTAGACTCTAAAAATCCTACAAATGCATGACCTGGTAACGATCTTAAATTCTGGGGCACAGTTTACAGTTTACATATTTAATGCAATTGTGTCCTATGGCTCATGAGGGTCACTTGGACTGCAAAATCAAACCAGTCAATTCTAAATGAAATCAACCCTGAATATTCACTGGAAGGACTGATGCTGAAGCACCAATTCTTTGGTCACCTGATGTGAAGAGCTGACTTATTGGAAAAGACCCTGATGCTGGGAAAGACTGAAGACAAAAGGAGAAGAGTGCAATAGAGGATGAGATGGTTGGATGGCATCATCAACTCAATGGACATGAATCTGAGCAAACACTGAGAAATAGTGGACAGGGAAGCCTAGCATGCTACAGTCCATAGGGTTGCAAAGAGTCAGACATAACTTAGCAACTGAACAACAACAAATCTATGGATCTTAGAACCACAGAGAAATCTTCCAGCTTGCCTGCAATCAAAGCTCAGTGGTATTTGCACTTGAAGGGAAAAAAGATCTGTTGTAAGGCAATGTTTCCACACGATAAGTATAGTTTTTAAGAGCATGTTTTGATGACAGCACATTTCCTCCTAATTTTCAGCAACACCAGGTCTTCTGATGCATTAGCAGCTGGGCATCTGGTTCTTCAAGCGCTGCTCTTCATAGCTGTGTACAGATCTCATTCTAGAATCTGCAGGCTGCCCATGGCAGGAAAGGGAGATAAGCAGGCCCAGGTCTGTGCGTGTGTCTTGCCCAGGTCTTGCCTGACAGGCTGTGAAATCAGTGTTACCAGCCATAAAATGTTCCTTCTCTGTGTCAATGTCAGAATTTTCATGGTCATTCTAAAATACACATCAGTTCTATAGAGGACTCAAGTGACCTAAAAATACAGGGGCAATAATTCCAACTAAATTAGCCCAGGTGGCAAAATGACAGTGACCAAAAGTGCCTATGGGATTAAAGGGCTGTAGGAAACTGGGGATATGGCAACAGCATCACTGGTGGGAATCCAGGTTCATGGTGGCTCCACCTACCACTCTGCTCAGGTAACCAAGGTTTGTGCCTCTCCGTGACCTTGTATCACCTCAGATTCCAGGGTTTTGGTGAATGGGGTGGGGGACAATGAAGCAAAGAAGGATCTGCTGCAAGTCAGGGTGACTCTGGTCTGGAAAGCCAGTTATAACATCCAATGACACAGGGATAAGAAGGGTCCTGAGTCAGGTTTTAGTCCTGTGGCCTGACATAAAGGTAGAGCTGGGTTAGACCCCTTCATGGCCTCAGGCTAAGTCACCCCCACATTTGCCTACACTCTCTGCCCTAGGCTTACTGCTGATGGCTTATATTGAAAACTGCACCAGGGCCCAGGAGAAGCCCTACCTGGCCCAGCACATTCTGGCATCACCTAAAGCACCCTCCCCCCCCCCTTTTTTTTTTAAAGCTCATCGCTACAGGGAGATAGCTTTGACATTTTCCTCACACTAAAGAAGACGCAGCAGAGGGCTGTGGTGGTCAGACCCCATTCTAAGTAAAAGGTGGAAAAATAGAAGAAACATATTTTCAAAATATGCAGTTCATGGTCAGTGTATCTACTTGTCCAGTCATGACTTGGCTTGAGTGGGTTGTAGGATCTCTTCTTAAAACAAGGTAACTCTGAACCATCCCTGTAAGAACAGTGGCAGATCTAGTTCTAACTCCCTTGCAGCAATTTATTCCACAGATTTATGAGAGCTGCCCAGACAAATTTTAGGACATGATGGGCTCTCTTCTAGGTCCTGAGAATTCATCAGTGAATTTGTTTTAAAGTCTCTGTCTTTGCAGACCTTATATTCTAACGGGGAGGAAACAAACAAATATAAATGTCAGGTGGTAACAAGCAGTGTAATGGTGGCGGGTAGGGAGCAATTTCAAGAGGACGGGAAGTCTGTATGTTATGGTGTCTGTGCCAGGTTGTATGTGTCAGTATGCGCGCACACATGGAATGCAGGATTTTATAATGGACAGTTTAAGGAAGGCCTCTCTGATAAGGCGCCATTTGAGCAAAGTCCTGAAGGAAGAAGAGGCCCAAGCTTTGTGGATACTTGCAGGAAGAGAATTTCAAGTTAGGTACAAAGACCTTGATGAGAATTGTGCTTTGCATAGTCTAGGGACCAGGAAGAAACCTGTGTGGCCTGTGTGGTGACAGAGAAGTGATGGAAAGAAGCAGGGCTCAGGAGCTGGGAACTCAGTAGGGACAGATCATGAGGGCCACTGAGGCCACTGTAAGACATTGGCATTGACTGTGAGGGATTTGGGAATCACAGGGAGATTCCAATCATAAGTGTGAGATGAGCTGATTTATCTTTTAAAATAATCTCTCTGCTGGTTCACTGAAGAACAGACTATAAAGACAAGAGGAGAAAAAAGGAAGCCTGCACTTGCCTATTATTTAAAAAAAAAAAAAGTCTGATCAAGGCAATGATCCCAATGCCTTGCAGGTATATAAAATGATATAGTAAAGATCTAAAGTTTAAAAAAGAGAAATAAACATTTGCAGTGATCCTTTTGGAAGATTTGCAACTTAAAACATTTTGGTAACCTGTAAGGATCAGAAAGGTTAAGAATTTGCTCAGAAGGAACAGTACAGAACACACAGAGCCTACCCAAACAGACACAAAGTTGCTCCTGTCTCCAGGGTGGATAGAATGAACCACTCCCTTGAAATTGCTGCCAAAGCTCATCATTCCATTCCTCACATCTCAGCCAAAACAAACCTCCCAAAATGCAGATCACACTCTCTCACTCCCCTTAAAACTCTTCATGGCCTACTGCCCTGAAGACAAATGCAAACCCCCTCAATAGGCTATTTAGACCTTTCAGGATCTGGCCTTTGAGTTCTAAAATATGGGAATTCTCTCAATTTCCTGAACAGGACGGCACTTTCTTACCTCCAGGTCTTTGCATATTGTGCTTTCTGTGCCCTGAACTATTTTCCTTCTTTGAAGCACATTTCAAAATGACACCACAGCAAATCACAAATCACAGCTGACTGCCTGAGATGGTAATCCCAGGCTCCATTATTGAACACTGTCCCAGACACCATGGTAAATTTTTTACATCTATCTATATCTAATTATTATATCTAATACTTCCAGGAACCAGTACTGCCCTGTTATACAACTCCTAATGTTGCCATTTCCATTAGAGTCTGTGTGAATAGCACCCCTAACAATATACCGTAAGCCTGTTTGTAGGTGGAAAGACTGAGGTTCAGACAGGTTACATCCTTGCTGAAAGTCAGACAGTAACTAAGATTCAAAGCCCGGTCTGTCTGAAACTGATGTAATCCCCTGCTCTATTCTACCACACCTGAGAGTGCATATAGTGACCTTTTGAGAACGATTAGATTTGGGCTTAGACTAGCTCAGTGGAAAACCTCTTGGCTTCTATGTGGGGATAGGTAGCAAAAGTCCCATGAAAGGTTTCCAACAAGCCTAGTTTTATCTTATGGATGGCAGACTGACATGGACACATATCTGCAGCTGGGAGGTAACCTGTGGGCTGGAATGTTCCTGGAGACAACTGGCTCCCACTCTCCTGCCTTTTAGCAATTACCTGACAACCTCTTCTGCAAATACTCTCAGGGCAATCTCTTCAGTCTTCCAAGTAGAAGCCCTGCCCCAACCAACATCTCCCAATATGCTGCCAGCCAAAAGGGTATCAATGTCTCAGGGTGGACAGAGCAGTAAAAAAAAAAAAAAAAAAAAAACCATCATCGGTATTACATAAAAAGGAAGGGGACTTCTGAGGTTAACTCAAAAATGTCACAATTATATTCAAAAGATGGTTTCACAGTAGTCTAATTTGTGAGGTCAGTGGACCAAAAAACACTGCTATAGCTTATTGGTCATGAAGCAACTGGAAAGAACTCTCTGGACTTCAGTTTCTTTCTTTATTAAATTAACACCAAATCTAAATGCTTGTGAGGATATGGAGTTTCTTTACCACTGAGCCACCAGTGAAGCCCTGAGGATGTGGGTTAGGTGTCATCAAAAAATGAGTCCTGCTTCATTTTTTCCCCTCCATGTTTTGTCTCAATTCTGATGCCTCAGATGCAAACAGATCTGACTCTCGCCACTGTCTCCTCAAATATTTATTTCTATGAAAATTAAGCAGCAAATAGTAGCTGTTGATGTATTAGTCTGCTGCCTGACCTTCTAATCTTTCACCCTGATCTACTGAACTCTGAACAAGAGGTAGTCTGATCTTCACAGTGGTTTCAGAAAGCCCTTACATCCAGGGCCAGTTCTTACTTAGGAATGTTCATTACATCATCCAAATGAGCCTTCAGCACAGTAGCAAGAATACTCACATTATCTTCTGCTCACTATTTATTTTAAAACAAACCAAAGAGCCCCAGCACCTATAGATGACAGACCTGAACGTCACGGACAAAGGACGGTGAACAGGTATCACACTGAGTGAGCCCACCCCTCTATGGCAAAGGGACAGGTCACAGAAATGGATGCATGTACTCGCCAGACAGATCTTCATCAAACTGCCACAGCAGAGGTTCAAGGAGTAGTTAGGTAGCACAGCAGTGGGAGCTTTAGTGGTTCTGACTGCAAGGAGAACCAGCTCAGAGAGGAAACACCTCTGGCATTCTCACCAGTTCTGTGCTTGAGGTGGCCTAGTCTCATTCTGCTGATCAGCAGCTGGGGTTTTTCCAAGGAACTCCTTGACTCTCCATCAAGACCTGGAATCCCCACCTCTGTAATTCTTGCTGACTGAAAGCCTCAAAACTAAGCAATGAATCTGTTTCTAAGGCAACAGTAAAGCAACCACGAATTCTCATCCACTACAAATGCAAGCACTTCCAAATGCTTCTAGACAAAGATGATGCCAGAGGATGCCCTTCTTTATCTGATCATCCACTGAGGGTGCCAGTTACCGTTCTGGCCCCCACCCTCAGGCCATCAGGCCATGGCCACACTTCACCAAGGAGCTCCTTCGGTGCCCACAGCAACTCTCTGCTATTACTTTATTTTTTCCCCAAAGAGAGAGTTTCTACTTTTCTTCCTAAAAAATGAGGACAGGTCCTCTGGGAGACAAGCAGTTAGACATCACGTAAGGGGCTCAAGCCCCCTGCCCAGACTTAAAAGACTACAGGGGCCCTGTCCCATGTCAGAAAACACCCTCTTCATTCATCAAAGGTAGCAGCTGGGGTGATGGTCAGGCAACGTGGCCAAAAAGGAAAGATGACTTCAGAATTTAGGATAATAAAAATGTTACTGAAAAGTCATGAGACCCTTTTCCCCTTATTTTGTTTTTCTATATAGAACTTATTACTTTTTATTGAATTATGGTTGATGTCCAATGCTGTGTTTATTTCTGCTACACAGAAAAGTGATTTGGTTATACACATACATGCATTCTTTTTTATATTATTTTCCATTATGGTTTATCCCAGAATATTGAATGTAGTTCCGCATGCTATACAGTAGGACCTTGCTGTTTATCTATTCTATATGTAACAGTCTGTATCTCCTAATTTCAAATTTTCAATCTCTCCCCCAATTCCTCCCCCCTTGGGAACCACAAGTCTGTTCTCTATCTCTGTAAATCTCAGAACTTACTACTTTTTATACATTATGTACTTTATTTAACAGTTCTGCTTATTCTCTCTCTCTCTCATAGATGTCAACTCTGTAAGGGTAGGGATTTCTGTCTCTTTTGTTCACCCAGTTCCTCGAGCATACCCTGCTACATGGAAGATGCATGGCACCTGCTTTTATTAAATGAATAAAATACTTCTCAATTGGCCTTGTGCTGATTCATCAAATCTCTGATGTGGAATCAGAATCCAGGTGCTGGACCTAGACATATGCATTTAGAAATGTCCCCTAGGTAAGATGGATACCCCTAAAGTGACCAAAGGCCGGTATCAGACTGAAAAGCCACAATCAATATGCTGTAGGAGAAGAATGAAGAACGGCAACACCTTTTCGTTTGTTTTCACTACAGAGATTAACAATACTGTTCTTTCCTAGCAAAGAGCTCCTTACTGAGGTACTTCATGCAAAATAACCTTCTCATGCTGCCCCTCCTTTCCACCTGAATAAATGTCTGTAGTTTACATCACCTCATCCAGAGATTTTCACCTTTCCCTTGCCCATCTCCTGCCGCCCCACCCCCAAGGAAGGCTTTTGTAAGCACTCCCATTCATCACGTGACAAGGAAAGATGATCCATTTAGGGGATCATCAGCTAAAATCTGAGGTCGGAAATCCCTCCAAAGGCATGCAAAAATCTCAAGGTTTTTCCATTCAGTCAGGAGAAAAAAAAAATGGTTAATGAAATCCTAGCAGTGAACAACCAAAAACTAAAATAAAAAAAGGCAATACAAAAAGCTGCAGAGAATGATACCAAATTTTAGCCCAACAAGTAACTTAATACTTAGCTCTAATGACAATAAATCATTTTTTAAAAATAATCTCAACACTGCCCACAAATGTATAGTCTTGGGGTCAAAACATGTTTATCTTTTGATTTTTTAACTGGTAAGTAATCCAAAGAAATGGGAAAACAACACATTCATTCACAAGTTTGCCAAGCTTCTCTTAGCCACTCATATGTGCCAGATACTGTGTTTTAAAGACATATAAGATGATATTCCCCAAAGAAGCTCACATTCTAGTAAGTCATTACAAGAGACAAGGAGTGAGTCTTGCTTTCCAGAAGACAGAACTCTTCCATAACTAGGGAATCATGGAAGAGGAGAGACTTTTCAGGCATTCAGACAGTAAGACCATGACCACACCTGGATGCCCTCAAAGTGGACCACCTCATTTCCAGGTTAACATACCTGGGGTCTTGGGGTCATACAAGTGGGCTTCTAGAAACCTCCAACTGCTCCATCTACAGTCTTGCAACCAAAAGATTTCAAATGTAGTGAACTCCCAGAAGGGAGCCTCAGATCATCTCTTCCAAGAAGCTTTCAGGGGTCTCATGTTGGACAATAGCAACTATTTCAGGTACCATCCACCCTGAAAAGAGCAACCTTTCCTGATGTTTGACCTTACACTGAAAAAAAATGAGGTCATATGTGTGCATTTATTTCTGGGTCACCAAAAAAGATCTCCTACCTAAAAATATTTCCCACACTAGCTTGTTGACATTATGCCTTCAGACATTTGAGTGAAGTATAACCCTCCTGGTATTCCTAGTTCTAGAGAGCAGACCACTTATTTGTTCTCAAGCATTGATTGAACGGCTTCTAGTGCAAAGCACAGACCAAACACTGTGGGGATTACAAAGAGGACTGATTCCTGGTCCCTGTTCCTGATAAATTTATAGTCTTCAAGTGGTATTTACTCAAATGACCATGAATAGGAGAAAGAAGATGGAAAATTCCATAAAAGGAAGGGACTGGAAAAAACAACAGAAGCCAGAGACAGTAAGGGCATTTCAGAAGGAAGCAATGATGTGACTAAAGGCATAGAACAATACTTCTTCAACTTCACTTCACCTAAGGATCTTCTGGAAAATTCATGAAAGTGAAGATAACTGGACCCTATTATTGGGTATACAGTAGATCTAAAGAAAACAGTGTAAGTGTTAATTGCTCAGTCGCATTCAATTCTTTGTGACCCCATGGACTGTAGCCTGCCAGGCTCCCCTATCTGTGGAATTCTCCAGGCAAGAATACTGGGGTGGGCAGTCATTCCCTTCTCAAGGGATTCTTCCTGACCCAGGGATTAAACCCGGGTCTCCTATATTCCAGGCAAATTCTTTACCTGCTGAGCCACGAGGAAAGCCCTGTAGCTCTAAAGAGGAAACCTCAAATTTGAATTTTAAGAAGCATCGTAGGTGATTCTGATGTAGGTGGTCTTGGCACTGGTAGGACGGGTAGCAATGCATAAAAGGCAGAACTGGGTAGGAAGGCAGAACTAGCTTGAAGGGCATCAGCATGTTTAGCAAACACAGACTAGAGAGGAAAAGGACTTAAACAAAGTCCTTGATGTAAGATGGTGCTTACATATTAGAAGATAACATTTGTTGTAATATCAGTATGATGCTGATGTGAAATAGTATATCAGATGGGCTCTCATCACAAACTGGGACTCCAGACAGCACTAAAATAATGAAGTCCCAGGATTTCCCTCAGGACTTCCCTGGAAGTCCAGTGGATAAGATTCCATGCTTCCAATGCAGGGGGCACAGGTTCAATCCCTGGTTGGGGAACTAGGATCCCACATACTATGTAGCATGGCCAAAAAATAAAAATGGTGAGTGTGTAGGGGAGGGAAGAGAGAAGAGGGCAGAGAAAAATGGACCCTAATTGGAGATTACAAGGGTCCTCCAAAGAGGAGATTAAATCATTGAGAGTAACATACATACTTCATAATTTTGGCAAGGGCTTGCTCTGCTTTCCTCAAAGAGAAACAGCTAAGGATAGCTAGGAACCTACATAGACACAGGGCAAAGGAGCAAATCCATGGAAATCTTCAGTTCGGTTCAGTTGCTCAGTCATGTCCAGCTCTTTGCAACTCCACAGACTGCAGCACGGCAGGCCTCCCTGTCCATCACCAACTCCGAGACCACTCAAACTCGTGTCCATGGAGTCGGTGATGCCATCCGACCATCTCATCCTCTGTCGTCCCCTTCTTCTCCTGCCTTCAATCTTTCCCCGCATCAGGGTCTTTTCAAATGAGTCAGTTCTTCACAGCAGGTGGCCAAAGGATTGGAGTTTCAGCTTCAGTATCAGTCCTTCCAATGAATATTCAAGACTGATTTCCTTTAGGATGGACTTCAGGTTGGATCTCCTTGCAGTCCAAGGGACTCTCAAGAGTCTTCTCCAACACCACAGTTCAAGAGCATCAATTCATCGGCACTCAGCTTCCTTTATAGTCCAACTCTCACATCCAAACATGAATACTGGAAAAACCATAGCCTTAACTGGATGGACCTTTTTTGGCAAAGTAATGTCTCTGCTTTCTAATATACTGTCTAGGTTGCATAACTTTTCTTTCATGGAGCAAGTATCTTTTAATTTCATGGCTGCAGTCACCATCTGCAGTGATTTTGGGAGCCCAAAAAATAGTCTGCCACTGTTTCCACTGTTTCTCCATCTATTTGCCATGAAGTGATGGGACCGGATGCCATGATCTTTGTTTTCTGAATGTTGAGCTTTAAGCCAACTTTTTCACTCTCCACTTTCACTTTCATCAAGAGGTTCTTTAGTTCTTCTTCACTTTCTGCCATAAGGGTGGTGCCATATGCATATCTGAGGTTATTGATATTTCTCCCAGCAATCTCAACTCCAGCTTGTGCTTCATCCAGCCCAGCGTTTCTCATGATGTACTCTGCATAAAAGTTAAATAAGCATGGTGACAATATACAGCCTTAACATACTCTTCTTCCTATTTGGAACCAGTCTGTTGTTCCATGTCCAGTTCTAACTGTTGCTTCCTGACCTGCATACATATTTCTCTAGAGGCAGGTCAGGTGGTCTGGTATTCCCATCTCTTTCAGAATTTTCCACAGTTGGTTGTGATCTACACAGTCAAATGCTTTGGCATAGTCAATAAAGCAAAAGTAGATGTTTTTCTGGAACTTTCTTGCTTTTTCAATGCTCCAGCAGATGTTGGCAATTTGATCTCTGTTTCTTCTGGTTTCTAAAACCAGCTTGAACATCTGGAAGTTCACGATTCATGTATTATTGAAGCCTGGCTTGGAGCATTTTGAGCATTACTTTACTAGTGTGTGAGATGAGTGCAATTGTGCAGTAGTTTGAGCATTCTTTGGCATTGCCTTTCTTTGGGATTGGGATGAAAACTGATCTTTTCCAGTCCTGTGGCCACTGCCAAGTTTTCCAAATTTGCTGGCATATTGAGTGCAGCACTTTCACAGCATCATCTTTCAGGATTTGAAATAGCTCAACTGGAATTCCATCACCTCCACTAGCTTTGTTCGTAGTGATGTTTCCTAAGGCCCCCTTGACTTCACATTCCAGGATGTCTGGCTCTAGGTGAGTGATCACACCATGGTGATTATCTGGGCTGTGTAGATCTTTTTTGTATAGTTCCTCTGTGTGTTCTTGCCACCTCTTCTTAATATCTTTTGCTTCTCTGGGAGTCTTCAGAGACCTTTCAATCAGGTTCCATTCACAAGCTCTGAACAGACGTCAACAATACGCAGAAACATAAAACCCAAACTGGACCTCCTAGGTGGTGAGGAAAGTTGTGCTCTTTAAATGAGAGGTGTGTATGGAGCCTCACCATGTTCCCTTCAACTCAAGAGTAAATCTTTGAAGTCACTCTTCTGGCTTTGTAGTCTGTCTCTTGGGACTGGGGATGTTTAATACAGAATTCAGTTTCACGCCATGCAGTAGGAACATGTACAACACCGTAAAAAGAAAATCTTTTTAACAAAAAAATTTCTGGTTATGTGAGCAAGCTGGTGAATTTCATCAGCTTTTTTCCCTGAGTCATTAAGCTTCATCTTCAAGTAGATTGTTTTTCGGGGATGGGAATTTATCAATTGAAAGTTTGTAGGTCTTTCAAATTTTCGTGCAATGTCACAAAGCACAATCCTTTAAAGAATAAGATGCCCTTGAGGAGAACAGAAATAGAAAGTAAAAAGAAATAATTTTTTCAAAGCCCCCCAGGTTGGGGGCTTTCCTGGTAGTTCAGTAGTAAAGAATCTGCCTGCCAATGCAAGAGACACGGGTTCAATCCCTAAGCCGAGAGGATCCCACGTGCCACAGTGCAACTAAGCCACTGCACCACAACTACTAAACATGTGCTCTGGAGCCTGGGAGCCACAACTGCTGAGCCCATGTGCTGCAACTTCTGAAGCCTGCGTGCCCTAGAGCCCATGATCAGCAACAAGAGAAGCTACCGCAACGATAAGCCCATGCGCCACATGTAGAGTAGTCCCCTGCTCACCATAACTAGACAAAAGCCCCAACAAGGACTCAGCACAGCCAAAAATAAACATTTTTTTAAAAAATTCAAGTTGATTGATGCTCAGACAATAGTGACTCTTCATCAACATTCTATGTTCTAATTTTCTAAAGTTCCTGACAATAGATGCAGTGACATAGCTCTGAGTGTAAATATAACAAATCCATTCTTTTTTAATGGAAGCAGCTTAGAAAGGAACTAACCAAATTTTTATTTAGAGAAATAAAGCAAATAGCTTTTCAGGAGGTAAAATGTGAACTTTTTATACAAATCCCTGAGCACAGTTTAGGAAACATGCAGTTTACTAAGTAAGGAATCTAATGAACATGTCCTTCAAACCAGGGCTCCTCAACCTCTGCCATCTAAAGCCTGATGTTCTGAGATGGAGCTGATGTAATAATAACAGAAATAAAGTGCACATAAATGCAATGTGCTTTAATCATCTTGAAACCATTCCCCTCTACCCCCTACCTTGGTCCATGGAAAAACTGTCCTCCATATAATCAGTCCCTGGTGCCAAAAAGGATGGGGACCACTGTTTTAAACCAATCCCATACACCTGTATTTGAAGAACTATTTATATATTGACTTATGGTTTTAATTTTAGTAACTACGCTATGACTATTATTGTCTTTTTGTGATAGGTTGAGGATTAGATAGGAGCTTTTGAAAAAGAGAAAAAATTCAGTGGAGAAGGAAAGACTCATCATGTAACCATTTTATTAACAAGTAAGATAGTCACTCCTGCCTATTAAGTCTTTGCGTAAGCAAGGATTGTTTTCACCAGTATCAGTGGTTAATGAGAGAACATGTATTCATTCATTCAACAAACACTGAATGTCTATTATGCATCTGGCAAAGTATCGGGGGCTAGAACCATGAACTAAACAGACAATCTCTCTCCTCCCAGAATTTATTATCTAGCTAGGAAGACAGATGAGAGATGTTAATTTAAACTGTTACAAACAGAAACACTTATTTAAATTGTTACAGAAAGAAGCATTTATTAATTGATAAATCCTATAAAGGAAAAGGCAATGGCACCCCACTCCAGTACTCTTGCCTGGAAAATCCCATGGACGGAGGAGCCTGGTAGGCTGCAGTCCATGGGGTCCCTGAGAGTTGGACACAACTGAGCGACTTCACTTTCACTTTTCACTTTCATGTATTGGAGAAGGAAATGGGAACCCACTCCAGTGTTCTTGCCTGGAGAATCCCAGGGACCGGGGAGCCTGGTGGGCTGCTGTCTATGGGGTCATAGAGAGTCGGACACGACTGAAGTGACTTAGCATAGCATAGCATAAAGGAAAAACACAGTCCTAGGAGAGTAAGTCAGAGAAGGCAATGGCACCCCACTCCAGTACTCTTGCTTGGAAAATCCCATGGACGGAGGAGCCTGGTAGGCTGCAAACCATGGGGTCCCTAAGAGTCAGACACGACTGAGCGACTTCACTTTCACCTTTCATTTTCATGCATTGGAGAAGGAAATGGCAACCCACTCCGGTGTTCTTGCCTGGAGAATCCCAGGGATGGCTGAGCCTGGCGGGCTGCCGTCTATGGGGTCGCACAAAGTCGGACAGGACTGAAGCGACTCAGCAGCAGCAGCAGCAGCAGCAGCGGCAGGAGAGTAAGTAATGGAAGGCCTGACCTACTAGGATATTAGGGAAGGCTTTGCTGATGAAATAACATCTGAGCCAAAATTTTTTAAAAGACACTCAGCAAGAAGCCAGGCTAAAGGTTGCTGGAGTGCAAGGCCTTAGGCTGACACTTCTGTAATTACCCTTCTCAGTAATGGGATTACTCACAGACCTACCTTCTTAGATACGCTGGGGTATGAGATCATGTTTAGAAAATTCTAAAAACAGCTTCTGAAATTTTATATGAGAATCTCCCCCTCTGAGATCACAGCCACACAGTGAAAATTAACTGCATTCTACCACACTGCTGGGGACAGTACTATAGACAGAAGGGTCATTGGTCTTGGGGCCAAAAGAAACGAGTGCTGGTCTTGGCTCTCACTGACCAGTCATGTGGCCTTGGACAAGTCGTTTTCCTTTTCTCAGCTTGATCTGTAAAATCAAGGAATTTTGCAGATAGCCCAAAGCTATGATATCCTAATTCCTCACTTTGGCATTCAAGGTCATCATCCATTATACATCACCTGTCTAACTTGCCACATTTATTGTTCCTGGTAGATAGCTGAGCTACGAACTGAAAATTACCCAAATACACACCCTGTTTTCCTTTCTCATGCTTTATCTACCTGTCCTCCATGACCCATTTTGAATATTCAATTCCCCTTCAGAAAACTGCTTTTACTGCTAGGAAAGCCCCTAAAAGTCTTCTAATGTTGCCCCTTCCTCCCTTTTCCCTGCAAGAAAACTCAGGCTATGAGAACTTAAAAGACTTTTTCTCCAAAGCCACGCATTTCAGAAGTGACAAAGCTAAGCTCTAAAACAAGGTCTCTGAGTTTCTAGGCCAGCTCTCTTCCCATGACACCAACCCCAATTGCTTGGAATCCTGCAGCCCCTAGGTGACTGGTGTGTTTCTCTTAAGATCTGTGTCTCGAGGGTTAGGAAGCTATGGCCAACTGGTCAAATTTAGCCTGCCATCTGTCTTGATGATGCCTATTTTTTTAAATATATTTTGAAATGATTGAAACATTTTTAAAAAGCACTGTTTCATATGGGAAAATTACACAATGCTCAAATTTCAGTGTAAGTAAAAAACCGTTTTATGGAGCACAGCACGTCTGTCATGGCTGCTTTCACATTTTGACAGCAGTGTTGAGTAGCTATGACAGGCCCTGTGGTCCACAAAGCCAAAATTATTTACTCTGTGGCCCTTCACAAAACAGTTCTGTGAGGGTTCAGGATGGGGTTACACATGTACAACCATGCCTAATTCATCTCCATGTATGGCAAAAGCCACCACAATATTGTAAAGAAATCAGCATCCAATTAAAATAAATTAATTAAAAAACAAAACAAAACAGTTCTGTGACCTTTGGTGCAGCCATTGTGTGTGTCCTTATCTTCCGGCTCTCCAAGACAACCTTCCACAATCAGAATGTCCCTGTGAAGGCACACAGGTAGGGACAGTCATCCCTCAAGCAGTAAGGACCAATCCTCATTGAGCACTCAGGTGCTATAGGCAGTTCCAGACGTTTTGTAAGTATTAATGTATTATTCCTCACAAAAACCCCATAAGGCTCTCTACTATTATTATTCCCATTTAACAGATGAAGATCCCTGGGGTCAGGAAGACCACCGGAGAAGGAAATGGCAACCCACTCCAGTACTCTTGCCTGGAAAATCCCATGGACAGAGGAGCCTACAGTCCATGGGATTGCAAATAGTTGGACACGATTAAGCAACTTCACTTTCACTTTCACCAGACTAATAAAATGAGGCACAGAGAAGTTAAGGACCTTGCACAATGTTAAATATGCCATTTGTTGAATTCAAACAAACATTAAAGCTAATATGACATGCCTGTTGCCTGGAGGACGACGTGGCGACCCACTCCTGGATTCTTGCCTGGAGAATCCCATGCACAGAGGAGCCTAGCGGGTTACAGTCCATAGTGGGTTGCAAAGAGTCAGACGTAACTAAGCACGCATGCACGATATGCCTGCTGACCTCAGAGAACTGTGGTCTGAGTGCCATAGCATCCTTCATTGCATTCATCAATATCCTTGATCTAGAAGCAAAGTCATCATTCTCTTTCCATCTGAGGAAATCACTGCTAGACATCCAGGGACCCCTGAGATCAGAAAACACAGGCACATGCCTAGGGCCTGCTATTAACATATTATCAAAGAACAAGAGAGATGTAACTTTGGTGAAATAATTTCAGAGTCACACATCTGGATCCAACTACATCTCATTTCATTCTATGAATTCATTTAATTTCATATGGCCTCCATTTGCTTATCTCTCTCTCTCTCTCTCTCTCTCTCTCTATATATATATATATATATATATATATAAACTAAGCTAAGCTAAGTCACTTAAGTCGTGTCCGACTCTGTGTGACCCCATAGACGGCAGCCCACCAAGCTCCCCCATCCCTGGGATTCTCCAGGCAAGAACACTGGAGTGGGTTGCCATTTCCTTCTCCAATACATCAAAGTGAAAATTCAAAGTGAAGTCACTCAGTCGTGTCCGACTCTTAGCGACCCCATGGACTGCAGCCTACCAGGCTCCTCCGCCCGTGGGATTTTCCAGGCAAGAGTATTGGAGTGGGGTGCCATTGCCTACTCCGATATATAAACTAGATGACCTCTGATGTGGTCTTCCAGAGCTACCTAGGGTTCTAAGCAGCATGAGAAGTGATGAGAAGGAGTTCTAGAAAAGTGGGCAGGGGCAGCTGCACAGCCAGGAGAAGACAGACAGCAGAGAAGAGTTACCAACTGACTCCAATATCAACTCTCAGATTTTAGCTCCAGGTGGCTCACATCAACCAACATTTGAAAGGTAGAATCTGGAAGAGTTCAGTTCAGTTGCTCAGTTGTGTCCAACTCTTTGCGACCCCATTAAACGCAACACACCAGGCCTCCCTGTCCATCACCAACTCCCGGAGTCCACCCAAACCCATGTCCATTGAGTCGGAGATGCCATCCAACCATCTCATCCTCTGTCGTCCCCTCCTCCTCCTGCTTTCAGTCTTTCCCAGCATCAAGGTCTTTTCCAATGAGTCAGCTCTTCACATCAGGTGGCCAAAATATTGGAGTTTCAGCTTCAACATCAGTCCTTCCAATGAACACCCAGGACTGATCTCCTTTAGGATGGACTGGTTGGATCTCCTTGCAGATTTGGAAGAATAGCGACCTGCAGTTTCTGAGGAACACAGATGACTGAGCCCCTGAGCCCCTCCCCAAGCTTTATCCTTTCGCCGTTGTCTGATGCCACTCACTCTGGGGGCTCTACCATGAAGCACAGAGGAAGTGGTGGCTGGTGTGTAGAGTAAGCAGCCTGATTCTCTAAACCTGCTAAAACTGGATGCTGTGCATTGAACAGAGCAGAGCCAAAGGGGACCCTGGTTCCTGTACCTTAAGGGGAGGCAGAAGTGAGGAGCTGAAAAAGCTTCAGGGAGAAAGCACTAGAGCCATTTGGTGCTCAAGAAGGAAAGAAAAACCACCTGTGATGGCACAGAAACCATAACCATCAAATATAGCTGAACCACAACCATCTAGAAAAGTGGGCAGGGGCTATATTCTTTGCCTCACCTCTCACACTGATGCAGCTTCTCTCCTTCAAGGCGTGCTGGAAATTCATCACCCATTTTCGTTTCCCATGTAAAATACGTGTGTGCAACGGCTTCTGCTATCACTTGTTCCAGAGCCACAGGCCCCATGGCATGGTCCTGACTGGGACATGCAGCTTGTCTGAAGTCTGGAAATGGCCTTAACCTTGCTCTGGGGTGGTCCTTGTCATAAATTAGCTGGGGCTGGTTTACATGTTTTAAAAATAGCGAGACTCTGCTTATTTCAAAGTCCTTTTCATTCTTTGAGAATGAACTAAAATGCCTCCTCCTCCAAGAAACCTTTTCCAGTGTTCTCTTCTTCCTCTCAACGCTAGAGCCCTGGGCTTATTCGACAGCCACAGCCACCTATCTCATTTGGCCCAGTATTTAGGTGTTCTAGACTGTATATCAACAAGAACAAGGAGCAAGGCTTTGGAAAAGCCTCAAAAACTGGTACCATCACCTACTCACTCTTGGACAAGTTTTTTAACTGAGCCATAATCTTCATCTTTAAGTCAGAATCAGGATGATTCCTTGCAAGGGTATTACGTAAGAAAATAGGTAAAGTGCCTAGACTGATGTCTGGAACATACTGGGTGTTCAACAAATGTCAAATAACTCCTCTTTAGCATCTGCATTCTCTGAAAAGCCCAGTTCAGTGCATACACTGAGTGCTCAATAAATGTCATAGTTGGGTTAAAATAAATTGCTGAATCACTCTCATGTCTGTTAGACTTCATCTCACTTTAGGTTCAACCATGAAATTATTTTTCTAACTTCACACACAATAACATCTATAAAGTGATAAATTTTTCTGTCTTTCCTAAAAAACTAAGATGGATTCTAATATTTACATTTTATGTTTCTATGTCTATTACATATGCAAAAATGTTTGTTTGAATGAGTATCACACTAGTTTTCTAGGTGAATGGTATGAATACTCCAAAATGACACAGCAGAAACCATTCAAGATTTTAAGGATATCATTTCACATTAGGGGACATATCTCACTCATTTCTCAGAAGACTTAAGCTAAATTTTCAAGAAACTCTTGTTACCTTTGCTGCCCTGGAAGTAAAATTTCAGGGTGCCAGTTTATCTTTGCCTCTGTATGGCTACTTTCTAGGTCCCAACTTGAGTAGCCTGGTTCCAATTCCCTGGCACTTCCCCACCAGAAGGACCCTCTAGGGGCACTAGCTGGACAGCAACCCAGTTTCAAACTTCTTTCACTTCCTCTGCACCTTGCTGTGTTCTAGATCCTCGGGACTTCTCTATCTGCCAGATGATCCGACAAACCAATCCAAGTTAATAAATGAACAGATGCGAATGGTTTGTGAGAATGAATGGGAACTCTTTTCTAGGTTATCCCACTGCATTCTATTAGGGATTTATCCCACTCCAGCACTCTTGCCTGGAAAATCCCATGGACAGAGGAGCCTAGTGGGCTGCAGTCCACCGGGTAGCGAAGAGTCGGACACAACTGAGTGACTTCCCTTTCACTTTTCACTTTCCTGCATTGGAGAAGGAAATGGCAACCCATTCCAGTGTGCTTGCCTGGAGAATTCCAGGGACGCTGGAGCCTGGTTGGCTGCCATCTATGGGGTCGCACAGAGTCGGACACGACTGAAACGACTTAGCAGCAGCAGCAGCAGATAGAATTACTTTATTTAAATGAATGCCTGTAATAGTGAGAATTCCTGACCCTACATTGGTAGACAGATAAATGCTTTGAATTCAGGCATGTTCTGTGCTTCTCAAATCACTTTCTAGGCAGCTGCCTAGAGTGTACTTGCCCCTGCTCACAAACACACTTTCATCACTTCAGCTGCTTTTCATCACTTCAGCGCTTTCCCCCTCCCCCATGGTCTCCTCTTCCTCCTGAAAACTGGCTACAAAGTTTCAGATGAAGAGAAAACAGGATTCTCATGAAACTTTGTACTTACTATAGTTTCCTGACTGTACCCATCAAAGGAGAAATCACAAATGTAGACATAAAACACTTAAGGGTTCAATACAGAGTTGTCAACAAAGAGAGCCTACAGAAAACACTTGAAACACAAGAGCTGGGAGCAACTGTCTTCCAAATTGAATCAACACACTAGTAAAAGACGCCTGATCTCATTTGTATTCTCAACTGCTGGTGATGAAAATATATCAGTAAAAGTAGTTTACCCTAGGAGTCTCCAGTTTGGAAAAAGAGCAGCTTGATATTCAAACCCTGCTGAGAATCTAAGTCATTTATTAGTTGGAAGTTTTCAAAATACATGTTGTATAAAATACTTTTGTGAAGAGTATGTGTTTGTATGCCCACACGCACGGGAGGCTGAGGACAGAGGGAGACAGGGAGAGGAGATGCAGACACTTTCACACAGGGAGAGCTATCTTTCAGAAGAGAAAAAAAGGAAACTGAAAATAATCCCACTGCACTTAATGAGGCCCCACCGAATTAGCCCTGAGTCCAGCTCAAAATCTCAGAGCAAGACTCTGCAAGCTCACTTTCCCAGAACCTAGTCCATCTTGAAGAGTCAGAAAACAAGTGACATTTGCATCCACTAAATCTCAAGGACGTCTCTCTCACCTCTGGGGGTAGATCTCGCTTTGTTCAGAGAGAAAACTGGAAACAGCTAGTTGAGCAATCTACCAGCTTTGTTAGCCCCAGTTACCACTGAAAATTAGAACCAAATTGATAGGCAGCTGAGGGAATGGATTCTGAAATCCAGAGAAAGTCAGAACATTAGCCACAAGAGGGAGCAGGAGAATCTGATCAGATGGGAGACTACTTGGTACAGGTTATGAGGAGGGGTCTGACCATGAGGTATGTACAATATTGAAAGACATTTTGACAAGAGACATTTATCCCTTAGAGGGGAAAAAAAAAAAAAGGATGGTGGAAGGCTCAAGAAGAGAGATCTCGGCACGTGGATTCCTCAAGTTTTGTCAGCCCAATGTCAAGCAACAATTTTTAGAGACAAGCAACATAGATACACACTGCAAAAATATCAAATGTGCAAGTTATGTGCTCTACCATCCTCTTTATGTGCTTCTTTTTCCACATTTAATTTCTGTTTCAATTTAGATCTTGTGTATTTCCATGATGATGGGACAGATTGCTTGCTTCTCACCTACTTGCTTTTCTCCATCTACCTGAAGGCATCACAGAGAAAGGGCCTCTGTTACTGAACTACAACATGAAAACCAGATGGTACAGTCCCCAAATGCACTTACTTTGAGAATAACCCATCCATAAGCTAAATGCATGCTTTATACTTTCTTTAAAAGGGAAATGCAACTTGGTAGGATCTACAGAGCTTTTTTCACCATTTATTTTGTCAAAGAAACAGATTAAGTACTTACAGGGAAGGAGATATGCATTTACTTTGCAAGATAAATAAAACTATTTTTGTTTGGTAAAAAAACATGTTAAATATAGGTTTCTAACAAAATGCTGAAGCTCTCTTGAAATATTTAATTTTCAAAACATAGTGAGTTATTAGAGACAGCAATTAATACAATTCCTACAAATAGTCCTGTAGGTGTTACTGACTATACTTCACCTTCCTTTTGTAATTTCACTTTCTTTTTGTCATTTTATTTGGAGTTAACACACTGCTGGGCCATGCATTTTTCTTCCCTTTCATGACCAACATATGGGTTATCCACTACTTAATCTGAAAAGATACAGTAGAAACCATTAAATAGTAATGATAAGTAAACTGACAGTAGGTAGATACACAGATGTAAAGCACAGCCTTCATATTCTAATTCATTACACTCCTCTTTCAGCCCTGCTAAGGTTTCAAGGCAGAGTAAAGGCAGTCTGATCGTCATGGACACTCACATCCTTTGCTGTCCCTGCACAGCTCAATAGTGAATAACAGTTTACCTCTGTGCAGGTTTTTGTTGTTTGTTTGTTTTACTTTTTCCCTAGGAATTAGTCATGCCATACTTAATCAAAGAACCAGTTTAGGGGAGAAAAATGAAGGTTCCTTCTTTAGTAGGTGGGAGAAATAATGAACTAGCCCTCACATCCAAATGGAATCCTTCAAGCAGGCAGAGTCCCTAAAATGAAAACCATTTAAGAAAATACATTTTGCTTCTGATGAAATAAGTGCATCTGTCCCCGCCTTCTCATTCAGGAGGCCCCAAAGATGGAGCGAGCTAGTTCTCTTCCTTCCTCCTTTTTTTTTCTCATGCTAACCTCAAAATTAAGCAAGTTTAGCAAACCCATAGAGGTAAATCCAAGTAACAGAGAGGAACCTAAAAGCAATCATTCCTATTACAGCTTTGTTTTCTTTTCTGAAATGAATGAAATATCTAAATATATTTTCCTCCCTCTTTGCCTGACTTGCTGCAGGAGCAGCTCTGAGAAAGAGAAACCTGCGAGTGAGGAGTGAGTGTGTATGTTAGGGGGCTGTGGATGGGAGGTATGCTTTCAGAATCCCCTCCTGATTGCTCCCCATTTCCCTCAGGATATATCTTCACACAGATACTACAGTGTGGATGTTCAATTGCTCTAACTGGAGAAACTCAAGCTATGCCTTTAACCAGATCTGATCAGGCTCTCCACCTACTCCACCAGCTCCTCCATGACACGGATGTCTGTACTGTCTTAACGACCGTCATTTTTTAAAAAGCTCCTTCCATTACACCTACTGATATCCTTTTCTCTCTCTCTCTCTCTGTTTTTAGTCTTTACACCTCCAGCAGGACAAAGTTTGTATTGTTATATTCACAACCACTAGTGGCTGACTAGCAGTAGAGAGAGAGCGCCTGCGAGGGAGCCAGGCAAGAGGGGGGTTAAATAAATACCTAGTGCAGAGGCGGACTTTCTTTGCACAGACTGCGGACACCATGCACAACGCTTTCTTCACAAAATTCTTTGTTACATTCGATCACTCTGCTCACAACCCAACCATTGCCACTTTGTCTGGAGAGGGAAATACGAATTGCCAGCCCAAGCCATTCATCCAGAAGCCACGAGGGAAGGGGGATTTTATACGCCAAGGATGCACACATACTGTATTTTTAAAAGCATCGCCTGTGCAGATTTGGTTTCCGTAGCCGACTGTCCACCCATAAGACCTCCCTCTTTTTCATTAAGGAGGAGCCAAGAAGGATATCCTCACATCTCAGAACACAGACCATTTCCCCAAGAGCCAGCAAAGCTCCAGAGGCAAAGGCGGATAATGCAGCGGCAAAGTTCCCCACGAATCTCGGGGGCAAGCTGCCTGTGCGCGCAGCATCCCCAACGCACCCTCTAGCAGAGTGCCCAAAGGCTGGGACCCTGCAGCCCACTCCCCCCCACCCCCCGCTGCATCCTTCCCTCGCCTGTCCCCCCCGCCCCGGCCACACCTCCCTCCTTTCCGCAGTCCTTACTGAAGGAGCACCCAGGGCTGGCCGGAAAAGAGGAAACTCGCGAGTGTGGGCTTGGGGAAGACCCCAGGGATTACCAGGGGGACGGATGACCATGGAGCTGAGCCCAGTGGGTGGGGACGCCTGGATCCCCAGCAGCGCGGCATTCCGGGTGGACTTCGCTCTCAGCGCCCTGAATCCTCAAGCCCAAGGCGGTGCAGGGTGCAGCACCCCTCCTTAGCAGCCCTTTCTTCCTCCGGCAGGCGGGTACACTCAACGACCAGGCGCACCAGCCCGAGCAATTTCACTCTCCGAGCAGCGCGTACACCCCAGATATGGGTAGGGATACACACACACACACACAATTTAGGAGCCGGTCCTTTCCCAAAGCGGAGGGAAGTGGAGCCTTCTGAACAAATGGAAAATAGTTGGCGGTATCTGACCAAATCCCTTCAGCTGCCCATCAGAAGATCCTACCTGATTTGGGGAAGTGTGACTGGATCCTTCTCCGGTTCCTCCACGCTAGTAGGAAAGACGGCGCACTCCCTCCTTTTTAAATAGCTCCCGAGCTGGGAGAGGTCGCTCCCATCTTCGGGGGGAAGCACAAAGCGGACGGCGGGTGGGCTCCGATGCAGCGCCGGCGCGAGCAGGAGCGGCGGCGGCGGGCAGCCGGTGCGCGCGGGCGGGAGGCAGCGCGGAGGCCGGGAGGCTGGGAGGGCCGGGGCCCGGGCGGCGCGCGCGCTCTCCTCCCTCTCTCCCTCCCTCCCTCCCGCGCACACTCGCCCGCCCGCCGCCCGCAGCCTCGCACTCGCTCTCACGCGCGCTCCCCCCAGCCGCCGCCGGCGCCCAGGCCCCCCGCGCGCCCCACGCCGGCGCCCTCGGCCACCCGGACGAGCAGAGCTGGTCCGTTTCTGGAGCTCCGGGCCGGAGGGGAACAATTCCAGCTTCCCAGCCTCTGCCGCGGAGGTCTGTCGACGTCCTCCCAGCTCTCAGCTCTCGGCCCTGCAGTGCGTTCGGGCCGCGCGCGCTAGCGCTTTCCCCGGCGCCCAACCCGTGGGTTACACGCGCAGACCCGCGCTGCAACTTTTCTTTGCCGCCTTCCTCACCCACAGACAGAACCCCAACCCCGGCTTGCCTACCCGTTTCTCACCTCTGAAATTGTTCATCCAGATATATCTTTCTTCCTCCACTTTCTATCCCTCTGCTAAAGAAAGCTTTCTTTTAGCAAAGGGATCCGGGGATGTATCAATGATTTTTCTCTGAAATCCTCACTCCGTGTTTTTCCTACTTATCGGAACTGTCCAGAAATACGCTAGCTAGGAGCTGCTGACACAAGCAGATAAGGAAAGGGCGGGTAAGGGGTGGTAATTCCCCAGCCAAGAACTCCGAAAGATTCTCCTTTGTTGGTGTTTTCCCTCTAAGATTGCAGCTCACCTGAGAATAAAGACCAAGAGGCTGTTTAATGAGAAAGCCCTGAAGCTTTTAAAACTACAGAGAGGAGTAAAAGCTGAGCAATAAGGTTAAGCTGGGAAACATCTAATGCAGCAATCGACGAACCATTCATTGCCCTTTCCAAGAGAAGCATTATCATTGCCAATACATCACTTCGCCATAATTAATAAAGGAGTATTGCGCCAGGCCCTCGCCCTCTTGACAGCTCATTCATCCTTAAGAACCCTTAATGATTTGGCAGGATGAAAGGCTAGACCCGCGGTGGAGTTCACAAACCTGGCTGAATATCAGACACACCTGGGAAGCTAGTGAAAACTGCAGATTGTAGCGTCGCATCTCGAGACTCTGATGTAGCTTCTCAAACCGGGCTCCAAGTTGGTATTTTTCAAGCACGAGTTGATGTTCGCCACTCACTGGTGTGGTTTGCTTAAGTGTGGAAGATCAGTGGCAGCTGTGTCAGGGGGTGAGGGTGGGAGGGAGACGGGAGGATCAGACTCAGAGTTGCGTTCCTTAGTAGACTCCCCCCAACCCCCAACCCTGTACTTACTGCCGGGCTCTGGGCTGCCAGGTCACAGGAAAAGAGAAACTCTGACTCCAGGAAACCCGCTGTTTGACTGTGAGGCAGAGTGTGAGGGGTAGGAAAAGTAGCTCTCCTTTGCCTTTTTGCTAGTGGTTCACAATTCTGACAGCACCTCAGAATCTCCTGGGGAGCTTTTAAAAATCCCAATGCTTAGGCCACACCCCAGAGAGAATATCTTGGAATCTCTTCCACGGGGGTGGTGGGTGAGGGGTTGCTCAGGCATCAATAATTATTTTTAAGTTTTAAGTTTCCCTGGTTGGTGCCCCATGTGTAACCAAGGTTGAGAATCATGTTCTAGGCCAATGCTCCTCAAGCGTGAACCTGCATATGAATCAGCTGGAGACTGCAGTTTCTTATGCTGTAAATCTGAAACAGGCCTGGTAGCTGCACTTCTAACAAACTCACAAGTGATGGTGATGCTGCCTGAATGAGGACCACTCTTATTAACAGAGGCATGCGGCCTCTTCCTGGTGGTTGTGGACATTCAGCTTGTTAGAGGAAACTCCGAGCTTCTTGACTTGTATATTCCCAGGAATCATTCTTCCCCAAGAACATGTTCCTCCCCTCTGCGATGAGTTAAACTTTCTCGGAAGCCACTCTTCACACAAACGTTTTATTAGACTGCACTGACTAATGGGTATGAATAGAATGACATGTGGGGAGACACAGAAGGTTGCCACCTCCCTGTTAGCATATGTCCTCAGACAAAAATTACTTAGGGTCCTGCCTTCAAGAGTGTGAGAGGCAGACATTTGGCTCACACTCAAGGAAAGGGGCTTGAAGAGAAAAGTGGCTGCTTTGCAAATGACATTGGGAAAGGCATATAACTAGACTCCACCCGTAGGAAATAGGACAAAGCTGACTGAATGCAAGAGCTAAATGAAAATGTGAGTGGAGTACATCTCATTGGAATGGATTTTGTAGAAAGGGTGCGGCCTGTTATTGGTATTATGGATCACTTAGTGAAAATTCAGATTTTCTTCACAGTGTAAGCATGCTTGTGACACATGGGGTGATAAAAGCCCTGTTCTTAAATGTCTATATTCCAGTAGTGCCCCAAATCTATCTTGTCAGCTGTTGAGAAGGCATTAAGACAACATCATGTTCTCTTTATTCCTGTTTTTTTTCCCCAATTTAGACTATTTTGGTTAATTTTAATATTTGAGGGGGGAACTACATTCATTGGTCTTCTCTATTTCCTAGAACCATTAAAAGGTAGCCTAGTGACTTGGCAACATTTTTGATTTGGCTCAATTTATGACCCCTTAATTTTTTTTCCTTTCATTTCTCACTAAAGGCATTTTTATAAGGGTTCCTGGGGCCCAAGGCAAATCAAACCTTTCGTTCCCTCCTAAATGTCATACATGACTGGATTTTTATTACAAGAATTATCAAAGGCTACATCACTGACACAAAGCTCTAGGTAAAAAAATAAGCTGCTCAGGCTGTGACTTTGGAAAGAAAAAATGTTGTATGTAGGAAGACAGTGATTTACATTCCAATGGCAATGCTATTTCCTAATTGTATTCTTGTGTATTGATTGCCAGTCTTTCCTCTGGACTTAAGAAATAGTTGTGGGCCTCCACTGTTATCTATCCCAGTTGGCATAACCATCTTGCAGACTCCATAGGGATATTATTAAGATTTGGTATATTCTAAAGGTGGTTCAGATTTTCAAGAACTATTTGCCTACAAACCGTCAGGGGATCTTTCTGCAAGCTCATTTGAAACCAAATGAAACAGTTGTGAGTTAGGCAATACTCTACTCTTTTGTCCAGCCTATAGGAAAATTAGACATGTGATCAGGGGTATCCCAAATTTTAATATTGTAGTAAAGCAATCGACAATTTTTCATCATGAGGAAAACAAATACTTCATTGTAATTCGTTTCACTTTGAATGACTTAGGTCAAGTTACCATCCTTGTTTTCAGTTTTGTTTTTTTCAGCACTTGGAGCTTTTTCAGTGTATTAATATAGCGCAGGATGGAAAAAAGTCAGTTTTCATTCCAATCCCAGAGAAAGGCAATGCCAAAGAATGCTCAAACTACCGCACAATTGCACTCATCTCACACGCTAGTAAAGTAATGCTCAAAATTCTCCAGCCAGGCTTCAGCAATACGTGAACCGTGAACTTCCAGATGTTCAAGCTGGTTTTAGAAAAGGCAGAGGAACTAGAGATCAAATTGCCAACATCTGCTGGATCATGGAAAAAGCAAGAGAGTTCCAGAAAAACATCTATTTCAGCTTTATTGACTATGCCAAAGCCTTTGACTGTGTGGATCACAATAAACTGGAAAATTCTGAAAGAGATGGGAATACCAGACCACCTGACCTGCCTCTAGAGAAACCTGTATGCAGGTCAGGAAGCAACAGTTAGAACTGGACATGGAACAACAGACTGGTTCCAAATAGGAAAAAAAGTACGTCAAGGCTGTATATTGTCACCCTGCTTATTTAACTTCTATTCAGAGTACATCATAAGAAACGCTGGGCTGGATGAAGCACAAGCTGGAATCAAGATTACCCGGAGAAATATCAATAACCTCAGATATGCAGATGATACCACCCTTATGGCAGAAAGTGAAGAGGAACTCAAAAGCCTCTTGATGAAAATGAAAGAGGAGAGTGAAAAAGTTGGCTTAAAGCTCAACATTCAGAAAACGAAGATCATGGCATCTGGTCCCATCACTTCATGGGAAATAGATGGGGAAACAGTGGAAACAGTGTCATACTTTATTTTTTTGGGCTCCAAAATCACTGAAGATGGTGATTGCAGCCATGAAATTAAAAGACACTTACTCCTTGGAAGGAAAGTTATGACCAACCTAGATAGTATATTCAAAAGCAAAGACATTACTTTGCCAACAAAGGTCTGTCTAGTCCAGGCTATGGTTTTTCCAGCAGTCATGTATGGATGTGAAAGTTGGACTGTAAAGAAAGCTGAGTGCCAAAGAATTGATGCTTTTGAACTGTGGTGTTGGATAAGACTCTTGAGAGTCCCTTGGACTGCGAGGAGATCCAAACAGTCCATCCTAAAGGAGATCAGTCCTGGGTGTTCTTTGGAAGGAGTGATGCTAAAGCTGAAACTCCAGTACTTCGGCCACCTCATGCGAAGAGCTGACTCATTGGAAAAGACTCTGATTCTGCGAGGGATTGGGGGCAGGAGGAGAAGGGGACGACAGAAGATGAGATGGCTGGATGGCATCACTGACTCGATAGACGTGAGTTTGAGTGATCTCCAGGAGTTGGTGATGGACAGGGAGGCCTGGCGTGCTGCAATTCATGGGGTCGCAAAGAGTCGGACACGACTGAGCAACTGAACTGAACTGAACTGAATATAGCTCTAGGCATCCCCCATGTCTTTTCCTACTCTGCCCATGATCACCATTCACCTATCTGCTCCTTCATTGGTTTAGTTTGATACTGATTTCCTCATAAGAAAAAAGCATTTTAGCATCCCTAGCTTTAGCCATTCTCCTGCACAGGAAACTCAGGTGAAACACTGGACCAGGTTTTCTTTGCTGCCAATGGGACCCACGGTTTTTGCTTCAAGGGTGACTGTGGGGATTCTTGTTGACTTCTAAGTGCTATGTTCCCCCTCCCTGGGATCTCGTTCCTGCAATTAAACTTTTACTTCTCTATTTTGTTTTGAACAGTTCAACCTGTTCTAGTCAGTGGCCCATGCTGGTGGGTGGGAGCAGCCTTCCCAGTAGACTCAGTTATAACCCTTTCTTCCTCAGTGCTCTGTCACTGTAAAGTCAACCACTTCCTCTGAATTTGTCAGTCTCTGCATAGCAGAGACTTGCACTTCCGCATTTGAGTAACTTACAGTCAACAGTTGACCTTGTGCAAAATCCTGACAGTTTCATTTTTTATTTCTGCCTCAGTATGATGAGGACATTATCTAGTTTGTACTTCCCAAACTTTACCAATGGTGAGTTTACCAGTCAGTAACTCAATGGCAGAATCATTATCTAGATCAACTAGTGGGTCAGAGAAGAACAGAGACTGGTTAAGAAATAGGCTTTGGAGTCAGACTCTCTGGGTTTGAATCTCACCTCTGCCTGTGTGACCTTGGGAAGTTTTTTTAACCATGGTGTCTTTCTCTGGAAAACCTAGATCATAAATCTCCTTCAGGGAGTTATGGAAAGGATAAATGTATATAATGTGCTTGACATATATGTACTTGCCTTATCACAGAAATTACTCAATTAGTGGTATTATTATTATTGGTAAATTTCCTTAAAAATTATATCCATGAAGCCAAAAATAAAAGTTTCTATATAATTAGGTTCAACATAATTAGGCCATCCCATTACTGATAATGATTATGCTGTGGTTTTTGTTATTTGGGCTTCCTTGATGGCTCAGATGGTCAAGAATCTGCCTGCAATGCAGAAGACCTGGCTTCCATCCCTGGGTTGGGAAAATTCCCTGGAGAAGGGAATGGCTACCCATTCCAGCATTTGTGCCTGGAGAATTCCGTGGACAGAGGAGGCTGGCAGGCTACAGTCCATGGGGTCACAAAAAGCTGGACACAACTGAGTGACTAACACTTTCATTTTCATTTTCATGCTGTGGTTTTCATTGTATGGAATTCTACACAATGAATAATCCAGGAAAGCGAATGTCCCTATAGTTGAGAGTAGTTTCCCTCTCTATAATGAAAGAAGCTGCTGTGTGCTTTCCAATTTTATAAATACAGAGTGTGGTTACTGCATCCTCCCTGGATTACAATATTTCTTTTCCTATATGTTCCTCTTTTCCTATGATCCCCTCTCTAATGTAATCTCAGGGTTTAATTTCCAACAGAGCCATTTTCAGCAAATTCCAGTATGAGGAAGATTTTGCTTTTTTGTCACATTAATTTTCTTAACAGAGGACCTTATCTAGAGAACATAAACTTTTTCACTAAGTTTGCACAAACTTTCATCAACATTGATTCAAGGACTCCATCAATAGGGACTCAAGATGAAATCCCCAGAGTCCTCTGTACCCAGCAGTTTATTCCTCAGAATCCAGTTCTGAAGCAATGTCCCTGAAAGATTGTACTTTAGATCTTTCAATAAATCTCCTTTCTTTGGCATTGCCTATGATCTATAGCTCCCTCACTGCATCTTCAATTGCTGACCACTGATTAGACTCTTCTGAGAACTGACAATATTTGAGTAGAGACCACAGTGCCCAGACAGTAGCCCTTGAAAATGTTTATAACAAAGATACCTAAGGGAGAAATGGACTGAATTTGTGGGTGACTTAAGCCATGGCCTTAATGCTGCTGATTCTGCTACCACTGGAGTGTCTGGAAATAATGACATTATATGCTCTTATCTCTTTAAAAACTCAGAATCTTACACAGCATGACCTAAAGGGTCCTTAGCAATTACAAAGAAGGAAAGTTCAGAAACTATATTGTTTCCCCTTCATTTTAAAATATTATTCTGTCTCACAGAAGTCTTTGCCATCTTTGGATTTGTTTAAGAATTTCTGAGAGTGTAGACCAAAATGAGAGTGTAGACCAGTTAGTTGTATAGATAGTAAATTTATTTGACATCTACAACCTAAATTTTAGATAAGAAATTCTTAAGCGCTAATGAGGGAACTATGATTACCCTCATTTTTACAAGCTGAGAAAGTACAAAGAGATTTGCCCAATCCTGGCTGCACATAAGTATCACTTGTTTCAAAATAATACTGAAACCCCGATCCACTTTTTAGAGATTTTGTTCCTACTGGTCTGGAGTATGGACACTGGCATTTTTTTTTAAGTTTCTTGGTTGATTCTAGGTTCAGCTTGAGCTAACCACTAGCTTAGGGTCAAATAGCTAATTAGTGATAAAAACAAGTGAAAAAATTCTCTTTACATCTGCCATAATTCTGTTTCTATCCTGCTGCTACATTTAACATTGGTATTTAACAGGACACAAAAATTCCGACTCTTCTTGGAAATTTAAGATAAATTAAAAATGTTTAAGGGCCTTTTTTGAGTCTCTAAGAGACTCAAGTGGGTACTGTAAATGACCTTACAAAGATAGATGAGCAGGTTGGAAGAGATGATCAATAAAGCAAAGTCTAAGACTGCAGGGCCTCTACCTGTCAGACCCCAGCATCTAGAGTAGCTCTGGGTTCATAGTAGATAAATCAATGAAGCACATAACTGTCCCCTGACCTTTCGGGGGGCGGGGGTGACCTATGTAGACAAAATAGGGGTTTGGGTCATAGGGGAAAATAAACACTTTGGCCCCTGTCCAGTGCAAACTGCAACTTAATAGCAATCATCTCCTAGCTACAGTGCAGGCCCTAGTTAGCAACTGACAGTAGTCATCATATCCACACTCACAGTCCTGCCTGGCCACCTGCTCTGTGATGACAGACAGAGCAGGAGGCCAGACCACACAGAGATGCAATCTGACCAAGCCTCAGGCTTGAGCCTGTAAGCTGACCCCTTGTCAGTTATCTCAGCAATTACTTTTAAGCTCTTGTTTGACCCAGTTTGTAAGCATGTCAGAGAATCTCTTATTTCCTGTTAAGAGGGGTTCTTTAGGTATGTCTTATATGCTTATATGTTTATATGTCTTATATGCTTATATGCATATAGTTTCACTTATTAATTTTTGAAAATCAAGGAACCAAATAATTTCCTGAGAGGTTCAAAACCAGTCATTAAGCAACTCAAATAAAAAGCCAAAATAACTGGGGAGAGCAGAAACGAAACACAGTTGAAAGTCATATTAATTCATTTTTTCATTTATCTCTTTATAATTCATTCAAAAAATATTTATGAGGACCTACTCTGGGCCAGGCACTGTCCCAGATGCTCAAGACACAATAGTGAAAACATTAGTAAAAGTTCCCACCCTCCTAGGATTTACATTCCACTAGAGAAAGAGGCAGAAAGCAAAATAAATTAACACACAGTGTCAGATGGAGATACTCCCATGAGAGAAATGAAGCAGGGAAAACAAGATAAGAGACTTTGGGGAGAAAGTACGAGTTTAGGTGGTCAGTTTTTCAGAGATCAGTTAAGACTGCTCACTGACAGCTTGAGTCCTTTTTTGAGAGTCCCAGACCAATGAAATGATAGAGCACTGTGCTTTGTGTGATCATTTGCTCCTGCCTTGAGTTGCGGTTCCTTTAGGAATTCCCACCTCAGAGCTCCTGGATTTCATCAGGGCTAGGTGCAGAGGCCTAGCCACACGGCTTGCACCTCTGCAGTCATGAGCTTGTGTATGTGATATAGACCCAAGAGTTGTTCCATAAAGACAAGACTGCTGCCAGAAGCTGCACATAAAATGGTTATATTCCTTTCAAGGCAGAATTGCAGCAGGAATTCTAAGTTCCCCTTTGGTTTCATTTAAAGAATAGCATGTAATGAATACATCTGGATGGCAAACATTACACAAGTGAGTTCTCATGGGTAAACCGCTTGCCGCAAAATTAACACCTCTGGAGAGGAGGGAGGGGAATCCCTTACAAGTAAATTGATGGTTCTGGTGCTGCTTACCATGAGTCTATCATGCCTGCTTTGTCCTTCTTCCCACATTCTTATCTGACATTACACAATACAGATTCCATATGCACACATACACACACACTCTTACACAAGCACACAGTCACTCATATCCACGAATATGAACTGTGGCCAAATATCTTGTTATTGGAAAAATCACCATTTGCAAATATGGAAATAATAGCCAACCTGTCATTCTTTTCTACTTTTATTTAGCACAAATAGTCTTTTATTTGCCAGGTCTTCTATACTTCGGTTCAAGTCTACTTAAAAGCTCACAGGCTAAAGCAGTTTATGGCCTATTCATTGCTCTCCTTTGAGACGACAACAATAGATTTGAAGCCTAAAAAGAATACCTGAATTTCATATTTTATTGCTCTTAGAAGATATTTTTTGGTTTTCCGATTTCTTTTGTCAAAAAAAAAGGTATCTCTGAATATACATAATGCTCAAGAAAAGACAGATTTTAGATGGAAAAATTATTCAACACTGCAAATGCCTACCTAACTCATATGAAAGGATCAGTAAGTATGTGTTAAATAAATGATGCAAATTCGTGGGACATGCCTTATTATAGGGCAGACATTTAAAGAAAACTTAGCAGAAGATAACTGAATTTTTAAATTATTCAGGCAGCAGCTAGTAAGCAACTATTCCATTCAGCAGCATGAACTAAGTCCTGTGGTCACTAAAAACTGAATTACATACTTCCCATGACCTTTTGGAACTTAGTCTCAGAGCTAGAACTAGACCCTGGAGATTTTTGAGCATGTGAGTCCTGAAACCAGACAAGTGCTTTAAGAAGGTGCATTAAAAAAAAAAAAATGTGCATCTTAAGTGGATGACCTGTAAGACTGGGTGTGGTCAAGGATAAAGAGACCCATGAAGAGATAGTCACAGCCCACAGAAAGCCAAGTGAGACAGTGACTGGAGAAGAGAGGCAAAAAATAGTTACTTTTCGCCTTGGCTCAATTTTTGGCAGAGTCCCATTCCCCCACTCAGCCAAGTATTAAAAAAAATAAATAAAAATGGAATTTTCATTTTCGGAGGAATCATCATGGATGGTTTCAATTGGAACACATCTGACTTCTATAATGCTGTTAGTATTCTAGAAACTCTCCTTAAAGTGGTCTGCTAACATGGCAGGAGGAAGGGTCACCTTCTCCAGCAGGCAAGGGAAGCACTTCACCCCTGAGAAGCTGCTCAGGGGTGATAAAGAGCAGAGGACCCCTAGTTGGTTTTAGTATCGTGTTTACATCCTCTGCAGACGATGCACCCTCTTATTCTTTGTGCCTTAAATTGACTCTTCCCACTGCCTAGTCCCCTGGATGCGCAGCTGTCTTTTAAACAGGTTGTAGAAAGCAGAGAATAACTGGTTGTGTTTGTATGACAGCTAGAGCTTAATTGTAACCAGGGAACAGGTGAAAAGATTCTGTCTCCTACTCGCTTCTACCGCCTCTCCATGAGTAAATCTCCAGACATTTAAATTTGCTGTGTGTGAAAGCCAAATGGAGCCAATTTTGATGAAGTATGGACTTTATAAAGAGCCTATTGCTTCCCTTAACTATAGGTTCTTTTAATATTACTTTAGAAATATACAGAATCAGTGAAGAGAATCCAAATGGAATCATTACATTTAATCAAACCTTTTTGTCTTTTGATTTTGTATATATTCAGAAGAATATTGTTTGCTAAAAGCAGTCATATTTGTTGGATTAAAAAAAAGAAAGATAAAGCTGTTTTGGTTTTCTGTGTGTGTTTCTTACATCTCTGTGACACAGCCTTGTGCTGTGCTTAGTTGCTTATTTGTGTCTGACTCTTTGCTATGTGACCCCACGGACTGTAGCCTGCAAGGCTCCTCTGTCCATGTGGATTCTCCAGGCAAGAACACTGGACTGGGTGGTCATGCACTCCTCCAAGGGATCTTCCCAATCCGGGGATTGATCCCAGGTCTCCTGCATTGCAGGCCACTCTAACACAAACTAGAAAATTGTACATTTGTCATTATGGGAAATCTAGTGTCAATTTATCACTAATACCACTTGATATTTAAGACTTATCTTTTAAATGGAAAGCATAGGCTTTTTTATCTTCATTCCTTGTATTAAGGTGAAATGTTATTTGTGTAAAATTTTAAAACATTTAATTAAGTATGAATTATAATTAAATACATTTAAATTATTTTAATAAATTTACTTAAGTAAATTTATTTGAATAAATTAAAAAAGTTATTTATATATAAATACTAATGTCAGAAAAATCCATAATGAATTTTCTGACAAGTTTGGAATCTTCTTTTTCTGTGAGAGACAGTGTCTTATGATCAGAGCAGATATCAGCTTGATTTTACAGACATGGGCTTGAATTTTGGTATCTACCTGCTTTGTTCAGTGGCTCAGTCACATCTGACTCTTTGTGACCCCATGGACTATAGACTACCAGGCTCCTCTACCCATGGGATTTCCCAGGCAAGAATACTGGAATGGGTTGCCATTTCCTACTCCAGGATTTACCTGATAGGGCTCCCCCGATAGCTCAGTTGGTAAAGAATCCGCCTGCAATGCAAGAGACCCCAGTTCAAATCCTGGGTCAGGAATACCCACTGGAAAAGGGATAAGCTACCCACTCTAGTATTCTTGGGCTTCCCTTGTGGCTCAGCTGGTAAAGAATCCACCTGCAATGCAGGAGACCTGTGTTCGATCCCTGGGTTGGGAAGATCCCCTGGAGAAGGGGAAGGCTACCCACTCCAGTATTCAGGCCTGGAGAATTCCATAGACTGTACAGTCCATGGGGTCTCAAAGAGTCAGACACGATGGAGCAACATTCATTTTCATACAGTTATAATTATTCATTCACTCACTTATTTGAGTATTTTAAAGTTACTATTAAGCAGAGCGTAATTAGACATAAAGGGGTCATCAGTGAACATGTGAACAAATGGGGCTTTTATCTTGGGAAAAAAAGGAAGTAGCAAAATTACACAACTTTCTAACAAAGAGAGCTGACCTTTTCTTAGGAGAGTCAGTTAAGGTCTAAAAATGGCTAGGAACTGGCTAAGGGCAGAGGAGGGTGAATTCAGCGTAGTCTTGAGCAGAAGAAACTTCAGGTGCAGAGGTCCTGTGTTGAGAAGGAGCAGTCTAGTACTGTTAGTAGGTTGGTGGGAGTGGTTGAGGTGGGGGTGAAGCATAAAAAGTGAGGGAGAGAGAGATGTGAGCAGGGGCTACAGCATAGGAAGGGCAGTCCGGTACTATAGAGTTTGGTATTTGATCTCATTCTTAAGATCAAGATAACTTCCCTGTTCATTCTGAGGACTTCTTTTAGTTTCTTATGAAACAATTAGCTTTGTAAGTACTAAACTCTCTTCACTTTCCTATTCTCCTGGCTCACACATATCTTCCCAAGTTTGGTATTAAGGGAGAGACTTAACTTCTTAAGTCATGTGTTTTAGACATGATTTTATTTATCACTGTTGTGCCTTCTCAGGGGTCACCTGTATGATTATCAATACTCAAATTCTCTACTAGTTTGCTTTTTAGATTATTCGATAGAGTCCCCTTCTTCATATGCCCACATATCTTCCAGACATGCTTTCTAAATTACTTTAATGAACTTATGGATAAGAAGACCTGTTGATAGCCAAAGTGAATAAAAAAGCACTGGCTCAATTCTGGAGTGGAGACAATGTATTTTATGACTTTAAAACACTCCTATCTTTTCACCTGTTTATTTGCTGTGAACATTTCTGCATTGTATTATATAAACAAATTATTGATTATGTGCAGTAAGCTAGCCATTCTGTGATGGGTTGTAGAAGGATAGTATTCAACTGGTTTCTCCTTTTTGAGGTCAAGAGAGAAGGCTCCCAAGAAAATTGCTTTAAAAATTGTAAAAAAGTGAGACTGGTATCAAGTTTCCCAGTATCAGTTTACTTCTGAATGGTGTACTCCTGGAGTGGAGGAAAGACCACTTGGGAGAAATGGGATGGGGTGGTCTCTGAAGTGGGGCTTTAGTGGGGAAAAAAAAACATTGATTTATTAGAAAATATTGACAGATATTGAGGAGGGCATGGCAACCCATTCCAGTATTCTTGCCTGGAGAACCCCAGGGACAGAGGAACCTGATGGGCTACAATCCATGGGGTTGCAAAGAGTCGGACACAATTGGGTGGATAAGCAGACACATTGACAGATGTCAGAGTTAGTAGGTAGAATTTGAAAAAAAAAATATCCAGGAAATAGGTTATATTATCATTTGTTATGAATTGGGAAGTGCTTCATACTTCCTTATTTTTTTCAATTACTTAAATTATTTTTGGCCACACTTCACAGCATGCAGAACTTCCCTGACCAAGGATCGAACCCATGCCCCCTGCATTGGAAGTACTATGTCCCAACCACTGGATCACCAGGAAAGTATCAATTAATTTTATTTCAGAATGTTTAAAAAGTTGCTGCAATATATTTTTATAAAAGGGGAAAGATGGGTCTGAAGGAATGATAACCTTTTCAAGTTTGTAACTCTCTAGGACTTACAAAAGCAGGCTGCCATGGCACACAAGGGCAGGAGTTGGGAGAGAAATTTAAATCAATTGTGATAATCAGATTGAAATTTAAAAGTAAAGGGAATGAGTCAATTACAAGAGGCTTTTTCAATAACTAAAATGGACTGAAAATTTTCTGGACTGATATACACTCTTTAGGAAGAGCTTCCCCAGAGCCCTGCTGGAGGCTTTCCTTGGAAAATGATTCAAGGGTCTTTTCTGCAGCTATTGTATCCAGTTGAGTGGTCAGCTGTTGCTGCTATTCAGTTGCCAAATCGTGTCCAACTCTTTGTGACCCCATGGACTGCAGCATACCACACTTCTCTGTCCTTCACCATCTTCTGGAGTTTGCTCAAACTCATGTCTATTGATTCAATGATGCTATTCAACAATCTCAATCTCTGTCTCCCCTTCTCCAGCATCAGGGCCTTTTCCAAGGAGTTGGCTCTTCACATCAGGTGGCCAAAGTATTGTCCTTTGAGCTGTTTTGCAGATACTGAAACTCTCACCAGGTGGAAGAAGTTAACTGTATGCTGCTCACAAGCACGTATACCCCAGACCAGTTGGAACCAGAAGGTGATGATGCTGACTTCCAGTGACCTCACCACTAACCAATTAGAAGACTGTCCACATGTTGATCACACCCTGCTCCTTGAATGCTATGACTCCTTACTACCCCTGCCAGGCAGGGTGGGACATACGATTTTGAGGGCAGTATCTTGTTGTGGCCTCTTTTGCCTGGCAAAGCAAGAAAGTTAATTCACAGATATTATGTACCTTAAGAAATCTATTTATGATTACTTGACATAATTAAATTATTTCTAGATGGCCCAAGATAGCATTAAATATAATAGTGCCTAGGTATTGAGATTAATCATAGACTTTATTGGAGTTGGTTGTCAAAAAACAGAATATGCAGGGAAAGAAAGAAGCAGGGTACAAGTCCTAAAAGGTGAATTAAGTTGAGAGTGAAATACCACCTGGTGCATACCAGGGGGGAAGCTAATTAAATCTTCTGAAAGGAATGGAGTGGATCCCCAAGGCTGGCTGGAGGCTGAGCTGGTTAGAACATGGTGTTTATTCTGTCCCTTAGGGTGCTTATCTGACCCTCAGAAGGCTCAGTTTCAATTTTTTAGCTTTCTCAATTGTTCATCTTCAATTTTCATCTGTCCAAAGACTCTACTTACTGTTAACCCCAAGCTGCCCACCTTGAAAATGTCTCCTTCTGTCCAAAGCTGAGAATGTGATGGGGATTGATGGACTCAACCTCACTTCTAAAGGAACAACGTGATGTAACAGGGTTTGCTCTATAGAGCATCACCCTGTAGATCGCACGGTAGCACTGCCCTCCTAAACAAGAGGTGATGTTGCTAAGTGCTGTTATGTATGGCTGGCGGGAAACAAATGGCTAAACTGTTTCCTTCACTTTTCTAAAATATCTTTCTCCTCTTAATTAAAAACATCGGTGGCTGCTGTCTTTGTCTCCTATTTTCTCCTGCAGAATGATGATTTACTACCTTTTTGCTCTTTTCAGAGGCAATTTCTGCCTTAATTAAAAAAAAGAGACATATCTCTTTGCATATGACACTCACATAAATAACTTCTGTCCTTGTTATTCCTTTCAGAATGCTGTCCACTTTAATTAAATCCTGATTAATTACCATTTTCCCCATTTTTGCAACACTTTGATTCACTAGCATGTGTGTTCACCATCTTTATCTATTACACTAAATGATATTGAGTTTTTGTGGCTCTCACGTTCATAATCTTCACAAAATTATTTTTATAACAAAATTGGATTTAAGACTTTTCATATATGACCTTATGATTGTGCAAAAATAAATTTAATTACTCTTGAGTATGGGTATGCTGCTGCTGCTAAGTCACTTCAGTCGTGTCTGACTCTGTGAGACCCCATAGACGGCAGCCCACCAGGCTCCCCCGTCCCTGAGATTCTCCAGGCTAGAACATTGGAGTGGGTTGCCATTTCCTTCTCCAATGCATGAAAGTGAAAAGGGAAACTGAAGTTGCTCAGTCGTGTCCGACCCTCAGCGACCCCATGGACTGCAGCCTTCCAGGCTCCCCATCCATGGGATTTTCCAGGCAAGAGTACTGGAGTGGGGTGCCATTGCCTTCTCCGTGAGTATGGGAATAACATTAAGCAAATTGTTTCAGCCTCTTCGATCCATGTTGTTTATCTATAAAATGAGAGTGTAGAACTGACCTCTGCCTCCTCCTTCAATTAAAACATTGAGATTCCATGATATAAAGTCTCACTATTTACTCCTGGTTTCAAAGTTTACTTCACATTATTTGATCCACAGAGTGCCTGAGAGAGGTGGTATGTAATTATTGATTTTTCCCTTCATGACTGGGAATTCTCTAAATTTTGTTCAAACTATAGTCATTCATTTTCCCTGGAAAGATAACTTTGAGATAATACTAACTTCAGTGGTACTTAGTTTTTAAAAAATAAATGGTATTTATGTACTCTTTTACTATTTACTATTATTGCGTTTTGGAGAAATAGGCTCTTTCCTAGTCATCTAAACAGTTATTTTTAAAATCAACAAGCACTCAATTATTTTGATTATGAAGACTTTTTATGTCTTTCCACACGGTTCTTTGCTCCTTCTGAAACAGAAAGGGTTTTTGGACTATTATAATTTCTATTTTTAATTTCTTCTTATTTGAAGTAGAGCTACTGTATTTTGTGTATTCCCAGTGTACATAAATATTTTTTATGCCATAACTATATTTAAACACATTCTTCATGTTTTATTGTAGTAAATCTCTGATATGCATAAAAGGGCAGGGAGACGTAGAACCAGTTCCCATGTATCTGTCTTCAGCCTCACTGGTTAGTGACAAATAGCTTTGTGCATACAGATTTCCCTTCCACCTTACAGGTTTGATTCTTCTTCTTCTTTTTTTTTTTTTTTTTATATGTTTAGGATTTTATTCATTTATCTCTTCCTGGCTGCACTGGGTCGTCACTGTTTTCTTCCAGTTGTGGTGAGCAGGGGCTACTCTCTAATTGCTGTGCTGGGGTTTCTCATTGCAGTGGCTTCTCTGGTGCACAGGCTCTAGGACATGCAGGTTTCAATAGTTGAGGCACACCCCTGGCTCTAGAGCACAGGCTCAGTAGTGGTGGGTCACAGGCTTAGTGACTCTGCTGCATGTAGGATCCTCCCAGATCAGGGATCGAACCCATGTCTCCTGCATTGGCTGAGCAGGAGCCACCAGGGAAGACCCAGGTTTGATTATTTTAAAGCCACTTCTGGATATCACATTTTCCTTTTGTCTTTCACTGGAGAAGGCATTTAAGGTGGTGGCTTGAACCATGTCAGGAGGTTGCTTGGTTTTCTTGGGTACCTCCCATGTATACAGGGGATATACATGTTATTAAACTTCTGTTTGCTTTTCACCTTTCAATCAGCCTCTTATCACAGGCATCTCAGCCAAGAGCCTAGAGTATAGAGGAAAAGTTGTTATTCCTCCCCTACCCTCTCATCATCTCTTTGGTTACCCTGAAGTTCAATTTGAGCAGTGTTTTAATACTTGCAATAAATTCCCCCTGTGTACATTCTTTCCCTATTTTCTTTTATTTGAAATAATATACAAGTCTATGTAGTTCCTTTAGAAAACAGGATGTAAGTAAAAATGTTAAATAACATTAATTTAATTAAAGCTCCATACTTCATGGAAACTTTAAAAATTTCCCTTTATGTTTAAATCTAAATAGCTTTTCTAGAGGGCAATCTGGCAACCTTTTTATTTTTATTGTGCAGCCCTTTAGTCAAAGTAAATCTACTTCAAGTAACTTATCCCCAGACAATAATTGAAAAGTCTGTACAAATATAAATGCACAGAAATTTGACACAGCGTTGTTTATAGTAGCAAAAACTTATTGCAAACAATCTAAGTGTCTAATAATTGACTGGGTAACACATGACAATCATCATGGCAGCCATTAAAGATGGAATTACAGCTCTGTGTTGACATAAAAAGATTCATATATAGATCAGTATGGAATATTGATCTTTATTGACATGCACATATGTTGTGTTAAAAGCGTATTACAAATAGCTGGATGTTTTATTTGTAAAATGAATAATTTTATGTGAATGGATACAGATATGTTTATAAATGCATAGAAAAATTCTGAAACCTATCCTTTCAAATGTTACTTATATTTATTAATGTCTGGATGGTAGCATTTGAGTAACTCTCTCTACTTACTTTCATTAATACATGAATCTGTTTCACAATTAACCATGAAAATAAGTAAAATATTAATTTTATTTATTTTATGAATAAAAAAGCATTTTCAATCAATGGTAGACACTTATTTAATAAAAAAACCAATAAATCAATATTCAATTTGTAAATAAATATTTCTGTTTAAGCCTAGCAGGTACCACTGTTTCTTCTTACACTTAAATCTCATGGTGCAGATTATAAACAGATAAGTGGTTTTTATATACTATGATTTCTACAGGCCAACTTTTAAAATTTTATGTCTAGATTTAATGCTTCTTATCACCTGTGAAATTGCTGATTTTCTACTGAACCGGACTGAAGGCAGCTTTACATTGAAGGTTCAGTTGCTCAAACAGAAACCTTTTCCAGTGCTAATGTTCTGTGGTACATGGAGCCTCTGTACATACTATATTGTATAATTTTTAGAACCATCCTCTGATGTAAGTATTGATAACCTTATTTTATAAATGAGAGAGAAAATCCTATGTTTACACAGCTAATAAAATCCTAACCTGGGACTTGAACCCAGGAATATCTGATCAAGTCTATTTTTTGCCTTCTTGACCACTACATTCCCATAAGACTCTCATTCACTTCTTCTCTGCCTGGAAGGTCTTATCTGACAAATCTTAAGCACACTGAGAATATCTTATTTAATTTGCTGCCACCACATCTCTGGAATAGATGACCTTATCCATCAACATCTAAACTATTATGGCACCAGCACAATATCAGCCCCTGTTAGACAGGGACAGACTACTTCCCCCATCATCCTATGTACTGAGATGGTAATGAATTGTGAGCTAAGCACACTGAATTGCTATTTCTGCCTAAAAATAATTTTTCTCCATCAGTCACATAGAGGAAGTACACCCTTCATTAAAATAAGTAGTTACTGAACTCAGGCATCTGTCTGGAAATACCGTATTCATATACCCCAAGGCAATCAAGTTAACAGGAAATCTGAAGTGATCTGCAATTGCATTGAGTTGAAACAGGTTTTTTTTTAATTACAAATATTGGATAACTTTAGTAAGATAGGGCAAGACTTGTTCTTAACTGAAACGTAACACCAAATTTTAATATACATCTTGAGACATTTAGAAGATGTTTACCCAGCTGTGATGCATCATCTAACAAATGAAAACAATAGAGCATCAAGTCTATAATACTGTGCACTCTTCTTTCTTGGTAAAGGAGTAGCCTGAGATGGACTATAACCAGACTTGACCTGTATCTAAACCAGGAGGATTGTATATGTGGGCATGGAAGCAAAGCAATTAAGGTGATACGAAAACCAAGTGCTGTGCATGGTGACATTCTGACGGGCACATGTTAAGAACATGTCCATTTCACGTGCAGAAATTTAACTTACACATTGTGGAATAAAAACAAAGACATTCTAACATGCATCACCCCAGGTAATCTTTAATCTCTGTGATCTTCATAAAATTGTTCCTTTTAGAAAATAGATATGGAGCATTCCACCCTACCACGCCCCTGGAGTTGGTGAGAGTATGAACTTATTTCATCTGCTTACCAGTCCTTTGGTTTAGGAACTAATATTATCCATATTTTAAAGAAACATAAGCATAGAAATGTTGAAGAAATTTAGGTTGTTAGGTTTGAGAATCTGAGCTAATGGCCACAATGCTATACCTTAAAGTTTTCCATGGCTTACCATTTGGATTCATGTTTGTAAAGCTTTAGTTATCTGAATGTGCAAATAAGCTGAAACAATTGTCTACATGTACACTAAACACATTTTTGGAAAGAGAGAAAGACATAATGCATGTCAAATACATACATACATACATACATGTGGTGGTTTAAACAAAAAGTCGTGCCCAATTCTTATGACAGCGTGGAATATAGCCAGCTAGACTCCTCTGTCCATGGGATTTTCCAGGCAAAATACTGGAGTGGGTAGCCATTTCCTTTCTAGGGAGTCTTTATAACCCAAGGATTGAACCCAGGTCTCCTGCATTGCAGACTGATTCTTTACCTATTGAGCCACCAGTGAAGCTTATATAAATGATTTTCAGAGACCTGAGAAACATATTTAACTATAGTGATCAGGGCTATTTATTTTCCTATATACTCATCATCTTAAATTTAATTTATAAAATATTTACTTAGGGATCTATTTGTTGATAGTTTAATATCTTAGAGCAACACTAACTCTGTGGTCCACATTAGACTCTTAAAAATTAGTGAGGGGCTTTCCTGGTGGTCCAGTGGTTAAGAATCACCCGCCAATGCAGGGGACATGGGCTCAATTTCTGCTCAGGGAAGATCCCACAGGCTGCGGAGAAACTAAACCCCAGCACCACAACTACTGAGCCTGTAACCATGCTCCGAAACAAGAGAAGCTGCAACAATGAGAAGCCTGTGCACTGCAATGAATAGTAGCCCCCACTCACCACAACTAGAGAAAGGCCATGCACAGTAATGAAGCCCCACCACAGCCAAAGTAAATACATGTATTAATGAAATAAATCTTAAAAAAAAAAATAAATAAAAATCAGTGAGGATCCAAAAGAGCCTTTGCTTATGGGGTTTTATCTATAGATATTTATTTTATTAGAAATTAAAAGTAAGAATTTATTAAACATTTAGTTATTCATTCATAAAAATAATTTATTAAACATTTACTCATTCAATAAAATATACCCATTACATATGAACACGAACATTTATACAAACTAAATACATTTTCTGAAAGAAAAATATTCAGCAAGAAGAATGATCTTGTTTCCAATATATGCAAATATTTTTAAAGCTTGACTTCAGAGAAGACAGCTGGATTTTCATCTTTGCTTTTCCATTTAGTCTGCTGCAATATCACATACCCTGTAGCCTCTAGAAAACGGCTATGTCCACTTGTGAGAAAATGAGAATGAAAAGGCAAATATTAACACCATCTTCATATTATTATGAAAATAGCACTGACCTAATGGATTCCTGAACTAGTCTCTGAGATGATCAGGGGTCCCAAGATCACTCCTTGAGAACTGTTGTCTTAGAACGACTGACCACGAGGAAACCAAAATAAACCTCAGGGCTTCCTTGAGATGATTCCACAAACTGTAGGTTCTCCTAAAATGTCTGTTTTCCTCCCAAACATAGCATTCTCTGATGCTTCAGAATTTTTAAGGGGCTTGGGGGAAATTCTCTGGTCTAAGCAATTTTCTATTCAAAATATAGTTAACAACTTTAACATATTCTCAGATTCGTTTTTCCTCTAAGAGCTCTTGTTCTATTTCAAAGCATGGAAATAAATAAGTAATGAGAAATTAAAACATTATTTACAAGTTAATTAAAGCATTTTGAGGTTAGTTTCAGAACATTTTGAGTTTTTTATGACAGTGTAAAGTTCTGCATCAGAAATCATGACTTTTCCCTACTCTTATCACTCGATTTATAACACTCTATCTTCACTGGTCTTCCTCAGGGACCCTATAGACTCTTTCCCCACTGACTCAGTGGTGAAGAATCTGCCTGCAATGCAGGAGAAGCAGCTTTCATCCCTGAGTTGAGAAGATTACCTGGAGGAGTGTATGGCAACCTATTCCAATATTCTTCCCTGGAGAATACCATGAGCAGAGGAGCCTGGCAGGTTACCATCCATAGGATCAGAAAGAGCTGGACACAATGAAGCGACTGGGCATGCACTCACACACACGGAGACTCTGGACCTGAGACCTCGAGCCGAATTCTGTTCAGTGTCCCAGGACTACCTGGCCCTGTTGTCCAAACTCTTGCCTGATGGCATTTGCCAAAAGACTGAATTCTCAATAACTACAGGATCCAATTCATTTATTTGGGGACAGAAAAATTAAGTCTTACCCTTACGAAACTTGCCTTTAGCTAGGGAAGAGTGAAAATAAACAAAGATATAACGTATCATTAGGTAGTAATAAGGCTGAGAAAACAGTTAAGCAAGTTATGAGCTGCTGCTACTGCTAAGTCGCTTCAGTCGTGTCGGACTCTGTGCGACTGCATAGACGGTAGCCCACCAGGCTCCCCCGTCCCTGGGATTCTCCAGGCAACAACACTGGAGTGGGTTGCCATTTCCTTCTCCACTGCATGAAAGTGAAAAGTGAAAGTGAAGTCGCTCAGTCATGTCTGACTCTTAGCGACCCCATCGACTGCAGCCTACCAGGCTCCTCCATCCATGGGATTTTCCAGGCAAGAGTACTGGAGTGGGTTGCCACTACCTTCTCTGAGTTATGGGCTAAAGAATGACAAAGAAGGAGTTTAGGTAAGGTAGTCAGGAAAGGACCCTCTCAGGAGGTAGCATTTGCCCAGAGACCTGAATAAAGTGACAGAGAAGGCTATTTCTAAGGAGAGAGGGAAAAAAAAAAAAAAGCAGTCCTGGCAGAGGTCTCAGAAAATGTTGATTCCCTGAGGTCAGAAGAAACTTGGCTTATTTGCATCTGAGAAAACAGCAGGAGCCAGAGTGGCTGGAGCCAAAAGAACAAATTCTAGAGATAGAGGAAAGGAAATGAAGACCATGACAAGTTGTTACAATTTATTCTAAGAGTGCCAGAGGCAACTGGAAGGTCTTGGGTAGAAGAGTATCCTGTTTTAAGAGGTTCCCTCCAAGAACACAGGGGGAGAATCAGCCTGGGGACGTGATGGAAGCAAGGAGACAGTGGGGAGAGGGGTGCTGGTGGTTTTCTTTAGGATGTTAAGAATAGGAGGACAGTGGTCCAATTATGGAACTATTTAGATGGTGGAGACAACAGGATTAGCTGATGGATCAAAAGTGGGTTACATGAAAAAGGAAGTAAACAGGGGTGAGTAAATTTTTCTATTGAGCAAGTGGGTAAACATAGATGCTGTTTACTAAGGTAGGGAATCCAGGGGCTAGACATGAAAAGTTTTGTTTGGAATGTATTAAGTTTGCCACACCTAGTAGATATTCAAGTAGGGATGAGAATCTCTCAGTTGAGTTTATAAGTCTGAAACTCAGTATTGTGGCCTAAGATTGAAAATGTGGGCATTATTGGCATATGCATGTTCATTAAATCCATGGCACTGGTGAAATAAAGTGAGAGCAGAATGAAGAGGAGAAGGGGGCTGAGGACTGAGGCCAGAACACTCCTATATTAAAAGATTGAATAAAAGAGGAGGACCTAGAGAGGGAAACTAGAACAGTCACCGACTTAGGAGGACAACAAGGGGACTGTGATGTCCTGGGAGCCAAGAGATACAAACATTTAGAAAAACAGGGGCTTTGCCATTTCTGGATTCTGCACCTAAGACTTCACCTTGAGTTATTCTGCCTTTGCTTTGGTCTTTCCCACTTTCTAGACTGCCCCTACCCTGTGCCACAGCAGGCTTTAGATGTCACAGACCAGGAGCGACCTTGTAACCGCTCAAAGCTCATCCCTCCTGACAATTTACAAAGAACTTTGCTAATGAACAAGCCCCATATTTATCAACTCAAAACAAATTTGTTTGCTGTATTCAACCCCAAAACCCATAAAAAACAACAAGATAATTGCACAGTAGTTATTTTCTGGAAACATTGTATTCACTGAATATTTTTCATATTTATGGGAAAATAATTGACGTTCATAATGATGTCCTTAAATTAACATGTGGTTCCCCAAAGCCTTCTGGATGATTAAGGAAAAACTAATTACACTGAGCATCTTTTAGGGTTAAAGCATAATATCTCCTATTCTGGTTCTTCTAGAATTAGATATTAATGTGTGGTCATATAGCAAAACTCTACTAGCTATAATTATTGAATAAAAAATGATATTTTCTAAGCACAGCTGATAAAAGAATGTACTAGTCACTGAATCAGCGGAAAGGAGGGGTAGGTGATACTGGTATTCTGGGCTGTCCATTACTGTGGATTGTCAGTGCCAATGAAAGAGCATGGGTGGGGCTTTGGATCATAGTCTACACAGGGAAGTAAAGTGCGGGTCAGGCTGAGAAATGTATGTTTTAAGGCAGGAGTTGTCAGATGAGTGAAGAAAAGCAGTCATTAGAAGGAGGTGAGGCATAAATGATGTAGGGAGTACATTATGGTTCAGGACGAATTCACATGGGTCAGCCCTGAGGTGCCTGGTGGGAAGCTAATGACATAAAGAAAAAAATGACAGCATAAGGAATGATTCTGAGGTTCTGAAATCAGACTCAGAAAGAGTGGCTGTCACATCTTAAGAATGCTTTACACCACCGCTGATGTTTTTCTCTGATGGTAGGGAACCCCCTCCAGGCAAACTGGAAAAACGGTGAGGTTCCTGAGGACTGGAAATTGCCCGAAACACTGCAGATTTAGTGGAGACCCAGGCCTCCAGTTCTCAGTATGCAAGGTTAGCGGTAAGGGAAAGTGAGTTCTCAGCTCTAATGGGAATGCTGGTTTCGTTTGTTTTGTAATCCAATCATATAACCTATGAATTTTTACCATAGTCCTCCTAACTAGGTCTGTGAACAGGCAGAAGTGAATAAATAAAAATCTTTGCCTTGGGGCTTCTCTGATGGCTCAGTGGTAAAGAATCTGCCTGCCTATGCAGGAGACACGAGTTTGATGATCCTTGATCTTGGAAGATCCCACATGCCATGGAGCACCTAAGCCCCTAAGCCCCTGTGCCACACTAGTGAGCCTGTGCTCTAGAGCCTGGGAACCTCAGTTACTGAAGCCCATACCCCCTAGAGTCGGTGCCCTGCAACAAGAGAAGCCACCACAGTGAGAAGACTGCCTTACAACGAAGAATAGCTCCCGCTGTCTGCAACTAGAGAAAAGCCCATGCAGCAATGAAGACCCAGGACAGCCATAAATTAATAAATAAAAGTATTTAAAAAATCTTTGCCTTACAGAAGCTTCTAGCTTGACATGAAGGAGGTGTGGGGGGAGGGTGGGGAAAGACAGATGGGCAAGCAAGCAAATGCAGAATGGAGGTATGATCTGAGTGTATGCCATGTAAAGAGAAGAGGGTGTCTGCTCTGCACAGAGAGGAAGGAAATGAAGAGAAGAATATCAAATAGGGCTTTCAGGAGTTGATGGCTCCACTGAGTCTTAAAGGACCACCAGAGGTTTTCTAAGAAGACTCGTGAGAGGACACAGTGACAGGCAAAACTGTTGTGATGTGCAATGATGTGCGATGTGCAATGAAGTTTGGCTTGTTTAGAATGCTTAATGAATGTGGAAAAGTGATGAGAAATAAAGGGTTGCATGCTGCTGCTGCTGCTGCTAAGTTGCTTCAGTCGTGTCTGACTCTGTGCGACCCCATGGACTGTAGGCTTCTCCGTCCATGGGATTCTCCAGGCAAGAACACTGGAGTGGGTTGCCATTTCCTTCTTCTTAGGCCATCCTAATCCAACCTTGACATTTTAATTGAGGTGTCAAAATTGGTTGTGGCAATTTAGGTGGGGCTTTGGGTTTTAGATCCCTGCCATGAAATCTGAGGCTTGAACATAAGACCTTAACTCATAGAGAGAGTTTTATCTACACAAAAGTCTATATATTTTCACCCCGCTTATTTAACTTCTATGCAGAGTACATCATGCGAAATGCTGGGATGGATGAAGTACAAGCTGGAATCAAGATTGCCAGGAAAAATATCAATAACTTCAGATATGCAGATGACACCACCGTTATGGCAGAAAGTGAAGAGGAACTAAAGAGCCTCTTGATGAAGATGAAAAGGAGAGTGAAAAATTTGGCTTAAAATTCAGCATTCAGAAAACTAAGATCACGGCATCTGGTCCCATCACTTCATGGCAAATAGATGGGGAAAGAAATGAAACCATGACAGACTTTATTTTCTTGGGCTCCAAAATCACTGCAGATGGTGACTGCAGCCATGAAATTGAAAGACGCTTGCTCCTTGGAAGAAAAGTTATGACCAACCTGGACAGCATATTAAAAAGCAGAGACATTATTTTGCCAACTAAAGTCCATCTAGTCAAAGCTATGGTTTTTCCAGTAGTCATATATGGATGTAAGAGCTGGACCATAAAGAAAGCTGAGTGCTGAAGAATTGATGCTTTTGAACTGTAGTGTTGGAGAAGACTCTTGAGAGTCCCTTGGACAGCAAGGAGATCAAACCAGTCATTTCTAAAGTAAATCAGTTCTGAATATTCATTGAAAGGACTGATGCTGAAGCTTCAATATTTTGGCCATCTGATGCGAAGAACTGACTCATTTGAAAAGACCCTGATTCTGGGAAAGATTGAAGGCAGGAGGAGAAGGGGATGACAGAGGATTAGATGGACATCATCATTGAATCGATGGACATGAATCTGAGGAAGCTCTGAGAGTTGGTGATGGACAGGGAAGTCTGGCATGCTGCAGTCCATGGGGTCACAGAGAGTCAGACACAACTGAGTGACTGAACTGAACTGAAGGTCTCCTAAGGAGCTAAGATAGCCAATTAGGGAGTTCAGATGTGAAATGAAGGAAAATTCTTAACCATCCTTAGATTAGATAATCCAATCATTCCTTTAATGAGGTTTAATGCTTACTCCTATAGGCAAAGAACTTTAATTTTTCTAAGCTTATGAATGAATCTCCAAAAAGTGAGGTGGGACACACACTTGGATGACAATGTATGAACTTCTGTCCACTGAGAACTTCTGTCCTGATGGTATGATAGTGTTAATAAGAATAGAGTATCTCATCGGAAATACAGATTTCTTTTTTCTCAGGGAAGGTAACTGGAATAAAGGAGATGTAACGTTGCCTTGATTTCTGTGTACTCAAGAATAGTGATCACCCATTTCAGGTTTTCTAATATAATCATCTTTCCACAGTCTGTCTTGTTCATTTCCTTTCTTTGGAGCACAAACCTAATGCCTACTGGTATTAAGAAAGAAAGTGAAGTCACTCAGTCGTGTCTGACTCTTTGTGACCCCATGGACTGTAGCCTACCAGGTTCCTCCGTCCATGGGATTTTCCAGGCAAGAATACTGGAGTGGGTTGTCATTTCCTTCTCCAGGAGATCTTCCTGACCCAGGGATTGAACCCAGGTCTCCCACATTGTAGGCAGATGCTTTACTGTCTGAGCCACCAGGGAAGCTGAAAAATGAAAGTTAAATTTGCTCAGTTGTGTCTGACTCTTTGCAACCCCATGGACTATACAGTCCAGGGAATTCTCCAGGCTAGAATACTGGAGTGGGTAACCTTTCCCTTCCCAGGGGATCTTCCCAACCCAGGGATTGAACCTGGGTCTCCCACATTGCAGGCGGATTCTTTACCAGCTGAGCCACAAGAGAAGCTTACTACTGATATTAAGTACATGTTAAATTTTTGAAGGGGTAAGTGAAACAGTAAATCAATGAAGAAAAATTACCAGACTAATTTCTCTGATATTTTGGTCTGGAAAATATTGTTATAATTAATCTGCGGGTGCATTTTTATCTATAGCCAACATAATATTGGCAATAATGATGTCATGCACTTTTTGTAACATTCAATGTTAAAAAACATAATGTAATTATCTGAAAATGTGAACAGAGAGCTCATTAAATAAATATGTGAATTTCTTGGGAAACATGATCTTTCTTCAATTGTTTCTTTACTTTTAGTTTTTTAGTTTATTTTTTGTAGGCTGAACTGCAATGGAATCTGAAGAAAATGTAAGGTTTTTATTATCTTAAAAGACAGAAGACCCTATGATATAGTCCTAGACTGAAAGCTGAGGTTATGTATCAGTAGTTCCCTATTCTTAGAACCCTCTGAAAGAATGCATGCAAGTAAATCAGTCCAATCCACTTTGCTTCAGATTTATTAGTAAAATGATCCATCTTCTCTTTTCCCCTAGTCCCCTCAATACTTCTTTGTCCCACATTATTAAAAAGAGGATAACTTCTTGCCACTTAAACAGTACTTTAGAAATGATCCCTCAATTTTTTAGGCACCATCCGAATGCAAAGGACTCTTGACCGTTTGCTGAAGAAAGAAAAGGGGTCAGTTGGCTTGGAAAGTTTTCCTTCCTCTGACTGAAGATGAACTTAGTTGCATTTTTCTCTGCTCTGTACACTTAAGCCACATGAGTAATTTGCCCTTGAGTTGAACTACTGAATTTCAGTAAAGATGTGTGTGTGTGTGCATGCCTATGTACTGTGTATATGTGTGTGTGTGTGTGTGGAGGGGGAGATATGGTCAAAGTGGGAACTGTATACAAGGACATTGGTTAATAAAATTTCAAGGGTCCCCCCTAAAAAAACTTAGTAAGTGTCTATCCCTGAGTTAGAATGACTTGCCATGGTGTAATGACTTTCTAGAATAGTTGTGACCCAGAACTTTTCAGAAGCTCTTTGGGTGACAGCTCAGGTAAAAGCCAGATGATCAATAAATTGAGAACATCTCAGAAGAAGGTGGTATATAAATACATGGCATTGTTATTATTCCAATCTACCTCCTTTGGCCACGTATTTTGGCATCAAATTGTGAGAAGTCAGTGATACAATTTCTGGAGAGTTGTTTTACACCCTTTTTTCCTGTTTATTAATTTTGTTTGAATGGTATGTTCTTAATTCTGCCTTCTCACAATTAGCTGTGTCTTGGTTGGGGATTACAGAAGCACTTTCCCCTTCCCCGTTTTATTAGTTTACACACACACACACTGTTTTTCACCCACATATGCATGCACACACATGTACCATTTTGCTGAAAAACAAAACAGGCCACCTGTTTAAGGCACTTCTACCTGTCACGGTAAGGACAATCATTATTTGAGACATCATCAACAGAGTGCTGGCTGAACCAAGTATCTTTCATGTTCTGTTTACATAATACTGAGGCTGACTAAACTCAATATGACCTTTACAGAGGCTAAGCCTTCCCAACAAATTGTAATAGCCAGGCATCTTTGTAGCTGCAAATCCAAACATTAAAAAAAAAAAAATGAAATACTATTTAAAGCAACATGAGTTAATCAAATGTATAGATATCATTCATTTAAAAGTCTATGGTTTTGTTTGGGTAGTGAAAAACTAAGGTAGTTTATTCTTTTCCTTGACTAATTCACCTGTACATTTAGTGTGCATTTCTCTCTCTCCTGAGAAAAAATGAATCTCTGATGGGTTTCAGGCTTCCCTGGTGGCTCAGATGGTACAGAATCCACCTGCAATGCAGGAGACCTGAGTTGGATGGGTTTCAAAGGATCTCAGAGATAATAGAATCTCAATATGATTTTATACTTTGATGGACTTTTAAGGTATTTTGTAATTGAAGTATAGTTGATTTACAATGTTATATTAATTTCTGCTGTACTGCAAAGTGATTTCATTATATATATATATATATATATTTTTTTTTTTTAATATTCTTTTCCATTATGGTCTACCATAAGATATTGAATATAGTTCCCTGTGCTATACAGTAAGACCTTGTTTTTTATCCATTCTATATATAATAACTTACACCTGGTAACCCCAAACTCCCAATTCATTTCTCCCCCACCAGCCCGCCCCCTTGGCAACCACAAATCTGTTCTTTGATGGACTTTCTTAAAGGAAATTTATATTAAATTTATATTAAAAAAATTGCATTTTATTATCGACCAACTAATTTTAAACATCAGGAAAACTTTCAATCTTCATTAATTCAGGCCCCTAATTCAGAAAGTGCAAATGTGCAGATTGTTGTTGAATAAACATTTAAAATACATTTGACTGAATTCATCTCCTTTTCAGTAGAAATTCAATCTAAATTAGCATCTTTTAATGATAAATCTTCAAGAGATGCCATAATTGGTATTTTGTATGTAATTTTAACTCATATATTTAAAATTACTTTTTTGGTCTAATTATTTTATATCACATGGTCCCAATGAATTCGTTGTACCACTAGAACCTGCACCTCAAATTCTTGATATGCTATTTATCTTCTGATCACAAGTTTTCTTGGGCTTAGGGAATTCATAAATGTTCTTTAAACCCATAAAAATCTTCCACTTGGCCATTTTTAAAATTTTTTCTGAATGAAGCCTTTCTCCTACAAACAAGAAACAAGAGACACAGAAAGGATTTGTACCTAGGCACCCCATAGGGTCTTGCTTGGATTCATTAGCAGACCAGCAAATACGCAAAATGAATTTTAAAATACAGAACACATGTATACGTGAAGAATTTATTTAGACAGACATAGAAGCAATGATAGCAGTGGTTGCCCCTGGGAGAACTGGGAGCTTAAAGTGGCAGATTTCCTCACCCTTTGGTAATGTGTGAAATTTACTCTTTTACATATGAATAATAACCCCTTTTTCCCCTCAATGTAGCCTGATCTAGAGATAACAGTGATGACTACTTCCTACATATAGGACAGATACAGAAAAGGACACACAGACATTTCTCATCTAGGTTAGAGAAATAAAATATCTCAGGGTAATAAGTAGGGTTTTCATGTTATCTCTTATAACACTAGTTTTATTTGCATCTGGGGAAGATCACTGCTAAAATACTAACAATAAATGAGCGTTTCCATTTCAGTTTTGATGGCAAGGTGCTTTGACATCCTAATACTTCTGGTTTGGGGAAAAACATTTTTAAAATCATTAATACTGGGAGAGAAATACAAGCCTATTACACCTCCCTTCATTGTTTATCTCCTTAGAATGGTCCATTTCGTAGCTGTGCAGCTGCTAAGCTCCGGCCCCCGCCCATGTACCGGTAATTAACGCACTGGGCAATTTCTTCCTGACGCCAGGATCTGTTGATACAGCTATGAAAATGGACTGAGAGCCCGTGATAAGGTTTCCACAGAGACTTGATTTTACTGAGGAATGGGGGCAACACAGGACAAGGAAAGGCCAGAATGCAAAAGCAGAATCCTTTTCTTGTCTTTTTTTTTTTTTTCCAGATTGTAATTCTGATTTTCTCTGGTGCCTGAAGCCACAAACATTGTTCTTTAAAGCAAAAAACCTCATGAAATCTTGAAAGAGAAAGCCAAAAGTTGCTTTCCTTCCCAAGCGACCGCCTTTTGCCTCCAAAGCTTAGGCTGCCCTAACTTTGCTTAGATGAAAGAGGTTGAGTGTATTAGTTGAATCCTAACCAACAAGGCTTGTTAGGGCGAAAGGGTTTCAGGCACATAAACATTCAAGTTGTGCTGGTGCACCAACTACTCTAAAAACACCTCTCTGTCCACGTCATAACTCATCAGGAAAGAACGAGCTCAGGACTTCCCTGGTGGCTCATATGGTTATGAATCTGCCTGCAATGCAGGAGACTCAGGTTTGATCCCTGGGTCAGGAAGATCCCCTGGAGAAGGGAACGGCAATCCACTCCAGTATTCTTGCCTGGAGAATGCCATGGACAGAGAAGCCTGGCGGGCTACAGTCCATTGGGTCACAAGAGTCAGACACGACTGAGTGACTAACACACAAGGAAGGAGCTCAGGGCATGCTCAGAGATGAAGACGCAGATGTTGTGTGGCACCTGAGACCACCTATCCACCATCTAATCTTAATATTTTAAACAGATCTGTCTATAACTGCACCAATGATATTTAAACACAAATGCCTAAAAGTACAAAAGATCACAACCATAACCTTTTAACTACTGCAATATCCTTTAATGTGGGAAGAGAAAAGAGGAGTGCATATTTTTGCCCTTAGATACAACTATAGTAAAAAAAAAAAAAAAAAAGGCAGGACATCATTCATTGATTGAGTCATTTTTCTAAGAGGAAGCAAATATTCTTGTGTTTGAATTTGCACATGTGCACAGGCACTTCGTATTTTAAAGCTCATGGGTTAACACAGGGAGGAATAAGGGATATAGTGAAAGAAAGTGTTAGTTGCTTGGTTGTATCTGACTCTTTGCGACCCCATGGACCGTAGCCCACCAGGTTCCTCAGTCCATGGGATTCTCCAGACAAAAATATTGGAGTGGGTTGCCATGTCCTTCTCCAGGGGATCTTCCAGACCCAGGGATTGAACCCAGGTCTCTGGCATTGCAGGCAGATTCTTTACCATTTGAGCCACAAGGGAAGGGATATAGAAAAGAGGGCAAATAATTGGTTCTGTGGCATGTTGTATCATATCTTTTCAAGGTTTAAGCTCTGAATGTCACCTCACATGCAAATGAGTGTCATGTTTCTGTGTAAGCACCACACTGTTGAAGGAGTGGAGTGTCAAAACAGGCAATGAATTCAGCCATACCTGGACTTAAATCCCTACCACATGTTGGCTGTGTCATTTTACCCAAGATTATTTAACCTGCTTGTACTTTAGTTTTCTCATTCATAAAATAGGAATAGCACCTTTCTTGTTGTATTGTTATAACAATTCAAGAGATAACAGTTGTAGAACATCTAGCAGTTTGTCTGGAAGAGTAGCAGCCAATCATTCTCAGATTCCTCTTGTCTATCCACAAAAAAACAACACAGCTTAATTTGAGCTAATAGAATCTCATACTGAAGAGAACTATCATAATCTTTATCACTGGACTCATGGGTAGGGGAGGAAATGGAATAATTGATTTATTCTTGAAGATATACTGATGGAAAACAAATGGCTCAGAAGTCTTAACCCTTTCAGACAAGTTGTTTCTTTATCTGAAATCCAGGCTTGGAACTCTTCCAGCCCTATTCCTTTCTGTTTCTCTTATAATTCAGAACATTCCTGGACTTCCTGACAGTCCAGTGGTTAAGATTCCACGCTCCCAATGTAGGGGGCATGGGTTCGATCTCTGGTCCAGGAACTAAGATCCCACATGCCACCTAACTTGGCCAAACAACAACAAAACACTGAAAAAAAAAAAAAAAATTCAGAGCATTCCTTGCCTTGGGCAAATTCTGACTGAGGGAGCTAGGTTTCTGGTTCTTCCATAGCCTTTTGGGTGGCGATTCCAGAACCAAGGTGGTATAGTTTAAGAACTTCAAAGTTGGAAGAGGTATTACAATAGTGTTTCAAACTTTAAGGCACATTAGAATCACTTGAAAAGCTTGATTAAAATGAAGATTTGTTAAGACCTATCTCTAAAGGTTCTCTTTCTGAAGGTGTAGTTTCTGAGTTCCTGTACTTTTTAAAACAAGGTCCCACTCGTCTTTGATTCAGTTGGCTTGGAGCACCAGTGCCTGAAGGCTGCGTAATCCAAGGATTCTCCCAGCTTTAGGGTCGTTTATGGTTCTCAATTCAATGCAAAACTGCCAGGAGAGACTTCAAATTTTGTAAGGACTGAATCTTACACAGTTTGGGAGTCTCCTTAAAAAAAAAAAAAAAGATCTTACTTTTGTAAATCTTGCCAAAGCAAATAATCATATGAACATATTGCCAAGACCTCTCCCAGGGACTGGGAGGGGAACCTGAATGTGAGGGTCTCTGGACTGAAGCTTCCTCAGTTTCACCATCCACTTCTGAGTACTACCATGACAATTCATCCTTGTTATTGTCTCTGTTTCAGACAATCAAAAAAACTGAGGAACAGAGAAGTTAAGTAACTTGCTGTGGTCACATAGAAAGTGGCAGAGCTGGGGTTTGAATCCAGATAGCTTGTCTCCAGAGACTTGGTTCCTTTACTATGACAATAGACAACATCATGCCTCTTATTGATACTTCCTGTTTTCTGAAAACCATAGAGACAATGCTTCTCCTTATTTGTGTTAGAGGCGCCATTGTTACACTCTAGATGAGCTAAAGTGCTGATGACAATAAATGAAAATATACAATAATTAGTCAAATATTTATGCATTCTTAGCAACTATTAGGTCATTCTATTGACTTAAATATCTTCATATTTTAAAATCTAAATTTAAAATACACCATCACACAGTATATATTGAGAAATATATATGATAAATAATTGATGAAGACTTTGAGTGATGAAAAGTACGAGAAGTTACATCTCTTAACTCCCAGAATCTTCTAATCTCATAAATCAAAGGTGGGTTAGAATGGGAGGGTATATGATAGTCTAAAATTTATAAGGAACATGAGAAATTCTGTGGGAAGCTTCAGTATTCAGAGAAGAGAGAAAACAGAAAACTAATCTCTGCAAAAGAATAGCTCCATTAAATAAAAGCCAAACAAAACAAAAGAAAAAGAAAAGTGACAGAGATTGCTAATCATCTAGTCTAATATTCTGTTAGTAACAGATCCCTCAACTTTAAATGCTTAGAATAAAGTCTACTTTGCAGTAAAGTGTGGCCACATGATTAAGTTCTGTCTGATGAGATGGAAACAGAATTGTCATGTGACAACTTCCAGAAAACCTCTTAAAAGTCAGCTAACATGCTCTCTTTGTTTCTTTCTCTTCCCCTTTCTCCTTTCTGCTGGTTTGAATGCAGACAGAGGACTGGAATTGGAGCAGCCGTGATGATCCTTATGACAGCAAATAAGGGTGGGCAAAGCATCAAGCTAGAAGGAGTCCTAGTGATCACAAAGCCACTCTATCAGCCCTGAATTGTTTATTTCCAGAATATGTCCATTAGAGAGAGACAGACCACTCTCTTTTGTAAGAAACATTTATTTTTTGGTTTCTGTCATTTGCAGCTAAATTTAATGCTAACTAATAAAAGCTTCTATTTTGACTGCTCATTCCAGTCACTGTTCTGTTAAGAATATTTCATTGTATAAAGCAGACATAAATGTAACTAACATTATATGACTACATTTTTCAAAAATGCATTGTTGTTATTCATCCAAATAAAATTAGTCCTCACAAACTGTCACTTTTGGAGAAAATATGATTATTGTTCCAATTGGACTGCTACTAGTCAAATTAGTGTCAAAGATTTTCCTTTGGAATTTTGTTTAAATGACTTCTTAGACACCTTACTAAATTAGATCCCTGGGGTAGATATTTCTTGGGTGATTTTTGCTTTCAGTATTTGATACTCTTATTTTGCTTTTTGGAAATTCTCTACCTTACATGTTTGGGTAACATCTTCTGCCCTCTCGAGTCTTCTATCAGGATTTATTTTCCCCTGCATTAAATTTTTCTCGCTAGATTACCTATTTATTATAAAAATATATTAAAGAATCTGAATCAACAGCCAGATAAAGAGACATATGGAGTAAAGGAATTTTGTCTTCCTGTAGTGTGGATCTGAACATGGAGGCATGAGGAAGTGTTCTGGTTCCCCAACAGGGAAGCTCTCCTAAATAAAGGGCTCCCTGAATCACTTATTAACATCACTCCATGCCTTCCTCTAGAAGGGAAGCTCAATGAGAGGAGGGACAATATCTTACTGCCTTGCTCAACCCCAGAGTCTAATGCATAATTGAGCCTGGTAGATCATAGATGTTCAGTAATTATTATTTGGCCAATGAATGTTAAGGCACAGCTGGCTTTACACCGTAGATGTTGAAGAGTCTAGATACTTGCTTCCAGCCACTAGGCACCAAGAATATGGGCACATAACTTGCCATCAGCCAAAGGCACCTGGCTCTGCCTCTCAATGGAGAAAAACAATGGAACATCCATTCTGGAGTGGTGAGAGCAGCAGCAACCTCCAATTTCCAGGTATAGCAGTGATAAGAGTGCCCTTTGGAAGGAAGAGGGGTGATGCCAGCTTGGCACACAGGAAGATTGTGATGAACTGGCATGAGTTGAGTCTGGCTATCCACTCTTCCCTTGTTCCTACCCATGCTACCAAACCTCCTTTTCCAGGGATGCTATGAGCTTCCCAGGATTCTTACAATAAATTATCTTTGCATAGCCATATCATAGAAGCCTTTCCTGATGATTCTACAAAAACAGAAACTCCCAGAATCTCCTGTCCTCATCATCCAAATCTAGTGAGAAGGACTGGGGAGGTTGAAATGTGTCTTTCTGGAATTTGGAGTCCATAATGTGTACATGTGTGTGTGCTAAGTCACTTCAGTCATATCTGACTCTTTGTGACCCTATGGACCATAGCCAGCCAGGCTCCTCTGTCCATGGGACTCTCCAAGCAAGAATACTGGAGTGGACCTCCTCCAGGGGATCTTCCCCACCCAGGGATGGAACCCAAGTCTCTTACCTCTAGCGCCACCTGGGAAGCTCCCAGAATGAGTGACATACATTCAAAAAGTCAAAGATAAGAGTCAAAGTTACTATCACCCGAGTTAGCAGGGTTGGGGGAGAGAGGGCTGAGGTCTACTTTTGGAACTTAAGTGAACAACCACAGCAGGGTTCAAAGGATGTGTTAAGTGCTTCTCATGGACTGGATTTGGGCCACTAACACAAGAGAGCTGGGTTGGGTCATGTTAACTTCTATTCATTAGGGTAACCCCACCTGGTATGTAAGGAACCCGAGGGGAAGGACACTGAGGAAGATGGAAGAGCAAGCCCAAGAAAATACAATCAACTGCTTGCATGTTGGGAATCATAATTTAATCTATCTCCTGGTGGAATCTCTTAAGAATCCAAGACAATCCTCGAGAAAGTCAGACACCTGCCCGATTATGAGAAGTCATCCTATTAAAGAACTCTAACTTTCATTAGGTTAGCAAAAGTAGAAGGAGGAGGAGTAAGGAAGCCAGCAGGCAAGGAGAGAACAACCATCTTCCTACCCTCCTTCCCAGCCCTCACCCTACAAGTCATCAGCCTGCAGTCATTCTCAACAGAGCCCAGGGAAAGGACTCAACATTGTATCAACTTAAACTGATCCTTATATGAGACCAGATATCCTGTTTTCTGAACTGGGACCATGTTAATGTCTTGACTTGACTGTAGGACTTCCAGTTAACAATTGCCTTTTACCACTTGCTGTCCAGGTTTGTATCTAGGTTTAAAAGAACAGAGCAAGGAAAAATAATGCTGCTTTTATGATCCTTCCCTGTTAGTCCTGTTTGTTCAAATGGTCAGGAACCCACTCGAGTATTCTTGCCTGGAAAATCCCATGGACAGAGAAGCCTGGTAGGCTACAGCCCATGGGGTCGCAAAGAGTTGGACCCGACTGAGTGACTTCACTTTCTTTCTTTCAAGCAAACAATGAAGCGGGTGATATGTTCACCTTCACCTTGGTCTTTATCTCAGAGATCGTTGTTATTTTGCTCTGATTTCTCCCATCAAATGAAAACACAAATGGGAGAAAAATTTTTAAATAATAGATATATGTATATGTATAACTGAATCACTTTCCTGTACATCTGAAAATATAAACTATTGTAAATCAACTGTGTGTGTGTGTGCGTTCAGTTGCTCAGTCATGTCTGACTCTTTGTGATCCTATGGACCATAGCCCTCTGGCTCCTCGGTCCATGGAACTCTCCAGGCAGGAATACTGGAGTGGGTTGCTATTTCGTACTCCAGGGTATCTTTCCAACCCAGAGGCAGAACCCAAGACAGAACGCAAGACAAGTCTCTTGTGTCTCTGCATTGGCAGGCAGATTCTTTACCTTGTACCACCTTGGTAGCCCTAGATCAACTATACTCTAATATAAAACTAAAATTAAATGCACAGTAAACAAACTTTTAAGATTTAATACTTTTAACTGGGTTATTGATGGCTAAAACTGTTTCTCTTTCTATTGTAGAATAATTACCACTTCAGAGATTCCTTGGAAATACTAATACAAAGTAATCCATCGGTGCTGAAATTTTTAGCGATAGAGAGAAGGCATTTTATATAGGGCAACTTCCCACCATATTTGGTAGAACATCTCACATATGATCTGAGTTTATCAGGCATTTAGTATTTGCTGAATGAATAAATGGTAAATAAATTGCTGTTCTACAAATGGCACAATTTGGTGGATGTGACACAAATGCAAACATCTGAGATATAGAGGAGACTGGTAGAGAGTGTGAAGTGAATCACTTTTATAGGCTAAGAGGAAGTAGTGTGTAGAAGGAAGGAGCAGATGATGTATCACAGGAGCAAAATTAACCAGTTCATGCTTGACGAGCCAATACTAACCAAGAAACATCAGTCAGCCACATTGTAAAACAACAGCTTTGGGGGGATTAATAATTAAATAAACTAACAAAGCACAATCTTTCCCCAAGGAGAAAATCTGTTTCTTCTAAATAAATTAATTCAAGTATTAGGAAAGAATCAGTTGCTCAATAATTATTTATTGAAAGCCCATTAAGAGATCAATACTCCAGAGAATGACATACAATCTACAAATCTCTCAGAACTGTATTGATTGAGGCTTCCTGGTGGCTCAGCAGTAAGGAATCTTCCTGCCAATGCAGGAGACATGGGTTCAATACCTGGGGAGGGAAGATCCCCTGGAGAAGGAAATGGCAACTCACTCCAGTACTCTTGTCTGGAAAATTCCATGGACAGAGGAGCCTGGGGCTACAGTCCATGGGTCATAAATGACTTATTAACTAAACAGCAACAATAACTATCGATTATTTGTAATTTTAATGTTAATGATTCACAGTTAAACATTTTCCATGTTTATCCTAACAGGTTGCATTTTGATTGTCTCATAGATATCTAGCTTTAGAGATGGAAAGGATATTTAAGAATGTTTCACTAATAATCAACCCAAATTTTCCAAAATGTAATTTTTGCACACTGGACATATATCCTTATGGTAAAGTGTTAGTCACTCAGTGGTATCCAACTCTGTGAGCCCATGGACTATAGCCCACCAGGCTCCTCTGTTCATGGGATTTTCCAGGCAAGAATGCTGGAGTGAGTTGCCATTCCTTTCTCCAAGAGATCTTCCCAACACAGGAATCAAACCCGGGTCTCCTACACTGGAGGTTCAATTCAGTTCAGTTCAGTCACTCAGTCATGTCTGACTCTTTGTGACTCCATGGACTGCAGCACACCAGGCTTCCCTGTCCATCACCAACTTGCTCAAACTCATGTCCATTGAGTAGATGATGCCATCCAATTATCTCATCCCCTGTCATCCCCTTCTCCTCCTGCCTTCAAACTTTCCCAGCATCAGAGTATTTTCAAATGAGTCAATTCTTTGCATCAGGTGGCCACAGTATTGGAGCTTCAGCTTCAGCATCAGTCCTTCCAAGGAATATTCAGGATTGATTTCCTTTAGATAGACTGGTTTGATCTCCTTGCTGTCCAAGGGACTCTCAAGAGTCTTCTCAGGCACCACAATTCAAAAGCATAAGTTCTTCCGCACTCAGCCTTTATGGCCCAACTCTCACATCCATAAATGGCTACTGGAAAAATCAGTTTTGACTATACAGACCTTTATCAGTAAAGTGTCATCTCTGCTTTTTAATATGCTTTCTAGGCTTGTCATAGCTTTCCTTTCAAGGAGCAAGCGTCTTTAGTCTTTTAATTTCATAGCTGCAATCACCTTCGGCAGTGATTTTGGGGCCCAAGAAGATAATATCTGCCACTGTTTCCCCTTTTTCCCCTTCTGTTTGCTATGAAGTGATGGGACCAGATGCCATGATCTTAGTTTTTTTGAATGTGAGTTTTAAGCCAGCTTTTTCAGTCTCCTCTTTCACTTTCACCAAGAGGCTCTCTAGTTCCTCTTTGCTTTCTGTACTGCAGGTAGATTCTTAATTTCTTTATTGGAAAACAGATTATACATGATGATGACATAGTATAAATAGCAAATGACTTTTGCAGATATTATTTACATACTTAATATGTCTTCACATGGTATTACATATTTTTATTGTCTGTATTTCTGCATTTTCACTGTGTTGGTGAGTGCACGCATGCTAGGTCACCTCAATTGCGTTCGATTCTTTACAACCAGGCTCCTCTGTCTCTGGGATTCTCCAGGCAAGAATACTGGAATGGATTGCCATGCCTCCTTCAGGGCATTTTCCTGACCTATGTCTCTTATGTCTCCTGCATAAGAAGCTAGTGGGTTTCTCATAGTGCAAAAAACGAGTGGGTTCTTTACCACTAGTGCCATCTGGGAAGCCCCCACTGTGTTGGTATCAAATTGTTATATTCATTCTCTAAGTGCCTTAAAAATTGGTAGCTATTTTCACTCAGCTCAACATCATTTCCTGAAGAAAATTTTCAGGAAGTTAGGGTCCCCTGCTACACACCCTATACTTCTAGAAATATACTCATCATTACTGTAATGAGTGAAAATTATAAAATTTGTGTTTACTATCTAGTTCTGCAATGCATAGTAAGCTTATCAAGGACAGAGAATGTTCACTCTGGTGTTCCAAGCACCTAGCATAGCAAACAAAGTAGGTACACTAGCAGGTTGCCTGGCTTATCTGAGGTGCAACAAATGGTTACATGAATGAATGAATTCAACAATAATCATTTAGAACCTCTTTTGTGCTTCCCTTAACTGCAAATGATAAAATAGTCATAGTTTGATTTGGGGTCATTTTTTTCTTGGTTGACCTACCAATTTTTCTTGGTCTTCAACCTCATCTGAGAGTGCCAATTTCATACTTCAAGGCTCTTCAGTATACTTTTCCTTTATTTATTCAATAAGTATATTTTTTCACTTCTTATGTATGAAGATGAACATATCTTCTGAATTTTGCATTTCTTTGTTAACTTCTTATCTTCCCTCTAATCAAATCATTCTAAATTATTTGACTTGGAAGTGCCCTTAGAGATTTTACAGTCCAAATTCTTTGGTAATATATTATTTTCTTCAGTAACACATCTCAGGATTAGTTATCTAATACTTGTTGAACACTTGTAATCACCCTAAAGAAACTCACTTCTTCTCAAGGAAGGCTAATGCTTTGCTGTTCCTGTTAAATTACTGGAATCTTCTTTGTGCTTTTCAGGACTCTTCTGGTCTCCTCTGGATGGTGGTATCATACTCTAAATAAAACCTTCAACTTCTGTATGATGGACCTTTCTGTACTGGCAGGAAGCTCTTATACCTTCTCAAATAAATTTAAACATCCATGGCTCTTTCACCTGTTCATCATTACAGTTCTGATCAAATGTTTTGCCTTTCTGATTACTTATATTTTAACTCTTTAAAATGTGGTGGCCAAAGTAACATGGTATTCCCCAGATGGTCAATTTAGTGCTTTGAAAAGTGGGAATTTGCCTCATATGAACTTCATAAAGATACCAAGATTCAATATTAACTCATTGGCAGTTTGTCCTAAGATAACAGGGAATGATAAACACAGTCTAGTTTCATTAGACTGTGACCATTGCCAAGGAAAAAAATGAATAGCCCAATAATTAGCAGAGGCACAGTTATGTCTTATCAATTCATTTCCCTTCACAAATGTCAATGGTGATGAACCAATCAACCGTTGCTTGGGAGCCGTATAAATGTCTGCTCCACCTTCCCCACCTTGACAAGCTGGTGATACTAAACAATACAATTGTTTATGCTATGGATTCTCAAACAAATGGTCAACAAATTTATTCAAATAATGCCTTCCAGAAAAATACAATCCTGATACGAGAGAAATAATAAAGATGGCAAAAGAAAGTACTGACATCTTCTGCTTCAGTATGAGTATCAAATACGGTAGAATTTATTTTAGCATGTCCTTGGATCTGGATTTATAACCAGATCATGTCCCATGAAATCTAATTCTACCATTAGATGATGAGATATATCTCTGTCTCTAACAAAAAATTCTGTTTGATTTTAAAAAAAAAACACACATTTTTTTGGGAAAGCATAGAAGATAACATATGGATGAATAAAAGTTTTAAAGAATATGCATAAAATGGGAATTATGCCCAAGGATGCCATATGAATGAAGTTTTCTATGGTTATTACCCTAGTCTATTGTATATAAAACCTTAATGGAAGTTGCATAAGTTATTTTGGGGAAGAAGGTGGTATACATTTTAAAAAGTACTGTTGAAATATTCAGTTTCTTTTTTCAGCTATTACATAAGTAACATGTATTGCATGTAGGAAATACACAAAATTGTCAATGGTGAAAAATCATGTGCTATTAGGGTTTCTTGAGGAGGTAGTATTAGAGACAAAATACACAAGATGTAGGCATCCATACAACTAAATACTGATTTGCACTACTCAGATTCCCTCCTTAATATCTGACAATTTCCAACACTTTAGATCCATTATGTACATTTTGCCTAAGTATCTCAAAGATTAGTTATAGAAGATGGCTGATTGAGAGGAATTTTTCACATTTCTCTACCTTTTTAAACTCTCCAATTACAACAGACTCTAGTTTGAATTTCCTTTATAAAACTAATGTCTCAGAGCTCTTAAGAACCTTTCATTTTGCTTGAATAAAGCAGCATATAAACCTTCCCTATTCCTGCATTTGGGAGAAGATAACTGGATATATTGATACAGTAGGCTGAATAAAAAACAGTCAATTCTTAATCACTACTCAAGACAGAACCAGTGGTTCAACTGAGATACTTCCTTAGAAGCAAAACTCTCAGTTCTTACCACTTGAGTGTTTACTCTGAATCCAAGGAGAGAGTAATAGGAGTGAGAGTAGCTCTTTGCAGTGCCTGCTGACTCAGACCAGTTTTCCCGTTGCTGCTAAAAAGGCGAGGGTTAGGTTTAGTAATTGAGAAAGCTTAATGGTCAGCTATCGCATTGAAACAGACACGGTGCTTAAGCACTTTTTCATGCTCCAGTAAGTCAACTTTTAATGGATAGATAACACCATCTTAATCTCTGATACGACTTCATGGAAAAACAATACAACCAGTCCTAAGGAAGGGGAAGTTCAAAAAAACAATAACAATAAATGAGGTTAAGGAGTTTAGAGCCAGCTGACTTCATATCTGTCTTTGAGTTTAGCATTAACTTTCAGGTAGGAGTGAGTCTTTAAGTAAACGTTTGCTCTTTTAGAAGCAAGAGCTATTAAAAGGATGGATAGACAGAGTACCGAAAGGTCTTTGTACATGTGTGAAATATCACAAGATTAGATGAAATGCTAGATTAGCCTTTGCTGTTACCACAAGGGGGACACCTTCTGTGGACAGAAATAGACTGAAAAAAAGTGAAGCCTTTTTATCCATATTTCTCCTCTCTCATCTCCCCCAGGCACACTGAGAAAGCTGGCGAAAGACTGCAACTGACAGGGAATTGCCATGAGACAGAATTTAGGAGATTTAGGTCATCAAAATGCTCTTAGGATCGACGCTTGCCATCTCATTTCACAAATATGCAGACAAATCCTCTTGAAACAGGGTTCCCAAACTGCTCACTCTCAAGGTTTTTTTTTTTTTTCCTCGGGAGCCTGTTCAGCAGGTGGAAATAATGAGCATGTTTCCTTTTAACTGTCAAAAGGGAAGTCTCATCTGACAGTGTATTTTTAAACAAAACCAACTGTGTTTTTTTTTTTTTTTTAAGTAAAGTGACCAAAGGCTGGGGTAGGTGGAGGAGGGGAGTGTGAAGAGGGTGGGGACAAGGAGAAGCACAGCAAAGATTTTTGCACTAAAGCCATTCATTTCCTCATTAATATTTTGTCTTCCTCCCACCCCAAATTGTCTTTATAGTCCATGGGGTGGCAAAGAGTCGGACCCAACTGAGCGACTAAGCACTAAGCACCGAGCACAAAGGTTACTTAAGTTCACAGGAGTTCGTTCCGTGTGTCATGTTAGTATTACATAACATTGGATTTCTTTACTTGACTGAGCTTTTTTAGGACTGTGCTCATGTCTTGTGCTGTGCTCTGCTTAGTCGCTCAGTCGGGTCCAATTCTTTGTGACTCGTGTCTTAGAATTCTTCATATTTTCACAGCATCTTTCCACAGCGTCTCTCCACATGTAATATTTCAGTGAAAGCAGAGAAAGGGTACACGGTGCCCTGTGACTGAGTCTTCCATTTGCACTGGGGTAGATTGCAGGATTGTGCGAGCCTAGGGTGCTGTGATAGAGGAAAGAATCTCGGGTTTGGAAATGATCTGTGTTAGAATCCCATGAGATAATCATAATTATAGTAACAATAAGGCTCTAATGAGGATAATTGTCATTGATTGGGTGCTTACTCTGTGTCAGGCACAGCATCTAGTGCTTTACAAACATCTGTAGCTGCTGCATCAATCTAGGAGGTGATCAGGAGCCCTGTTTCACAGATAGAATACTGAGGCTTAGGGAACTAAAGAGACCAGCCTGTGGGGACACATTGCTGGCAATTTAGAACAGACACTGAGTAAGAAATCAAGTCTGTCTGCTTAGTGTTACCATCTGTAAACAAAAGTAAAATGTACCTCAAATTTTGCTGTGCTTAAATGGGACTACATGAGCCTTGCAAAGCAAAAGGAAATATATACACAAAAGTATTTGTTCTGGGATTTCCCCAGTGGTCCAATGATTAAGATTCCTTGCTTCAAATGCAAGGACCATGGGTTCCATCACTGATCAGGGAACTAAGATACCACATGCCACAAGGCATGGCCAAAAAAAAAAAAAAAAGAAATAAAAAGCATTTGTGTTGAGGTCAGCATGACATACAGAGCAGGTGCCGAATGGGAATGGAGTCCTCATAAGGTGGGGTACAGGGCAGAGTAGAGGAGGGATGACTGTCTTCCCAAGGTCATGGTTCTGAGTCTTTTCAAGAATCTAAAAATCTTGTCTCATTTTTCTGACATTGTGTTACTCCTTTAAGACACCAGAGCAGCTTTTTCTACTCTGGTGGGAAGAGGACTGTGTATATTGTTGGAAGGGGAAGTCAGGGGGAGACTAGTTTCACTGTGGGGTTAGAGCACTTTGGTTGAAGGAGACAAGACAGAACAAAGCCTGAGGGTGGAAGAACAGGCAGACTCAGTTTTCTTCCTTAAGACAAACGCAGTCCTTAGAACTCTTAGGCTTCTGCTCCAACAAGAGCAATTACATGGCTTCTTGACAACCTTCCGTGGGGTTAATCTCTGAGTAGGAAAGCATCAGAATGTCGGTTGGCAGGTTTCTCCCCTAAGAACAATCTCCAAATTTTAGCCAACAAAACACTTTTCTTAAATCACCAAGTTCTCACCTTGTGAAAATGCAGTTCTCAGATTTTATAGCCCAGTGTGAAGTGAGAAAACTCACTCACCTTCACTTGATGACCGTTTCTCTAAAAATTTTTAAAATTAACTTATTGTGGCAAAACATAGATCAACTAAAACTATCTTAACTGTTTTTAGAAGTGTAGTTAGTTCAGTGGTATTAAGCATATTCATATTATTGTCCAACCATCACCATCATTCATCTCCAGATGTATTTGCAACAACATGGATGAAACTGGAGGACATTATACTAAGTGAAATAATCCAGACATGGGGAGAACAATACTGTATTATCTCACTTACATGTGGAATCTAAAAAAAACTAAAACCAAACAAAACAAGAACACCAGACTTGTACAAAAAGAGATCTGGCTGGTGGTTACCAGAGGCAGAGGGAAGAAGAAAGGAGAATTGGAGAAGGTGGTTAAAAGGTACATACATCCAGCTATAAGGTAAATAGGCACCTGGGCGGTATTGTACAACATGTTGACTATAGCTAACACTGATGTGTGATATATAGGAAAGTTACTAAGACAATAGATCCTAAGAATCTAAAAATTCTCTGTGTATCTCCTTTCATTTCTTTTTGTTGTATTTATATGAAATGATGGAAGTTAGCTGAACGTGTGCTAATCATTTCTCCATGTGTATAAATCAAACCATCCAGCTGTAAGCCTTGAATTTATATAGTCATGTTTGCCAACTATTTCTCAATAAAACTAAAAACAAAACAGCAGAACCTGAGTTCATAGTATCTGAGAGTTACCAGAGGTCTGACAGAAGGAGAAAAATAGATATTAAAAAAAAAAGAAAGTAGGATGGTGACTTCCAGGGGTGGGGAAAGGTGACATGATGATAAATTTCTAATATTTTACACTTGTGCCATTATACTTGGGTTGAAAACAAACACAAAAATCTGTTTATTCCTTGCCTCTCAAGGTACATTCATCAGAGCTTTGATGACAGTAAATATATACAAGTTTTTCTTTCACCAAGAAACTAGTGAAAGTGTGTGGATATTTTACTCATATCCAAGGAAAGTATGCATCATTTAAATATTATAAATCACTTGAAATCTTTTTGATTTATGAGGATAGAACCAATGTGCTTGACTTTGAAATATATGGCTCATTAGAAGGCATGAAGAGATTAGTTTCTTGATATTGTTTTAAACTTTGATTATTGGTTTTGATTCTAAACAGAAACTTTAGTATCTCAGAAGGTAATAAACACAGAATAATTTTTGTTGTATAGTTTTCAGATCTTCATTTACTCCTTTCATATCTTCTAATTGTTTGTTTTTCTAAATCTTCTACTTATACATGGAATACATAAACTGTGCTTCTTTTTATAAACATAAATCTATTAATTTATTAAAGACTGATTAAAATTTCCTATATACCTAGCATTCTGTTAAATGTTGAGGAAACAAAGATGAGTATCTTTTAGGTACTTAATGAAACCAATAAATGAAAAATTCTGTGTGTATGCTGAAAGTGTGAAATTGCATATAACATGGTAATGTTTTGAGATGATTTGTGGGGATTGGGAAAAAGTCATGAATTCACAACTATCTATTCATATAACCAGGAATGTCCATGAATAAAACTTGAGATGAAAGACTTGTAAGTTTAACAAAGATATTGAACACAAAGTATTAGTAATATCAGTGAAAAGAAACAAAAATTACTGTATAAAGCACATATAACTTTATATGACTGATAACTAGTTGCGACATATGAACACAGAAGCTAATTATATTATATCTCTATAATATATATAATAATATATATAGAGAGAAACTTTCTATACTAGAGACAGAATAGGAATATTTACAAGCCAAGAACAACGAGGAATTGATAAGCAATATTTTCTCAAATCTGAACTTGAAAATCCTGCCATTCACTATACTTCCTACCAAATTTATATTTTTGAAATATTAGAATATGAAAATAAAAAGCCCTATGATAAAATATAGAATTTATACTCTGCATTTGTAAGGCCCAAAGGCTAACACACAAAAAAGTATTCTCTTCATAAAAAAAAAAGGATAATATTACATAATACATGTTTCTCTTGTGCATAAAGTTCAATCATTGTGAGGGATATTTAGTCATCAACCAACTCAAGCTCTTATTTTATGGTCAGAGAAACTTAGATCTAGAAAATGAAAATAAATTTACCGAGATCACAGAACTGGGAAGTTGGAGAACCTAGCCTAGACTTCAGTTCTCCCACCATCATCGTCCAGTGATCTTTCTCACATTATTTATGTCAATGTACAAGCATCAAGAGCTATATTCTGCATCTGTCATGGATTTTTCTACTTCATTCTTTTTTTCTCTCTCTTTTTTTTAAATTGATACTTTTCCCTTTTTGCAACTTTAAGAAACACGAGGTCAGACCTGATCTACCCAAATATGTGTTTGCCTTCTCCCTTCTGCCGGCCTCTGCAATCATTACAATCAAATATTTGAATCTTTTGGCCCAAGTTCTAATAACAAACAGACCTAATAGGTCTAGCTGTCCCTCTGCCTATTGGTGATCCACCTATTTTCCTTGTAATTTCTTCTATGTACCTGGATATTTTTTGTCCTTAATCCAATAGTTCGTTTGGAAATAATTTTTGTTACACTAAAGATAAACCCCAGGTTACAAAGAGGAAACACAAGCATGAGAAATTGCATTTGAGATTAAATAAATTACATAAACCAAATGGGACCTAGAGGTTATTTCATCTCTCCTTTGGCTGATATTCAAGAAAGCTCATGTCATTCATCCTTAAGTGTAATTTGTGTCAGCCATTGGCAGAGCTGGGAGCAGAGGCAAGAACTTCTGCTTTTCTGTCTGATGATTTTAATGTAGAAGGAAATACATGGGGACACAGTAAAGGAGAACTATTTGTCATCATGCTTTTAGGTTTTCTCACCCATGATTTCATTTGGCCATCCCTCCCCCACCAAAATGTTGAAGACTATATGACTATCTTTCCTTTACAAGTGAAGTCTATGTATTCAGTCATGTCTATTTGCGACCCCACAAACTATAGCCTGCCAGGTTCTGTCCATGGGATTTCCCAGGCAAGAAGGAATGGGTTGCCATTCCTTCTCCAGGGGATCTTCCCAACCCAGGGACTGAATTATGTCTCTCCCATCTTCTGCATTGGCGGCCAGGTTCTTTACCTCTAGTGCCATGTGGGAAGCTCACTACAAATGAAGAACTGAAGTTAATCCTTGAGCAACAAGTCATGTTGCTGGGAGATAAAATTTGATACCAGATTTGTCTGTTTAATATAAGCACCACGATAGATAAACTAAAGATTAAGTTGAAAAGCTATACACAGTTTTATGATGGCTCATAGGCACAATTTCTTTATTGCTGATGAAATTAAAAAATGCCATTTTGAACAGTGATTATCCGAGTCATAAGACATAGTAGAAAAACCATAAATTTTAGTGTCAGGAAGATATATGTTCAAATTCTGACTTGTCTGTCTAGAACGTAGTGGCTCAACAAATGAGTCATAATAATACTTATTATTCTCTTTGTGTCTGAAAGTAAATGGTATATAGACCATATCCTATACTAAATGTGTAGGAGAAAAGAGAAAGGTCCAAGTTCAGGACACACTCTTAAAGCGTGTTTTCATTTCTTTTCCAATTATGTTTCCTTATTATTTCATCAGATGACAATGACTAGGACGGGTTATGTAAAAATGATAAGCAACATCAAGAACAAAGAGTGGGTGTCAGAACAAATCACAGATGTATCAGCAGATAAAAAATCACCATGTACAATGAGAACCTTGTTATAAGTCTATTACGACTCCATTGACTCATGCAATTTTTGATCATGAACTGTAACAGCAAGAAGGGATTCTAGGGGTTACAAAGTCCAGCTACCTTATCTCATAGAGGAAACAGAGTTTGGAAATCAGTGACTTACTAATTATAAACTTTGTGACAGAGTTGGAACTTGGATCCAGGGCATAGAATTTTGAGTGTAATAATTTTTTTTTTTAAATCTTCAAGTATTGAAACTGGGGCTTATTTGGGACTTCCTTGATGGTCTAGTCATTAGAATTCTGCATTTCCACTGCAAAGGGTGTGGGTTTGATCCCTGGTCAGGGAACTAAGATTTCAAGTGCCACAGGGCCAAAAAACCAACAAACTAATACCTGTTTAAAAACATACCTCCTTTGCTGATAGGGTTAATCTTTGTCATAAAGGACTATCAGTTATTCTTTAGTTGTTAGATGTCAGAAATTATTTGGTTCTCAAACAGTATCGTTTTATCTTCAGTTTTTACTCCAAAATAAAGCAGATCCATTCAGGAGTACATATGAAGAGCTCTGGGAAAAACTCTTCCAGCAATTATGAGGCACTCACCACTTACTCATTATCATTTTCCCCCCTCATTGGTAGGAAACAACACTAACTCTAATAAATGGAAAAATACAGAGCCTAAAGTCAAATTTTAGGTTTTATCTATATTTTTAGACGTTATCTAAATGGGACACCACATTGCTCTAAATAAGCAGATGATATAACTAGGAGTACATGGTATATCCCATTTGCACACTGGTAAACTGAGGCAAGTTTCCAGATCCAACTCGAGGTATTACCCAAGTTTTGTCCAGTTTTGTTTGATAAAAATCCATTTTTCAAAACGTTATCCAAAAGAATTTCAGAACTGGTGATGACAGAAAATACTGCTCATGACAAGTACTTCAAACAGTTTGGTCAAGATCTAGATAACATTGCTACAAATGCTAATGGAAGGTTCTCCTTAACACCATGTGTTACTTTTGCCCTTTATAACCAGATAAACCAGTGCTTGATTTTTGAAAAGCTATTCTCAAAATATCTGTGAATAGTGGAAGATAAGATAATTTAAAAGAATAGTCATCTAAAAGAGAGAGATTTTAATCACCCTCTCTTCTGTGTAAATCCTTTCATGTTGAGGCTGATACCTTTTGAGATGGGTGAATTTGGGTCGTGTAATAATAAGCAGTGGAGAAGGCAATGGCACCCCACTCCAGTACTCTTGCCTAGAAAATCCCATGGACGGAGGAGCCTGGTAGGCTTCAGTCCATGGGGTCATGAAGAGTTGGACACGACTGAGCAACTTCCCTTTCACTTTTCACTTTCATGCATTGGAGAAGGAAATGGCAACCCACTCCAGTGTTCTTGCCTGGAGAATCCCGGGGATGGGGAGCCTGGTGGGCTGCCATCTATGGGGTCGCACAGAGTTGGACACGACTGACGCGACTTAGCAGCAGCAACAACAATAAACAGACTCTATATTTTGGACTTCATCAACCACACAAGTCCACACATCATGTGAATGAATAATGTTACAAAAATATGTTTATAAGTTAGTCAGGTAGACCTTAGAACATAAAGGACAAGTAAGATTTTTTAAATTAGCACAACAGTTTTGAGTTAAATGAGGAATAGACTACCTGCTAGGGGCATGTGGAAGACAAGAGGAAAATGTAACTCTTTAGAGAACATTTTCTTCTAGTTTTTCATCCAATGAGAATGATGTTGACCTACTCATTTCATGATTCTATAAACATTTATAGATTACACCTAAAGTATGTCGGGTATTTTATGTATGAAGTCCTTCACATATAAAGAGCAAGATAAGTATGTGTCACCAAGTTGTACAGAGTCTAACAAGGAGGTGAGAAAGTACATATTGACAATACTAAGTATTATCACAGAGAGAGAGGCCGAGTGCAGCAAAGGAAAAATACAGATCAGAGTTAGGTAATGGGGAGGGAAGCATCACAGAGAGAATGGTTCTTGTATTGAGTCTTAAAGCAAGTGCAGGGTTTATTAAGTGAAAAGAGGGGGAAAAAAAAACACACTGAAGAACGAAGGTAACGAACATGTGAGAAAAAGTAGATCTGAATCACTTGACTATTTCAGTGAATCAACTGATAAGTAGTCCGGTAAAGAAAGCTAGGACAAGAATGTTTATTAGCAGATGAAGAGGGCCAAGCTTAGGAACTTAGGCAGGGCTATAATTTCAAAGCCCTTCGGTACTAAATGAACGAATTTAGATTTCATCCTGGAAGTTATATGGATTCATTAAAAGATTTTACATGTGTATGCCAGATCAAGATTGTGTTTTGCAAGATCACATTGGCAACCAAGTGGAAGGTAGTTGGGAGTGGCTAGGAGGGAGTGTCTAGGTCTTCCCTGGTAGCTCAGCTGGTAAAAATCCGCCTGCAATGCAGGAGACCCTGGTTCAATTCCTGGGTTGGGAAGATCCCCTGGAGAAGGGATAGGCTACCCACTCCAGTATTCATGGTCTTCCCTGGTGGCTTAGATAGTAAAGAATCTGCCAGCAATGCGAGAGACCTGGGTTCTATTCCTGGGTTGGGAAGATCCCTTGGAGGAGGGCATGGAAACCCACTCCAGTATTCTTGCCTAAAGAATCTCCATGGACAGAGGAGCCCGGCAGGCAATAGCCCATGGGATCGCAAAGAGTCAGACACGACTGAGTGACTGAGCAACAAAGTTTGAGTCAGAGGGTCTGTAGAAATGTGTTGAATAGACAATTGAATGTATGTACAGGGGGGTGGACAGCAAATATTAGTAATGGGAAACTAGAGTCAAAGATAAAAGTGATGGTAAGAAAGTACCTGGTTGCTCAAATTTGTTCAGATACTTTGCATAAGTATATTACACTCCAGTGTATGAAACCTTTTTATTAGACAACATTGAACCAATCAGTACTCTATAGGAACACTGGAGGTTGGAGGAAGAGCCATGGAAGTGCAAAGAGACAAAGAGTCTCAATGTTCAAAGTCAAGTCACACTAACCTTATGACACTGATGCTGCTGCTGCTGCTGCTGCTGCTAAGTCGCTTCAGTCGTGTCTGACTCTGTGCGACCCCATAGACGGCAGCCCACCAGGCCCCGCCTTCCCTGGGATTCTCCAGGCAAGAACACTGGAGTGGGTTGCCATTTCCTTCTCCAATGCATGAAAGTGAAAAGTGAAAGTGAAGTTGCTCAGTCGTGTCCGACTCTTATCGACTCCATGGACTGCAGCCCACCGGGCTCCTCCGTCCATGGGATTTTCCAGGCAAGAGTACTGGAGTGGGTGCCATTGCCTTCTCTGTTATGACACTGAGGGATCTTAAAATAATTGAAGAGAAAAATGCTATTGGTACATGATTTCTGACCTTCATCAGAATGGTTTACATAGCTACACAAAAGCACTTTGGGCCAAATGGAGGCATATGGGCTGCCTGATAACGCAATTAGGTGGAGTCCCTTCCTGATGGCTCAGACAGTAAAGTGTCTGCCTACAATATGGGAAACCTGTGTTTGATCCCTGGGTTGGGAAGATCCTCTGGAGAAGGAAATGGCAACCCACTCCAGTCCTCTTGCCTGGAAAATCCCGTGGACGGAGGAGCCTGGTAGTCTACAGTCCATGGGGTCTCGAAGAGTCAGACACGACTGAGTGACTAAGCTTTCACTTTCTACTAAATTGGTGGTATTTAGTCACTAAGTCATGTACAGCTCTTTGTGGTAGTCTGCCAGCCAGACTCCTCTGTCCATGGGATTTCCCAAGCAAGAATACCGGAGTGGGTTGCCATTTCCCTTTCCAGGGTATCTTCCCACCCCAGGGATCAAACGTACGTCTCCTGATTGGCAGGCAGATTCTTTACCACTGAGCCACCATGGAAGCCCCCTTACTAAATAACCATGCTCAAAGATTGCTAATTCAGGCTGGATAGAAAGTGAGTGATGTGCTATGTGGCACTGTCCTTATGTGGCCAAATACTTTGTCAGAGTATCAGATGAAGACATAAAAACCATTCTCACAACATTTGCAATAGATGTCAAAGTTGAAGACTGTAAACAGGCTGGATGGCATTTTGGATTCACAGAGATCTTAATAAATGCGATTTAATAAGGGTGGGTTTTCATGTCCTGAACCTGGAGCTCTCAAATCATCTGCAAGTACTCCTTGACTGAGTTGTGGCTCTCATCCCTGTCAACACATTAACTAAATGAATAACAAAATAGAAAGCTAGTGCACCTTCAAAGGTGAGTTTTCAGGCATGTTTCACACACATGTCATAAGAGCATCTAAGAAATTAGAGCTATAAACTTTGAGAGAAATGTAATAACTGCGGGTCTTTAGAAACTTTAACGGTGTCAGTGGAATAGGAACAATGTTCTATTTGCTCATAAGGATTAGAACTAGATTAAAAAGGTAACTTTCTCCATTAATTTCTATGAAGAATTTGCCCAAAGTGAAGTAAATAATAGCATGGACTCTGGAACCAGATTTGTTCAGCTCTATTATTTTTTGGTTGTGTGACTGTAGGCAGATTTACTTAGTCTTTCTGTATCATTTTCCTTACCTGAAAGTGAGGATGATAGTAGGATCTAGCTTGTAAGGTTATTGTCCGGATTTAATGAGTTAATGTGTGTAAAAGCGCTGAGGAAAGTGCCTGGCACCCAGAAATTGCTTTATGTGGAAATCCCTGGAAGCCCAGCAGTTAAGACTTCGAGTTTCCAGTGCAGGCAGAGCGGGTTTGATCCCTGGTTGGGGAGCTAAGATCTCACATATCATGCAGCTAAAAAGAAAGACAAACTGAAAACAGAAAGAAGTTGTTTTATGTGTTACTTGCCATTGTTAGTAGTTGTTACAGGAACATAGAGGGTAGCCCTTCCCCCACCCCTCCCCTCCAAATAAAAAATTAAATAGGAAAAGAGATTTAGAGAGGTACCCTTTGAGCACCTTTTAAGAATTTATGGATCATTCGTGAGCCAATATCTAGAAGCTGGTAACAGCTCCCAAGCACTCTGATTGCTGACTCACCCACACAACTCCCATCAGAGAGTATGAAAGGCAGTTGCAAACAATAGCCTCCATCCTGGAAGCTAGGAAAACTGTCTGCTTGGGTATCTGACAAGGTTAGGTACTTCTTTCATTTCTGAACTCATCTCTTGCCTCCATACTTTACATATTTGGTTTTCCATTCATGTCTCTGGTGTGTGTGTGTCAGTGGCAATTCAAAATCTGTTTTTTTTGGCTAACTGACTCTCACTCTGACCCCAGGTGCTTATTGAGAAAGAAAGGGCACCAAGAAGCCTTTACTTTAAAAAAACTCCCAGGCATAAAATTAAGTCCATAGAGGGAATTCCCTGGTGGCTTAGTAGTAAAGAATATGCCTGCCAATGCAGGAGACGTGGGTTCGATCCCTGGTCTGATAAGATTCCCCATGCTGTGGAGCAACTAAGTCTGTGTACCAGAACTAGTGAGCCTATGCATTAGAGCCAGGCCCCTCCCTAGAGCCTGTACTCCTCAACAAGAGAAGCCACAGCCATGAGAAGCCCACAAATCACAAAGAAGAGTAGCCCTCTACACCGCAGCTTAGAGAAAGCCCATGTGCAGAAACAAAGATCCAGCACAGCCCCAAACAATAAAAAAATTAGTTAAAATTAAAAAAATTAAGTCCATAGAACCGCAAGTACACAGCAAATAGATATTCATGGACAATGAAAACAGGCTTGTTTTGCATCTACAGAGGATAAGAACAACCTGTATATTTTGGTAGCTACTTAAGCAGCCTGACATTGCTTTTAAATTACAGTTTGGAGTGCCTCATTCCACTGAGTTATCTACCCACTAATCTAACTAAAAAGAAAGTGAAGTTGCTCAGTAGTGTCTGACTCTTTGCAACCCCATGGACTGTAGCTTACCAGACTCCTCCATCCATGGGATTTCCCAGGCAAGAATACTGGAGTGGGTTGCCATTTCCTTCTCCAGGGGATATTCCCGTCCCAGGGATCGAACCAGGGTCTCCTACATAGCAGACAGACACTTTACCGTCTGAGCCACCAGGGAAGTCCAATCTAACTAAAACGCCTGGGTCAAATTTCTGAACCATATCCATCCATCATCCATCCCATTCTCTCTAAACTGTAGCTTTGTCCTGGACCATTACTCATAACCATACTGACTTTCAAGGAAGACTGGGGTCACAAGGTACTAACTCCTTGAAAAAAGAAAATCTGTAGACAAATGATGGATACATGGGTAAATACTGCATAAGATCAGTAGTGCTCAGGTATTTAGTGTCTTAAAAACTCCAGAACTCCTTTCATAAAGAACCAGTTTACCTGAGTTTAATGTAGTAGTCCCTGGTTTATTCTCTCAAAGAATTATTTTTAGTTTATAGCCCATTAATACTCAGTTCACTAGTATTTGGTGAAAGAGTTTGGGAGCTACTAATTTTGGCTGCTTTTCTTTGAACACCTACTCAGTACTAATTTATTCTCAAAAACAGCCCTTTAATTAGGGCGAGCATATGTCCCAGTTTGTCTGTGACGTTCCCAGTTCACTGCTGTTGATCTAGTGTGATAACTCACCTTCCGCCTTTTATATTCAAAAATGTTCCGATTCTGATGACCGATTATGTAGACAGTCGACCTATAAAGATGTCTATTATTACCACCTGCTTGATTGCTTGGTTTGTTTATGTATTTATTACCTTTCTACAGTTTATCCTCCCAACCGTAGCTAGAATGAAGTGTTAAAATGTAAATTAGCTCATTTCATGTCTCAGTTCATAATACTCCAATGGGTTCCTAGTCCTCTTGGAATTAAAGTCTCTTAGTTGAGTTTTCCAAATCTATGGGCTTCAAAGACCTAATGAATTAGCTGCCAGCTATATCTCTGATGTCATTTTCTGTCACTCTTCTTTGTATCGAGTCTCAATGGACCCCTTATCATGCCTTGAGCAGATGAAGTATGTTCTACCTCATTGCCTTTTCACTTGCTGTTTTTCCCCTCTGTCTGGAAATCTTCTCTCCATTCACCTGACTTGTTTCCTCATAGCTTTTAGTTTTCTGCTCACATTTCATTTCCTTTGATCACCCTATCGAAAAATGCTTTCTTGTCTCCTTCTCTGTCTCCTTATCCTGCTGTGGTTTTTGTTTGTGTTGCTATTGTTTGAGTTTTGTCTCTAACACTGCAGTTATAATAGCACTCCGAACCTAACCCACTCCAGTGTTCTTGCCTGGAGAATCCCAGGGACGGGGTAGCCTGGTGGGCTTCTGTCTATGGGGTTGCACAGAGTCGGACACGACTGAAGCGAATTAGCAGCAGCAGCAGCATTTCATCTGGAGGTGACATTTGTCTATTAGCATTTATGTCACCTTCCCTAGTTACTCTGGTTTTGGCTTGTGCTACCATAAACCTTGGATCAACTGACCAAAAACAAACAAAAACAAAGACCTGCCATCTATAGTATTGAAAGAAATTCAATAAAATATGTCTCATACTTAAGGAGAGCCATAAAAATCAAACTGTTATTTAACAGTTTGAATGCAAGAGTTTCTGTTAATTAATCAAAACTGTTGAGAGAATTAGTTCATCTTTTAATTGAGAGTGTGAGAAGAGTAAACACATCAACATTAGTAGCTAGGAAGTTGCACTAAAGAAATTAATATATCAAAGGAAACATGACAGATGATTTGATCTCATTTGAGGCCAAGATATAAGTCATAATCCACAAGGAGTGTTTAAGGGCAAAAATATAGCTTCTTAGTATACAAAAGCTAGTGAGCATTTGAAAAACATTTGCACTCTAAAATTAAATAAAACATTAGTAGCAGAGCTGTCTGTGAGTCTGGTGGTATCTGCTCAAGAAGAGTGTTATGCTGGCTCCAGAGGAACGTTGCTCATCTAGATAGTTATATACTGCAGCGCTGGTTGGAAGATGGATCACAACTGAAAAAGCCAAAGAAAAGCTTCCATTGACTCCAGCTTATCTTAGGGTTCTTGTTCTGGGAAATCTTCAGCTTCCATGTAAGAATGCTAGTCTGTGTATTCTAAAGAAACAGAAGCTTTTTTTTTCCCCCTGGTTGAGCTTTTCTTCTTTTCAGTCTGCATGATGCTGAGCTGGATCTCCCTGATCAGCCCATCAACATCAGGTGGGTTCTTCACCTGACAGGTGTGTGTCCCATTGTCATCAAACCACAGCTTCCAGAGGAGGATGGAGACATCATACCGCTCTGGGTTCCCATCCCAGACCACGCAGTCCTTAAAACGCCCACTCATGGGTTTGAAGGGTCCCACATGGTAGTAGAAAGCAAACTGTTTAGGGCCTCCATATCAAGGCTGGGAATTCCAGGTCACCGTGAGAGCATCACCCACAGGGGCAAAGCAGGAGATGGTGCGGTTTAATCGAACATCTGTCCCATTGACAGCCTCCAGCACACAAGGAGTGTAAATTTCCACAGCTGCCACTGGCCAAAGAGCTGTGAACTGTGTGCCAAGGAGAAAAAGCACAGCACGCGTAGGGCTCTTGCCATACATGAGGGAAACCCAGCCCTGGCCCCAGAGACCAGACCGGGCAGACCGAGCCCTCCAGCATCCTGCCAAGGCCTCTCCTGGTGGAGAGAGCGCCACTGCATTTTTCTGGAGAAAGGAGTCTGTCCCTCACCTGTGGGAACCTGAGCATCCATGCCTGTCTGGAAATTTTCTTTTCTTCATCTTTATATCCTGGATCTTTATTAATACATTATTTGAGAAAAAGGACTATGTCTTAGTCATCATTTTATATACAAAACACAGTATTTGAAAAGAAAAATGCTCAATAAATGCTTACTAAATGAATAACAATAATGGCTACCATTTATTGAGCAATTATTATGTGCTAGGAACCAAATATATTACATGCTTTATCTCATTGGTTCTTATAAGAAGAATGAAGTAATCATTTTAAAATTCTTTTTTTTTTGTATCCCTTTAGCACATGTGTGACTTGTTAGAATATGTGTACGCTTTTACATATCTTTCAATAATAAATACGTTACTTAGAGTAAATAAAGAATATTTAGGAGCTTCACTGGTGGCTCAGTGCTAACGAATCCACCTGTCAATGCAGGAGACATGGGTTCTACCCCTGACCCGGGAAGATCCCAGATGCTGGGGAGCAACTAAATGCATGCACCACAACTATTGAGCCTGTGCTTTAGAGTCCAGGAACTGCAACTACTGAGCCCACTTGTCTCAGCTCCTGAGACCACTTGCCCTAGAGCCCATGCTCTGCAAAAGAGTAGCCACTGCAATGAGAAGCCTGAACACTGCAACGAAGAGTAGCCCCTGCTCACCGCAACTAAAGACAGCCCATGCATCAACAAAGACTCAACACAGACCCCCCACCCCAAGAATAATAATAAAAACATCCATTTATCCACTCAATTAGTCATCAGACTAAATTAATTCATTCAAAATGAATTATTTATTTTGTGTCAGAAAATGGCATTGGAGATATGAAATTAAGAGGTGTCACATTTCTGGTCACAGTCTTGGCTAGAACCTTTCTGGCCTGTGTTATTAACCCTTTCCTATAGTTCTTCTGAAAGTGCCTTGTGACAGCCCGTTTCTGTGATTCTTTGCCCCACAAGACCAAGTTCTTCAGCATTGGGTCTCCTGGTTTTTAATGTAGCTCCAGGAGCCCAACCGGTTTAGTATAACGACAGAGTCACACAATTTCACTGATGTAAAATGTTGTGTGCTAGGCCTCTTCAGTTGTATCTGACTCTGTGTGACCCTTTGGACCGGACCATAGCCTGCCAGGCTCCTCTGTCCATGGGATTCTCCAGGCAAAAGTACTGGAGTGGGTTGCCATGCCCTTCTCTAGGGGATCTTCCTGACTCAGGGATCGAACACGTGTCTCTTACAGCTCCCGCACTGACAACGGGGTTCTTTACCACTAGTGCCACTTGGGAAGCCCCTTAGGTGATTTGTATCTTTATCATCTCTGAAAACAACAAAAGCAATATTCAAAAGACTTTCTTATACTTTTAGAATAACTATGCATATATATGGATGAAGTTGTGAAAGTTGGAACTTGAACTGGCAATTCCATAAGCTAAGTATACAGGGCTTCCCGGTGGCTCAGCGATAAAGAATCTGCATACAATGCAGGAGACGCAGGAGATGAGGGTTTGGTCCTTGGGTCAGGAAGACCCCTTGGAGGAGGGCATGGCAACCCATTCCAGTATTCTTGCCTGGAGAACCCCCTGGAGTCTGATGGGCTACCATGGGGTCACAAAGAGTCAGACATGACTCAAGACACTGAGCGCGCACACACACAAGCTAGGCATTCTTCTACTATTTCACACAGAGGCTGTTCAATAGCTTGTCCTTTGTGTTAAAACTAGAGGCCTGGGTTCAATCAATTCTTTCAGGGTTAACTATTTCCAGGAGATGGTTCCATGATTGGATGACAGCTACTTTTCATCCTATGTATTAACTCTGGCCAATTAGCCATGGCTGCCTGCAATAATCTGAGTGAGAATGACTTTGAGACCAACCTAGGCTCAGTCAGTGACAATGACATGACTGATGTCTGCCATGGAGGCTGCGAGGTCAGGGTACACCTTATCTGGATTCTAAACCATCATTTAGCTTAACAACAAGGTCATACCCAGATTATCTACCTGCAAGATTTCTCAGAGCTAGTGGCATGTTAGCCTGTCTTCAACATCTGAGATGGTGATTCATTTAATACAATATTTCATAGGCACTGGTTTTAGATAACAAGACCTCTTATTGCACCAAAGATGCTGAAGAATAATTCCTTCTCTGATCACATTTTGGAAGATGTAGTTTGGAAGATCACAAGCTCAGTGAACTTTTGAAGAGCTGGTTCTCTAACTCTTCAGTGAATATTTATTAGATATCCCTTTGAAAAACATAAAATGATCCAGTAAATTGGGCACATTTTGTTTTAGTTTAACCCAAATGGATTATTGAGGGAGAAAAAGAGCTTTGGGACATATATTTTCTCTACTAGTTATTTATTTAGCCTGTGTTACCCTAAAGATCTTAAACTGTGGCTTTGGTAAACACATATTGAACAAAAACTAAGTATCTAAGTGTTACTTCAAATTTGTTTCTTTATAATGAAATTTTGGGTCTCTGATTTTTAGCATGCTGTGCTTTTGTTTTAGTTTTGCAAAGTTTTATATTGCTCAAGAAATTCTGTGCTTTAAGTTAACTAATTATTATGGCTGTTTGTTGGTAGCATTGTTGATTGGTGATAATTTAAGAATTGTAAGTTATTGTAAGTTAAAGATTTATGGGAACTACAGTAACCTCATTTTTTGTTGTTGTTGTTTAAATCACTCATCTTTTTATTTGTTTTCCCTATCCCCTACATGAATCACAATAGATATTTATCTTTTTAAGGCAAAACAGTATTCAAATTATTAGCAGCAAAATTAGCTCTGGGGAAACAGTATAATAAATGTTCTTGAATGTGTAATAGCATAGAGTGAGAGAAGGTGGGTTTGAACTCTAATCCTTTTCACATGCCTGATAAAAAGTAGAGGGGATTAAAGGTAATCTTTCATTCCATTTTCTTTGCAAAAAAATAAGCTACTAACTTCTGTACAAGTTTTATTACCACAGTTAAAATACATTTTAATTTTCATAAATGAATATACCACTATATAATATTGGTGAAAATTATATATTGAATTCCTGAAGGTCTGATGCTCATAAGCATTATCTAAAATGTAAGTTGAATGCTGAGTAGATCTCTTGTTCTTCATTTAAAATTTTGAATTGAAATTTAAATGTGATTTGATATGTATGTGAGATGGTACCTGGAATACAATACTAACTTTCATTTAAATAATTTTTATCTCACTTTATCATTTTTATACAAACAATTTATGCTGTATAACAGTGAAGACTGGGGGGAGGGGAAGGATATACTAGTTTTGACACATTTATTGAAAAAGTGGGTATTATGAAAGAGAAGATTATGGAAAGAGAATGGAATAGAGTCACAAAATAATCATTTAACCTCTGTTTCTCAAAAGTGTCTAGCCAACAATTTATAAATATTAGTTTATAAAGGACAATCAAACTATTTCTTATATAGTTGGTACTCAGAAACATTGTTTCAAATGATTAGATTCCTCATTAATCAGATAAAGTGGACAATAAGCCACATATCCTGGAATGCAAAGTCAAGTGGGCCTTAGGAAGCATCACTACGAACAAAGCTAGTGAAGGTGATGGAATTCCAGTTGAACGATTTCAAATCCTAAAGATGATGCTGTGAAAGTGCTATACTCTATATGCCAGCAAATTTGGAAAACACAGAGGTGGCCACAGGACTGGAAAAGGTCAGTTTTCATTCCAATCCCAAAGAAAGGCAATGCCAAACTACTGCAGAATTGCACTCATCTCACATGCTAGCAAAATAATAATCAAAATTCTCTAAGCCAGGCTTCAACAGAACATGAACCGTGAATATCCAGATGTTCAGGCTGGATTTAGAAAAGGCAGAGGAAGCAGAGATCAAATTGCCAACATCCGTTCAAAATGTTGTTGCTCTTGAAAAAGAAAGTTCCAGAAATGAATTTTATCATTTATCATCTACACCAAAGCCTTTATTGCCTACACCAAAGCCTTTGACTGTGTGGATCACAACAAACTGTGAAAAATTCTAAAAGAGATGGGAATATCAGACCACCTGACCTGCTTCCTGAGAAATCTGTATGCAGGTCAAGAAGCAACAGTTAGAACTGGACACGCAACAGCAGCCTGGTTCCAAATCGGGAAAGGAGTACGTCAAGGCTATATATTATCACCCTGCTTACTTAACTTATATGTAGAGTATATCATGTGAAATGCCAGGCTGGATGAAGCACAAGCTGGAATCAAGATTGCTGGGAGAAATATCAATAACCTCAGATATGCAGATGACACCATGCTTTTGGCAGAAAGTGAAGAACTAAAGAGCCTCTTTATTAAAGTGAAAGAGGAGAATGAAAATGTTGGCTTAAAATTCAACATGCAAAAAACTAAGATCATGGCATCCAGCCCCATCACTTCATGGCAAATAGATGGGGAAACAATGGAAACAGTGACAGACTTTGTTTTCTTCAGCTCCAAAATCACTGCAGATGGTGACTGCAGCCATGAAATTAAAAGACTCTTGCTCCTTGGAAGAAAAGCTATGACCAACCTAGACAGCATATTAAAAAGCAGAGACATTACTTTGCCAACAAAGATCCATCTAGTCAAAGCCATGGTTTTTCCAGTAGCCATGTATGGATGTGAGAGTTGGACTAAAAAGAAAGCTGAGCGCAGAAGAATTGATACTTTTGAATTGTGGTGTTGGAGAAGACTCTTGAGAGTCCCTTGGACTGCAAGGAAATCAAACCAGTCAATCTAAAGGAAATCAGTCCTGAATATCCATTGGAAGGACTGATGTTGAACCTGAAGCTCCAATACTGTGGCCACCTGATGTGGAAAAGACCCTGATGCTGGGAAAGATTGAAGGCAGGAGGAGAAGGGGATGACAGAGGATGTGATGGTTGGATGGCATCACTGACTTGATGGACATGAGTTTGAGTAAGCTCTGGGAGTTGGTGATGGACTGAGAAGCCTGGTGTCCAGTAGTCCATAGGGTCGTAGAGTAGGACACGACTGAGTGATTGAACTGAATCTAAGAAGAATAATGTGGCTTGCTCTCACTTCTTGTCAGATTCTATATTGTATATTTTTTGTACATTAATTTTTTTAAGCATTAATATATTTATTTCTATCTTTTAAAGGCCAAGAAACAGTTGTGGGACTGCAAAATACAGAGGCTAAAAATAGGCTTCAAATTCTTCCTTTTCTGTTTACTTGCTGTGTGACCTTGGGCATGTGACTTCACTTCACTCTTCTTTAGCAAAATGACTGCCAATCTTGCAGGGTAATTTTTAGAATTTATAAATTAATATATATGACTTCCTTGGAAGTGTTTTGGAAAACAGTAGAGTTCAACACACCTCAAGACAGTTATTAGGTCTTGCCCAGAATGACAATAAGAAGCATAGTTGGGATTTTATTGATTTGTCTGAATCTTGAACTCAGGCTTTTAACCAAAAAAAAAAAAAAGAATTTTTATTTCATAATATTTTCTATATGGGTACAGCATCAATAAAGTTAAGATTTAGAAATAGTTTGTTAAAATTCTATTTCTTTAAATGAAATTCAACAATAGCTTGTAATTGATAATTGCATAATAACAGCATAATAGTATATATGTCATTTTATATATGATTGCATCTTATCTCTGAAAGGGCAAACTGTTGAAGAGACTTTATTATAATAACATATTATTAATTGGAATATAATGCATTGCTCTGAATAGGGTAAATATTCAATGGATTCATCCATCTCTATGTAAAACAGAATTTGTTTAGAAAACAATTAAGGAAGGAAACGTCTTGTTAACTGGTATCCTTCTCATCTATTACAATGACTTCATTTTTTTTATGACTTTATTTTTGATATAGTTTTTGTATGTCTTTCATATTTGTGAGTGAATATACATCTATATTTATTTTTGACATCTTAAATGATAGTTTCCAGACTCACCATGATATTATTTGGAGTAAGAGGGAAAGTCAATGTTTGTGATTAACTGACACGACTGAGTGACTGAACTGAACTGAACTGAATCAGTATCTCCCAAATGAACAGTATGAGTGGTGGGTTAACTTTAGAAACTGAATTGAAAGGAATTCAAGAATTCATATACTCTAAAATGTGATCATTCTTCTGTCTAGTATTTGTCTATAATGACAGGGAAATTAATCTCGTAAGAAAAATACATCTGATTTTAATATTGATTACAAAGATGGTACCACCATTTACAGGCAATTAAGCTAAACTCTTTTTCTGCTCTTTGCTACTTAACTCCTTTGATATGGTTATTGCTATCCACAATTTGCAGAGAGGGAAATAGAGGCTTACAAAGATGATGTTACCTGTCCAAAGTCACTTAGTCATTAATACATTGAAGGCAGACCTAAAACCTAGGCTGTCAGACTGAAGTTATCCTCAGCAGTCATCATTCTAATCACTGCTTCCACTCCCTTTCTCAAATAGTCCGCTATAACCTGAGCTGAAATCTAAAAGTGTTATTTATCCTCTATCTACATTCAACCCAGAATCATTTTTGCAGGGCTCAGGGAGCCCAGTCTTCACTTCTTACTGACAAGTGCAAGGAGTCTTGTGTGGCCCTACACAGCCTCTTAGTATTGTGGCTAGTCTTAGTTTCTTATTCATATTTATTAATACATGATAATTAATATATCCTCTGCATAAAATCATTCACCCTCTCTCCAAAGTTCTTGACACTTAGAAATGCAAAAAAGGCAATGATTTTCCTAATCCGTAGAAAACTGTTGCTATCCAAAATTAATATGCACTTTCAGATGGCTGTTTGATAATTAGCTAAAACAATATGAAATTTCACTTGGCAGCTGTAGTTAAGATCCATAATGTCACATATACACACATATATTTTTACTTTTCAATAATTGTGGCCAGCATTCAGGCCAGGGGGTATGAGTGATACGAACTAGATCTATATCTAGTGAAAGCTTTTTAAATATGTTGGAACCTTTCAATAGGTACTTTCTGTCAGAAAATATTACTACAATCAAAATTCCAAGAAATCACCTTTCTGGGAAACAGCATGTTTTTTATCTTCAGCTGTTCTATTAACTCCCCTCAACCAAATAAACTGGACTGATGACCACTTTTTTTATTGCAAAAAGAAACTGGTTCTCAGTGCTGGTTGCACATTAGAATTTCCTGGGGTGGATTAAAAGAAGAAGCTGCCTTTGCCTGAACTCCCATAAGAATATTTAGTCCATCAAGGGTACAGTGGACATCTCCTCCTCCACTCCCCGCCCAGTGATTTTCAGGAGTCGAGGACCACGGCCCATTTCATGGCAAGGTGTCGATGGAATGGAAAAGGCCATTTTCTCCTCAGCAGACTAAGTGCCATGGTAACTCGTCCCCTTTAATTTCTTTGTTGTAGTTCAGTTGCTAAGTAGTGTCCGACTCTTTGCGACCCCGTGAACTACAGCACGCCAGGCTCCTCTGTCCTTCACTGTCTCCTGGAGTTTGCTCAAGCTCATGTCCATTGAGTCAGTGTTGCCTTCCAACCATCTCGTCCTTGGTCGTCCCCTTCTCCTCCTGCGCTCAATCTTTCCCAGCATCAGGGTCTTTTCCTGTGAGTCGGCTCTTCACATCAGGTGGCCAAAACATTGGAACTTCAGCATCAGTCCTTCCAATGAATATTCAGGGTTGATTTCCTTTAAGATTGACTGGTTTGATCTCCTTACTGTCCAAGGGACTCTCAAGAGTCTTCTCCAACACCACAGTTCAAAAGCAGCCATGAAATTAAAAGGTTCTTGCTCCTTGGAAGAAAACGCTATGAAAAACCAAGACAGTGTATTAAACAGCAAAGACATCACTTTGCTGACAAAGGTCCATATAGTCAAAGCTATGGTTTTTCCAGTAGTCATGTATGAATGTGATAGTTGGACCATAAAGAAGGCTGAGTGCAAAAAAACTGATACTTTTGAATTGATGCTTTTTATATCTTAAAGATACTTTAATAATTATCTGCCATGGAATGTCCAGTTTTAATCATTAGAGAAATTTTTATTTTATTTAAGTTCCCAATAGATTCTCTTTTCCTTAGAGTAATCATTTTCATTTCCTTGAAACTTAATGGGTTTTCCTCTGGGTCACCATTTTCCATGCCTCTGGAAAAGCAAATCTCTACTCTTACTTTCATACAAATTCTCCCCAAACATTTTAAGGGATATTGTTCACATCAAAGCCCCTAAAAACATCTGTTTCTCCTGCTCTTTTGGTAGCAGCCAGGCTCAGGAGCTATCTGGTCTGGCCCTTCACAGACAGACACCTCAAATCTGTGCTCTATGCTTTCAGGACAAAATTCAACTTTTCTATCATTCTTGGCCTCTGTGAATTTGCTTCTACCTCAGCTAACTACAGCATAGAGCATTCAAGTCATATTTTTTTCACGTAAGACCGTCAATACTTCCAATTCTCTTCTCAAAATATGAGCTCAAGATTTTCTAACATGTACAGTCATCACCAAATACTTAAGAAGTCATAAGTCAAAAGGGCAAGTAGTTTATGGTCAAAATTTTTTTTCATAGATGACATACTATATATATAAAACAGCAGTAAGTAATTCTTTATTACTTCATAAATTTGTTTACTAAAGAAAAAACAGGAACAGACATTTCTCACGAGGGGTACACACTTGAAATGCACTTGGCAATAAGCAAATGAGAAACAGTGGATGTCATATATGCATTGCATCCGATTACAAACACTAGTGACATCATTTAGATTAACCTTTTATATATTGAAAATTGCCAAAACTCTTGCTGTGCTATTTCTTTCAGAAAGCCGGCTGGTATGTAGTGTTTAATTATTTTAACTCCATCCTTTTGAAGGCCTGTTCCACTTTAGCTGAAGTTATGACAGTTTAGTTAGCTCTGTTAGTTTAAAAAGAGAAGGCATAGTTTATTCTCTCTCCTTCTCTCTCTCGCCTGCAGATATAGAATATTAGTATTTTTAGATAAAGTAAAATAGCTTATTTTAGAGATGTAGAAAGGTTAGTTTGAATGTGTTGTTAATATAACATGCTGTCAGTTTAAATAGACTAGACATCTAAATTTGATGAAAATTTAGAATGATAATTATTTTAGTAATGATAATGTATTCTTATTGAAATAAAACCTTGTTTTTTCTTTCCCTGGCACATTTTTTGGTCTTAGAGAACATCCACAACTTGAAAAAACCCACCACACAATTTAAGTCGCTTTGCCTATATCCTTTTCCCAGATATGTAATTTATCCAAAGACCATCTCCTTGGTCAGTATTACAAGCTGTTTTTATTATTTTCTTAACATTTGTTTATTAATCATTTTCCGTATCATATATGTCATCAGAGAAGGAAGAATCACACTCAATTTTTCTTTTTCTTTTCCTTCTCATGTTCTATCTTAAGATTAAAAACATACTTAAATGAAGAGTTGGTTCAAATCTTCCGTGAAACATAGACACAATATTCTCAATGAGGGAAAATTTGAATTTAAATTCCTTTATCTTGTGTAAAAATGCTTTTAATTCAGTCTTGAAAACACACAGACATTTTATAGTTATGAGCTGCAAATCCCCCCCCACTTTTGTGTTTTGCAGAAGTTCATAGATTTTGCTGACAATTTTAAAAGAAATGCTTAATGATCTAATGATTACCATTTGGTAATTAGCTGGAGTAGCATTTCAACATGCATCTGATAAGCTTTGGCTCGGTTAACCAGCATCCTGGAAACTAAAGTCATAGTGATTCTGACACTGTTCTTGTCTTCATATTCTTGCTTTTACTTGGGACCCCAAGACATCTAGCTTTTGTGATTCTGCCACAATATACCATCCCCTGAACATCACTGATGGCAAAATTATCATTACATAGCTTTCCCCTCAAGCTCCTTAGTTTTCAGTCATTATCAACAAAGAGAGAAACGTTGAAGGTACTGAGAAGTCTAGTGCTTACAGCTGGTTGCAGCAATTTCAACTTGCGCAAGACCCCATGTTTGTGAAAACAAACCAAGAATCTCTGAACGGGATGTAATCAACCTCCCATCTACTGAGAAACACTGCAAAAATGACTTCAGCTGCCAAAAATAATAATGTCGTTTACAAGCAGCTCTTCCTAGGTCTAAGGAAGAACTAGCCACACATGTGAGTTTACGCTGGATTCCGACGAGCAAGCAAAGAAGAGGGCAAAGCTTACCTCCCTCCCATAAAATACACAGTATCGGAACCCACGGGAAGCTGGGGCCCGTTTCCAAGGTGCTGGCAATATTGAGGGAGATTCGTATCCACAGAAATCTAAACAGTAAGTGACCCCAGAGAAAAGAATTCTATTTGGGAGCAGTTCTTTGCGGCCACTTTTCCTCTGTAACCAAGCTGCCCTGTCTTGTGAAGGCAGAGCTGTTAAATACCTCTTAGTCACCAGCCCCAAACCAAATCTTTCTTTTTTTCAAAATATTATTTGGCAGCTTCCTTTAAGGGACCTCAAGAGCTTGGGAGGGAATATTCACAAATGACCCTTTAGAAACGTTTCATCACAAAAGCCCTGCACCTACCTCTGGTTGAGCTGGCCGATCGGTCTGCATGGGCTGGATGTGAAAAAAGACCCGGGGTGATGGCTTCTCTAAATTTACCAGAAAGAAAGAACCTGGGATGCTTGTCGTTTAAGTGTCTCTAAACATGGTTTGCATAGCTGGATCTCTGCTTATCTGTGCCTTTCGGCTTTCGCTTCCATACATGGATCTGTTCCCAACAGTAACTCCAAGCTGTCGAAAAGAAGCTATCTGGCAGCTCTCCGCTTCATCCAACACATGGATGATAAAAATACACATATAGAGATCCTTCCAGCCAGGCGCATTTCCCACCCTGCCATCCTGCCACTATGCCTTTTCACAAACACACGTTCAGATTGGCATTTTTACTCTCTACATTTTTACTCTCTAGATGGTTAGAGAACAACCAATTTTTAACCTGATTCCCACATAGTGTTTTCAGGATGTGGGTTTCCTGAGCTTTGTGAAAAGAGAGATGTGATTACAGTTCCTTACCAGGATTTTCATCCTTAAAGATTTCAGTGATAAGATACAGGTATGAGACCCAAAAAGCGTTAGGAAATGAATGGATGTCTGAACAATGGATTACATTGTTCAGGGATGAATAAATACATAAGGTATTTCTTTAACCAGGGATAGTTGTTAATACTCTGGATAGTTTGTCTTAAAGAAACAGTCCCCAGCCTTTCTGGCACCAGGGACCAGTTTCATGGAAGACAATTTTTTCATGGTCTGGGGTTGGGGGGTGGGTGGGGATGGTGGGGAGGAATGATTTCAGTATGATTCATGTGCATTACATTTATCGTGCACTTTATTTATTATTATTATTACATCAGCTCCAGCTCAGATCATCAGGCATTAGATCCTAGAGGATAAGGACCCCTGTCTTTAAGGATAAGGTAGCAGCAGCAGGTCAAAGTAATCAAAATCTCTAATAAGAGGAGGAAAGGCCAAGTTCTTACTGGAATTGCTTCTCACTAGGATAATTGAGGCAGTTCCAAAGAAGCGACCATCGGTTCGAGATTCAGGAAACATTTTTTTCTTTAATGTTAAAGAATATAAACCTGAATAGAATACTAATTACTACATTTGTTAACTTCAGTGGTACTCTAAATGATACATAGCTGTGACTTACATTTTAAGTGGCGGGGGTCGGGGGCAAGGGGAACAAATCCTGCTCTGTGTGGTAGAGAGGTGCTGCATACTCCCTTAGGATGCCCAGTTCTTTTGAAATCTAGCTTTTCAGGTGTTTAAGCTTATCTGCCTCTCTCTTTTCTCAATTTGTTGTTACTTATGTAATAAGAGGACAAAATATGGAAAGAGAGAGAAAGAGACCTTTCAAATAACATTTTCCCACCGGTTAACTTTTTCAAAATCACGTTAAAACTCCTTAGAGTCTCTCGTTAGAAAAAAGAAATTTGAGACACACAGGCATAATTCATTTTAGTATATTGAAATGAGTTTGCTTAAAATATTCCAGAGGAAAAAGGGAGAGGCAGACAAAACATGACTAACAAAATGATCATATTTGCAGATAGCCTATAGGTACACCTATCAACCTGTGACTGGAGTTCATTATTATCTTCTCTATCTCATGTAGGTTTTAATATTTCTATAGAAGAAAAATAGAGAAGGATACCTAACTGATATATTTATGGCAAGTTAGAGCACTCCTAAGTTTTAGTAATCTCTGTGTAATAACACTAAGGTCAGAACAATGAGAGGCAAAGTTGTTTTTTGTTCAAAATATTCTGAAATTCCAACCTCTCTCGCCCTCCCTACCAGCAATTACGTATATATAAATAAATATATGCATATAAATATTACATATATAAATTTAATATAGTTATAAAGTTTTTCTTTATATGTTTATATAATAAATTATATAGATCTTCATAATAAATTACCTAGTATTTATATAATAATATATAGTCTATAGAATAATACCTAATGAAAATTAAGATTGATATTTAACAAGCTGACCAATGATGGGCATGGTACAAGATGACTTTTCCCAGGAGTTATTCATCACCCTCCCTTCCCTTGCCTTTTCCTACTGTAGAAATTCAAAAGCAAAGCTCTTTTCTCATCCATTGCTGCTAGGGATGACCATGTAACACTGTTTTGGCCAAACAGGGGTAAACAGGAGTCCCTTGGGGAGACTTCAGAAAAGGGTTTTTTTTTTTAATTCACTATTTGCAGGGCAGAAGTAGGGACACAGACACAGAGAACAGACTTGTGCACACAGGAGGGAGAGAGTGGCGTGAATTGAGAGTGTAATGTAGAAATATATACATCACCATATTTAAAATAGATAACCTGTGGGAATTTGCTATAAGACACAGGAAGCTCAAATGGGGGCTCTGTGACAATCTAGAGGAGTGGGATTGGGTGAGTGGTGGGACGGAGTTTCAAGAAGGAAGGGGACATACGTATGCCTATGGCTGACTCATGTTGATGTGTAGTAGAGACCAACATTATATTGTGCCCTCCAATTAAAAAATAAAAAGGGACAGGATCAGCTTTTACCCATCTTGTCCTTTTGCTACTTCCACCTCGTTCCTTCTGAGAGAGCAAATTCAAGGCCTGAAATTGCAGCTGCCATTTGGTGACCAGGAGGGGACAAGCAGAGGGACAAAGGCCTGGAAAGCAAGGAAAGTGAACCAGACAGACAAAAGAATGTCAGTTCTTGCCAGCAATCCTGAGTCGCTGTAGCAATCTCAAGCTGTCCGCCTCTTATCAGTGGAGAAAAATAAAACCGTAATGAATACAAGATGGGTTCTAGATGATCAACTCAGGATTCAAATGAAAAGACAATGCTTTGGTCCTAGCTCTGTTACTTACTAGCTATATAACACTGGTCATATCACAAAGTTCTGATTCTTCCTCTGTTAGTTAGTCAAGAAAACTCTTGACCTTCTCACTCTAGAATTATCCTATGAGTTAATGTGTTTGGCATAGTTTAGTTAATATGCAGAGCAGTTACTACATTAGGACCCACAATGACTATGTATACCAGGGCCTGGGAGACTGCTCTGTTCAAAGAACTCACAGACCCTTTGATAGGCTTAACTTAAGACCTCTTGGAATTTTTAGCAACATCCAAGGTATGAGAAGCTTGTGTATTCCAAAATGCGTTTGCCCGTTTTGGGTTGGCCAAACTGAGTTGGCATGTTCTTGACGAAGCTTGCTGTGTAAGTGGGCCAACTTCCTGCTTAGCTTGGGTAATCAGTACTCTTGGCCGGGGAGATTTTCCTCAACTCTGGAAGATGCCTTGGGGTATGTGTATAAGGAAAAATTCTCTTGTTAAGGAGGTTCGAGTCCTATTATACTTTCAGGGAAAGAGGTTAAACTGGTCTTCATGACACTTGCAAATGAGGAAGTCAGGATTTAATGTATTGACATCAAAAAATTTGTCTAACTCCATAGAGAAGTGCATCTGGGCATGCTCTTTCACTATGGGATAGTTTGCACAGGCTGTTCCTTTCAATGGAAAGTTCTGTACCTTCCCCAAAAAGTAGGCACATTCATGCATATGCTTTACCTTTTCTGCCTGATGAAGGTATCCTCAGGCTTTTAAGATTCAGCTCAGTGTCTCTTCCTTTCTCAAGTCTTTCCAGACCTCACCACCAGATATTACAAGGCACATATGGCATACTCTAGTCTCTTCTGACCTCTCCACCCTTGGCCATTAGACTGTAAGCTCCTGGAAGACAGGGGCACCGTATTATTTGTTCTTGTATTTCCAACATTCAATGCAGTGTATCTTCTACAGTAACTTGACAAGTTTGCTGAATAATTACATGGATTAATACATGAGTGAAAAATGGACAGATGATAATTAACTCTCAACTAGTATTATTAGCCTGGCAGCCCTCCCTGCTGTTTAAGGTATAAGAATCTCAAATAGGGACTTCACTCTTAGTCCAATGGTTAAGACTCCATGCTCCCAATGCAGGGGGTTAGGGTTCAACCCTTGGTCAGGGAACTAGATCCCACATGGCACAATGAAGACCCTGCATAGCCAAAAAAAAAAAAAAAGAGAATCTCAAATACCCCACTGACCATCTGGATAGTGTCTGCCAACTCAAAGGAGACAGAAAAACAGAGTGTCAAAAAATATCAACATCATTTTGGTTTATCTGGACAAATTATCTAATGTTTTCAGTTCCCTAAAGCAGCGGGCCACAATGTTAACACAGATCATTTAGACTGGATGTCTGACACAAATTAGTAGTATTAAAGAGGGAGATAAGGATTGTAATGTTTAAAAAGAGCAGAGATATTCAATTTTTGGTGGTTAAAATATTTTCTTCTTTTGTCTAAGGACATAAAGGAAATCTTTTATGAAAGTCTTGTTAAGGCATATAGCAAGTTTTAAAAAGTTTCAAGGCAAATTATTAGCAAACTCAGTCTATCTTTCAAGATGAGGAATAATTTAAAGCAATTGAACACAGTTCTTACTTATCCTTGAAGAACCACTTCAAACATCGTTTCTTCTAAATAGATTTTCTTGACTTGTTCCCAGCATCACCACTGACACAGTGATTAAATTTTTTTCAGCATAATGTCCAAACTTCTCTTATATTATTGAGATATAATTCACATGCCAGACTATTCACTGAGCCACTGTACAATCCTATGGTGTTTACTATAATACATTTGCAGATATGTGCAACTATCACTGCAATCAATTTTAAAACATTTTCATCTCATTCCTGTCCTTCCATTCTCCTCAGCTCTAAGGAACCAGTAATCAACTTTCTGTCTCAATGGATCTCTCTATTAGGGACTTTAATGCATTGTCTTTTGTGTCTGGCTTCCTTCATTTAGCATGTTTTCAAAGTTCATCCATTTGTAGCATGAATTAGTACTTTATTTCTCTTTTTGACTGAGTAATATTTCATTGTGTAGATATACCCTATATTGTTTATCCATTCATCTATTAATGAACATCTCACTGTTTTACACCTGTTGGCTATTATGAATGATCCTGCTATAAATATTTGTGTAAAACTTTTTATATCAACATGTTGTAATTTCTCTTGGATGTATACTTGGGAATGGAATTGTTGGGTTATATGGTAATTCTCTTCCAAGGTGGTGCTAGTGGTAAAGAACCCACCTGCCAATGCAGGAGATGTAAGGAATGCAGGTTCAATCCCTGGATCAGGAAGATCCCCTGGAGGAGTGCATGGCAACCCACCACAGTATTCTCGCCTGGCAAATCCCATGGACAGAGGACCCTGGCAGGCTATGGTTCATAGGGTAGCAAAAAGTTGGACACAACTGAAGCAACTTAGCACGCACACATGCATGGTAATTCTGTTTCATCATTTGAGGAACTGCCAGATTATTTTCTAAAGCAGTTGTGGCATTTTATAGTCTCACTAGCTGTGTATGGGTGTTCAATATCTCCATACAATTGTTATATTTTTTGTTCTCTAACTTTCTCATTCAAGCTATGCTAGTGTTTGCAGAATGGTATCTCACTGTGGTTTTGATTTGCATTCACTGATGACTAATGATGTTTAACAGTTTTTTCCTGTACTTGCTGGTTATTTGCATATCTTCCTTGAAGACACACCTATTCAGATTTTTTGCCCACTTCTTTATTGGGTGGTCTTTTTATCATTCAGTTGTAAATGTCTATTATATATTCCAGGTACAAATTTATCAGCTACATGATTTGCAAATATTTTCTTGCATTTTGTGGTGTTTTGTTTGTTTGTTTTACTTTCTTGTAAAAGTAAGTAAAAGGGGCACTCTAGGGGGTGTTGAAATATTGATGAAGACCAATTTATTTTTTCTTTTGTTGCTCATACTTTTGCCAAATCTGAAGGCATGAAGTTTTCTGCCTATGCTTTCATCTAAGAGTTTTATAGCTTTAGCTCTTATGTTTAGGTAATTAATCCATTTTGAATTAACTTTTCTGTATGAAATGGACTTCATTCTTTTGTAAATTGATACCCATTTGTCCCAGCACCATTTGTTGAGCATACTATTTTTTTTCTCATTGAATAGTCTTAGTAATCCTGTTGGTTGTCAGTTGACCTTAGATGTATTTATTTAGATTTGTATTTAATTTATTTCTGGAGTCTCAACTTTTTCCTATTGATCTATATGTATGTCTGTCTTTGTTCCAATAAGACACTGTTTTCATTACATTATTTTGTAGTAAGTTTTGAAATTAGGAATGAGTTCTACTTTTTTCTTCTTTTTTTCATAATTATTTTGACTATTATGGGTTTCTTTACCATCTGAGCCACCAGGGAAGCCCTATTATGGGTTTCTTTCAATTCAATATGAATTTCAGAATCAGACTGTTTTTATAATATAGTCAACTGAATTTCTAATAGGAATTGTGTTAAATCTGTAGGTCAGCTTTGAGAGTACTGCCATCTTAACAGTATTCAATCTTCTGATCCATAAACATGGGTGATTTTCATTTATTTAGATCTTTGTTAAATTTTTAAGAATATTTTTTAGTTTTCAGAGTATGTTTTACACTTTTTGGATAAATTTATTTCTAAATATTTTATTCTTCTGCTGCTATTGTGAAAGGAATTGTCTTCTTACTTTCATTTTCAAACTGAAAATGAAGCCACCTGGACATTTGTTTTCTTTACAGGTAAGTTTTTTTTGAAAACTAATCTGATCTCTACACTTGCTATAACTTTACTCAGATTATCTATTTTTAAAAATTAGTTTAGTTTCTTAAATGAGTCTTTTGAGGAATTAGTCATTTCGTCTAAGTTATCAATTCACTGGCATACAATAGTTTATAATAGTCCTTTCAATCATTTTTATACCTGTAAGATCAATAATAATGTCCCCTGTTAATGTCTTGAGTCTCTTTTCTTCTTGGTCAAGCTAGCTAAATGTTTGCCAATTTATCTTTATAATTATTACATCTCTCTGATGAATTGGCTCCTTCTCATTATAAATGGAAGTGTTGTAGCATGTTTGCCTCAGATTTCTGGCTTAAGTTTTGGGTGGATGATGGCACTATTTAAAGCCAAATTCTTAACTTGCCATTCCCCGTTCAGCATTTTTCAATACTTACCCAGGCCTTTCAGGATAAAATATAAATTTCTTAGGTTTTGAAAATGTTCTGAGAGTTACTTGTTCACATCTTAATTACTTCTCTGGTCAGTCACCATCAAAGTTTCTCTCATTTCATTATAAATGACTTGGTGTACATGTGCATCCTGGCCAGTTGCAAAAACTTGGTTTTCTTCACCTGCTATTTTCCTGCATGTCTTTTGCCTACACTATCATTCATTCTCTTCTTTATTTAGCTAACTCCTTGAATTTCAAAGCTCAGATCAACTGTTCTCTTCTCTGGGGAGAAGATTCTTCCTCTATTGTTTAGGTTTTTGAGGCATATTAGGCCTACTTTGTACAACCCTAACATTCCACTCAATAACTGTAGGGTAATTATTATTTTGTTGGTTAGCTTTTCAGTTAGGCTTTAAGTTTTATATAGTCAGACAATAGATTTCATTTTTACTTGCATCATTAAAACATCATACAATAGGTGTTCAATACAATGTATAACTGAACAAGGGACTAAACGGACAGATGAATAAATTATTCTCAATTCAAAGAATAAAAAAAGATTTCATGGAATAATTGCCTGGCTTTGAATTATACTCCTCACTCTTTTTAAAAATTGTATTTATTTGTTTTTGGCTGTGCTGGGTCTTTGTGGCTGTGCTGGGTCTTTTTTCCTGAATGGGCTTTTCTTTAGTTGTGGCAAGTGGGGGCTACCCTCTAGTTGAGGTACGAGAGCTTCCCATCGCAGTGGCTTCTCTTCTTGTGGAACACGGGCTCAAGGGTGTGTGGGCTTCAGTAGTTGTAATGCATGGGCTCAATAATTGTGGATCCCAGGCTCTAGAGAACAGGCTCAATGTGGTGCATGGGCTTAGTTGCTCCACGGCATGTGGCATTTTCCCAGACCAAGGATCGAACACGTGGATTTTTTACTACTGAGCCACAAGGGAAACCCTATACTCCTCACTCTGAAGCAGGGATAGGACGGAGACAAGCATAAATCACATACCAGGTACATGTGTCCTGAGGCCCTGAGTGAATAATGGTGAGAAGGCGGGGGTTTCAGGCAGACAAAAGTGTTGGAGTAATAGCTGAGATGCAACATGGTATAGAATATGTTTGGCTAGTTGTGAGGGGTCCACTTTGGCTGATTCTTGGGGTGATTGTAGGGGATAGTGGGACTCAAAACCCCTCAAGTGCCAAACTTATCAGCATTTTGATTTTGAATGGGTTAAATGGAGGAGTTATGGCATTGTTGAAATTGCTGAGACTGGAGCTAACATATACACACTATATTTAAAACAGCTAGCCAACAAGGACCCATTGTATAGCACAGGGAACTATATTCAACTGTCAGTGATAAGCAATATGAGAAAAGAATTTGAAAAAGAAAGAGTATTGCGTATGGATAGGCTTCCCAGGTGGCACAAGTGGTAAAGAACTCACCTGCCAATGCAGGTAGAGGTAAGAGGCGTGGGTTCGATCCCTGGGTCAGGAAGATACCCTGGAGGAGGGCATCGCCACCCACTCTGTTATTCTTGCCTGGAGACTCTCATGGTCAGAGGAGACTAGAGGGCTAGAGTCTATGGGGTCACAAAGAGTCAGATGTGACTGAAGCAACTTAGAACATGCATAACTGAATCACTTTACAGTACACCTGAAGCTAACCCAATACTGTAAATCAGAATGAAGTGCTGGGGCTTCAGCTGGTTTGAAAATTGATCTGCTATGCTAATATGATTTCTGGCTTTTTAAATTCTGCCCAGAGCATTGGAAAGCAGAATCATTGTACTTAACATAATAGATTGCATCTAAGAGGTCTCTTACCCACTCCAGTGTTCTTGCCTGGAGAATCCCAGGGACGGTGGAGCCTGGTGGGCTGCCGTCTATGGGGTCGCACAGAGTCGGACACAACTGAAGCGACTTAGCAGCAGCAGCAAGAGGTCTCTTAATTCTATAATATAATAATTCTGGCCCTATACAACAGGCATATTAAATTTACTTGCTGTATTTATTGTTAAAATATTTGATTATTTGTGTTATACATCCTTGTATTTCAGATTACATGATTTGGTGATTTGAAGCTGTTATTGGAAACTTAACTCTAACTGAGCTGGCAGTATCCAAGAAGATGATCTTGGGTAAATCCATTTCATTTTTGCTCTCTTTGCAGGGTCTGATTTTCCTATTCTGTGCCATTTGAAAATGACAGGCCCTCTTGCTTTCACTTCTTTCCAAACTCATGTCCCATGATTTATAAGAAACATTTTGTTATTATCTGCCAGGTTATTGTTCAAGGTTCTACTTGTTGTTGTAGGTCAGTTGCTAAGTCGTGTCCAACTCTTTGTGACCCCATGAACTGAAGCACGCCAACCTTCCCTGTCCCTTCACAGTCTTCCAGAGTTTGTTCAAACTCATGTCCATTGAGTCAGTGATGTCATCCAACCATCTCGTCCTCTGCCACCTCCTCCTCTTGCCTCAATATTTCCCAGCATCAGGGTCTTTTCCAATGAGTTGGCACTTCCTGACAGGTAGTCAAAATATTAGAGCTTCAGCAACAGCTTTTCCAACAGATATTCAGGGTTGATTTCCTTTAGGATTGACTGGTTTAATCTCCTTGCTGTCAAGGTCTGTCTAGAGTCTTCTCCAGCACCACAGTTCGAAAGCATCAATTCTTTGGCACTTAGCCTTCTTTATGGTCCAACTCTCACTCCCATCATGACTACTGGAAAAACCACAGCTTTGACTATATAGACCTTTTTTTGGCAAAGTGATGTCTCTTCTTTTTAATACACTGTCTAGGTTTGTTATAGCTATTCTCCCAAGGAGTAAGCATCTCTTAATTTCGTGGCTGCAGTCCCTGTCCCCATTGATTTTGGAGCCCAAGAAAATGAAATCTATCAGTTTCCACTTTTTCCTCATCTATTTTCCATGAAGTTATAGGATCAAATGCCATGATCTTAGTTTTTTAAATGTTCAGTTTTAAGCCAGCTTTTTCACTCTCTTCTTTCATTTTCAGCAAGAGGTTTTTTAGTTCCTCACTTTCTGCCATTAAAGCGGTATCATCTGCATATCTGAGATTGTTGATATTTCTCCCAGCAATCTTGATTCCAGCTTGTGAATCATCCAGCTCATCATTTTGTATGATGTACTCTGCATATAAGTTAAATAAACAGGGTGACAATATACAGTTTTGACGTACTCCTTTTCCAATTTTGAACCAGTCTGTTGTTCCATGTCCAGTTCTAACTGTTGCTTCTTGTCCTGCATACAGGTTTCTCAGGAGGCTTGTAAGGTGGTCTGGTTTTCCCATCTTTTTAAGAATATTCCACAGTTGTGATCAACACAGTCAAAGGCTTTAAAGTAGTCAATGAAGCACAAGCAGATGGTTTTTTGGAATTCCCTTGCTTTTTCTATGATCTAACGGATGTTGGCAATTTGATCTCTGATTCCTCTGCCTTTTCTAAATCCAGCTTATACATCTGGAAATTCTCAGTTCACATATTGCTGAAGCTTAGCTTGAAGGATTTTGAGCACAATTTTACTAGCATGTGAAATAAGTGCAATTGTACTTTAATTTGAACATTCTTTGGCATTGCCTTTCTTAGGGATTGGAATGAAAACTGACCTTTTTCAGTCCTGTGGCCACTGCTGAGTTTTCCAAATGTGCTGGCATATTGAATCCAGCCCTTTAACAGCATATTTTAGGATTTGAAATAGCTCAGTTGGAATTCCATCTCCTCCTCTAAGCTTTGTTTGTAGTAGTGCCTCCCTCGGCCCACTTGACTTCACACTGCAAGATGTCTGGCTCTAGGTAAGTGCCCATACCATTGTGGTTATCTGGGTCATTAAGAGACTTTTTGTACAGTTCTGTGTGTTCTTGCCACCTTTTCTTAATCTCATTTACTTCTGTTAGGTCCTTGCCATTTTTATTCTTTATTGTGCCTATCTTTGCATGAAATATTCCCTTAGTAACTCCAATTTTCTTAAAGAGATCTCTAGTTTCTCTAATTCTATCATTTTTCTCTATTTCTTTGCATCATTCACTTTAGTAGGAAGTCAAGAAATACCTAGAGTAACTGGCAAGTATGGCCCTGGAATACAAAATAAAGCAGGGCAAAGGCTAACAGAGTTTGCCAAGAAAATGCACTGATTATAGCAAATACCCTCTTCCAATAACACAAAAGACAACTCTACACATTGATATCACCAGATGGTCAGTACTGCAATCAGGTTGATTATATTCTTTGCAGCCAAAGATGCAGAAGCTCTATACAGTCAGCAAAATCAAGACATAGAGCTGATTGTGGCTCAGATCATCAGCTTTGTATTGCAAAATTCAGGCTCAAGTTGAAGAAAGTAGGGAAAACCACTAGGCCATTCAGATATGATCTAAATCAAATCTTTTATGAATATACAGTGGAGGTGATGAATAGATTCAAGGGACTAGATCTGGTATACAGAGTGCCTGAAGAACTATTGATGGAGGTTCATAACATTGTACAGGAGGTGGTGACCAAAACCATCCTTAAGAAAAAGAAATGCAAGAAGGCAAACTGGCTGCCTGAGGAGGGCTTACAAATAAGCTGAGAAAAGAAGAGAAGCAAAAGGCAAAGGAGAAAGGGTAAGATATACCAAACTGAATGCAGAACTCCAGAGAATAGCAAGAAGAGGTAAGAAAGTCTTCTTGAATGCACAGTGCAAAGATTCTACTTATGAGCCCCCAAACAAAAGAATAAAAAGCCTGAAGCCATCTCAAGTTCCTTCTGGGTGCCAAGGCGTCTAGCCCATCATAGGTGCCCAATGATACCCTCTGCCTTCGTGTGACACACGAGGACGTCCCTTCCACGCTGGTGGTGGTGGTGGTGGTGGTGTGTGTGTTGGTCACTCAGTTGTGTCTGACTCCTTGCGACCTCATGGATTGTAGTCCACCAGGCTCTTCTGTGCATGAGGATTCTCCAGGCAAGAATACTGGAGTGAGTTGCCATTTCCGTCTCCAGGGGGCCTTCCTGATCCAGGGGTTGAACCCAGGTCTCCTGCATTGCAGGCAGATGCTTTACTGTCTGAGCTACTAGGGAAACCCATGCTTGTGCTAGAACATTATGATTATTACACAATTCAGTTCTGTATTTTATTTAAAAAATAAGGAAAACAAAACAGTATTCAATTATTTCTTGCTGTCTATTGGGACTGTAAATTCTCCTTTTCAGAGTGGATTAGAATCTTCCTGACTTCAGAATCTGAGCCCATTATGTACTTTGTAATCTATAATACCTAACATAGTGTTCTGTTCCTAAATAAATGACTTCCTAAAGAAATAAATAATTTTGTAAAGAAATATTAAGTATACTTCTCTTAGTTCTCTCAGATTTTGCTATTATTAAAATTATTTTTCACCAGATACTATTAAAAATCAGTGGTTAAAAAGCTTTACTAATTGTAATAGTGTATCATTTAAAGTCGGTTCTAAATTCCTATATAGACAGCCTCATTAAGCACGATTATGTCTATGGGCTTATCTCTGTGGAACAGGCAGCAATATTAACGCTAAAAGAAAGTACAATACAGATGTGGGTTTTTTGGGACATAGGTTTTTTTGAGTTATAGCAGGCAGAGCTTGAAGAGATGAACTAAAATTAGGGTAAGCAATTTCAAGGTATTTTGACTAGAGTTGTTGGACAACTGAGCAGAGAATGCCTTATTACCATTCTCTCTCAATAGCGTAGTTGGGCCCCAGGGAATACATACATATACATATACATATACACACACACACACACACACACACACACACACACACACACACACACACATTCCAAGGTGGCACTTATTGTAAAAAACTTGCCTGTCAATGCTGGAGACATGAGACACTGGTTTGATCCCTTGTTCAGGAAGATCCCCTGGAGGAGGGCATGGCAACCCACTCCAATATTCTTGTCTGGAGAAACCCATGGACAGAGGGCTATAGTCCATAGGGTCACAGAGTTGGACACAACTGAAGAGACTTGGCATGCACACAATATATATAATATATATGTTAAATTATATATTAATATTTATATATAATGAATATTATATATATATATATATATATACTTTTTGTTTTTTTTGCAAGGAGGGTACTTTAAAGGCACTGATGAATGAGAAGCCATCCTGTCAAGCTGGCTGGGACCAGATTAAATCCAATGAGGCTGACACTAACTTGGGGTGAGTGAGTGGTTATGATGGGGCTGAAAAGTAGGAAAGCATTTCTTCAAACACACCTGGCCATTGTTCCCAAAGAAAAAGTGAAGAGACTTTGCAAAAATTTCAGGTTACAAAACATTTCTTAGGATCTATCCATGCCCGGAGCCTCATCAGAGCCATCTAAGTCCATCGATTATTATATGTGTCATCTAAGCTATTCATTAACTCAGGAAAAAGTCACAGACAAGTGTTTAGAAAAATGCACAGAGGTTACATGAAGATGTATATTTTTCCAAACCAGCACTTATGTTAAGGTATGTCAGAACTATCTACAAGTTACTTTAATGGGACCACTTTCTAAATGCAACAAGTTCAGTAAATCACTCTACTTTTCTTTGTCTTTTCATCTTGCATGTAAAATTTTAACCACAGTGGAGGGAGAAAATCTTTGGCCCAAAAAACAAATGTCTTATCCACAGATACAGGTAAAGGGAAACATTGTTGCTTCCTACTCTGGTGGTGGTGGTGTGTGTGTTGGTCACTCAGTTGTATCCTACTCTTTGTGACCCCATGTACTTTAGCCCACCAGGCTCCTCTGTCCATGGGATTTCCCAGGCAAGAATACTGGAGTGGGTTGCCATTTCCTACCCCAGGGGATCTTCATGACCCAGGGATTGAACCCGCATCTCCTGCATTGCAGGCGGATTCTTTATCCCTGAGCCAGCATAGAAGCCCAAGATGGAAACCATAGCTCTTCAGTGATGGCATTAGTCAATGTGATTTGTTTTTAATTTGTTACAGGGTCAAATATCACTGGTAAGTGGCATAAAATGCTTCAAAGTATTCCTGTGCTTGTGCAGTTGCTCTAAGGACTTAAAGAGGGAAATCTTAAAGCAACGTGCTCTGATCAGGAAACAGCTGGCAATGGCAGCGACCTGATATGGAGCCATCAAGAACTGAAGGTTTATTTTGAATGAGAGGTGTTGTCCAGCTGTGAGACTGAGTGATGGCAGCTGAGAATAAGTACACAAGCAATCATGACTCCAGGTATGAAGTTATTGAGACTGTATCTTGTTTTCCTTCTTTTTCTGCTATTGCATCCATACGGCTGCGTTCAATCCTATCTGTGGAGGAGGAATAAAGTTCTTCAGTTTATTCTTCTTATTAACGACAGTTTCTGAGCTGTCATGATTTGGAATTATAATGATAAAAATGGCTCTTTCAGATAAAAGAAGCAATATATTCCAAAGTCAAATTATGTATTGGACAGGTAAGAATGCTTCATCATTAAATAGTCTTTAATAAGCTTTGTCATTAATTTTTTATATTAGTTGTTCTCCCTTTTCTGTAGTTATATAGCTTTGAGCCAAGTCATTTCATTCTTCCTGGTTTGTACCAAAGTTACAATTTTATTGCAATAGACCATATGAACTGCTCAATTAATTATTTGTTTTTGAACAATCTAAAATTGCAACATTTTCTATTTGATTGCCACTTTAGGAGTTTGCAAAGCACTTTAGCATGCCTTATTTAAATTAAAGTTCACTGCAACATAAAGATATTGCCCAAAATATGTGGTTTTTAAGCCTCAGTATTTTATAGTCATATTCCATGTATCATATCCACATATCATAGACACAGAGACAGACAAATACAAATACATACCTATGAAAGCCATATTCCCCAAATTTATGCTTTGTGCTTTCTTTTAGGGTTTTCTTATCAATATAATTAAAAAACCCCTCTTCCTGTTTGTATTACAGAAAAAACCTATTTGATGATTCAGAAATTTTACCCTGTTCCTTTTTTGGTTCTTATAATTATGTAAGGCACTGATTGGGCCAGTTACCACATGGAATATGAATATGGATAAGATAAAATTCTTTACTTCAGTGAGATTAAAAGTCATTTACTTTCTTCACCCAATCCTTCCCAACCAGCACTTTCACTAGACAATTTCAGTAGGAAAAAAAGGTACTTATTTTAGAACCTGGGGAGGCAAGCTGGAGCCTGGGCAGATTTTCCACTTGTTGGAACTGTTTTGACCTTGCCTAAATGTACAACACTCTTTTTCATCTGGTTGCCTTTATAATGCAAAGGGCAGAGCCAAATGGCTCAGAGCACAATCAGTGGGTCCAGAGTATTGAAACACTCTCTCAATGACAATGCCAAGTTACTTTTTTGTTCGTGAAACACTTGAAAAATGAGAAAGAACATCAGGCTTTCAAGAGAGAACTGAGAGAGTTGGTTCCCAATGCTTTCATTACCAAAAGAGGGTGTTAAAATGCATAGAAATGTTAAATCTCTACTAAAAAATATCAATGAATGACACATCTAGTTGCAGCTCATTCGACCTTGATTTAAAAATCATTTGCAATCTTAAAATAGAATGGTTCTGAAATATAAAAAGTATTTCAGTTTTACCTCCTGAGTGTGAATGTATTTGAAAAATCAGAGGGGAAGCTGTCAAAGGGAAGTAGAATATCTGTACCACCACCTACACTCTCTCAAACAAAAATTATAATGTAGTTATACAGAAGTATGTTCTAACGGAACACTCATTTTGTTAAAATGTGTGTGGGACCCTGTAGGTTTAAAAAGTGCCAGGTCTGACCATAAGATAAAATAATAATACCACTAGTTGGTATTCATATAGCATTTTTCTACTGAAGACCTTAAAATGATTTATGTGTATAATTCAATCTTCTGGTGATGTTATTTGGAATCTTAGCCAGTATGCTTTTAATACATCAAGCAACCTGGAAAATGATCAAGCCTCACTGTAGATGAAGTTTTTAGGAATTTAATTTCTTGTTGCAAACCTGGGAAATAAGAGAGTAATGATCCCTAAACCAAGGCAACTCTTGCACGTAGGCAACTTCTCCATAGACTGTTGCTACATGTGGTATGAAGGACACCATTCAAAGCCCCCACAATGTTGCTGCTGCTGCTGCTGCTAAGTCGCTTCAGTCATGTCTGACTCTGCGACCCCATAGACAGCAGCCCACCAGGCTTCCCCGTCCCTGGGATTCTCCAGGCAAGAACACTGGAGTGGGTTGCCATTTCCTTCTCCAATGCATGAAAGTGAAAAGTGAAAGTGAAGTCTCTCCTTCGTGTCTGACTCTTTGCGACCCCATGGACTGCAGCCTACCAGGCTCCTCCGTCCATGGGATTTTCCAGGCAAGAGTACTGGAGTGGGGTGCCATTGCCTTCTCCGCCCCACAATGTTACACTCCATTTAATATGCTGCCAAGTAACAAATTTCAAGGCAAAACTTTAATTCAATCGTTTCTTTGAAAGGTTCAGTGTCTCTACTCAGAAATGATAGAGGATTTATTCAAAAAATTAAAATCTGATGAAGAGGCTACTTGAGAATTTCTAGTATTGCAGCAACATTTTATACACATTTTTTCTATTTAAAGCACTTATATTTCACATCAAGATTGCTATTTTAGGTTAAGATACCATGTTAAAGAACTGTTGTGTCCTTATGATATGAGGATTGATGTAAGATAAAGCACTTCGTTGCCATGGGGATCAGTAAATAGTCTTGATCTGGGATACTAGTTTCCATTGCCAAGACATGGGTGGAATAAGGTGGTTCCCACAGACTCTGTTTTCTCTAGACTAAAAATACTGTATGATTTCCATTAAAGGACAATTAAAAAATTTCCTGATGGTTTTGCTTAAAGGAAACATACCCTATCATTTTCAGAACAGTTAATCAGTGAGCTCATGAGGCAGTATTTTGAGATTATATTTGTATGTAATATTAATTATGCCCACACTAGGTTGTATCAAAGGTGCTGTAGCAACTGCCGCTTTTTTTAGTATTGTTTCATGTGGTCTTAGAGAAGAAATAGTTTATGAAGATATAAACAAAATTATTCCTTTTAAGTTTGACAATATAAAGCTTAGCACATTGAAGTGAACCCTTTAAAAAAGTGTTGGTTTGCAAAATACTGTTCCAAACTGTTGTGATGAACATGAATTCTATTAATATTGCTTTTATGGCCTCTAGTCAAAAAAGCCAAAGCCTTGCATTTTTCCCCTTAAGCTTATTATTAAATAATATGTCAACATAAATTTAATTAACCTGTGTGTATATATATATATATATATATGAGGTTATAGAACTTGCAAAGTGATTTTACCACCAATCATTTTGCCTGATGTGAGGTTATAGAACTTGCAAAGTGATTTTACCACCAATCATTTTGCCTGATGTATGTCACCATTTTCTTAGATAGGCAGAGCTGGTAGTTACTAGTCTCTTTTTGTATGGTGAGATTCAGGATTAAAAAGATAAAAATGCTTGCCTAAAGCTACGTGGAAAATAAGAGTACGTTTGAGCACCAGATCCCAAAATGAAAACTACTCTCCCTATTCTACTGTAATATTATGAAAACAACATACATCATCTCATTCAGTCATTTCCTATGAACTCTATCGTTACATCGTCAAGACATGAATTTGATTCTGTGACAATAACACTAAAGTATCATCTGAATATTGAAAATTTGGTTGAACTAAATAGCAGTGAATTATAATTATCCATTGGCTGGGGCTAGGAATTCTACACATTGTCCTATAAATTAGAGTATTTATTTTAAGAAAATTTGACACACATTGAAAGAAATCACTGCAGATGGTGACTGTAGCCATGAAATTAAAAGACACTTGATCCTTGGAAGTAAAGTTATGACTAACCTAGACAGCATATTAAAAAGCAGAGACATTACTTTGCCAGCAAAGATCCATCTAATCAAAGCTATGGTTTTTCCAGTAGTCATGTATGGATGTGAAAGTTGGACTATAAAGAAAGCTGAGCGCCGAAGCATTGATGCTTTTGAACTGTGGTGTTGGAGAAGACTCTTGAGAGTCCCTTGGACTGCAAGGAGATCCAACCAGTCCATCCTAAAGGAAATCACTCCTGTATATTCATTGGAAGGGCTGAAGCTGAAACTCCAATACTTTGGCCACCCGATGTGAAGAACTGACTATTTGAAAAGACCCTGATGCTGGGAATGGCACCCCACTCCAGTACTCTTGCCTGGAAAATCCCATGGACAGAGGAGCCTGGTAGGCTGCAGTCCATGGGGTCGCACAGAGTCGGACACGACTGAGCGACTTCACTTTCACTTTTCACTTTCATGCACTGGAGAAGGAAATGGCAACCCACTCCAGTGTTCTTGCCTGGAGAATCCCAGGGACAGGGGAGCCTAGTGGGCTGCCGTCTATGGGGTCGCACAGAGTCAGACACGACTGAAGCGACTTAGCAGCAGCAGCAGATGCTGGGAAAGATTGAAAGCAGCAGGAGAAGGGAACGACAGAGGATGAGATGGCTGGATGGCATCACCGACTCAATGGACATGAGTTTGAATAAACTCTGGGAGTTGGTGATGGACGGGAAGGCCTGGCGTGCTGCAGTCCATGGGGTCGCAGAGTCAGACACGACTGAACGACTGAACTGAACTGAAAGTAACTAATTTTAAGTTTTGTTATAAACTCTGCCCAAATCAAATTTAATTTTCCTACTCAGAAGGTGAGTTTCCTTTCCCTTCTGTTTTTTTTTATCCAATGACCTCTGTGGCTTGTCAGCCTTAGTAAGTTTATCATTGTACAACTTAACCTATTTGGGGGTATTACTTTGATGGATGTCAAGCTAACACAGCCAGGTTTAAAATATTATTGTTATTATTCCTCATGCTGTCTTCCTTTAAGGTATGTGCTTTATATAGGGTATTTATTGGGCTATTTCCAGTTTTAAATGAGTGTAATTCATCAAGGGAGCAACACAAGCTAAAGAACCAAAGTGTATGCATATTGATGGACTCTGCTTCAGGAGTTTTAAAATACGTGCTTTCCTCTATTCAAACATCACCCTCTTTCATGCAGGCTCATCCCTCTCTGAACATCATTTATAAAAGCTGTCACTCGACTCGATAAGGGTCTCATTTTTCTCACCTGCTCCACAGGAGAGGCATCTGCTGGTTCCTGATACCCAGGTCCCTGGAGTTAAATGCTTCATGTCTCTACTGTCTTCCTTATTATCTTACCCTTTACTTCTATGAGCCACCCCCATAACTTTCCACAATCTTAATTCTCTCCTTAAATAATAGAGTTAGTTTCTTATGTTTGCAACCAGAGAATCCTGCTTGCTGTAGAAGAGTAAAAAGTAGGTATTTTAATTAGTGCTTCCTTTCTCTTTGAGCAATACTGTAAAATAACCCACTATTTTTGTCACTGAGCAATATTTATTATAGCAATATTATCGTTTTCTTAAATTACTAACATTCATTTACTGAGATACTGTGCCTTTTGCTTGAATCTCACAATGTTTTTCATAACCCATTTTAGGAGGGAGCCCCAGTGAAATGTACCTGTTTATCAAAGCTCCCTACAATCTTTATTATTTGGAGTTATGGGTCCCAAAATGTATCATCTGGATTTGAGATTCACTCATTTGGCTAGCACACCACTTGACCAGGCTCATTTAGGAGACAGAGAAATTGAAGTTCTGGTTACCTAGGTATATCTCTAGGTCAAAAGTTGTTTCTCTTTTCTCCAGCCTAGCAATCTGTTTGCTCTGCTAATTGAACTACTCCAGTCAGATCAATACCATCCCTTATCTGCAGTGAGGCAGGTAAGAAATCCAATCCCAGGTGGTGGATGAGCTGCTTTTCCCTCCTGCATGCCGGCCTACTGATGTAAGTCTTAGCATAACAGATGCTACTGGCAAAAGGTAAGTGTACTAAAATGAGAGCCATGTCCTTGCTGAGTTCCTTTACTCCTGACAGAGCATTAGTATTTCCCCCTCAAAGATCACCATTGCTGCTGCTGCTGCTGCTGAGTCGCTTCAGTGGTGTCCGACTCTGTTCGACCCCATAGACGGCAGCCCACCAGGCTCCCCCGTCCCTGGGATTCTCCAGGCAAGAACACTGGAGTGGGTTGCCATTGCCTTCTCCAATGCATGAAAGTGAAAAGTGAAAGTGAAGTCGCTCAGTCTCGTCAACTCTTAGCGACCCCATGGACTGCAGCCTACTAGGCTCCTCCATCCATGGGATTTTCCAGGCAAGAGTACTGGAGTGGGTTGCCATTGCCTTTACCAATTCAGTTTCTAGGAAGCCTATATTTAGTTCAGGGCTAGAAATAAACACAAGCATCATCATATCCACTCTTTATCCCTTATCCTTCTTAACATCTTTAAAGGAGGAATGATGAGAACTTATGAGAAAATAAGTTGAAAACTTCCTATTTTTTCCATTAAATCCAGTCCTCCTGTGTCCCTATGTCAGTCACGATCACAATCATTTGCACAGTGACCCAGGTTGGGAACCAAGCTTTCCAACTGGTTACTGTGCCTCCTATCTGGAGTTCTTATTCTTCTATGTTGTATCCAGTATGATCTTTGCTTGTTTGAAATGGACGGTTAGGTTGCTTCCATGTCTTGACTATTGTAAATTGCACTGCAATGAACATTGGGGTGCATGTATCTTTTCTAATTGGAGTGTTCCTCTTTTCCAGATATATGCCCAGGAGTGGAATTGCTGAATCATACAGCAACTCTATATTTAGTTTTTTAAGGAACTTCCATATGGCTCTCTTACAGTGGTTGTATCAATTTACATTTCCACAAACAGCATAGGAGGGTTCCCTTTTCTCCACACATCATCCAGCATTGTTATTTGTAGACTTTTTAATGATGGCCATTCTGACTGGTGTGACGTGCTATATCATTGTAGTTTTGATTTGCATTTCTCTAACGATCAGCGATACTGAGCATCTTTTCATGTACCTGTTGGCCATCTGCATGTCTTTTTTGGAGAAATGTCTGTTTAGGTCTTCTGCTCATTTTTTGATTTTTTTGATACCAAGCTATTTAAGTTGATTGTATATTTTGGAAGTTAAGCCCTTGTTGGTCACATTATTTGCAAATATTTTCTCTAGTCTATAGGTTATTTTTAAATTTTGGTTGTGGTTTCCTTTGCTGTGCAAAGCTTTTAAGTTTAATTAGGTCCCATTTGTTTATTTTTGTTTTTGTTTCCATTACTCTAGGAGACAGATCCAAAAAGATATTGCTATGATATATGTCAAAAAGTGTCCTGCCCATGTTTTCCCCTGGGAGTTGTATAGAATCTGGCCTTACATTTAGGTCTTCAATCCATTTTGAGTTTATTTCTGTGTATGGTATTTGAGAATGTTCTAACTTCATTCTTCTACATGTGGCTGTCCAGTTTTCCCAGCACCACTTATTGAAGAGACTGTTTTTTCTCCTTTGTACAATGTGATCTTTACTAAGTCTGGATCTGATTTTATCACTCTTCTGATTTAAGTCTTACTGTGGCTTCCAAGAGCTTTGTGGTTACTCTCAACTTCCCCAGCTTGCTATACAAGTTCCTTCCTGATTTGGTATCTGCTTGTTTCTTTCAGCTTATCTTCCAGCACTGTCTCATAAGCACCTTTCGCTCTGGTCATATTAAACTATTTGCCTCTGTCCTCAAGGATTTCATAGATGTAATTCTCTCTACTTCAAAATATTCTTACTATTTTTTATCTATCCATTACATTTTTGTTCTTCAAGACCAAGTTTTGAAAAGGAACCCTTCTGATCTCTTAACAATAAAGGTGTGTTTTCCTCTGTGTCTTCAATTCATCCTCAGCAAATATTTTAGCACCTGTCACATAAGATTACATTGTTGGGGACTTGCGTGGTGGCCCAGTGGTTAAGACTCTGCAGTTCCAATGCAGGGGTCAGGGGTTCAATCCCTGGTCAGGGAACTAAGATTCTTCACGCAGCATGGCATGGCCAAAATTAATAAATAAATAGAGATTACATTGCTGATTTACAGCTCTGGGTCTTCCACTGGATGTGAAACTTTAGGAGAGGAAAAGAGTGTATCACTTTGTGTTTATATGCTCCAGTACCCAGTTGTGTGCATAGAATATAGAAAGTCATCAAATTTCCTTTGGGAATTAAAGGAGAAATTTGAGAGTTAATAAACCAAGTAGATAGATGATATAGAGAAAAGTAAGTCAGCCAGGAAGGCAGAGTTGCAAAGTACACTTTACCACAAACAATTCCTCCTGGCTAATTATCTCCTTTTGCAATCACCAATCTTTCGATCTTGCTGAAACCACATTTTTTTTTCAAGCCCAGCCTGCTCACTTTCCCTAGGACTCTAGGTGAGGCTCATTTCCCTCTTGTAATAAGCATCTAGTATTGGGTATCATATACTCTTGCTTAACCAAGCTATTTCACTTCCCTGAATCAATTAGCTCCACATTTTCATCTCTTCTAATATGTTTGTTTTTCTATTAAATAGAAACAGAAGTAAATTCCCATTAGTATTTATGGACCTAAACATGCAACTTACAACCACTTTTACTTGAACTCTGGGTAGCTGCACAGCATATGGAGGACAGAATGAAAGCTATAGATTCAGAGGCTAAAGTGTGAACTTCAGTCTTCTCACTTTCTATCTATGTCATGCAGGTAGGGTATTGTTACCTTTCTCTTTAAGCCTCAGGCTCTTTTCAACAAAGCTGGGGATTATAATATCTTCCATAAGCAGTTCTGAAGGATGAGATCTGAAGCATGGGATCCCTACCTAGCACATAGTAGTTTCTCTGTAGATTGATAGTAATTATGTTAATACAAAGAATCTTTCCATTATAATCAGATATACTGATTTCACTTGGTTTCACACTCCTAGGTCATTCAATATTTTAAATCAAATTAAAAAGAGCATTAGAACTGTACATGGAAAAACAGACTGGTTCCATATTGGGGAAGGAGTACGTCAAGGCTGTATATTGTCACCCTGCTTATTTAAGTTATGTGCAGAGTACATCATGAGAAACGCTGGGCTGGAGGAAGCACAAGATGAAATCAAGTTTGCTGGGAGAAATATCAATAACCTCAGATATGCAGATGACACCACACTTATGGCAGAAAGTGAAGAAGAACTAAAGAGCTTCTTGATGAAAGTGAAAGAAGAGAGTGAAAACGTTGGCTTAAAGCTCAACATTCAGAAAACTAAGATCATGGCATCCAGTCCCATCACTTTATGGCAAATGGGGAAATAATGGAAACAGTGGCAGACTTCATTTTCTTGGGCTCCAAAATCACTGCAGATGGTAACTGCAGCCATGAAATTAAAAGACGTTTGCTCCTTGGAAGAAAAGCTGTGACCAACCTAGACAGAGACATTACTTTGCCAACAAAGGTCCGTCTAGTCAAAGCTATGGTTTTTCCAGTAGTCACGTATGGATGTGAGAGTTGGACTATAATGAAACCTGAGTGCCAAAGAGTTGATGCTTTTGAACTGTGGTGTTGGAGAAGACACTTGAGAGTCCCTTGGAGTGCAAGGAGATCCAACCAATCCATCCTAAAGGAGACCAGTCCTGAGTGTTCATTGGAAGGACTGATGTTGAAGTTGAAACTCCAATACTTTGGCCACCTGATGCGAAGAACTGGCTCATTTGAAAAGACCCTGATGCTAGGCAAGATTGAAAGTGGGAGGAGAAGGGGAAGGCAGAGGATGAGATAGTTGGATGGCATCACCGACTCGAAGGACATGAATTTTAGTAAGCTCTGGGAGTTGGTGATGGACAGGGAAGCCTGGCATACTGCAGTCCATGGGGTCACAGTGTCGGACATGACCTAGTGACTGTACTGAACTGAACTGAAAAGAGCATGTGAGACAGAAGGTTCTGAGTTCTAAACAAGAGAAAAAATTTTATTTCAGTTACAGTGACATTGCATACATTGATGTGTGAATGTTGAGGTCACTTGCTTTCTTGATTGGAAAGGTTTTTATTATGATCCTTCAAATATAGATGTGGATGTAAATATGAAAGATACCAAAAAAATTCCAGACTTGTTTTCCTATATTGTCCTTCCTTTTGCCCATTTACTTCATCCTTTCTTGCCATTATTCCCATGGTTCTTGCCATTATTTCTTCTGCTTGAGTACTCAGTGTTCTTATTTTTGCTCATATCTAGCCCACTTCATTATTTAGAGGGCTTTATTGAATTCACATCTCTGGCTTAATATATTCAATCTCCCATGGTTTTCTTAAAGGCTACTTGTACAGACCTTTTCTTCTTGTGCTCATGGTTTCCATTTGCCTCTTTGGATCTATTCTGTCCCTTTCTGTATCCTGGTCAGTCACCTGGGAGATCAATCTTAAGAACAGAATCATCTGGATTTTCTTGCCCTCTGGCTTTCATATGGGCTTAGTCAATGAGAGGCATTGGAAACATATTGAAGACTGGTAGAGGAGGTAGACTGATGTACCACATTCCTTCTGCCATACCAGCCCACTCCCTGACTGGCCAGAGTCCTGGCAGGGGCTGCTCTTCTTCTGGCCACACCTCCTATTGGGCAGACACACATCCACAGCTCCATCTCTATGAGGCTTCATTAACACTTAACTCTTTGCCTTATTATTGTATGTGTAGGCATCAAAGAGCCTTCTTGATATTAGAGTTCCTGGGTACCTCATATATTCTTTTTGGTCCCTGAAGCCTGTCCCAACATCTATAAAAAGTCCCTTCATGAAATCCTTCTCAGTTACATCCTTCCTGCTGGGATCTGCCTGATTCAGTTTCAGCATATCCTCCGTGCCAGGAAAAAGATATTTGCTTGCCGGAATTTGGCTCTGAAGGCTCACAATGGGTGAGGAGATGGGATTATTTGTTAAGTGATGAGATTGAGGTCTATAGGAGTTAAGTTATTGAGCAATACTTGCCCAATCACATGGCTGGTCAATGCATAGTCAGTTCTTTCAAATATTTATCAAAACCTAGAATTAGTCAGGCAGTGGAGATAAAGATAAAACATAGCCTCTACCCTTAATGACTTGCATTTTAGTGTAGGAGAGAGATGGATAACCCAATATTTAAAATATAGCAAAGCTAAATGCCCAGTACTAAGATAATTGGAGCAGGAAAACCCAGTTTAATCTAGGCTTTGCAGATGAAACCAAAAGATGAGGTAGGGAAAGAGAGATGGTTATTTGAGTACAATGTAAAGCAAGCCATCAGTTTGTCTTTTCTCACCTTTTTTCTTGCTGCAGCTCTGGTGATTAGAGTCTATTCCAAGCCTCATTTATTTTCTTCTGGACTGTGGTAAGGCCTACTGGAAAGTAGTGGATAAGCCATGCTTTCTGCCCTTTAATCATTCTCTATATTATGGTCTGCATAATGTTTTCAAAATGCAAATCTGGGACAAATCTCTGCTTAAAAGTATGCAATAATTCTCAGTTTTCTGAGAGTTAGGATAAAGAAAAGGCATGCTAAATAAATGCTTACATCGACTTGTTTCGTTTAGTCTGTTGTTTCTGTTCTGTTTAGTTTCTGTTGTTTAGTCACTAAGTGGTGTCTGACTCTTTGCAACCCCATGTACTGTAGCATGCCAGGCTTCCCTGTCCTTCACTGTCTCGTGAAGTTTGCTCAAACTCATGTCCGTTGAGTCAGCGATGCCACCCAACCATCTCATCCTCTGTTGCTCCCTTCTCCTCCTGCCCTCAATCTTTCCCAGGATCTGTGTCTTTTCTGATGAGTCCTTTCTAATGAGTTTCTGTTCCCGTCACCAGCTTCATGTCTGGCTACCCACTTCTCTCTTTTTGTTTTAATCTATATAACCTTCTTTTAGTTCCTTGAAAATTTTATTCTTCTCCCATCACAAGGCATACATATTCTGTTCCCACACTCCTCTGAACTTCTTGTTATTTATCTGGGGATTTCTCTTCAAACTTCAAGCCTTAGGTAGAAAATCATTTCCATGAGGAAGATACCCCAGGAAATTTCCTGGCCACGTCAGGCCCCCATTTTATGCTTTCCTGACACGCTATAGTTACTCTTGGCATCATTGATCCCAATTCTGATGAAATTAAAAGTGTTCATTTTTTATTTTTACATCTTGTGAACTGGTATGATTTCCATTTCTTTTTTTTTTAATTTTATTTTATTTTATTTTTAAACTTTACATAATTGTATTAGTTTTGATTTCCATTTCTTAACCAGCTTATCCCTATCTTTAGATTCAATGCTGTACTGATGGTAAAAGCTCAGTAAGTAATTTTTGAATGACTATGTGAATGATTATGAAGAAAGAGTGAATTCTGAGAAAGCGTTGTACATTAGAGAAATATGCATGTAATGTGGAGTGATGAAACATGTGGCTGGAGCCTCATTTACAAAAGCCAAATCCTGAAGGGCCGTAAATGCATAATAAATTTGGATTTACTGTTATCTGTGATAAGCAGCCTTTATTTTTAAGCTTGGACTTTTTCAGGTTTGTTGACTGGCTGAAGAATGATTGTTGTAGAGAGAAGCTGGAGTCAAAGAGACTAATTAAGGGGCAAATGCATTTATCTGGCAGAGAAAAATTAAGAGCATATACTGATGTAGTATTTCTCAAGTTTGCTGCAAATCTTAATGACCTGGATAGCTAATAAATACCACAGAGGCCCAGGCTCCTTGAAGTGGGACAGGGCACAATCCTTTGTATTTTCACCAATACAAATTTCCCCAGGGATTTCTGATATACATACATTTCCCCCCGCTGCGGATCAGTTTACTATTGCTTTTCCTTGTAAGGAAGGGGAAAAGGGGCCAAGAAGGTGGTTCACTTCTCTCCTCTTCTGTGCTTCTTCTAAGTCCAAAGTCAGTGTTTCTTCTCTCTTGCTCCTAGTCAGATTCAGACTTCTAAGCTTCAGAATCCTCATATGTAAAATGAGGGATCTAGACACATTCTCACCCACTTTTAAGAATCTATAAAATGAAACAGCACATGAGATGGTCTTTTTGATATACTGCCAGGATGCTTATTGAAGAAAGTTGCTAAATTAAATTAGAATATACTCATGATCAAAGTGAACAAACAAAAAAATTGCAATTATTTTTAACTATATAAAAAAGCTGTATAAATCAACTTTATTTCAGTTAAAAAAATAAAAGATGCTGTAAAATTGGTAAAAAAAAAATAATTTAACCATATGTTGTTTGCAAGAAAGGAATAAAAATAAGATCCCTTGAAGGGGGGCATGGCAACTCCGTCTAGTATTCTTGCCTGAAGAATCCCAGAGGAGCCTGGTGGGCTACAAACCATAGGCTCACAAAGAGTCAGACATGACTGAAGCGACGTAGCAAGCATTCACGAGCGCGCGCGCGCACACACACACACACACACACACACACACACACAGACAATTAAAAAAAAACTTTTTGAAGGTTTTTACTGATGTGTTCATGGGCTTCCCAGATGGCTCAGTGGTAAAGAATCTGCCTATCAAGCAGGAGATGTGGTTCTGTCCCTGGGTTGGGAAGATTTCCTGGAGAAGGATCAACCCCATCCAGTTTTTTTCTTGCCTGGGAAATCCCATGGACAGAGGACCCTAGAGGGCTACAGTCCCTGGGGTTGCAAAGAGACAGGCATGACTTAGAGACTGAAAAATAACAACATGTTTAATCCCAGATGAGTTAACAAGATGGTAGCCCCACTTTGTAAAAAGTACTATGACTACATTACCAAACATACTTTTCAACTGATACCCATCTATCTGAGAACCACTGAAGAAAAGAGAAAGCAGTGAGATGAAGTCTTGATAAAGTTGAATGATGAGAGACTGGGGATGGGTACAAGTGAGGAATTCATATTAACTTTCATGTCGTTGGCTCTGATGGCCATTTCTGTCATTGGCTAAGAGGAGAGATTTTTGGCTCTGCATCTTTATTATTGGAATGAAAGTCCACTGTACTCATCTCATTTTATCAGTGTCTGTCACCTGCAAAGTCTATCCCAGTTGATTAGTGAAAAGTTGGGGTTAGAATAGCTCCCTACATGACAGAAGAGATAATGTTAGAACTTAGATTTTCTAATTTCTAGTCCATGATACAGTCTCATAAATCACAGGTGATAATTTATATGCATCTTATACTATATATATATTTATATATATTTCCCTCTATGTATATTGTTGCTCCACTGTCAGCTTAATTTAACCATGAAAGTTTCATGCTAAACTCACTGTAGTGATTTTTAATTTTGATAGTCTAAATATTTGCCCATTTGTTGCCAAATCTTTCATGATTCAAGAAGTTTAGTATTAGCACCCAAACTCTGGATAGTATTAAATGTTCCTCATATGATTTTAAAGAGATACCACATACACACTGCTGCTAAGTCGCTTCAGTCGTGTCCAACTCTGTGCGACCCCATAGACGGCGGCCCACCAGGCTCCCCCGTCCCTGGGATTCTCCAGGCAAGAACACTGGAGTGGGTTGCCATTTCCTTCTCCAATGCATGAAAGTGAAAAGTGAAAGTGAGGTCGCTTAGTTGTGTCCGACCCTCAGCGACCCCATGGACTGCAGCCTACCAGGCTCCTCCGTCCATGGGATTTTCCAGGCAAGAGTACTGAAGTGGGGTGCCATTGCCTTCTCCAACATACACACTAGCATAGTATTAATATTTGCTGATTTTTAATGGTACTATTGAAATTTTTTAAAAAGTGTTACAGATTTAATACTAACTTGATATCTTTTTTAATGCCTGGAGGATGGTAGCATTCTCTGCAATGTGTATTTTAATATTAAGTGTAAGGGACTTCCCTGGTGGTTTGGTTTTTAAAACTCTTGGGTTCCAGTGCAGGGGCCATGGATTTGATCCCTGGTCAGGGAACTATCCCACATGCCAGGTGGCACAGCCAAAATGTGTGTGTGTGTGTGTGTGTGTGTGTGTGTTTAAAAAACTGGGCAGTATACGGGGGCAGGAAGGTCCAAAAAATGCAATGGTCTGTTTTGTTATTATTCCTATACTTAATTTTACAGAAAATAAAGGGAAATAGATGGAGAAACAGTGGAAACAGTGTCAGACTTTATTTTTCTGGGCTCCAAAATCACTGCAGATGGTGACTGCAGCCATGAAATTAAAAGACGCTTACTCCTTGGAAGGAAAGTTATGAGCAACCTAGATAGCATATTCAAAAGCAGAGATGTTACTTTGCCAAGAAAGGTCCATCTAGTCAAGGCTATGGTTTTGCCAGTGGTCATGTATGGATGTGAGAGTTGGACTGTGAAGAAGGCTGAGCACAGAAGAACTGATGCTTTTGAACTGTGGTGTTGGAGAAGACTCTTGAGAATCCCTTGGACTGCAAGGAGATCCAACCAGTCCATTCTGAAGGAGATCAGCCCTGGGATTTCTTTGGAAGAAATGATGCTAAAGCTGAAACTCCAGTACTGTGGCCACCTTATGCGAAGAGTTGACTCATTGGAAAAGACTCTGATGCTGGGAGGGATTGGGGGCAGGAGGAGAAGGGGATGACAGAGGATGAGATGGCTGGATGGCATCGCTGACTCGATGGACGTGAGTCTGAGTGAACTCCGGGAGTTGGTGATGGACAGGGAGGCCTGGCGTGCTGCGATTCATGGGGTCGCAGAGAGTCAGACACGACTGAGCGACTGATCTGATCTGATCTGAAATATATTTTTAGTGAAATTATTAAAATGTCCCTCCATTTGTCAAAATGAGAAACAAGCTGGAATAGTAGAAAGGACTTGGGCATGGGTCCAGACACCGATACCCAGTGGTGGGGCCTTGGTCTAATCACTTACTGCTCTCTGTGTGTAAGTTTCCTCAGCTTTAAGATGATGGGAATGACTAGTCTCTAAAAATCCCTTCTAGTTCTACAATTCTGGGATTCTAGATTTTATCCACTGAGCATCTGCATAGTGTTTAATAGAAATGTGGTTTAATCTGGGAACATCTGTTACCGTCTATAACATATTTTGCCAAGTCCTTGACCTTAATTTTACCATGGACATCAGATGCTCCTTCCCAGAGTTTACTCTGCATTTTATCAAACGGACATCAGTTATACTTGTGTCTGGAATAGTCTCAATATGATTCAAAAAAAAATATGCCAGGTTTGTTAACATTACCATTAAGTGACTTTTAAATTAAGGTTGTCCATACTATCAGTGATACAGTTCAGTGCTATTTTACTATTAGAAATTACATAAACTTCTCATTTACATTTTTATCCTCATAGTATTTATTGCAAAATAAAGGTACTTTTGTTGAAGGCATAATACTTTTTCTAAATAAACACGGATTCAAAAAGAGTTCTGTGACCTACATATTAACTTATTAATTGAATAAATATACTGCTGTTCCATTTCTTCTAATAAGCAATATTCCCTCACTAGTAATTTTAACTCTATCATTAATGTAGAAACTTGCTTCTTTCTACTGGAAGTTTTGTTTTTATGATTTTTCTAGCTTTAAGAAGTATGTAGTTTGGGCCATAGAATTCCCCCAATTTTAATTTACTTGAAATCAAGGAGATGGAATAATTTTTTTTCTATCTTTGCTTTTACTATTTGCTAAGAATATAGCTCATTAGAAGAAAAAGTGCATCTTTCCATGGTTAATTATTAAGCCAGTGCAAATCTTTGATTCCAAGGGGAATAAAGGATAATAAAAAAAGAAGCAAACAAATAACCTAATAGACCCAGTACACTTCACTGCTACACTTTGAGTCTCTGTTTTCCAATGAGCAGATGATGGTGGGCAATGGATGGTATAGTGATTGCTTTGTGAAATGTACTGAAAATTATTTGAGATAACAACAGGCAGCTCTTGACCCATAGTTATAGTTATTGAGAAATGCCCATTATTTCATGATTAATTTAATATGCAGAATAAAGTTACACATAAGAGGGTTCCCTATGGCCCTGCTATTTTATGACTGCATGTTAGAAACACATTCATTTTGTTTTATCTTGTGCTTTCTCCTTTATAGTGAGACACACAAATGTCATTAAGCATTTTGGGCTTCCCAGGACTGTCTTCTTTCCTTTTGCTTCTGGTACTGTATTGTTGGTCATCATTGGTTGTATGTTTTCAGCAGCTGGGGATCAAGTGTTGATTTTCTCTCCCAGTATATTAATAATTTAGACTTTTCAAAGAAGCTTTCTATAGTAGCCTTTTTAATTAGCCTTGTTTCTATTTCTTCTTAGAAACCCTTGATTTCTCCATAAAGAAAACTTAAAAATGTCATCAAACATGTATCCTTACAAAAAAAATAGACAATATTTTGCAAAATAAATGCTAGCAAGCATAATGGAAGTCTGTATCACCTTTCTCTGATTCCTCTTCCACACCCTATCCTTGTCTTCACCAATTCCTTCATCCCAGCTCATGTCTGGCCTCAGCCTGTCTGTACTGAGTGCCTCTCTCAGCCACCTGGGGTCTTCTACTCCCCCAGAGTTGTGTCTGCTGTGCTGGTGCTTCAAGAATCCAGGTACCTCAGAGAGTGAGGTTGAGGCAATAGACAGAGGCAAGGGGAGTAAATATATCCATTTGTGTTGTACTTTTCAAAAGTAAAAAAAAAAAAAAAAATCCTTCTAATGATGAAGTGACAGTGTTAGTCACTCAGTTGTGTGTGACTCTTTGTGACCCCAGGGATTCTAGCCCACCAGGCTCCTCTTCATGGAATTCTCCAGGCAAGAATATTGAAGTGGGTAGCCACTCCCTTCTCCAGGGGATCCCCAGGGGATCTCCAGGCAATCCAACCCAGGGATTGAATCCCAGTCTCCCACAATGCAGGCAGATTCTTCACCATCTGAGCCACCTCCTATTGGCTTATTAGATCACTTTGTGGTCTGGATGGGGCAGGAACTACCATCTCCATGGTAAAGACACCTAAGACTCGTAAGGGTTAAATGACCGCATAAGGTCATGCAGGTTGGAAGGATTCCAAGTTAGTTTTAGCTGGTATCTTCTGAATGCAGCTTCAGGATTCTTTCCACTACTTCATGCCAACAATCTATTTTGGGAATACTATCAGTGATGTCTGAACTTGTCTTTGGGAAATCCCGTCATTCACTCAGGCAGTTTGTGAGGTGCTTTGGTTATGGAAAAAAAAAAAGAGAGAAATCTTAAAACTTTGCTATGATGACAACTAAGAATGTTAACAGCCTATTAAAATAAGACATAAGGATTTAGGAAGGTATGTATAACCACACTATATGACCTGAAAAGCAGAGTGATTAATATTGCTGAAAGTTTCCACTATGGAAAACATGAGTTGAATAAAAGCAGTGGACAGGTCATCAGCTCATTCTGTTTCTGAGATAGGTAAGTTTTCTTCCATGAATGCAGGATAAAAGGATGAGATTGTCACTGCTTTTCATTCCACACAAATTGCATAGTACCAGTTGTGGAAGACAAGGTGCTAAAATGCCTTGAGAAGTGCAATGAAAGAGGTAAGATTTTGGACTTTGGATCAATGATCCAATGAGTTTAGATTCAGGGGGATTTGTAGGGTTGTGGCTAAAATTAAATGAAATAAGAAAAAGAGTTGTTACACAGTGCATTGAACATGTGCTAAAAACAATTTAGTAAATTGTTTCCATGCTGTCAGTTGAATGAGTCTGTTGGCCTGAAACAGACTGCCAGATATTTCTCCAGCAAAGATGGGCTTATTGAGGATCAGCAGAGAACTGCAATTTGAGATCTGCAACCATAGCAGTTCCCTTAGGGCAAAGGAAGGAGAATACTTTTTTAGAGAGAAGGGCTTTAGTAAACAGAGTCCATGGCTTTTCATTGGTTGAGTCCTTGCTGGGAAAAAAGAGGAGACTTTATTCTTCCTGTTGGACTCTGCTATCATCACACAGAGTGTGAGCTTCCCCTCCTGGTTTCTCAACTCTATTTAATTGAAATTTTTGTTTATTAATTTCTTACAAGGTCAAAGAATTCAGAAAATGCTTCTGGATTTGGGGGTGGGGGATAAAAGACCCTGATGCTGGGGAAGACTGAAGACAGGAAGAGAAGGGGATGACAGGATGAGATGGCAGGATGGCATCACCATTCAATGGACATGAGTTTGAGCAAACTCCAGGAGATGGTGAAGGACAAGGAAGCCTGGCATGCTGCCGTCCATGGGGTCACGAAGAGTCAGACATGACTTAGTGACTGAAAACCAACAAAAGCTTAATTGTTCACAACAGTCAAAATTAGTTATTTTACCAATAAATATGCTGGCAACATATTGGAAAATTTTTCTTTAAATTTTCCTTTGTATAAGTAGTTCTAAGCCATAGACTACATTGTAATTATTTAAGAGGTAAGGCAAGCAACAAACAAAATATCAAGGCATACTTCAGACCAATTAAATCTGAATTTCTAAGGATGGGTCAGGAGATATATATATTTAAGCTGACCAGGTGATTCTAGGGCTTCCCTTGCAGCTCAGCTGGTAAAAAATCCACCTGCAATGCTGGAGATCCTGCTTCAATTCCTGGTTTGGGAGGATCCCTTGAAGAATGGAATCGCTACCCACTCCAGTATTTTGGCCCAGAGAAGTCCATAGATTGTATATCCATGCTGTTGCAGAGTCCGGCATGACTAAGCGACTTTCACTTTCAGGTGATTCTAACCCATGGCCATAGTTGAGAAATGTAAGTTTGTTAGGTAATTTAATCACAGAGTCTCTTTTGATGACCACGATTGATGTGTGTCTATTTCAGGGTCAGTGATAAAGCCCTTCTTTTTCTTCTCATAATCCCTCAGTTTCCTGAAGACACATCAGCCTGCAATGTCCCTTGAAATGGTAAGTGACCTGGAAAAGTAATTGGAGATCTGGTCTGAGCTGAAGCCTTGCAGCTGAGAGGAGGAAACAAATGTAGAAGCTTCTCAGTGTTTGACTGCAAGTCGCCATGACTGTGACTTTTTTCTTGTCTCTCTGAATCCTTTCCTTCCTGCCTTTTCTCATTATTTATCTTATTACTCTGTGTCTTTTAAGTTTCTTGTTTGTGTTCCTTAATTTTTTTCTTTCACTTTCTCTTCTCAGAGAAAACATACTTGCTTCAGTGTAAGAAAAGTGAGTGGACATACATCTGTTGTAATGCCGGCAAGTTCTACCAGCTTCACTTTGATTTTTTGCTCCATAAGCAGTTTGGAATGGCTTAGATTTTTTTTTTTATTACTAGATTACCACAGTAATACAACTTAGCTCTTGTATTAATGTTGTGTGTCAGGAATACTTATCCAATGTTAATTGGTTAAATCTTAATGGTTATCCAATGTGTTGGTGTATGGTTATTCAATGTAATCTCTTAATATCATTTTACTTCTGTAGAATCAGTAGTAATGTCCTCATCTTCAGTCCTCATTTTAGTAATTGTTCTCTTTTTACTTAGTTCAGATGCTGCTGCTGCTGCTAAGTCGCTTCAGTCGTGTCTGACTCTGTGCGACCCCATGGACTGCAGCCTACCAGGCTCTTCCATCCATGGGATTTTCCAGGCAAGAGTACTGGAGTGGGGTGCCATTGCCTTCTCCGAGTTAAGTATTTGTCAATTTTGTTGGTCTTTTCAAAGAACCAACTTTAAGTTTCAATAATTTCCTCTATTATTTTCTGTTCTTTACTTCATTGATTTCTACTCCTTCACTATCTCTGCTCTAACTTTCATTACTTCCTTTGTTCTGCAGTGGGGTTTAGTTTATTCTTTTTTATCTGGTTCCCTAAGTTGTAAAATTAGGTTTTTGACTTGAGACCTTTCTTGTTTTTTTTAAGTGTAAACACTTTTAGCTATAAACTTCCCCATTAAGCACTGCTTTTGCTATGTCCTGTAAGTTTTGGCAAATTGTATTTTCATTTTCATTCATCTCTAAATATTTTCTAATTTCACTTATAAGTTTTCCTTTGACCCACTGCCTCTTTAATGTGTTGCTGAATTTCCAAAAATTGTGAAATTTCCAGATTTACCTCTTATTGATTTCTGTCTTCCATTCTGGTCAGAAAAGATATTTGATGTGAACTCTATCTTTCATATCTATTGATACTTTAATTTTAATGTGTTAGTCTCTTAAAACATGCAGAAAACAAAAAGTGTTGTTACAATTTCACAGTTGTTACAATAATGCAAGCTTTTATACTTGCCCTTATTTTCTCTTATTGCAATCTTAATTTTGCCCTATAGTTTTGAGTTACTATCTAGTGTCCCATCATTTCACTCTGCAGGTGTTCGCTTGAGCCTTACTTGTGGGTTGGATCTAGTGGTAGCAGAGTCCCCAACTTCTCTTTTATCTGGGAATATCTTAAAGTCTCTCTTAATTTGAGAAAGTCTTTAATAGCTGACTCCCAGAAAGAGAAAAAGAGAATGAAATGGGGTGAGGGCAGTGGGCCTTTAAATCCCCTGGAGAATCACTTCCGCTAGAGGGGGAGGAGCTGTCAGAAATGGGAGGAAGTGAAACAAAAGTAGCCACCATCACTTTGTCTATACATCTGTATGACCAGAAACAGCAATCAACAGTCAGAACACAGATCCCCAGTGACTGGAAGAAAAGGTTTGTTTTTCCCAGCCTGGTTCCCACAAGCTGTGTGCAAGCTGCTCTAGGAACACGTGCGTAGCTGCCTGAGTGGGAGATGAGTAGCTACTACTGTACCAAGAGCTGAAATAGACTGCAGTAAACCACAGTTTACCGTCCATGCCTTCTCCTGGGTCTTGCATGCCTTCAATAGACTCTAGAATTTCAAAATAGTCACACCAGACAGATTTGGCCAGGGTTGCTGTCTATATGGGGAGACAGATTCCTGGTACTTCTTATTCTGCCATTCTTCCCAGAATGCCATGAATGGCTAATTTTTTATCATCTCGATGAGAACCATTTTCTATTAATTAACTCAGCTTTCTAAAACATTATTAATCTGGAATCCCAAGGAAGAAAACTTTTCAAGAAAGATTTCTGATCATCTTAAAAGGCTTTCTTCAACCTTCATTGTCCAAAGTAAAGTACATTTTGGAGAACAAATTTCACAATAGATCTTTAGCTTTTCCCCTGCAATACAATCTGTTCAAATTCAATACTCATATGCAAGCATTATGCACTATAGTTGGTCACAAATAGCTTTAAATCACATTTACTTCCTTTAATGTTTATGTTTATGTCAATATCAGTGTCTAAGTGATACGGTTCTTCATCTCTTTACCTCAACAATAAAACTCAATATCAATTCCAGACACCTCTTGATTCTTCCAGCTCATGTTGAGGCTGTACATGAAAGGGGAATATATTTTTATTTCAATAGAGAGTTTTACAAAGTTTGCAACTCCATTTTTCAATCCACATTGAATGAAACATCTATGCACTTAATAGTTCATTTATTCATATATAGTATCAGTTCTTTTTACCATTAGAACTTTATAAGTTTTCAGCACAGTCTAGTGATTCTGATTTGAGAGAAAACTTTAATCAATTACTAATTGACTGGTTAGGTAAAAGTTAATATGTTAGTTTCTGGGAATACAACAGTAAGTTAGTCATAGATTCTTTTCTTAAGAAGCCTTCAGATTATTGGGTGGAAGATGTTGGATCAGAGGGAAAAGACATACATAATCAATTATATTTAAGCATAGTAAGTGCAGAAGTAGAAAGTACGGAAGGGGTGGATAACAAATACTGCTTGGAGGAGTCATAAAAGGACATTACAGAGATGAAACCCAATCTCAGCCTTGATAATTAGGAGTTTACTAGGCAAAGTAGATGGGGACAGTAAAATAAGTGAACAGCATTGCAATGACATATTGGCATGTTCAAAGATGTGAAATTCAAATGGAAAAATCAGGGTTTTTATAAGAGAAAAGCAATCAGGGTAGATTTTGAAAAATTTACTAAAAGCCAGATTTTGAAGGGTTTTATATTCTGAACCAAAGACACTGGACTCAATTCTGTGGACAATAGAACAGTAAAGGGAATTTTAAAATGGGAGAGTGATTTGTGAATATTTGTTTATCAAGAAGTAGAACTGACTCATTTGAAAAGACCCTGATGCTGGGATAGATTGAAGGAGGGAGGAGAAGGGGACGACAGAGGATGAGATGGCTGGATGGCATCACCGACTCCATGGACATGAGTTTGAGTAAACTCCGGGAGTTGGTGATGGACAGGGAGGCCTGGTGTGCTGCAGTCCATGGGGTCACAATGAGTTGGACACGACTGAGCGACTGAACTGAATTGAACTGAATTTCTAATAGTACACAGAGGATTAATTAGTAGCTAGTAGCAGACCCAAGAAAGAAATGTCCTCAGCCTTGGAAAGAAGATAGAGAAGAGGATTAATACTTGAGAGACTTTCATGAAATATAATTGAATGAATTTGCCATTGGTTTGCTTTACATTTTGAATGGGTTTGCTTAGGAGAAAGTTAACTTTGAAGTATATGAGGTCACTAGAGGTAACTAACTGGTCACTATACATTCAGGCATGGAGTTTGAGAGAGAGTTGAAATAATGTGGATGTATGAGCTAAAGCAGAAAGTTCAAATGGAAAGTTAAGTTATCCAAGGGCAAAGCTCTAATGGTAGGTTTCCATTCCAGACATTAGCTAGGTGTTATCTTTAGTAGACTCTCCTTGTTCAGAGTTTAGTAGGATTTCTGCAGGTGTGACTGAATGAATTATCTTTTGACATCATATTTTATATCCCTTTTGACTTTCTGAAAAAGAATAATCCAAATTGAGAGTATATATTTATATATTATACTCTTATTTTAAAAAAGAGTAATGAATTAGCACAGCAACAATATTTCTTAATAATGATAAAATTGCTTAATTATTAAAAAATATTCACTAGAAGAAGGTAAAATGGTAGAGATTATATTAACAGTCCTTTAAAGTAAGAATAATTCATAATCTCACATTACAGGTGAAGTACATGAAGCTTGGAGAGTTTAATAACTGGGATTCAAACTCAGGTTCCAAAGCTCTAGATCCCATGCTCTAAACCAGTGGTTTTAAAGTATTACTGATGCCTAGATCCATCTCCAGAGAGTTTTACTTAATTGCCTCAAATGAGGCTCAGGCATTGGTCCTAAAAGCTCCCTTGGCAATTCTAATTGCAGCCAGAGATACACACCAGTGCTTTAAACTTTGTCACTTCATTGCCTCCTTTTTTGGAAGATAGTACCACATTGCACTAGTATCTGAATGGCTCCCCCTGGAGTTCAACCTACCTAGTGCCCTGTGGAGTTGTACAGAGTAGTAGCTGTGCTTCAACACACATCCACCCTCTGAAAAATGCTTCAAACCCATGAGTTTCAATAATTAACTGAAACTACTTTTACTTAAAGACTTCCAGAATTGGAAAAGTTTTTCTACCTCTTTTATGATTATGTGCTAGTTTTTAAGAACTTAAGAGATCCTATATACATATCAGGAATTACTACAGTCAAAAAGAAACTACTACCATCAATATATTTATTTGATTGATTATAAGTATAATCTATCAGTAGAGCCACAGATCCAGAAATAGGCAGGATTCTTTAATTTTTGAAATGGAGAGCAATGCCATGGTGTTACTATGCAGGATGCAGTTGTTGGGGAAAGACAGGAATGATGTAGCCTTTGAAGGAGGGGAGTTAGAACAAACTGTCATCCTCAGTTCTTACAGTTTCTTACTCCTTTTGAAAACCTTTAGCTTCATTTACTCCTGGGAGGGCTTCACAAAGCTCCTGACCAACTAGAATTGGTCTAGAGATATACTGGAAAACAACATGACAAAATCAAGGGTGGGTTAGGATAGAGGTAGGCCGAGAGTCTAGACAGAATAATCCTGCTGTAATGTCAGGAAGATGTGCTGGCATCCTCAGATGCCATCCTGGACATTCCTGAATGGAGACAGTGGGAACAGAACCAGAGCGACAAAAACGTTAGCTGTTATGGAAAAAGAATGGGCACTAAAGACAGACAGTCCAATCTAGCCTGATACTTCATTAGCTGTGTGACCTTGGGAAAAATAATTAACCTTTCTGAATTGCAATTTGCTCTTCTATAAAAGGAGGTGGTGGTACTTTCCTCCCACGTTTTATGTGAATACCTGAATGTGAAAAGTACCCAGCTCAGAGCCTCTTTTATTGATTTCTCCACCACATTGGCCTCAGGTGAAGCAATGCTGCTACTGCTGCTAAGTCGCTTCAGTTGTGTCTGACTCTGTGCGACCCCATAGACGGCAGTCCACCAGGCTCCCCCGTTCCCGGGATTCTCCAGGCAAGAACACTGGAGTGGGTTGCCATTTCCCTCTCCAGTGCATGAAAGTGAAAAGTGAAAGTGAAGTCGCTCAGTCGTGTCCAACTCTTAGCGTCCCCATGGACTACAACCCGCCAGGCTCCTCCGTCCATGGGATTCTCCAGGCAAGAGCACCGGAGTGGGGTGCCATTGCCTTCTCCAGGTGAAGCACAGTGGTAGCCAAAGCAGAAAGTGCAAGGGAAAGGCAGCCATGGTGATGGTAATTCAAAGAGGTGAAAATGAAGTAGGCCAGACAGGGAGCACCATTACATTCTCGAAAGCTCCATTATAGCCACGGTCTCACACCATCAGTTCCATTTGTTTGCAGAAAAGGAACCAGCATTGTAATGTTGCAGCCTCTTAATCATCTGGGAATAATTCAGCTCGCCCAGTTTATGGAAGGATCAGCTGGATACTCTGTAGGGTCTCCTCAGAAAGAGCACAGGCTACAGTCATTTCATTTTCTAATGCTGCTGCCTATTTTCATTTAATTAAGGAGGCTGACCTTTAGAAAGAGAGTTTTTTTTTTCTTCCTTTGCTTACTTATGATCCTAATGGAAGCTGAAAATCTGATGGTAAAGAGGGCTGAGTTTTCACTGATAAGGCTAACACATTGTTCCTATCTTTACAAAGAAATGGCACAGGCATAATTATAGATGTATAAGCCAAACTCCCTTTCAGATAAACCTAACCTTAAGCTGATGAGTAGGTGGGAACAGTAGGAAATGAAAGATAAGCCCTAGAAGAATGTATATCAAAAAAGACTACCAAAGAACTGGGAGGCCCTGAAAACCCATATCCTTGTAATGAGCTTTTACCCAAAGCAAAGTACAGTCAGATTCTTACTCAATCCTTTAAATCTCTGGTGGTAGAGAAGTGACTACTTGAAACAACTGTTGTGTGTGGCATTTGCTGTGCTCTTTAGATAGAAGGGCCAAGTGAGCCAGTGAGAAAGGGGATGGTGATCTGTTAGGGTCAATGCCACAGCACAGTGGCATTGCACACACTGCCTTTGCCAGTGAATTTAAGGTTCTTTCTTCATCTCAAAAGATTTAGGAGATGAAACAGCTTAGGAAAGTTATGTGAGAGTTTATTTAAGGAAGGATATGCCCTCAGAGTCTGACTTAGCAACTGAACAACAGCAACATTCTCAGGGAGAGCTGCAGACGGGTGAGCTGCCGCCCTGGGTTTCTTTGGCAAGACAGTTATGAGGAGCCTACAAATGAAGGGGCAGAATATTCACTGAAGGAGGACTTTGGGGGTCATCTTCTCAGATTTTCATCCCAGCTCCATTTTCTCCAGGGAAGGAGAGGTTTTTGTCCTTATTGAACAGAGAGCAGAAGTGTCAAGGCAACAGCGCATGCTGAGTACTTCTTATAAGGCGAATTTTATTGTAATGAGAGCACAAGGCGCAAAAGGTTACTTTAGGACTCAGGAGATTCCTGCCTTTGCACCTTTCTTTGTCTGCTACTGGCGCCCTTAACACCCAAAAAGTGTGGTTTCCTGTCAGTCTGAAGGTGCCCACTTTCCTTTGTCAGCCGAACCGCACTGTTTACGAGATGCGGGATTTCCTGTCACCTGGCCCCTGCCCCCATTTCTCTGCTCACACACCTAGCTACCGGCTTGCTGTAAGTTTTGGTGAGGTGCTCTGTGAGATTAGCGAGCAGGTGGGGACCCTCAAGCCCCTCGAGCAGGTGGGGTGGAGCTTTAAGAACAGGCTGGTGTTTGTTCTGCCCCGGATTTAATCCACAAACTCCCATGATCCTCTGCTCAGTGCGTCCAAGAATATCGTCGGAGAACCAAAGCCTAGCAGCCACTGCTGCTGCGCTCCTGGTCCTTGTTCTTGGTGCCTTTTTCACTTTCTGTCAGGGAATACATTTCCTCTGGTCTTCACAGAGACCGCTCGCCTGGATGGAATGAGATTTTGTTACTGAAATAGAGGTGACTCAATCACCTGAAGTCCCGTTTGATGACTAAATATGGGCGCTGGTGGCGTCATTATGGGCGGAACACCACAGCGATGGCAGCTCTTTCGGGTGATGATGAACTTAAGCCACTGGAGTTTTGGAACGACACTTCCTAGATTTATCCAATTGGTGAGCAAGTCTTTAATCAGCTATCATTGGTTTATAGACGGATGACACAAAATAATACAATATCTACTGGAACTAAGCCTTTGGTCTCGAGAATTGTGACGTTTGTGTCTCTCCAAACATGAGCACTTTTACTCCTGTACCACAACAGTGGCAAGGAAGTATTGGGGCAAAGTTGGAGTATTTGAGTCCCTTTTGTAAAATATCATTACATATCGTTACACATGCAATGGAGCAAAGAGACGAATAAACAAAATGTAAATGGGATCTTTAAACAAGTGCTTATAGGTAAATGTAAATCATCGTATTATACCCTCTAGTTTTCTTCGTCACTGTTAGAAATAGGAAGTGAATTAGTATAATTTTTCCAGGTATATTTCCACTGAGTGAGAAGAGAGAATATTTCTCATGTTGCTGATCGCCTTGCCCCAGGTGTTGGCATCACTAAATGAAGAAAAGTTCAGAAAACTATGAGACAATAGCAGTGCTTCACTTAAACAGCATCTTTTCCCACTTTCCTGCCCTTGGGTATTTTCAATCCATTGTAAATAATTTCTTCAGAGGTCACATAATTTGCCACATATACTGAATGAACTCAAGAAAAGAAGTGCCATAAACACAACTGCTTTTGTGCACCTATTAGTGTTTACTGCTACAGACACACACACACACACACAAACATATACACCTGCACACACACACATGCATGTGCTCTCATTTTTAAAATATCCAAGAACTCAAAGTCATTTTCAGCTTTGAGCTCTAGTATATATTAGATTCCTTCTCAACTCAGCTCATTATAAATTTAAGTGAAATTTGAGACCAAGTAGCAGTCCTTATAGCACACTAGTCCTTAGCAGTGATATTGAGGAGTCTATCCTTATTGCAAAATTCAGACTTAAATTGAAGAAAGTGGGGAAAACCACTAGACCATTCAAGTATTACTAAGTCAAATCCCTTATGATTATACAATGGAAATAACAAATAGATTCAAGGGATTAGATCTGATAGACAGAGTGCCTGAAGAACTATGGATGGAGGTTTGTGACATTGTACAGGAGGCAGGGATCAAGACCATCGCCAAGAAAAAGAAAAGCTAAAAGGCAAAATGGTTGTCTGAGGAGGCCTTACAAATGGCTGTGAATAGAAGAGAAGCCAAAGGAAAAGGAGATAAGAAAAGATATTCCCATTTGAATGCAGAGTTCCAAAGAATAGCAAGGAGAGATAAGAAAGCCTTTCTCAGTGATCAATGCAAAGAAATAGAGGGAAACAACAGAATGGGAAAGACTATAGATCTCTTCAAGAAAATTAGAGATACCAAGGGAACATTTCATGCAAAGATGGGCTCAGTGAAGGACAGAAATGGTATGGACCTAACAGAAGCAGAAGGTATTAAGAAGAGGAGGCAAGAATACACAGAATAACTATACAGAAAAGATCTTCATGACCCAGATAACCTCAGTGATGTGATCACCAACCTAGAGCAGACATTCTGGAATGTGAAGTCAAGTGGGCCTTAGAAAGCATCACTACGAACAAAGCTAGTGGAGGTGATGGAATTCCAGTTGAGCTATTTCAAATCCTGAAAGTTGATGCTGTGAAAGTGCTGCACTCAACATGCCAGCAAATTTGGAAAATGTAGCAGTAACCACAGGACTGGAAAAGGGCAGTTTTCATTCCAATAGCAAAGAAAGGCAATGCTGAAGAATGTTCACTCATCTCACATGCTAGCAATGTAATGCTCACAATTCTCCAAGCCAGGTTTCAGCAGTATGTGAACCATGAACTTCCTATGTTCAAGTTGGATTTAGAAATGGCAGAAGAACCAGAGATAAAATTGCCAACATCTGTTGGATCATCAAAAAAGCAAGAGAGTTCCATAAAAACATCTGCTTTATTGACTATGCCAAAGCCTTTGGCTGTGTGAATCACAACAAACTGGAAAATTCTTGAAGAGATGGGAATACCAGACCACTTGACCTGCCTCTTGAGAAATCTCAGAGGTATGCAGGTCAGGAAGCAACAGTTGGAACTGGACATGGAACAACAGACTGGTTCCAAATAGGGAAAGGAGTATACCAAGGCTGTATATTGTCACCCTGCTTATTTAACTTATGTGAGGAGTACATCACGAGAATCGCTGGGCTGGATGAAGCACAATCTGGAATCAAGATTGCCGGGAGAAATATCAATAAGCTGAGATATGCAGATGACACCATTGTTTTGGCAGAAAGTGAAGAACTGAAGAGCTTCTTGATGAAAGTGAAAGAGGAGAGTGAAAAAGTTGGCTTAAAGCTCAACATTCAGAAAACTAAGATCATGACATCTGGTCCCATCACTTCATGGCAAATAGATGGGGAAACAGTGGAAACAGTGACAGACTTTATTTTTTGGGGCTCAAGAATCATTGCAGATTGTGACTGCAGCCATGAAATTGAAATTAGAAGATGCTTCTAAAATTAGGGTTAGGGTTAGATGCTTGTTCCTTGGAAGAAAAGTTATGACCAACCTACTACTACTACTAAGTCGCTTCAGTCGTGTCCGACTCTGTGCGACCCCATAGACGGCAGCCCACCAGGCTCCCCCGTCCCTGGGATTCTCCAGGCAAGAATACTGGAGTGGGTTGCCATTTCCTTCTCCAATGCACGAAAGTGAAAAGTGGAAGTGAAGTTGCTCTGTTGTGTCCGACTCTTAGCGACCCCATGGACTGCAGCCCACCAGGCTCCTCCGCCCATGGGATTTTCCAGGCAAGAGTACTGGAGTGGGGTGCCATTGCCTTCTCCATGACCAACCTATACAGCATATTAAGAAGCAGAGACATTACTTTGCCAACAAAGGTCCATCTAGTCAAAGCTATGGTTTTTCCAGTAGTCATGTTATGGATGTGAGAGCTGGACTAAAAAGAAAGCTGAGTGCCAAAGAATTGATGCTTTTGAACTGTGGTGTTGGAGAAGACTCTTGAGAGTCCCTTGGACTGCAAGAGGATCCAATCAGTCCATCCTCAAGGAAATCAGTCTTGAATATTCGTTGAAAGGAGTGATGCTGAAGCTGAAACTCCAATACTTTGGCCGCCTGATGTGAGGAGCTGACCCATTTGAAAAGACCCTGATGCCGCCGAATGATTGAAGGCAGGAGGAGAAGGGGATGACAGAGCATTAGATGGTTGGATGGCATCACTGACTCAATGGACATGAGTTTGAGTAAATTCCGGGAGATGGTGAATGACAGGGAGGCCTGATGTGCTGCAGTCCATGGGGTTACAAAGAGTCAGACACTGCTGAGCGACTGAATTGAACTGATTTTTATTGGAGCTGGTGTGGCATTTAAATGTATCCTTGTGCCTGACATTAACAGTCACTGCACCCATCACAGTGCAAATAAAGTCCAACTACAAAGAAGATACTAGGTTGGAGTGGGGTGAGTATGCAAATCCTTTATAAACGGCTGTGGGGAGAATCCTAGGAAGACTTTTAACTTCTATTTTTAGGATGAAAGATATTTGCTTATGGAAGGATTTTTCTTATGTCTTTTTTACCTATAATTTTTTTTCATATATTAACAACATCTGCAGTATTTTTTTTTCCAGGTGATGTTATTATCCATATGGCAGATTTAACACAATGCCCGTCAGTTGCCTAAAACCTGCCCGGGAAAAGCAGTTTTGCACACACCTCCTTATGTATCATCTTAGCTCCTACTTCTTTTTTCAGGTAACACATCTGTGAAGTTCACTGAAGCTGGTTGTTTTCACTGCTGAACAACAGTGATCCTGAACAAGTGATACTGGACTCCTCCCCAGGGAACAAGTGGCATCTATTTAAAATTCACTTTTAGGTGAGTTTGTGGGACATCTTTGCTAAATAGAAGGGTTCTTAGGTGTCTCAACAAGAGAATATTGGTCTTGAATGTAAAGGATAAAAATCAAGGTTTGTGCAGCATTGTAAATGAGAGTCAGGATGATCTAATATGGAGGTACAGAGCATTCTTTTCTTCAACATCTTATTGTTGCCAGATTAATAATAGCCAGGAGAGAGGGCAAATGCTGAAGAGATTCTATTTCCCTTTGTTAGTAATGCCAGCATTTGACCTTGAGTGTGTGTAGATGGGCAAATGGCTGTAATTCTGAATCTAAAATAAATTTTCTTTGATTCATATTTTAATTGGTAATGGAATAGTTATCTTTATTTCTAATCTGCTTTCTTTTTTTTCTCTTCCTTTTGCTTTAAGAAGAGAAACTGTGATTTTATCTCTTAATCTAATTCATAGCTGCTCCTCTTGGCAGAGAGTGAGAGAGAGAAAGGGAGGCCAGTGACAGAATGTCCAAATGTGACAACATGATACCAACATAGGCTGTAATCAGAGTGAAAGTCTGTGCTCCAAGGGAGATGCAATGAAGGACGAACAGAACAGAAAAGTTGGCACAGGTTTTATTTTTTCTAACAAGTATATATCAAAGCGTTGGCAGGTGCTGTCTTTAATGTTCTCTTGCAAAGGGCTGTAAAATTCACTCAGGGTTCTTATAAAGGCAAGAAATCTTTGTTGCCAGAGTGCCCTGCTGGTTTTTCTGTTGCACCTCTTAGGCATTACTGTACAGTGTGTGTACAGTAAGCTACTGTAGCAAATGGTGTTTGACTTAGGGATCTCTGTTTACCCAGAACCAGCTGGAAGCCTGACACATAATAATCACTTAAGAAATGTTTATTAAATTCACTCGAAAATTGGATCTAAATGAGCTGCTCTTCTGGAACTCTAGAGGTAAGAGAGCACCAAAACCCCAAGAATCCAAAGTCTGTGGCTTATGCCAAAAGAGAGTCTTGCATTTGATGCGAATATTTTCTGTACGATTGGGCAAAAGGTATGGGAAGAAATTGCACTTGCTAGTCCGTCTAGTCAAGGCTATGGTGAGAGTTGGACTGTAAAGAAAGCTGAGTGCCGGACAATTGATGCTTTTGAACCGTGGTGTTGGATAAGACTCTTGAGAGTCCCTTGGACTGTAAGGAGATCCACCCAGTCCATTCTAAAGGAGATCAGTCCTGGGTGTTCTTTGGAAGGAATGATGCTAACGCTGAAACTGCAGTACTTTGGCCACCTCATGCGAAGAGTCAACTCATTGGAAAAGACTCTGATGCTGGGAGGGATTGGGGGCAGGAGGAGAAGGGGACGACAGAGGATGTGATGGCTGGATGGCATCACAGACTCGATGGACGTGAGTTTGAGTGAACTCTGGGGGTTAGTGATGGACAGGGAGGCCTGGTGTGCTGCGATTCATGGGGTCTCAAAGAGTCGGACACGACTGAGCGACTGAACTGAACTGGACTGTGTCAGTGTCAGGAAATAGAAACAAAGCATCACAGTCTTATGGACTCTGTTGGAGAGGGTGGGAAGATTTGGGAGGATGGCATTGAAACATGTATAATATCATGTATGAAACGAGTTGCCAGTCCAGGTTCGATGCACAATACTGGATGCTTGGGGCTGGTGCACTGGGACGACCCAGAGGGATGGTATGGGGAGGGAGGAGGGAGGAGGGTTCAGGATGGGGAACACATGTATACCTGTGGCGGATTCATTTCGATATTTGGCAAAACTAATACAATTTTGTAAAGTTTAAAAATAAAATAAAATTTAAAATAAATTAAAAAAAAAAAGAAAGCATCAAAGAGAAAGCACAGAATTTGTACAGGGAGAGGAAGACATTTAAGAGAACAGAAAAGTCCACTCATATAGACATTTGGGGAAAGACAGATGCAGGAAGACAATAATAGGAAGAAAGATCCTGGGAGACTCATACAGGACTCCTAAGTGAGGATAACTTGGGTATACAGATGTGTAGCCATAAATTTCAGAGGCCATACAAACCTGTCTATATGGCTGTGGCACATATGTTTTCGAAATTGCTCAGAAGCTCATATACAAAACTGACAGGTTTGAAGTAGATGCCTTTCATTTACATAATCTGTGTTTGGTTGTTAATAGGAGAAAAGTGGGTAGAGGTGGGCATAATGAGGGTGTTGGGAAAGGAAAGTTGAACTTGGATCCATATATTTTATAGAACAGGGACATATCATGTTCTTTTTTTAAAATTTGTTTTTAGTTGAAGGATAATTGCTTTATAATACTGTGTTGGTTTCTGCCATACATCAACATGACTCAGCTATAGGTATACATATGTCCCCTCCCTCTTGAGTCTCCCTCCCACCTCCTACTGTATCCCACCCATCTCTGTTGTTACAGAGTGCAGGGGAAATTAACCAGAATTTCCTCCCAATCTTGCCAATGTCTATATATTTGTTTCTCTATATAAATTCAGATAGAGTATTTAAGCCATTTTTCTATTTTATCTCCTTTGCAAATTAAAAAAAAGAGACTTTCTTCCTCATTTTCTGAAATACAGTTTTGAATCAACTTAAAACTATAAAAATCTTTGTCTCATTTTTCGAATATAGAAATTTTAATTTTGCAAATTTATGTAGTTTTACTTCCTTGCTTTTCAAAACTTCCATTTTCTTAATTATATAATAATAAAATCCTTTCATTGCCTTCTTTTTTATAATATATTTTTTATGATTTATAATTTGAAATTGTAAAGCTTTCAATATGGTTCAGAAAAATCACATCTCACTAAAAGCACTACAAACCATATTATCTCTTTATCACTAATTTGCATTCTTTAACAGTATGTATCATTGAGAGGCCAAATGTCAAAATAAATTATTCTTTTCTCAAGAGAAATTATTAACCTGCACTCAGTCATGATGGTAAAAATAATCTAATATAGGCATATCTCATTTTATCATGCTTCACCTGTACTCTTTTTTGTTTTTCTTTTAAAATAAATACTGTCTTTTACAATTTGTGTGTTTTTGGCAACCCTGCAATGAGCAAGTCTGTTGGTGCTATTCTCCCAATAGAATTTGTTCATCTCCATGTTATGTTTTGGTAATTCTAGCAATATTGCATACTTTTTCATTATATCTTGTTATGATTATCATTCGTCTTTGCTATACTACTACTCACTGAAGGATCAGAAGATGGTTGGCGTTTGTAACACTAGAGTATTTTTTAATTAAGGTATTTCCATGTCCCTTTTTAATAGACATAATGCTAATGCAAAGTCCACTGCTACATTTAAAAATGGATAAGCAACAAGACCTACTGTATAGCCCAAGGAACTCTGCTCAATGTTATGTGGAAGCCTGGATGGGAGGCGAGTTTGAGTGAGAATGGATACATGTATATATATATATATATGGGTGAGTCCCTTTGCTGTCCACCTGAAACTATCAGTCAGTCAGTCATTCAGTCAGTCAGTTCAGTCGCTCAGTCATGTCCGAATCTTTGCGACCCCATGAATCACAGCACGCCAGGCCTCCCTGTCCATCACCAACTCCCGGAGTTCACCCAAACCCATGTCCATCAAGTCAGTGATGCTATCCAGCCATCTTATCCTCTGTTGTCCCCTTCTCCTCCTGCCTCCAATCCCTTCCAGCATCAGAGTCTTTTCCAATGGGTCAACTCTTTGCATGAGGTGGCCAAAATACTGCAGTTTCAGCTTTAGCATCATTCCTTCCAAAGAAATCCCAGGACTGATCTCCCTCAGAATGGACTGGTTGGATCTCCTTGCAGTCCAAGGGACTCTCAAGAGTCTTCTACAGCATCACAGTTCAAAAGCATCAATTCTTCGGTGCTCAGCTTTCTTCACAGTCCAACTCTCATATCCATACATGACCACTGGAAAAACTATAGCTTTGACTAGATGGACCTTTGTTGGTAAAGTAATGTCTCTGCTTTTAAATATGCTATTTAGGTTGGTCATAACTTTTCTTCCAAGGAGTAAGCGTCTTTTAATTTCATGGCTGCAGTCACCATCTGCAGTGATTTTGGAGCCCCAAAAATAAAGTCTGACACTGTTTCCACTGTTTCCCCATCTATTTCCCATGAAGTGATGGGACCAGATGCCGTGATCTTCGTCTTCTGAATGTTGAGCTTTAAGCCAACTTTTTCACTCTCCACTTTCACTTTCATCAAGAGGCTTTTGAGTTCCTCTTCACTTTCTGCCATAAGGGTGATGTCATCTGCATATCTGAGGTTATTGATATTTCTCCTGTCAATCTTGATTCCAGCTTGTGCTTCTTCCTGCCCAGCGTTTCTCATGATGTACTCTGCATATAAGTTAAATAAGCAAGGTGACAATATACAGCCTTGACGGACTCCTTTTCCTATTTGGAACCAGTCTGTTGTTCCATGTCCAGTTCTAACTATTGCTTCCTGACCTGGATATAGGTTTCTCAAGAGGCAGGTCAGGTGGTCTGGTATTCCCATCTCTTTCAGAATTTTCCACAGTTTATTGTGATCCACACAGTCAAAGGCTTTGGCATAGTCAATAAAGCAGAAATAGATGTTTTTCTGGAACTCTCTTGCTTTTTCCATGATCCAGCGGATGTTGGCAATTTGATCTCTGGTTCCTCTGCCTTTTCTAAATCCAGCTTGAACATCTGGAAGTTCACGGTTCACGTATTGTTGAAGCCTGGCTTGGAGAATTTTGAGCATTACTTTACTAGTGTGTGAGATGAGTGCAATTGTGCAGTAGTTTGAGCATTCTTTGGCATTGCCTTTCTTTGGGATTGGAATGAAAACTGACCTTTTCCAGTCCTGTGGCCACTGCTGAGTTTTCCAAATTTGCTGGCATATTGAGTGCAGCACTTTCACAGTATCATCTTGCAGGATTTGAAAGAGCTCCACTGGAATTCCATCACCTCCACTAGCTTTGTTCATAGTGATGCTTTCTAAGGCCCACTTGACTTCACATTCCAGGATGTCTGGCTCTAGGTCAGTGATCACACCATCGTAATTATCTGGGTTGTGATGATCTTTTTTGTATAGTTCTTCTGTGTATTCTTGCCACCTCTTCTTAATATCTTCTGCTTCTGTTAGGTCCATACCATTCCTGTCCTTTATCGAGCCCATCTTTGCATGAAATGTTCCCTTGGCATCTCTAATTTTCTTAAAGAGATCTCTAGTCTTTCCCATTCTGTTTTTTTCTTCTATTTCTTTGCATTGATCACTGAGGAAAGCTTTCTTATCTCTTCTTGCTATTCTTTGGAACTCTGCATTCAGATGCTTATATCTTTCCTTTTTTCCTTTGCTTTTTGCTTCTCTTCTTTTCACAGCTATTTGTAAGGCCTCCCCAGACAGCCATTTTGCTTTTTTGCATTTCTTTTCCATGTGGATGTTCTTGATCCCTGTCTCCTGTACAATGTCACAAACCTCCGCTAGTTCATCAGGCACTCTATCTATCAGATCTAGTCCTTTAAATCTATTTCTCACTTCCACTGTATAATCATAAGGGATTTGATTTAGGTCATACCTGAATGGTCTAGTGGTTTTCCCTACTTTCTTCAATTTAAGTCTGAATTTGGCAATAAGGAGTTCATGATATGAGCCACAGTCGGCTCCTGGTCTTGTTTTTGTTGACTGTATAGAGCTTCTCCATCTTTGTGACCCTGTAGACTATACAGTCCATGAAGTTCTCCAGGCCAGAATACTGTATTGGGTAGCCATTCCCTTCTCCAGGGGATCTTCCCAACCCAAGGATCGAACTCAGGTCTCTTGCATTGCAGGCGGATTCTTTACCAGCAGAGCTATCAGGGAAGCCCACCTGAAACTATCACAACATTGTTAATTAGCTATGCTCTAAAACAAAATAAAAAGTTTAATAAACTCGAAAAAAATTCAAAATTAATAAACTATAGTCTAAACATAAATTTTGTATACACTGAAAAATGAAAAATAAATTCAAAATTAATAAACTGTAGTATAGTCTAAACATAAATTTTGTGTACACTGAAAAATGAAAAACTCACAAAAATTTTGTGAGTTGCTTGATCACAATATTTGCTTTATTGTGGTGGTCTGGAACCAAACCTGTGATATCTCAAAGATGTGCCTGTACAGTATTATGGACAGATTTGAGATCAAATATAGTTAAACTCTACAGAAGAACAAGTAATCCATAAGCACACAGTAATTACAACATTAATTAGTTACTCTGACTTAAATGCTTCTTCAGCTCTGCCAGTGTATATACATAGAGCATCTTACAGAATAATCTGGAGATCTTGTTTATGCTTATCTTAGCACACATAGTTAGTACCAAGAGAACAAAAACGTGGTTAAAGGAATTTTGGAGTCCTCCCTGAATTTGTCTGGCATTGCAGTAATCTAAGTAATTACTTTCTGGATCAAAATTTAATGTGATTCCTTCTAGTTTTAAAACCTCAAATTTGTTCCTTATCTTAACTACATTCATTTCATCGGGTTGTTCATTATGAATTGGCTTCTGATTGAAAAGAAAGACTTGGAAAATATTAAGAACTGATTTTCTCCAATAATCTGTGCTCCGTCTTTAATTTTTAGGAAATAAAAGTTTGAAAATTATTTCACATTTCATTTATATTATTTGGTAAAATGAATCAGAAAACTATTTTGACTTTGTTTTTCAGACGATAAATCATGTCCAACTCTTTGTGACCCAGGAACTGCAGCATGCCAGGCTTCCCTGTCTTTCACTATCTCCCAGAGTTTGTTCAAACTCATGTCCATTGAGTCAGTGATGTCATCCAGCCATGTCATCCTCTGTCACCCCATTCTCCTCTTTATCTCACTCTCTCCCAGCATTAGGGTCTTTTCCAGTGAGTCACTTTTTTGCATCAGGTGGCCAGAGTATTGGAGCTTCAGCCTCAGCATCTGTCCTGCCAGTGAATATTCAGGGTTGATTTCCTTTAAGATTGACTGGTTTGATCTTTCTGTCCAAGAAACTGTCAAGAGTCTTCTATAGCAGGACAGTTCAAAAGCATCAGTTCTTTGACACTTCACCATTTTTAAGGTCCAATTCTCACATTCATACATGACTGGTGGTAAAACCATAGCATGGACTATATTGAACTTTTGTGCACGAAGTGATGACTCTGCTTTTCCATACACTGTCCAGGTGTGTCATAGCTTTTCTTCTAAGGTGCAAGTGTCTTTTAATTTCATGGCCGCAATCACTGTCCACAGTGATTTTGGAGCCCAAGAAAATGAAATCTGACACTGTTTCCAATTTTTCCCCATCTATTTGCTATGAAGTGATGGGACCAGATACCATAATCTTGGTTTTTGAATGTTAAGCTTTAAGCCAGCTTTTCCACTCTCCTCTTTCACCTTCATCAAGAGACTCTTTAGTTCCTCTTCACTTTCTTCCATTAAAGTGGTATCATATGCATATCTGAGATTGTTGATATTTCTCCTGGCAATCTTGATTCCCTTCATGAGTCATTTAGCCCAGCATTGCATGTGATGTACTCTGCATATAAGTTAAATAAACAGGGTGACAATATACAGTCTGGACGTACTCCTTTCCCAGTTTTGAACCAGTCTGTTGTTCCATGTCCAATTCTAACTGTTGCTGCTTGTCCTGCATATAGGTTTCTCAGGAAGCACTTAAGGTGGTCTGGTATTCCCATCTGTTTAAGAATATTCCACAGTTTGTTGTGATCAACACAGTCAAAGGCTTTAGCATAGTCAATGAAGCAGAAGTAGGTGTTTTTAAGGAATTCCCTTGTTTTTTCTGTGATCCTATATGTTGGCAATTTGATCCCTGGTTCCTCTGCCTTTTCTAACTTCAGCTTGTACATCTGGAAGTTCTCAGTTCATGGACTGCTGAAGCCTAGTTTTTTGAAGGATTTTAGCATAATCATGCTAGCATATAAAATGAGTGTAATTGTATGGTAATTTGAACAGTCTTTGGCATTGCCTTTCTTTGGCATTGGAATAAAAACTTAACCTTTTTCAGTCCTGTGGCCTCTGCTGAGTTTTCCAAATGTGGAAATGGAAATGGCATATTGAGTGCAGAACAATCACACCATCGTCTTTTAGGATTTGAAATAGCTCAGCTGGAATTCCATCACTTCCACTAACTTTGTTTGTAGCAATGCTTCCTAAGGCCTGCTTGACTTCATACTCCAGAATGTTTGGCTGTAGGTGAGTGACCACACCATCATGGTTATCTGGGTCATTAAGAGTTTTTTTGTACAGTTCTTTTGTGTATTCTTGCCACTTCTTAATCTCTTCTGCTTCTGTTAGCTTCTTGGTGTCTTTGTCCTTTATTGTGGCTGTCTTTGCATGAGATATTCCCTTGGTATCTCCAGTTTTCTTGATGAGATGTCTAGTCTTTCCCTTTCTATTGTTTTCCTCCATCTCTTTGCATTGGTCACTTAAGACTTTCTTTTCTCTCCTTGCTGTTCTCTGGAACTCTGCATTCATATGGGTATATCTTTCCTTTTCTCCTTTGCCTTTTGTCTCTCTTCTTTTCTCAGCTGTTTGTAAGGCCTCCTCAGACAACCACTTTCCCTTCTTGCATTTCTTTTTCTTGAGGATGGTTTTGGTCACCATCTCCTGTGCAATGTTACGAACCTCTGTTCATAGTTCTTCAGGCACTCTGTTTACCAGTATAACCTTCAGGGATATTTTAAATTTTTAACAATGAAATTTAGCCTCAACAATGATATCTTGAATGAATGATAGTTGACCTAATTTTTCTAATACATAACATTATATATTTTAAACATTTTTAAAAGCACAACCCACTTCATCATTTTGTTTTCACCTTTTAAAAAATAATATGATTACCTTAAATAACTCTTCACTTTCTTTTGGTATGGCCTGCTTCACACATATCTTTCTTTTTTATCCTCATTTGTAAAATAATCATTATTAATGCCATTAGTATTTTTAATTCATTTTATGTTTAAAATCTCCCATAGATTCTCATAGGATCAACAACTATTAGATTCTTTGAACAGAAGTGAATGAATACATCAAAATGCATTTATGTAATATTTTATAAATTGCTGAGAGTATCTTCTGAGTGGCACCATCCCTAATGAGTGTCTAAATGACAGAGATGAGTCATTGCAGCTGATTCTTTGGGAATGCTTCTTCTACATCTTCAGCTGTTTAGAACAAAGTTCTATGCAGGTTTCTCATATCTTATTTGAACAATATGAAGGTAAGTAGAAGTAGTATTTAATGTTTCTTCTACATTTTAATATTGAGAAACCTCTATCTAATCTAATCTGTAGTATCAAAAACAACTCAAGCACTTTGTGTGTTAAATTTGAATATGTAAATTAAACTGATCAAAAAAGTAACCCCTGTTAATAGACTAAACCCCAGAAAAAAATATCAGAAGTAGTTCATGATTGATTTCTCAAGTTAATTTTTTTTTTCTGGTTTGGTATTTAATTTTTCACAAAGATCTCTCATATATATGCTATTGCTGGACACTCAGTTTGTTACTGTGCTGATATTCACTCTATTGTGAAGACCAAATGTCACAATTTTGCAATATATGAATACACTCTCAGTTCAGTCACTCAGTTGTGTCCGACTCTGCAACCCCATGGACTGCAGCACACCATGCTTCTCTGTCCATTACCAACTCCCGAAGCTTGCTCAAACTCATGTTCATTGAGTTGGTGATGCCATCCAACCATCTCATCCTTGGTTACCCCTTCTCCTCCTGCCTTCAGTCTTTCCCAGCATCAGGTTCTTTTGCAGTGAGTCAGTTCTTCACATCAGGTGGCCAAAGCATTGGAGTTTCAGCTTCAGCATCAGTACTTCCGATGAATATTCAGGACTGATTTCCTTGAAGATGGACTGGTTGGATCTCCTTGCAGTCCAAGGGACTCTCAAGAGTCTTCTCCAACACCACAGTTCAAAAGCATCAATTCTTCAGTGCTCAGCTTTCTTCACAGTCCAACTCTCACATCCACACATGACTATTGGAAAAACATAGCCTTGACTAGACAGATGTTTGTTGGCAAAGTAATGTCTCTGCTTTTTAATATGCTGTCCAGGTTGATCATAGTTTTTCTTCCAAGGAGCAAGTGTCTTTTAATTTCATGTCTGCAGTTACCATCTGCAGTGATTTTGGAGCCAAAGAAAATAAAGTCTCTCACTGTCTCCATTGTTTCCCCATCTATGTGCCATGAAGTGATGGGACCAGATGCCATGAACTTAGTTTTTTGAATGCTGAGTTTTAAGCCAGTTTTTTCACTCTCCTCTTTAACTGTAATCAGGAAGCTCTTTAGGTCTTCTTCACTTTCTGCCATGAGGGTGGTATCATCTGCATATATGAGGTTATTGCTATTTCTCTTGGCAATCTTGATTCCAGCTTGTGCTTCTTCCAGCCCTGCATTTCTCATGATGTACTCTGCATAGAAGTTAAATAAGAAGAGTGACAATATACAGCCTTGACGTACTCCTTTCCCAATTTGGAACCAGTCTATTGTTCCATGTCCAGTTCTAACTGTTGGTTCTTGACCTGCATACAGATTTCTCAGGAGGCAGGTCAGGTGGTCTGATACTCCCTTCTCTTTAAGAATTATCAATTGTACATTAAATTTTTGTCTCTTAAAAAAAAAAGAATTATCCACGTTTTGTTATGATCCATGCAGGCAAAGGCTTTGTCAATAGTCAGTAAAGCAGAAGTAGATGTTTTTCTGGAACTCTCTTGCTTTTTTGATGATCCAATGGATGTTGGCAATTTGATCTCTGGTCCCTCTGCCTTTTCTTAATCCAGCTTGAACATCTGGAAGTTCTCGATTCATGTACTGTTGAGATTGGCTTGGACAATTTTTAGCATTACTTTGCTAGTGTGTGAGATGAGTGCAGTGGTGTGGTAGTTTGAACATTCTTTGGCATTGCCTTTCTTTGGGACTGGAATCAAAACTGACCTTTTCCAGTCCTGTAATCACTTCTGAGTTTTCCATATTTGCTGGCATATTGAGTACAGCATTTTCACAGTATCATCTTTTAGGATTTGAAATAGCTCAACTGGAATTCCATCACCTCCACTAGCTTTGTTTGTAGTGATGGTTCCTAAGGCCCCCTTGACTTCGCATTCAACAATGTCTGGCTCTAGGTGAGTGATCACACCATTGTGGTTATCTGGGTCATGAAGATCTTTTTGTATAGTTCTTCTGTGTATTCTTGCCACCTCTTCTTAATATTTTCTGCTTCTGTTAGGTCCATACCATTTCTGTCCTTTATTGTGCCCATCTTTGCATGAAATGTTCCCTTGGTATCTCTAATTTTCTTAAAGAGATCTCTAGTCTTTTCCATTATATTGTTTTCCTCTATTTCTTTGCACTGATCACTGAGGCAAGCTTTCTTATCTCTCCTTGCTATTCTTTAGAACATTTCATTCAGATAGGTAGATTTTTCCTTTTCTCCTTTGCCTTTAGTGTCTCTCCTTTTCTCAGCTATTTGTCAGGTGTCCTCAGACAACCATTTTTCTTTTTGCATTTCTTTTTCTTGGGGATTGTCTTGATCCCTGCTTCCTGTACAATGTCATGAACCTCCATCCATAGTTCTTCAGACATTCTGTCTATCAGATCTAATCCCTTGAATCTATTTTTCACTTCTGGTGTATAATTATAAAGGATTTGATTTAGGTCACATGTGAATGGTGTCGGAGTTTTCCCTACTTTCTTCAATTTAAGTCTGAATTTGGCAATAAGGAATTCATGATCTGAGCCAGTCAGCTCCTGGTCTTGTTTTACTGACTGTATAGGGCTTCTCCATGTTTGGCTACAAAGACAATAATCAATCTGATTTTGGTATTGACCCTCTGGTGATGTCCATGTGTAGAGTCTTCTCTTGTGTTGTTGGAAGAGGGTGTTTGCTATGACCAGTGCATTCTCTTGGCAAACCTCTATTAGCCTTTGCCCTGCTTTGTTTTGTACTCCAAGGCCAAATTTGCCTGTTACTCCAGGTAGCTCTTGACGTCCTACTTTTTCAATCCAGTCCCCTATAATGAAAAGGACATCTTTTATGGGTGTTAGTTCTAGAAGGTCTTGTAGGTATTCATAGAACCGTTCAACTTCAGCTTCTTCAGCATTAGTGATTGGGGCACAGACTTGGATCACTGTGATATTGAATGGTTTACCTTGGAAACGAACAGAGATCATTTTGTCATTTTTGATATTGCACCCAAGTTCTGCATTTTGGACTCTTTTGTTGACTATGAGGGCTACTCTATTTTTTCTAAGGATTCTTGCCCGCAGTAGTTGATCTAATGGCCATTTGAATTAAATTCACCCATGCCAGTCCATTTTAGTTCACTGATTGCGAAAAGGCCAATGTTCGCTCTTGCCGTCTCCTGTTTGACCACTTCAAATTTACCTTGATTCATGGACCTAACATTCCAGGTTCCTATGAAATATCGTTCTTTAAGCTTCGGATTTTACTTCCATCACCAGTCACACCCTCAACTGGGCGTTGTTTTTGCTTCATCTATGTCTCTTCATTCTTTCTGGAGTTATTTCTCCACTCTTCTCCAGTAGCATATTGGGTGCTTACTTCCTGGGGAGTTCATTTTTCAGTGTCATATCTTTTTGCCTTTTCATACTGTTCATGGGGTTCTCAAGGCGAGAATACTGAGGTAGTTTGCCATTCCCTTCTCCAGTGGACCATGTTTTGCCAGAACTCTTCCCATGAGCTGTCTGTTCTGGGTGGCCCTACACAGTCTGGCTCATAGTTTCATTGAGCTAGACAAGGGTGTGGTCCGTGTGATCAGTTTGATTAGTTTTCTGTGAATGTGGTTTTCATTCTGTCTGCCCTCTGACAGACAAGGATAAGGGAATGAATACATTCTACAACTGATAATTTAAGAAATGATCCATTAATAATGCATTTTGTTAATATAATGCAGGTATACTAAGCTCTGACTATACTTCCAGATCTGTATTAGGTATCATATGATATATAAATGGTATGGCCTTTGTCTGAAGCAGCTGTTCTCTATGAGAAGAGAAAATGTATTAATCTAGAATACAACATAGGCAATGTCAGTAATTGAATGTGGAATATAACATAGGGTCTGGGAGATGGTGAAGGACAGGGGAGCCTGGAATGCTGTAATGCGTGGGGTCACAAAGAATCAAATACAACTGAGCAACTGAACCACAGTGTCAATAATAATAGCTATAAGGCAGCCCAGTGTTTAGATACAGAGCAGGTAAGAACTATGTTGTATCTGACTTGGTGAGGCAAGCAGCAGAACTTGAATTGCATGTGCAAGAAGAGATATGCTTTGTATAGATAGAAGGTGAGGGTGGAGAACATTTTAGGCTGGAAATTAGTATGAATGAGAGCAGAGTGATAAGAATGTGGGTGACAGAGCTGTTTGCATTAGTTCCCTTGAAGCAGAATATATAAGTACGTGTGTGTGTGTGTGTGTGTGTGTGTGTGTGTATATATATATGTATGTATGGAAGAAGGTAGGAGTATAGTGGAATATTGGAAAGAGTCCATGGATGCTTTTGGAAACTAGGAGGGCAGTTGGATCTTGAATTTCATTCTGAACCTTATTCTATAGATAGTTCTAAGCCTCTAAAGACTTCTGAGCTAAACAGCTGCTTTATATAAAGTAGGTTTTTTTATAATATTAATCTGACAATGTTTTGCAGATTGCTTTAGAAAAGGAAGAAAAGAAAGCTCAGTGAGGAAAGTATTCAATAATTCAGGCACAATAATAGATTCAGACCAAAAATAGCATGGTGGAATGGAAAAGATGAAAGTTCTAAATGGTGATTTTAGATTTTTCAGTTCAAGGCAAGCAGAGAGCTATCTTGTAAAATTTGTCTGCTCTTTTTAAAGGTAAATTTTCCACCTTCTTTCTACCAATATGCCTGTTTATATTCTGACCTGATATTCTGATAGTGAATGTATTTTGGGATTGTTCTTTGTGTCTTTCATTCTTATTACAAAGAACTAGTCCAGTGATGATGCCTGTAAATCTCTTAGCCAATCTGAGGACAAAGAAACTAGCTTGGCTGAAGAAAAATAGACCTGTCTATCTGAATGTTGTGAAATACTCTATTTTAAGTGATTTTCAAACCTATTGGGCCACACATATTATAGTCTACCTCTGAGTTTATGAGATTCAAGAACTCTAAAGTGTTCCATCTCAAATTTACCCTATTTTATGAGTAACTATGGACAAGTCTATGGTTTTTCCTGTGGTCATGTATGGACTGTGAAGAAGGCTGAGTGCTGAAGAATTGATGCTTTTGAACTGTGGTGTTGGAGAAGACTCTTGAGAGTCCCTTGCACTGCAAGGAGATCCAACCACTCCATTCTGAAGGAGATCAGCCCTGGGATTTCTTTGGAAGGAATGATGCTAAAGCTGAAATTCCAGTACTTTGGCCACCTCATGCGAAGAGTTGACTCATTGGAAAAGACTCTGATGCTGGGAGGGATTGGGGGCAGGAGGAGAAGGGGACGACAGAGGATGAGATGGCTGGATGGCATCACTGACTTGATGGACGTGAGTCTGAGTGAACTCCGGGAGTTGGTGATGGACAGGGAGGCCTGGCGTGCTGCAGTTCATGGGGTTGCAAAGAGTCGGACACAACTGAGCGACTGAACTGAACTGAACTGATGGACAAGTCATTTAACCTCTGGTTTTTCTCATTTCTAAAATGACATGAGCAAAATATCCTAAGAAAACTGAATGTGATAGCATATATAGAGTACTTCACACAGAGCCGTATTAAGTTCTCAATAATTATTAGCAATTATTACCTTTCAGAAAAGCATTTTTTTTTTTTTATGTGAAACTAACTATCATAGTTTCCCTTGTTTGTGGTTTTGCTTCCAAGGCCTCAGTTACCTCTGATAACTGCAGTCTGAAAATACTAAATGGAAAATTCCAGAAACAAACCATTCACAAGTTTTAAATTTCCCACAGTTCTGAGCAGAGTGATGGATTCTTTCATTGTCTGGCTCTAACCTGCTTGGGACATGAATCATCCATTTGTCCATATCTCTGTCCATTAGCTACTTAGAAGCCACCATCTGGTTATTAGAACAAGTGTTATGACAGTAAAGTTCAAGTCACCCTTATTTTACTAAATAATGGCCCCAGAGCATGAGAGTTGTGATCCTAGCAGTTCACACTGTGGTTCCAGCCTAAAATATCCTCCATCTCACTGTTCATCTACATAAAGCTTAAATTTCTTACACATGCAATTCAGGTCCTGCTGCTTGCCTCACAATAAAATATTTTGTGCGTGAGAGAGACCATATTCAAAAAGTAATAGTACTTTTTATTACTATTGTTACAGTATTTAGTTATAATTTTTTATTAATATCTTGTTATTATTTATTGTTGTCAGTCTCTTACAGTGTATAATTTATAAGTTAAAAATTATCATAGGTATGTATGTATAGGAAAAAACATAGTCTACATAGGGTTCGGTACTCTCCACTGTTTCAGAAATCCACTGGAGGTCTTGAGATATATCCTCAGCAGATAAGAAACTAGTGTACAATTCATGATAAGTGTGTAATTACTGATGACCACATTGAGTTTCAGTGTCTAAATTACTTTTAAACCATTTTTTCAGTTACTTCAGTAGCAATGACTTGTCAATATCACTTTATTTTGATGTAATCTTGATATAGTATGTGCTAATGATCATTGATTCAAATTAACAATAGGATATGGAGATAATGTTTGGCTCAGTTCATGAAACTTTCATTGAAAACTGTACTGTGTTAAACATCTGTTGTTGTTTTTGACCTCAAGGAGATTGTGGGCAAGTAAATAGACACATGTGTAAATAACATAATTGCAGTGTAGTGTCATATAAATATAGGCATAAGGAACAGGATTAGCGCAATTGATTATCTTGGGGAACGAAAATAACTTAGCAAAAGAGTGACATACAATTTAGGCTTTTTAGCTATCAATCTATTGAATGTCATAATTAGACTTGTTTTATAGGGTATTGTGGGTAGAAGTTGGAGAGAAAGTGCATTTGTAAAGCATGATTATCTAGGAAATGTGATGCATTCATAGTGCTCTATTTCCAAAGTGCTAAAGCAAAAATCTATAGTTAGGGCAATAAAAAGAATAAGACTTCAGGTCAAAAGGCAAGATCTAGACTAGCGCTGTCCGTTAGAAATGTCAACCACATATGTAAGTAAGTTTTCTAATAGCTAGATTAAAAATATGGATAAGCAAAATTAATTTTATAACATATTTTATTTAAGCCAATATATCTAAAATATTCCCAGGTGGTACAGTGGTAGAGAATCTGCCTGCCAAAGCAGGAGACATGAGTTCAACCCCTGGGTTGAGAAGGTCCCCTGGAGAAGAAAACAGCAGCACAATCCAGTATTCTTGCCTGGAAAATTCTATGGATACAGGAGCCTGGCAGGCTACAGTACATGGGGTTGCAAAGAGCTGAACACAATTGAGATCACACAGAGAAATCTAAAATATTGCCATTTCAACTTGGTAATTCATATAAATAATGGGATCGTTTGCCCTTATAACAATACAGAGTTTAAAAATCCATATGTATGTAGCATTTACAGCACATTTCAAATTGAACAAGTCATATTTCAAGAACTTAATAGTCATATGAGGTTAATGACCTCTTTGTTGAAGAGTACAGGACAGACTCAGACAATGAAGAGCTTGAACACCCTATTGAAGAATTTAGACTATTGACCTTTATTAATATGTAAAGTCTATTCATCTGATCAGTGTTAGAATTATATTTTCTCTAGTTATTGAGGATGTTGATGGCTAGCAAAAATATTTGTCCAAGAGACATGAAACTAACTATTTGCTTTCTGCTGTTGATCAATCAACACTAATCAGGAAAGAAGAGAAGACAAAGTCATACTTAAGGACAAAATGGGATTTTTACTCCAGTTCTCTATAGAGGACACAGGGAGCTTGGCTGAACCTCCTCTGTGTGTGTGTGTGTGTGTGTGTGTGTGTGTGTGTGTGTTAGTTGCTCAGTCGTGTCTGACTCTTTGCAACCCTATGGACTGTAGCCCACCAGACTCCTCTATCCATGGGATTCTCCAGGCAAGAATACTGGAATAGGTTGCCATTCCCTTCTCCAGGGAATCTTCCCCACTCAGGGATTGAACCTGGGTCTCCTGCATTGTTGCGACCTCATGGAGATTACCAAAACCAAGTCATCCTGAATGATCTGAAAGTAAAGCAGCCTCAAAAGTCAGTTTAAGTACTTCCACATCAGAACTCAGACTTAGATCTTACTATTCTACAATGAGAAGAGGATAGGCACACACTCTAACAGGAAGTGCTGAAGGAAAGGATCATGTGAGAGAGAGTTGGTATTTGTGGCGAGGAGTGAGCTCTTTTTAGGTTGTTGTTAGGGTCCTAGTCTTGAGAGAAAACATCTTAAGTGAGGAAGATTAATGTCTTAAATGAGAAAAATACTAGAGTCCCCCTGATAGCTTACCATTTAACCCGTATGTCCCAGACCACTTAACTCTTCAGTCCTAATGTGTGGAGAGAAAAGTAGTTCTAAGAACCACACCATGTGTCTTTCAACTTGTTACCTGACATGATGGCTTCTAGCTTAGCACAATGGCCAATAAATTGTCATTAGTTAGACACCGTGAAGTATAGTGCCTGTGCTCACAGAGATGGGATTTCTTGACCCATTACTGGGAAAGAAGTGTTGAGCTCTTCATGAAGGATGTTTAAACTCCACCGTAGGGGCCAATGTAAGTTTCTAGACATATTTCTGAATACTCAAATAATTTAGAATTAAATATTTCTTGGCTTCAAAGGGTGAGAAGAGCATTATTATTTTTTTTTTATTTTGTTTTACCAAATGTTGTAGCATACTGATTATAAGCTGGGAAGGTCATACATCTCGTTTGGCATGTAATAGTTTTAGTTATTTCCAATGCTGGCCCCATCTCCCCAGTATTCTATTTAGTTTTTCATTTATCACTTTAAAAGTAGTAAGTTATTACTAGCAGTTGCATTAAAATAAACCAGAATGAAGTTATTATTCTTTGACTTTATACTTCTAGCTTCTGTCATAGTTCCATCTAGTAGTGTTTGATATACATGTATAGTAAATAAAATTTTTAGCTTTAACAGGTCATGAAATCTTAAAGAACAGCAGTAACCCTTTCTTGCCCCAAACCTTTACAGAATTAATCAAACATATCTCTCTGAGTTATTGGCTGGTAGGTAATTGCTGATAAACTGAAATGTGTATTGATAGGAAAATCTAGGGAGCAGTCTATTTTTCTGGTTTTATTTGATAATGGAAAAAAATACTCTGTAGCTTATGCCAGCCACTTTGTGCTAAAGCCAGTTGTGCTGTGACCTCAAGATGCACGAGGCCTCCAGGCAACCAGTTAGCAGAATCAGTGGAAAATTATAGGCTACTTGTATGTGAAATATGTACAGGATATAGAGGATGAGTAGTTCAGCCATAGAGTTTATAGACAGTTTGAAATATAGTAGTTTTGTAATGGAAACCTACATTATTTGTTTTTTATCTTTTTGAAAGATATTATTTAAAGCAGTAATGAGCTCAAAAATTGAAAATGCTGGAAAAATAAAAAAGGAGTACTATATTTGCACTTCTCAAGAAAGTTGATTAATGCTAAATTGACAAATAATTTGTCAACATTTACTGTTCTTTGAGGGTTGTGGTGATGTCAGTGAACACAAGAAACAAATCTGCTGAATAAGCCTTTGCATCTACTTCAAAAATTAATAATTATTTTAAGAAGATTTCCAAGAGAACAATTTTACACATGGAGCTGCAGGAAGTACATTTTGTATCACAGTATTATTTTTCATTTTGATCAAAGAGTTGTTTTTATAAATGTCACTAATTTTTAATTTTAGGTTTTCTTGTGTGTGTTTGAAAATCATTAGCATGTCAGTTCTATTAGAGGAAATATTTGGCAGCATTAAATGATGTCAGTATTATTTCAGTCATCTGATTCCAAAGAGGAAAGAAATCCCTAAAATAAATCAGTTTTTAATTCAATTCATAGAGTCCAAGTAATATTTTAAAACTTAATTTAATAAAAGGTGAAATATGTGGCAATTATGTAGATGCTGGGCCTTCCAGATGGCGCTAGTGGAGAAGAACCCGCCTGCCAATGCAGATGACACAAGAGATACTGGTTCAGTCCCTGGGTTGGGAAGAGCCCCTGGAGGAGAGCATGACAAGCCACTTCAGTATCCTTGCCTGGACAGAGGAGCCTGGTGGGCTGTAGTCCATAGCGTTGCAAAGAGTCGGACACAGCTGAAGCGAATTAGAATGCACATGTAGATGCTATTGCTAAGTTTTGAAAATGAAACTTCTAAATTTTGATTGTGTTTGTTTTGAAATTTTGGGAAACTTTAACTAATGAGTAGAGTGCCAAAATTTTTCAAATTTTGAAGTTTTAGTCAATTGAAGTTATTGAGAAAAAACTAACAGGAATATATTGAAATATATCCTTACAAAAACAAGGAGAATGGAATCAATTAAGAACAGGGAGCAAAGTATAACATTTAATAGTAAAATTACATAATTATTCTCTGTGATATATCTTGACTTTGGGGAAAATGTATGAATAAAGCTCATAGTTTTAATTGGATTCATCTCTATTCTGAAAAAGTCTTTTGTGGCAACTAAATTTTGCTAAATATTCAAATTAGTCATAAATAAAAATAATTTAATGATTTTAGACTTGTAAACATATTTTTAAAAAATTCTCTGAATGAAGGTATGTGTGACAATATTTGAGCTAAAATTTTTATGCATTTTAACTAAAAATTGAGTTGAGAATATTCTTTTTGCAAGATTTGCTCTGCATTTGCCAGTTATCTCAGGGCCTATTGTGAATGAATTTACAATAAAAACTCTTATGCTGTATATAGAGAGTCAACTGAAGATGTCAACAGACAATTTCAAACTCATTAACCATAAATTGGGTATATCTTTCCTTTTCTCCTTTGCTTTTCACTTCCCGTCTTTTCACAGCTATTTGTAAGGCCTCCTCAGACAGCCATTTTGCTTTTTTGCATTTCTTTTTGTTGGGGATGGTCTTGATTCCTGTTTCCTGTACAATGTCATGAACCTCCATTCATAGTTCATCAGGCACTCTGTCTATCAGATCTAGTCCCTTAAATCTATTTCTCACTTCCACTGTATAGTCATAAGGGATTTGATTTAGGTCATACCTGCATGGTCTAGAGGTTTTCTCTACTTTTTTCAATTTCAGTCTGAATTTGGCAATAAGGAGTTCATTATCCAAGCCACAGTCAGCTCCCGGTCTTGTTTTTGCTGACTGTATAGAGTTTCTCCCTCTTTGGCTGCAAAGAATATAATCAATCTGATTTTGGTGTCAACCATCTGATGATGTCCATGTGTAGAGTCTTCTCTTGTGTTGTTGGAATAAGGTGTTTGCTATAACCAGTGTGTTCTCTTGGCAGAACTCTATTAGCATTTGCCCTGCTTCATTCTGTACTCCAAGGCCAAATTTGCCTGTTACTCCAGGTGTTTCTTGACTTCCTACTTTTGTATTGCAGTCCCCTATAATGAAAAGGAAATCTTTTTTGGGTGTTAGTTCTAGAAGGTCTTGTAGGTCTTCATAGAACTGTTCAGCTTCTTCAGTGTTGTTGGTTGGGGCATAGACCTGAGTTACCGTGATATTGAATGGTTTGCCTTGGAAATGAACAGAGATCATTCTGTTGTTTTTGAGATTGCATCCAAGTACTGCATTTCAGACTCTTTTGTTGACTGAGATGGCTACTCCATTTCTTCTAATGGATTCCTGCCCACAGTAGTAGATATAATGGTCATCTGAATTAAATTTACCCATTCCAGTCCATTTTAGTTCTCTGATTCCTAGAATGTTGATATTCACTCTTGTCATCTCCTGTTAGACCACTTCCAATTTGCCTTGATTCATGGACCTAACATTCCAGGTTCCTATGCAATATTGCTCTTTACAACATCGAATCTTGCTTCTATCACCAGTACCATTCACAAATGGGTGTTGTTTTCGCTTTGGCTCCATCCCTTCATGCTTTCTGGAGTTATTTCTCCACTGATCTCCAGTAGCATATTGGGCACCTACTGACCTGGGGAGTTCATCTTTCAGTGTCCTGTCATTTTGCCTTTTCATGCTGTTCATGGGGTTCTCAAAGCAAGAATATGGAAGTGGTTTGCCATTCCCTTCTCCAGTGGGAGAAGTTCATGAGAAACACTGGGCTGGAGGAAGCACAAGCTGGAATCAAGATTACCAGGAGAAATATCAATAACCTCAGATATGCAGATGACACCACCCTTATGGCAAAAAGTGGAGAAGAACTAAAGAGCCTCTTAATGAAAGTGAAAGTGGAGAGTGAAAAAGTTGGCTTCAAGCTCAACATTCAGAAAACTAAGATCATGGCATCCAGTCCCATCACTTCATGGCAGATAGATGGGGAAACAGTGGAAACAGTGTCAGACTTTATTTTTCTGGGTTCCAAAATCACTGCAGATGGTGACTGCAGCCATGAAATTAAAAGATGCTTACTCCTTGGAAGGAAAGTTGTAACCAACCTAGATAGCATATTAAAAAGCAGAAAAAAAAAAAAAGAAAAAAAAAAGCAGAGACATTACTTTGCCAACAAAGGTCCGTCTAGTCAAGGCTATGGTTTTTCCAGTAGTCACGTATGGATGTGAGAGTTGGACTATAAAGAAAGCTGAGCACCGAAGAATTGATGCTTTTGAACTGTGATATTGGATAAGATTCTTGAGAGTCCCTTGGACTGCAAGGAAATTCAACCAGTCCATCAAAAAGGAGATCAGTCCTGGGTGTTCATTGGAAGGAATGATGCTAAAGCTGAAACTCCAGTACTTTGGCCACCTCATGCGAAGAGTTGACTCATTGGAAAAGACTCTGATGCTGGGAGGGATTGGGGGCAGGAGGAGAAGGGGACGACAGAGGATGAGATGGCTGGATGGCATCATTGACTCGATGGACATGAGTCTGAGTGAACTCCGGGAATTAGTGATGGACAGGGAGGCCTGGCGTGCTGCGATTCATGGGGTCGCAAAGAGTTGGACACGACTGAGTGACTGAACTGAACTGACTGAACCATAAAATGAATCGTTGAGAAAGATTAGACCAATTTGATGAAAAATTTAAAATGGGAAAACAATATTAAAAATAAATTCTTAGGAAAAAAATCCATATGTTACAGTGTTAAGAGAGAGAGAGCCAAGGAATTGACTCAGAAGCACTGTGACAAAATGCCAAGATTATTTTGATTATATGTTTTAAAAATAAATTTTTGATTAATATAAATAGTACTTTGTTATAGTATTTACTATTTATATGAATATAACATTTTATGTTACTTTCATTTTAGAAAATTTTATCAAATGCATCATTGTATGTCTATCAACATCATAAAACTATTTTTCTATGAAAAATATGTATAACATCGAACAGTTTTTATTACTTTCAGTGCATCCTTTTACTTTCAAAACTTTTCAAAAGACAGAAATCTCTAGAGTCCAGCTTCCTGAGCCTAATATCATGCTCTGCCTCTGACTGTGTTTGAGATTTCAGTAAACTATTTGAAGTTACTCCATTTCTTTATTGGTAAAAATGGAGATATGAAACACAAATTTCCTAGGGTTGTGAGGATTAAATTAGTGACTAATTGAATGTTATCATCATCATCACTATCCTCATTGTCTTCAAAATTCTTATGAAGGTGGCAGAATTTTATAATTTACTTGAAATTAATATCAACAAAGGGTCCAGTGTATATGGCAAAAAGAGAGAGAGAAAGGAAAAGAATGTTAGGAAAAATAAGTTACAAATAAAATATGGAAAAATAATTTGGCACTTTTTATAACAGGCTAGTGTTTTTCAGAAATATTAATGCTTTTATTTAAATGTGTAAATGGGGTTATTTTTTTCTCTGTGTGTGCTAGACGAATGTTTTTATGTCAAAATTATCAATAACTATGATAGATACATCGTATCTATCTTACAATGCTGTAAGATAATTCCAATACTCAAATTATTACTTTAAAGTATTGTTTATTAGAATAAAGAAGAAAAATAGCAAATCACACATGGCATTTTATAGTCTCTGGCTAAAAAAGGGGATTGCTTGAATAATAGAGACTTTGGGAATAGTTAACTCTTCCTGAAAAGAGGCACATGATTATAGAAGTTATATGTCTTTCTTGAACATGTTACAGTTAAATAAAAGAATGTTTGTAGTAGAAAGGAATACTTTGCAAATTTTTCCTTGTGTAGATGTCTCAATTCAAAGTAACTTTCTTTTCACTTAGTTCTATTTCTCTTTTTCTGTTAATAAATAAAATGGTATTTATATTTTACAACTGTAATTAAGATTTACTAGTTTTATGTTTTATTTTACAAATCTAACTTACATGAGCTGACTTTTAGATTGAGATCTTAATAAAAATCTTTAAATAATTAGTGTTCAAAGCAAAAGTATAAATAAAATTACTATTAATTAGAATGCTTACTTTATTCCTTTATGCTTGCTTTGCTTCAGTCCTGTCCGACTCTTTGCAGCCTTATGGACTGTAGCCCACCAGGCTCCTCTGTCTGTGGGATTCTCCAGGCAAGCATACTGGAGTGGGTTGTCATACCCTCCTCCAGCAGATCTTCCCATCCCAGGGATTGAACCAATGTCTCTTGTGTTGCCTGCATTGGCAGGCGGGTTCTTTACCACTAGCACCACCTGGGAAACATTCCTTTATGGACAGATACAAATTTGGACTTTAGCCATGAATTTTTATACAGAAGAGACAGTTTTAGAGAAACATAATACAAATTATTTATAAATCTATAGTAAAATACGGCTTTCCCTGATAGAACTGCCAGATTGTGTGTGTGTGTGTGTGTGTATGATAGCCTGCCAAATTTGAATGTTAGAAAAACAACTTGTAATTTTTTAAGTATGTTCCAAGTATTGAATGGGACATATTCATATTAAAACATTGTTTATCTGAAATTTAAATTTAACTGGCCTTCTTGTATTTTTCTGGTAACTCTGCTTTCTTCATCCTGTAGATTTATATATGTACATATGTGTATATATATATATATCAGAGAAGGCAGTGGCACCCCACTCCAGTACTCTTGCCTGGAGAATCCCATGGATGGAGGAGCCTGGTGGGTTGCAGTCCATGGGGTCGCTAAGAGTTGGACACGACTGAGCGACTTCCCTTTCACTTTTCACTTTCATGCATTGGAGAAGGAAATGGCAACCCACTCCAGTGTTCTTGCCTGGAGAATCCCAGGGACGGGGGAGCCTGGTGGGCTGCCGTCTGTGGGGTCGCACAGAGTTGGACATGACTGAAGCGACTCAGCAGCAGCAGCATATACATATATATATATATATATATATGTATACACATATATACATACATATATGTGTGTATTTATTCAGATACTTTGGATTTCTTACTTGGAAATCTCTTTTTTTTTTACTTGAAATATAGTTAATTTAGAATGCTGTGTTAGTGTCAGGTATACAGTGATCTGATTCAGTTATTTATATATATATGTATGTATATATATATATATTTTTTTTTTTCAGATTCTTTTCCAGTATAGGTTATTACATAATACGGAATATAGTTTCTTGTGCTATACAGTAGGTCCTTGCTGTTTGTCTGTTCTAATATAGTAATGTGTATCTGTTAATTTCAAACTCCTAATTTATCCCCTGTGCCCCGTTCTTCTTTGGTAACCATAAGGTCATTTTCTATGTCTGTGAGTCTATTTTTGGTTTGTAAATTAATTTGTATCATTTTTTTTATGTTCCACATACAGCTGATATTATCTAATATTTATCTTTCTCTTTCTCTTTCTGACTTACTTCACTTAGTATGATAATCTCTAAGCCCATCCATGTTGCTGCAAATAGCATTATTTCATTCTTTTTTGTGACTGAGTAATATTCCATCATATTTATTAATACATACCACATCTCCTTTACTATTCATCTGTCAATGGACATTTAGGTTATTTCCATGGCTTGGCTATTGTGGATAGTACTGCTGTGATCATAGGGGTGAATATAACTTTTTGAATTACATTTTTGTCCAGTTATATTTCTAGGAGTGGGATTGCTGATTCATATGGCAAATCTGTTTCTAGGTTTTTGAGGAACTTCCTTATTGTTCTTTATAATGGCTGCACCAATTTACATTCCCACCAAAAGTCTAGGATGGGGATGGTTCCCTTTTCTACACCCTCTATAGCATTTCTTATTTATAGACATTTTGATAATGGCTCTTCTGACCAGTGTGAGGTGATTGTACTTTTGTACATCATTGTACTTTTGATTGGCATTTCTCTAGTAATGAGTGATATTAAGCATATTTTCATGTGTTTGTTGGCCATCTGTAGGTTTTCTTTGAAGAAATTTCTATTTAGGTCTTCTGCCCATGTTTTTATTGGGTTGGATTTTTGTTTGTTTTCACTTTGATATTGAGCTATAGAAGCTGTTTGCATATTGTGGAAGTTAATTCTTTGTTGGTCACATTGTTTTCAAATATTTTCTCCAGTCCATAGGTTGTTTTTTCCATTTTATTTATGGTTTCCATTGTTGTGCAAAAGGTTTCCATTTAATTACACCACATATGTTTATTTTGCTTTTATTTCTGTTACTCTAGGAGACAGACTCCAAAATATATTGCTGTGATTTGTAAAAAAAAGGGTGCTCTAAGTTTTCCTAAAGTATTTGGTCTTACATTTAGGCCTTTAATCCATTTTGAGTTTATTTTTGTATATTGTGTTAGGAAATGTTTTAATTTCATATTTTTACATGTCACTATGCCAGCAAATTTGGAAAACTCAGCAGTGGCCACAGGACTGGAAAAGGTCAGTTTTAATTCCAATCCCAAAGAAAGGCAATGACAAAAAATGGTCGAACTACCGCACAATTGGACTCACCTCACATGCTAGTAGGGTAATGTTCAAAATTCTCCAAGCCAGGCTTCAACAGTACATGAACCATGAACTTCTAGATGCTCAACCTGGATTTAGAAAAGGCAGAGAAACCAGAGATCAGATTGCCAGCATCTGCTGGATCATCAAAAAACCAAGAGAGTTCCAGAAAAACATCTATATCTGCATTATTGACTATGCCAAAGCCTTTGATTGTGTGAATCACAACAAACTGTGGAAAATTCTTAAAGAGATGGGAATACCAGACTAACTGACCTGCCTCTTCATAAATCTGTATGCAAGTCAAGAAGCAACAGTGAGAACTAGACGAGGAACAACAGACTGGTTCCAAATCAGGAAAGGAGTTTGTGAAGGCTGTATATTGTCACCCTGCTTCTTTAACTTATGCTCAGAGTACATCATGAGAAATGCTGGGCTGGATGAAGCACAAGCTGGAATCAAGATTGCCAGGAGAAATATCAATAACTTCAGATATGCAGATGATACCACTCTTACGGCAGAAAGTGAAGGAAAACTAAAGAGCCTCTTAATGAAAGTGAAAGAGGAGAGTGAAAAAGTTGGCTTAAAACTCAACATTCAGAAAACTAAGATCATGGTATCTGGTCTCATCACTTCATAACAAATAGATGGGGAAACTGAAAACAGTGACAGACTGTGTTTTTCTGGGCTCCAAAATAGCTGCAGATAGTGACTGCAGCCATGAAATTAAAAGACGCTTGATCCTTGGAAGGAAAGTTATAACCTAGACAGCCTATTAAAAAGCAGAGACATTATTTTGCCAACAAAGGTCCGTCTAGTCAAGGCTATGGTTTTTCCAGTGGTCATGTATGGATGTGAGAGTTTGACTGTAAAGAAAGCTGAGTGCCAAAGAACTGATACTTTTGAATTGTGGTGTTGGAGAAGACTCTTGAGGGTCCCTTGGACTGCAAGGAGATCCAACCAGTCCATCCAAAAGGAGATCAGTCCTGAATATTCATTAGAAGGACTGATGTTGAAGCTGAAACTCCAGTACTTTGGCCACCTAATGCAAAGAGCTGACTCATTTGAAAAGACCCTGCTGCTGGGAAAGATTGAAGGCGGGAGGAAAAGGGGACGACAGAGGATGAAATGGTTGGATGGCATCACTGACTCAATGGACATGAGTTTGTGTACACTCTGGGAGTTGGTGATGGACAGGGAGGCCTGACGTGCTGCAGTCCATGGGGTCTCAAAGAGTCGGACATGACTGAGCGACTGAACTGAACTGAACTGTCCAGTTTTCCAGTAGCACTTACTTAAAAGACTGTCTTTTCTTCATTGTATAATCTTGCTTCCTTCGTTGTAGATTAATTGACCATAAGTGTGTGGATTTATTCCTGGGCTTTCTATCCTGTTCCATAGATCTGTGTGGCTGTTTTTGTGCGAGCACCATACTGTCTTGATTACTGTAGCTTTGTGTCACAGTCTGAAGTCACGGAGTAATTTCTCCAGCTCTCTTTTTCTTTCCTCAGATTATTTTGGCCATTCAAGGTCTTTTGTGTTTCCATACTAATTTTAAAATAATTTGTTCTAATCCTGTAGAAAATGCCATTGGTAATTTGGTAGAAACTGCATGACATCTATAGATTGCCTTGAATATTATGGTCATTTTAACAATATTGATTCTTCCGAATCAAAAAAAAACTGTATTTCTTTCCATCTGTATCATCTTCAGTTTCTTTAATCAGTGTCTCTAGAGTACAGGTCTTTTGCTTCCTTAGGTAGATTTATTCCTAGGTATTATATTCTTTTTGATGTGATGGTAAATGAGATTATTTTCTTAATTTCTCTTTCTGGTATTTAGTTGTTAGTGTATGAAAAAAATATTTTGATATAATGTAATAATCTCCATATACATACCTCCAAGGTTACTTTAGACCAGCATCTAATACTTGTAAAAAAAGAAAAGAAGAAGAAGTAGATGGGTTAGAGAGATTGAGAAACACAAAGCTAGTGTTTATGGACTACAAAATCTGTCCTATTGAATTTTTTAAACAGTTTCAAAGAAACTGTTAATAAGCTTAGAAATCTACTCTAGGAGAAGAAAACAGACACATTATTTTGTTGAGAATGTAAAGTCAAAGAAAGCCTCTATAAGCTAATGCTGAATTGAAATTCTTTGGAATTTGGTAGAATATTCTTTTAACAAAGTCAAAGTGTGAAAATGTGTAAATTTCTATTTATAAGAAATAATAGTAGAAGAAAGTGAAGAAAATCATAGAGTGGTATTTTTTGTTATACTTTTCCAATTCCCTCATGATTAAGTGCTTTTATACTTTCAGTTGGTGAGTACATAGTATGTTTATATAATAATAAATTTAATTGCTAATGGAAATTTGGATGCCATTGATAAAAGCAATTAGAGCAGTTTTCAAATGAGCATCTGATAGAGTATTCATTTTAAATAAAGGTTAATTCAGAATTCACGCATTTCATCAACACGATAATGTTTGTAGGCATAAAAATACAGCCTCTAAAATTATAAAAAGAAATTTTTTGTCTCTTGAACTTGGTATGATTAGCCACGTAACAAAAGAGAATCCATTTTAAATAAAATTGGAAAGGACTTCAGTGTTGCTTTATTTTTCTTTTTTTTAAATTAATTACTTTTAATTGAAGTATAATTTAAATAATTTTGTTGTTTTCTGTCAAACATCAACATAGGTATACATCAGCCATAGGTATACATATATATCCCCTTCCTCTTGAATCTCCCTCCCGTCTCCATCCCACCCCTCTAGGTTGATACAGAGCCCCTTTTGAGTTCCCTGAGACATACAGCAAATTCCCATTGACTATCTATTTTACATATGGAAATGTAAGTTTCCATGTAACTCTCTCCATATATCTCATCCTCTCCTCCCCTCTCCCTGTGTCCATAAGTCTGTTCTCTATGTGTATTTCTCCATTGCTGCCTTGAAAATAAATTTATCAGTACCATCTTTGTAGATTATTTTGATTTCTTTTATATAAATATTATAACTTTCTTTTATCAGTATTATAATTTTAGAAAACTAAAACATTAAAATATACTACATTTCTAGTATCAGTAATCATCAAATATATTTCAAAAGGCCTTGCAAAGATATGTATTTGATATATATGATGAAGACTATTGAAGCATTTTCAGAATTACAAAAGAAGACAAGAATAATAAATATACCTTACTGTAATACAAAAAGCATAGTAACTAAATACTGGAGATATCATTAAGTTATGATAAGTTATTACAACAAGTCATAAATTCTCATTGTTTAAAAAATTCCACAGATATTTGGATTGTTGCTTGTTTTGTTCGGCCAAACTTCACAGGATATTCTATTATTCTACAATTCACCTGAGAGAACAGAATGGTGAAAACAAAAAAACGTAATTTTTGAAAAAATGTTTAATGAGGTAGTTCAGTTTCAGTTCAGTCGCTCAGTTGTATCCGGCTCTTTGTGACCCCATGGACTGCAGCATGACAGGCCTCCCTATCCATCGCCAACTCCTGGAGTTTACTCAAACATATGTCCATTGAGTCAGTGATGCCATCCAACCATCTCATCCTCTGTCTTCCCCTTCTCCTCCTGCCTTAAGTGTTTCCCAGCATCAGGGTCTTATCAAATGAGTCAGCTCTTCACATCAGGTGGACAAAGTATTGGAGTTTCAGCTTCAGCATCAGTCCTTCCAATGAATATTCAGGACTGATCTCCTTTAGAATGGACTGGTTGGATCTCCTTGCAGTCCAAGGGACTCTCAAGAGTCTTCTCCAACACCACAGTTCAAAAGCATCAATGCTTTGGTGCTCAGCTTTCTTTACAGTCCAACTTTCACATCCATACATGACCACTGGAAAAACCATAGCCTTGACTAGACGGACCTTTGTTGGCAAAGTCTCTGCTTTTTAATATGCTGTCTAGTTTGGTCATAACTTTTCTCCCAAGGAGTGTCTTTTAATTTCATGGCTGCAGTCACCATCTGCAGTGATTTTGGAGCCCCCCAAAATAAAGTCCGTCACTGTTCCCACTGTTTCCCCATCTATTTTCCATGAAGAGATGGGACTGGATGCCATGATCTTTGTTTTCTGAATGTTGAGCTTTAAGCCAACTTTTTCACTCTCTTTTACTTTCATCAAGAGGCTCTTTTGTTCTTCTTCACTTTCTGCCATAAGCATGGTGTCATCTGCATATCTGAGGTTATTGATATTTCTCCCGGCAATCTTGATTCCAGCTTGTGCTTCATCCAGCCGAACACTTCTCATGATGTATTCTGCGCATAAGTTAAAGAAGCAGGGTTGATGTATACAGCCTTGATGTACTTCTTTTCTTATTTGGAACCAGTCGGTTGTCCTATGTCCAGTTTTAACTGTTGCTTCCTGACCTGCCTACAGATTTCTCAAGAGGCAGGTCAGGTGGTCTGGTATTCCCATCTCTTTCAGAATTTTCCACAGTTTATTGTGATCCACACAGTCAAAGGCTTTGGCATAGTCAATAAAGCAGAAATAGATGTTTTTCTGGAACTCTCTTGCTTTTTCAACGATCCAGTAGATGTTGGCAATTTGATCTCTGGTTCCTCTGCCTTTTCTAAATCCAGGTTGAGCATCTGGAAGTTCACAGTGGCTTGGAGAATTTTGAGCATTACTTTGCTAGCGTGTGAGATGAGAGCAATTGTGCAGTAGTTTGAGCATTCTTTGGCATTGCCTTTCTTGGGGATTGGAATGAAAATTGACCTTTTCCAGTCCTGTGGCCACTGCTGAGTTTTCCAAACTTGCTGGCATATTGAGTGCAGCACTTTCACAGCATCAGCTTTTAGGATTTGAAATAGCTCAACTGGAATTCCATAACCTCCAGTAGCTTTGTTCATAGTGAGGTTTCCTAAGGCCAAATTCACATTCCAGGATGTCTGGCTCTAGGTGAGTGATCACACCATCATGATTATCTGTGTTGTAAAGATCTTTTTTGTACAGTTCTATGTATTCTTTCCACCTCTTCTTAATATCTTCTGCTCTGTTAGGTCCATACCATTTCTGTCCTTAATTGTGCCCCTCTTTGCATGAAATGTTCCCTTGGTATCTCTAATTTTCTTAGGGATCCTAGTCTTTCCCATTCTATTGTTTTCCTCTATTTCTTTGCACTGTGATGAAGGCTTTCTTATCTCTCCATACTATTCTTTGAAACATTTCATTCAGATAGGTATATCTTGCTTTTATCCTTTGCCTTTAGTGTCTCTTCTTTTCACAGCTATTTGTAAGGCTTCCTCAGACAGCCATTTTGCTTTTTTTACATTTCTTTTCCTTGGGGATGGTCTTGCTCCCTGTCTCCTGTACAATGTCACCTTTAATGAGGTAAAGTTGACCTTATTACACATTGCAACAAAATGAATGTTCCAGTAATAAAGATAATAATGCATGAACTGAGTATATGTTCACATTTCATCCAAAAACTGAAAAAGAAAATGTAATTGAGATAAATAATTTATTATTTTAGGGAAAAACTTTGGATAACTACAGTTCTTCACTGTATTTAACAAAATAAAATCAGAGTATTATTTAAGCCCTAATTTTTAAGAAATAATCTAGATGGAGATGGCAGTGATGATCTTACATTAAAAAGATTTTCTCAGTTAATGATGTATCAAAAATATTGCATATAGTTTATTATCTAAATAAATTACAGTACATTACATGCTTGTAAATATATATACATAAGACATAATACAAAAATAAATAACATACACAAAATGAATATACATGACTGAAATAAAATATATATGAATGTGAAAATAAGAATGCATAAATGGTTAATAAAATAATACAATAAAAACAAATTTAAAATAAAGATGAACAATGCAATAAATTATAATGCACCAAATAAATGATATACATAAAGCATTTGCATTACTTAAACAACTGAACCCAAAGACAGTATTTTTGGGAGAATATTTGCAATGACTTTGGTAGGGACTCAACCCCCTTAAAAACAAAGAGCCTTTAAAACTGAAAAAAAATCACCAAGAATTTTGTATAAAACTTGGCAAAAGGTACAAATAGACACTTCATACGAAAAAATTAACACATAATATGTTCAATATAACATGCAACCTAAAATTTAAACACCTTGGTGCCTTCTCCCATGGCCTAGGATTGTTGACAATGGGTTAAAAGGGGTAATCGTCCATATTACTTGTGGGATTTTAAGTTGATGTAAACTTTTTGGAAAAAAAGTTGATCATTTTATTGAGACTTTTAAGTATTCATACATTTTGGGTAAGTTCATTTCTTCTAGTATTTTAAACAAAGCATCAATCAATCAGATATGCTTACATAATAGATTATATAGGTTTATATAATAGATTCTTGACAACTTTCAAAATAATGTCCCAAATTGAAAATGACCTCATTCTCCAATGAAGTGGAAATAATGAAGTAAATGACAATATCTATAAAGCATATTTTGAAGCAACTAAAAGTGCTTTCAGAATTATTTAATAAAATGGAGAAAAAGTCATGTTTTAATTAGCAGTCAAAACTACAATTCAACCAGTGTCTTAAATTATTAAGGTCAGGTCCAGCCCTCCAATAAGAATTAGAATTCCAAGGTTTGTTCTCCTTTTCCTAATGCTTCACACTGGCAATAAGACTTATCCATTAGAGCTCCAAAAAGACAAGCAGGTACCAATGCAAAACTTGGAATTCATGTTTCAAGCACTATGAAGCAAGAGAAGTTTTGGAATGCTATCAGTGACCTCAAAATTAAAACAATCAGTATTTATGTGTTGTCAAACTTAAATTTGCAGGTAATTTTGCATTTAATAAAGACAAGAGGGAGATTGCTAAGGATTACATTTTGAAGTCCTCACATATCTCTTACTCATTTAAAAATATTCTATGGAAAAAAAAAAGAGAGACTTTTTCTCAAACACTTTCTCTAGAAAGCTTGAGTGTTTACAGAAAGCTGCTGGCCTGGATTGTGTTGTTATTCATATGGGCCTCCCTCCTGCTGATTGATGATGCATGTGCATTTCTCATGTTGGCAGATTTCCCTTTGGTCTTTAAGGGGACGACCTAGCATCCCCAAATACACTGATTTTATATGTAAATATTGAAGTAATTGTTCTGGGAATGGGGCAGACACTTCAGAGTCTCTTAGATTTTCTTATATTCCACTATTTTATTTACTAAGATTATGGTAACTCTGCCAATACCCTTTGGCAAATAGCTAATTAACAATGAATGAGGATTGTCAATTGAGATATTTTTATGTAAGCAAACAGAACAATTCGAGGCAACATCATTTATTATACAACGTGTGTCTCAATTATTAAAATTTCATGTGATATAGTGCATGAAGATTTTCTAGAATAAACAGCAATGTTTAGAAATTAAAGCCTTTATATAGTATGCTAATAAATTCTGAGAGCAGCAAATCGATAGGATATTCAAGTCAAACAAGAGCATTTTAGAGGACAAAGGATTAACCTTAAATGTGAAAAATCATAAATACATTTAAACCATTTTATTGACATTGTAATAACCCAAATTTAATTCAGAATGGCCTTGGTTATATTCTTAGTGAGATGCTATCAAATAAGAACATGATGACTACAGCTGGTTCAGACTACAGGAGTATGAGTCATGAAAACTGCCTGTAAAATTTTCAGGTCCTTAGATCCACCTTTTCATGTTTGGTATTCCAAAGATATCCCTTTAGTTATTTTTTCTTTGAGATATGATTCATGTACCATAATATTGATATCTTTCTAGTGACTTTAGTGTATCCACAGTGTTGAGTACATCACCACTTTAATTTTAATTTCAGAACATTTTCACCATCTCTCAAAGAAAGCCCACACCCATTAACAGTCACTCCCCATTGCCTAAGGGAATTAATTCTGAAATTAGGACTAGTCATTTTGTTTCTTTGATCAAAAAAGGCAATTACCTTTTGAATTGAAAATAATTCTTGATTTTTTAAAAGCAATTCTTGCCCCAGGTGAGCAGGACTTCAGTTTATTGCCACCAAAATGCCATTAAAATAATTGCATCATCAAAAATGGCTAGAAAAGAAAAGATGTTTCTTCTATTTTGTGGACATTTTCCTAAATGTCTGTAAAAACTTTGTCAATATTTGCCAGTTTCTAAATAGAGTTCTCTCTCTGTATCCTGCTGGGTATTGGTTTCCCCCAATCCACATCACTTCCTCCCGTCTCAAACCTAGGTAGCAAAATCTGAGTGCTCAATCCCCTTATATAAAATGTGTAATATAGTCAGGTTGCTGTATCTGGGGATCAGGTATGTTCCTGAGAAGATCAAAACAGATAAGCATGGAGTTTAAGTATCTCTGATAGGAGTTAGGCACATAGACTCTGACTTTTCTAGGTGGGGCTAAGGAAGAGAATTGTATTTTTACCTTGCACGTCTAACAGTACAAGGATCAGGCTTGTTTTCTGTACTGTATAGTAGTTTTATATAGTATATGTAGTTTTATGTAGTGTATAGCCAGGGCTGAAATGATAGGAATAGATAGCCTCAGTGCAGGTACTGTATGTCTCTGAAATCATTGTTGCTGTGGACATCTTTTGTCCTTTGTTGTCAGTCTCTAAAATAAATTAAGGATTTTGTTCCCTTGAAAAAAGAAAGTCGTAATTCATGTTTCATGTAAGTTAGCAAAAAAGTTTCTGCCAAAGGCTGAGTATCTGAAATATTGCAGTAAAAAGACCTAAATCAATAAAGGACAAAAAGTTACAATCAAATAAATAATAAAAGAAAATATTTAAATATATCTGGCAATGCTGTATTTTACTGTAAGAGTCAAGTTAGAGGTTGAAACAGAGCTTAGAAGAGAGATATATGCTCCAATATCCATTAGTTTTTCATATACAATGTGTTTTTGTATATACAGTGTGTTTTTAATAAGAGATATGGGTAAAATCGCAGAATTGATGCTTTTGAACTGTGATGTTGGAGACTCTTGAGAGTCCCTTGGACTGCAAGGAGATCCAACCAGTCCATCTTAAAGGAGATCAGTCCTGGGTGTCCATTGGAAGGACTGATTTTGAAGCTGAAACTCCAATACTTTGGCCACCTGATGCGAAGAGCTGACTCATTGGAAAAGACCCTGATGCTGGGAAAGATTGAAGGCGGGAGGAGGAGGGGACGACAGAGAATGAGATGGTTGGATGGCATCACTGACTCAATGGACATGGGTTTGGGTGGACTCCAGGAGTTGGTGATGGACAGGGAGGCCTGGCATACTGCAGTTCATGGGGTTGCAAAGAGTTGGACACGACTGAGCGACTGAACTGAACTGATGGGTAAAATCAGAAAAGGAAGCAAGTAAGTTACCAACACTCCTAGTATTAATGCAAAATACAATTTGTATTTTGGCATATTTACCTTGTTCATTTCTGTGCAAAATATTATATTTTTGTTTATAATTTTTTCTTTGCTATTATTCAAAAGTACAGAATATTTCATGGTACTTTTAAACTAGATTTAGCAAGTGTTAAATTTTGCCTCATTTGCTGTATCATATTGTCTCTTCACACATGTATGCACATACACACGCATCTATTTATGCATAATTATTTGTAGCCACATTCCTATATAGGCATATTTTTTCTGAATCGTTTGAGAGCCAGTGAGAAGCGTGATATCTTTACCCCTCAGTTCAGTTCAGTTCAGTCGCTCAGTTGTATCCAACTCTTTGAGACCCCATGTATCACAGCATGCCAGGCCTCCCTGTCCATCACCAACTCCCGGAGTTTACCCAAACTCATGTGCATCGAGTCAGTGATGCCATCCAGCCATCTCATCCTCTGTCGTCCCCTTCTCCTCCTGCCCCCAATCCCTCTCAGAATCAGGGTCTTTTCCAATGAGTCAGCTCTCCGCATGAGGTGGCCAAAGTACTGGAGTTTCAGCCTCAGCATCAGTCCTTCCAAAGAAATCCCAGGACTGGTCTCCTTTAGGATGGACTGGTTGGATCTCCTTGCAGTCCAAGGGACTCTCAAGAGTCTTCTCCAACACCACAGTTCAAAAGCATCAATTCTTCAGTGCTCAGCTTTCTTCACAGTCCAACTTTCACATCCATACATGACCACTGGAAAAATCATAGCCTTGACCAGACGGACCTTTGTTGGCAAAGTAACGTCTCTGCTTTTCAATATGCTGTCTAGGTTGGTCATAACTTTCCTTCCAAGGACTAAGCGTCTTTTAATTTCATGGCTGCAATCACCATATGCAGTGATTTTGGAGCCCAGAAAAATTAAGTCTGACACTGTTTCCACTGTTTCCCCATCTATTTCCCATGTGATGGGACCAGATGCCATGATCTTCATTTTCTGAATGTTGAGCTTTAAGCCAACTTTTTCTCTCTCTTCTTTCACTTTCACCGAGGCTTTTAGTTCCTCTTCACTTTCTGCCATCGGAGAAGGCAATGGCACCACACTCCAGTACTCTTGCCTGGAAAATCCCATGGACACAGGAGCCTGGTAGGCTGTAGTCCATGAGGTCGCTAAGAGTCGGGCACGACTGAGCGACTTCCCTTTCACTTTTCATTTTCATGCATTGGAGAAGGAAATGGCAACCCACTCCAGTGTTCTTGCCTGGAGAATCCCAGGGATGGGGAAGCCTGGTGGGCTTCCATCTATGGGGTCGCACAGAGTCGGACACGACTGAAGCAACTTAGCAGCAGCAGCAGCAGCACTTTCTGCCATAAGGGTGGTGTCATCTGCATATCTGAGGTTATTGATATTTCTCCTGGCAATCTTGATTCCAGCTTGTGCGTCTTCCAGCCCAGCGTTTTTAATGATGTACTCTGCATATAAGTTAAATAAGCAAGGTGACAATATACAGCCTTGACGTATTCCTTTCCCTATTTGGAACCAGTCTGTTGTTTCATGTCCAGTTCTAACTTGCTTCCTGACATATAGGTTTCTCAAGAGGTAGGTCATTATCCCTAAATATCTATAAAATTGAGAACTTGAACATTGTTAAAATATGTTATCTAATCCACAGTACATATTTAAATTTTGTCAACTGTCCCCATGATATATTTTATAGTTTGTATCCCCTCAGCAATGCGTCTAAACTAGATCACAGTTTCCATGTACTTACCATGTACATATCTAGTTCATCTCCATTATTCTTAAAAAAACACCTAGGCTTTCTCTCTTTGTTGACTTTGACATTTTTAAGAGGACAGGAAATAATAATGATAATGTCTTATAGAATGTTCTGCACTTTGAGGGTTTCTAGTGTTTTCACAGGATTCTCTTTGGGTCACACATTTCGGCTGCCTCCTAAGCAGCTCCTGTAAAGGAATCTAGTAAGAGTGTGTTCTCTAGTTGAAATAAAAACAAAGATGCAAAGCTTCCTTCGGGGCAGGTTTCACAGACTGAAGTAATTCCATAGGAAAGGTGGTCATTGTGGAGAAGGAATGAAAAACCTCCTCTTTAGGTTTAAGTGTAGCTCTGAAGGAGAGACTTTCTAAATATTTTAGGAAGACAGCAATGTCTGAAAGAGTATTTCCCAAAATAGGAGACAGATATCTCTAGGGATTCAGGTATGATGAGTGTCTCTAGGGATTCAGGTGTGATGAATGCACAGGGCCAGGACTGCACTGATGGATTTGGATTTCACTGGCTGACCATATTAATGGTTAAATCTAAAGCACAAGTGGGACAGAGAATTTGGGAATACTCTGTGGGAAGCACACTCCTTCCCCACAGCTTTCCTTCCAGATAGAGAAAGTTCCACTAGGATGAAACCCCTGTGTGCCTCTCCTCTCCACATTTAACCGTCCCAGGGATGAAAGAATAATTGGTGACATTTGGAGTATGGAACTGGCATAAATGTTTCTTTGTTCCCTGGGAGCAGCCTTGTCCATAAAACAAGAGTTCTACTTTGCTCTTTCATGCTGTGAGGGTCTCAGAGACAATTTCTGCCTCGTGTAGCGCACTGTACTACTTCTGTCTTGGGTGCGGCTTCCCTAATTCTGAAAGTCAGTGTTTGGAGTTCACGTCCCTAAAGATTTAAGCCACATCTTCACATTATTCTTAGCTGGTTTGTTTTTTCTCATTTCTCAATTGGTTCAGTTCTTTTGTAGAGATGAGATTTTTATTATTGCCCAGGTAAATCCCGGTTTTACCTGTTAGCACCCCAGTGCTGCATTCTGTGAAGTCTTGCTTACTGTAATAACTCTAACTGTATCTTCTTTTAAAAATGATTTTGTGTATTTGTGTTTGGACGTGCTGGGTCTTTGTTGTTGCGTGGGCTTTTTTCTAGTTGGGGCGAGTGGGGACTACTCTTGCTGGGGTGCATAGGCCTCTCACTGTTGTGGCCTCTCGTTTCTCAGCACGGGCTCTAGGGTGCACGGGCTTCAGTAGTTTCTGCACATGGGCTCAGTAGCTGTGGTTCCCAGGCTCCAGAGCACAGGCTTAACAGTTGTGGTGCATTGCTTAGTTGCCCCTCAGCATGGTATCTTCCCAGACTAGGCATCAAACCCAAGTATTCTGCACTGGCAGATGGATTCTTTACCACTGAGTCACCACTGAAGCCCCCTAACTGCATCTTATTTATTTCTTACTTGAGATTCTTATCCCATTATTTATTACAGTGACTGTATGTCTCTATGTTAATGATATAAAATACTTTACCATTGTGATGGTTTTGCTAAAAATCTACAGCATAAGATTGTTGAAACTGAAGCTCCCACGTGGTTTATGCTGTTGTTTGGCTGTGTATGAAAATAAAACTATTTTAATCTTTTCAAACATTTTATTTCTTATTTATACAGCTACTATTAAATTTTTCTGGTTTTCATTTCACTTACATTTCATCCTAAGTTATAAAACATGCTTACATGGGGCTTTTATTCAATACACTAAAATCTTTTCTTGTACTATATAATTTAAATCTAATTATATCCATGCATTTAAAACATTAATTACAGCAATTTATCAGTGTAATATATTCTTCTCAAACTTCTGGCTTATCTCTTTTTTCTCTGCCTATGTCTCTGCTTTCGTTTATTAATTATTTTTTAAAACTGTGAAATGGTAGTGGTAGGCAAAGACATACAACGATAAGGCTTCCTTGCTTTTTATCAGTTTTATGAATTATACTCTAACAACTGAATGTATTCTCAGGATAGTCCATCACTGTATGATACTGACAAAATGCATTTGTGTATAAAGCAAGATACATAAGATATCCAGCAATAAAAATAATGAGAATATTTATTTTTTGAGAGAAATTTTAAAAGTTTTTGAGACCCTTGAAAGTCAGTATACAGAAAGAGGCAAGCTCATCCATTGTTGATTAAATAGGCAAAATCATTTTGGAAAGCAGTTTAGAGGCAAGGAGATCCAACCAGTCCATTCTGAAGGAGATCAGCCCTGGGATTTCTTTGGAAGGAATGATGCTAAAGCTGAAACTCCAGTACTTTGGCCACCTCATGCGAAGAGTTGACTCATTGGAAAAGACTCTGATGCTGGGAGGGATTGGGGGCAGGAGAAGGGGACGACAGAGGATGAGATGGCTGGATGGCATCACTGACTCGATGGACGTGAGTCTCAGTGAACTCCAGGAGTTGGTGATGGACAGGGAGGCCTGGCGTGTTGCGATTCATGGGGTCGCCTCGCAAAGAGTCAGACACGACTGAGCGACTCATCTGATCTGATCTGATCTGATTAATATCTTTTAGCTCAGCTGGTAAAGAATCTACCTGCAATGCAGGAAACCCTGGTTCAGTTCTTGAGTCAGGAAGATCCCCTGGAGAAGGAAAAGGCAACCCACTCCAGTATTCTGGCCTGGAGAATTCCATGAACTATATAGTTCATAAGGTTGCAAAGAGTTGGACATGCCTAAGTGACTTGCTCCTACTTCACTTGGTCATTTCTGGAACATTATGCTAAAAAAGTCTTCTTGTACTAGTGGTAAAGAACCTACCTGCCAATGCAGGAGACATGAGACATGGGTTCGATCCAGGGTCATTAAGATCCCCTGGAGGAGGGCATAGCAAGCCACTCCAATAGTCTTGCCTAGAGACTCCCCATGGACAGAGGAGCCTGGCAGACTACAGTCCATAGTGTTGAAAAGAGTCAGACACGACTGAAGCAACTTACTATGCACATGCTAATAAAGTGCTTTTAATTTTTTAAAGACTTTATGCACAAAGATTTTTACAATAAAAAATGTAGAACATCTGAGCTTCTTAACAAAAATACTGGTAAAATAAAGCATGATATATAAACATAAGAGAATATATTAGAGTCATTAAATTATGTTAATAAGTCTCCTTTAATATGCAGGGTACATAAGCCATAATAATAAGAGGAAATTATACATTTGTAATATTACAACAATATAAAACTGAAAAAAATCCAGATCTAGAAAATATATAAATTTTTACATGGAAATAAGACAAAATGTTCATAGTGGCTGTCTTAGGTTGAATAAATATATTATTTTTCTTGAACTTTTAATTTTTCAATCACAGTTTCAATGACTGTGGACTGTCATGTAAATATCATTCCTAATAAAACTTTGTATTTTAAAAGTTACTGTATAAGTAATAGTAAATGTTAACAGATATCAAAATGATTACGTATGGGATTTCTTGGATTGAGTTAATCCATGAATCTGCACAATGGAGTTAATTTAAACTTTGAAAGTAGAGAGAGATAATAGGGGGCTAAAAAAATCTAAGTTTTATTTGATGCTTGTTTAGTAGTTGTTTCCCACAGGAGCATGAGAGAAACAGTATGGATTCACTAGCTTTATTCTTCCTTGTGGATTTTTAAAAAATTACCTCTGCAGCTCAAGAATCTTTATGGTTGTAACTATAATTTTTTATTTGCCTCTGTAAAATCTTGTTTATAGCCTTTACATATATTTTTTTCTCTTGCTTTTTATGCCATTTCTTCTGTTAAATTCATTTTTCCCTTGAGGATTTCATTAGTCAGCCTTTTAGAGAAAGAATTGAAATAGCAAATAAAGGCCCATAGGGGATGGTTTACAGTAATAAGAATTATTTTTCTTGCCATATGTGAAGGTGAGAATAATGTCCTTAAGTTCTACAACTTCTAAAACATGGTTGAACACAAATAATATGGTACAAATATTAAAATATTTGAGCTATCAGGGAAGTACTTTATATTCTTAAACTCTAGAGATTATCTTTATATAATAGGACTTCCCTGGTGGCTCAGACGGTAAAGCATCTGTCTACAATGCAGGAGACCCAGGTTCAAGCCCTGGGTTAGGAAGATCCGAAATGGCAATCCATTCCAGTACTATTGCCTGGAAAATCCCATGGACAGAGGAGCCTGGTAGGCTACAGTCTATGGGGTCACAAAGAGTCAGACACGACTGCTCTATCAGGGAAGTACTTTATATTCTTAAACTCTAGAGATTATCTTTATATAATACAGTAATATATATGATAAAGTGTATATATATGCACAGTTATATGTGATACATCTAATTGTTTATAATGTCAATATTATTATAGTGTATATATTTTTCTCTCAAACATTTTAATAAATATTTTATGTTTTTCCTCATGTCAAAGTACATGGAACATCATCATTCTTAAAAATTATATTGTGTTCTATTATGAGAATGAGCTGTAATTAGTTTCTTTAATTTTTATTGATAATTATTTAAATCATTCTTCAACTACTGCTTCTCTTATAAACAAAATCTTGCAATAACTGTCTTAGTATATATGTCTTTGTTCTTATTATATTTTCAAAGTAGGAGCATTAAATATAATTGGGACATGGTTATCACTGACTTAAGCTTGTGTTATACAAGTAAAGGATAAACAATATATAAGTGACATTAGCAAAAGGGCAATACAAATTGATCTATGTTTAGAATTCCCTTACAGGAATTAGATCACAAGAAAATAGTGCAATCAGATAACTAAGAAACATCACTCTATTCATCAGCCAAGAGAATAATGGTAATGGTGATGCTGATAAATTTTATTAAAAGCTTGTGATGTGCCAATGAGTGAGTTAAACCATCTTACATAATTCCTACAAAAACTCTTTTAAGAAAATAATAGTTTTGTGCTCATTTGTAAATGAAGAAATTAGGTAAATTTATTTGACCCAGATCACATAATGGAATCTATTTGCTGAGCAAGAATTCAGTTTCATTATATATAATCCCAGAGGAGATACCCCATGTCCAAGGGCAAAGGAGAAGCCCCAGCAAGACGGTTCAGTTCAGTTGAGTCACTCTGTCATGTCTGACTCTTTGTGACCCCATGAACCGCAGCATGCCAGGGCTCTCTGTCCATCACCAACTCCCGGAGTTACCCAAACCCATGTCCATTGAGTCGGTATGCCATCCAGCCATTTCATTCTCTGTCATCCCCTTCTCCTCTTGCCCTCAATCTTTCCCAGCATCAGGGTCTTTTCAAATGAGTCAGCTCTTTGCATTAGATGGCCAAAGTATTGGAATTTCAACTTCAACATCAGTCCTTCCAATGAACACCCAGGACTGATGTCCCTTGGGATGGACTGGTTGGATCTCCTTGCAATCCAAAGGAATCTCAAGAGTCTTCTCCAACACCACAGTTTAAAAGCATCAGTTCTTCTGTGCTCAGTATTCTTGCTTTGAGAACCCCATGGATGGTATGAAAAAAAAAAGCAAGACAGTAGGAGGGGTGAATCACATTTAGAATAAAACCCCAGGCTCAGAGGGCTCAAACAAACCTTGTGCACCCCAGGACCCAGAGACCCCACAGAGACTGAGACAGAACTATGTTTGAGTGTCTCCTGTGGAGGTATGGGTCAGCAGTGGACTGCCACAGGGGCAGGGGCACTGGGTGCAGCAGACTTGCATAAGCCCTCTTGGAGGAGGTAGCCATTAACTCCACCAAAGAGCTGCCAGAACTTACCGAAATCAGATTGATTATATTCTTTGCAGCCAAAGATGAAGAAGCTCTATGCAGTCAGCAAAAGCAAGACCGGGAGCTGACTGTGGCTCAGATCGTGAACTCCTTATTGCCAAATTCAGACTTACATTGAAGAAAGTGGGGAAAACCACTAGACCATTCAGGTATGACCTAAATCAAATCCCTTACAATTATACAGTGGAAGTAACAAATAGATTCAAGGGATTATATCTGATAGACAGGGTGGCTGATGAACTATAGACGGAGGTTCATAACATTGTACAGGAGACAGGGATCAAGACCATCCCCAAGAAAAAGAAATGCAAAAAACTAAAATGGCTGTCTGAGGAGGCCTTACAAATAACTGTGAAAAGAAGAGAAGCAAAAAGCAAAGGAGAAAAGGAAAGATAGACCCATCTGAATGCAGAAATCCAAAGAAAGCAAGGAGAGACAAGAAAGCCTTCCTCAGTGATGAGTGCAAAGAAATAGAGGAAACAACAGAATGGGAAAGACTGAGGTCTCTTCAAGAAAATTAGAGATACCAAGGGAACATTTCATGCAAAGATGGGCTCAATAAAGGACAGAGATGGTATGAACTAACAGAAACAGAAGATATTAAGAAGAGGTGGAAAGAACACACAGAAGAACTATACAAAAAAGATCTTCATGACTCAAATAATCATGGTGGTGTGATCACTCACCTAGAGCCAGACATCCTGGAATGCTAAGTCAAGGGGGCCTTAGGAGCTATCATTACGAACAAAGCTAGTGGAGGTGATGGAATTCCAGTTGAGCTATTTCAAATCCTAAAAGGTGATGCTATGAAAGTGCTTCACTCAATATGCCAGCAAATTTGGAAAACTGAGCAGTGGCCACAGGACTGGAAAAGGTGTTTTCATTCCAGTGCCAAAGAATGCTCAAACTACCGCACACTTGCACTTATCTTACACGCCAGCAAAGTAATGCTCAAAATTCTCCAAGCCAGGCTTCAGCAATACGTGAACCGTGAACTTCCAGATGTTCAAGCTGGATTCAGAAAAGAAAGAGGAACCAGAAATCAAATTGCCAACATCTGCTGGATCATCAAAAACAGCAAGAGAGTTCCAGAAAAACATCTACTTCTGCTCTATTGACTATGCCAGAGCCTTTGACAATGTGGATCACAACAAACTGTGAAAATTCTGAAAGAGATGGGAATATCAGACCACCTAACCCGCCTCCTGAGAAATCTGTATGCAGGTCAGGAAGCAACAGTTAGAACTGGACATGGAACAATATGGTTCCAAATAGGAAAAGGAGTACGTCAAGGCTGTATATTGTCAACTTGCGTATTTAATTTATATGCAGAGTATATCATGAAAAATGCTGGGCTAAATGAAGCACAAGCTGGAATCAAGATTACCAGGAGAAATATTGATAACCTCAGATATGCAGATGACACCACCATTATGGAAGATGTGAAGAAAAACTGAAGAGCCTCTTGATGCAAGTGAAAGAGGAGAGTGAAAAAGTTGGCTTAAAGCTCAACATTCAGAAAACTAAGATCATGGCATCTGGTCTCATCACTTCATGGGAAATAGATGGGGAAACAGTGTCAGACTTTGGTTTGGGGGGCTGTAAAATCACTGCAGATGGTGACTGCAGCCATGAAATTAAAAGACGCTTACTCCTTGGAAGAAAAGTTATGACCAACCTAGATAACATATTAAAAAGCAGAGATACTACTTTGCCAACAATGGTCCAACTAGTCAAAGCTATGGGTTTTCCAGTAGTCATGTATGGATGCGAGAGTTGGGCTATAAAGAAAGCTGAGCTCCCTAAAATTGATGCTTTTGAACTGTTGTGTTGGAGAAGACTCTTGAGAGTCCCTTGGACTGCAAGGAGAACCAACCAGTCAATCCTAAAGGAAATCAGCCCTGGGATTTCTTTGGAAGAAATGATGCTAAAGCTGAAACTCCAATACTTTGGCCACCTGATGTGAAGTTCTGACTCATTTGAAAAGACCCTGGTTCTGGGAAAGATTGAAGGTTGGGAGGAGAATAGGACAACAGAGGATGAGATGGTTGGATGGCATCGCTGACTCAATGGACATGTAATTACTCAACCTCCCATCACCGGGAGTTGGTGATGGACAGGGAGGCCTGGTGTGCTGCAGTCCGTGGGGTTGCAAAGAGTTGGACATGACTGAACGACTGAACTGAACTGATATATAATCCCATGAACAAGTGTAGCAATAAGAGTAGAAAGAGCACCAGATAGAAATATCTGCACCCCAGGTCCTTGTTGAGGTTGGCTTCTAGCTATTAAAATGACTTTGGTCACAACTGTAATGAGTCACATAGTGAGAAAGGAAAAACTCCAGGCATTTGGTCAGGGCCACTCTGTTTCACCCCCACAAACACCTAATTCAAGGTGGTGTTTTTCTGTTTAAATGAGCTTGCTGCTGCTGCTGCTAAGTCGCTTCAGTCGTGTCCGACTCTGTGCGACCCCATAGACGGCAGCCCACCAGGCTCCCCCGTCCCTGGGATTCTCCAGGCAAGAACACTGGAGTGGGTTGCCATTTCCTTCTCCAATGCAGCTTAAACACATTCAAATACTTTGTAGTTCATAAAATGGAAAAGTGAGAAAATGATGAGATTGTGATGATTATGTGTTAATCATTATGATTTTTGTTTATTTCAGTTATAAAATTATACATAGCCAAGAAAATAAAGGCCAACTGAGCCAATTAATTCTATCAAAGATTCTATGATAAAGTTTTTTAGTTATATCTGAGTACTACACGCTGAAATAAAAATAAGTGGGAGAAAGCCTAGAGAGGAACTGAAATACTGCTCAATATTTCTTTAATTTGGCTCCTATCCAATGATGGCTTCTTCAGACTAGACCACTTGAAGAATTCTGTAGTGGCTCCTAGGTGACACAGTGACAAAGAATCTGCCTGTCAGTGCAAGAGATGCAGGAGACTTATGTTTGATCCCTGGGTGTGGAAGATCCCCTGGAGGGGAAAATGGCAACCCACTCCATTGTTCTTGTCTGGCTCTTCCCATAGACGGAGGAGTCTGGTGGACTATAGATCATGGGGTCGCAAAGAGTTGGATGTGATTGAGCATGCATGCAATTGTGACTGAAGTAATTTTTAAAAAGTAAAGAAAGTCAAAGTTGCTCAGTCGTGTCTGACTCTTTGTGACCCCATGGACTGTACAGTCCATGGAATTCTCCAGGTTAGAATTCTGGAGTGATTAGCCATTCCCTTCTCCAGGGGATCTTCCCAACTCAGAGATCAAACCCAGGTCTCCTTCATTGCAGGCAGATTCTTTACCAGAAAAGTAAAATGCATGTATTATAAACTTCCAAGACAACCATTTAGATATTGAATCAACACATTTGCTTCACTATTGGTTTCCTCCTTCTCTCTTACCTCTCAAAAATGTAGGATTGTTTGATCTTTTTACCTCAAAAGGTTCAGTTAAATCTGTCCCTTTTCTACCATGATTAAAAATTCTACATTGATGACAAAAGATGAATAGTTTTCTTCCACTCTGGGATGCAAGCCAGGGAAACCAAGTAATTTATATTGAGGTAGAAATGAGGCAAAGGACATGTTTCCTAATTAAGGAACATAAGGGTTGAAGTTGGTAGAGCAAGATTTTAGGGAAGAGCAAGAAGAAGCTTCCCTGAGTGGCATTCCACATCCCCCTTTCATGGTTCCCAGGTAAGGAAATGACAAAGAGCCAAAAAATGGTAGTTATGAACTTGTATGATGTTAACATGTTTCAGATTTTCAATATTTGTTGTTCATTACTGTTAACATTATGTTTATGTGAACTCTTATAAGAACCAAAATATAGATCAATGGAACAAAATAGAAAGCCCAGAGATAAATCCATGCACCTATGGACACCTTATCTTTGACAAAGGAGGCAAGAATATACAATGGATTAAACACAATCTCTTTAACAAGTGGTGCTGGGAAAACTGGCCAACCACTTGTAAAAGAATGAAACTAGAACACTTTCTAACACCATACACAAAAACAAACTCAAAATGGATTAAAGATCTAAATGTAAGACCAGAAACTATAAAACTCCTAGAGGAGAACATAGGCAAAACACTCTCTGACATAAATCACAGCAGGATCCTCTATGACCCACCTCCCAGAATATTGGAAATAAAAGCAAAAATAAACAAATGGGACCTAATTAAAATTAAAAGCTTCTGCACTGCAAAGGAAACTATAAGCAAGGTGAAAAGACAGCCTTCAGAATGGGAGAAAATAATAGCAAATGAAGCAACTGACAAAGAATTAATCTCAAAAATATACAAGCAACTCCTACAGCTCAATTCCAGAAAAATAAACGACCCAATCAAAAAATGGGCCAAAGAACTAAATAGACATTTCTCCAAAGAAGACATATAGGTGGCTAACAAACACATGAAAAGATACTCAATATCACTCATTATCAGAGAAATGCAAATCAAAACCACAATGAGGTACCATTTCATGCCAGTCAGAATGGCTACGATCCAAAAGGCTACAAGCAATATATGCTGGAGAGGGTGTGGAGAAAAGGGAACCCTCTTACACTGTTGGTGGGAATGCAAACTAGTATAGCCACTATGGAGAACAGTGTGGAGATTCCTTCAAAAACTGGAAATAGAACTGCCTTATGATCCAGCAATCCCACTGCTGGGCATACACACTGATGAAACCAGAAGGGAAAGAGACACATGTACCCCAATGTTCATCGCAGCACTGTTTATAATAGCCAGGACATGGAAGCAACCTAGATGTCCATCAGCAGATGAATGGATAAGAAAGCCGTGGTACATATACACAATGGAGTATTACTCAGCCATTAAAAAGAATACATTTGAATCAGTTCTAATGAGGTGGATGAAACTGGAGCCTATTATACAGAGTGAAGTAAGCCAGAAAGAAAAACACCAGTACAGTATACTAACGCATATATATGGAATTTAGAAAGATGGTAACAATAACCCTGTATACGAGACAGCAAAAGAGACACTGATGTATAGAACAGTCTTTTGCACTCTGTGGGAGAGGGAGAGGGAGAGGGTGGGATGATTTGGGAGAATGGCATTGAAACGTGTATAACATCATATAAGAAATGAATTGCTAGTTCAGGTTCGATGCAAGGTACAGGATGCTTGGGGCTGGTGCACTGGGATGAACCAGAGGGATGGTACGGGGAGGGAGGTAGGAGGGGGGTTCAGGATGGGGAATACCTGTACACCTGTGGTGGATTCATGTTGATGTATGGCAAAACCAATACAATATTGTAATTAGCCTCCAATTAAAATAAATAAATTTAAATTTAAAAAACAAAAAGAAAAAATGCAGACTGCAAAAAAAAAAAAAAAAAAAATACATCTGGTTCAGAAGCCCTCAGAAGAAATCTTGTCTTGGAAAGTTTCTGTCTTCACGTATATCTATATATTTGTATCTGTATCTGTCTACTTGTGTATCTATCTGTCTTCTTATTGCCTGTTGGTTTCTTATGTTATTTGTTTTCTGATGCTGCTTTTATCATGATAAATATGTTGCTACTTTGAGCTGCTAAAGTTAAGGAATAAGGGGTAGCATCAAAAAAACTGATGAAAGCAAGTGATTACCTTTTCCTTTGGTTCATTTCCCTAGTCAAGGCACAGAAAGCAAGCTCTTTAAAGGATGAAAAATAAAATGAGTAGGGGAGACTTTCCATGGACTCTCTTCTACTCAGCCACATTTTATCTGTTGGCTATTTATATTTTTACTCACTGTGGCATCAGGAAGCTGAAAGTTGGGAACATCAATCTTTAGAAATGCATTTGGGGCTCACTCAAACTTGATTTTATACATGGAATTGTTGGCCAATTTATCAGATAAGGGCAGATTAACACCACTACAGAAATAATGAAAACAACTACCTTCAACAACTGATACAATATATTTTCCACTTTTATAAAAATATAATTTTACCAGTAAACGTTAGTTGTGTCTGGGGAAGAGATTATGAAGAATGATTTCTTAACTGGATTTTCTCTGGTCAATGCTGTAAGCTTTTCTAGTGTGTGTCTGAACCTTTTCTGAGCTGCCATGACTACGTTGGACATTCCTTTTTAATTTTACTTTTTCTTCAAGGAACTTAGGAGTGCTTGTTGGGAGAAGATACATAGATGCGGTAGCAAAGAAAAGATAAAGAAAAGGAGAGAGGGGAGGGTGGAGGAGGTAGAAAATCTGTGTCTTAAACATTCTCACAGCTATTTCATTGGAGTTTCTTTTCAAATAAAAATTTATTATTGAAGAATGGAACAGTCTTCTTTATTTCTAGTTTTATTGCTTTTGGTTAATTTAAATGATCTTGGAAAGAACTTTAATCTGTATGATACCACTATATATTCTTTAGGTAAACAAAAGTAACATTTAAATATCCTGATTGTTCTGGTTGAGTCTATAGATCCAATTTACTCTGTTTTCCTGTTTAAGTAAAATTATACTCCTAAAAAGTATTTGGTATAAGCATCTGGTCACTCTTTTTATCTCTTTCATTGCCCAGGAAGGATATTCATTTCAGCCCCCTTTGTTCTCTTCTCACTGCCATTGGAACTTGACTAGAGTTCTAGCAGGGCATGCCCAAGGTTAGGAGATGCTTATACAGTCCCACAGCAGCAGCTCTCTGCGTACCAGGCAATCTGCCATGAGATAATGCCTCTTTCATATAGGAACATGGGGACCTGATAAGACTGTCACTAAGAGAATGTGGAACAAGTTATAGGGCATTCCAATTCTACAAAAAAAGGTAATGTGATTTATCATAAGCAATGAAATAAGTACGTGGTGGTGTTTTGACTGTGTCTCTTCACTGTAATATATATTAGGTATCTGTTACTAACCTAAATGGGAATAGAAAATTATAGTTCTATGCCATCATTGTAAGTTGTCTTTTATATGAAAAATGTAGAGCTCAAAAAAGAAGAGCCACAGCTCTGCTCATAGACCTTAACTATAGATTCTTCTTTATTAGTGCTCCCTAAGAACAAAAGGCCATGCAATTGAAAGAATTAAAAAAGAAGACAGTAAAAGACATTAAGGAAAAGAATAAGCTCATGGATAAAGAACAGAGAAACTTGGAAGGGTACTTTTTGAATTACTGAATTTTTTACTGACTAGAAATAAAAGCAATTTTACTGAAAGATATTTTTAACTCTTGCTCTTAGAGTTCTGAGAATTTAATTTTCATTGACTTAGAAAAAGACCCATTAGTTAATTTGGGGCATAGTAAAGAGAAGAATTCTCTTAAAGATAGGTCTGCATGTATACCTGTTAAATAGCCAGAATGTGGAATCCTAACAAAAGCAAACACCAGCAAGGAAATGGAGCAACAGGAACCCCCATTCATTGCTGAGGGAAATGCAGATTGGTGCAGATACTTTGGAAGACAGTTTGGTGGTTTTTAACAAAATTGAACATACTCTTACCATACAATTTAAGAATGTCATTTCTAGGTATTTACCTGAAGGAGGTAAAAACTTATCTCCACAAATGCACATGCATATGGATGTTAATAGCAGCTTTATTCATAATTACTAAAATTAAATCAATCATTAGTCCTTCAGTAGGTAAACAGGTACATAAATTATAGTACATCCAGATAAGGAACTACTAATTAGGGCTAAAAAGAAATAAACTGTCAAGCCATGAGAATATATAGAGGGATTTTCACATCATATTACTAAGCAAAAAGATAACATATTCTGTAATACCAACTATATGACATTCTGGAAAAGACAAAACTATGGAGACATTAAACTGATCTGTTGGTTTCCAGGGGTGAGGGTAGGGAGAAGGGACGAACAAGAAAAAACCCAGAAAATTTTAGGGCTATTAAAATGATGGCTATATATCATTGTTCAGTTCAGTTCAGTCACTCAGTCGTGTCCGACTCTTTGCAAACCCGTGAATTGCAGCACAGCAGACTTCCCTGTCCATCACCAACTCTTGGAGTTTACCCAAAATCATGTCCATCGAGTCAGTGATGCCATCCAGCCATCTCATCCTCTGTCATCCCCTTCTCCTCCTGCCCCCAATCCCTCCCAGCATCAGGGTCTTTTCTAATGAGTCAGCTCTTTGCATGAGGTGGCCAAAGTATTGGAGTTTCAGCTTCAGCATCAGTCCTTCCAATGAACACCCAGGACTGATCTCCTTTAGGATGGACTGGTGGGATCTCCTTGCAGTCCAATGGACTCTCAAGAGTCTTCTCCAACACCACAGTTCAAAAGCATCAATTCTTCGGTGCTCAGCTTTCTTCACAGCCCAACTCTCACATCCATACATGACCACTGGAAAAACCATAGCCTTGACTAGATGGACCTTTGTTGGCAAAGCAATGTCTCTGCCTTTTAATATATCATTTTACATTTGTCCAAATCTGTAGAATGTACAACACTAAGCAGTGAGCCATAATGTAAACCATGGGCCTTGGGTGATTATGGTATGTCAATATAGCTTCATATTTGGTAGCAATGCAGCATGGTGCTAATAATCAGGAGACTATGCATGTATGAAGTTAGTCTCAAAGTTGTGTCTGACTCTTTGTAACTCCATGGACTGTAGTCCAACAGGCTCCTTTGTCCATGGAATTCTGCAGGCAAGAATACTGGAGTGGGTTCCCAGTATTATATCCCCTAAAGTATATCCCCTAAAGAATTCCCTTCTTTAGGCAATCTTCCCAACCCATGGTATGGGGGTTCATTTCTTAGTGTTGTACATTCTACAGATTTGGGCAAATGTATAATGATATATTCCCTTGAGAAGGGAAAGGCTACCCACTCCAGTATTCTGGCCTGGAGAATCCCAAGGATTGTATTGATGGGGTTTCAAAGAGTTGGACAAGACTGAGCGACTTTCACTCACTCACTCATAATGATATAAAGCCATCATTTTAATATTAATCAGAACATACCCACTCAAGTATTCTTGAGAATGGACAGAGAAGCCTGGTGGGCTACAGTCCATGGGGTCACAAAGCGTCAGACATGACTGAGTGACTTAACACTTTCACTTTCGTTCTTGTATGGAGTTAGGGGGTATACGGGAGACCTCTGTATCTGTCATTTAATTTTGCTGTGAATTTAAACTGCTCGAAAAAATAAAGTCTTAAAAAATAGGCCTATATATACACCTTTCTTTAGCTGAGAATTCCATCCTCCTCAACACTGTCACAATTTGGGGGTGGAATCGTAAGAAGAAAAAAGAAGAACAATTGCTTAGATATACTTTTTGAATATTTGGAATGATTTATGTTGTAAACAGCTTATTCCTACACCCTTTCCTTACTACCTCTTTAATTATTTCTGCATTCATTTCTTACTTTCTGAATGTGAACGTTGAACTTTGAAAGTCTAAAGAAAGAAAATGGTCCAGAAAAAAATTTACTTTCCCATAAAAATATCTTTCATTGTATCGTAGAAATAAATAAAGGTTTGAGTGTAAAAGAGAAGCAATAAAAATATGCTTGTATTCACTGATCGAAAATAACATATCAACGTATATATCCTACTTCCCTCATCTGTGAGAGGTATCTTTTTTAAAAAATTAAATGATGCCAAATCTCCATTGGTGTGTGAACATAAAAATAGAAGCATGTAATAAACTCAAATAACCATCAACAATTTATTGAGAACAAGTTGTTTTAGATGTGTTAGATATGAATTTGTACCTTATATTTTTCCATTGCTCAGAACCCAGATTCTCAGCTGATTATTTCTGTCAGTTTTATATCCTTCTTTGAAAACATTTAATAAGTTACTTAAGGCAGCAGAATGACCACCCTGTACTGGAACCACTCACAAATGATTACAATGCAACAGACATTGCAGTGCGTGTTTTGAAATGTGATTGTGAAAGATGAAATGAAATTCTGCAAAACAGACAGGAGACAATATGAGAAATGACTAGGAAATCAGACAACCTTAGAGATCTCAGGCACCAGTAAACTTTTACTCTATGTGGTTACCACAGAGGAACTAACTGTTAATAGTCATGACCATTCAGCTTGCTAGTTGAAATCTCCAGACCCTGTGACTTTCTAAGAGAAAGTTCAGAAACTCTCAGGAGGGTACTTTTGTGATGTGAGGAGGGTAGGCAAGAGAAAGAAAAAAGGAAGAATGGTCGGTGTATACTTCTATTGAAATGCCTGTAGAATCTGAAAGATACTAGTCCTAAAATGTGGAGTTTTTTTCTTTTTTTGGTATGAGTGACATACTAACTTAGAAAATTTTTTTATTAAAGTATAGTTGATTTACAATGTTGTATTAGTTTCAGATGTACAGCAAAGTGATTCAGTTATACATATACATACCCACTGTTTTTTAAAATTTAGATTCTTTTCCTATGTAGGCCTTATGCAGTTTGAAGAGTTCCTTGTACTGCGCAACAGGTTCATATTAGTTATCTGTTTTATATATAATACTGTGTATATGTAAATCCCAATCTCCCAATTTATCCCTCCCCCTTGCATCCCCTGTTAACCATAAATTTGTTTTCTCTATCTGTGACTCTACTTCTGTTTTGTGTATAAGTTTATTTGTACCTTTTTTTTAGATTGCACATACAAGCAATATTATATAATATGTGTCTTTCTCTGTCTGACCTCACTCAGTATGACAATCTCTAGGTTCATCCATGTTGCTGCAAATGGTATTATTTTGCTCTTTTTTATGGCTGAGTAATATGGTATTGTATATATGTACAACATCTTCTTTATCTGTTTATCTATCAGTGGGCACTTAGATTGCTTCCATGTCCTAGCTATTGTAAATAGTGCTGCAGTGAACATTGTGGGGCATGTATGTTTTTGGATTACGGTTTTCTCAGGATGGGCTTCCCTTGTGGTTCAGTTGGTAAAGAATCCACCTGCAATACGGGAGACCTGGGTTCAATCCCTGGATTGGGAAGATCTCCTGGAGAAGGGAAAGGCTACCCACTCCAGTATTCTGGCCTAGAGAATCCCATGGATAGTCCATGGGGTCGTAAAGAGTCAGACACAACTAAGCAATTTTCACTTTCGCTTTCTCAGGATATATGCCCAGAAGTGATATTGCCGTGTCATATGGTAGTTCTTTTTTAGTGTTTTAAAGAGCCTCTGTACTGTTCTCCATAGCGGCTATACCAATTTACATTTCCACCAACAGTGTAGGAGGGTTCCCTTTTCTCTACCTCCACCTCCCTCTCCAGTTTATTGTTTGTAGATTCTTTGATGATGGCCATTCTGACTGGCATTACAAATAGCTGTGCAAAGAAGAGAAGGGAAAGGTAAAGGAGAAAAGGAAAGATATACCCATCTGAATACAGAGTTTTAAAGAATAGCAAGGGGAAATAAGAAAGCCTTAAGTGAACAATGCAAAGAAATAGAGGGAAACAATAGAATGGGAAAGACTAGAGATGTCTTCAAGAAAATTGGAAATAGCAAGAGAACATTTCATGCAAAGATGGGTACAATAAAGAACAGAAATGGTATGGACCTAACAGAAGGAAAAGAGATTAAGAAGGGATGGCAAGAATATACAGAAGAGCTGTATGAAAAAGGTCTTCATGACCTGGATAACCACAGTGGTGTGATCACTCATCTAGTGCCAGACATCCTGGAATGTGAGGTCAACTAAGCCTTAGGAAGAATCACTACAAACAAGCTAGTGGAGGTGATGGAATTCCAGTTGAGCTATTTCAAATCCTGAAAGATGATGCTGTGAAAGTGCTGCATTCAGTATGCCAGTAAATTTGGAAAACTTGGCAACGGCCATAGGATTGGAAAAGGTGAGATTTCATTCCAACTCAAAAAGCACAGTTGCAAAAACTGTTCAAACTACTGCACTATTGTGCTCATTTTACATGCTAGCAAGGTAACGCTCAATATCCTTCAAGCTTGGCTTCTATAGTGGGTATACTGAGAATTTTCAGATGTACAAGCTGGGTTTAAAAAAGGCAGAGTAACCAGAGCTCAAACTGCTAACATCTGTTGGATAATAGAAAAAGCAAGAGAATTCTAGAGAAACATCTACTTCTGCTTCATTGACTACACTAAAGTCTTTGACCATGTGGATCACAACAAACTGTGTAAAATTCTTAAAGAGATGGAAATTTCAGACCACCTTATCTGTCTCCTAAGAAACCTTTATGCAGGTCAAGAAGCAATAGTTAGAACTGGACATATAACAACAGACTGGTTCTAAATTGGGAAAGGAGTATGTCAAGGCTGTATTGTTACCCTGCTTATTTAACTTATATGCAGAGTACCTCATGCAAAATGCAGGGCTGGATGAAGCTCAAGCTGGAATCAAGATTGCTGGGAGAATTATCAGCAACCTCATATATGCAGATGGCATCACGCTAATGGCAGAAAACAAGAGAAACTAAAGAGCCTCTTGATGAAGGAGAAAGAGGAGAGTGAAAAAGCTGGCTTAAAACTCAACATTCAGAAATCTAAGATTATGGCATCCAGTCCCACCACTTTATGGCAAATAGATGGGAAAAAATAGAAACAGTGACAGACTTTATTTTCTTGGGCTCCAAAATCACTGCAGATGGCAACTGCAGCCATGAAATTAAAAGATGCTTGCCCCTTGGAAGAAAAGCTATGACAATCCTAGACAGTGTGTTAAAAAGCAGAGCCATCACTTTGTGGACAAAGATCCATATAGTCAAACCTATGGTTTTTCCAGTAGTCATGTATGGATGTGAGTGTTGGACTATAAAGAAGACTGAGTGCCAGAGAATCGATGCTTTCGAAATGTGGTGTTGGCGAAGAGAGTTCATTGAACAGCGAGGAGTTAATACCAGTCAATGATAAAGGAAATCAACCCTGAATATTCATTGGAAGAAGTGAAGCTGAATCTCTAGCAGTTTGGCCACCAGATGCGAAGAGCAGACTCATTGGAAAAGATCCTGATTCTGGGAAAGATTGAGGGCAGGAGAAGGAGGTGATAGAGGATAAGGTGATTGGATGGAATCAATGACTCAACAGACATGAGTTTAAGCAAACTCTGGGAGATAGTAAAGAACAGGGAAGCCTGGCGTGCCGCAGTCCATGGGGTTGCAAAAAGCTTGACACAACTGAATGACTGAACAACAACAGTATTCTGACTAGTGTGAGGTGATACCTCATAGTTTTGATTTTCATTTCTCCAATAGTTAATGACATTGAGCATGTTTTCATGTGTTTGCTGGCCATCTCTGTGTCTTCTTTGGAGAAATGTCTATTTAGGTCATTCATACATTTTTTGGTTGGGTTGTTTCTTTCTTTGTTATTGAGCTACATGAGCTGTTTGTGTTACATATTTTATAATCCCTTACCAATTGCTTCATTTGCACATATTTTCTCCCACTTTGAGGGTTGTCTTTTTGTTTTGTTTATGTTTTCCTTTGCTGTGGAGAAGGTGATGGCACCCCACTGCAGTACTCTTGCCTGGAAAATTCCATGGACAGAGGAGCCCGGTAGGCTGCAGTCCATGCAGTTGCAAAAAGTTGGACACGACTGAGCGACTTCACTTTCACTTTTCACTTTTATGCATTGGAGAAGGAAATGGCAACCCACTCCAGTGTTCTTGCCTGGAGAATCCCAGGGATGGGGGAGCCTGGTGGGCTGTTGTTTCTGGGGTCGCACAGAATCAGACACGACTGAAGCGACTTAGCAGCAGCAGCTACAGTGAACTTGGACTATCCCTGTAAAATTTAAGTGGATCCTACTTGAGTCATAGAAATATGCATTTACTCTTCATTTTGTCTATAAAAATCATCTAGCAATGTTGTTATCACTGTACTGAAAGCTGTATTATAAAGATGCTTTCCAAAACATTCTTAAATTTTTCCATAAATAATATATTTTTATGATGAATCATAACGATCTAATTTCCCAAAGGCATTGTTAAGGGTCGGTATTGTGGTTACAATGCTCTCAGCCATTCAATAATTCACCATTGTAGGTGCTGCATAGCCTGTCTGTAGGGTTCATGTACTCTTTTTAGATTTGAGTTTCTGATGTTCTCACCGAAGAACTAGCCTAAAAATAGCAAACAGAGCCTCTCTGTGCTTATCAGATGGCTGCACATCTTTTGGAAAATTCATGGGAGAGAGAGCTGCCAGGTATATTGTCTCTCTTAACTATGGATAAGGCTAAGACTGAGAGTCATGGATCTCAGAGAAAGGTGCTGGCTGCTTCCTCATCCAGAAAGTGTTCCCTTTTGCCGACTCATTTCAAAGTGGAGGCTCTGCAATCATAGTCCACTTTCCCCCAAACAGCCTCTCTGGGCAGAAGGCCCACTGCCTGATTAATCTCACCTTTATCAAAACAGTGGGGAATCAGCAAAACACTCCATGTGAAATCTGAGTCTGAACTCACATGCTATTTGGAGGTTCAGGGGGCAGGTGCGCTCCTGCTGCTATGTGGGAGCATTTGTTCTGAAGGGGATGCCATGTTGATTTTGCATGTTTGAGGTTCTCTTGCTTTGAAATAAACCCAAGTAATTTAAAGAATATCCATTAAGGATCTTCAGATAGGACTGCAAATAATAATCATCTGGGAATCCCTTTTAAACTGCTGCTTTTCATAGCCCAGTGAAGCTTTCTGGAGTCACAGTCCCTGGGGGAAAGGCCCAGAAATACTTATTTTTAATCAATTATTTCATTGATTCTGATGTACAGTCAGATTTGGAAGTCATTTCTTAATCTATCTGAGATACATAAAAATAAGTACAAGAATAACATAACAAGCTGAAGGGGAGAGAGGAAGCTGAGAAAGAAAGGGTGTGAGAAAGAGAATGAGAAAAATCATTGCAAAAAATTAATAATGGGAGAAAAAGCAAGAGATATAAACTTCAGACAAAAGGAAATATTAAGCACTGCAGCAGGCAGCTGCCAACTGCGATTTGTTCTGGTCTAGAAGAAAGGAACCAGGAAAACAATGTTTCCTAATCCGCAGGGGCTGCAATTACTCTCGCATTCGTCATTTGTATACTAAGAGTAAATTAACTGTAATAAGACATTGTCACTGAACAAATGTTTCCTGCTTGGAGAACCAGTGCTTCGGCTTTGCCCCTCCTTTTATGCTCCAGCGGGAGAGCGGAACATTGTCTTGGGTCAGTGTTCTCTTCTTCTGATGTTATCATTTAATTATATCTCCATCACACCTAACCTTCTAAATGAAGTATTTCCTTAAAAATGCATGCTTTCAATAGGAACATGTAAAATAGGAAAGTAGAAATGTTTCAAATCCATAAGACACAAAGCACCATCTTATATCATGAGACCCCAACAGGTGGTAGCAAAAGTCATCATTTTGATTCCTATTGAACAAAATCCAGTTCAGTCTGAAATATTAGAGAATGGGGCAAAGTCTATTATTATTTTATTTTAAATATAGAAAACTTACAAAAAGGAGAAGTGCTCTTAGGTTAAGGGTCAACATGAGAAAAAATATAAACTAAACTAAAATTGCTTTTATGAGTAGATAATTTACATGTAAGAAATAAGTTGAACTTTATTGGATTTTCATTCATTTCTGCCACTCTTACATCAAAACTCTACCTTGAGGTCTAGTGGTGGCTTTGCAAAGAAATCTGTGCTCATTTTACCCTGAAAAATAAGGCCTTTCATTCTCTGAGTTTCATGGTTTCTAGGAAAAAAAAAAAAACCAAACAAACATAGACTTTTTTCATTTGTAAAAGGGGCAGAGTAATAGTATCTACTATGTGAAAACTGAGTGAGTTAATATATGTAGAGTTTGGGAAAACATCTGACCCATTGTAAACATTGCACAAGTGTTCAGTGTGACTCTTACAAAGGCTAAGATTCTCCTATGAACAATTTCCCCTCCATTTTTCCGTGTTTCTTCCTATAACATTTTTGCTTTGTAGCAATGTGTGTTAAGTGATATAGTACTTTGTATAGTAATAATTGAAGAGTTATGTGTCAGGAGGTTCTTCTAAAGACCAATATTCTCTTATTAATAATGTCCCTTGGTGCATTTATGTAAAAAAATGTCAAAAGTAGAAATCCTGTCACAGCTTTTGGTATTAAAGGAGATTGTGAATAACAATGGAAAGCCAAGGGAAGGAAAAAATGAGTTGAGAGGAGCACATGCAGATTTGATCCCTGGGGCAGGGAGATCCTCTGACATAGGAAATGACAACCCACTCCAGTGTTCTTGCCCGGGAAATCCCATGGACAGAGGAACCTGGCAGACTACAGTTCACGGGGTTGGAAAGAGTCAGGCAAGACTTGGCAACTACACAACAACAACTGCTGAATGGCTGCCCTCTGAGGAGATTAAGACACCCTGGATGAGACAGAGAGGGAGGAGCTTCTTATTTACATCAAAGGACTGCAAATACCACCACCAAACAGCTGTCCTCTCACAAGCTGCAGAAGTGAGACTTCTCAATCTTGCTCTTCCTCAATCCTTCACCTTTGTCTTTGTCCATTTTACTGTTGTCTACAAACCTTCTCCAGTAATACTCTCATTCACAATATTACTTTACTACCTCAAGTTCCCGTAGACCTCTCCCTTAAACTGTTGCTGTGTCATTGAGCCACTCCACTCCCCTACCCCATCTCCCTGCCACAATTAGTTGAACTTGCTGTGTTGTGACAACAGAAAATGACATATATTCAATCTTAAACTATGGTCAGAATATTGATGATTATGCGTCCCAAGTAAAATGAACACCATATTTCCTAACACCAGCTGATTGCAAATAATCTGTGTCTAACATCGCTCTGTTTTGCTGAACTTCACACATTATTACAATTGATATTCTGCCTCTGTTGCCATGCTTTCCCTCTCCCAATGCCATGTAAAATTTGTAAGTTTTATTTTTATCATTTTAAATGTCAGTTGTCTTCAACAGCCTCCTTTTTGCTTAATGGCATCAGTTAGAAAAAGAAATTTAAGTTGTAAATATACATCACAAAGACAAATACAGAGTGAAAGGGACATATCACAAAATTTTAAAGAAATGAGTGTAACAGAAATGAAAACTTACTCCATTTTCAAAAAGAGAATGAGTGCTTTTTCCTATCAAGAAAAATGATACTACTGACATATAAGACTTTTATTTCAACATCAATAATTTTTCACAAGAGAGCAAAGTCACCACCTTAATTCTAAGACAGGGAAATTCCTTTCAGTTATTTCCTGAAAAAACTTATAAAACCCAGATGACCTTGAGTATGGTGATGCCTTTTTAAGTGAAACCTCAAAAGGGTGGTCCATGAAAGAAATGATTGATCTGTTGGACTTCATTAAAATGTAAAACTTCTGCTCTGTGAAAGACAATGCCAAGAGAATTAGAAGATAAGCTACAGATTTGTAGAAAATCTTTACGAAAGATAAAGAAAAGTCTGATATTAGACTGTTACCCAAACATACAAAGAACTCTTAAAACTCTAAATTCAGAAAACAAACAACCTGATTGAAAAAGAAGCCAAAGACCTTAGTAGAAACCTCACCAAATAAAATATGCAAATGGAAAATAAAGAGATGCTCCAAGTCATATGTCATCAGGGGAAAAAATGCAAATTAACGCATAATGAGATGCCACTGCATATATACTACAGGGCCGCAGACCTGGAACACTGTCAGCACCAAATGCTGACAAGAATGTGAAGCATCCGGAACCCTCATTCATTGCTCATGAGAATGAAAAATGGTGCAGCCACTTGGGAAAATGATTTTAAAAACTAAATATACTCTTATCACGTGATCCAGCAATCATACTTCATGGTATTTACATGAAGAATTTGAAAACTACGGTCACACCAAAACCTGCACACAAAAGATTATAGTTTTATTATAAATTGCCAAAAACTTGGAAGAAACCAATATGTCTTTCAGGGTGTGAATGGATAAAATGTGGTATATCCAGACAATGGAATATCATTCAGTGCTAAAAAGAAGGGTGCTTTTAAGCCATGAAATGGAATAAAGGAAACAAATTTATATCATTAAATGAAAGAAGTCAACCTGAAGAGACTATTGTATGTTTCCAACTATATGACATTCTGGGAAAGGCAAAACTGTTAAGACATTAGTAAAAGATTAATGGTTGCCAGGAGTTGGGCAAGGGAAGAGGTAAATAGGGCACAGAGGGTTTTGAGGGCAGTGAGAATAGTCTGCATGACACCATAATGATGGATCCATGTCATCATACATTGTGCTAAATTCATAGACTGTGTAACACCGCACCAAGAATGGACTGTAAACCAGGGGTTGGGGTGATTATGATGTGTCAGTGTAGGTTGACCAATCAAAAATAACCACTTTGGAGGGGAATATTGATAGTGGGGGAGGCTATACATGTGTGGTGGCAGGGAATATATGGGGCATCTCTATACTTCCTGCTCAGCTTTGCAGTGAACCCAAAACTTTTTTAGACAAATTGTCTTAATAAAAAAGAAAATAAAATTAAAGAATTCCTCTTCAAAGCACAAATGAAAGAAGACCTGACGTCATGTGAGGAAGAATCAGAGCCCTCGGTTTATTTACTTCAGCATCATGCCAGGTCCCATTGACAAAGTATTTTTTGGTAGCACTCTCTTGATTCTCCCACTTGGCCACTAAATGCTATCCTTTTGGAACTATTTCCATATTGTTTTTTCCCATCTGTGTATTACTAAATACCTCCAACTGATCAAAAATATTTCTTTCCTTGAATTCAATAATGAGTGATAATCCTTCTCCTGTAATGTTAGTAAAAATAATAGGAAATAATATGGGGGTAGAGGAAAGAAGAGACCATTCCCATTGGAAATTGTAATGGACCAGGAATCTGGAGCTAAAGTGCAATTTTGATGATGCAAAAATCCATTTTTGTATACTAAGTTGAAGTGAAGTGTTAGTTACTCAGTTGTGTTCGACTCTTTGTGATCCCATGGACTGCAGCCTGCCGGGTTCCTCTGTCCATGGAATTTTCCAGGCAAGAATACTGGAGTGGGTTGCCATGCCCTCCCCCAAGGGATCTTGCTGACCCAGGGACTGAACCCAGGTCTTCTGCATTGCAGGAGGATTCTTAACCATCTGAGATACCAGGGAAGCCCCAGCCTTTTAAATGGGGAGATTATGCAGTCAATCACCTGAGTATCTGGTCTACATAAATTTAATTTTAATATATAGGCTGTCCTATTTGTGGTATTTTATAAACCTTTGTCTTTAAAATTATATATTTAAGGTGGATGTAAGTATAAAACTGTTATTGAATCTTTTATTTTGTATATTTGTCTAAAATCTACTGTATAAAGAACTGTATAATTGTGGTTATAGCATAAATCATTCAAGCAACTAATATTTCAGTGCCTTAGTGGTAGAAATTAGCTAGCAGAAGAGGCAGAATCTTTCTCTTAATCAATCTTGCAATCAAGTAGGAAAAAGAGACAACAAACCAGTCAACAAATAATAGTAAAAATGTTTATCTCACCTAATGCCCTGACAAACGTCTCCTTTATCAGGCAGTAAGTTTCATGGGTTAGTATATGTCCATGTTTTCTTTAGCAGATTAGAAACCCAGAAGGAAATTTAAAACCTTCAAGAGGAGGAATGATACAAGGAGAAAGGACAGGAAATAAATGATCTGAGTTTGACTCTCCTTTTAACTTTTACTTGTGAAACCTTTCTTGTGTGAAACCACATTTCTGAACCTCTGCTTTCCATTTCAACATGGAATTCACTTAACACCTGGCCTTCTTCATTGTTTTCAGAAACCAATGGGACCACGTGGACAACAACACAAGGGTAGCAAAATAATTCTTAGAGAAATAAATTGCACCAGATTTTTTTCTCCCTTAAAACTATGGGTGACACTATTCTATATATAGGATACTGTTTGTTGTTTAGTTGCTAAGTTGTGTCCGACTCTTGTGACCCCATGGACTGAAGCACACCAGGTTTGCCTGTGCTTCACTCTTTCCCAGAGTTTGCTCAAACTCATGTCCATTGAGTGGATGATGCCATCTAACTGTCGCATCCTGGCTTCCCAGGTGGCACTAGAGGTAAAGAACCTGCCGGCCAGTGTAGGAGACAAAAGAGACAAGGGTTTGATCCCAGGGTCAGGAAAATCCACTCCAGTATTCTTGCCTGGAGAATCCCATGGACAGAGGAGCCTGGTGGGCTACAGTCCATAAGGTTGCAAAGAGTTGGACATGACTGAAACACCTTAGTACCCACAGATATATTTCATATATTTTGTTAAGGTTTCACTAAATCTTTTGAACCAAAATATTAAATTCTAAAATTAGGAAATATCTTAAAGTTTATCTAGTTCAACTACCACTTGGTATTTAAAATCTCATCTATAACTTCCACATAATATGTGAGTTTGCTGCTGCTAAGTTGCTTCAGTCATGTCCGACTCTGTGCGACCCCATAGACAGCAGCCCACCAGGCTCCCCTGTCCCTGGGATTCTCCAGGCAAGAACACTGGAGTGGGTTGCCATTTCCTTCTCCAATGCCTAAAAGTGAAAAGTGAAAGTGAAGTCGCTCAGTTGTGTCCAACTCTTCACGACCCTATGGACTGCAGCCCACCAGGCTCCTCCGTCCATGGGATTTTCCAGGCAAGAGTGCTGGAGTGGGGTGCCATTGCCTTCTCCAAATATGTGAGTTTAAATATGCCAAAACTTTAATTCCTCCAGTGATGGGGAACTTAGAACTTACTGAAACAGTAAAAATGGTGTCAGAGTGTCTTCCTAATTTGCAACTGGAACGTCTCCTGGAAGCTCCTGCCAAATATTCCTCAATTACCAAGACACTGGGTATATATGTATAGGGTGTGCACTGTACAAGGGCCCTGATTAATGGGACATTGTTCTGACTGTAAACGTTGTGGATTTGTCTATTACAATTTTTTTTTTTCTGGCCAGTGGAAACAAAATAAATTAAGGAGCAAGTGCCATTTAAAAATTCTTGGAAAGGTACCTTTTGAGTTAACAGTAGCCCTGTTCTATCATTTGTAGTGAGATAGATAAAAGTCCATCCCTTCTCCCATGGTGACCTTTTGGATATTTTAATTTGGTCAGTATAGTTCCAAGAGCCTATAGACTTCCTCTCTGAGAGGGACTTGGGTTTTATATTTCTAAAGCACAAGTTGCCCACCTTGATCAATATAAAAATAAATGTAACAATTGTGAAAATCATCCAGCTACATATGCGTGCTATGCTTAGTCGCTCAGTCATGTCTGAGTCTTTGTGACTGCATGAACTGTAGCCCGCCAGGCTCCTCTGTCCATGGGAATTCTCCAGGCAAGAATATCGGAGTGGGTTGCCATGCCCTCCTCCAGGCAATCTTACCAAGCCAGGGATTGAACCCAGGTCTCCCACATTGCAGGTGGATTCTTTACCATCTGAGACACCAGGGAAGCCAAACAGCTACTTATAAGAGCATGTCTGACTCTTTGTGACCCCATGGACTGCAGCACGCCAGGCTTCCCTGTCCATCACCAACTCCTGGAGCTTGCTCAAACTCAGGTCTATCAAGTTGGTGATGCCATCTATCCATCTCATCCACTGTCTTCCCCTTCTCCTCCTGCCTTCAATCTTTCCCAGCATCAGGGTCTTTTCCAAGGAGTCAGTTCTTTGCATCAGGTGGCCAAAGTATTGGAGTTTCAGCTTCAGCATCAGTCCTTCCAATGAACACCCAGGACTGATTTCCTTTTGTCAGGTTTGATCTCCTTGTAGTCTAAGGGACTCTCAAGAGTCTTCTCCAACACCATGGTTCAGAAGCATCAATTCTTTGGTGCTCAGTTTTCTTTATAGTCCAACTCTCACATCCATATATGACTGCTGGAAAAACCATAGCTTTGACTAGACTGACATTTATTGGCAGAGTAATGTCTCTGGTTTTTAATATGCTGTCTAGGTTGGTCATAGCTTTTCTTCTAAGGAGCAAGCATCTTTTAATTTCATGGCTGCTGTCACCATCTGCAGTGATTTTGCACCATCTGTTTGCCATGAAGTGATGAGACTGGATGCCATGATCTTAGTTTTCTGAATGTTGAGTTTTAAGCCAACTTTTTCACTCTTTTTCACCTTCATCAAGAGGCTCTTTAGTTCTTTGCTTTCTGCCATAAGGGTGTGTCATCTGCATATCTGAGATTATTGATATTTCTCCCAGCAATCTTGATTCCAGCTTTTGCTTTATCCATCCTGGCATTTCTCATGATGTACTCTGCATAGAAGTTAAATAAGCATGGTGGCAATATACAGCCTTGACATACTCCTTTCCCAATTTGGAACCAGTCTGTTCCATGTCCAGTTCTAACTGCTGCTTCCTGAGCTGCATACAGATTTCTCAGGAGGCAGGTAAGGTGGTCTGGTGTTTTCAACTCTTGAAGAATTTTCTCTTGAAGAATTTTTAGTAAATGGGTCTCAATTCTTTTATCTCATATTCAGTAATCTCTGTCTAGATTTTTTTTCTAGAATAGGACTTACCACTTATGAAACCTTTGTATGTTTTTTAAACAGGAAAAAAATAATACAGTTTTCATTGTCAAAGTTACATTAGTTTCAAGGCATTTGAATTAAAGAAAAAAAAGTGCTGTTTTGTCTCCTTGCCAGGTTAGCCATCTAATTTCCCAAGGTCAATCACAAACCTTAGATTTTTTGTTTATCTCTGAAGCCATTTTTTTTTTTTTTTGGTCCCTATACAAGAACTGTTTAGACACATTGGCATTTTAAAAACACAAATGGATTTCCTTCATTTATTCAGCATAGAGTCTACTCTTTCTAGGCAGTGTTCATTCTTATACCTGGGGATAGATAATAAAGAAAGAAGAAAATAACAGATAGTTATATAAAGCCAATAAAGAACATAAAACAGGGCAGCCTGGCAATGAAGAATGGGATTGTGTTTCATTAATTTGGTGGACAGGGAAAGTCTCTCGGAGCTGTGGCATGGGGGCAGAGTATTCCAGAACAATGAATTGAGCTAAGGCAAAAACAAACTTAGCACCATCAAGAAACAAATTCAAGGCTCCAAGTGGATGAATCAGATTAAGGGAGTAGAACATGGCAGAAATTAGCCCCTGACAAGAGAATCATCCTGTTCTTTGAAGCATTGAAGCCAGGCATTGACTTCTCTCTAGTTATGAAAATCCCAGGTAGCATCTTCTCCAATAGAAGACTGTTTTGTTTTTGTTGAAAGTCTGCTATTTACTGTTATTTCATTAATTTTCTCAGCTAGATCTTCTGAGAAACTTGCTGCAGCTTCTGTATCAGCACTTGCTGCTTCACTTTGGACTTTGATGTAATCGAGATGGTTTCTTTCCGTTAGCCTCATGACCCAACTTCTACTAGTTTCAGACTTTTCTTCTGCAGCTTCCTCACCTCTCTTATCCTTTATATAGTTGAAGAGCATTAGAGCTTTGCTCTGGATTAGGCTTAAGTTTAAGGGAATGCTATGGCTGGTTTGATCTTCTATCCAGGTCATAAAGACTTCTGCCTTATCAGTATTATGGCAATTTCTTGTTCTTATCATTTGTGTGTTCCACTGGAGTAACAAAGTAATTTCCTTTAAGAGTTTTCCTGTTGCATTCACAATGTGAGCTGTTTGGGGCAAAGGCCTAGATTTCAGTCTATCTCAGCTTTAAACATGCTGTCCTCACTAAGCTCGATCATCTCTAGCTTTTGATGTAAAGTGAGAGACATGCGATTCTTCCTTTCACTTGAATCCTTAGAGACCATAGCAGGATTACTACTCAGCCTAATTTTAATACTGTTGTATCTCAGGGAACAATAAGGCCCAAGGAGAGGGACAAAGATGGGGAAACAATGCACATATCTATCAGATTCACTCATCGTATATGGGTGCCATTCATGGCATCCCCGAACAATTTTAGTAGTAATATCAAAGATCACTGATCAAAGATGATCACCACACAACAATAAGAATGAAAATATTCTAAATATTGTGAAAATTACCAAATCGTGACACAGAGATATAAAGTTAGCAAATATTGTTGGCTCAGAGACACCAACAAATTTGCTCAATGCAGTATTGTCACAATCTTTCAGTTTGGAAAAACCCATAATATCTGCAAAGTACAATAGATCAAAGTGTAATAAGATTGAGGCAGAAGTCGATGATGGTGGTGATTCTGGGACTGTGAATAATAGTGAGGGTGGAGGTAAGGACATCAATTAGATGGGAATATAGAATATCTAGAACAGAGTGGCAGTTGTCCAGATAGTATTGAACAGAATTGGTATATGTTTTAGACAAACAGTCAACGTAGGAGTGTGGTGAGAAGAGGGAACGAGAGGAATATTTTAATGATAAATCCTAGGATACCGGCCTGTGCAAATGATTAAATCTGATACACTTTATTGGAATGGCAAAGATTAGGGAAGGGGAACATTGTGACATGTTCAACTGAAGCTACCACTTAGAAATACAAGTGAAAATGTCCTGTGGGTAGTTGACTATTTTAAAAAGCTAGAGTTCAGGAAAATTTTTTAGAGAGTATGGGTTAGAGGCATAACTTGGAGAGTCATCACCAGATAGTACTTAAAGTCAAGTGAGTGTCTAAGGGATCCTAGTATATATTTTCATTTTAATGCAGTCTTTTCTCTGTTTCCTAATTTATTCCCTCTTCATCCTGTCTTATTTGCTTTTTGGAAATTTGGTTTTTGGAAAAGTTGAATCAAGAATTTATTCTTAGCATTTAAAATTTTTGAATTATTTTCATTTATAAAAAAGGCATACATATGCAAGTCTTTTTTAATACAAGTGTTTTTCTAGGAGTACAAATGTACATAGAGTAGAAAGTAAGCCCCTCTGTACACCCTGTTCCCCTAGACACTCAGTTTCTCTCAGGAAACACAATGTGGGTTCCAGTTGTTTTACACAAATGGGAATTAAGTAGGTTCTTCTATACACTGTTTATTTCACTGGAGTTAGATGTTGAAAAAACTTATGTGTTCCACTCTATGGTGTACCATACTTATTTGACTGGTCTGTTGAGGCACATTTTGTGCATGCTCATGCTCAGTTGCTTCAGTAGTGTCTGCCTCTTTGCTACTCTATGGAGTATAGCCCTCCAGGCTCCTCTGTCCATGAGATTCTCCAGGCAAGAATACTGGGGTTGACATTCCCTCCTCCAGGGGATCCTCCTAATCCAGGGATCAAACCTACATCTCCTGTGTCCCCTGCCCACTGAGCTACCTGGGAAGCCTATGAAATACATTTGGGTTCTTCATATTCTCTCCTGTTTCCTGCATTATCTGTTTGTTTACTTTCTCTTTATCTCTGGCTGCTACTCCATTTTTAGGGGTTCTGTTTTATAGCAAATTCCTTTGAAGTGCTGATCATAATTACTAAAATCCTTTCTTGCCCTTTCTCTGTCTAGTTACATTTAATGTGTCTATTGTCCATTTCTATAATGATTGTATTGCTACCTTTAATTCTTTCTTGATCTCTACCACCTCAGTTGCATTTTATTTGCTATGTTCCTTCCCTCCTGTTTGCTTTACATCAACTCTGAATATATCTATTTTTGTAATCTTTAATAACTGTCTTTCTGTGTGAATGGAGGCTATCATTTTCTGGTCTATCCTTTGTGCTGGTAATGGGCAGAGATGGTCAATATCTTCCAAACTGGAATGTTTTCTCAAAATATTTTCCAAATAAATATATTGTGTCTTGTGTTCTGGAGGCAACATGTTACTGAGTCTTTCTTCCAGAGGGAGCAGATACTGTAGATAGTTCAGTGTGTTTCTAGCATGCCTCACCTGGATTTTTCAGGATTACTTTGTATGTCTGTCCAGTTCAGTTTTGCTAGCAGATGGAAGGTGATTTTCCCTTTCATATTGGGAATCATGTTTGGAGACATAAATGGGGTACTCTTGGCATCACTTCTTTTTCAGCTTCTCGTCTGATGCTCTGTGCTCTAGAACCAAATTCCCAAATTATTACTCTTCTGGCAAGCCATTCACCCAACTCTCATCATTCTGAGCGTTTTATCATTGGTCCCTCTGGATGGCATCATTGTATTCAGAGACATAAAGTGCCCTGTTTGAGATGTGGAGATGTGTTTTAGATTTTTGGTGTCCTCTTCCTGAATTTGGATGAATTTTGGCAGACAATATTCTTGTCTTAGCTGTTCCCTACTTTGTTTTTTAAAGGGTTTTCCAAAGTTATTTTTGTTTCTTAGGTTAATATTTGTTATTTTCATGAAAGAAAGAGAGAAAAAAAAAAAACCCTCCATTTTTTTCTCTTCAGGCTTTTGTAGGTCTTCAGCAATCCAGTAATTCTTCAGTAATTCGGGTGTTTTTTCTCAGCAAATGAGCTCACTAAGCAAAGGTACTGACTCTAGTTTCCTGATCTCCTACTTACAAAGCAGTCACACTTGTCTCTTCCCATACAGAGGCTGTTCTAGCATTTATACACATTATTTTATTTAACAGCTACCCTCTGTGGAGTTGGAATTATTACTATTATTTTAGAGATGATGAAACTGAGACTCAAATAAGTTAACTATTCTGAAATTTTATAGATATGGAGCAGTAATTGAGGCCAGTTCTTGATGGAACAGTAATTTGAGGCAAGATTTGATTCTTAAATACTATGCACCATAAAGATAGTGTTAATGAAATATTACATTTTATTGAGATTTATTCAGTTGATTATTATATTGTACAAATAGCTTTTTCCTTTCTAGCATCTATCATTGGGAGATATTCATCTAATGTTATTAAGAAGAATGTGAGCTCTAATACCTGTTATATTTACCAGTTTATTTGCTTGCATGTAAAGTGATTTGAGGGCTGAATAACATAATGTTGTGAATGTACCTAGATATATGTTGTGTGAATGAAATTATGGTAGGTGTTCAGTAAGTGCTCATTAGCCGCACTTGTCAAAATCAATCCCTAGCTAACTAATTGAACAAAAATTGTCTATTGACCAATTCAGGGTACCAATTAACATTCCTTAATTATACTAACAGTGTGGCCATCCAGCCAGTTTCCCAAATGAAGTGAAGTGAAAGTTGCTCAGTCATGTCTGATTCTTTGGGACCCCATGGATTGTAACCTTTCAGGCTCCTCTGTCCATAGAGTTCTCCAGGATAGAATACTAGAGTGGGTTGCCATTCCCTTCTCCAGGGGATCTTCCCAAACCAGGGATCAAACCCAGGTCTCCCGCATTGCAGGCAGATTCTTTACCATCTGAGCAACCAGGGAAGCCCAAGAGGGGACGTTTAAGATTATTATAATAATTTTAATCTTCACTCTACTTTCTCAAACTTATGCAACACAATCCAAAGGTCACCGTGTCTAGCAATGGTTTCCTGCTGCCGCTGCTGCTACGTCACTTCAGTCGTGTCCGACTCTGTGCGACCCCATAGATGGCAGCCCACTAGGCTCCTCTGTCCCTGGGATTCTCCAGGCAAGAGTACTGGAGTGGGTTGCTATTGCCTTCTCTGAATGGTTTCATAGGTGTATAATTATCCCCAAAGTCATTAAATTGTGTACCTTGTATCTGTATAGTTTTTTACATGTGAATCATACCTCAATAAACTGGTTTAAAAATTATGTTGTGAGGAAAAAAAAAACACAAAAACAAAGATCACCGTGTCATACATAGAAGATAAGGATTATACCTGAATTTTGAAAATTAGCATGGTGTCGTGGATGTATTAGAGAAGGAAATGGCAACCCATTTGAGTATTCTTGCCTGGAAAAACCTCTTGGACAGAAGAGCCTGGTAGGCTACATTCCATGGGGTCGCAAAGAGTCAAACAAGACTGACCAAAGGCGGCATGGGCATATTAAGAATCTTGGGGTTAGATACATGTAGATTTGAATTTCATCTTTGGCATGTGTTAGTTGATTGGGGAAATACCTCATTTCGCTGAGCTCATTGTAAATTCTCATTATTAAGAGAACCACCTCACTAGATTGATATGAGAATTAAACAATATAAGATGAGGAAAGTGACTTTGGCCACCTGATGCGAAGAGCTGACTCATTGGAAAAGACCCTGATGCTGGGAAAGATTGAGGGCAGGAGGAGAAGGGGACGACAGAGGATGAGATGGTTGGATGGCATTACCAACTCGATGGACATGGGTTTGGGTGGACTCCGGGGGTTGGTGATAGACAGGAGGAAGGCCTGGAATGCTGAGGTTCATGAGGTCGCAAAGAGTCGGACATGACTGAGCAACTGAACTGAACTGAACTGAGGAAAAGTATGTGTACAAAGTGGGCATTCAACCAATTTCCATTTCTTTTCTCTATATTCCAAGCTATCCAAGCTAACAGCTTAAAAAAATTTCTAGCAAAACCCAATATGCTAATATAATATTTTAGATTTTATTTTCATGAAATAATGAAACAGGGGATCCTTAAACACTCAGAATACAATAAACAGTTTATAAAAGTATCCTGAGAGCTCTGCATTGTGCAAAGAGATTCTGAAAATGTATTGATAACATTGCAACAGGAAGGAGACCTTGTTAGGTGCACACTCAAATAATAATATATTTCACATGTACATATAATAATTGAACAAATAATTCAACAAATTGTTCAGTGAGAGATTTCTGAATGCAGAAGGAGGAAAAGCAGATAGCATTTGGAAAGTTTTCAGGAAAATAGGAAATTTGCCTAAAACCTTTCAAAGGGCAAATCTGAGAGCCCTTATCGGGGTAAGCTTCTTCACTCTTGAGGATTTGTTATAAGCCTTGTCAAGAAGAAGTGAAAGAAAATGTTAATACATGTGGTCTTGAAGGAAAATCTGCGATAAAAAGCATTTCATTTTAATATTTAAATGAAAGCTCTTTCGTATTCACAGTCCTAACATGATAGAATACAAGAGCGTCTCGTTTAGCAAAGAATGCTGCCATTTGTGCTTTTGCATTTGTATATAGCTCAGAACAGAAATTCTTGGGCCTGGAGTGACGGCATTTAGTTCACAGGGATGTCTGAATTCTCTGAGTTGGACCTTGGAGGAAATGTCCCATTGGATCGTTCAATTAGCTCATCCCAATTCTGTACTTGCAAGCTTCTGCTCCACATTGTAGCAGATGGAAACTACTGAAGCAAGGAAAATCAGCACACAAGATATTCTTTATGAAGCACACATTTATTTTAATATATCTCAATGATTCATGTTAAATATCCCTCAATATCATGACACATCTCTTGCTGTTATTTTTCATCCCTGGGTCCCATGACATTTGCTACTAGATTCCCTCTTGCATAATATGTCTTTAGGTTCTCTCAAGCCCAGGGGTTCTCTTGGTGTGCTCAGCTCTATTGTGTGTGTGTGTGTGCACACACACACTAAGTTGCTTCAGTTGTGTCCCACTTTTTGCAACTCCGTGGACCAGACCATGAAATTAAAAGATGCTTGCTCCTTGGAGGAAAAGCTGTGACAGACCTATACAGTGTATCGGGCTTCCCTGGTGGCTCAGATGGTAAAGCGTCTGCCTATAATGCGGGAGACCTGTGTTTGATCCCTGGGTCAGGAAGATCCTCTGGAGAAGGAAATGGCAACCCACTCCAGTACTCTTGCCTGGAAAATCCCATGGACAGAGGAGCCTGGTAGGATACAGTCCATGGGGTTGCAAAGAGTCATACACAACTGAGTGACTTCACTAATACAGTATATCAGAGAGCAGAGACATTACTTTGCCAACAAAGGTCTGTCTAGTCAAAGCTCTGGTTTTTCCAATAGTCATGTATAGATGTGAGAGCTGGACCATAAAGAAGGCTGAGCACCAAAGAATTGATGCTTTCGAACTGTGGTGTTGAAGACTCTTGAAAACCCCTGGGACAGCAAGGAGATCAAATCAGTCAATCCTAAAGGAAATCTGTTCTGAATATTCATTGAAAGGACTGATGCTGAACCTGAAGCTCCAATACCTTTGGCCACCAATGAGCAGACTCATTGCAAAGTACCCTGTTGCTGGAAAGATTGGAGGCAGGAGGACAAGGGGACAACAGAGGATGAAATGGTTGGATGGTATCACCTTCTCAATGGATATGAGTTTAAGCTAGCGTTGAGAGATGGTGAAGGACAGGGAAGACTGGCATGCTGCAGTCTAAGGTGTTGCAAAGAATTGACATGACTGAGCAACTGAACAGCAACAATGGACCATAGCCAGGGATCAAACCCATGTCTCTTACATCTCCTGCATTGGCAGATGAGTTCTTTACCACTAGCACCACTTGGGTTCATCTCCATTGGCCTCTGCTAATTCATTTGCACAGCTTCTGTTCCAGTGTTTCCTCCTAATCAAAGGCTCTCTCAGCCATCATGGACCCCCAGTACTTTCTATGAGTACTGTATATATTAGGGGTGGGAGGAATTTTAATATCTCTTCTGTGATCTGGAAAGGGATTTAAAGTTGGTGAAAAGAGCCCTGAGCTTGGAAACAACATCTAAATTTAACTCCCCATGTAGCCTCTTGTTGCTGTTGGCCTTGGGCAAAATAACCTCTTTAAACTTGTTTCCTCATCTGTAGATGCTTATGAGAACTAAATAAATTAAGACATATAAAAACATTGTGTTGTGATACATGGTGTGAAATAGAAGTTTTCAGGGTAATCATCAACATGGTTCTTCTAGCAGCACAAGTGATGGGTACCTCCCAATCACTGAATAATCTCCTTCTGAAATGTATTTCTTGTATTTATAGCTCAGCCACCTCTACACAGGAGGCATGCTTACTGCATGCAGAGTAGAAAGTTTTTTCTTCTTCAGATATTTTAAGTGTACTCAGAAGTACTGACTACTTGAAGATAATGGAACTGAAATTTCACTTGAGCTCTGGAGTCTTGGTTTCTTAATAGAAATGAGACCAAAGGCCTCTTAAATAAATAATATCTTCAAGGTAAAGGGCCAGAAGCATTCAAATATACCTTGATTTATGTCTCATTAGGCACTGGATGAAAACAGATCAAATATGGTTGCAAATGCTAGAAACTGCTTCCAGTCCTCCCCCACTCCCAACACACACATTCCTGACAGCAAACAAGATTACGTGTCCTGCATTAAGTTCTCCAAACTGACAATAAAAGGCATTAGGCAAAGCCTAGACACTGTTGTAGTGATGCCATCAACCCACTTATATCTGGATACAAAAATGTTATTTTTTATGAAATAAAAGAACTCATTTTTCCCTTTCTCCCTTCACTTTATCCTTCCCATATGTCTTCCAGAGTTCTGAAGTGGAAGCAACTAAGCAGGGTCTTGTTTCTCTTATTTTAGTGGTTACTCTGGAAAAACTTAGAAGTGACCTGACCCTTCTAATCCCAGCATTTGGTGTCAGTCCCTTCTCAAGTCATTGGTTACTAGGGCCATGGAATGACCAGCAGTCTCCTAGATTTGTTCATTTACTCACTGACATCTCTGGGCCTTCGCTCTTCCTTCTGTGTTAAATAATCTTCCTTTCTTGGTCAACTGAGCAACTATGCGATTGTGGATCAAATCCAAGGCAAACAACACTTTGGGGATGCTTTCTCCACTTGACTGCTTGTCACATGGTCTTGTTTTTACATACCATCCTGATTTCACACCAGAATTGTGTGGACAGTCCTTATTAGACTGTACTTTTATTAGCAGCTTACCATCACATTACTTTTTTTTTTTAATAGAGACAGAGTGTGACTTTACTTATCTTGATATCCCTAGCTTTTGCTAAAGTGCCTAGAGTGAGTACTTAGTAAACTATTTTGGTTACTAAATAAAGAATAGCTTATGGTTTTATAAAAATTAATTTTGTTTTATGGACACATTTTGTTCTCAGTGAGTAATAAAAATTAAGGGGATAGGGAATGAGTCATCAATTGATTTTTAGGGCTTCGAAGAGAAAAACTTAGTCTCAGGACAGACTTTATCTATTACACTTACATTCAGTTCTATGTACCAAATATGAACATACACGGCTCTGAGGTCTGGCATTTGAGTACTAAAATTTAGTGTACTGAATAAAGCTAGAGCAGTAAAAGAGAAATATTTTGATTGTTGAAAAATAATTGTATGAAAGTCTACAGCAATGCTCTTTTAGTAATAGATGTCTAAATCCCCCAAATGGCAGCATTACTCAAGATAAAATTTATTCAATCAAATAAAACAAGTTTTTAAGAAAAATAATTCCATGCTCTTAAAAGACCCCTGGTTGGTTATTTTCTTTCTAAAATTATTTTTTTGGGGGGGGCACAAAATGTACTTCTGCAAATTATTTTGTAGTAATCCCTGTTGGTATTTGATGGGTACATTGTTTAATTTACTTTCATGTTCAGATTTTTCTATGAAAAGCTCAAACACAGATATATAAAGTTATATATATATATATATAAAATTTTAAAAAACACTCATTCACGCAAGATAATTTTGCTAATTTTTGAATATTGTACTAACACTGGGAAGCTTTGTAGAGCTGTGTTATGAATATTAAGGATGGAAGCAGGTGGAATTTGGGTTGAATTCCTGCTCATTCCTTGCTAGCTGGTGCCGGTGAATGCCTCAACAAAACTGTCTGGATCTCCATTTCTTATCTGTGAAATGGGGGATATTTGATCATTTTCATGCTTAGTTGTGTCTGACTCTTTGCAACTCCTTGGTCTATAGCCCGCCAGACTGCTGTGTCCATAGAATTTTCCAGGCAAGATACTGGGGTGGGTTGCCACTTCCTACTCCAGTGGATTTTCCCAACTTAGGGATTGAACTCATATCTCCTGTGTCTCCTGCATTGCAGGTGGATTCTTTACCCACTGAGTCATCTGGGAAGCCTGATGAATAGGGATCCTTGTACTTACTTAACAAAGTAATTGTAAGGCTCAACATAAATTAAAGCATTCACAACCATTAGCATGATTCAGACCCTCAGTAATTGCTTAATAAAAGGTGCCTGTTCTTCCTGGCATCTTCACTATCATCAATATTCTGGACTATAAGCTACAGAAGAGTAGAAACTCTGCCTAGTTTGCTCACTGCTTGCATGTCCAGTCACTTTTCATTTTGTCTCACACATAGTAGTCTATCAATAAGTTTCTGTTGAATGAATGAATTAGAAACTGAATATAATTACTGTCATTTATGTCACTGACAAAAATCATATTACATTATTAATGCATATCCTCACAATTGCTTCAGAGGTGCAGTGGTAAAGAATCTGCTTGCCAGTGCAGGAGACGCAAGAGATACAGGTTTGATCCCGGGGTCAGGAAGATCCCCTGAAATAAGAAGTGGCAACCTGCTGCAGTATTCTTGCCTTGAAAACTCCATGGACAGACAAACCTGAGGGGCTACAGTCCATAGAGTCACAGAGAGTTGGACATGATTGAGTGAGCATACGTGAACACAGACACATACAGATCCTTACATTCAGAATATTTGGGAATGATAAGTGTCTCATTTGGTTATCTCTGTCTAAATAGAGGAAAATAATAGAATGGGAAAGACTAGAGATATCTTCAAGAAAATTAGAGATACCAAGGGAACATTTCATGCAAAGATGGGCTCAATAAGGGACAAAAGTGGTATGGACCTAACAGAAGCAGAAGATATTAAGAAGAGGTGGCAAGAAGAACTGTACAAAAAGGATCTTCACAACCCAGATAATCACGATGGTGTGATCACTCACCTAGAGCCAGACATCCTGGAATGTGAAGTCAAGTGGGCCTTAGGAAGCATCACTATGAACAGAGCTAGTGGAGATGATGGAATTCCAGTTGAGCTATTTCTAATCCTAAAAGATGATACTGTAAAAGTGCTGCACTCAATCTGGCAGCAAATTTGGAAAACTCAGCAGTGGCCACAGGACTGGAAAAGGTCAGTTTTCATTCCAATCCCAAAGAAAGGCAATGCCAAAGAATGCTCAAACTACTGCACAATTGCACTCATCTCACACGCTAGCTCAGTAATGCCCCAAATCCTCCAAACCATGCTTCAGCAATATGTGAACTGTGAACTTCCAGATGTTCAAGCTGGAGTTAGAAGAGGCAGAGGAACCAGAGATCAAATTGCCAACATCTGCTTGATCATCAAAAACCAAGAGAGTTCCAGAAAAACATCTATTTCTGCTTAATTGACTATGCCAAAGCCTTTGACTATGTGGATCACAATAAACTGTGGAAAATTCTGAAAGAGATGGGAATACCAGACCACCTGACCTGCTTCTTGAGAAATCTGTATGCAGGTCAGGAAGCAACAGTTAGAACTGGACATGGAACAACAGACTGGTTCCAAATAAGAAAAGAAGTACGTCAAGGCTGTATATTGTCCCCCTGCTTATTTAACTTATATGCAGAGTACATCATGAGAAACGCACAAGCTGGAATCAAGATTGCTGGGAGAAATATCAATAACCTCAGATATGCAGATGACACCACCCTTATGGCAGAAAGTGAAGAGGAACTAAAGAGCCTCTTGATGAAGGTGAAAAAGGAGAGTGAAAAAGTTGGCTTAAAGCTCAACATTCAGAAAACTAAGATCATGGCATCTGCTCCCATCAGTTCATGGCAAATAGATGGGGAAACATTGGAAACAGTGGCTGACTTTATTTTTTGGGGCTCCAAAATCACTGTAGATGGTGATTGCAGCCATGAAATTAAAAGACGCTTACTCCTTGGAAGTAAAGTCATGACCAACCTAGACAGCATATTAAAAAGCAGAGACATTACTTTGCCAACAAAGATCTGTCTAGTCAAGGCTGTGGTTTTTCCAGTAGTCATATATGGACATGAGAGTTGGATTATAAAGAAAGCTGAGCACCAAAGAATTGATGCTTTTGAACTGTGGTGTTGGAGAAGACTTTTGAGAATGCCTTGGACTGCAGGGAGATCCAAGCAGTCCATCCTAAGTGAGTTCATTGAAAGGACTGATGTTGAAGCTGAAATTCCAATACTTTGGCCACCTGATGCGAAGAGCTGACTCATTTGAAAAGACCCTCATGCTGGGAAAGATCGAAGGTGGGAGGAGATGGGGACGACAGAGGATGAGATGGTTGGATGGCATCATTGACTCAATGGACATGAGTTTGGGTAAACTCTGGGAGTTGGTGATGGACAGGGAGGCCTGGCATGCTGCAGTCCCTGGGGTCACAAAGAGTTACTGAACTGAATTGAGCTGTGTAAATGTAATCAATATCTTCTCTGAAATGATTGAATTATTTCAATTTAACAATTATTGAATTGTTAAATTCCTATTAAATTTATTAAATCCATGTGAAAAGTTAATTCTCAAATTTACACTCACTAGAATGTTTTATGTAATTACATTCTTTTTATTCTTTCATAGAATCTCTTTTCATAAGTTTTGCCGATGAAAATATGAGTGTTCTACTCAAATATATGGTAAACATCTAATAAACTGGTTCAATACAAGAGATGGATGTGCTAGTGGAAACTATGCTTATTCAAGACAGATTTAAGCCAAATAAAATAATACACTAAAAAGTAAAAAAATTCATGGCTTCTTTCATGTATTTATTTATGCATCCGTCCAACCATCCACCCTACCATCCAGCAGGAGACATATTCATTATGTATTCATATGTATTCACTCTTCTTTTTTTGGTCACGTGTCTTACAGAATCTTAGAACCCTGACCAGGAATTGAACCTAGGACCCCTGCAGTGGAAGTGCAGGGTCCTGATCACTGGACAGCCAGGGAAGTCCCAACCCATACTTAAATATGTTTCTTATCCTGGCCCTTTTTGAACTTGGTAAATTTTTTGCCATTTTGTATTACCATGAACAGTACTACCTATGCATATTTTGTTTTGGGGTTGTGGTGGGAGGTGTCTTCTGAGAAAATGTGTGTGTTATTTTCTGTGTCAGAGGCATACTGATTTCAGCTAATGATTAAGGTTTTATTCAGATTTTTGTCTTTTGTCAGTTTGTTTACTATACATTTTTCTTAAAATACATGTTTCTTTTTCTATTAGCGTATGGTGTTAAATATCAGTTGTTATTTTCTTTTAATCTGCTATTTCTGTGATTATTCCGCTTTTGATATCTAACAGTTTATTTTCAGGTTTTAATCTTTTCTAATATAATCTATATTACAAAGTCTTTAAGCTTTCTTCTCTGGACAACTTTAGATGCATATCAAAAGTTTTGAGATATCATATTTTATTATTAATTATTTAGAAAGTTTGGCCTATCGGTTAGAATGTTTTTAAAATTTCTCAAGTGCATATTTTCATTTTTTACATTTTCCATTCTCATATCTAACCCAACTTCATACTTAATGCAACTCATATGATACTGGTGTTTTAAAAATGTTGAGACTTCTATTAAGCTCTAGACTGTGACCAATATTTATTCATTTGCCTGCATGCCTGAAAAAAATATTTTCAAATTGTTTGGCACAAGATTTCATGTGTCTATTAGATCATGTTTGCTAATCATATAGTTCACATATTATGTACTCTTCCTGGTTTTTCTGTGTACTTTGTCTATAACTGCTGAGAGAAGTATAATAAAGTCTCTGATCTTGCTGTTGTACTTTAAAATTTGCAGTTTAATATTTTGTAGCAGTTTTGAAATTATTTTTAATATGATTCTTATAAACCTCAGTATTCTTGTCTGGAAAGCTCCTTTGGACAAAGGAGCGTGGCAGGCTACAGAACATGGGGTCACAAAAAGTCAGACATGACTGAGTGGCTCACACACACACTTATAAACCTCATATCTCAGGAAAAAATTCAGTCTGACAATTTTGGGTTTTTTTTACTGAACTGTATAAATTTGTTAAGATTAAATGATACTGGATTTTCCTCTATCTTCTTACTTCTCTCCTTTTATTTTTTCTACTGTTTGACTTTTTTCTTTTTCTCATCTCTTTGTTTTTTTTTTTTTTGACATGGGGTGCTTTTCTCTTTATTTGATTCATATATCCCTCTATTATTTTGGAAAAGTAACACAATTTTAAATTTTTCAGTGTTAATGCTGAAAATTTTACATGCATACAGAACAACATTTCATAGCTAAAGTAACAATTGTAATCTAACAGAACTTTGATAAATGAACTTACCTGCTGTCTGTTAATCACTACATGTCTTCAGCATGGATCTGATCTGTCACTTTTTTTCAGGTTTGTTTCATTCTTTTAACAAATATTTCTTATAGATGAAATCTGGTGTGTTTTGCAAGTTGGTCCTAAACGTTAGAAAATGCAAGACAGTGTTGAACCTAGGGCAGAATGATAAAGGACTGCTAACTGAAACCATTTTTCCAAATAAACACTTATTTTAAGACTTCAAATATAAAACAAATAAAAGTGTAACTGCTCTGTTTGAGGTGAATCCCCTGCACTGCTGGAGCTCCAGAGAAAATTATTTGAAAAATTACCATGTATAACTCTTACCATGAAAGTGTCTAGTGTAGTAAAACTTTTATTTTTTCCTGATTTACCTTCCATTTGACTAATTTCTAATTGATTGGGATTAAAAGGAACGTTTCAAATTTTTCACCAGAATCCGATCAAATCAGTCGCTCAGTCGTGTCCGACTCTTCGTGACCCCATGAATCACAGCACGCCAGGCCTCCCTGTCCATCACCAACTCCCGGAGTTCACTCAGACTCACGTCCATCGAGTCAGTGATGCCATCCAGCCATCTCATCCTCTGTCGTCCCCTTCTCCTCCTGCCCCCGATCCCTCCCAGCATCAGAGTCTTTTCCAATGAGTCAACTCTTCGCATGAGGTGGCCAAAGTACTGGAGTTTCAGCTTTAGCATCATTCCTTCCACAGAAATCCCAGGGCTGATCTCCTTCAGAATGGACTGGTTGGATCTCCTTGCAGTCCAAGGGACTCTCAAGAGTCTTCTCCAACACCACAGTTCAAAAGCATCAATTCTTCAGTGCTCACCCTTCTTCACAGTCCAACTCTCACATCCATACATGACCACAGGAAAAACCATAGACTTGACTAGACGAACCTTTGTCGGCAAAGTAATGTCTCTGCTTTTCAATATGCTATCTAGGTTGGTCATAACTTTCCTTCCAAGGAGTAAGCGTCTTTTAATTTCATGGCTGCAGTCACCATCTGCAGTGATTTTGGAGCCCCCCAAAATAAAGTCTGACACTGTTTCCACTGTTTCCCCATCTACTTCCCATGAAGTGATGGGACCAGATGCCATGATCTTCGTTTTCTGAATGTTGAGCTTTAAGCCAACTTTTCCACTCTCCACTTTCACTTTCATCAAGAGGCTTTTTAGTTCCTCTTCACTTTCTGCCATAAGGGTAGTGTCATCTGCATATCTGTTTAAAGCTTAGATGATTCTTCCTAGAAAATGGAAATTACATATTTTTAATAGTTCACCAAGAAGGAAAGAAAAAAAACTGGAAAGAATCGTAGGCTAAAGATGAAACAATTGAAAGGAGAAAAAAAGACTCTACTGTGGTCTATTATAAAAATGTGAAACCACACAGCAAATCTGATTTATACCTACTGGACGAATGAGCAATCTTTTTTAATTACTATTTTTAGGGATGCATTGCTAGGTTTTCAAAATCTGTCTTCTGAGAGGCACATCTAATGCATCTCTTCAGTCTTACTTCTCCAATAAAGGGTTTATGCTCCAATAAAGTAAAGTGATGCTTTTCCAACCTACCTTTGATCAGTTGACCTTGCACACAAATTATTGAATGGATTATTCAATAATTTGAATAATCCATTCAAATTATTCCTACTCTTCAAGAACTTGCCCAAGTCCCAATTTCTCCATACAAATCTCACCTTCTTTGAATTCTCGTAACATTTCCAGTTTGAATGACAAAGGAGACCGTTTAATAATAGAGTGTCTTGTAAGGATTGCCACTGCTTTTTTCATAGCAGATAGTGCTGTTCAGAGATGTTGAATGTCAAAATTTATCTCTGTGGCCTTGGGGAAGTTTTCTTAAAAATTTGGCCACAGTTTGCACATCTGTCAAATGAATTGGAGGAGTTTTTTTTTTTTTTCATTCTACCCTGAGTATGGGAAGAGCAGAAGGGGTGGTGGAGGAAAATAGAAACAGGGAATTAAGAGGTGCAAACCACTATGTAAAAAAATCAATGAATTACAAGTATATATTACATAGCACAAGGAATATAGCAAATATTTTACAACTACTATAAATGCAATATATATATATATATAATTGAGGTATAGGTATTATGTAAGTTTCAGGTGTACAGCATAGTGATTTACAATTTTTGAAGGTTATATTCTTCCTACTGGTAATCTCTAGTTTGTTCTTTATATCTGTGAGTCTGTTTTTGTCTTGTTTTATATATTTTTTTAATTTTTAGATTTCACATATACATGATATCATATAGCATTTGTCTTTTTCTGACTTATTTTTTTCCTGGATTGAAAATCTTTAACATATGTTATTATAACACATGTTTTAATATTCCATTCTATTGCATTGTTTTTCCCATTTTTAGAACAAAGCAGACTTAGAAATATGAAATATAACTAATTGACACTGGCATTACATTGGTTGGAACAAAATGGTTTTATCTATTTAATGTATTTATTTCACATGAACACATACATATAAACACTTTTACTCAATGAGAGAAATCAAGCCATACTGTACAGAAGGGAAAGACTTTAGATTCCACAGCTATTTAAAGAACTGTGTTTGTATTTGCTGAATTAACAAATACTGATTGATTGTGTGTGTGTGTGTGTGTGTGTGTGTATACTCTCTGTATATGTGCATATGTGTGTGTGTGTGTGTGTGTACATATACACACTCTATTTCTGAATACCCCTGTTACAGTCTAATTAGAAACTTCAGTGTTTTCTTTTGGGACTTCCCTTGTAGCTCAGTTGGTAAAGAATCTGCCTGCAATGCAAGAGACCTAGGTTTGATTCCTGGGTTGGGAAGATCCCATGGGGAAGGAAATGGCAACCCACTCCAGTATTCGTGCCTGGAGAATCCCATGGACAGAGAAGCCTGGTGGGCTACAGTCCATGGGGCCACAAGAGTTGGACATGACTTAACGACTAAACCACCACCAGCGTTTTCTTTTTAGATTTTTTTTTTTAATTGGAATATAGTTGACTTACAGTGTTGTGTTACTTTCAGATGTACAGCACAGTGAATCAGTTGTACATATACATAGATCCACTCTTTTTTAGACTCTTTTTCCATGTATGTCTTTACATAGAATTGAATAGAGTTCCCTATACTATATACAGTAGGTCCTTACTAGTTATCTATTTTATATATAGTAACATGTATATGCCAATCCTAACCTCCCAATTTATCCCTCCCTTTCCCCCTTGACAACCATAAGATTTTCCATGCCTGTAACTTTATTTCTGTTGTGTGAATAAGTTCATTTGTACCATTTATTTTTTAGATTACACAGATAAGCGATATCATACAATATTTGCCCTTTTCTAACTCAACTACATTCAGTATGACAATCTCTAGGTTCATCCTTGTTGCTGTAAGTATCATTATTTTGTTTTTATGACTGAGTAATATTTCATCGTATATATGTACCACATCTTCTTTATCAGTTTCTCTGTTGATGGACATTTAGGTTGTTTCCATGTTCTGCTATTATAAATAGTGCTGCAGTGAATACTGGGATGTATGTATATTTTTGAATTATGGTTTTCTCAGGATATATGATCACAAGTGAGGTTGCTGGCTCATATGGTAGTTCTCTTTTAATTTTTTAAGGAACCTCCATGCTGTTCTCTCCATAGTAAATATACCAGTTTACATTTCCACCAACAATGTAGAAGGGTTCCCTTTTTTCCACACCCTTTCAAGCATTTATTGTTTGTAGATTTTTTGATGATGGCCATTGTGACCAGTGTGAAGTGATACCTCATTGTTTTCATTAGCATTTCTCTAATAATTAGTGATGCTGAGCATATTTTCATGTGCTTCTTGGCTATCTGTATGTCTTCTTTGGATAAAGGTCTATTTAGGTCTCCCATTTTTTGATTGAGTTGTTTGGTTTTTTGTTATTGAGCTTCATGAGCTATTTGTGTATAATAGAGATTAATCCCTGTTGAAACAGTTAGAACTGGACATGGAACAACAGACTGGTTCCAAATAGGAAAAGGAGTTCGTCAAGGCTGTATATTGTTACCCTGCTTATTTAACTTATATGCAGACTACATCATGAGAAACGCTGGACTGGAAGAAACACAAGCTGGAATCAAGATTGCCGGGAGAAATATCAATAACCTCAGATATGCAGATGACACCACCCTTATGGCAGAAAGTGAAGAGGAACTAAAAAGCCTCTTGATAAAAGTGAAAGTGGAGAGTGAAAAAGTTGGCTTAAAGCTCAACACTCAGAAAACGAAGATCATGGCATCCAGTCCCATAACTTCATGGGAAATAGATGGAGAAACAGTGGAAACAGTGTCAGACTTTATTTTGGGGGCTCCAAAATCACTGCAGATGGTGACTGCAGCCATGAAATTAAAAGACACTTACTCCTTGGAAGGAAAGTTATGACCAACCTAGATAGCATATTGAAAAGCAGAGACATTACTTTGCCAACAAAGGTTCGTCTAGTCAAGGCTATGGTTTTTCCTGTAGTCATGTATGGATGTGAGAGTTGGACTGTGAAGAAGGCTGAGCGCCGAAGAATTGATGCTTTTGAACTGTGGTGTTGGAGAAGACTCTTGAGAGTCCCTTGTACTGCAAGGAGATCCAAACAGTCCATCCTAAAGGAGACCAGTCTTGGGATTTCTTTGGAAGGAATGATGCTAAAGCTGAAACTCCAGGACTTTGGCCACCTCATGCGAAGAGTTGACTCATTGGAAAAGACTCTGATGCTGGGAAGGATTGGGGGCAGGAGGAGAAGGGGACGACAGAGGATGAGACAGCTGGATGGCATCACTGACTCGATGGATGTGAGTCTGAGTGAACTCCGGGAGTTGGTGATGGACAGGGAGGCCTGGCGTGCTGCGATTCATGGGGTCGCAAAGAGTCAGACATGACTGAGCGACTGATCTGATCTGATCTGAGTGATGCTGTGTCAACAGCTTAAGGAAGTTGATCAGCAAGGAAGATCATGTTTGAGGTGGAGCATTTTGGATAAAAAATGAGTAAACTGAACTGGAAAGTTTGAAGATTCGTGGAGCAGTTGGCCACTTAGAAGTAGGGCCAGGGAATTGGGAGGAAGTACACAAACAAGACGGAGAAGGCAATGGCACCCCACTCCAGTACTCTTGCCTGGAAAATCCCATGGACGGAGGAGCCTGGTAGGCTGTAGTCCATGGGGTCGCTAAGAGTTGGACACGACTGAGCGACTTCCCTTTCACTTTTCACTTTCATGTATTGGAGAAGGAAATGGCAACCCACTCCAGTGTTCTTGCCTGGAGAATCCCAGGGACGGGGGAGCCTGGTGGGCTTCTGTCTATGGGGTCGCACAGAGTCGGACAGGACTGAAGCGACTTAGCAGCAGCAGCACACAAACGAGAACCACAGCTGGGAAATAGGGTATTTTCCTTCCTGTCTCATACAATCTAGTTAGAATCTAATGGATATGTAGCAAAGAACAGCTACAGTTGTTATTACTGGTTCAGGAATATGATCTTTCCTCCCACTTCAGCATAGGTTGAAGAGGAAAAATTTCTTTTGAAACCCTAATTCTATTTTCACGCCCCCAAATTAAATCTATGTCACATTTTTTTTTTCTCCCCAGATTCATTACCTTATATTTCTTAGTATCTTCCACAGGTTCCAGTTTCCTAGTCACAATTCACATTTCATAATGTTACATTCACAGGTTATTGGTAAAAATGAACTAAAGTGGGGCTTTGATCTTGCCCTGAGGGCTCCATGAACAATACCATTTACCCTCTTTCTTTGTTTAGAATCTCTCAGCCTCTGCTGCTTCAAATTTAGTTGTTACTTGCTGTGTTAGTCTCTCAGTCGCTCAGTCGAGTCTAACTTTTTGTGTTCCTATGAACTGCAGCCCGGCAGGGTCTTCTGTCCATGGAATTCTCCAAGCAAGAATACTGGAATGGGTTGACATTCTTTTCTTCAGGGGATCTTCCCAACCCAGGAATTGAACCCGAGTGTCCTGCACTGCAGGCAGATTCTTTACTGTCAGAGCTCAGGAAGCCCAACCTGAGGCCAGTTTGCTGTCACTGTCTGATTTGTACAATAATCCTTCAAGTGCTTATGAAAATGTGGATATTGCTTATTCTCACCAATTACAACATTCGTAATCGTATCTAAATAGCAATAAGAATTTCATCTTAGTTTGCTTTCAGCCCATGTATTATAATTTTAATAATTGCCTCTCACCCTGTATGTAAGAGATTTTGTACTTAGTTTTGTTAGAATTTTCACATTTTTCATTCCCGAATTTCTGAGAGTTCTTGGTAGGTTTCTGCTTTGTTTTGCTCTGGGTCCACATAATAGGTTGTCATTAGCTTCAGAGGGAATTAAAATTATATTAAGTGTTTAGTATTCATTGCATTCTTAGTCTCAGCAGTTGTGGACACTTCTCTAGTTTCTGTTCCACATAGTAGGACTATCAGATCTGTTCAAGCTAAGACATTTCCTCCAAACTCCATTCCTCCGAAAGTGTTTGTCTCAATACTTTTTTTTATTATTCATCCATCCTTGGTTATGGCGACTGAATAATTCTCTTTTCAGTCATGGTTTAAATAGAATTAAATAGTTTTCTACCATATCACCCTTAAGCTTTATTTTGTCCAGATCGTGATATCATCAGACACCAACAAAGGATTGAAATATTGATGGTCTCTGCTAATCTTTCTGACTAGAAAGGCACCCCCAAAATTATGAAGAATGGTTAAAGAAAAGATATTTTCTTCTAAGCTTCTCCCATTCTCCCCTCCAGTTGTGAGTATGTAAGTCTTGGGTTGCCAATTTAACCATTAGTACTTATCCTATGAAGACCCTAGAGAGTTGAACACACTAAAAAAAGGAGGTCAACTTGGTATCAGTTACCCTAGGAATATAAGAGAAACCAATGGAGAACTGTAAGCAGAGAGACCTGTTACTCTGATGTCTGAGACTTGAGCTGGTACAGGTTAAATGAAATCTCTGCCCTGTGGATGGAGAAGGCAGTGGCACCCCACTCCAGTACTCTTGCCTGGAAGATCCATGGACGGAGGAGCCTGGTAGGCTGCAGTCCATGGGGTCGCCAAGAGTTGGACACGACTGAGCGACTTCACTTTGACTTTTCACTTTCATGCATTGGAGAAGGAAATGGCAACCCACTCCAGTGTTCTTGCCTGGAGAATCCCAGGGACGGGGAAGCCTGGTGGGCTGCCGTCTATGGGGTCGCACAGAGTTGGACACAACTGAAGCGACTTAGCAGCAGCAGCAGCAGCAGCAGCAGCAGCCCTGTGGAAGCAGCTGCTTAGAAGGAGGAAGCCATGATAAACAAGAGACTGGAAATGAGCAAAATACACACTCCAAAACAGATGTTCTAGATTTATTCCACCTTCTGCGTGTCTTTGGACTTCCCAGGTGGCTCAGTGGTAAATAATCCACCTGCCAGTGTAGGAGACACGGGAGATGCGGGTTCGATCCCTGGGTTGGGATGATGTCCTGGAGTAGGAAATGAGAACCCACTTCAGTGTCCCTGCCTGAGAAATTTCTTGGAGAGAGGAGCCTGGCAGTCTAAAGTCCTTGGGGTCATAGAGTCAACTGAGTGATTGAGCACCCACGCACATGTGCAAAGTGTCTCTTTAGCCTTGGCTATCCTTTAGCTTTCAGCGGATTCTTTGAATGACCCTTACTCCAACAAAGTTTCAGTTTGAATATATTTATTTCCAAACTTGGATTAACGTGTTTAAATTAAAGAAGAGGAATTAGAAGTCTGTGAGACAGTGCCAGTAGAAATGAGTGAGTATTCACCAGGAGATGGTGAGTTTCCAGAAAGAAACTGGTTTTGGGAAGTGTAATTTTCTATTTCTACATAGCAATTCACTTCTAATGTTCAGTTTGAAAGTTCTGGGACTCATTTTTATCATGAAAAGAACTGTGATTTTCAGAAAGACAATTTTTCTGAAGGAAAAGGACACCAGGTTAGGGAGACTGAGATGCAGCAGGTTGAAATTGTTACAGACAAATGAATCCTTTCAATGAGGAATGCTATCTCAAAGTAAAACATTCAGAGAGCACTGTTTGTCAGCATGTTTAGGCAAATCTGAAAAAGAAAATATCAATATATAAAAGACCAAAAAAAAAAAAAAAACCTGTTTGCAGCACATGCACATTATTCTCACTCCTTTTATGCAGCTTCATCTCTTAATAGACCTGGAGTTCTATTAATTAACATTAGACTAGATACAAATGGTAATTTTTTATCTGGCTTAAATTGAACTAAAATCTTACTTTAAAACCCTAGTAAATACGTGAAATCATCATAGCATAGTGGTTAAAAATGCTGTTAGTCTTCTCTCTGCTCTTCACCTTGACCTGTTTCCACTCTTTAATCACTGTTTTTTGTGCAAGTTATTTAGACCTCTGTGATATGCTTCTTCTAGAGCTTAGATGGTAGAGAATCTGCTTGCAATGCAGGAGATCTGGGTTCAGTCCCTGGGTTGGGAAGATCCTCTGGAGAAGGGAATGGCAACCAACTCCAGTATTCTTGCTTGGAGAATTCCATGGACAAAGGAGCCTGGCAGGCTACAGTCCATGGGGTCACAAAGAGTCAGACATGACTGAGTGACTAACACTTTCACTTTCATTTTTTCAGAGCTTATTTCACACATCAATTTAAGTAAATGGGTTAGGAAATTGCCGGGTACATGGTAAATGCTCAATAGAAATAGGCTGATATTTTAATAGCAGTTTAATTTTATATCATATATTTTCCCTCATGTATATGACTTCATTGTGGCTCATCAGTAAAACTCTATGCATGCATAATTGTCAAATGAAAGACTTAAAACAATCTATTCCCATATTCTTCTTTATACAAAGATATGTATTAACATTTTAATGTATTGTGTATTATTCCATGTGAAAAGGGATACACGAGGTTATTAAAAAAAAAAAAAATGGGCCCCTGAGACTATATGTAGTTAGATGTCCCTTAGACATCTCAGTTTTTCGTTGTCTGCTTTTAGAATAGTTCAGAGAGATATTTACTAGAATGTACATTCCATGACATCAGGATCCTTTTCTGTTTTTTTTTTTTTTTCCACTGCCCTATACCAATGCCTAGAGAAGTACCTGGTACAGGAAGAGTGATCACTGAATATGTGTTATATAAAGAAAAGGTGATATCTTTAAGACTGGATACTGAAAAGACCATCAGTGATTTCAAATAAGAGCCATAAATCAAAGTCTTACAGGCAGACGCTTTGGCTATTTTTGAGATCTGTTGCTCAAAGGGGCAACTCTCAATTTAGCATATTCCAGGTGGAGCTGCAGTGGGTGGCCAATGAGTACACAATAGTGAATAGTGATTTTTCCAAAAGATACTATTTATAGACAGTATAACCTTAAGGAGAGCTTCCCAGGTGAAATCTTTAGATGTGCTTGCGTTTCTTAGCACTGTCATCAGGAAAGGCAGAAAGAGATCCTTGAATTGTAAGAAATAGAATAATAAAATAGGGTAATATAGATATTTGGAGGTAGTAAAATATGAGTACCAAATAAAGAAGTTTTTTCTATGCCAAAGAAAGAAAGAAATAATAAAAGTGGGGATGGATATCATAGCTATAGGGGATTTTTTATGTTGAATGACTGGCTTCCTTAAGTTTTTCTCCTTATGAAAATGATTCAATACTATAGAAAAATAAAACTTGGAAAATAAGAACTTTAGAAAATTTCCTTTGTGCTTTTATTAGGTATTCAAAGAGAAGCATAAACAATCTTAGCAAATTCTTTATGCATTTGTAATTACAAATATTTTCTCAGAGTGTCATCTTTTATTTTGTTCTTTCTTTCATGACCCTCATTTGCAAAGCAAAAAAAAGAACTTTAATAGAAAAAAAAGAAAAGGGTTAAAAACAAAAATTTCTGAGAATAGGTTCACAAATTGATTACATATCAAAAAAACTCAAAGAAATACTTAGTAATAATATATTTGCTGTTTATCAAATTAGCATGACTTCAGAAATTGCCATTTAATGATAGGTATGATAATATAGGAGACTTCCCAGGTGGCTCAGATGGTAAAGCGTCTGCCTACAATGCGGGAGACCCGGGTTAGATCCCTGGATTGGGAAGATCCCCTGGAGAAGGAAATGGCAACCCACTCCAGTATTCTTGCCTGGAAAATCCATGGACGGAGGAGCCTGGTAGGCTACAGTCCGTGGGGCCGCAGAGTCAGACACGACTGAGCGACTTCACTTTCACTTTCACTTTCATGATAATATAGAAGCATTTATAAATATTATGTAAGAGGGAAAACTGATACATTTATTTTGGAAATCAGCATGAGGATATGTATGAAAAGTCTGTAAAACAATTCTTTGTTTTTTAATTTTTTTTTAAACACCAAATGCATTTTGTGTTGGGGTATAGCCAATTAATAATGTTGTGATAGTTTCAGGTGAACAGTGAAGGGACTCAGCCTTATACATGTATCCATTCTCCCCCCAAAGCCCCTCCCATCTAGGCTGGCACATAACATTGACCTGCATTCCATGCGCTATACAATAGGTTTTTGTTGATTATCCATTTTAAATTTAGCAGTGTGTACATGATCTCCCCAAAGCCCTTGACTATCCCTTTCCCCCAGAAACCATGAGTTCATTTTCTGTCTCTTTCTAAAGCAATCCTTCTTTTCTTCTATAAAATTCATTTTTATTTATCCATATACTAAGGAAATAATCAGGGTGATGTCAAAGTTTTTGTACAAAGACATGATAACTTTATATGGGTGAATATTTCAATATAAGTTAAAGGGTAATGATTAAATGGTATATTCATTTAATATTTATTCTCATATTATTTTCTTGTTGTTGTTCAGTTGCTAAGTCATGTCCAACTCTTTGCGACCCTGTGGATTGCAGCCCACCAGGCTCCTCTGTCCTTTACTATCTCCTGAAGAACTTAAAGCAAATGATGATTAAATTAAATGTAGCTCAGGCACATGGTGGATACATGTGTATCTTGAAATGATATTAAAATATATGTGTATTGATATTGGAAAATGCTTTTATTGTTAACTGAAAACTTTAGGAATCATAGTTTGATGTATTATTAACTACAAAAAGAGGATAGAAGAAAATAATAGGTGGAAAACAGATTCTAGAATGTTAAAAGCTATTGCTTTAGGTGAAGAGATTAAGAATGATTCTCTAGAGAACACTCCATGCAACAATAGCATGGGAGGAAAACAAGAAAACTATGTTGTGGGATGGATATATTAATTATCTTAATTCGTGATTATGTTTTATGGGTTCAGTTCAGTTCAGTCGCTCAGTCGTGTCCGACTCTTTGTGACCCCATGAATCGCCAGTCCCTCCCAGCATCAGAGTCTTTTCCAATGAGTCAACTCTTTGCATGAGGTGGCCAAAGTACTGGAGTTTCAGCTTTAGCATCATTCCTTCCAAGGAAATCCCAGGGCTGATCTCCTTCAGAATGGACTGGTTGGATCTCCTTGCAGTCCAAGGGACTCTCAAGAGTCTTCTCCAACACCACAGTTCAAAAGCATCAATTCTTCGACGCTCAGCCTTCTTCACAGTCCAACTCTCACATCCATACATGACCACAGGAAAAACCATAGCCTTGACTAGACGAGCCTTTGTTGGCAAAGTAATGTCTCTGCTTTTCAATATGCTATCTAGGTTGGTCATAACTTTCCTTCCAAGGTGCATACATGTTAAAAACATTAAATTAACAGTTTAAATATGAGACGTTTATTGTAACACAATTATGTTTCATTAGGTGTGTTAACATTTTTTTTTGTGAATAGCTATAGGTGGCTCAGATGGTAAAGTGTCTGCCTGCAGTGTGGGAGACCTGGGTTCAATCACTGGGTCGGAAAGATCCCCCGGAGAAGGAAATGGCAACCCATTCCAGTACTCTTGTCTGGGAAATTCCATGGATGGAGGTGCCTGGTAGATTACAGTCCATGGGGTCGCATGGACACAACTTCACTTTCACTTTCATAATGTTCTTAGAGAGGAACAAAGTGAATGGGTTTGTTCTATCCAGAATTTTTATAATGCTACTCTAAATAAGACAGCATGATATTCATGTAAAGATAGACAAGTAAAGCAGTGGAATAAAGTAGAGATCCCAGAAAAAGACCCAAGCATATGTGGAGTCTTAATTTATAAAAAGAGTGCTACTCCAGAGCTGAGAACAGAAAATATTTTTCAATAAATCATGCTGGGATACTTTATATCCATAAAAATAAAAATGAAATTTGGCTTCTACTTCATGTTATACAGAAAATTGTTTTTTATGTAAAACATAAATCAAAATACAAAAAGCAAAGCAACAAAAGAAATCTGTAAAACAATAAAGGAAAATATTTTCATGATCTCAGATGAGTGAAATAAATATATCTCAAACAAAACAAAAACTCTAAAACAGGAGATTACCATGAATACATTTGAGTACATTAAGATTGTTCATCAAACGACTCCATTAAGACAGTGAAAAGGCAAGTTGTAATCTTGGTGAAGAAACTTTCAACACATAAAACATGGATATATCTGAAATCATTCAGAAAACATAGACAACTAAGCAGAAAATCGTAACTGACTTTAAGAGGCATAGGAATATTAAAAATAGCCATAAATGTTCGTAAAAGAGGGCAAGCTCAATGGTAATCAGGTAAAATGGAAAATAAGATCAAATTAACATACTATGGCATGCTGTCTTGGATGACTAAAATTACAGTTTGATACATAATGGGAACTCTCATATAGAGGGTGAGGGTGTAAATTGGTCCTATTAATTTGGAAAACTGTTTGGCATTATTTTCTAAAGTTGATCATGTACCAATTCTATAATCTAGCAATTATGTATAATATAAAGTGATATATTTAATATACGTGAATATACATAATTATGTATACACATCTTAGTATAAATGTCTATGTGCTCAAATCAGCTAGTATTAGCTCAGAGAGCCGGCAGTTAAATTTGTGATCTGACTTTTACACCAGTGGTAGCTTGAAACTATTGTTAGAATTTTGTTCAGTGCCATATGTTGGGTTTCATTTTTCCCCATTAGAGAACCAATATGATATGTACATAAAGTACAGATAAAGCAATGCTTATAGTAGTTATTTGCAGTAACCTCAAACTGAAAACGACTCAAATATCCATCTAAGGTAGAAATGATACATAGGTTGTGGTATGTCTATAATATTAGGGGCTTCCCAGGTAGCTCAGTGTAAAGAATCCACCTATCAATGCAGGAGATGCAGCAGATATGGGTTTGATCCCTGGGTCTGGAAGATCCTCTAGAGGAGGAAATGGCAGCCCACTGCAGTATTTTTGCCTGGAAAATTCCACAGACAGAGGAGCCTGGCGGACTACAGTCCACGAGCTTGCAAAGAGTTGGACGTGACTGAGTGACTGAGCACGCACATACACACACACGTCTGTACATTAGAATATTTTATGGCAATAAAATAAATGAACTACTATAATTATAAGAAGTGCAAACAATATATTATTTCATGTACACAAGGCCATATCTTTCTCTCTTTAAATATTTATTTATGTGTGTTTGTATCCTTAGGAAAAATAATGTGAATACATATGAAATGCTATCTTTGTGTTATGGCGTTATAAAATATTTCCTTTTTGTTTATACTTTCTTTTATACTGATAAAATATTGCCTTATAATCAAGAAAAAACAACAAAATTAACTTTGTTTTAAAAATAAAATATAAGATAGTAGTCATGGTTGTGGAGTGTAATTGCTCAGGTAATACTGAAATAGAAGCTAGTGTCAGATTTTATTTGAAATCTAGTGTGTGTCTTGCAAGATGTGTAACTCTGTAGATGTTATTTAACTGTACTGATATATATTTTATTCAGCTACAAAATTAGAATACAGATACTGACTACCTCAGAGAATATTTATGAAGATAAAAATAAGATGTCTGTGCCTTGATATTTACCAGCACAGAGTAAGAGTATAGTTATGTTTTATCTAGTGTATTGATTTTTGTTACTTCCCATACCTTTAAACAGTTCTTAACCTATTAGAAGATCTAAAATCATTTATTTGGGCGGTGATAAAGGTGGAAAACCTTTATAATTAGTAATATACCATTGTTTACCTTATGGACACAAGTGACAACACTTCAATAGTAGAATTTCAGACTTCCTGAGGGAGTGTTTAGTTGAGTTGTTAACTTGTACTTGAGTTTATTTGAAGTATTTTTACCATTTTATGTGTGTGTTTGATTTATTTACCTGCTGTAAGTCCTTGAAATGTGAAAGCATTATCTTCACTGAAACTTTTATATACAATTCTTTGAGGAGTGACCCATTTCTTTATCAGCTCTTTATCAGCCAACTCTATTTTTATCTTCTCTCTATAGCTATTTGTTTTGAACAGACACACCCCATTCAGCTCACCCATTCAGTGAGCTTAATTGAAAGGAGAATTACCCATCACTGTCTGCAATTTAAGTTTTGTTTAAGTGTGAGCTCTGATTCATTAAATGTCAGACTTGCTTCAACTCAGAGAGTTCATTTCTCCTTAATTCATCAGTGACTTGCTAATGAAACCTCCTTGATCTTTGTCATAGAAAAAAAGATCTAATTTTGTAGTACATCTTCTAATTTTGTTCAGTTCAGTTCATTTCAGTCGCTCAGTCATGTCCTACTCTTTGCGACCCCATGAATCGCAGCACGCCAGGCCTCCCTGTCCATCACCAACTCCTGGAGTTCACTCAAACTCACGTCCATCGAGTCAGTGATGCCATCCAAGCCATCTCATCTTCTGTCGTCCCATTCTCCTCCTGCCCCCAATCCCTCCCAGCATCAAAGTCTTTTCCAATGAGTCAACTCTTCGCATGAGGTGGCCAAAGTACTGGAATTTCAGCTTTAGCATCATTCTGTGTCTTAATGATCATTACCTTGAACTCTTTATCAAGTAGATAGCTTATCTCCAACTTACTTTTTTTTTTTTTTGTCCTCTTCTTTCACTTGCAAAATATTCCTCTCTCTACTCATTTTGCCTAATTCTCTGTGTTTATTTGTATGTATTAGATAGCTCAGTTCAGTCCCTCAGTTCAGTTCAGTTCAGTTCAGTCACTCAGTCATGTCCCACTCTTTGCGACCCCATGAATCACAGCACGCCAGGCCTCCCTGTCCATCACCAACTCCCGGAGTTTACCCAAACTCATGTCCATTGAGTCAGTGACGCCATCCAGCCATCTCATCCTCTGTCGTCCCCTTCTCCTCCTGCCCCCAATCCCTTCAAGCATCAGGGTCTTTTCCAATGAGTCAACTCTTTGCATGAGGTGGCCAAAGTACTGGAGTTTCAGCTTTAGCATCAGTCCTTCCAATGAACACCCAGAACTGGTCTCCTTTAGGATGGACTGGTTGGATCTCCTGCTGTCCAAGGGACTCTCAAGAGTCTTCTCCAACACCACAGATCAAAAAAGCATCAATGCTTCGGCGCTCAGCTTTCTTCACAGTCCAACTCTCATATCCACATGACCACTGGAAAAACCATAGCCTTGACTAGATGGACCTTTGTTGGCAAAGTAATGTCTCTGCTTTGTAATATGCTATCTAGGTTGGTCATAACTTTCCTTCCAAGGAGGGCAGTGGCCAAGAGGAGCTACCCCACATCCGAGGTCAGGAGGGGTGACCTCGTCCAAGGTAAGGAGCAGTGGCTGCGCTCTGCTGGAGCAGCCATGAAGAGATACCCCACGTGCAAGGTAAGAGAAACCCAAGTAAGACAGTAGGTGTTGCGAGAGGGCATCAGAGGGCAGACACACTGAAACCATAATCACAGAAAACTAGCCAATCTGATCACAAGGACCACAGCCTCGTTAACTCAGTGAAACTAAGCCATGCCGTGTGGGGCCACCCAAGACGGATGGGTCATGGAGAGGTCTGACAGAATATGGTTTACTGGAGAAGGGAATGTCAAACCACTTCAGTATTCTTGCCTTGAGAACCCCATGAACAGTGTGAAAAAGTCCCTCAGTCCTGTGCAACTCTTTGCAACCCCATGGACTGCAGCACTCCAGGCTTCCCTGTCCATCACCAACTCCCGGAGCTTGCTAAAACTCACGTCCACCGCGTCGGTGATACCATCCAACCATCTCATCTTCTGTCATCCCCTTCTCCTCCCACCTTCAATCTTTCCCAGCATCAGGGTCTTTTCAAATGAGTCAGTTCTTCACATCAGGTGGCCAGAGTATTGGAGTTTCAGCTTCAGCATCAGTTCTTCCAATGAATAATACTCAGGACTGATTTCCTTTAGGATTGATTGGTTGGATCTCCTTGCAGTCCAAGGGACTCGCAAGAGTCTTCTCCAACACCACAGTTCAAAAGCAGTAATTCTTTGGCCCTCAGCTTTCCTTATAGTCCAACTCTCACATCCATACATGACTACTGGAAAACCCATAGCTTTGACTAGACGGATTTTTGCTGGTAAAGTAATGTCTCTGCTTTTTAATAGGCTGTCTAGTTTGGTCATAGCTTTTCTTCCAAGGAGCAAGCGTCTTTCAATTTCATGACTGCAGTCACCATCTGCAGTGATTTTGGAGCCCCTCAAAATAAAGTCTGTCACTATTTCCGTTATTTCCCCACCTATTTGCCATGAAGTGATGGGACTGGATGCCATGATCTTAGTTTTCTGAATGTTGAGCTTTAAGCCAACTCTCTCACTCTCTCCTCTTTCCCTTTCATCAAGAGGCTCTTTAGTTTTTCTTCACTTTCTGCCGTGAGGGTGGTGTCATCTGTATATCTGAGGTTGTTGATATTTCTCCCAGCAATCTTGATTCCAGCTTGTGCTATATTCAGAGTGGCATTTTACATGATGTGCTCTGCATATAAGTTAAATAAGCAGGGTGACAATATACAGCCTTGACTTACTCCTTTCCCTAATTGGAATCAGTCTGTTGTTCCATGTTTAGTTCTAACTGTTGCTTCATGATCTGCAAACATATTTCTCAGGATGCAGGTTAGGTGGTCTGGTATTCCCATCTCTTGAACAATTTTTCATAGTTTGTTGTGATCCACACAGTCAAAGGCTTTAGCGTAGTCAATAATGCAGAAGTAGATACTTTTTCAGTGATTCAACACATGCTGGCAATTTGATCTCTGGTTCCTCTGCCTTTTTAAAATCCAGCTTGAACATCTGGAAGTTCATGGTTCACATACTGTTGAAGCCTGGCTTGCAGAATTTTGAGCATTACTTTGCTAGCATGTGAGATGAGTACAATTGTGTGGTAGTTTGAGCATTCTTCGGCATTGCCTTTCTGTGGGACTGGGATGAAAACTGACTTTTTCCAGTCCTGTGGCCACTGCTGAGTTTTCCAAATTTGCTGGCATATTGAGTGCAGCACTTTCACAGGATCATCTTAATAGGATTTGAGATAGCTCCACTGGAATTCCATCACCTCCACTAGTTTTGTTCCTAGTAATGCTTTCTAAGGCCCTCTTGACTTCACACTCCAGGATGTCTGGCTCTAGGTGAGTGATCACACCATTGTGATTATCTGGGTCATGAAGATACAAATAGCTGAGAAAAGAAGAGAAGGGAAGGCAAAGGAGAAATGGAAGATATACCCATTTGAATGCAGAGTTCCAAAGAATAGCAAGAAGAGATAAGAAATCCTTCCTCAGTGATCAGTGCAAAGAAAGAGGAAAACAATAGAATGGGAAAGACTAGAGATCTCTTCAAGAAAATTAGACATACCAAGGGGACATTTCATGCAAAGATGGGTATAATTAAGGACAGAAATGGTATGGACCTAACAGAAGCAGACGATATTAAGAAGAGGTGGCAAGAATACACAGAACTATACAAAAAAAGATCTTCATGTATTAGATAGGTCAGTCATGTTTTCCAGTCTTAGAGAAGTGACCTTATGTTGGAGACTTCCTATGGAGCCCAGCTGCACATTTCCCTCTGGTGACCAGAGCTGTATGCTGTAGGGTGATCCCTCTGTGGGCTGTGTGGGCCCTCTTTTGTGGCGGGGTTGACTACTGTGGGCACACTAGTAGGTAGGGCTGGCCCCTGGCCTAATTGACTGCCAGTCCCTGCCTCATGTGGTGCCTGCCAGCCTGCTGGTGGGCAGGTCCATGTCCCAGTGTTGCTGCTTGTCAGTCTTGGTCTCAGTGATCCGAGGGCTAGTACTGAGCCACTGGTGGGTGGAGTCAGGATCAAGGGCAGCTGGCTGTGGGGCCTCAGGGGCCTAGTGCTTGTGCCAACCTGCTGGAAGCAAGTAAGTCTGACACTGTTAGGCAAGATGAAAGATTCCAAAACGGTGTTTGCTAGCACCACAGTCCTAGTGGTGGAATGAGCTCCCACTAATGGCTGTCACCAGCATCTTTATCCCCAGGTTGCCCCCTGCTTTTCTGGGAGGCTCTCTGAGATCAGTAAATTGGTCTGACTCAGGCTCCTTTGAAATGACTGCTTCAGTACTGGGTCTCAGAACTTGTGACATTTTACGCATGTCTTGTAAGAATAGAGTCTCTGTTTCTATAACCCTCTGGCTTTCCCATACACAAACGCTGCTGGCCTTCAAAGCCAGATGTTCTGGGGACATGTCTTCCCAATGTAGGACTCTTGGGCTGGGGATCCTGATGTGGGACTTGAACCCCTTGTTCCTTGGGGAGAACCTCCACAATTGTGATTATCCTCCCCTTTGGGGTCACCTACCTGGGGGTTATGAATCTTGAGTATATTGTGTCTGTCTCTCCTTCCTGTCTCATTGCAATTCCTTCTTTATATCTTTAGTGTTGGGAAAATATTTTCTTCTAGACTTAATGTCATTTGCATAGATAGCTGCTCTGTAAATAGTTATAATTTTTGTGTGCCCATGAGAGGAGGTGAGCTCAGGTCTTTCTTCTCTACCATCTTGGCCACACATTATTTTTTAATGCAAGGAATTAGTACAGTATAATGGCTATAAGGCTACCTTCAGTTTCTTGATTATCTTCAAATTCCAATTTTACATTTTGAGCAGAGTGACTTTGATAAAGTTATTTCATATCTTTGTGCCTCAGTTTTTTCATGTGTGTTATGAAATAACAGTTGTATCTACTATATAGAGTTATTGTGAGGAAACAGTATAAAAAGCAGTTAGGACAAATCAAAGAATAATAAATTGGTTTTCAGCCCCAAAGTTGCAAATGCAATATTAGTAATTTAGACATTCCAGATATTGACATTGTCTCTCTCTAAAACAAATTTGATCATATGCAACTTCTGTGTTTTTCTTTTCATTTTAGTTTTTCTATATATTGTGTACTTTTCTTGCTGAGCTTGTGTGCTTTTGAAATTTATATAAATGGTATAATACTATAAGTAATCTGTATCCTTTTTACATCCAATGATATGTTTCTTATATTCATTCATTTGATGTATCTAGCAGATCACTCATTTTCACTATTATATAGTGTTCCCAAAACATATCTATCTATACATAAATACAGTATATGGTCATTTTGATTTTTTTCAATTTGATGTCCGTTGATGCCATAAATATTTTCTACAGGTCCCTTAAGACACATGCTTAAGAGTTTTCTAAGATATTCATCTAGAAATGGCTTCCAAGTCCTGAATTTTCAAATATATAACTCCATGAGATGATGCTAAATTGTTTTCCAAGTACTGTATTAATTCATTCTCCCACCAGTTAGCATGTGGCAGTATCAGAACTTCCTATTTTTTAAAAAATTGGTAGGTGTAAAATGTCATTTTATTTTGACTAGAATTTGCATTTTTAAAATTATTAATAAGGTAAAACTTTTCATTTGTGTTTTGGCCCTTCGAGTTTCCTTTTCTGTGAAATAGCCTTTAGGTGATACTGGGATTGCATTTATATTCAATGTCTTCTCTGTTCTTTTAGTTTATATTTTAATATGTACTAGATTAAAAGCACTCCAAATTAAAAATTTCTAAATAACAAAGAAAAAAGATACACAAAATTTGAGTCTATTGTGGCTATTTTTATTACTAAAGGGTTTTTGCCATTGTATGTTAATACTTTTAGGCAGAACATAAAATTTGAATAATAGTTGAGTTATGAATACTTTCAGAGAAGGCAATGGCACCCCACTCCAGTACTTTTGCCTGGAAAATCCCATGGACGGAGGAGCCTAGTAGGCTGCAGTCCATGGAGTCGCTAGAGTCGGACACGACTAAGTGACTTCACTTTCACTTTTCACTTTCATGCATTGGAGAAGGAAATGGCAACCCACTCCAGTGTTCTTGCCTGGAGAATCCCAGGGACGGTGGAGCCTGGTGGGCTGCCGTCTATGGGACTGCACAGAGTCGGACACGACTGAAGTGACTTAGCAGCAGCAGTAGCAGTATGAATACTTTATAGAAAGTTCATTCTTTGTAGGTGAGCTTCATGAAGAATCAACTTTAAATCACTGTAGGAACTGAAATAGAGCAGGAGCTCAATATAAATATTTTCAGATTAATCAACTGACTCAATTTAAAGCATGAAGAGCTGTGAAATAATAAACATAAATGAAGTTAAGCTTAAACATTCTTCAATAATATCCACAAGTGGGACATTGTTTCTCAGTTTATATAAACATTATGTTTAGGAGAAAGAGGTAATATTGTATAATATATAATACCCTGATGAAATAGATCTGTTTAGATATTTAGATGGACCATTTAACAGTGAATAAAACATACAAGCTTTTCTTTGATTTCCCATCATGCCCACTGTAGAATATTTTCTGTGTTGGAAATAGATGAGAACTTGACTTTAAATAGCAGTTTTCTTCCTTTTTTTAGTGTTGTTAAGGTAATTTCCTGGGCAGTAAGTTAATGAGATAGGCTTAGAATGACTAGGGAACCTATGGAAAAAGACACTTTCACTTACTTGGACAGTAAAATCACTCTATTGAGAGAAAGAATAACTTTAGAATATCAAGATTCGTATCCATAAGGCATCTGATTCACATATCCTCAATTTTTCTTCTATTTGGCAAGAAACAATGCAAAATAGTATTCAGTTAATTAAAGTTAATCTTTAAACTTTCATATTTAAACAGTCTACTATTCCTTCTTAATCATATGATGTACCGGGATTTAGAAAAGAGATCTTAGCAATATCTCTTGGTACAAAGACTATACTCATAAATTACAATATTTCATACATTTATTGAAACAATTTCTCCCTAGTGCATTTTACTTATAGTTTGACAATGACATTTGTGTTTTGAGAATTAGCAGAAAACAATGGTTGGATTACCACTTACAACACAAAATCTTTAAATATTTGATGTGTCAATTAAAAATTTTTTTTAATTTAAGGATAATTTCTTTACAGAATTTTGTTGTTTTCTGTCAAACATCAACATGAATTAGTCATAGGTATACATACGTCCCCTCCCTCTTGAATCTCCCTCCCCATCCCACTGCTCTAGGTTGATACAGAGCTCATATTTGAGTTCCCAGAGACATACAGAAAATTCCGATTGGCTATTTATTTTACATTTGGTAATGTAAGTTTCCATGTTACTCTCTCCATAAATCTCACCCTCTCTCTCCTCTCTCCATGTCCATAAGTCTGTTCTCTATGTCTGTTTCTCCATTGCTGCCTTGCAAACAAATTCATCCGTACCATCTCTTTAGATTCCACATATATACATTCAGTTCAGTTCAGTTCAGTTCAGTCCCTCAGTCGTGTCTGACTCTTTGCGACCCCATGAATCGCAGCACGCCAGGCCTCCCTGTCCATCACCAACTCCCGGAGTTCACTCAGACTCACGTCCATCGAGTCAGTGATGCCATCCAGCCATCTCATCCTCTGTCGTCCCCTTCTCCTCCTGCCCCCAATCCCTCCCAGCATCAGAGTCTTTTCCAATGAGTCAACTCTTTGCATGAGGTGGCCAAAGTACTGGAATTTCAGCTTTAGCATCATTCCTTCCACAGAAATCCCAGGACTGATCTCCTTTAGAATGGACTGATTGGATCTCCTTGCAGTCCAAGGGACTCTCAAGAGTCTTCTCCAACACCACAGTTCAAAAGCATCAATTCTTCGGTGCTCACCCTTCTTCACAGTCCAACTCTCACATCCATACATGACTACAGGAAAAACCATAGCCTTGACTAGACGAACCTTTGTTGGCAAAGTAATGTCTCTGCTTTTGAATATGCTATCTAGGTTGGTCATAACTTCCCTTCCAAGGAGTAAGCGTTTTTTAATTTCATGGCTGCAGTCACAATCTGCAGTGATTTTGGAGCCCCCCAAAATAAAGTCTGACACTGTTTCCACTGTTTCCCCATCTATTTCCCATGAAGTGATGGGACCGGATGCCATGATCTTCGTTTTCTGAATGTTGAGCTTTAAGCCAAGTTTTTCACTCTCCACTTTCACTTTCATCAAGAGGCTTTTGAGTTCCTCTTCACTTTCTGCCGTAAGGGTGGTGTCATCTGCATATCTGAGGTTATTGATATTTCTCCCAGCAATCTTGATTCCAGCTTGTGTTTCTTCCAGTCCAGCGTTTCTCATGATATACACATTAGTATATGATATTTATCTTTCTCTTTCTGACTTACTTCACTCTGTATAATAGGCTCTAGGTTCATCCATCTCATTAGAACTGACTCAAATGTGTTTCTTTTTTTGGCTGAGTAATATTCCATTGTGTATATGTACTGCACTTCTTTATCCATTTATCTGTCAATGGACATCTAGGTTGCTTCCATGTTCTAGCTATTGTAAATACTGCTGCATTGAACACTGGGGTACGTGTGTCTTTTTCAGTTTTGGTTTCTTCTGGGTAAATGCCTGGAGTGGGATTGCTGGGTCCTATGGTGATTTTTTCCCTTAGGTTTCTAAGGAATATCCATACCATCTTCCGTAGTGGCTCTATCCATTTACATTCCCACCAACAGTGCAAGAGGATTCCCTTTTCTCTACACCCTCTCCAGCATTTATTGTTTGTAGGCTTTTTGATGATGGCCATTCTGACCAGTGTGAGGTGATATCTCATTGTAGTTTTGACTTGCATTTGATGAATCAATTTTTATATTCTTGTTTTAGTTTCCACAAATGCAGTATGGAAATAATATTACTCATCTCATAACTTCTTTCGTGAGATATTCAGCAGATAGACACCTTTTTAAAACATCTGGAAGTAAGGTAGATGATGTGCAATTCAGTTCACAGGGCAAGAGTAAAATAGTCACAGTAAAAGCTGCACCAAATTGCAAGTGGCTTTTCAATTTGCTCCCACTTCTTAGAAAATTTTAAATTGGTGACAAAGAATTTCTTGGCAATTTATATAAGGGAGACTAATTGTAATGATTTGCTTCTTGAAGGTAATTTTCAATAATAAAAACCAGCTGATAAGTTTTTCCATCATGATCTAGCTGCTAGAAAAATAGCTTAAGTAAGTTTTTTTTCTGGTTCTTTTAGATGAGGTGAATTTTCTTGTAGGTCTATGGAAACCTTTTTGAATATATTTGTTGCCGGAAGCTCAAAATTATTTAGTTCTGACTGTAATTGCATCTTGGAGGAGATGACTGACAGCATGTTGACTCGTTTTGCCAAAAATAAACCTTTTAGGTTTCCTGAGAACACATTTTAAAATACTGGTGTTTGCTTCAAGATTATCTAGCTTGCCAAAGTATTCCCTTTTTAAAATATAAAATGTATTTCCAAATGTGAGATGTTTGTTGAGTTTTCTTTAAAAAATTTCCAGTAATGGAAGCTAGGAAAATTAGAAGGAAAATGGTTTAAGATGATTACCAGTTTGGTTACTTCTGAGATGTTAATTTTCTCTTAGCATCATTCGTAATAGTTTCTTTTGCAAACAAAAATTGCAAAGTCACCAGAATATTCAGATCTATGTAAATACAAAAAACGATGGCAATTTTTTGGCACCTTATGTCCAATATGTTTTCCTGTACAGTGGTAAGTGTCGTAATCTTTTTTTTTTCTGATGACTTGTATGTTTTTGTATCAGGGAAACCTACTGATGTTAATATCTTAATGTTAACTGTGTCATGTTTATAGTTTGCATTGTTTACCCATGTAGGGAATAAATAGCATGATCTTTTAGATTTTACAGTGATTTATTTATTATATTTAATTTTTGTTGACAAAGTCAATCATTCCCTAGGAACTGGGAAGAAAGCAAGTCATCTATCATCATCATTTTCATTGAAATGAGTGTATTTTCATCTTGAATCCATTTATTCAATACAGCTGTGAGTCATCCTTGGTAATTTTTTGGTAGGTACGAAGTCACAGAGATAAACTTGGAAGCATAATTTTTCTTTAAAACCATGTTTAGACCTGGAAGCTAATCATAGACAGCCATGTACAGACTACATTTCAGTACTTTAGATTCACATCAGGTCATCAAATTTATTTTGTTTTACTATATTGGCTCTTTCTGCTACCTTAGAATTATATATAACATGTTTAAAATCATTACCAGAAGTAAAACATTTTTTTTGACATTAGAGTTTTCTGAATTTCATATTATTTTTAGTCCATTATTAAAATCTAAAGACTGTTTGTTATTTTATGTCCTAACTAAACTTTAGACTATACCATTTTGTCTTTAAAGACTTATTCAACATATGCCCACTTTTCTGCTTTTCCAAAAGCCCCAATATTGTATCCCAATTCTTTTCCAGTTTCTTACATACTGTTTCAAGTTCTTTCTGTCTTTTTGTGTAAGATTCTAAGTGACTTCCTCAGAACTTCCTCCTAATTCTCTCTTCAGTTGAGCTCGGTCTATTATTGAATTTAGAAGTGTTTTATTTCAATTTTTATATTTTATATACACAGTTTCTAATTGGATCTTATACATTGCTGACTGGTCCTATTCACCTTTTCTTGCATTTGTACCATAACTTCTTTGGCTTTAGGGTGAATGTCACTCCTTCATTTATTTCTTATAGTGTCTGAAAGAGACTGATTTAAAAGTCTTTCTTCTCCCCAGGTTGTTCCATAAATGTGCTTTTAATCTGGAGTGACTAAATGTGACATTTTTGTGTTTATTTTTTTTTTATATTCCTTTGAATTTGTGAATTGTGCAAAGTAGCTCATACAGACAATTGATTGTATTACAGTCCAATGTGCAGTTTAAAGAACATTTTTAAAGTAAATGCCCATGAAAACAATCAATAAATGGAAATATAACTTGAGTCTCTCTTCTATTAAGTCAGAGAGGAAAAGAAATTTCTTCAAAGTGTGTGTAACTAAAGAAATACTCTTCTATGAGTTTGGGATTTTCTTGAAAGCCTGATATAGAATAAACATTTGAAAGTATTTCATGTGCCATTCAGAAAAACATGTTATAGAGTTCTATATATTGTTTTAAACTAAAATCTTAAAACTCTTGTGTCCCCATCTCTGTTCTCTCTCATTATCTTTCCCTCCTGCTGATTTTAATCTAAGTTAATGGTGGGTGCTTTAGAATGAATATTTGTAGACTTAAAGGTTTAGACAAAATTATTAATTCAACAGATTGTAATCATAATTTTGTAATAGAGTGTGACCCTAAGCAGGCCTTAGCATGTGGCCATTGCTGTATGCCATTATCCCTCACCTCATCACCAGGTAGCAGTTACACAAGACTATTATTAGTGGTCCAACTCAGCACAGCAGTGGGCCCCTCCACCAAGGGACCAACTGTCAGTGAGTGATCCTTAGGGGGGCCATTCAGTCAATGGTCAGTGGAGTGGTAGTGGGTGGTCATCAGGCAGACAGAGAGGTAAGAGGTGGATGGAACCGGGCCTTCTCTCTGGGGCCCCCAAACTCACTTGCTGGTCTGAGGCCAGGTGAACTGGGGGGCCTAGGTAATAGGCTGGGTGCTGCGTCCTGCAGGGCTCCAGAGCCCTTATCAAGGCTACCACTGGCTTGGCCCAGACCTTGAGGCCCTGGTGAACCTCTCCCCATCTCAGTCTCTGCAGCCTAATAGCAGTGGCAGTCTGTCTGGGTCACAGTCTGCGGGAACTGCCCTCTTCCATATGGGTGGCCTGAGGAGCCTAAGGGCCAATTAGGTTGGGCACCTTGCTCCCTCAGTGATGACACCTGGACAGGATCTGGAATCCTAGCCCTGAGGGCACCACCAGCTGTGATCTGCCTCATCTCAGCCAGGATATGGACCTCAGAGGGTATTAGTTGTGCTTTGGGACCTGGCCCTTTCTTATCAGGATAGAGAATAACATTCATTTGATAGAGATTTACAGGAAGATGGTGATCTGACCATGATCTGACCTCAAGAATAAAGGATCTGACACCAAGAAGTTTGCAACAACTAACCATGCCCCTCTGTTACCTTTTCTATAAAAGGGCTTTGCTGAAAGCTTTCAGGGAGTTTGGAGTTTTTTTAGGCATGAGCCACCCATCTCCTTGCATGGCCCTTAATAAACCTTTCTTTGTTCCAAATTCCGATATTTTGATACTGTTTGATCTCACTATGTGTCATGCACATGAACTTGCCTTTAGGTAACAGTTGGAAAACAAGCATGTAGTAAGAAGGATATAAGATAAAGTACTTGCTGGACATTCTGCACAGATAATACAAGGAAATCATATGGAATGATCTCTGTTCCTTGCCTCTGACAGTAGCTTCAAGACTGCAATCAGTTGCATTTGCTCATGTCCCAGAATCGCATGACAAGCAAGGGGGTATGGTGGGGGGATGCCAACTCTGTATATAAATATATTCAGACCTGAGTTGGGAGCAGGGCAGGTATGCTGTATTTAGAAAACCTTATTTTGCATACTTGCACTGTTGTACCCGTTATCTTACTGGTGATTAACATGAAAACTGCTCCAAGACCTTGGATTTCTTTCTAAAAAAATTAACTCTCCTCTCCTTGCTTGGCTCCCTTCTCATTATTTTAGAATTTTTTTTTTTTTTTTGGAGCTTCAGTTTGGACTGTGGTCTGCATGCAATTCCATTGCTGAGGGTACAAAGAGAAATTGGATACCTTGGCTAGGGTGCTGAGCAGTTTTGGTTAGTGAGCTTGGTCTTTGCTTTTCCTTCTGAAATTCTTTTAAAACCTTGTGCTCGTTTCAGTAGACCTATTTGTTGTGTTTGTATGGGTATCCCCAAGACCTCTGTAGTTCTTTCCAATTCAGTGTGGAATGCTTGGAACTTTCTCCAGACAGATAATCAGCTTCAGATGTTGAATGTCCCTGTTCTACCTGCCCCAACCCAGCAGCTCTTCTGAGTTAGGTGAGTGAAATGATAGGTAAGCTCATGGCTTTGGCCGTGACAGTGTTCTTCTGTAGTGGAGGATTTCCCTTGGTGTGGCTATGCTCGTAGTTCTCTACTCACTTCAGAGGATGTGATCTATTCATCAGATACTCCCCTCCTTTCTTTTTGCTAAATCTTTTAAAAAAAATCATTGGGGATTATTATTTCTAGGCAATTAAGATTAATAGTTTTCCTCCCTCTACTTTGCTTCTCACTCTGGAAAAAGCCAGTGGTAAGCCATGGCAGTTTTTTTACTCTAAGTTACTAAGTTGATCCAAGACTGCTTCTTCAATAAAGGAATTGTCTGCATAGTTTCTCCTAGCTTTCTACTTACCCTTCCATTAACAAACTGGAGAATTATTAATGACGTTTTTAAATATATGTGCACTTATCCTCACCTCCTCTATGTATTCTTTTTGAGAACAGATATGGGGAAAGAGTAGCAAACTCTGGAATCTTCTGCCCTTATTTCCCCCTAATGACCATTTTCCAAAGATTATAGTATGGAAATTTATTTATTTTTGTTAACTTCTAGTTCATAGTAACTATAACTTTACATTTAAAAACTTTTGAGGAAGAGTCTTTGATTTAGCTTTACTTGATGATGTGAATTATCAGTTTTGAGTGGACTTTTAAAACGTGTGCTTTTGTGGCATTAAGCATAAATGTCTGACAGTACCCAGTCATCCAAATTCCAGAAATGTGACAATCAGATATCTGAGAATGACCTTGATAGCACTTGCCATCATATAATTCCCTCATCTGTGATATGATGCTGCTGCTGCTAAGCTGCTAAGTCACATCAGTTGTGTCCGACCCTGTGCGATCCCATAGATGGCAGCCCACCAGGCTCCCCCATCCCTGGGATTCTCCAGGCAAGAACACTGGAGTGGGTTGCCATTTCCTTCTCCAGTGAATGAAAGTGAAAAGTGAAAGTGAAGTCGCTCAGTTGTGTCTGACTCTTAGCAACCCCATGGACTGCAGCCTACCAGGCTCCTCCATCCATGGGATTTCCCAGGCAAGAGTATTGGAGTGGGGTGCCATTGCCTTCTCCACTGTGATATGATGGGACACGGCAAAAGAGATTTACAGATGTAATTAAAGTTACTAATCAGCTGATCTTATTTTATTAAGACAAGGAGGTAATCTAGGGAGGCCAGGCCTAATAAGGTGAGCCTCTTTAAAAAAATTTTTTTTTCTGTGGCTGGCGACAGAAGAAGTCAGAGAGATTTCAGGCTTGAAAAGGACTTCATGGGCCATTGCTGATTGACAGCTAGAGGAGTCCAAGTGAGAAGGAATGCAGGTAGTATCCAGAAATCAAGAATGGCCCCTAGCTGACAGCCAGCAAGGATAAAGGAACTTCAGATCTACACCCACAGGAGCTGGATTTTTCCAAGAATCTAAATGAGCCTGGAAGTGGATGCTTCCCCACAGCTTCCACAAAAGAGCCCAGTTTGGCCAAAACTTTGATTTCAGCATTGTGAGGCTCTAAGCATGCAACCCATTGAGCCCACCCAGACTTCTGTCCCACAGATTTGTGAGTGAATAAATGGGTTTTGTTTTCTGCCTCTAAGTTTGTGGCAATCTGTTCTGCAACTGTGAAATATGAATTCAAGGCACATTCAAAATAGCCTGCAGGGAAATGTGCAAGGCACACACCTATCCTTATAGGAATAGTTTAATGTCCAAAAGATGATTCCATTTACCAGATTTAAGAACCTGTTCATTTTTCCATGTGATCACATTTGCTTCTACTCTTTTCCAACTTCCAACTCTCTTTCTGAATCTGTTAAGAACTCCTCTGCCACTTAGCTCTCCACCAGTCTCTATTTCCATCAACCCTCTGAACAGATTTGTACCTCACTAGGATCTGGTCCCATCTTTTCTCCTCCCATTTTTGGCCCTGGCCATCCATCTGTCTTGCTTATTCTTTTTTTCTGTGCCATGGCTCTGTTAAATAAAAGGGAGTGCTAAGTTAATTTCATTCCTTTTCCATAAGTTTCATTCCTTTTAGAAATAATTAATCTTGTATTCTGACAGTATATACAAAACAACTGCAGATATTTAAAGAAAATTGCAATTGAGCCCAGCATGTACTACTTTTACAAACAAAGAACTTTTTAGCTTAAAATAAATGTCTCTGTGACAGATCTATGTACAGTGAATTTTATTCAATAAGAAAGTACTTCAACGTTTTCAATAGGTATTTAGGATGTTCCATGTTCCTAACAGGAGAAGGCAATGGCACCCCACTCCAGTGCTCTTGCCTGGAAAATCCCATGGACGGAGGAGCCTGGAAGGCTGCAGTCCATGGGGTCGCTGAGGGTTGGACACGACTGAGAGACTTCACTTTCACTTTTCACTTTCATGCGTTGGAGAAGGAAATGGCAACCCACTCCAGTGTTCTTGCCTGGAGAATCCCAGGGACGGCGGAGCCTGGTGGGCTGCCATCTATGGGGTTGCACAGAGTCGGACACGACTGAAGCGACTTAGCAGCATGTTCCTAACATGTTTAGGATGTGTTCCACATATCCTTATCATTCTTCGTGTCTGTGCTATTTATTAACCTTTTTTCTTTGATGCAGGTATCATACTCTGAGAGAGTGTTTCTGAGTTTCATAGAAATTATAATTAAAATAAAGCAAAGTAAACACTAATTTACCACATACCTGATATTTTTCTTTCTCTTTCCTCCAGTATAACCCAAAACTTTTTAAATAGGATGTGTGAAGGCTAAAGATCACAGACAGATATATGGGGAAAGAAGAAAGAAGTTAAAAGGAGAAAATATTTTTATTTAGTACCAAAAATTTGTCCTACCTAGTTTAGAGAATGTATCCTTAAAGAAAAATTAAGATATCTAATAAATAATCAGGCATATGAGATAAAGTGAGGCTTCTGTTAGTCAACTAATTTTTGAACTCAATTTGTGTAAACAAGGTTATTTCATGTATATGTTACAAAAATAGCATTCATTTATTCTTTGTTTTCCATGGTTAAGATACTGTTAGAGTCACAGGATTATGTGAGGCTCTATGGGAAACATTTTATAGGGATGCATGCTGACATTCTGGTTTATCCCCAGTATGTCCTGTACTAGCCCAATACCAATCTGTGATAAAAATTTAGAAAGACAGACTGTGTTGACAGAATAGTACTTAGGAAGGAAATTTAGACATATGAAGTACAATTTGTGTGGAACAAAGACATTTTGCAAAGTAATTTTAGTTGGTACAAAAAATGAGAGAAATTGGCAAACTTCTCTAAAGACTTATGTCTTATAACCATTGACTATGGAGGATGAGCAACTTAAAAATCACTAAGATGGTGCCTCGTATATGCAGTGCAGTCTACATTACCTGCAGCAGACCTCCAGGTGCACAGTTGCACTCATCTCACATGCTAGCAAACGAATGCTCAAATTCTCCAAGCCAGGCTTCAGCAATCTGTGAACCATGAGCTTGCAGATGTTCAAGCTGGTTTTAGAAAAGGCAGAGGAACCAGAGATCAAATTGCCAAAATCCGCTGGATCATCAAAAAAGCAAGAGAGTTCCAGAAAAACAGCTATTGACTATGCCAAAGCCTTTGACTATGTGGATCACAAAGCCTTTGACTATGGAAAATTCTTCAAGAGATGAAGACCACCTGACCTGCCTCTTGAGAAATCTGTATGCAGGTCAGGAAGCAACAGTTAGAACTGGACATGGAACAACAGACTGGTTCCAAATAGGAAAGGAGTACATCAAGGCTGTATATTGTCCCCCTGCTTATTTAACTTATATGCAGAGTACATCATGAGAAATGCTGGGCTGGATGAAGCACAAGCTGGAAGCAAGATTGCTGGGAGAAATACCAATAACCTCAGATATGCAGTTGACACCACCCTTACGGCAGAAAGTGAAGAAGAACTAAAGAGCCTCTTGATGAAAGTGAAAGAAGAGAGTGAAAAAGTTGGCTTAAAGCTCAACATTCAGAAAACTAAGATCATGGCATCCAGTCCCATCACTTCATGGCAAATAGATGGGGAAACAGTGGAAATAGTGCCTGACTTTATTTTGGGGGGCTCTAAAATCACTGTAGCCATGAAATTAAAACATGCTTACTCCTTGGAAAAGTTATGACCAACCTAGACAGCCTATTAAAAAGCAGAGACATTACTTTGCCAACAAAGGTCCATTTAGTCAAGGCTATGGTTTTTCCAGTAGTCATGTTATGGATGTGAGAGTTGGACTGTGAAGAAAGCTGAGCACTGAAGAGTTGATGCTTTGAACTGTGGTGTTGGAGAAGACTCTTGAGAGTCCCTTGGACTGCAAGGAGATCCAACCAGTCCATCCTAAAGGAGATCAGTCCTGGGTGTTCAGTCGAAAGACTGATGTTGAAGCTGAAACTCCAATACTTTGGCCACCTGATACGAAGAGCTCATTTGAAAAAAACCCTGATGCTGGGAAAGATTGAGGGCAGGCGGAGAAGAGGTTGACAGAGGATGAAATGGTTGGATGGCATCACCGACTCAATGGAAATGAGTTTGGGTCAACTCTGGGAGTTGGTGATGGACAGGGAGGCCTGGGGTGCTGCAGTCCCTGGGGTCACAAAGAGTCAGACACGACTGAGTGACTAAACTGAACTGAACTGAACTGAGACCTCCTACAAACCCAAAGAACTGTGACCTATCACACACTGCTGCTACTGCTACTGCTGCTAAGTCGCTTCAGTCGTGTCTGACTCTGTGCGACCCCATAGATGGCAGCCCACCAGGCTCCCCTGTCCCTGAGATTCTCCAGGCAAGAACACTGGAGTGGGTTGCCATTTCCTTCTCCAAAGCAGGGAAGTGAAAAGTGAAAGTGAAATCGCTCAGTCGTGTCCGACCCTTAGTGACCCATGCAGCCTACCAGGCTCCTCCGTCCATGGGATTTTCCAGGCATGAGTACTAGAGTGGGGTGCCATGCTCCTAGTAACCTTGAAAGTCTTTTTCAAAATTTTCAAGTGTAGGCACTCTTTCCTTAGCTAGGGTACACCGAAGAGGAAGATTCAGTGTGGTTACACCTGAATCAAAATAGAGCAAAAGCACTTAAGAATCTACAAGAAATAAGTCACGTATTAATTAATGCCTTCATTTATTTAGCACTCCATCAGGCATCTTGATTACATGGGTAGTTCTGTCATCAGGAATTCATGAATATAGCTGAAAAGTGTGTTTTATTTTCGTCTTATACTATAATCTCATGAGTACAAAGATCAGTTGATTCAGGTTTGTCCAGATACAAAGCTCAGCGGGAGTGTTGGGTGCATATGTGTGTGTGTGATTCTGTGTTACATTTTAAATTTTTTGTTTATACATTGTTATTCACCATCAACTTTAATTTTCTAAAGGGCAGAAAGGCGTCATGATGGAATGAAAACCCATTACGTGATTTTCTTGTTTTTATTTATTTTATTATTTTTAGTAGCTTTGGGCATTTTAGAAGCAGAAAAATTATCAACTAATGAAGTTTTGATACTGTTGTCTTTAGGTAACAGTCAAGCTTTTACATAAATGGTAGTCTATCTAATTAAATTCACTGAAGATCTTTCCAGAACAAATGTGTAGTCGTATTTCTGGCATTTTGCATCTCTTCTCTGGTTACCTCTGATGGCTATAGACATAACAATAGTTTTCTTTTCTGAGGTCTGATTTATCTCTCCTAATGTATTTCTCTTTTAACTAAAAGTGCATAAAGGTGAATAGAGTATGCTTGCTGTTCTTGAAAATTGCATAGACCAGTGACGGAAGACAAGTTAATTTAATGGGCTTCTCTGGTAGTTCAGATGGTAAAGAATCTGCAGGCAATATAGGAGACCCAGTTTTGATCCATGGGTTGGAAATATCCCCTGAAAAGTGAGACTTGCTCAGTCATGTCTGACTCTTTGTGACCCCATGGACTATACAGTCCATGGAATTCTCCAGGCCAGAATACTGGAATGGGCAGCCTTTCCCTTCTCCAGGGGATCTTCCAAGGATTGAACCCAGATCTCCTGCATTGCAGGCAGATTCTTTACCAGCTGATCCACAAGGAAAGGCTAAGAATACTGGAGCGGGTAGTCTATGCCTTCTCCAGAGGATCTTCCTGACCCAGGAATCGAATCGGGGTCTCCTGCATTGCAGGCAGATTTTTTTAGCAACTGAACTATTGGGGGAAGGGAATGCAACCCACTCCAGTATTCTTGCCTGGAGAATTCCATGGACAGAGGAGCCCGGCAGGCTACAGTCCACGGGTCACAAAAAGTCGGGCATGCCTGAGCAAATAACACACATGAGCAAAATGAACACTAATCATGGGGGCCTTTAATCTTAATGCACTGTGACTAAAATATAAGCCACATGGCTGTTGGAGAAGAAAGTTAATTTTCCACATTTATGTATTATTTCACTTATTTAAAAATTCCATATTGTTACTCTTTCACCAATGTCCCTTTCCTTGATTAAATTGAGATGATTTATCTTTATTCCGTTTAGAATTGGCATTAACTTTTAATGCGTGTCAAAGTTTTTGTTGAAAATATTCTATTTCTCAGAAAAATCAAAGCACCTAATGATACATTCTGAAAATATCCTCATTTATTTTAACTTTGGAGGCATTCTTCAAATTAAAGAATTAAGTCAAAATATTATAGCAGAACAAATAAACATTTTATTTATTCATATAAAATAATAGATCTCATTTGGATGGTGTTTTATCATTCATCATATTACTTTGATACTTTCTCCAAGAAGCAAACTTCTTGGAAAACTGTGATGCAATTTTTGGTGATGAGGTTGAGGTCAAAGAAATAAATCAAATGCTTATTTTCTCTTTCATTTTCTTCCCTTATTTCTCTTTCTCTTTTTATGACCAGGTTTCTCTCTTTAAACCTTTTAGCTTTTCCTGACTCCTTCATATATCTCAGGCATCCCTATTTTTCTTTTAACCTAATTATATAAATTAGACAACTTTATCTTTCTCTACTATAAGAGAGATTTCAAGCACCTGAGATGAGAAGGAAGTAAAACTTGGTTGAAAGAACTGGATTTAAATCACAACTTGGTCACTCTTTTCTTCTATGGAATAGTGAATCTGTTTGAGTCTGGACTTTCTAGTCAGACTGCTTGGATTTTAATTCCAGTTATGTAATCTCACTAACTAACTGATCTTGAGCAAATATTACCTCTGTGTTTCTCAGTTGCTCCATGAGTAAAATAATTAGAGTTCATACCAGTTAGAGTTTTTATGAGGATTAAATAAAAATATAAAAAAAATGCTTAGAATAATATCTAGTATAAAGTAAAAAACCCTATCTTTGCTAGTATAATTAGGCTATTATTATTTGGTAAGTCATTGAATTTTTATATCTCAACAATGGCAGATATTGTTCTCTACATTGGAAGTCAACAATTCAATAAATTTTTATTGCAGGTAAAGCCAAACTGAAGGTATAAAGGTAGTATAGACTGTAGGTTACCGATATTTTAGTAGTGTTACCAATAGAGTAAACTGTGTTTAGAGTTAAGATGAGGTTGCTGGGCTAAGTTCTTATTGTTCTCCAAGCTGAATTCATCCAGTGTTGCTGCGTCTCCAGCTCATTTGTCTGAGAGCTAAGATGCAGAAAGGACAGACTTCTATCATGGGGAGGACTGGTTAATAGGTACAGCTCTGCTCCCCAGTTGTTAGGTTGCCCGGCTTAGTAAAGGAGATGTACTGAAGCCTGTAATTTAGGCTTCCTCTTGGAAGCTACTCTGGTTATCAATCATTCACTCAACAAACTGTGTTCCAGTGAATCCTCTAGGCCCTAGGAATAGAGCAAAAAAATGAAAATTTATAATCTACCTGGGAAAGGCATATAATAAGCAAAAATAAATTATGAATTATGCAACTAGTGTAATAAGTGGTGCAAATTCAGGGGAGGAGAGGAAGAAGTACCTGGAGCTGAGGGCTATAAATTTCTGAATCTAGTGTTGGGAAAATCACTCTAACTTTTGGGCAGATACCTCTGAAGATAAAAACAGAGTTCCATTTGACTAAGGAATGGGCAGTTTCAAAAAGTACATGATGTGGGGTGAAAAAGCAAGAATTTGGTTAAGCTTGAAATACCTGTTAGACATCTGTGCAAAGATATTGTATAAGCTACTAAGTTATCTCAATATGGAGAACTGGGGAACAGTCCTGGCTGGATATATAAATGTAATAGTTATTGACATATAACTAGTACTCAAAGCTATGAAACTAGATATGATTATATAGGGGGGCAATGAAGTTAAAAAAGAGCATCAAAGAAGGAATAAGAAAAGATAAAATAGTTTATTTTTCTTATTCTTAATTGACTTAATAGACTATTTGTTTAAAATAATAATAGTCACAATGCTTTTGATTATTCATATGTATATTATATATATGTGCTTAAATATAAGAAATAAATGACAAAAAATAGTACAAGAGACAGAAAATAGGATTATTTTGTTATTGTAAAATACTCATGCAAACTGTGAGTAGGATAGTGTTATGTGAAAGTTGATTTGAATTACTTATGAATGTATATTAGCAAACTCCAGGGCAATTACAAAAAAAAAATTTTAAGTGTAATTAGTATGCAAAGAAAAGAGAGAAATGGAATTATATAAAATGTTCAATTAAAAACACAAAAGGAAGAAAAAGTGGAGGACAAACTGGGAGAAAGGAACAATGTCAACAAATAATAATAACAAATATGGTAGATATTAAGGGATTGTGGGATTTATGGTAGCTCTATTTTCAGTTTTGAAAGGAATCTCTATACTACTCTCCTAGTGGCTGTATCAATGTACCTTCCCACCAATAATGTAGATGGGTTTCCTTTTTCCATACCCTCTCTTGCATTTACTGCTTATAGACTTTTGTTGATGGCCATTACCAGTGTGAAATGGATAAAGAAGATGTGGTACATATATACAAAGGAATATTACTCAGCTGTAAAAAGAAGAAAATAATGCCATTTGCAGCGACACGGATGGACCTAGAGATTCTCATACTGAATAAAGTAAGTCATACAAAGACAAATATATGATATTGCTTATATGTAGAATCTGAAAAAAGGCTATAAATCTACCAAACCAAAATAGAGTTACATATGTAGAAAATAAGCTTACTGTTACAAGGGGGCATGGGGGAGGAAGTGATAAATTGGAAGATTGGGATTGATACATACACACTACTCTATATAAAATAGATACCTAACAAGGACCAACTGTATAGCACAGGGAACTCTGCTCAATACTCTCTAAAGGCCTGTGTGGGAAAATTATATAAAAACAGTGGTATATGTATTTGTAAAACTGATACACTTTGCTGTATACCTGAAACTAACACAACATTGTAAATCAGTCATACCCCATTAAAAATTAAAGACCAAGAAACCCACTTTAAATGTAAAGCAACGTAGATTAAAAGTTAAAGAATGGAGAAAACTGTACGGTGCTAACATTGATGAATAGAAAGCAGAAATTGCTTTATTAATTTCAAGGAAAGGAAAGTTGTCAGGGTTAAAGAGGCACGCAATGTAATAATAAAAGTGCCAATTCGTCAAGAAGATGTAATTGTTAACATGTATTTATCTAACAAAATAGAGAACAATAGAGAACCAAACTGTATAAAGCCAAAATGGACAGAATTTTAAGTTGGATAATCACTACCCCTCTCTCACAAATGGACAGATCAATTTAGCAGGCAGAAAAACCAGTCTTTGCAAGAAATGGTGCTGGACCAATTGAATATCTACACACACATGAACATACATGAATACATGCACACATACAGAGAACCAGACACGTACCTTACATCCTTAACAAAAGTTAATCGAAATGAAATGTAGATCGAAGTGTAAAACTCAAAACTTCTTGAGGATAATATAAAAGAAAACAAAACTTCTTGAGGATAATATAAAAGAAAAGTTAGATGATTTTGGATATGGTGATGACTAAGATTCAACACAAAAAGCCTGATCCATAATCTGGACTTCATTAAAATTAAAAATTTTATGCTCGGCAAAAGACACTGTTAAGAGGATAAGAAGATATTCAGGAAATCTTCAGAAAAGACACATCTGATAGATAACTTTTATTCAAATGCTCAAAACACTTAACATGTAACCATATGTAAACAAATAACTCAATTTAAAAATAGGTTAAAAATCTGAATGAACATTCACCAGAAAAGATATATAGATGGCAAATAAGCATGTGAAAACATGTTCCCCATCATATGTCATCAGGGAAATGCAAATTAAAGTAATGAGGCACTGCTACATATCCATTCAACTGGACATAATTAAGAACAACAGCAAATGCTGACAAGGATGTGAAGCAACAGCAACCCTCATTTACTGTTGTGGGAACACAGAATGATATAGTGGTATTAGCAAAAGCCCCTGGTGCTGGGAAAGATTGAAGGCAGGAGGATAAGGGGACAACAGAGGGCAAGATGGTTGGAAGGTGTCACTGACTCAATGGACATGAGTTTGAGCAAGCTCTGGGAGATGGCGAAGGATAGAGAAGCCTGGCATGCTGCAGAGCATGGGGTTTCAAAGAGCTGGACATGACTGAGTGACTGAACATCAAATTAGGAGACAGTTTGGCCATTTCCTACAAAACTAAAATACCAAGCCATCTAACAACTGCACTCCTTGGTATTTACCCAAAAGAGCGAATTCACTGAAAACTTAGTTCTACACAAACAACTATGCGCAGATATTCATAGAAGCTTTATTCATAATTGTCAAAACTAGTCAGCCAAGTTGTTTGACAGTAGCTGAATGGATAAGTAAATGGTAGTACCTGCAGATAATGGAATATTGGTCAAACCTGAAAAGAGATGAGCTATCAAGCCATTAAAAGACATGGAGAAATCATAAATGAATATTAGTAAATAAAAGCAATCAATCTGAAAAGGCTAAATACTGTATGGTCCTAACTATTGGCATTCTGGAAAAGGCAAAACTATGGAAATAGTGAAAATATCAGTGGTTGCCATGGGGAAGGGGAGAAGGAGGCATAAATGCACAAAGCACAGAGGATTTTTAGGGCAGTGAGACTACTGTGTATGATAGTAAAATGGTGGATTCGTGTTATTATACATTTGACCAAATTCATATAATGTACAATACTAAGAGTGAAATGTATTGCAAACTATGGCCTGTGGGTAATCATGGTTTGTCAATGTAGGTTCCTAAATTGTAACAATGTGCCATTCCAGTGGGAAATATTCATAATGGGGAAGGATATGTGTATGTGAGGATAGGAGGCTAATGGCTATCTTTGTACCTTCCACTTAATTGTCCTGTGAACCTAAAACTACTCTAAAAATTAAAATCAATTAAAAAAGCATGCTAGATGGCCAAATATTTAGAGTCAAGGCACAGGGTATTCAAGTGATAGAATATATATGAAACACAAATAGTTCTGTGAAAAATCCATTGAAAAGCATTCAGTGACTATATTTTTATTAACCTTGTATGGTCATCCATATTTTAATATTGAAAGCTTCATATTTTTGTATGGACAACATAAAATATGCTATTGACATAGACATTAATGAATAATATCTTTAATAGAATTCAACAAGTGCTTTAAAAAAAGAAAAAAAAACAACAACAACTGCGTAACTTTACAGCTTAAGGAACTAGAAAAAGAACAAACTAAGCCCAAAGTTAGTAAAAGAAAGAATAAAGATCAAAATGGAAATAAATGAAATAGATATTAAAATGACAATATAAAAGGAATGAAACTGAGTTGATTTTTTAAAAAATTAACAAAATAGACAATTAGCTAGACTTACCAAGAGAAAAAAAAGACTCAAATGTATAAATGAAAGAAAATATATTACAATTCATACCACAGAAATACAAAATCATAAGAGACTATATGGCAACAAATTGCAAAATATAGAAGAAATGGATAAATCTCTAGAAATATACAACCATATCAAGACTGAATCATAAATAAATAGACAATCTGAACAGATCAATTCTAATAAAGAGAAGAGACTGAATCAGTAATCAAAAGCTTGGAACAAAGAAAATATTAGGAACAGATGACTTCACTGGTCAATTCTATTGAACTTTTAAGAACTAATACCAGTTCTTCTCAAACTCTTAAAAAGATGTGGAGACACTTCATAGTTCATTTTAGAAGCTCATCATTACCCTGATACCTAAGTTAGGCAGAGACACTGTAAGAATAGAAAATTACAGGTCAATATTCCTGATAAATATAGATTCAAAAGTCCTCAACAAAATATTAGCAAACAGAGTTTGAATTTAGTAATACATGAAAAGAATCATACACCACAATTTACTCTAGAGATTCAAGGATGGTTCATCATGTACAGATCAATATAAATGATATATAACATTAACAAAATAAAAGATAAAGATCATATGATCATCTCAATAGATGGAGGAAAGCTATTTGACAGAATTTAACATCCATCATGATTTAAAACAACAACAACAAAAAAAACCAAAAAACTCTCAACAAAGTGTATAGAGCAAGCATTTCTTGCTTGCAAGAGCCTAGCACATCATGCAAACCACTTCAGAAGTGTAAGTTGAGCTTATTTCTTTGGTGTGTTTAATGAAGGAAATCTTATCCTGTTGCCAGTGACTGGTTCCTGCTTCTGAAAATCACTCTGCTGGTTTCCTGCTAAAATTCAGTTCAAAATTCCAGTATTCTTTCAGAGTTTACTAAAGTAAAAATTCTCCCAGTAGTTTGATTTTTGTACATCCCCACATCTTTTGACAAGTCACATTTTTGTTCTGTGGCTGACAGATCACTGTGTTTTTAATATCTTCACTAGACCTACTTTATCCTAATTAGGCCATCCTTGTGGCAAGACCCAAAGCACATACCCAGCATCTGTTACTAGGAGGATGTTATCTAGAAAAGAAAGGGAACATTTCTTTTCACAAATTTTCTATTGTTGGTTATTTTCTTCATTTCAGCTGCTAATCTCCTCAGTGAGGTGATATTGTTCAGTTCAGTTCAGTTGCTTAGTCATGTCCGACTCTTTGCAACCCCATGGACTGCAGCACGCCAGGCTTCCCTGTCCATCACCAACTCCTGGAGTTTACTCAGACTCATGTCCATTGAGTCGATGATGCCATCCAACAAGTAAAATTAACTTGAGATCTTTATTTTGGCTTTATATGGTTCTCTTCTGAACTTATTTTTTTTCAAACAAATGTTTATCTTACTATATTTTATGAGTCTGTGATTTTGACAAGTGAGGGACAAAAACCCCACAAACAAAATAAATTGCTGTAATACCACATTTCACAAAGTGCAAAAAAAAAAAAAAAAAAATACACAAAGTTTTAGAGTCTCTCTCTCTCTTTTTTTTTTTTTTGGCTTAGGATTTTAAATTTGTTCTTGCCTGGAAAATCCCATGGACAGAGAAGCCTGGTGAGCTACAGTCCATGAGGTCGCAAAAGAGTTGGCCATGACTTAGTGAATAAACAACAACAAAACATGGTTACCTTAAGGGTAAATGATTTTGATGGGAATCTACTTTTTCCTACCTCTATTTCCCCCCCCGCCCCCGCCCAAATCCCGTGGATTCAGTAATTACTTTTTGAAGAGAGGAGGTAGTTTCAGATATTATTTTAAGATGCTTTTGCTCTATTTTGGCTTTTCTGGTGACTCAAATGGTAAAGAATCTGCCTGTAATGCAGGAGACCTGAGTTTGAGTTCTGGGTTGGGAAGATCCCCTGGAGGAGGAAATGGCAACCCACTCCAGTATTCTTGCCTGGAGAACTCCATGGACAGAGGAGTCTGGTAGGCTACAGTCCATAGAGTTGCAAAGAGTTGGACATGACTGAGCAACTAACTAACACTGTTCTAGTTTGTATATAATGCTTTAATTAATTTAATTTTAAAAATTCTTCAAAATATCAAAACACTGGCCTGGTTCATGCACATTTTCTGACTTAGTAAGCCTTGCCCTGTGACAGTAATAACCTGCACTAATAAAAGGACTTGCAGAAAACTTAAGAAACACTGCCATATGGTTAACCTGACCTGGTTTTATTTGATGTGAGGTTTCCCAAAGTAATACAATACATGTTTTCTATGATTCAAAAAAGAATCAAGGTTTATTCCTGATTTGGGTCCAGGTCATGCAAGAGACTTTAAGAAGGGAAAGACAGATGAGCTTCATTCAAGATAATTATAAAATCTTTTAAAGCTTTGGATGCTGGTGTCATAATTTTACATTTTTTTATTTGCTATAGTTTTCAAAAGTATATGCTCTTGAGTAGCTGTTGTACAGCCCCTATTCCCACTCTTCCAGTGGTCATTAGTGAATTCCTTTAAAAATACAATTTCATCTGTAAATTACCTAGATAACCAATTAAATAAATATAATTGTGTATAATGAAATATACAATAATTATTAAATAAACCATATGTGTGGATTAGGGTTATAGATAATTTTTATCTCTTCATTGTAAATCTTTATAGTTTCCAAATTATCAACAATTAGCATGTATTATTTTTGTGATCAGAAAGAAATGATGTTTTGAAACACACTTCATTCTAAATATGGGACTTAGTATGTTTCTAAATATTCATATTGTCAAATAGTATTCAAGGACTATATGAGAAAATAATATGCAATTAATAAGTTAAAAGTAGTTTATTTAACTCATATATTATTATGGAGCCAAATTCTAGAAAGCTGTTCTTAGGTGTACATTTATATGATTTCTTTCTTTCTTACTCTTATAGTGATAATCACCAATATTTTACATAGAAAATTTTACATAGAAAATTACATAGAAAATTGAATAAATATATTTCAAGAAGAAATTATTGTCAAAAATTATCATAAAGCCAGCAGCACATTCACAACAGAATCAATCTTGTCATCACTTGTTTGAAAATCCTGCATCTTCACTGGTTAGAAAATAACATTCAGACCTTTTTTAATGCCATTTGCTGTCTGAATCTAAAATGTTTCCCCAGTACGTCATCCCAAATGGTCTCTTCGCACTGGCCTTCAGTCCCATCACATTTCCCAGCAATTTATAAGCCCAAACTACAGAATTATAAACTAGTATATTAAATATCTGTAATATAGAGTTTTGCCAAGAAAATGCACTGGTCACAACAAACACCCTCTTCCAACAACATACGAGAAGACTCTACACATGGACATCACCAGATGGTCAACACTGAAATCAGATTGATTATATTCTTTGCAGCCAAAGATGAAGAAGCTCTATACAGTCAACAAAAACAAGACCAGGAGCTGACTGTGGCTCAGATCATGAACTCCTTATTGCCAAATTCAGACTTAAATTGAAGAAAGTAGGGAAAACCATTAGACCATTCAGGTATGACCTAAATCAAATCCTTTATGACTATACAGTGGAAGTGAGAAATAGATTTAAGGGACTAGATCTGATAGATAGAGTGCCTGATGAACTATGGACTGAGGTTCGTGACATTGTACAGGAGACAGGGATCAAGACTATCCCCATGGAAAAGAAATGCAAAAAACTAAAATGGCTGTCTGGGGAGGCCTTACAAATAGCTGTGAAAAGAAGAGAAGCAAAAAGCAAAGGAGAAAAGGAAAGATATAAGCATCTGAATGCAGAGTTCCAAAGAATAGCAAGAAGAGATAAGAATGCCTTCCTCAGCACTTAATGCAAAGAAATAGAGGGAAACAATAGAATGGGAAAGACTAGAGATCTCTTCAAGAAAATTAGAGATACCAAGGGGACATTTCATGCAAAGATGGGCTCGATAAAGGACAGAAATGGTATGGACCTAACAGAAGCAGAAGATATTAAGAAGAGGTGGCAAGAATACACAGAAGAACTGTACAAAAAAGAGCTTCACGACCCAGATAATCACGATGGTGTGATCACTGACCTAGAGCCAGACATCCTGGAATGTGAAGTCAAGTGGGCCTTAGAAAGCATCACTATGAACAAAGCTGGTGGAGGTGATGGAATTTCAGTTGAGCTATTTCAAATCCTGAAAGATGATGCTGTGAAAGTGCTGCACTCAATCTGGCAGCAAATTTGGAAAACTCAGCAGTGGCCACAGGACTGGAAAAGGTCAGTTTTCATTCCAATCCCAAAGAAAGGCAATGCCAAAGAATGCTCAAACTACCGCACAATTGCACTCATCTCACACGCTAGTAAAGTAATGCTCAAAATTCTCCAAGCCAGGCTTCAGCAATACATGAACCATGAACTTCCTGATGTTCAAGCTGGTTTTAGAAAAGGCGGAGGAACCAGAGATCAAATTGCCAACATCTGCTGGATCATGGAAAAGCAATCGAGTTCCAGAAAAACATCTATTTCTGCTTTATTGACTATGCCAAAGCCTTTGACTGTATGGATCACAATAAACTGTGGAAAATTCTGAAAGAGATGGGAATACCAGACCACCTGACCTGCCTCTTGAGAAATCTGTATGCAGGTCAGGAAGCAACAGTTAGAACTGGACATGGAACAACAGACTGGTTCCAAATAGGAAAAGGAGTTCGTCAAGGCTGTATATTGTCACCCTGCTTATTTAACTTCTATGCAGAGTACATCATGAGAAATGCTGGGCTGGAAGAAGCACAAGCTGGAATCAAGATTGCCGGGAGAAATATCAATAACCTCAGATATGCAGATGACACCACCCTTATGGCAGAAAGTGAAGAGGAACTAAAAAGCCTCTTGACGAAGGTGAAAGTGGAGAGTGAAAAAGTTGGCTTAAAGCTCAACATTCAGAAAACGAAGATCATGGCATCCGGTCCCATCACTTCATGGGAAATAGATGGGGAAACAGTGGAAACAGTGTCAGACTTTGTTTTTTTTGGGCTCTCAAATCACTGCAGATGGTGACTGCAGCCATGAAATTAAAACACGCTTACTCCTTGGAAGGAAAGTTATGACCAACCTAGATAGCATATTCAAAAGCAGAGACTTTACTTCGCCAACAAAGGTTCGTCTAGTCAAGGCTATGGTTTTTCCTGTGGTCATGTATAGATGTGAGTTGTACTGTGAAGAAGGCTGAGTGCAGAAGAACTGATGCTTTTGAACTGTGGTGTTGGAGAAGACTCTTGAGAGTTCCTTGGACTGCAAGGAGATCCAACCAGTCCATTCTGAAGGAGATCAGCCCTGGGATTTCTTTGGAGGGAATGATGCTAAAGCTGAAACTCCAGAACTTTGGCCACCTCATGTGAGGAGTTGACTCATTGGAAAAGACTCGTATGCTGGAAGGGATTGGGGGCAGGAGGGGAAGGGGACGACAGAGGATGAGATGGCTGGATGGCATCACTGACTCGATGGACGTGAGTCTGAGTGAACTCTGGGAGATGGTGATGGACAGGAAGGCCTGGCGTGCTGCGATTCATGAGGTCGCAAAGAGTTGGACACGACTGAGTGACTGAACTAAACTGAACTGAATACAGAATATACCATTTCTGACCTTCTCATCTCTCCTTAAAATGCCAACACTTCCTCCTCTTTCCTCATTCTTATAGGATGACTTCTCTGAGCAAATGATTTCTTTGTGCAAATAGAAACCATCAGAAGAGAATTTTTCAATCTTTCCATTACCAAATCCTCTTAGGATCTGCATTGTTACCCTCCATATTTCTCCTCAAGTAAAGGGTAAGCTCTCCTTACCCCTTTCTGCTTTTCACTTTTTTATTGGATCTCATCTGTTTCTGGATATAGAAACATTTCTCCTGCAACCATCCACTCCCTTTACATATACATCAGGGATCTTTCTTTCTTTATAGAATTGTTTTCATTGGAAACAAATAAAAATGTCTTTCATCTTTATATGCCTCTCTGGAGGGCAAATCCCTCTCTAGTTACTGCCCCATTGCTCTTGTCAAGGGAAAAAAAAATAGTTTAGGTAACTCAAGTATCAGTTAAAGGTTTTATTCACCTGATTCATATCAAGGACTATCTGAAGACTAGGTAACTTGTTGAGTCAAAGCAGGATTTTATAGGGGGAGGAGCAGAAACGGAGACTTGTGGTTTCACTCACATAGCAGTTTTCACCTCTTACTCTTGTGAAATTTGCTGTTGGTTTGGTTGAAAATTGTTCCACTTTTCCATTCCTTCTGCTTGGTATTCTTGGCACAATGACATCCCAGTAACTGTCAGAACCATTTTTATCAATAGCTGCTTGGTAAGCCTGTGGTTTTACAGTTAGACAAGGTTCAAGGGTGGGAAATTTAGCAAAACAGGAGGAAAAGGGGGAAAAAGGGAACAGAAGCAGTGGTTGAAGCAGAGGTAACTGGAGGCACTGTATCACATCTGTTTTAGTCCTTTATATTCTGCTTTCCTTTTATAGGAAAATTCCATGAAATTCTTTTCCATACCCCTTATGAAATGCTCACCTCCCATTCTCTCTAATCAAGCTATCTCCGCCAACTAATCAAGCTTTCTTCCCAATACTCCAGTGAAAACCCTCTTGTCAAATGTTTTCAATGATTGCCATTTAAAAAGTCAAATCCAATATTAAACACCAAGTTCTCGTCTTACTCAAAATTTCAACATCATTTGATGTTGTGCAATTTCTGCCTTGTTAATTGGTTAACATCCCCCTGGAAGATAATCTTAGTTCAAATCATATATACAAGCCACCCAAATAAATCTTTAGGTCACCAAAGAACTCATCACTCCTCAATCCAGTGATTGAGTCTTTATCTCACTTGATATATTTGATCCAGTCATCTGTCTTCACCTGCCTTGTGGGATTCCTCCCTGTCATGTTTTTCCTGGAGATTTTCTGAACTAACTGTCCATTTCTTCTCAGTCTCTTTTCAGTAGCTCTGCCTTTTCCTCTAGACTTTGTATGTTACGCAATATCAAGGCTCACACTTTCTGTTTCCTGTTTGCATTCTCTTGTTTCCTAGATGATCTTATTTGGCACTGCTGGTTTTCAAATGAAAATCTATATGCTGATGTTTCACCGTCAAAGTTGTATCTCTAGACCCACAATTTACCTTGAAATCCAGTCTCTTTCACTTTAGAAGATAAGGGTTTCAATTGTCTGGTTCACCCAGCTCTGTTACTAATGTCTGAAATAGTCCCTGACATATGGTTTATACATTTCATACATCAAAAGTATATTCTATACATTTTTGTTGAATCAATGAATGAATAAATTCTCTGTTATTCTTATAGCTGTGATGTGCTTAGTTGCTCAGTCATGTCAGACTCTTTGTGACCCCCTGGACTGTAGTCCATCAGGCTCCTCTGTCCATGGGTTCTCCAGGCAAGAATACTCCTCCAGGGGATCTTCCTAACCCAGGGATTGAACCCAGGTCACCCGCATTGCAGGCAGATTATTTACTGTCTGAGCCACACAGCCTATTATCTATTCATAACAGTTTCATTGTGGAGCATCCTCTTAATCCTGGAATGCTAATTTTAACTACTTCTTTTTGAGAGATCTTCTAGATCTTTCCCAAGCATGAGTCAGTTGTTAATTGATCATGCCTTTGTCATTCTGTACCATTTTGCACATATCCACAATACCATTATTAGATTGGAGAACTTTATAGTAGTCACTGGTATATGTACTGGTACATCCTGCTGCTGCTAAGTCACTTCAGTCGTGTCCGACTCTGTGTGACCCCAGAGACGGCAGCCCACCAGGTTCCCCTGTCCCTGGGATTCTCCAAGCAGGAACACCGGAGTGGGTTGCCATTTCCTTCTCCAATGAATGAAAGTGAAAAGTGAAAGTGAAGTCACTCAGTCGTGTCTGACTCTTAGCAACTCCTTGGACTGCAGCCTACCAGGCTCCTCTGTCCATGGGATTTTCCAGGCAAGAGTACTGTAGTGGCTTGCCATTGCCTTCTCTGGTACATCCTATTAGGATGTAAATTGAACACTGGAATCATGTTTTATACACCCTTTTGTCCCCAACATCTAACACCGTGCTTGGCATTTTATGGATACAATGATATTTTTGTTGCAAATGTGAAACTATTTTCTTCAGTTTGCATAATCAGAAGTTAAATCTGTTTTAAAACTTCCTGAAGTTCTCTTTTTTCCTGACTTATCCATGCAGTTATCTGCCTATTTCTGTAGATTCCATGACCAATTCTTTTGTTTATAACAAAGATGCTCATTCCATTATCCTATTGGCCAAAGGTGTTCCATTATAGTTATTTACATAATACATGAACCGTGAACTTCCAGTTGTTCAAGCTGGTTTTAGAAAAGGCAGAGGAAACAGAGACCAAATTGCCAACATCCCCTGGATCATCGAAAAAGCAAGAGAGTTCCAGAAAAACATCTATTTCTGCTTTATTGACTATGCCAAAGCCTTTGACTGTGTGGATCACAATAAACTGTGGAAAATTCTGAAAGAGATGTGAATACCAGACCACCTGACCTGCCTCTTGAGAAATCTGTATGCAGGTCAGGAAGCAACAGTTAGAACTGGACATGGAACAACAGACTGATTCCAAATAGGAAAAGGAGTACGTCAAGGCTGTATATTGTCACCCTGCTTATTTAACTTCTATGCAGAGTACATTATGAGAAATGCTGGGCTGGAAGAAGCACAAGCTGGAATCAAGATTGCCGGGAGAAATATCAATAACCTCAGATATGCAGATGACATCACCCTTATGGCAGAAAGTGAAGAGGAACTAAAAAGCCTCTTGATGAAGGTGAAAGAGGAGGGTGAAAAAGTTGGCTTAAAGCTCAACATTCAGAAAATGAAGATCATGGCATCCGGTCCCATCACTTCATGGGAAATAGATGGGGAAACAGTGTCAGACTTTGTTTTTTGGGCTCCCAAATCACTGCAGATGGTGACTGCAGCCATGAAATTAAAAGACGCTTACTCCTTGGAAGGAAAGTTATGACCAACCTAGACAGCATATTGAAAAGCAGAGACATTACTTTGCCAACAAAGGTCCATCTAGTCAAGGCTATAGTTTTTCCAGTAGTCATGTATGGACGTGAGAGTTGGACTGTGAAGAAGGCTGAGCACCGAAGAATTGATGCTTTTGAACTGTGGTGTTGGAGAAGACTCTTGAGAGTCCCTTGGACTGCAAGGAGATCCAACCAGTCCATTCTGAAGGAGGTCAGCCCTGGGATTTCTTTGGAGGGAATGATGCTAAAGCTGAAACTCCAGAACTTTGGCCACCTCATGCAAAGAATTGACTCATTGGAAAAGACTCTGATGCTGGGAGGGATTGGGAGCAGGAGGAGAAGGGGATGACAGAGGATGAGATGGCTGGATGGCATCACTGACTCGATGTACATGAGTCTGAGTGAACTCTGGGAGTGGTGATGGACAGGGAGGCCTGGGGTGCTGCGATTCATGTGGTCGCAAAGAGTCGGACACGACTGAGCGACTGAACTGAACTGAACTGAACTAAATAAGGAAAAAATAATCATTCTGTGTTGGATTCAATCCTGATTTAAAAGCTTTTTAAGGCAGAAATAACCACAGGAATCAGTCCATCCTAAAGGAAATCAGTCCTGAATATTCACTGGAAGAAGTGATGGTGAAGTTGAATCTGAAGAACTGACTCATTTGAAAAGACCCTGATGCTGGGAAAGATTAAAGGTGGGAGGAGAAGGGGATGACAGAGGATGAGATGGCTGGATGGCATCACTGACTCAATGGACATGAGTTTGAGTAAACTCTGGGAGTTGGTGATGGACAGGGAAGCCTAGTGTGCTGCAGACCATGGGGCCACAAAGAGTCGGACACGACTGAGTGACAACTGCACTGAACTGAACTGCAGCAATCGAAATACAATGTGGATGTGAGTTTGGAAGTTTGGGACTTCTTTATAAATACAAATTAATTTCTTTTTATGTGTTGTTTATTATTTTCCATCATCAACTCAATGTTATTTACATATCTGTACACGTATGGATGTATAAATATATCCACAAACACCTGTGATGGAGAGTGAGAGTTCATATTAGAAAAAATTACCTCAAAATTATAGTTCTCTCTGCGAGATGATTTTTATTTATATTTTTTCTGTATTTTTCTTTTTTGTATTTTCAAAATTAGTCCAATCATCTTATATATTTTGTCTCAAAAATATACTAGTCTAAAACAAAAGGAGACCTACAGAGTTCTCAAATCTTTTAATCAAGTAATAAAATTAGTTTTTAATGTAATATAAAAATTTTCATTTTTTTTTTTAGGAATTTTTCTCTTGTGTCTCAAAAGTGATAAAACTAGTAGAATATAGCAGTGGATGGCGTGGTAACCAGAAAATTCATTGACTCAGAAAACCCTGATCTTGGTTCTCACTTTTTCATAAATTACGTGACATTTAGAAGAGACATCACTTTTCTGACTATAAGTACCACCATCTCTGAACCTACAGAGCTGGGGCAGGGTACCTTTAAAACTCCTCTGCACTCATGTGTTCGTTATGAAAATACTCTTCTAAGGACTCATTGGAGAAGACTCTGATGCTGGGAGGGATTGGGGGCAGGAGGAGAAGGGGACGCCAGAGGATGAGATGGCTGGATGGCATCACCGACTCTATGGACATGAGTCTGAGTGAACTCCGGGAGTTGGTGATGGACAGGGAGGCCTGGCGTGCTGCGATTCATGGGGTCACAAAGAGTCAGACACGAGTGAGCGACTGAACTGAACTGAAGAACTATTTTGTACCATGTTGCTTAATTTACATGAGAGACTAATTTCGTGTATTTCTGGGTGCTATTTGAAATGATTTCAAAGTGTCTGAAATTTAGAAAATATCCAGTTCTGCAAACCACAGTGTGATAAATATGGCAGAGTTCAACATCAATCTTGAATCTTCAGTTGGGAATTTCTCATTTCAGTTTCTTGTGGGAACCAACCCTTACCAGCACATTATTTTTTTAATAACCATATATGGTTCCATTATGATTCTGAACCTTCCTAGGTGCAAGCTACACTTCTGAAATGTGAGAGAACATTCATTTTGGACATCATAAGTGTAATTTCAAACACTTCCTTTAAAAAACAGGAAAAAAAGAATCTGAAAACGTTTCTATAAAATGGGCTTCCTTGAATATGTAGAAGTTACATATGTGCCAAATTGTGCATGAATATATTAAGACAGGATGCCATTGATAAACGCTCATCTCATAGCCCTGGGCAGGTGGTTAAGAAGCAGTTAAAGGAATTGTAAGAATGCCTGTGGAAAATTTAAACTCCTGCCAGCTGACACCTTGGGGCTCCTGCAATGCGTGGGAGAGACGTATGGTAATGAATGTGTGTGCCAGGCGAACTCTGTTTAAAAAAAAAAAAAAAAAAAAAGTTTTATCATGGGCTAAATCCAGCTATTTTTACTAGAATTGCTACCTTGATTTGTTCTTGGGAGATTTCCTGCCTGATTGCCTCCCTCTCTGGGGATTGACCTTCTGCGAAAAGCAAGGAGGGTAAAATCCTTGAGAAAGCAAGGAAACTGGCAACAATGGGACAGGGACACAGCACAGGGTGGAAAGGAAGGTGGAGGCTAAGCGCCTCTGGGTGGGGGAAGGCAGGGAGGCGGACAGTGCATAGCAGCCCACCCGCTGCCTCCAGAAAGGCAGCAGCTTAAAACAGGGCTGAGGTGGCTCAGGCGGTAAAGCATCTGCCTGAAATGCAGGAGACCTGGGTTTGATCCCTGGGTCTGGAAGATCCCTAGAGAAGGAAATGGCAACCCACACCAATATTCTTGCCTAGAAAATTCCGTGGATCGAGGAAGCCTGGTGGGCTACACCCCATGGGGTTGCAAAGAATCGGACACAACTGAGTTCGCATTTCGCTTTAATAGTAGTAGTATTTATAAAACATATTTCTCTAAAGAACTCAAAGCACTTCCCACTCCCAATCTTATTGTGGCTGGGGAGGCCCAGTTACTCTACCCCAGTTAGTCGGGGAGTGTAACGAAGAGAATCTAGTAGCTTTTGAGGACCATTGTTCTTTCCTGTAGCATCTAGAGCCCAGGAAAGCAGGAACTATGGAAGCATCAATACCTTTCTCTTCATGATTATTATTATTTTTGTTTATTGTACCCCTCAGGAACAGAAACAAACAAAAAAAATCACATGCTTTTGCTAAAATTTTGCACTCATTTTGCAACTTTGCAGAAATAATTTTGTCATTTCTTAGCCTGTTTCGCTTCTTAAAGTAACTTCTCTTTTCCTGGGTATAATTAGCCATCATTGCCTTTTTAATGGCCTCACATACACAAGGCTCATTATTAAAAAATCATTTGGATTTTTAAGCTAAATTTCTCGATTTTCATATACTGTATACCATATTGACCATTTTTTAAGCATGATAGAACCAAAGGAAAAAATCAGTCTTAAAAAAGTTTATGATAATCATAAGCAGTACCACTAATATGGGGTTTTCCAGGTGGCGCTAGCGGTAAACAGCCTGCCTGCCAATGCAAGAGATATAAGAGACCAGAGGTTTGACCCCTGGGTTGGAAACATCCCCTGGAGGAGGGCATGGCATCCCACTCCAGTATTCTTTCCTAAAGAATCCTGTGGACAGAAGAGCCTGGCAGGTTATAGTCCATAGGGTCACAAACAGTCAGACAAGACAAAAGTAACTTAGCAAGCATGCATGACTTCTGAATATTTCAATATTCACATCATCTTTAAAAATGAAGTAATTGTTTAATATTCACTATCTGATAGTCATTTATATGTTGTTATATTTCTTCAAAGTATGCAACTGTGAAATAGTCAACTAACTGCTTAATTTCTCCTACTGAAGTATTCTTTTCTTTCCCATCTGTCCACCTCGACAGTATAAAATTCAAGACTACCAAAGATGTGATATGAATTTAGTGGCTCATTTTCCAAATTTTCTAAATACACAGCAAGGTATGAGTACATTCAATAAAGAATGTTGGCTAACAGATAATGAGCGTAAGGTGATTGCTGTTGTTATTCAGTTGCTCTGTTGTGTCCAGCTCTTTCTGACCCCATGGACTGCAGCGTGCCAGTCTTCCCTGTCCTTCACCATCTTCCGGATCTTGCTCAAATTCATGTCCATTGAGTCAGTGATGCCATCCAACCATCTTATCCTCTGTCTCCTTCTTCTGCCTTCAGTCTTTCCCAGCATCAGGGTCTTTTCCAATGAGTCATCTCTTCTCATCAGGTGGCAAAGTATTGGAACTTCAGTCTCAGCATCAGTCCTTCCAATGAATATTCAGGACTGATATCCTTTAGGATTGATCTCCTTCAGTCCAAGGGACTCTCAAGAATCTTCTCCAACAACACAGTTAGAAAGCATCAATGCCTCAGTGCTTAGCCTTCTTTATGGTCCGACTCTCACATCCATACATGACTACTAGAGAAACTATACCTTTGACTATAAGGACCTTTGTTGACAAAGTAATGTCTCTGCTTTTTAATATACTGTCTATGTTTGTCATAACTTGATTACCTTCTTTTTAAAATTTAGTGTGTATACATCTTTCATGGGGGATACTCTCAATGGGTAGTTTGGAAAATAAATAATGACAACTGTGGGACATACTGAAGAATTGATGCTTTTGAATTCTGGTGTTGGAGAAGACTTTTGAGAGTCCCTTGGACTGCAAGGAGATCCAACCAGTTCATCCTAAGGGAAATCAGTCCTGAATGTTCATTGGAAGGACTGACGCTGAAGCTGAAACTCCAATACTTTGGCCACCTGATATGAAGAGCTGACTCATTTGAAAAGATGCTGATGCTGGGAAAGATTGAAGGCAGGAGGAGAAGGGGACAGCAGAGGATGAGATGGTTTGTTGGCATCACCAACTCAATGGACATGAGTTTGAGTAAACTCCAGGAATTGGTGATGGACAGGGAGGCCTGGTGTGCTGTAGTCCATGGGGTCACAAAGAGTTGGACACAACTGAGTGACTGAACTGAACTGAACTGATGGGACATATCCTGATGGTGTCTTTTGTTCCAAGCTTGGAGGTAAAATATTAGAGAACACATGAAATAAATAACATTTGAAGATTTTCCCACTCACAAATGGCTCATGCCTGTTACCTATTTTCAAATTATGTATACTGACTGTAAATGTGATTTTTTTAATATTGAGCTAAATAAAAGAAACAAGGGCATATTATTTTGGAACTAGAAGAGGTTTTGAAGAGCTCGTCAAAAGCCTTAATTTTATGGAAATTTAGATATCTTGCACAGAAAATTACTCTTCTGATAGAAATGTCTGTCTCACCACATGCCAAGATTCTCTACCCCCACAATGTTCTGTGGTTCATGTAGCCACAGGAATGTTGGTGTGCAAATATATAGTTGTATAATATATGTTGTACTGAGCCATCTTGGGAAACTTTAATAAAACAACATTTATTTATGTCTAAACATTTTCTGGGATGCTTTTCAGAAGTCACCGCTGGAGCCAAAGTTGCCCTTGTCTTTAGAGTTTTCCTGGTGTTCAGTAAATAATCCTCAGAATGTGAGCATGAGTTTTTATTCTGATATCCATTTCCTTGAATTAATTTGGATGAAAAAGGAAAGTGAACAAAATTGTTCCAATATGTTATAAACACACTCATCTTCTTGTGGAGATTCTTATTTAAAAACCCTGGAGCCATAGTTTCGGCAAAAAAAATAAAAAGAGAGAGAGAGAAGATGTAGCAAAATTCTCTCATCTTGATTATGATATTAGAAAATATAAGTAGCTTATTTTTTTGTCAGAGCTTCACATCATGATTCTTTAATTAGAATCAACAAAATGTATTTTCAGAGTTCATATAAAAAACATGATTGTTTTTCTCCTGAAAATAATGTGCAGTAGTCAATATAATTTTCCAGACAAGATCACAATAATTTCTTGGCTTTCATCACATTAATCCCTCTGTGTCAATAACAGCAGCATGTTTCCAAGCACATTTTACAGAAGGGCTTTTCCAAAATACTTGCTGTGCTAGTAAGTTAAAAGAGTACCTGTCTTACCTCTTCTTCTCTCCCACCCCATTTTCCTGGCTCCTGACACATAGCAAGAAAGACTTTTTACTAATATCTTTAATCTTTCTGTTTTGTTCTTTCTCTTTCTGTCTTTGTGTTTGCCCCCCAGATATATATATATATATATATATAAAATATATTACTGTTGGGCTCCTCTGTCCATGGGATTTCCCAGGCAAGAATACTGGAGTGGGTTGCCATTTCCTTCTCCAAGGGATCTTCCCAAACCAGGGATAGAATCAGTATCTCCTGTGTATATATATTATGTGGGCTATATGCAAATAGATCTATAATTGTTTAAATTATAATTTACATATATTACCATGCAGCATGTTATATTAATTATTGAACAATGTTAAGATTATTTTAATTTTCTTGTCCAAGATGAATCATTTTTTTAGAAGTAAGTTGCCATGGCAATTTTGAAAGAGTTTGATTTATTCTATTGAAACACATAACTCTCATGCTTTCAATGTTGTTGATTTTCAGACAAAGCAGGTAAAATTTCAAAATTGAATTATGCATCTTACATCGAAGACAGCTTTTAGCTAAGACTAAGCTGTGCCCTGAAACTCAATAGCACAACCTATACAGTTCATTGATTTAAATATGTATTAAATTTTTTTTATTGAAGGATAATTGCTTTACAGAATTTTGTTGTTTTTCTGTCAAACCTCAACATGAATCAACCATAGGTATACATATATCCCCTCCCTTTTGAACCTCCCTCCCATCTTCCTCCCCATCCCATCCCTCTAGGTTGATACAGAATCCCAGTTTGTTTTTCCTGAGCCAATACAGCAAATTCCCGTTGGCTGTCTATTTTACATATTATTCTATGTATTCTATGTATGTCAATTTTACTGTTTCCATACATCTCACCCTCTCCTTCCCTCTCCCCATGTCCATAAGTCTATTCTCTATGTCTGTTTCTCCATTGCTGCCCCGTAAATAAATTCTTCAATACCATTTTTCTAGATTCTGTATATGTGCGTTAGAATATGATATTTATCTTTCTCTTTCTGACTCACTTCACCCTGTATAATAGGTTCTAGGTTCATCCACCTCATCAGAACTGACTCAAATGTGTTCCTTTCTATGGCTGAGTAATATTCCATTGTGTATATGTACCACAACTTCTTTATCCATTCATCTGTCAATGGACATCTAGGTTGCTTCCATGTTCTAGCTGTTGTAAATAGTGCTTCAATGAACAATGGGAGACATGTGTCTTTTTCAACCCTGGTTTCCTAAGGGTATATGCCTGAAGTGGGATTGATGGGTCATATGGTGGTTTTATTCCTAGTTTTTTAAGGAATCTCCATACCGTCTTACATAGTGGCTGTATCAATTTACATTTCCACCAACAGTGCAAGGACGTTCCCTTTTCTCCACACCCTCTCCAGCATTTATTGCTTGTAGACTTTTTGATGATGGCCATTCTGACTGGTGTGAGGTGATATCTCATTGTGGGTTTGATTTGCTTTTCTCTAAAGATGAGCAATGTTGAGCATCTTTTCCTGTGTTTGTTAGCCATCTGTATGTTTTCTTTCTGACTCACTTCAGACTCACTCACTTTTCCCCACTTTTTGGTTGGGTTGTATGTTTTTCTGACATTGAGTTGTATGAGCTGCTTGTATATTTTGAAAATCAATCCTTTGTCAGTTGTTTCATTTGCTATTATTTTCTCCCATTCTGAGTGTTGTCTTCTCACCTTGCTTATAGTTTCCTTGTCTGTGCAAAAACTTAAATTTAGTCAGGTCCCACTTGTTTCAGTTCAGTTCAGTTCAGTCGCTCAGTCGTGTCTGACTCTTTGCGACCCCATAAATCACACCAAGTAATAGTCTTCTACTATTATTGTGTTACTGTCAATTTCTCCTTTTCTGTTTGTTAGTGTTGTCTTATGTGTTGAGGTGCTCCTATGTTGGGTGAATATTTACAATTGTCATATCTTCCTCTTTTATTGACTATGTAGTGGTCTTTTTTATCTCTTGTAATCTTCTTTATTTTAAGGTCTATTTTTTCTGATATGAGGATTGCTACTCCAGCTTTCTTTTGCTTCTCATTTGCATGGAATATATTTTTGCATCCTCACACTGTCAGTCTATATGTGTCTTGAGGTCTGAAGTGGGTTTCTGGCAGACAGCATATATATAGGTCTTGCTTTTGTATCTATTCAGCCAGTCTGTGTCTTTTGGTTGGGGCATTTAATCCATTTACAATTAAAGTAATTATTGATATGTGTTCCTATTGCCATTTTCTTAATTGTTTGGGGTTGATTTTGTAAATTTTTTTTTCTTCTCGTATTTCTTGACTGTATAAGTTTCTTTAACGTTGGTTGTAACACTGGTTTGGTTGTACTGAATTCTCCTAACTTTTGCTTGTCTGAAAAGCTTTTTATTTCTCCATCAATTTTGAAGAAATTGCCAGTAATTTCTTGCTGGGTACAGTAATCTTGGGTATAGATTTTTCCCTTTCAGTACTTTAAATATATCCTGCCATTCCCTTCTGGCCTGCAGAGTTTCTGCTGAAAGATTAGCTGTCAAATGTATGGGGTTTCCCTTTTATGTTTAGTTGCTTCTCCCTTGCTGCTTTTAATATTCTTTATTTGTGTCTAGTCTTTGTTAGTTTGATTAGTATTTGTCTTGGCATGTTTTTCCTGGGGTTTATCCTGTATGGGACTCTTTGTGCCGCTTGGACTTGATTGACTATTTCCTTTTCCATGTTGGGGAAATTTTCAGCTGTAATCTCTTCAAAAATTTTCTCATATGCTTTCTTTTTCTTTTATTCTGGGACCCCTATAATTAGAATGTTGGTGAGTTTTATATTGTCCCAAAGGTCTCTGAGACTACCCTCAGTTCTTTTCATTGTTTTCACTTTATTCTGCTCTTCAGAAGTTATTTCCACCATTTTATCTTCCAGCTCACTGATTCGTTCTGCTTCAGATAGTCTGCTATTGATTCCTTCTAGAGTATTTTAATTTCAGTAATTGTGTTGTTTGTCTCTGCATGTTTATTCTTTAATTCTTCGAGGTCTTTGTTAATTGATTCTTGCAGTTTCTCCGTTTTGCTTTCAAGGTTTTTGATCATCTTTACTATCATAATTATGAATTCTTTTTCAAATAGTTTGCCTATTTCCTCTTCATTCATTTGGACTTCTGTGTTTCTAGTTTGTTCCTTCATTTGTGTAGTAGTTCTCTGTCTTTTCATTATTATTTTTTTTAACATCGTATTTGAGGTCTGCTTTTCCCAGGCTTCAAGGTTGAATTCTTTCTTCCTTTTGGTTTCTGCTCTCTAAGATTGGTCCAGTGACTTGTATAAGCTTCTTATAGGGTGAAATCTGTGCTGAGTTTTTCTTTGTTTGTTTGTTTCGCCTCTGATGGGCAAGGCTGAGGTGAGGTGGTAATCTTATCTGCTGATGATTGGGTTTGTATTTTTTGTTTGTTTGCTGTTTAGATGAGGTGTCCTGCACAGGGTGCTATTGGTGGTTGGGTGATGCTGGCTCTTGTATTCCAGTGGTTTCCTTTGTGTGAATTCTCACTATTTGGTACCCCCTAAGGTTAGTTCTCTGATAGTCTAGGGTCTTGGAGTCAGTGCTCCCGGTCCAAAGGCTCAGGGCTTGATCTTGAGTTTTGCGTGGGTCTGTATATTCTTTTCTGCTGGTCAGGTACTCCTGTCCACTCAGCTGGTGTTCTGCATGCACTTCTGTGTCTGAAGGAGTATTCCTGATGTATCCATGGAGAGACATACTCCATGTCCACTTACTCCTCTGCCATCTTGTTCTCTTCCTAAATATGTATTTTTAAGCTGTGTGTTATTTCTGGGCTAGAATCACTTTCAAATATTTATATAGGAAAATGATCTTAGGAAACACTTTAGGAGAAATCCAAGAAAACCATAGAGTTAGATCACCAGTCACACATATACACCCCCAGACTGGACCGAATAATAAAACTGTGGACAATATATACTGATTGTTCCTTCAGTTCGCTACTTTTTTTTTGAAAAAAATTTTGACTCTTCTATCACAAAGAAATATTTTAAAGGTTAAGAAGTTGTTATCCCATTCATTAATACCCACATGAACATTTACTGAATACTATTTAGGATGGTTTAATCTTACTTCTTACAGCAATTCTTTTGTAGTGTCAACTTTATTTGTGATATTGAGGGAAAGGTATAATATAAAATAAAGTGGTACTATATAGCAACTAATCCTTGACAGTTGAATACGCATGCCCTCTTTCTGACTTCCCCATTTAAGACTGAATTTTAATAACTGCAAAAATTAAGCAAGAAAAATAACTACACCAAAGAGTAGAAGAGCTAACCTGACTTAACTGTGAGGCAAACATTACAATCTGCATTGAAGCAAATGCAACTGTAATAGTAAAAACATATATTTTATCATAAATCTGAATTTTGTGAGAAATATCTATTTTTGAATATTCTCACATATTTTAGAATTTCAGACTTAAGATGATAGAACACAAACATTTATTCCTTTTAGATCACACTCAAATGTCAGACAGGGGAAGAATTTTTTACAAAGTGAGCAAATATTCTAAGACTAAATGAGAGGAGTTATTAGAGTCACAAATTTCACAAGCTAATAAGCAGGTATACAAACAGGTCTTAACTGAAACTTGATCTCTAAGCCAGGGACAAAAGCCAAGAAGCAATCAGTTAAATACTAGCTAACAACCCAAACACACAAATGTTGATAGCACTTGTAGCTTTGGAAATGGCAATAAAACTAGGACTAAAAAGAGAAGTATTGAACAAAAGATGGCCTAAGATGAAATTAAGAAGAAATATCTAGATCCTCTTCCTCCTGAGCAGTGAATCCACACCCGCAGAAAACTGAAGATTTAGTTTCGGGAAATTGTGAAGAGAACATCTGCTCTTGAGAATAGTAAATGGAGCTGAGAATAGAGACATTCTGAAAACTCAGGGATCAACTGAATGCTGAGATTCCCTGCTTTTTTCTCTAGTTATTAAGGGCTGAAATCCTAACCTCCAGTATCTCAGAATATGACTGTATTTGATACAGGACCTTAAAAGAGCTGGTGAAGCCAAAATGGAGCGTTTGCAGTAGGGCCTAATCCAACCTGACTGGTGGCCTTATAAGAAGAGGAACTTGGGTGTATAGCTAGGGACCAGAGATACACACACACAAGGGGAAGACCACGTGCAGGGGGGAAGAGCACACTTCAATGAGGTAAGAGAGAGGCCTCAGTTAGTTCACTTCAGTTGCTCAGTCATGTCCGACTCTTCGCAACCCCATGAATCGCAGCATGCCAGGCCTCCCTGTCCATCACCAACTCCCAGAGTTCACTCAGACTCACGTCCATCGAGTCAGTGATGCCATCCAGCCATCTCATCCTCTGTCGTCCCCTTCTGCTCCTGCCCCCAATCCCTCCCAGCATCAGAGTCTTTTCCAATGAGTCAACTCTTTGCATGAGGTGGCCAAAGTACTTGAGTTTCAGCTTTAGCATCATTCCTTCCAAAGAAATCCCAGGACTGATCTCCTTTAGGATGGCCTGGTTGGATCTCCTTGCAGTCCATGGGACTCTCAAGAGTCTTCTTCAACACCACAGTTCAAAAGCATCAATTCTTCAGCGCTCAGCTTTCTTCACAGTCCAACTCTCACATCCATACATGACCACAGGAAAAACCATAGCCTTGACTAGACGGACCTTTGTTGGCAAAGTAATGTCTCTGCTTTTGAATATGCTATCTAGGTTGGTCATAACTTTCCTTCCAAGGAGTAAGCGTCTTTCAATTTCATAGCTGCAGTCACCATCTACAGTGATTTTGGAGCCCCCAAAATAAAGTCTGACACTGTTTCCACTGTTTCCCCATCTATTTGCCATGAAGTGATGGGACCAGATGCCATGATCTTCGTTTTCTGAATGTTGAGCTTTAAGCCAACTTTTTCACCCTCCTCTTTCACTTTCATCAAGAGGCTTTTGAGTTCCTCTTCACTTTCTGCCATAAGGGTGGTGTCATCTGCATATCTGAGCTTATTGATATTTCTCCCAGCAATCTTGATTCCAGCTTGTGTTTCTTCCAGCCCAGCGTTTCTCATGATGTACTCTGCATAGAAGTTAAATAAGCAGGGTGACAATATACAGCCTTGACGTACTCCTTTTCCTATTTGGAATCAGTCTGTTGTTCCATGTCCAGTTCTAACTGTTGCTTCCTGACCTGCATACAGATTTCTTAAGAGGCAGGCCAGGTGGTCTGGTATTCCCATCTCTTTCAGAATTTTCCACAGTTTATTGTGATCCACACAGTCAAAGGCTTTGACATAGTCAATAAAGCAGAAGTAGATGTTTTTCTGGAACTCGCTTGCTTTTTCCATGATCCAGCGGATGTTGGCAATTTGGTCTCTGGTTCTTCTGCCTTTTCTAAAACCAGCTTGAACATCGGGAAGTTCATGGTTCATGTATTGCTGAAGCCTGGCTTGGAGAATTTTGAGCATTACTTTACTAGCATGTAAGATGAGTGCAATTGTGCAGTAATATGAGCATTCTTTGGCATAGCCTTTCTTTGGGATTGGAATGAAAACTGACCTTTTCCAGTCCTGTGGCCACTGCTGAGTTTTCCAAATTTGCTGGCATATCGAGTGAAGCACTTTCACAGCATTAACTTTCAGGATTTGAAATAGTTCAACTGGAATTCCATCACCTCCACTAGCTTTGTTTGTAGTGATGCTTTCTAAGGCCCACTTGACTTCACATTCCAGGATGTCTGGCCCTAGGTCAGTGATCACACCATCGTGGTTATCTGGGTCGTGAAGATATTTTTGTACAGTTCTTCTGTGTATTCTTGCCACCTCTTCTTAATATCTTCTGCTTCTGTTAGGTCCATACCATTTCTGTCCTTTATCGAGCCCATCTTTGCATGAAATGTCCCCTTGGTATCTCTAATTTTCTTGAAGAGATCTCTAGTCTTTCCCATCCTGTTGAGGCCTCAGGGGAAAGTAAATTTACTGACACTTTGATCTTGGACTTCTAGCCCCTGGAACGGTGAGAAATACATTCCTGTTGCTTCAGCCACCCAGCAACTCTACTAAACTAACATACCCGCTACCTTCAAGAATACTGGCAAATTTTGGGCAAAAAATTTAAAGAACCTCTCATGGAGACAGTGTTGATTGCTATAACCTCTTAGTTACAATTTAAAAAGTCAGAGAAGTGATATATCTGTCAAAACTTGGATGATATGCTTCAGTATTTTCAAAAAGGTAAATAATAAACATATTTGACTCAATAGAATTAGAAAATTGCAATTTTAATCAAATTGCTGATCACTAAATCACTGATTCATTGTTTTCTAAACTCTTTTTATTGAAGTATAGTTGATTTACAACATTGTAGTAGTTTCAGGTGTGCAATATAGTGATTTAAAATTTCCTATATAATTATACTCTATTTAAAGTTATTATATAATACTGGCTATATTCCCTCTGTTATATATCCTTGTTGCTTATTTATTTTATACATAATAGGTTATATTTCTTAAATACCTATGTTTATAGGACTCTCCCTGCCTTCCTTCCCCACTGGTAACCACTAGTTTGTTCTTGTATATGTGAATCTATTTGTTGTTATATTCATTTTTTAAGATTCCACATATAAATGATAACATAGAGTATTTATCTTTCTCTGTCTTACTTTTTCACTATGCATGATACCCTCAAGGTCTATTCACATTGTCACAAATTGTAGACGTTAATTCTTTTTCATGGCTAAGTAATATTCTATTATATATATATACCACATCTTTTTTATCCATTCATCTGTTGGCCGACATTTAGGTTGTTTCCATTTCTCGGCTATTGTAAATAATGCTCTATGAACGTTGGGCATGTGTATCTTTTCAAATTAGCATTTAAAAATTTAAAGGATGTTTTCCCTAGAGTGGAATTGCTGTATCATATGGTAGTTCTAATTTTAGTTTTTGAGGAACCTCCATACTATTTTCCATGTGTTTGGTTATCCAAATTTACATCCCCACCAACAGTGTACAGAGGTTTCCCTTTTCTCCACATCCTTTCTAACATTTGTTATGTGTGGTCTTTTTGATGATAGCCATTCTGATAGGTGTAAGGTGATAGCTCATTGTCGTTTTTTTCATCATGGTGCTGTCACTATTTTCAGATGGCATGGTACTATATATAGAAAATCCTAGTCTTCACCAAAAAAACTATTAGAATTAATAAGTGAATTCAGTTAACTTGCAGGATGCTAGATTATACAAAATATGTTGATACTTTCAGAATATAAGATATACAAAAATATATTGCTTTTCTATACACTAATAATGGACTATTAGAGAAAGTAAACAGTCTCACTTAAAATAACATCAAATGAAATGAAACACCTAGTAATAAACTTAATGAATGAGGTGAAAGATCTGTAATCTAAAAACTATAAAACATTGATAAGAAAATTAAGATGATACAAAGAAATTGAAAGATATCCCATGTTTGTGGATTGGAAAAAATAGTAAATGTCCATACTACATAAAACAGTCTACCTATTTAATGCAATCCCTTATCAAAATACTGATTTTCCACAGACATTTTCCACAGAACTATAACAGATAATCCTAAAATTTATATAGAACCACAAAAGACCCTGAATTGCCAAAGCAATCCTAGGAAAAAGTAACAAAACTGGAGATATCATGGTCCTTAACCTCAAGCTATACTACAGAACTACAGTAACCAGAACAACATTTTATTGACACAAAAGCAGATGTATAGGCTAATGGAACAGAATAGATAGCCCAGGAATTAACGCAAGGACTTATGGTTAATTAATCTAAGACCAAGCAGGCAAAAATATACAATGGAAAAAAATATCTTCAATAAGTGGTGATGTGAAAACTGGACAGATATATGTAAAAGAATGAAATTAGAACATTTCTTCACACCATATAGAAAAATGAACTAAAAATGGATTAAAGACCTAAATGTAAGACTTGAAACCATAGAACTCCTTGAAGAGAACATGGGTAGAACATACTTAGAAATAAATTGTAGAAACATTTTTTTAGATCTGTCTCTAGAGGCAAAAGTAAAAATAAACAAATGAGACCTAAATAACCTGAAAGGTTTTTCACAGCAAAGGAAACCATCCACAAAATGAAAAGATAATTTACTGAATGGGAGAAAATATTTATAAGCCAATGATTGATAAGGGGTTAATATCTAAATTATATAAACAGCTTAATATAAAAATGTAATATAAAAAATAACTTAGTTAAAAAATGTTTAGAATACTTGAATAGATATTTTTCCAGGAAAGAAATACAGATGACCAATTGGTAAATAAAAATAGGCTCAACATCATTAGCCATCAAAGAAGTTTTCTAAACTTTTTTGTGTTGCATATAAAATTTCTTGTGAAATTCTTACATTATATCCATTTAAACATTTCACTACATACATTATTTTGGTGTGTGTTTTAGAAGTTAAATTTTGAAATATACTAGAACTTTAAGAACTCCATCTGTCTTTATAATCTGTCAAGTGGCAGATTGTATGATTAGCAATATTACTAAGAGACGTATTTATAGATCATATTTTAAATCATCTAAATCAAAACACAACTGATGCATCATCTAGTCTAACCTCCACAATTTGACAATAAGAAAACTATGATCAAGAAAGACATGTGGGTAGAAAGTGACAATGAAGTACGTATTTATCAAGGTATCTCTTTGCCTTTTGCTGTATTTGATTTAATGTAGATTTCACACATTTGCATGATTCGTGTTTTTAAAGATGATTTCATCAGAAAATGTTAAAAATATAAACGTACAAATATGCTAATGTTGAATAGTAATTCTCTGTACCTTAACACACAACTTTTCACCATGTTAACATTCTTATGTGAATCTTCCAGAAATGTATAGATGCTTGTGTCTCCATGTATTTTGCATATTGCTCTATTATACCTTTTTACTTTGTGTCATCTTCATTAAAATGCAATTATCTGAATGGATATCTTATTATATATACTGTAGTAAACACTTAATCAGTATAGATATCTAGTCTTATTCATAGACTCTCATAACAATTAGTAATCTTTCACAAATGGTTTATATGATAGGTTAGATAAAATTAAGAAGTAAACTGATAAGATTATTGAAGAGATATTATGAACCAGATGAATGAATTCAAAGCCATTGGGTGAGGTAGTTGTAACTGTTATATCCAGTAGTAGGATTCAATATGTCTTCAAGCAGCCAGATGAATGTCAGTTTTCATTGTCTGGGATTAGTGGGTGTCTGAGAGATGCATCACCGGCAGGACCTTGGAGAGCTCTATGGTGCAGTTCATTTGCTCCAGGCTGCAGTTAGGTTGATTTCACCCTTATGGAGTTAGACTCAATAGGTTTAAAGATATTCCAACCATTATTGGTATTACTGGACTATTGAAACAGGTAACAAATCTAGGAATCTTAATATTTATGGGTTTCTCCAGAAATCACTCATTTTTAAAGAGTTTAAGTACCTGTCAGTTTAGGGAGGTAGGGGGAGGCAGTCAAAATCAAGTAAATTTATTTAAAACCTTAAGACTGTGTGTGTATGTATAAAGTTTTTATTAGGTAGAATAATAAAACAGCAAATAACATACTAAATAGCAACTTGTATCTAGAGATTAAAAATAAAAGTAATATAAAATTCATTTTGCTCCTTGCTTCCTAGAAATTTTTGAATATTTCTCTTTTTTTGAGGTCAGAGGAGATAATTTAAATTCTTTTTGAACTCTGGGAAAAGTTTTGTATTATGAGACACTTGTATGTGTTTTAAAGTCCTTCTTTTTCTACTCCTACCTTGACTGTCACCTCTTTCCTCTTTAGTTCTCAAAAAGCACAGAATTTTTATTAGAGAAAGCTCTATGCCACCTTTTGAAAAATGTATTTCCACTTGGCACCAGAAATAATTCTTAATGTCTCCCTTTCCATTACAGACGTTTATATGTTTATACATTTATGATATATGCCATTGAAGATAGATTGATTGATTGATATAGATATGTAGCCAGAAAACATAGGAAACTTGAAACATATAGATGCCATTCTCTTTTACACACAACCTTTATTTGTGTGTGCTCAATGAATGACTTGCTCAGATTCCAGTTCACAAAACATTTAATGAAAATCTGTTCCACTAATCCCTAAGAATAACAGCAATTCTTAAGTTGCGAAAGCACAATTACATTTATTAAATACTTGTATGCCTGACACTGTGCAAGATATACTCACTTTATTATATCCTTGTAGGACTGGACTTTGTTAAAGTGAAATGGAAACTATAGGAGAATTTTAAGGAGAAGAATACAATATATAGTGCTAATTGTATAAGCCATAGAATTAGACTCTAGGTTTGAAACCTGATAGTTTACTTTGTACCACTATTTGACCTTTACATAGTTTAGTTTCTGCATATGTAAAATTAAAATGGGATCTAATGATGATGTTTTGAGGGAAAAAGCAAAATACTTACTCCAGTGTTCTCACATATTGAGTTGTCAACAACAATTTAATATTAACATCCTAATATAAACTGTGGTGTTGGAGAAGACTCTTGAGAGTCCCTTGGACTGCAAGGAGATCCAACCAGTCCATTCTAAAGGAGATCAGTCCTGGGTGTTCTTTGGAAGGAATGATGCTAAAGCTGAAACTCCAGTACTTAGGCCACCTCATGCGAAGAGTTGACTCATTGGAAAAGACTCTGATGCTGGGAGGGATTGGGGGCAGGAGGAGAAGGGGACAACAGAGGATGAGATGGCTGGATGGCATCACTGACTCGATGGACATGAGTCTGAGTGAACTCCCGGAGTTGGTGATGGACAGGGAGGCCTGGCGTGCTGCGATTCATGGGGTCACAAAGAGTAGGACATGACTGAGTGACTGAACTGAACTGAACTGAATATAATCTAAATTTTAATATATCATTCTGCCTTGTTAACCCACTCCAGTATTCTTGCCTGGAGAATCCCAGGGATGGGGGTGACTGGTGGGCTGCCGTCTATGGGGTTGCATAGAGTCTGACACGACTAAAGTGACTTAGCAGCAGCAGCAGCTGCCTTGTTGAGAATGAATTATATGGGAAAAAGAGTAGAGCAGACAGATCAGTTCAGAAAAAGTTACAATAGCCCAACCATAGGTGATAGTGACCTGGAAGCATAATGAAAAGAAAAAGTGAACTGACTTAAAATATATCTTTGAAGTAGGGTTCATAGGATTTGCTAATAAATTAGATGTGGGTTGAGGAAATAACAGGGAGAGATCAACAAATTGACAAAAAAAGCAGCCTATGGAGTGGGAGAAAATATTTGTAAACAGTGTATCAAATAAGGGATCGATATTCAAAATTTTTAAAGAACTCATGCAACCTGTAGCAACCACCATCACAACTAAAAACCTGATTGAAAAATAGGTAGAGTAAATGAATAGAAATTTTCCAAAGAAGACATCCACATGGCCAACAGTTGCATGAGAAAAATGCTCACCCACATTAATCACCACAGGATTGCAGATGAAAACCCCAATGAGATAATACTTCAAACCTGTAGAAATGGCTATCATCAAGAAGATAAGAGAGAACAAATGTTGACAAGAATTTGTAGAAAAGGGAATCTTGGTACACTGTTGTGTACCAAGGATTGTAAACTGGCTCAGTCATTAGGAAAGACAGTACAGAAATTTCTTCAAAACATTAAAAATAGAACCACCATGCAATCCAGCAATCCCACTTTTGGGTGTATACTCAAAGAAAATGAAAATAGGTTATTGAAGACAGGTTATGCATTCTCATCTTTATTGTAGCATTATTCACAATAGCTAAGACACGGAGACAGCCTGTCCCCTTCAACAAAGAAGTAGGCAAAGATATTTAAGGGAAAGCAAGTGCTACCTATACTGGTGATTTTTAAGGAATAATTGTTTTCTGGTGAAAAATATACTGATGAAAGATACACACACACACACACACATATAAGTATATATGTATATATGTAAAAGGTATATATACATATATCAGTTCAGTTCAGTCGCTCAGTCATGTCCGACTCTTTGTGACTCCATGGACTGCAGCATACCAGGCTTCCCTGTCCATCACCAACTCCCGTAGCTTACTCAAACCCATGTCCATCGAGTTGTTGATGCCATCCAACCATCTCATCCTCTGTCGTCCCCTTCTCCTCCCACCTTCAGTCTTTCCCAGCATCAGGGTCTTTTCCAATAAGTCAGTTCTTTGCAGTAGGTGGCCAAAGTACTGGAGTTTCAGCTTCAGCATCAGTCCTTTAATGAACACCCAGGACTGATTTTCTTTAGGATGGATTGGTTGGATCTCCTTGCAGTCCAAGGGACTCTCAAGAGTCTTCTCCAACACCACAGTTCAAAAACATCAATTCTTCAGTGCTCAACTTTCTTCATAGTCCAACTCTCACATCCATACATGACTACTGGAAAAACCATAGCTTTGACTAGACGGACCTTTGTTGGTATACATACACACACACACACACACACATATTCCTCCCTCCATTATTGCACAACTTTGATCCTCTTCACTTTAATTTTCATTGCACTTTAAAAATTCCAAAGTACTATATACTTCATTATGTGGATTGTTTATTGTCCGTCTCCATCTAGTATTATAGAATGTCAGCTCCTTGAGGGCAAGATTTTTTTCACTGATGTATCCTAATAATATAAAGTAGTACTTGACACACAGAGTAGGTGTTTAATAAGTATTTAATTCACTGGTGACTAAATATAGAAATGAAACATAGAGATCAAATTTGACTACTATATCTTTGGCTGCAGGAACTCTGAATGATGGTTTTATTTTTTTGCAAATAGGAGTCTGGTGATGAAACAAAACTCTCTTTTGGACATGCCAATAAGTATAATAACACCATCCAGAGATTTCAACTGCACAATTAATGTTTTACTAAACAAGAGCACTGAGAATGTTTAAGTTAAAAAAAAAGCTCAGAATTCACCTTTTAAAGTTTATATCACCTTGTCTACCTACAGATTTTTTGGCGGTAGGATGAGAAAAATGGTAAGGCTTTCTTAATAGTCAAAATAAATATTTTTATAATTTTTAAAAATGTGCCTTTAAGAAAAGCTCAGCAAGAATCATTTATATTAGCTTACTACTGCTGCTGCTGCTGCTGCTGCTAAGTCGCTTCAGTCGTGTCCGACTCTGTGAGACCCCATAGACGGCAGCCCACCAGGCTCCCCCATCCCTGGGATTCTCCCAGCAAGAACACTGGAGTGGGTTGCCATTTCCTTCTCTAATGCAGGAAAATGAAAAGTGAAAGGGAAGTCGCTCAGTCATGTCCGACTCTTAGCGACCCCATGGACTACAGCCTACCAGGCTCCTCCATCCATGGGATTTTCCAGGCAAGAGTACTGGAGTGGGGTGCCATTGCCTTCTCCATAGCATACTATTATCTAACCATAATTATTTTTTCACAGAAGTCATTATCTTATGATTTAGGTAACTATTTTATGAATGTTCAAAGAAAAAGAAATGTACCACAAGAATAAGAAGTCTTATCTTTGGTTTTTTTAAGGAGTGTGACAATAGTAAGATCAAGGCAAAAAATTTTTAGAAAAGGTTTACTTCCATTCTTAAAGGCAACATTCATAATCTGATGTTATATATTTTTTTATAGTGGAAAGCTGATATGCTTTCTTCCTGGAATATGACATTCAAAATTAGGATATGAAAATTATACTTATTTGAATGCTAATATCCTAATTGTTGTGCTAAGAACTTTTAGAATGTATAATTTGAATTCATCATAATTACTCAAGTAGTTATTTTTATTTTTCCTATTTTATGAGTAAGAGAACTGTGTCTCAAAGACAAGCTCTTAATGGAGCTAAGACTAGTAACAGAGATTCAAACGAAGGTCTATTGGAACCTAAGACTTGAAGTTTTCTTTATCAATCTTATAAATCTATGTTTGTGTTATTGTTCAGTTGCTAAATCATGTCCAACTCTTTGCTACCTCATGGACTGCAGCATCCCAGGCTTCCCTTTCCATCACTATCTCCTGGAGTTTGCTCAAACTCATGTCCATTGAGTCAATGATGCCATCCAACCATCTCATCCTCTGTCACCTCCTTTTCCTCTTGTCCTCAATTTTTCCTAGCATCAGGGTCTTTTCCATTGAGTTGGCTCTTTGCCTCAGGTGGCCAAAGAACTGGAGCTTCAACATCAGTTCTTCCAATGAATATTCAGGGTTGATTTCCTTTAGAATCAACTGGTTTGATCTCCTTGCTGTCCAAGGGGCTCTCAAGAGTCATCTCAAGCACCACAGTTCAAAAGCACAGTGTTTGTGTTAGAACCTACACTGTGAGAACCTCCATCCTGAGAAGTGACCTTTGCAGGGGGAGTGACCTGCAAGGAGAATATTTTGTGTTTTGAGAAATAGCAAAGTATAACAAAGAAATGAGAGTGATCTGAACTTGGTGATGAGCCAGATTACTGAGTTTATTGTAGGTACTTTGTAAACAATGTAAGAATGAGCATGTTAAAAAAAAAAGAATGAGCATGTTAGATTTTTGGGGGAAACCTCTGAAGATTTCTGAGAAGAGAAAAGCATGTTAAAAAGAGTACTCTGCATTTTATGTACAGAATGGTCAGCAGTGGAGCTATATAAGCTGGAAGACCAGTCAAGAAGCTATTTTAGTCCAGACAAAAGAATATGGCAACTTATACTACTGGTGGAGGTGATGAAAAGTATACCTTGAAAGTATACTAGTTATACTTCAAAACAAGTTTACTTTTATACTTCTAGTTATACTTCAAAAGAAGAGTTGAAACGATCTGCTGAAATATTACAGTGGAAGGTGAGAGGAGAGGAAGGTTGAACTGAGAATGGCTCCAAGACTGGGGATTCATGAGACATGAGTGAATAGTAATATATTTTAAAAACTTGTAGAGATTCAAGGAGAGGTGTGATTATGAATAACAAATAACAAAGAAAAAAACACTTTGAATTTTAAATCAGGTTCTGTCATTTACAAGAACAGCATCACAGGACAGTAGAAGGTACACTAGCTGGTGGTTGGGAACCACTGCATCCTAGTTCTTCAGTTCAGGTCAGTCACTCAGTCGTGTCCGACTCTTTGCAACCCCATGAATCGCAGCACGCCAGGCCTCCCTGTCCATCACCAACTCCCAGAGTTCACTCAGACTCACTTCAGTCGAGTCAGTGATGCCATCCAGCCATCTCATCCTCTGTCGTCCCCTTCTCCTCCTGCCCCCAATCCCTCCCAGCATCAGAGTCTTTTCCAATGAGTCAACTCTTCGCATGAGGTGGCCAAAGTACTGGAGTTTCAGCTTTAGCATCATTCCTTCCAAGGAAATCCCAGGGCTGATCTCTTTCAGAATGGACTGGTTGGATCTCCTTGCAGTGCAAGGGACTCTCAAGAATCTTCTCCAACACCACAGTTCAAAAGCATCAATTCTTCGGTGCTCAGCTTTCTTCACAGTCCAACTCTCACATCCATACATGACCACTGGAAAAACCATAGCCTTGACTAGACGGACCTTTGTCAGTAAAGTAATGTCTCTGCTTTTCAATATGCTGTCTAGGTTGGTCATAACTTTTCTTCCAAGAAGTAAGCGTCTTTTAATTTCCTAGTTCTTAGCTCACCCAAATTACCACCTTTCTCTTAAAACTGATTTGTTCCAAGACCTGCCTTTTGATTTTGGGGGAAGAGAAGCCTCTTGAGAACATGCAGGAAAGATGTGATATCCTGATGATGCTCAGCATAGATGGGAAAAGTGGAACTAACACATTAACTAATTTCAGAGTCTTTGAAAGGAATGCTGATAAGGTGTCTTTGCAAGAGGGTTAAACGTTTAAAAACAAGCAAAATTGGCAGCATTTAAATCACTGCAGATGGTGACTGCAGCCATGAAATTAAAAGATGCTTGCTCCTTGGAAGAAAAGCTATGACCAACCTAGACAGCATATTAAAAACCAGAGACATTACTTTACAAACAAAGGTCCATCTAGTTAAAGCTATAATTTTTCCAATAGTCATGTATGGATGTGAGAGTTGGACTATAAAGAAGACTGAATGCTGCAGAATTGATGCTTGTGAACTGTGGTGTTGAAGACTCTTGAGAGTCCCTTGGACTGCAAGGAGGTCCAACCTGTCCATCCTAAAGGAAATCAGCCCTGAGTATTCATTGGAAGAACTGATGCTGAAACTCCAATACTTTGGCCACCTGATGTGAAGAACCGAGTCATTAGAAAAGACCCTGATGTTGGGAAAGAATGAAGGTGGGAGGAGAAGGGGATGACAGAGGATGAGATGGTTGGATGGCATCAGTGACACAACGGACATGAGTTTGAGTAGGCTCTAGGAGTTGGTGATGGACAGGAAAGTCTGGTATGCTGCAGTCCATGGGGTCGTAAAGAGTTGGACACAACCGAGCAACCAACTGAACTCAACAAGAAAATATTTAGAGCATTATATTGAATATTTTTTAAAAGGAAGATCTATGAAACAAACACTCATGTTTGTTTGAAGGAGTACAACAGTAAAATTCACTTCGATTTTGAACTTTTAAATTGCATGATCTATTGATTAGAAAGACTGTATCCCCAAAACATACTACACATAGAGACTTTTAAAATACTTCCAAATTTTATCATTATGAACTTTTTGGTAAGTGGACATTAAAATTTTTCTGTATATTTCAATATTTCCATATATCAATATATTCTTTGTGGGAGGCCATGAGACAGTAATAAATAAATGTGGGTGTGTGAATCTGTGGCTCAAGGCAATAGGTAATATGGTGAACCCTGAGTTCTGCTATGCTCTTGTTCCTAATCATTCACATCATAGGTCATGAGGGGGAATTCTGTCCTTCTGACCTGGTGGATTTCACATTCAGGGTCAGAAGAATGGCCCACTGCACTGCAGACACATCTCCATGAGGAATCAAGAGCAAAGATGCTAGGGCTGTATCCATACACTCTTTCCTTGAACTGAATCCAGACCAGCCCCTAAGGTCTCCCCAAGTTCATCTTTTCTGAAAAAGAAAAGATGTTTTTCAAAATACTCTCAAAAGTTATACCTGCTGCTGCTGCTGCTGCTAAGTCGCTTCAGTCATGTCCGACTCTGTGTGACCCCACAGATGGCAGCCCAGGAGGCTCCTCTGTCCCTGGGATTCTCCAGGAAAGAATACTGGAGTGGGTTGCCATTTCCTTCTCCAAGTTACACCTGCAGATTATATAAATAATCACTAATGTTATCTCTGAAACTTTCATAGTTTTATTTTTTAGTTTTTACATATTTTAACATCTCAGGGACTCCAATTTTGGTGTATAGTATAAATAACCTGTTTTCTTTAATGAATAGACAATCATCTAATGTAGTTTATCTAAAATTGATTCTTTTGCCTTTTATGTGAAATAATTTAAATTCTAAATCTATATTCATTCTTGAAAATATTGGGGATTTTATATTCTATCTCAATGATTCACCTGTTTATTACATCTGTGCCATAAAGTTTTGATTGTTACAGTTTTAATATATGTTAGGACAAAAATAAACTTTTAAAGATATTTTAAGTCCTGTAAGGACATTTATTGAACCTTTTATTGTAGAAAGAATCTTTTTAGCAAGAGGTTATTAGAAACTCCTGTTGTTTTCTTTTCTTGGTTGTATATTTATTTTTAATAAACCAGAGTTGGTAGAAAAATGTGAATTACTTTGGTTAATTCCTATTAGAATATTCTTCAGGCATATAAGTAAGTAATTTTAAAATATGTTAATTTAGGTTAAAATGCTTTGTCTCCTGATGCATCTAAGGTACTTTTATTATTTGTGATTTATTGAATCATGCCCCATAACTGGATTAATGAAAACAACATTTATCAGTGGTGTTTTCTGCTTTGCAAATTTTTAGCTTAACTTCCTTTTCATCTTATATAAATCTAGATGTAGAAGCAAATATGTAGCACAAAAATTGAGGGAATACATTTTTGCAATTAGCTTTTGGTAATAATTTGATCAATTACAACATAAGTCTAAAATCTACTGACTAGAAATATGTACAAGATCTGCTTTATTATAGAAAGAAATATGTACTTATTACCAATTAGCCTATAGGTAGTTTGCAAGTGCCTAATGAAGACATTTTATTTCTTGGGTGCTAGAGAATAAGATACAGCAAGGTTTAAATTTTTATTCTTTATTATATTGGACAACTTTGTTAATTCCTCAGCCTAATTTTGGTCATCCATGAAATGAGGATACATATCTGCAACCTATGTAGTTATGTCATTGTTGTTTTGTTGCTAAGTCGTGTCTGACTCTGAGATCCCATAGACTACAGCATGTCAAGCTTCCCCTGTCATTCACTATCTCCTGGAGTTTGTTCAAACTCATGTCCATTGAGATGGTGAGGCCATCCAACCATCTCATCCTGTGTCGCCTCCTTCTTGACCTGCCCTCTGTCTTTCCCAGCATCATGGTCTTTTCTAGTGAGTCAGCTGTTCACATCAGATGGTCAAAGTATTGGAGCTTCAGCATCAGTCCTTCCAATGAATATTCAACATTGATTTCCTTTAGGATTGACTGGCTTGATCACTGTGCTGTCTGAGGGACTCTCAAGAGTCTTCTCTGGCACCACATTGCAAAAGCATCAATTCTTCTGTGCTCAGCCTTCTTTATGGTCCAATTCTCATATCCATATATGACTACTGGAAAAAACACAGCTTTGACTATATGGACCTTTGTCAGCAAAGTGATATCTCTGCTTTTTACTATGCTGTCTAGGTTTGTCATAACTTTCCTTCCAAAGTGCAAGCATCTTCTAATTTTATGGCTGCAGTCTCCATCCACAGTGATTTTTGAGTCAAAGAAAATAAAATCTGTCACTATTTTCACTTTTTCCTGATCTATTTGCCACTTTTTCCTGTTAGATGGGACCCGATTTCATGATCTTAGTTTTTTGAATATTGTTTTAAGCCAGTGTTTTCATTTTCCTCTTTCACCCTCATCAAGAGGCTCTTTAGTTCCTCTTTGCTTTCTGCCCTTCGAGTGGTATCATCTGCATATCTGAGGCTGTTAGTATTTCTCCCAACAGTGTTGATTCCAGGTTGTTATTCATCCAGTCTGGCATTTTGCATGATGTGTTCTGCATGTAAATTAAATGAGCAGGGCAGACAATACAGCCTTGATGTACTCCTTTGGAACCCAATTGGGAACCGGTCCATTATGTCTGGTTCTAACTGTTGCTTCTCGACCTGCATAGACGTTTCTTAGGACACAGGTAAGGTGGTCTGTTGGAGAAGGCAATGGCAACCCACTCCAGTACTGTTGCCTGGAAAATCCCATGGACAGAGGAGCCTGGTAGGCTGCAGTCCATGGGGTCTCGAAGACTCAGACATGACTGAGCGACTTCACTTTCACTTTTCACTTTTGTGCATTGGAGAAGGAAATGGCAACCCACTCCAGTGTTCTTGCCTGGAGAATCCCAGGGATGGGGGAGCCTGGTGGGCTGCCGTCTATGGGGTCTCACAGAGTCAGACATGACTGAAGCAACTTAGCAGCAGCAGCAGCAAGGTGGTCTGTTATTCCTGCCTCTTTAAGAATTTTCCAGTTTGTTGTGATCCACAAAGTCAAAGGCTTTTGTGTAGTCAATGAAGAAGTAGATGTTTTTCTGGAATTCCCTTGCTTTTTCTGTGATCCAATGGATGCTGGCAGTTTGACCTCTGATTCCTTTGTCTTTTCTAAATCCAGCTTGTACTCGTTTAATGTACTGTTGAAGCCTATCTTAAAGGATTTTGAGCCATTATCTTGCTAGCATATGAAATGAGTGCAATTGTGCAGTAGTTTGAATTCTTTGGCATTGCTCTTCTTTGGTATTAGAATGAAAACTGACCTTTTCCAGTTCTGTGACCACTGCTGAATTTTCCAAATTTGCTGACATATTGAGTGCAGCAATTTAACAGCATCATCTTTTAGGATTTGAAATAGCTCAGCTGGAATTACATCACCTCCACTAGTCTTATTCATAGTAATGCTTTCTAAGGCCTGCTTGACTTTGCACTCCAGGATGTCTGGCTCTAGGTGAATGACCACACCATCATGATTATCCAGGTCATTAAGACCTTTTTTATATAGTTCTTCTGTATATTCTTGACACTTCTTAATCTTTTCTGCTTCTGTTAGGTCCTTGTCATCTCTGTCCTTTATTGTGCCCATCTTTGCATGAAATATTCCCTTGATATCTTGAATTTTCTTGAAGAGATCTCTAGCCTTTCCCACTCTATTGTTTTCCTCTATTTCTTTGTACTGTTCACTGTAGAAAGCTTTCTTATCTCTCCTCGTTATACTCTGGAACTCTGCATTTAGTTGGGTATATCTTTCTGTGGGGTATATCTTTAGTTGGGGTTTCCGTGGTGGCTCAGATGGTAAAGCATCTGCTCGCAATGCGGGAGACCCAAGTTCGAACCCTGGGTTAAGATCACCTGGAGAAGGAAATAGCAACCCACTCCAGTATTCTTGCCTGAAAAATTCCATGGACAGAAGGGCCTGGTGGGCCACAGTCATGAGGTCGCAAAAAGTCAGACGTGACTGAGAGACTTCACTTTCTTTTCTTCTTTCCCTTTCTCCATTGCCTTTTACTTCTCTTCTTTTCTCAGCTATTTGTAAGGCCTCCTCAGACAACCACTTTGCCTTCTTGCATTTGTTTTTTGGGGGGATCATTTTGGTCATCACCACCTATACCATGTTACAAACCTCAGTCCATAATTCTTCAGGCAATCTACCAAATCTAATCCCTTAAATCTATTTGTCACCTCCACTGTATAATCATAAGAAATTTCATTTTGGTTCTGCTTGGATGGTATAGTGGTTTTCCCTAGTTTCTTCAATTTACATCTGAATTTTGCATTAAGGAGCTAATTATCTGAACCACAGTCAGCTCCAGGTCTTGTTTTTGCTGACTCTATAACTATGTACAGTTATAATGAAGATTAAAGGAGAAAATGTAAGTGAAAGGATGCATTCCATAATAGAGTCTCATCGCTTATAAATTAGATCTCTTCACACACTGTCTCACTCTTCCCAGTGATACATACCAGAAGAAGTTACAGTCTTTTTTGCAGTTCCCTCTAAGATAGTGCAAGTTACTGGGTGACTAGCCTTAGAGAATGCAGATGAATCTTTCAGGGCACAGGTTTTGACTGGCCCTATAAAATGCTGTATAGTGGTATGTAGTGGAAAAAGTGCCTTCCATTTCCCTCCATATTCCACAATGTCTGTGCCCTTACAAAGCACAATCTCTTCTTCCCTACTCAGGCAGCAACTGGTGAGCCCTCTTCTCCCTCCCACTCTGATCTAATGAGTGTTTTATTGCAAAGTGTTGAGAATAGACTGTCTCTAATTGTCTGTCATATGGATATGCTAGTAAGGAACAAGTTGTTATGTTACTCTGTCTTCAACTGATGCCTGTTATTCCCAGTGGGCTGCAGTTTTCTCATTATTGGAATGATATGAATACATAGTTGGGGGAGTATAGGCTCTAAATACTAGGCTGAGAAATTTTGGAGGGCAGAGCTCTCACCTTTTGTAAATCAACTATATTTCAATAGAATAAATTAAAAAAAAACATAAAGTCACATGGTTGGAAATCACTCAAAGAACTTTCTTTTATAAAGAAAAAAGTGGCTTGCTGAACCACTCCCAAATCCATCGTCTAAGAAGCATGATGTGAGCTCCATCTCACAACCCTCAGAATGTGCTTCCCCCACCATTATTTCCATTATGAATTTCCAGTTTTAATTTGTTTTCTCACATCAACATCTTAGAAATCCCAGCCTTGCTGTTTTTTGCCGTTAAGCTTATATTGATGCAATCTGCCTATTCTTTTATGTGGCAATAAAATCACCACATTTAGATTGCTATTAATTCATTATAAAAGTTGAGGAGTGCCAAGGAGAACACTCTTGTCTCATTTAGTATGTGGTTTGAGCCAAGGAATTTCTTGAATGTTTCTAGAGCAACATATTGCTCAAGGAAAGAGGCATTGATGTAACCCTTGCCTCATACCATTGAGTTACTGCCTTGTTAAAATTGTTGATTATTTGAAATTAGGTTCAAGTTCACAAAGACATTATTGTTATTCCTTTTAGAAAACTTCTTTGCAAGTAAAGACTACCCAAAGATAAGAAAATTGAAATTTATTAAGAAAGATAATTTGTGAACTTGTCAGATTGATTCTTAAAATATTATACTGAAATAATTCATCTACTGTATAGGTATCTTTGAGTCAAAAATCATTTTTTTTGGACTTGTAAGTCATTTCAGTGCATTGAAAAAAATCAACAGTTTTGAAATTTTTACAAGCAAATAACCATTTAAGTGAGTGAAAGTCACTCAGTCATGTCCCACTCTTTACGACACCATGGACTATTAACCCACCAGGCTCCTCTGCCCCTGGAATTTTCCAGGCAGGAATACTGGAATGGGTTGCCATTCGCTTCTTGAGGGCATCTTCCTGACCCAGGCATTGATTGTGGGTCTTCTGCATTGCAGGTAGGTTCTTTACTATCTAAGCCACCAGGCAAGCTGGTAAAAGATATTTAAAATGTAAGATTATCTGAAAATAAGATATTAATTAAAGTTATTAAGGTGAAAATGTATCTGATTTAAAAGTAAAAGAGGTTGATTTTGACTTGTATTAAATAATCACATATTATATTAAGTATTAGAGTTATGGTATTATACAGTGAAGTTATTCAGGAAAGCTTTTACATAAATGTGAGCATTTTCAACCTAAATGATTGATGTACGACAGTTATGACAAGAGCTTGTTTGTGTGATTTTTATGTGCCTGCATCATTAAGTTTGTCATGTATTTCACTCTATTTTTCATTAACTGTGTACATTATTTCCCATGTGAGAAAAATCTGTGGTCTATTAATTCTTTCCTTCATTTTTTTTAAATACAGAAGATGGTTTAAAAAATAAAATACACAATTTTCTCTTTTTTTAAAATTTTTAAAATTTTATTTTTAAACTTTACATAATTCTATTTCCAGTTTTTTAAAATCTCCACACTGAATTCTCCATAGGTATTCAGTTTGCATTCCCCAACAGTGTAACCCTTTTCTCCACACCCTCTCCATATTATTCCTTTGGGTCATCCCATTTCACTGGCATGAAGCATCCAGTATCGTGCATCGAACCTGGACTGGCGACTTGTTTCTTATATGATATTTTACATGTTTCAATTTTCTTAAATAATTTTCCTAAAACTTTTCTGCTTTTAATTTAAAGGAAGTATATTGGTGAAGAAATCAGTTATGAGAACATTTTTGAAATTAATAAACATGGTTTATGCCAAGTCTGTGGTTCTTTACTACACATAGAATTATAAAAACAAATTCAAGATTTAAAAAAGTATTATTAATATTATTTTTGTTTTTATAAATAGGTTACTCTGGAGTAAGCCAGATTTATTGAAGATTTTAAAATCTTAATAATTTATTTTCACTTATTATTTATGCATTTTAAAATTTCATTTTATTGTGATAATTAACATATAGTATTATGTAGTTTCAGGTGTACAACAGTGATTTTATATTTTTATTTATTATGAGATGATCACCACAATAAATCTAGTTACCATCTGTTCAGTTCAGTTCAGTCGCTCAGTCGTGTCCGACTCTTTGCGAACCCATGAATCGCAGCACGCCAGGCCTCCCTGTCCAACACCAACTCCCAGAGTTCACTCAGACTCACGTCCATCGAGTCAGTGATGCCGTCCAGCCATCTCATCCTCTGTCATCCCCTTCTCCTCCTGCCCCCAATCCCTCCCAGCATCAGAGTCTTTTCCAATGAGTCAACTCTTCGCATGAGGTGGCCAAAGTACTGGAGTTTCAGCTTTAGCATCATTCCTTCCAAAGAAATCCCAGGGCTGATCTCCTTCAGAATGGACTGGTTGGATCTCCTTGCAGTGCAAGGGACTCTCAAGAGTCTTCTCCAACACCACAGTTCAAAAGCATCAATTCTTCGGCGCTCAGCCTTCTTCACCATCCAACTCTCACATCCATACATGACCACAGGAAAAACCATAGCTTTGACTAGATGGACCTTTGTCAGTAAAGTAATGTCTCTGCTTTTGAATATGCTATCTAGGTTGGTCATAACCTTCCTTCCAAGGAGTAAGCGTCTTTTAATTTCATGGCTGCAGTCACCATCTGCAGTGATTTTGGAGCCCCAAAAATAAAGTCTGACACTGTTTCCATGTTTCCCCATCTATTTCCCATGAAGTGATGGGACCAGATGCCATGATCTTCGTTTTCTGAATGTTGAGCTTTAAGCCAACTTTTTCACTCTCCACTTTCACTTTCATCAAGAGGCTTTTGAGTTCCTCTTCACTTTCTGCCATAAGGGTGGTGGCATCTGCACCATCTGTTACCATGTAATATTGTTTCAATATTACTGACTATATTCCCTGTGTGTACAATACATTCCCGTTACTTATTTTATAACTGGAAATTTGTACCTCTTAATACTCTTAAAGCTGTTTTGTCCATCTTCTCACCCTCTTCCTTTCCGGCAGCCACCAGTTTGTTCTCTGTATCTATGTTTTGGTTTATGGTTTTTGTTGCTAGTTGTGGTTTGTGGTTTCAGCGTATAAATTAAATCATACAATGTTTTTGTTTCTCGGAGAAACCTTGCTCACTGTTGGTAAGGAATGTAAATTGCTGCAGCCGCTATGGAATCCATTATAGAGTTTCCCTAAAAATCTAAAACTAAAATTTCCATATGATCCAGGAGTTTCACTTCTGGGCTATTTATCCAAAGGAACTGAAAATGCTAAATGAAAACATACATGTATGCTTACTTTCATAACAGCACTATTTACAGTAGCTGAGGTATGGAAGCAAGCTAAGTGCCTGTCAATAGAAGAATGGGTACCGAAGATGTGGTATATATACACACTAAAGCAGCACTGCATGCTAAGTCGCTTCAGTCGTGTCTGACTCTGTGCGACCCTATGGACAGCAGCCCTCCAGGCTCCACTGTCCACAGGATTCTCCAGGCAAGAATATTGGAGTGGGTTGCCATTTTCCTTCTCAGCCATAGAAGAAAAGAATGAGAAACTTGCCATTTGTAGCAGCGTAGATAGACCTGGAGGGTATTACGCTAAATGAAATCAATCAGACAACAGTATTTTCTTATTTCTAACCACGGCCTGTTCTTTTGCAGTTTGTAGCTGCTGTTCTTTAGTTGCTAAGTCATATCTGACTGTTTTGCAGCCCCACGGACTGTAGCCCACTAGGCTTCTCTGTCCATGAGATTTCCCAGGCAAGAATACCAGAGTGAGTTGCCATTTCCTTCTCCAGGGGATCTTTCTGACCCAACGATCCAACAACCCATGTCACCTGCATTGGCAGGCCAGTTTATCACTGGGCCACCAGGGAAGCCCTCTTTCCCACTTAGAGAAGACCTTTTAACTTTTCTTTTATGGCTGATTTAGTGGTGATGAACTCTTGTAGCTTTGCTTGTTTGGGAAACTCTCTCTCCTAACTTTTCTGAATGGCAATCTTGCTGTAAAGAGCATTCTAGGTTGTAGTTTTTTTTTTTTTTTTTTTTCTTTTCAGCACTTTAAAATACCCTGTCACTCTGTTCTGGCCTATATAATTTGTGTTGCAAAATCTAATAATAGTCCTGTGGGGTTCCCTTTGTATATGATTTTTTTTTCTTGCTGCCTTTAAGATTCTGTCTTTAATTTTTTTACCTTTTGATTATGTCTTGGTGTGCTTCTCTTTGTTGATCTTATTTGAAACTCTCTTTGCTTTCTGTGCCTGGATGAGTTTCCCCAGGTTACAGAAGTTTTCTTTAAATAAGTTTTCTGTCCTTTTATGTCTCCTCTCTCCTGATCCCTTATAATGAGAATATTGGTATGCTTGATGTTTCCCTGGAGATCCCTTGATTTTTCTCATTTAATGTATACCTGTGGCGGATTCATTTTGATATTTGGCAAAAAATTATGTAAAGTTTAAAAATAAAATAAAATTTAAAAAAAAGAAAAAAAAATAAAAGCAACTTTTTCTTCTTTTTGGTTTTCTGATTGGGTGATTTCTACTATTCTATCTTCCAAATTTGTTATCCATTCTTCTGTTATCATCTAACCTGCTGTTGATTCCCTCTATTAGACATTAAAAAATTTTTTTTAGTCATTGTATTCTTAAGCTCAGATTGGTTCCTACTTATATTTTCCAAGTCTTTGTTGAAGTTCTCACTGAGTTCCTTCCTTCTCCAGAGATCAGTGATCATCCTTATAGCCACTTCTTTGAACTTTTAATTAGGTACATATTTCATCTCTGTTTAACTGGAAATTTTTTCTGGGTTTTATTTTGTTCTTTCATTTGGAACATATTCCTATGTCCTTATTTTCTTTGACTTTTGGTTTCTGTTTCTGTTAAGCAGGTGAAACCACTACCTTTTTTGATCTTGAAGACTGGACCTTGTGAAGATTGCTTCCACCTGCACAATCGGCAGGCTGGCTGGAGCTGGAGCGTCTGTGCTGCTGCTGCTGTGTCGCTTCATTCATGTCCGACTCTGTGCAACCCCGTAGACGGAAGCCCACCAGGCTCCCCCATCCCTGGGATTCTCCAGGCAAGAACACTGGAGTGGGTTGCCATTTCCTTCTCCAATGCATGAAAATGAAAAGTGAAAGTGAAGTCGCCCAGTCATATCCGACTCTTAGTGACCCCAGGGACTGCAGCCCACCAGGCTCCTCCGTCCATGGGATTTTCCAGGCAGGAGTACTGAAGTGGGGTGCTATTGCCTTCTCTGGGAGCGTCTGTGAACTGGAAGCAATTTCTGGGGAGGTGCTGCACTGGAAACCACTTTGATGGGGCCGCTGGAATTGGGAGATTCAATGCAGTTTACTGCTACATGCAACCCGGGAGAGTTCCAGCAGTTTCCTGATGGTGCTCAGAAGCTCTAAGGTTAGTAGATAAATTTCCTTACAATATAGTGAAGAGTCTTTTTTAAACTGCTGTTTTCTCACTGTATCCCAACGTGGGTGAATCCGTGCTATACTGCAGGTTGCTGCATCCTGGATACATGTATACCCTTTCTCTGTCTTTCCTGTTTTTATTTGGCCTTTCTCTGTGTGACTTCCCTTTCACTTTTCACTTTCATGCATTGGAGAAGGAAATGGCAACCCACTCCAGTGTTCTTTCCTGGTGAATCCCAGGGACAGAGGAGCCTGGTGGGCTGCTGTCTATGGGGTCGCACAGAGTCGGACATGACTGAAGCGACTTAGCAGCAGCAGCAGCAGCTGTTCAGCAGCTGTTCAGTCAGCCCTCAGGTCTTCTTCAGGAAGAACGGCTGTATTTGTAGGTGTAGTTTCAGTGTGTCCAGGGGAGAAGGTGAGCTCAAGGTCTTCCTTCACCACCATCTTGGATCACTCTTTCTACAAAGTCTTTATTTCTTAGAAGACAAATTATCAGTGTATTAATTAAAAATTTGTAAGGCCTTTATATTTTAAACATATACCTTACATATGAAAATATGGACATAAAATCTTTCAATCAGTATCATTTTGCTTCTACAAAATATTATATATCCATAATGACCATAGTTAGAACTAAGGTTCCTATAAATTAACTGAAAATGTATTTATAATGAGAATATGTTAAAACAAAATAAGAAAGCAAAATTTGAATATTTTTTTTATCACATTGATTGAATGGGTAGGGATAACTTACTCCCTCACAATAAACTTCATATTTAAATGTTATCACCAAAGTAGAATGTAATCTAGCATGTCTGGTTCATTTTAAGTCATGTTTTAACATACAACTGGATACAAGAATGATAATATATAGTTCTATTTTCTCCTGTGATTCCTATGAAAAATTCAAATATCCCATTAAAAGGAACTTAAGGGCAAGCAAGGTGACTTGAAGGTGTTGGCAGAGGTGGAATAAATAGAGGAAAACAAAGAAAGTGGAAACAGGACTCTCACGATGAGATGGAGATAATTTATTCAAAAGCACTTCCAATATAATTACAGTGGACTGTGTGGCTAGAAGCTCTATCTCATGGTCATGGATCACAAACAAAAATGTTCTCTTTTGGTCTCTTCTTTGGTGGGATTAGAGGAACATTTAAGTGTTTTCTGTATTGTGACCTCTTGAGCTGAGAAGAAGCTGGCAACAATACCATGTTATGTTGCAATCTAGGCCCTCCAGAATTAAAGCAATTACTTACAAAACCCCTTTATTCTCCTATGAAATGTGTTTAAAGACACAAATACTGAAGTTTCTAGGAGAGGTCACATAAGATACATTGTTTCCTTAAGTTTAGTAAAATAAAGTTGAACTTTGATATATACTAGGATGGGCATACAGAATACTTTGTTATCGGGTGATTTAATGAGAATTGCATATTCAAAAGCAGAGACATTACTTTGCCAACAGAGGTCCATCTGGTCAAGGCTATGGTTTTTCCTGTGGTCATGTATGGATGTGAGAGTTGGACTGTGAAGAAGGCTGAGCGCCGAAGAATTGATGCTTTTGAACTGTGGTGTTGGAGAAGACTCTTGAGAGTCCCTTGCACTGCAAGGAGATCCAACCAGTCCATTCTGAAGGAGATCAGCCATGGGATTTCTTTGGAAGAAATGATGCTAAAGCTGAAACTCCAGTACTGTGGCCACCTCATGTGAAGAGTTGACTCATTGGAAAAGACTCTGATGCTGGGAGGGATTGGGGGGCAAGAGGAGAAGGGGACGACAGAGGATGAGATGGCTGGATGGCACCACTGACTTGATGGACGTGAGTCTGAGTGAACTCTGGGAGTTGGTGATGGACAGGGAGGCCTGGTGTGCTGCGATTCATGGGTTCGCAAAGAGTCGGACACGACTGAGCGACTGATCTGATCTGATCTGATCTGGAGATGATTTTCCACAGATGATTGATTATGGTTAGAATAAATCTCAGAGAAGGCAATGGCACCCCACTCCAGTACTTTGGCCTGGAAAATCCCATGGATGGAGGAGCCTGGTGGGCTGCAGTCTATGGGGTCGCTAAGAGTCGGACACGACTGAGTGACTTCGCTTTCACTTTTCACTTTCATGCATTGGAGAAGGAAATGGCAACCCACTCCAGTGTTCTTGCCTGGAGAATCCCAGGGACAGGCGAGCCGGTGGCTGCTGTCTATGGGGTCACACAGAATCGGACACAACTGAAGTTACTTAGCATTGCATAGCATAGGATAAATCTAGCAAGCAAACCTTTGAAATATGTTATCTTAATTCTCTTACATTGTTCCTTGAAAATAGATGGGGACAACATTCTACCATGCAGTTTTTAAGTGTTTTGTTCTATAGAAGCTCTTACTTTATGGCCAAAAGACAGCTGTGCAATAGACATCTCTATTTATTGAGGGTGAATCTCTGGCCTGTGAATGCCTTATAAAGTTTGCAAACAACAAGCTAAGTGGGGATTTGGACAAGAATGACTGATTTTCATCTGTGTGTGTGCATGCGTGTGTGTGTGTGTGTGTGTGTCCTCACATTGGGAATTTTATTCATAGTCAAGCTATGTTGTTAATATTAATCAAGTTGACAAAATAGGTGCAATTGCAATTTGGAGGATTCCTCACTTTAGTATTTATGGATTTTGTTTTTAGTTCATGTTTCAGGTTTTATCATACTTCCAGGGAACACGGTGTTCCTCAGGTTCTAATTTTGTCTTTGGCCTTTATGATGCTTTTTGGTTGTCATTTTTGTTTTCTTGATATATAATTCCTGATTTCCAGTTCAGTCACTCATTTGGGTCCAACTCTTTGCAACCCCATGTACTGCACACGCCCAGGGTACCCTGTCCATCACCAACTCCCGGGGCTTGCTCAAACTCATATCCATCGAGTCAATGATGCCATCCAACCATCTCATCCTCTGTTGTCCACTTCTCCCACCTTCAATCTTTCCCAGCATCAGGGTCTTTTCCAGTGAATCAGTTCTTCACATCAGGTGGCCAAAGTATTGGATCTTCAGCTTCAGCATCAGTCCTTCCAATGAATATTCAGGACTGATTTCCTTTAGGATTGACTGGTTTGATCCCCTTGCTGTCCAAGGGACTTTTAAGAGTCTTCTCCAGCCCCACAGTTCAAACGCATCAATTCTTTGGTGTTCACCCCTTTTTATGGTCCAACTCTCACACCCATACATGACCACTGGCAAAACCATAGCTTTGACTATATGGACCTTTGTCGGCAGAGTGATGTCTCTGTTTTTTAATACGTTGTCCATGTTTGTCATAGCTTTTCTTCCAAGGAGCAAGAGTCTTTTAATTTCATGGCTGCAGTTACTGACTGCAGTGATTTTGGAGCACAAGGAAGTAAAGCATTTCAGTTTCCATTGTTTCCCCATCTATATGCCATGAAGTGGTGGGACCGGATGCCACGATCTTATTTTTATGAATGTTGAGTTTTAAGTCAGCTTTTTCACTCTCCTCTTTCACCATCATTAAGAGGCTCTTTAGTTTCTCTTAGCTTTCTGCCATAAGGGTGGTGTTATCTGCATATCCTGCTGCTGCTGCTGCTTGCTTCAGTTGTGTCCGACTCTGTGCGACCCCATAGACGGCAGCCCACCAGGCTCCCCCGTCCCTGGGATTCTCCAGGCAAGAACACTGGAGTGGGTTGCCATTTCCTTCTCCAATGCATGAAAGTGAAAAGTGAAAGTGAAGTCGCTCAGTCGCGTCTGACTCTTTGCGACCCCATGGACCACAGCCCACCAGGCTTCTCCATCCATGGGATTTTCCAGGCAAGATAACTAGAGTGGGATGCCATCACCTTCTCTGGATCTGCATATCCTAGGTTATTGATATTTCTCCTGGCAATAGGAGAATCCAGCTTGTGAGTCCCCCCAGATATTCTATTACTACTACTACTACTACTAAGTCACTTCAGTCATGTCCGACTCTGTGTGACCCCATAGACGGCAGCCCACCAGGCTCCCCCATCCCTGGGATTTTCCAAGCAAGAACACTGGAGTAGGTTGCCCTTTCCTTCTCCAATGCATGAAAGTGAAAAGTGAAAGTGAAGTCGCTCAGTCGTATCCTATTCTTAGCGACCCCATGAACTGTAGCCTACCAGGCTCCTCCATCCATGGGATTTTCCAGGCCAAAGTACTGGAGTGGGGTGCCATTGCCTTCTCCAAGATATTCTATTACTAGATCATAAAGTTACAGCTTCAACCCAATGTGAAGGCTGATGCAAAACTATGAATTATCCAGGAAGTTTTTTTTTTGTCTTACCCAGAAAACAGGATCAGATTAATTGCCTTATTATCACTCCATGCATATGAGTGGATTTCTCTTGTCCACACTTTCATTTAAGTCACAGCCTTTGAGTGGCCAGACTTCATGAAGAATTTACTGCTCTCTGACTCTGGTCAGCACAAAGCCTCATATTTTCTCCCTGTGTAATTATTAAAACTCAATGCTCTTGATCACTCCTCTGTAATAACCACTCTCAGGACAGCCAAGGCATCCACTTAAGCTAATTGCTCCGCCTTTCAGTTTCCTTTTTGATTTTGACCCCCTGGGGATTCTCTTTTCCAATTTAACTCTGCATTTAAAAATCAATATTAATATGCTTCTTCCAGTTTGATAGCCAGAAGATTTTCATTTTATCTGTTTATGCCATAAATAATAGCCTTCATCCATCTTTAAATTATAGGTTTTGATAAGGTTACAGAAAAGCACAGAAAGTTAAAAACAATATAATAAATGAAACTATATTATAATTTTTGTTTTGAAGTGAGAAGTATCTGTACTGTGTTACATTTTGTTTACCCAAAAGTTGTTGCAAATTTATTTAACTATGGAAACTATAAATTTAGGCAGTTTTATCAGGCTTGTGCCTTTTTTTTTAAAATCCAGCTCTTCCTTTATTTGATTAAACTAATTAATTTTATTGAAATAGGTTTAATACAATATTAAGTTACTTTCAGGTATACTACATAGTTATTTAACATTAGGCTTGTGGCTTTTTGGTTTATTATATTTCACAAATTGAGAGTATAAAGTTTTGTTTTCACTTTTGCATATGAAATCTCTATGTAGGGATCATGGCAAATATAATATCTTTGTAATTATTTACTAATAATTAAATTATTATAATGGGTTAATAGTGCTTAATAGCATTATACTCAGATTTATTTCACTATTTCAGTACTGTTAGATTTTAAATTGCCTCTAATTTTTAAATATCATACAAAAACCAAACCAAAATATACTTATGCCTGTGAACTCCATATTTGGATAATTTCTTAGGCTATGTCTTAAGAAGTAATTCTCATGTTGGTTTATTAATATGATAGTGGGAGCCTCCCTGGCTTCCTGTAAGTAGTGAATTACAGCTAGAGAAAAAATATCAAACACCTTTATTATTCAGAGTTATTGAGACTTCCTTCTCCTTTTAGAAGAGAAAGCCTGTTAAGTCCCTGTGGTCATAAGTTCACATAAGATATACTTCCTTTTATTTTCCAATCCAACCCTAGATTCTGCTGTCTTGGTAAAAATAAACCCCACCATTTGTGCATAGCTTTTCCTTTCATTTTAGGACAAATTGGCAAAAACAAATTGTAGTAATTGAAGCTGAGAATACAAAAAGAGTGCTTCCTAAAGGAAGGCAGTTGGGTCTGAAAAAGGATCAAGAAGCCATTTCCTCAGAAGATTGGAAGGACTGATCATTTTCAGTCTAAAAGAGAATAGGAGAGTTCTTAGGCCTTTCTGTTTGTTTTTCAAGTAGATGTACTATCAGGTCTGACAATCCTATTCAGAAAGAATTCTTTCATTGATCCATGACAGCAGAAAAGTGACATTTTACACCCTTTTGTTGAGGTCCTTTAATGGACCAGAACCTGGTGGTCCAGAATCGACCGATGAGAAAGTAAAGGAGAGAAAAAGAGGCTGATATTCCTTGGTTTACTCAGAAAGCCAGTGAAGCCCCTGACATGGGGCTTGCTCTGTTCACGAAGGCTTCAGGTGCCCTCTCGATGGGGTGAAGGCCTTCTCGAGTGGGTCTTATAAACCCAGGCAGGAAAGTGAACTCAGAGAGCCTCTGCGCTCCAGGGGATCAGCCTGAAAAAGAGAGAGAGGGGGAGAGAGAGGGAGAGAGAGAGAGAGAGAAAGCAAGACACAGGAACCACAGCTCTGATGGAGCAAAGGTGTTTTATTCAACATTGTGTAGGTATTTATACTGTCTTACAAGATAGCTATTTCAGCAGAGTTAAAATCAAAACTTACAAGGAAACATGAGGTCATCCATATGAAAGAGAGAAGGTTATAAATAATCACTTTTACCATATGGTTCATAAAAAGGAAGAGGGTACTTATCACAGTATAGAAAAACTAACGAAGGAAATGCCTGGATTCCTCAGCCCCTGGGAGAGGCTTGCCTCTCCTCTTAATTCCTGAATATTCAGGAATTAATAAGGAACAGAGAGTTCCTGACAGATCCAAAACAGCACACTGGAAGCCTCCTGTTAAATGCTTCCTGACACCCTTTGAACTGTATGGTTTTATACATTTGCAAAGTGCAAGGATCCACAGATTCCATTGTGATTATCAAAACACCAGGTACAACCTGGTTGACCACATGGTCACAGTGACCCATAGTGTCCACCTCTTTGTCTCTCAGGCGTTTCCTCAAAGGAATAGAAGGTGACTGAAGACTAGAGATAATTCTCCCAGGTCCTCTCCCTCACTCCTCATTCATTCCTTCTCCAGCTAACCCAAGTTTATAGACAAAAGTCAATTAACACACTTTACATTTACTGCCATCAAAACCCCTTTTCTTGACTATTCCCCTTGTCAACTGAAAAAGTGCACAATTTAAAAGTTGAGAATTTTGCTTTATGCAGCAAATTTTCTGAGAAATTCATGCCTTTCTGAGAAATTCATGGAATGAACCAGTCCATTCAGCTATCTGAGGCAGCTTCTCAGACAGCTCTGCGGGACTGCTCGGAAGAGGTCAGGGAGGAGCCAGGATATATAGGAGTTTTTGCAACAAAGATCAGGTAGTTGGAACATCAAGAGGTTACAGTTAACTTAAAACCAGGTATCTTAAGTTAATGAGTTTAAGCACTTTTCTATATTTGGGAAGATGCAAGTCTGGGCTCATTGAAAGCATTCCTTTGATATGTACCTTACCTATCCAGGGCCAGTATTCTGTTCTTTCCTGGTCTGACACCACTTAGGGTGTACCCTTGGGGATGACTGAAGTGGCTGAGGCCTTGGCAGTGGGCAACCTGTTCCACTTCCTCATGAGTTCACTTAGAGTTCACTTTAAGGCTCCCTGTAGTGGTTTGATGGCTGTAACGTCCTTTGTTTGTTGACATGGCAGGCAACATTTTTCATTCACACTGTATTGATGAGAAAATTTCCCACAGTATTTTTTTGGGAAATATTGAAAACTTCTGTGCTTTGTGAGTAACTATGTAAACCTCAATAGTACTGATTTGAATAGGATTAAAAAAATATCTCTCAATTTGCTTGTATGTGGGTCTTTTTATATATGCGTGCTGTCGCTTCAGTCAAGTCCAACTCTCTGTGACTCTATGGACCACAGACCTCCAGGCTCAGAATTCTATCCAAGGGATTCTCCAGGCAACAATATTGAGTGGGTGGCCAAGCCCTCTTCCAGAGAATCTTCCCTGGAGAGAAGATCTTTTTATTCACTTGTATCTAAATGACTTAGAAACACTAAATAAGTTGAGTTTTATTTCTCTATCTTTAAAGGGCCACTAATCATTTTCAAAGCCAAAGCCTTTGACTGTGTGGATCACAATAAACTGTGGAAAACTCTGAAAGAGATGGGAATACCAGACCACCTGACCTGCCTCTTGAGAAACCTGTATGCAGGTCAGGAAGCATCAGTTAGAACTGGACATGGAACAACAGACTGGTTCCAAATGGGAAAAGGAGTACATCAAGGATGTATATTGTCACCCTGCTTATTTAACTTCTATGCAGAGTACATCATGAGAAATGCTGGACTGGAAGAAGCACAAGCTGGAATCAAGATTGTCGGGAAAAATATCAATAACCTCAGATATGCAGATGACACCACCCTTATGGCAGAAAGTGAAGAGGAACTAAAAGGCCTCTTGATGAAAGTCAAAGAGGAGAGTGAAAAAGTTGGCTTAAAGCTCAACATTCAGAAAACGAAGATCATGACATCTGGTCCCATAACTTCATGGGAAATAGACGGGGAAACAGTGTAAACAGTGTTACACTTTACTTTTGGGGGCTCCCAAATCACTGCAGATGGTGACTGCAGCCATGAAATTAAAAGACACTTACTCCTTGGAAGAAGGTTATGACCAATCTAGATAGCATATTCAAAAGCAGAGACATTACTTTGCCAACAAAGGTCCGTCTAGTCAAGCCTATGGTTTTTCCTGTGGTCATGTATGGATGTGAGAGTTGGACTGTGAAGAAAGCTGAGCACCGAAGAATTGATGCTTTTGAACTGTGGTATTGGAGAAGCCTCTTGAGAGTCCCTTGGACTGCAAGGAGATCCAACCAGTCCATTTTGAAGGAGATCAGCCCTGGGATTTCTTTGGAAGGACTGATGCTAAAGCTGAAACTCCAGTACTTTGGCCACCTCATGCAAAGAGTTGACTCACTGGAAAAGACTCTGATGCTGGGAGGGATTGAGGGCAGGAGGAGAATGGGATGACAGAGGATGAGATGGCTGGATGGCATCACTGACTCGATGGACGTGAGTCTGAGTGAACTCTGGGAGTTGGTGATGGACAGGGAGGCCTGGCATGCTGCAATTCATGGAGTCGCAAAGAGTTGGACACGACTGAGTGACTGAACTGAACTGAATCATTTTCTGGGCTGGGAAAGGTGGTCTCCAGGTGACTTCAGGCTGACAGATTGGCAAATGACTTAAGAGTCTTACTAAAATGTAGAATTTGATGTGATAGTATTGAAGGGGAATCTGAGATTGTGTTTTACCCACATGCTCCCAGGTAATACAGATCATACTTGCTCCAAGGACTATGTTGTTGAGAAAAAAGCTGCTGTATATCTGTCAATTGGCAAATAAGGAGTTTAGTGGACTATTAAGTAGATGTGGAAGCTATAATAAGACCATTATAAGGCTTTATTCCCTAAATGTGATGAAAACATTGAGTCTAACTTTTCTGCTGTGATCAGTCCTTGATAGAGTTACAGGCATTAGAGTATGTGCATGCATGCAAAGTCGCTTCAATTGTGTCTGACTCTTTGCAATCCTTTGGATTGAAGCCTGCCAGCCAGGCTTCTCTGTCCATGGGATTCTCCAGGCAAGAATACTAGAGTGGGTTGCCATGCCCTTCGCCAGGGAATCTTCCTGACCCAGGGATCCAACCCTTGTCTCTGCATTGGCAGGTGGGTTCTTTACCACTAGCACCACCTAGGAAGCCCAGGCAGTAGAGGATGCGTGTTTAAATCAAGATCAAAGGCTTTGGGAAAACGGTCCATCAGCTTGAGATTCAACCTTCTCTGTTAAGTGTTCAAATTATTTAGTAAGGTGGATGAGGTATTGATTATTCATGGGATTATTTCAATATTACCAAGACACCAAAAGACAACTGTTTATTCCTATCATAGAAATATTTCAAAAAATTAAATAATTCATTGTTGAGCACTACTCTGGAATATACATTATGCTAAGGTGTTGGTAAGTGGTAAATACCTTAAAGTCTTCAGAGAAGTGGGGTTCATGCCCAAGTTGTCTGTGAATTAGCTGTTGCTGTGTAACAGGTGAACCCAACAGCTCAGTGAACAATTAGCTCGTAACTCAGTGGTTGATAGCTTAGACTGGACTCAGTTGAGCAGTTCTGGTCCCAGGTACTCTGTATGCATCTTGGCAAGTCGGCTAGGCGGCTCTACCTTTGGAGGTTGGCTGGATAGCACCTGGAGGAACAGCTGAACTCTGTGTCTCTCATTGTCTGGTAGGAGAGCCTTGGCCTGTTGACACAGCACCTGAGCAAGGAGAGTGGGAGCCAAAGGCCTCTAGAAGCTCACGTTCAAAAATGGCCCATTGCTCCATTTGTCATATTCCTGTGGTCAAAACAAGTCACAGGGCCAGTCCTATTCAGGTTATAGAACAACACACTCTACCTCTTGGCAAGGGGGCTGGAAAACGAATGATTACATTACATTTGTGCAAGCAGTCTGCCACTAAAATGTTGCATGCTCTGGATGACTTGTCATATTGTAACTGAAAGTGGGGTCTGGTTGCTCACTGCTCAAAAGCCAATAAAGAGGCCAGGTTGGCAGAATGGATAGTTTGCTTTATTTTGGATGCCTGTAACTGGGGTTGGTGGCTGGGGTAGGGACAGATGCTTGTCCAAACGTCCACTCCCCCTGTGACAATCAGTGGGCAAGAGCTTTTATAGACAGAGGGAAGGGTCTACCATGTAGAATCAGCACAGTCAGCTCTGACAGTCTTCATGAAATTGATCATCAGTGGTCTGACCATCATCATCTTGATTGTTTTAAATGCAGTTAATTTTCAGTTCTGTAGTCAGAGTCGGTTCATTTCGATTTCCTTGAGGCCAGTTCTTGGAATTGTGGCAGATTAAGACATGGCTGTAGTCTGGTCATCATGTAGCTGACTCCTCCAATGGGTGGAGGTTTAAGTATCTGTAAGACAGCTCATAGTCTATGGCTAAGAATATTATCTATAGCCTGTAAGAAGGAACTAAAGGTCCTTGACTATGCTTACTGACTAAACCATTATTATTTGGTCTCCTTTGACTGTTTTCCTTTGTTTCTTCATGTTTTCACTTCTCTGATTAAACTTACTATTTAGCTACAGGCAGAGGACATAAGGGACAATATTTCTGAGATATGTAGAAATTGGGGTAACCATTGCTTAGCCTGTAAATTGGGGGAACAGTTCTCTTTAAACATTCACTATGGGAAAGATGAAAAAACTTGCATCACAAGGCTAGCAAAATCAATTAGCTAGACCAACTTGGATTCACTTTTCCAAATATTATATGTGATGAAACAATTCTGGGTAAAAATGATCAGCTAAGCTTTCTCTCTGTTAAGAGAACTCATCATTAGAATGTTTACAACTCACTCATGTATACTAGCTCACTGAATACTGTTAATCAAACCTGTTTAATTAACACACAGTAAACTCAATTTTTTAAAATTGTTGATTAATAGCTCTATTTATATTTTGTTAAATTAGCTGAGTCTTGAGTGAAGGATTGGCTAGTGGTTATAAATACAACCAAGGAAGGATATTGTCTTCAGTTTTTATACTTCAGAAATGAAAAAAGTATTAAATGTTAACAAACAAACAACATTTTTGAAGAATGTAGCAACTTTCAGTAAGCTCCTTTATGATAAGATTGCATCAGAAGAAAGATTTCTGTATTTGTTGTTATCAAACTTAATTATATAAACATATTTAGAATATTTTATTTGAAATAAGATAAGACTGTTGAAAGATAAATAATTTTCTTGGAATAGCAGAGGCATGCATGAAACTAACAACACAGATTATAAATTTTTTGAGGCATTAAGATATATTTAATAGATAGCAAGGGTTTCCCTAGTGGCTCAAATGGTAAAGAATCTGCCTGCAATGCAGGAGACCTTGGTTTGATCCCTGGGTCAGGAAGATCTCCTTTAGAAGGGAGAAGCTACCCCCTCCAGTATTCTTGCCTGGAGAATCCCATGGACAGAGGAGCCTGGTGGGCTACAGTCCATGGGGTGGCAAAGAGTTGGACCCAACTGAGCGACTAACACTTTCACTTTTACTTTTTCACATGAAAAATGTAGGAAGTATATGTTCTTACTCAGTAGGCCCATTATTAGCATTAGAGTACAATAGTTTTGAAACACATTGTTCATTGAAATACATATATTTTGACTTCGCCTTTTTCTAGACCCTAGAGAAACCATTATCTGTATAACTACATTAAGAATAGTTTCTTGAAATTGACAGTTGTAAAATTTTATATGCCTGTTTGAAACGGTATCATTTACAGAATCTGCAGCTCACAGTGGTGCCAGTCACCTGTCAATGCTGACAGATCTTGGTGGAGAGTAATTACAGATGTTGGTCTCAGCAGTCTGGATTCACGTGAGACTCTGGAGTTGCTATTCATCTCTTATAGAAGCCTCTCAAGGGCATCCATTTGTAAAATATAGGCCTTAATAGCTTCTGTTTAGATTCCATTTGTTAGTCATTTTCATTTTGTAGCTGTTAAACCAACAACTTAATATTTAAACAGATAAGCTTTCAAACCTATATGAAAAGCCTGTGTTGATGAATTGATATATAGTCTATGCTTCTTTTCCATATCTTTTATGATTCTTCAAGACATTATCTGAAGGCAAGCAGTGTGCTTCAGTATATTTGCATACTGTCTAAGCACAATCCCTGCAAATCCTGAAAATCAAATGAGTCTTTCAGATCATGAAAAAATTGAGAAATAAAGTGAGTCACATTTGGTAGCTTCCTTACGTAAGCGTCACCACTCTTAAGTTTTGAGAGTTTCAACTTCTCGGTTAACCTAATATTTTTAAAACTTGCAAAGTGGTTTTCTACTCAGTCATCCTTATTTTACCTTCATGTGAAAATACTCCTTTAGCATGGGTGATTGGATCAGCAGAAAGAGACGATTGGCATAGACAGACTCAACTGCATCAAAACCAAATCATTCCAATCTCAGAGTACCAATCAGCCTTCAGATGCCCTTGAATTAACATGAGTGAAATGCTGTTTCAACTGCCAAAGATGTTAAAATGGAACAAGAGCTATCAAATTAAGGCCAGGATCATTTTTTTCACACTTTGATTACCTTAAATGTTTAAAATTCAGAGCTCACTACTTTTGTGAAAGAACTGGAACCCAGAAGAGGTTTTGAAAACCACATATCTCTTCAATCATCCCGATTGTTTATTTGACTGTATTTTAAAATAACAAATGAAAAGATTTTGTAATCTTCTTGTAAGAAAATTAAACAATGTGTATAAAAGATATTTATTTATTGAAACAGAACTTTTTAACATATTGACTACACATTGCAATTGGAGGACCATGTTCACAATAATAACTATAGCTATAATTATGTTTCTTTCAAAGTATAACAAAATTAAAATACTGAAAATGAAGCACTGCAGAAGATAGGAGACTCTGCCTGTTCTTATATTTTGTTCTTGCCTTAGAGATGGTAATCTTAGGCCTTAAAGGATTTGGGGATTTTTATTTTACCACATTCAAAGAATCCCAACACTTCAAATTTTGCATCTATCCAAGCAACACAGTATAATGGAAAGAGCAAGGGCTTTGGAATCAACAAAACAATTTTAAGCCTTATCTTGCCCTATAACTTTAGGCAACTTCTTTGTACCTCAGTTTGCCTACTTTAAAATAGAATCTATCTTGTGAGGTTAATGTCACATTTGAAAATGATAATGCATGTAAAGCATCCTGGACAGCAGTTGAGGCATAATAAATGGTAACTAAATTTACTATTTCATCTATGTGTGTGTTTGTGTGTGTGTTCTCTATCAACAGTTTATTCTATAGGAAACAAGAGTTTCTGGGACTGCTTACACTCTTTCAAGTATGATTGCTTTTCTTCTTGTCATGGAATAACATGTACTTTGAATAAATAATACTTATTTTTATCTTTCTTGTATCAGTAAATTTTATGAAGTGCCTAACTAGAATTGAGATACTGTGTTAGGCCCTACCTAGTACATGAAAAAATGGTCAACATCATTAGTCATTAGGAAAGTACAAGTAAAAACCACATTGAGGTACCACCTCATGCTTGGTAGAATCAAAAAAATGTGAGAGAACAAATGCTGATGTGGACGTGGAGAAAAGGGACCTCTTGTGCATCAGTGGTGGGAATGTAACTTGGTACAGCCATTCTGGTAAACAGAATGGAGGTTCCTCAAAAAATTTAAAATAGAACCACCCTATGGTCCAGCATTTCCATTTCTGGGAATATATACAAAGGAAACAAAAACGCTAAATCAAAAACATATCTGCACCTGCATGTCCATAGCAACATTATTGACAGTAGCCAAGACATGGAAATAACCTAAGTGCTATCGGTGGATAAATGGATAAAGAAAATGTGGCATGGTTCATCCATAACAGACAGTGGAATCACTGTGCCATTTGTGACAACGTGGATGAACCTTGAGGGCATTCCAAGTGAAATAAGTCAGACAAAGAAAGACAAATTACTGTATGATCTCATTTATATGTGGACTCCAAATAAAATCACCAAACTCATAGAAAAAGAGATCATATTAATGGTTACCAGAGGCTGGGAGTAAGAGGAGGAGCTATTTGAGAAAGGTAGTCAAAAGGTAGTAAAAATTTCCAGTTACAAGGAAGTTAAGTTTAGGGATGTAATGTACAACTTGTTAACTGTAGTTAACACTGCTGTATGATATATTGGAAAACTGTTAAAAGGGTAGACCTTAAGGGTTCTCATCACAAGAATTTTTTTCTCTTTATTGTATCTTTATGAGATGATAGATGTTAACTAAACTAATTGTGATAATCACTTTATAATATATGTAAATCAAACCATCATGCTGTACATCTTAAACTCCTAAATGTGATATATGTCAATTATTTCTCAAAAAATAACAAAACCTTGGGAAACAAAAGATGATGATTTAAGCACTGAGTCAGCCAAAGAAATGAGTTAGACTGCCCCTTAACAGAACTTAAACTTGGAGATGTAATATTTGTATCTATACAAATATGACTGTGATACCAAATGTGGGATGATAAACTTAGTCACCAGCAGGGTACCATATACTGAGAGCAGAGAGAAGGTACTTGCCATTTGGAGCAGGAATAGGAGATGTCTGGGTGTGTGGGTAAAGGCACATGAGGGTGACCTTGAAGTAAAGCTAAGATTTAAGCCTGTGTTATTGGAGATAGGGGACTTCAAACAGTGAGCATAACGTGAGTAAAACAAAATAATGTACCTTTCATAGGGACTAAATAGTATGCCTAATTTATCTGGATGCTAGAATACAAGAAAAAGATAAAAAACTGAGAGAGATGAAAGTTTGCGAAAGAGGATGGTGTCAAATCACAGAAAGTCTTAAATATTGGGTAAGGACTGTTGACTTTTTTCTTTTCGTGGACTAAACATAGTGCGTCTTTCTGTTGGTGCTGACTCCTCTCTACATACTCAGCGTGGCTCAGCTTCTTCCCTGGGCCTTCTCCCTGATGGAGTATCATAAGGCTGACTTAAGCTTCAGCTCAGTTGAGTTCAGTCGCTCAGTCATGTCCGACTCTTTGCGACCCCATGAATCGCAGCATGCCAGGCCTCCCTGTCCATCACCATCTCCCAGAGTTCATTCAAACTCACGTCTCTTTTCTTTAAATGCCCTGGGTGTTGTCTCTCCTTTTCATTCTCTGCTTTAGCTCACGGACTGAGGCCGTAGGTATAGAACCAAGGTTAGGGAGCAATATTGACCGAGAATGATTCAGGGCCTGTTTGTCTTTTTCTCCAGACATCTCATAAATGCCTTGTCAATGAATGCCCACTGAAAGATAGAAGGACAGAGATTCTGAAAGATGTCCGGGAACATGCTGTTCTCAGAACAGCAAGAGGTGGGGGAATGTGTGTTTGGTGAAATCAAAACAAAATACATTTGTTTTGCTTCTTAGAAGTGAATGCTCTAATATTTTTCCAGTTTCAAATACTTCCTGTCAGACTTCAGGTTAAAACAGAAAGACATTTTTTTTAATATATATAACCAGAAACAGCAGTTTTTTTAAATATATATAACCAGAAACAACAGTCTTGCGAAAAATCACTTAGCTGTTCCATGTGTGCTTTTAAGAGCTTGATAAATGTCATTCTTTTTGCATGAAAATTCAGAAGGTCACAAAGGATAGAGGAGAACATTGTGGGTACATGACACCGCATCTGCTGAAGAGAGGCTCAGCCTAAACTGGTTTTTCCCTGAAACTCCACAGGAGGCCTTCAAAACTGCTGATGGTGGGCCCTCACATCAGAGGAGTTCAGTGAATTTTTACCCCACACACCACAGGAAAACCCAGCCAGGGTTGAGAGCCATTCCAACATTCTAAAGCCTCATTTTCCTGTTTAGAAACCTTAGCATCAGAGGTTGTAAGAGAGACTTACTCACACTGCTTATCACTACAAACACCTGGGCTGAGAACACAGTTCTCCAGAGTTTGTTGTTTTCTCATACATCGTGAAATTTGGGGGTTTATCGTCTATTAACTTCCAACATTAAATTATTAATTGAGGCAGTCAGCAAATTTTTGTCATCCATTATTCTAAGTAAAAGGAGTATAGCAGAGAACAACATCTCTGTACTCAGTGAGCTAGTCCTTGATGAGAGAAAGGAAGAAAGGATGCCTACAATGAACATAAATAAAAAAGTGAGGAAATAACTCAAGAACAGTATGGCGTGTAGGGATGGTGAATTGGGGCAGCTCTATTAGATGCTTGATACTTGTGGACACTGAGGACACAGAACTAAAATAACTCCCCAATGCCAAATAACTGGATTTGAAGTTTGAATAAAAACTGCCAGGAAATGAACATGGAAAGCAATCTCAAGCTGAAGTTTCAGTTTGTGCAAAGAAATGAATTTGTGACAGGAAACAGTACCTCATAGGGTTACAAATCATTCAGTAGTGATGGCGTGAATAAGGAATGCGGTTAGAACAAATAGACTTCAATCAGATAAGGAAGGGCAGTATGTGCCTTGCAAGGAGATTGGTTACTCTGCTCCCATGTGAGTGTCTCACAAACTGTAGTATGCATTCTGTTACTACATGGAGAATTTGTGTAACTGAAGACTGCTGGCCTGTCTCTAGTGTTTCTGATCCACTGGTTCTGATGCTGATCATCAGCACTACTTTGAGAAGCACATCTCAGGATAACAACACAACATTAAAGAAATTTAACGTGGGAAACATGAATAGATTTTCATATTGTTAACAGTTAACATGAGAAAAGTATAGAAGATATATCAGGGACAAAATGATATATTTGCTTGTTAAGTTATGACAGTACTATAAGAGGGAGATAATAAAGGCCTTTCCTAGGGCTGCAGTGGAAATGAATAGGAAGTAGGAAATGGGCATTTAAAAAATTTAACAGCTGGAGTTGACAAGTGATAGGACTTAGGAGCTGAGTTATTAATAATATAAATAAGGAGCAGAGTGGAATATACACTTGCTTGCAGGCATTTCATTTGAGTAATTGGATGGAAGGTAGTATTAGCAAAAAGATGAGTTCAGACTTGGCATGTTCATTTCTAAATGAGGTTCAGCATCACCTCAGGAGTCAGCTGTACACATCAGCTGCATCTCAGGAGGAAAAATGCCCAAAGACATTGATTTGAAAGTTGCCAATGTATGTGTAACTGTTAAATTTTATGAAGACTAACAGGAAGAAATGATCAGAGAGGCAGAAAGTATGAAAATTGAGAGAATAGAGAATTTCAAGAAACAATGCTTGATTGTGATAAGTACCCAAAGAAGTTGAGTAAAATATTTTGAGATTGCAGTTTTAGAGCCATTGGTGAACTTAGTGAAAGCAATAAGAGTAGTAACCTAAATTTTGTGGATTGTCACTGAAAGGAAAAATTAGGGATGTGGGCAAACATGTGCAATGCATGTATATTGCAGATTGAAGGCTCTTCTCTCTCTGTCTTTCACACATACACATACACACACAACTTCCTGTTGCCTATTAATAAAATTCATTCTTTTTTGTATATTCTTAACAAATTTAAGTATGAAGAATGCAAGTAGAAAGAAAAATTCCAAATGATGGCACTAATCCTCATAAGCCAATAGAATAATAAATATTTGTGTAAGAATTAATTGACTGGCAAAAGTAGCTTAATGTACTTTAAAAGAAAGACAGAAACTAATCTGAAAGTTTATTTTCAATATTCATGTCTCCAGCTTTTATTCTTAATAAAATAAGGATCTAAAAATCTTACTGATTTCAGGTATATACATAGACCTCTGCCACAATTTTTTTTTTGTAGTCTCAGATATTTCTAGAAGAGGTAACATAATATGGAAATATATATTATAATTATTTCAGGAAGACCTAACATAAATATTCAGAATGTTTGTGATTCTAAATTTTTGAAGAATGCCCAAGTCTCCATAAAATTTAGCATCACAAACATTTTTATATCTTAGGAACAAATCCACTTAAGCATTTTCTAACATTTCCCTATATTTCAGTAATAGATTCTATCCTAAAAGGACTTAGGGATACGCCTGTTCAACAGAAATATAAAGTGAATCACAGGTGTAATTTAAAATTTTCTAGGAGACATGTTAAGAAGGCAAAAACAGATAAAAGCCAGACAAAACTAATTTTAATAATGTATTTTATTTATCATAATATATAGCCAAGATACTAGCATTTCCGGTACCTTATAGCTCAGATGGTAAAGAATCTGCCTGCAATGCAGAAGACCTGGGTTCGATCCCTCAGTCAGGAAGATGCCCTGGAGAAGGAAATGGCAACCCACTCCAGTATTCTTGCCTGGAGAATTCCATGGACAGAGGAGCATGGTGGGTTACAGTCCCTGGGGTCACAAAAAGTCAGACATGACTGAGCGACTAACACACACACTAGAATGTCAATATGCAATTAATGTAAAATTTTAGGATATTTTACATTCTATCTTTTTTGCCTAAATCATCAAAATTTTATGTGTATTTTACACTTATGGCATGTCTTAGTTCCGATTTATCCACATTACAAGTGCTTAATGCACACCTGTGATAATGGCTGCCATACTGGGTAGTTTACACTTGACGATTTACTCTGTAGACTGCGTCTGTTATGTATAACCCAAACAAAATTTTATAGTAATGCTGATTTTCACCCTTGTTAAAATATTTCTTTTTGTTCAGTTCAATTCAGTCTCTCAGTCATGTCTGACTCTTTGTGACTCCATGGACTGCATCATGCCAGGCCTCCCTGTCCATCACCAACTCCCGGAGTTTATCCAAACTCATATCCATTGAGTCGGTAATGCCATCCAACCATCTCATCCTCTGTCGTCCCCTTCTCTTCCTGCCCTCAATCTTTCCCAGCATAAGGGTCTTTTCTAATGAGTCAGCTCTTTGCATCAGGTAGCCAAAATATTGGAGTTTCAGCTTCAACATCAGTCCTTCCAATGAACACCCAGGACTGATCTCCTTTAGGAGGGACTGGTTGGATCTCCTTGCAGTCCAAGGGACTCTCAAGAGTCTTCTCCAACACCACAGTTCAAAAGCATCATTGTTCGGTGCTCAGCTTTCTTTATAGTCCAACTCTCACATCCATACATGACTACTGGAAAAACCATAGCCTTGACTAGACAGACCTTTGATGGCAAAGTAATGTCTCTGCTTTTTAATATGCTGTCTAGGTTGGTCATAACTTTCCTTCCAAGGAGTAAGCGTCTTTTAATTTCATGGCTGCAATCACCATCTGCAGTAATTCTGGAGCCCCCCAAAATAAAGTCAGTCACTGTTTCCACTGTTTCCCCATCTATTTGCCATGAAATGATGGGACTGGGTGCCATGTTCTTTGCTTTCTGAATGTTGAATTTTAAGCCAACTTTTTTGCTCTCCTCTTTCACTTTCATCAAGAGGCTTTTTAGTTCTTCTTCACTTTCTGCCATAAGGGTGGTGTCATCTGCATATCTAAAGTTATTGATATTTCTCCTGGCAATCTTGATTCCAGCTTGTGCTTCATCCAGCCTGGCATTTTGCATGATGTACTCTGCATATAAGTTAAATAAGCAGGGAGACAATGTGCAGCTTTGATGTATTCCTTTCCCGATTTGGAACCAGTCTGTTGTTCCATGTCCAGTTCTAACTATTGCTTCCTGACCTGCATACAAATTTCTCAAGAGGCAGGTCATGTGGTCTGGTATTCCCATCTCTTTCAGAATTTTCCACAGTTTATTGTGATGCACACAGTCAAAGGCTTTGGCATAGTCAATAAAGCAGAAATAGATGTTTTTCTGGAACTCTTGCTTTTTCGATGATCCAGTGGATGTTGGCAATTTGGTCTCTGTTTCCTCTGCCTTTTCTAAAACCAGCTTGAACATCTGGAAGTTCTTGGTTCATGTATTGCTGAAGCCTGGCTTGGAGAATTTCGAGCATTACTTTACTAGTTTGTGCTGCTGCTGCTGCTAAGTCGCTTCAGTCGTGTCCGACTCTGTGCGACCCTGTAGACTGCAGCTCACCAGGCTCCCCCGTCCCTGGGATTCTCCAGGCAAGAACACTGGAGTGGGTTGCCATTTCCTTCTCCAGTGCATGAAAGTGAAAAGTAAAAGTGAAGTCGCTCAGTCATGTCTGAGTCTTCGAGACCCCATGGACTGCAGCCTACCAGGCTCCTCTGTCCATGGGATTTTCCAGGCAAGAGTACTAGAGTGGGTTGCCATTGCCTTCTCCAATACTAGTGTTCTGTGAGATAAGTACAACTGTGTGGTAGTTTGAGCATTCTTTGGCATTCCCTTTCTTTGGGATTGGAATGAAAACTGACCTTTTCCAGTCCTGTGGCCACTGCTGAGTTTTCCAAATTTGCTGACATATTGAGTGCAACACTTTCACAGCATCATCTTTTAGGATTTGAAATAGTTCAACTGGAATTCCATCACTTCCACTAGCTTTGTTTGTCGTGATACTTCCTAAGGCCCACTTGACTTCACATTTCAGGATGTCTGGCTCTAGGTGATCTTTCTGTTATTTTACTGTAAAATACTCCAATATGAGTAGCTAATGTAATAAGGTAAGTCTTTGATGATTATTTTAGTGTTTCCAAAATAGTTGCTTGGCACCTGTGATATTCTATATTCCTGTTGAGAGTTTGGAACATAGAGGTAAACATGAGAACCATGCCTACAAAAGTTCACTCATTTTAGCAAAGAAGATAAAACCTAGGTACAATACTTGACTTGAATGCAGGAAATTGAAAATGGCACTTAATAGTCATTGCTTTCAAAATGACACGTAGCAGTTTAGCACTCTGGATATTTAGCAAAGAATCTTAAACTTGGTAAACATTAGAATAATGTCTGTGATGACAGTCTTTGAACTAGGCTTCAAATTCTGGGTGAGGTATGATTTGGTAGAAAATGCCAATCTAGAAAACCAAGATTCACACAGCAAAACTAATAAAATCATGGAAATGAAAATGAGTGTAATAGGGAAGTGGAACAGGAAAACAGGCAGCTGCATGGAAAACAAACAGTGTCTGTTTGTTAATCGCTCAGTTGTGCCTGACTCTTTGCAACTGACTGTAGCCCACCAAGCTCCTCAGTCCATGGAATTTTCCAGGCAAGGATACTGGAGTTATTTGCCTTTTCCTTCTCCAGGAAAGGAGGGTTAATGAAAGGAAAATAAGACATAAAAATGATTGGGGCTTGGACAAAGTAGGCATTTTCCCTAGCCTTGAATGGAAACCTATTGTAATACTGTTCCTAAAAGACTTAGGTAGATGGTAATGTGGAAATTTTCACGCACCGTTGCCTTGAATAAACCTTTGATGGAAAAAATCTCATGCCAAAGGAAATATACTCTGATAAAACAAGTATCTTTCAGAGCTTCTTAGTAGAGCATGAAACAACTTCATGTTTATCCTGACTCCTTTGGTTTTATATTATTGTACAGAAGATAACCCAAAGATGATAGCATAATCTTCACTAGCTTCAACTTTGTAGAGGGTAATTTGTTACTTATACCAAATATGAAGTTCCACACCAACAGTTTCTGAAAAATTCCTCTTTAGTTTAAATACATTCACTTCTCATATTTAGGGAAATAATTAGAGAGAGCCACACTGAAGTAAATACAGGGACATAGTCATTTATAGCAGTAACAAATTTGAGAAATTTTATGTCCAACATTTAGTCATTAATTAAAAGTATTTGGTCCACTAATGCTATGTGATATTATGAAAATAAACATCATGTTTTCATGATGTAATTATTAACTTTTTGTTGAAATATCGGCATATAAAATATACAGACTCCAAGGTTACAAGTGGATGGATTTTTGCAACACTGTAAAATGCATGTAACTAGTGCTCAAGTCAAACAGCGAAATAATGTCAGCTCACCAGAAGTTTCTCTAGTGTTCCCTTTACCTTCACTTCTAACAGCCTAAATTAGTTTTTCTTATTTTTCAAGTTTCTCTAATTGAAATCATATAGAGTGTATTTTGTGTCTGACCTTTTGCTCAATATTTATCTTTGACAGATTTAATCCATGCTGTTTAATGTGGCTTAATTTTTTAACTATCATTGGTATATGGTGTTCCATTATATGAATATACAAAACTTTATTTACCCAGTCTCCCATCTAAGTACTAGTCAGGCCTAGCCCTTCTTAACTTCCAAGATAGAAGGGATCAGGCAGGTTCAGGGTGGTATGGCTGTAGACTATTTACCTAGTCTACTGTTGAAAGACAATTGGAATATTTTCAGTTTGAACTATTACAAATAGTGCTTTTAAAAACTTCTTTTTTATAATTTTCATAAACTACACATTTTCATCAGTCATATTACTAGCAATAAAATTGGCAGGTCATAATGGATGAATAGGGTGAACTTTCATATCTATTGACAACAGTTTTTCAAAGTGATTGTACCAGTTTTATTTCCATTAGCAGTGCATTAGAGTCCTCGGTTGCCTCATATCCTTGATGTTTATTTGGTCTTATCTGACATTTTCATGTAAGCAATTTTGATGAATAGGAAATAATATTGGGTTTTGATTTTATTTTGAACTTCCCCTAATGTTTTTACAACTTTGTCACTGTGAAATCAGCCATGCAAAATTCCTGTTCGAGTCCTCTACCCATTTTTTTTTTTAATGTAAGGATCTTAGTTTCTCTTATTGACATATATTCTGAATATTAATCTTTTGTTGGATATACACTTTACCTTTTTCCTTCTAGAGCTTGTTTTTCACTTTAGTGGTATTCTTTCACATTGATTACAGAGGGATGGGTAATTGAAAGTACTACTCACAAGACTCTTCAAGGGTTACTCATTTGAGCATTTAATGAAGGTAAAGGTTATAACTGAGTAGGAGAAAGAATGACACCCATGCCATCCCAGGACACTTCAGGGTGCAGCTCCTCAGGGTCCTTTCTGAGTCACGCAAGATATAATTTAGACCATTTGCCAGTTTCTATATTCAGAGCTATAAATACAGCATCCATCAAAACAGACAAACTCCTTACCTGCATGAAGCTTATTTTTATTTCAGTTGGTGAGAGAGAAACAAATGAATAAGCAAATGAGTACACAAACTATCAGATAGTAATAATCACTGGAAAAAATAGTGTAAGCTTATGTGAGTAGGGCATGTTTGCTATGGCACGACGGGGAGGAAGAAATAAAGTTTCCTTGATAACATGATAATTGAGTAGAGACCTTTAGAAAATGACAAAACAAGCAACGCAATTATAGTTATATGTGGAAAGGCGTTTCCAGGTTGAATTAGTAGAAAGTGAAAATAATCATCCAGGAGTTAAATATGGACTTTTTGAAGACTAGCAAATATGATTGAAATAGAATGAGTTGGATAGAAAGAGGAGAATCATGAGAGATAAGTCTGGAGGGACAGCAAAATCTAGTTAAGATGTAGTCATTGTGGTAATAGCTAGTTGAGATGGAAAAAAATCATTGCCATGTATTAAACAGAAGGTGACATGATCAGACATGCTTTGAAAGTTTGCTCTGGCTGCTGTTTTGAGAGTAAATTTTAGGAAGGCAATGGGGGATGCAAAGTGTTTGCCTAGGATGTTACAGCAATAACCTAGGAGAGAGAGTTTGTTTTTTTAGATGAGAGAGGGATGGTAAGAATATGTTTTGAAGACAGAATACTTATGGTTTGAGAGTGAATTGGAATCATGTAAGGGGGTAGTTAGTTATGTCTTCTAGGTTGTGTTCTATTCCATTGGTTTCTGGAAGAATAGCATTGCCATTTCCCGAAATGGTTAAGGCTGTGGAATGAAAATGTTTTAGAAAGATGGGCTGGCTGCTGGAAATTAATTAGAGGGCAAGAAAAATCCCACCACTTTAGTTTACCAGGCGGGCTATAAATTTGACAGTGTTAAAGACAACTTGGATTATCTTTATACGGACCGAAGTTCAGAAAACTTCCTGAGAATAATTGATATTAATGTCATTTGGTATCAATTGTTGTTCAGTGGCTAAGTCATGTCTGACTCTTTGTGACCCCTGGGCTAAGTGCACCAGGCTTCCCTGCCCTTAACTATTTCCTGGAATTTGCTCCAACTCATGTCCATTGAGTTGGTGATGCTATCCAACCATTGTATCCTCTGTTAGTTAGAAGGCTTATATTTGTTTACTGTTTTCCTTTAACATTTCCTCTCTTTTGTATACTTAGAAATGATTCTGAAATTGTATTTTTTTCTCTTTGAAATGCAGTTACTCAGGCTTGTATTCATTTTAGTGTCTTCAACATTTCTAATAAATATGTGGAAATTTTCTCACCTTTCATGTCTTATAGTTTATAATAATTAATATTTCATGAAAACACAGGTGCTTCTTTTTAGTTTCTTTTGCATGTCTCATAGTTTATTTATACATTTTTTTTTTAGTTTTTCTAAATTTAGAACTTGGAAGAAAACATTTAAGGGATGGTATGGCTTTGATCTCTAAAATTTTTAATACATATTTGGCAGAAATGAAATCACTCATCTACCAAGTATTAACTACCATTCACTTTGTGAATGGTTAATCCTAATTGTAAGCAGAGTATTGAAATGGAAATCAATGAATAAAGTTATAATTGCAACAAATAGTAAACTCAAATGTGATTCCATTATCTTCAGTTGCCAACAGAGTTGCCAACCAAGTCTCTATCCTATATTATTTATTTTTAGAATTTCTCATAATTATTGTATACCTTTAAAGATATAGCATTCCCTAAACTTCATTGAAATTATGGGTTAAATTAAATAAAAATGGAGAATGTATCTGGTTTACAGGATAATTCCAGTACCTAAAAATTTGGGGTCATATCTACAAAAACTAAAATCTTTCAGTTATTTTCCCTTTACATTTGTTCATCTATCCTTGCAGCCATGCATTTCATAAAATAAAAGGGAACACAGCCAGGCACTGATCTGGGTCTTGGGAGTACAACTAGTAAGGGCACAGGCAGATATTCATATGTGCATGGAACTTTCATCCTGGAGAAAGGGGTATAGAGTAAAATGGTCAAATAAATAAGTTAAAATACAATACGTCATATATGATAAGTGCTGTGTCAGTGGAAGGGAAATAGGAATTGCCATAATTGCATACAGATGGGTGTTATCTCCAATTTGCTTAGAAACAAATGAGGCATAGATTCCTAGAAATGAAAGATAATTTAAGATTAGCCCTGATGGTCTCCAGTGGAGAGCAGAGGTAAAGCTGTAATTGCTGCAGAAAAGGAAACATCTTGTCAGGAACTAGCAGAATTCTGAGGGTCTTCTCTTTTGCCAGAGATTGAGAAGCCAGAAAGATGTCCTCCTACTCAGAGCTTGCAGGGTTTGTCAGCTCACTCTTGACTCCTCTGAGGGGAAATATGGGGAAAAACAATATGTTTTCCAATATCAAGACTGTTCTCACTTCATTTATGAAATCCTTCTTTTCTATTCATTATTTTTCCTTTTCTCTGTGTACATTACGCAAGTTCATCTTTGCCTGGAGTTCTTCTCAAATCATAGTGTGCAAGGGGCTTATGAGCTTTCGGTTCTTTGGGTACAATATACTAGATACAATCAAAATCCTCAGATTAAAGTCTCTGTAGTGAACATTTTCAGAGACGGCAATGGCACCTACTCCAGTACTCTTGCCTGGCAAATCCCATGGACAGAAGAGCATGGTGGGCTGCAGTCATGGGGTCGCTACAAGTCGGACACAACTGAGCGACTTCACTTTCACTTTTCACTTTCATGCATTGGAGAAGGAAATGGCAACCCACTCCAGTGTTCTTGCCTGGAGAATCCCAGGGATGGGGGAGCCTGGAGGGCTGCCGTCTATGGGGTCGCACAGAGTCGGATGTGACTGAAGCGACTTAGCAGCAGCAGCAGCAGTAAACATTTTCCCCTGTTCTGATGACTTGACTAGAGACATATGGCTGGGGCCTCAGACAGGGGTGCTGGAATGGTTTTTCAGTTCTTCCCCACCTGATGGCCAGACAGCGCTCTCTATCCATCCTCTCCATGTGTCCCACATGGGCTTCCTTGTATCACAGCAGTGACAGAGGTCAGAAATGTATAGGAACTGATTTCTGCCAGAGTGAGCATTCCAAGAGTAGGAAACTGCCAATCTCTTAAAGGCTGGGCTTGGAGATTGGTATTGGTTCAGGGTCATTTCCTCATATTCTGTTTATAAAGGTAGTCATAAAATCTACTCAGATTCAAAGATAAGGATTATAGAACCAACTTCTCAAGGGAAAGAGACCCAGAAAATTTGTAGCCACAGGATTACAACCTGACCTCCTGAGAATTGAATGGGTTCTTGCGACTAATTCTGATTTAATAAGTTGTATGCAGAATGGCCTGTGTCACTTCCAGACTAGGGTATTTATCTCTCTTTCAAGAATTTCAAAAGGCTCTTTCCCTTAGACATAGAACCTGATAACATTTGAGAGATTAAATTGAGTCAAAAGTGAAGGGGCGTGGAGTAGAGACCTTTGTCAACCTATAATGGACCTATGGTGTAAGCTGAAAATATACCTTAATTTAAGGTACTAAGATTTGGGAGTCATTTGTAAGTATACAATAACCTAGTCCATCCTGATGGATATGTAGCCTGGGTATCCATTTTCCTTATCACCCTCCCTGACTACTAAGATATGCCAAATTTATTATCATGTGGAAGTTCTGATAGTTTTTACGTATGGGAAGAGATTTAGTCAAAGAAAATGATTATTGCCTCCTAGACATATCACATATGGCAAAACAACTGGAGAACAATTCAAATATTCCACCCTCTATTTCTTAAAGTTAAGCAGAGAAAAAATGTTTTAGCCAGTATTTAATGTTTCCTGAATAGATAAAACATTTCAAGCAGAATTTATATTTATTAAATTTGACTTGTTCTCTTGGCATTGTCATATTCCTGTCAGTGTCTGATAATTCGTTTTCCTTCTCACTTTTTTCCATTTATTTCATCTGCTTTGGTTTGCTTAGTATGGGAGTTAATTTCTAATGATTTCTAATTCAGGACAACTTCCTACACTCTTAGGAACAAGAAATGACAAGGAACTTTCTTCAGTTTTACATTTAAAAGTCATTTGGTTAAATTAAATGAAAATAATATGTTTTTCAAAGTCATTTTTATATTGTAAGTATTTAGTTTTAGAGAGGAGAATTGTGTAGTGGTCCTTTCCCCAATATTTTTGCAGCTGGATTGGTTTAAAATGTATCAGGTTGAAAGGGCACCCACTAGATGGCAACAATCATTGGATTTGATTCTCTCTTTTTTTTTTTTTTTAACTGATGTTTATTTATTTATTTATTTTTCTCTGACTAATCATTTTATTTATTTATTTTTTAAAATATAAATTTATTTATTTTAATTGGAGGTTAATTACTTTACAATATTGTTTTGGTTTTGCCATACATCAACATGAATCCGCCACAGGTGGATTTGATTCTTTTTAAAATCCTGGCTCAGGAAACTCAAACAGGGGCTCTGTATAAACCTAGAGGGGTGGGATGGGGAGGGAAATGGGAGGGAGGTCCAAAAGGAAGGGGATATATGTATACCTGTGGCTGATTCATGTTGAGCTTTGACAGAAAACACCAAAATTCTGTAAAGCAATTATTCTTCAATAAAAAATTAATTAATTAAAAAAAATCAGGGCTTCAAATCCTGAGCGAGGTACACATGTCCCCAAGTAAATGCTCTGTGTTCTTGTAACATGGGAAACACTGAGGATGAGTTCTATAGGTCAGTCAAGCCTGTTTAGAAAAGAAACCTAGAATTACAAACGTATAGAATGTCAAAATCAAAATTTACAGAAGTCAAATCTCCACTCAAATCACACATTCTTTCCTTACTTCTGAATAACGATCATCTGAATCTGGTTGAATTCTCATGTGACAGGAAGATCAAAGGACAAAAGAATGTAGTTCATTCCCTGGATGAATAGCTCTAAGTATTAGAAAGTACTTCTTTCATTGCCATGGAGTTTTAAATATATCATGTCATTCCATTCTGGCCTGCAGTTTCTGCAGAAAAATCAACTGATAGCCTTATGAGGTTCCTTTGTATATAAATGATTTTTTGTTTTTCTCTTACTAACTTTAGAATTCTCCATTTATCTTCATTTTTACAGTTTTAATTATTATATGTTTTGTTGTGATTCTATTTCAGATAATCTTGTTTGAGACCCTCTGTGCTTCTTGTACCTGGGTATCTGTTTCTGTCTTCAGGTTTGGGAAGTTCTCAGTCATTATTTCATTAAATACAATTTATTTGGTTTTAATTGAAGTATAGTTGATTTACAGTGTTGTTACTTTTATATGCATAGCATAGTGGTTCAGCATTTTTATAGATTGTTTTCCATTATATGATATTACAAAGTAATGGGTATTCTTTGACCTCCTCTCTCTCTCTCTTCTCCTTCTGGGAGCCCTATAACTTGAATCTTGGTGTGCTTAATATTATTCCAAAGATCCCTTAAATTGTTTTAGTTTTTAAAATTGTTTCTCTTTTTACTGTTGTAATTGGGTGATTTCTATTATCCTGTCTTGCAGATCAGTTGTGTGTTCTGTATCATCTAGTCTGCTGTTCATTTCCTCTAATGTGGTTTTCATTTTATTTATTGTATTTCTCAGTTCTGACTGTTTATTTTTTTATATTTTCTAGTTCCTTGTTAAAATTCTCACTGTATTCATCTCTTTCCCTAATTTAGTTACCAATCTTATTACTAATGCTTTGAATTGTTAATCTAGTAAGTTGTGTATTTCTGTTTTATTAGTTGTCTTCACAGGGGTTTTTGCTTGCTTTTTCTGTTGAAACAAATTCTGTCTTTTCATTTTGCCTATCTTTTTCTGTCTCTATGAAATGAGGTGAAGTAGTTACCTGTGGAGATATTGAAGGGGTATCCTTATGTGGGCATATTGGTTATGGTCTGTGCTGGTATATGGTCCGTGTTTGCTCAATGGCTTTGGTGGGAGAAATGGATTTAACATCATATATTCATGTCTTTTTTCAGAGTGGGCTTTCTCAGTCACATCTTTTCTCAGAGCTGACTGGCAGCTGTCACCTTGGTAGTGGGTAGGGTTGAAGGAGGAGGGACTGGGGCTAGAACCAGGTTGAAGTGTTGCTTCCCCTCTGCTCAGTGGCTGTAACTGCTCTGTCAGAGGAGGTGTCAGGTCCCAAGCTAGAGCAGAAGCTCTCAGGGTTGGGTGCCAGCTGGCTAAGTTCCCTTTCAATGTGTGCTTTTGCCCTTCCTAGCACTGGCACCCTCAGTCCAAGAGATGAGCTGTGTTAGAACAAGAGATGTGGTAGGGCAGTTGGCAAGGATTGAAATGCAGCGTGTGGTATTTTTGCCACTGTCTGATCCACTCTGCCTCTGATGTGCTGCCTGTGCAGTTGCAAGTAATGGCTGCCTCCTCAGCATCTCAGTCAAGCTTTTTCTCTGGTCATGGCCACCCATGCTCAGTATGGAGTTTTACATGAAGCAAACAATGCTTAGTCTTTGTTCAGCTCAGGTTGGGGTGGGTGCCAGGACAGTCAAAGGAAACAGGTCAGCCAGCTACAGGATTCAATCCACCATTTCAGCCCTGCTTTGAGAGTAAGCAGGTGCTTGTGTATTACTTACAGGAAGAGTTTAGGCTTCCCACAGCCCTCCAACCAGGTAAGCTGAGTGGGCTTTCCTTTGTCAGACCCCAGGGTTGGGACACCCACTGTGAGACTTGAGCCACTCACTCCTCAGGGTAGGGTTCCAGCATAATTTACCTTTCTGAGTTCCCTGTCAGGGGCACAGGTCCTGAGCTGACCACTTCTCTTATCTGCATACGCAGTTCCACGTGTATCTTTCTTCCAGTTTTGCTTTTACAGGAGTCTTTGTGCTAGTCTCCAGTTAGTTTTCAGTGAAAACTGTTCCATGTGTAGATGTATTTCTGATGTGTTCATGGGGAGAGGCGATTTCTGTGTCTTCCTACTCCATCACTTTGTTCAATTCCTATGGCTTGGAATTTTTAAGAAACTACAAACATAGGACACGTTTTTTCTGTTTTACTTTTTAGAGTCCACATACAAATTATAGTATTAGTGTTTGTCTTTCTCTGGCTCATTTCACTAAGTGTATTACCCTCCAGTTTCATCCATATTGAAAATGGCAACATTTCATTCCGTTTTAGAGCTGATTAGTATTCCATTGTGTGTGTGTGTATACCATACCTTCTTTATCCATTTATCTGTGATGAACATTTAGGGTATAAATTTTATATCCTAGTTTTATCTATTTGGAACTTTATTTAAATGGAATAATATTTTGAATTTTATTTAAATGGAATTTGTATTGTTTTGTGCCTTGATTTTTATACTTTATAGTTGTTAAGACATGAGTAGTAATAGTTTGTTCAGTTTTGGTGCTTTATAATATGATTTTGTTAAATATATTGTCTTTATTTGGTATTTTTCCTCAACCCAGTAAACCCCATGGTACACTGTGTCCTGAAAGCATGAATATATGCATTTATGTAGGATATATATCCAGCAGTTCAGTTTTTCCATGACAGGATGCATGCATCTTAAATGTTACTAGAAACTGCTGAAATCTCTAATTATTCCAATCTATACTCCAGCCAACAGTGAACAAAAATTCCTTTTGCTCCATATCCTCCCCAAATTTATGCTATCAGATTTAAATTTTTTGCCCAATGTGGGTCTGATTGTGATTTGCATGTCTCTTATGTTACTGAAATTGAGCATATTTCCCTATGTTTATTGGCTGTTTGAATTTTCTTTTTTTGTAATATGCCTTATTTTCTTCTGTGTGACAGCATTTTAAAATGAAGACATGTTTCATATTTCTGCTTAGTTTTCTGTTCTTTCATGTTTGTTAAACTATATAGCTTCTTGGATTACTTTTCATGTATGTACTTTAGGTTGACCTTTTTCCTTTTATAATACAATATGAGAATGACACTCGTTATTCTTTAAGTGATCTGAACAGTGCAAAATAAATCATAGTTCTAGTTCCCTTCATCTGGAAGACTATACTTAGATTTGCATTAGAAATTTCAGCTCTTTTGTTAGCAAGTCATAATTAATCCCACAGTATTGAAAGCCAGCATTTTGTTGAGTCTGACATTTTTATAGAGTGATTGGAACAGGTAGGTTAATTTCTTCTATTCACCACAGAAAATTAATACGTGTTATAATCTACCTGTACATTGAGCACAATCTCTTTCCCTTTTACTGGAAAAATATATTAGGGAGAATATTTTTTCTCCTTGGTCAAGAAGAGGTGTCAGGTAGGAACATTTTTGTTTTGTGTAAAAGTTGAGCAAATTCTAATGGGAAAATGAAATTTTCAACAGGGTGATGTTTCATATGCCAAAAATAGCCGTATCATACAGAAATGATTATAGTAAGAACATAGTGTTTTCATTTTCATTGAATATGTAACAAAAATATTGAGCAAATGTTTCATGGGATATAATTATAAGCAACTTAATTTTCAATTCTTCTTCTTGTTTCAAGTTTATTCTCTAGAGTTAGTATCTTTTCTACCTCTCTCTGTCCCAATATGATTCTGCCAAGAGGAGGAAAGAGGTACAGTGGCAGATTCTTTCTTTCCCCAAGTTGTGATTTGAGTTTTTTTCTGTTTCTTCTCAATAGTGCTTTCTGACCCTTTAGGATCAAAAAATGAGAGAAAATGAGAGAAGGAAATGGGCAGAGAAAATTCCTCATTTGGTTTATATTATTTTGAATGGTTGTAATGCTCTCTGAGCTTTGAAAATATTTCAAGCTGCCACAACCTTGCGCAACACCTTCACATGTTGCACAAAAAGAGATCGCTGTTGCCTAACCTCCCTCCCCTGCTGCTCCCTTGATGCGCATGATAAGCTCCCCACTAGCTGGCTGCTTAGTGGCGCACTTCTGCACAGATCGTCTCTCTGTTGGGTCTCAGTTGACCCTCTTGGGCAAAATTCCTTTAAGGGGTTTCCAGCTCAATTTTTCTGTTATGAACACAATTTGCCTCTGGAATACTCACATTTGGTTCTTTCATCAGGAGTACAGGTATCAAACTGGTACCTCCTTCTGAGATGGAACAATACCTCAACCAACCTCTTAACCTTTAAGTTTCTAGGGCATAAATTAGACCACTGCGTATGTCAGTCAAACTCTCCAAAGTCCTGTGGAGTCCTTTTCCTCTAGTCTTCAGGTGAAGAGTAGACATCCTTCCCTTCTTCCACTTTATAATGGGACTCACAGCACACCAACTCTCTTTGTCCAGAAATTCTTTGTTAACTATTAGGCTTCTAACTTTGTTTATACCCTTAACATGGGGGAAAAAGACTCTACTTTGGCGCATGGTATATAATATTTTAGAATTTGAACCAAAAATAAGGCTAAAATAATTTTATTTAAAGAGAAAAAAATGCATTATATACTTCATTCTGAGTGTTTATCATTCTAGGCACTGTTTTAGGAGCTGGGATTACATTTTAGAAGTAAAACAAAAAAATCCTTGTAATTATAAAGCTTGTATTATAGTTTGAAAGGAGAATTAAGACAAACAAATAATGTATATAGCACATTCAGTTCAGTTCAGTTCAGTTCAGTCGCTCAGTTGTGTCCGACTCTTTGCAACCCCATGAATCATAGCAATCGCAGGCCTCCCTGTCCATCACCAACTCCCAGAGTTCACTCAGACTCACGTGCATCGAGTCCGTGATGCCATCCAGTCATCTCATCCTCTGTCTTCCCCTTCTCCTGCCCCCAATCGCTCCCAGCATAAGAGTCTTTTCCAATGAGTAAACTTTTCACACGAGGTGGCCAAAGTACTGGAGTTTCAGCTTTAGCATCATTCCTTCCAAAGAAATCCCAGGGCTGATCTCCTTCAGAATGGACTGCTTGGATCTCCTTGCAGTGCAAGGGACTCTCAAGAATCTTCTCCCACACCACAGTTCAAAAGCATCAGTTCTTTGGCACTCAGCCTTCTTCACAGTCCAACTCTCACATCCATACATGACCACTGGAAAAACCATAGCCTTGACTAGACGGACCTTAATTGGCAAAGTAATGTCTCTGCTTTTGAATATGCTATCTAGGTTGGTCATAACTTTCCTTCCAAGGAGTAAGCGTCTTTTAATTTCATGGCTGCAGTCACCATCTGCGGTGATTTTGGAGCCCCCCAAAATAAAGTCTGACACTGTTTTCACTGTTTCCCCGTCTGTTTCCCATGAAGTGAGGGGACCAGATGCCATGATCTGTTGAGTTTTAAGCCAACTTTTTCATTCTCCTTTTTCACCTTCATCAAGAGGCTTTTTAGTTCCTCTTCACTTTCTGCCATAAGGGTGGTGTCATTTGCATATCTGAGGTTATTGATATTTCTCCTGGCAATCTTGATTCCAGCTTGTGCTTCTTCCAGTCCAGCGTTTCTCATGATGTACTCTGCATATAAATTAAATAAGCAAGGTGACAATATACAGCTTTGACATACTCCTTTTCCAATTTGGAACCAATCTGTTATTCCATGTCCAGTTCTAACTGTTGCTTTCTGACCTGCATACAAATTTCTCAAGAGGCAGGTCAGGTGGTGTGGTATTCCCATCTCTTTCAGGATTTTCCACAGTTTATTGTGATCCACACAGTCAAAGGCTTTGGCATAGTCAATAAAGCAGAAATAGATGTTTTTCTGGAACTCTCTTGTTTTTTCGATGATCCAGCGGATCTTGGCATTTGGTCTTTGGTTCCTCTGCCTTTTCTAAAACCAGCTTGAACATGAGGAAATCCACAGTTCACGTATTGCTGAAGCCTCGCTTGGAGAATTTTGAGCATTACTTTACTAGCGCGTGAGATGAGTGCAATTGTGCGGTGGTTCGAGCATTCTTTGGCATTGCCTTTCTTTGGGATTGGAATGAAAACTGACCTTTTCCAGTCCTGTGGCCACTTCTGAGTTTTCCAGATTTGCTGGCATATTGAGTGCAGCACTTTCACAGCATCATCTTTCAGGATTTGAAATAGCTCAACTGGAGTTCCATCACCTCCACTAGCTTTGTTCATAGTGATGCTTTCTAAGGCCCACTTGTCTTCACATTCCAGGATGTCTGGCTCTAGGTCAGTAATCACACCATTGTGATTATCTGGGTTGTGAAGATCTTTTTGTACAGTTCTTCTGTGTATTCTTTCCACCTCTTCTTAATATCTTCTGCTTCTGTTAGGTCCATACCATTTCTGTCCTTTATCGAGCCCATGTTTGCATGAAATGTTCCCTTGGTATCTCTAATTTTCTTGAAGAGATCTCTAGTCTTTCCCATTCTGTTATTTTCCTCTATTTCTTTGCATTGATTGCTGAGGAAGGCTTTCTTATCTCTTCTTGCTATTCTTTGGAACTCTGCATTCAGATGTTTATATCTTTCTTTTTTTCCTTTGCTTTTTACTTCTCTTCTTTTTACAGCTATTTGTAAGGCCTCCCCAGACAGCCATTTTGCTTTTTTGCATTTCTTTTCCATGGGGATGGTCTTGATCCCTGTCTCCTGTGCAGTGTCACAAACCTCAGTCCATAGTTCATCAGGCACTCTATCTATCAGATATAGGCCCTTAAATCTATTTCTCACTTCCACTGTATAATCATAAGGGATTTTATTTAGGTTTTACCTGAATGGTCTAGTGGTTTCCCCTACTTTCTTCAATTTCAAACTGAATTTGACAATAAGGAGTTCATGATCTGAGCCACAGTCAGCTCCCTGTCTTGTTTTTGTGGACTGTATAGAGCCTCTCCATCTTTGGGGGCAAAGAATATAATCAATCTGATTTTGGTGTTGACCTTCTGGTGATGTCCTTTAGATGATGCTAAATGCTAAGACAAGAAAACATTAATGAAAAACATAAGGAAGGGGAAGCAGTTCAATGATAGTGTTGTCATTTGAGATAGAGTGGCCAGGAAAGATCTCATAAGAGGCTGATGTTTGAGTAAAGGCCTGCAGAAAATGAAGAAGTAAACCATGCAGTTGCTATGTGAAGAGGATTCCAGGTAAAGTGGTCATATTAGGTCACTGCCCTGAAGTGGGAGCACAGCTGGTTCGCATGAGGAAACCAAGGAGGCTGATACGGTTGAAGGGAATCATCCAAGGGAAAAGTAGCAGGAGATGTGGTCACAGAGGAAAATAGCAGGTGGGGCTAGATTGTTCTTGGCCTGAAAACCACTGAGAAAACACAGGCTTTTGCCCCAAGTACACCTTAGAATCATTGGAGTGTTTTGAGCAGAAGAAAGACAGCGTCTGAGTTTTATTTTAGTAGGATTATTCTGCTTCCATGTAGAGAGTAGAGTATGGGGTGGGGACAATGGCAGAAGCCAGAGCCCATTGAGGGGACTACTGTAATCAGCCAGGCAAAAAATGATGGTGTCTTGAGAGGAGTCAATAGTGGGGAGAGTGGTAAAAGGTAGGTAGAAATTAGATGTACTTAAGAAGAACTGACAGGAATTCATGATGGATTGGATAAAGATTTGAAAAATAGAGATGAGGTAAGGATAATACAGGTTTTGGCCTGAGAAATTGGAAGGGAAGTCTTGTCATTTACTGAAATAAAGCAGACTGAGAAAGCAGTACATTTGGAGGGGAAGATTAGGAGTTCAGTTTTGCATATGTTAAGTTTGATATCTTATTAGCATTTAGGTAGGAACATCAGGGAAGCATTTGGTTACAAAGTCTGAGACTTAGGAGAGATTTCCAGGCTGGAGATATAAATGATATGCCTATTAGGGTAGAATAGCTTGGAGGCAGATGGTGAATCATGTTTTTCATAAAGGGAGATATTGAATCCTGAAATATAAAAATACTTTAGAATTCCTAAGAGCTGGGACTAAAATCTTCCACTCAGTTGGTGCTTATTTAATATTGGTCTTCGGGGATGATGAGGAGACCTTTGGTCCTGATATCTCAGTCTTTCAGTGGTCAGATCTTATGAAATCTCTAGGCTTAATATAAGCTTATTGTGAAAGTCTAGCTGAGGTGGGGTAGATAACCTTGAGTAGAGACTGCTGTGTCCAACTCAACTCTACCATGGAGTCAGGGAAGCCAGTATTCCTAACTTGGGATGTAGGATATCCTGTGGAACTCACTGTTGCTGATTGCCTTTCCAAGGTGGATAGGGTTGCTTAATGTCCGTAAAAATCAGTCAATAAAACATGCTTTCTAGCTAAGTCCTCAAGGCAGATCTTTGTTTCTGCCATTTTTATTTCTGAGTCAAACACCTTTCTTCCTGCTCTCAACCATTAACTTTATTGGCTTAAGAAGTGACTTTGAGACATCCATAGACTTAAACATGCTGCAGAGAGACTCTGGAATCAGACTGCTCTACATACCAGCTAGCCCTGATGCTTACAAGTGATGTGACTGTTATGGATCAATTCTTTTTTATGGACCTCAGTTTCCTTATCTGTACAATGGAGCTGATCATAGTAATCACCTCATATGCTTGCTGTGAAGGTTACATTAGGTAATCCACAGAAATCTTTAGCCTGTAGCTGAGTAAGTTGGAAATAAATGTTGGCCGCTACCTGCCTGCTACTTCAAGTGCATCATTATTCAGCAGACTGTTATGGGAGGAATGAAGAGGAAAATCCTCTTCACTATGCCCCCATTTACTTCTTCCTTGATAACCTTAAAGGAGGACTTAGTCAAAGGTTCATGTATGATCTCCTTATGGTGCTTGTTAAGTAAACTCCTAGTGGGCCATGACATCCCCTGCTCCTTTGAAATTGGCTTGCAGGGAATAACGATGCTATAGGACACTTCTTTATTGTATCACATCCCTATAAGTCTCAGGGACCTTATAGACACTGGAATGATGTCCCTCCAAGGTAGTTTGGATGAAAGGAGAGGTACAAGATAGGTATATAAAGTTGGGGCCTGGAGAGAGTAGAAGACTCCCAGGAAGCTTCTTGAGAACTATTTTCAAGCTAATTTGCACCTTCCTGTTTGAAACTAAGGCTTTCTGAGTGGTGAGCATTGGCCAGAATAAAGGCCTATGAGTTTCAAGGTGAAGTGCCACCAGGGGGACAAACACACACACACAAACACAAAACTCAGTAAACTCATGTCTCAAATTGTTAGTTCAGTTGTATTATTATTTACTTTTGAAATTCAGTTCAAGAATGGTATTTCTGGAAGTGAAATATTGATCCAAGATTGACTTAAGCTATATTTCTATATTTTCGTTGAATAAGAAGTATTTCAATTACTATATTAAATTGGTTTAGTTTCTTTATTTTTAAATTATTCTTTAATTTATTTAGTTTATTTGAAACATGTGGTTTGATAGATCATACATTAGAATTATCCTAAAGACAAATTGCCCTTATTAAGTATTTTTAGTTATCAGATCACTTAGTTTTTTTAACTGTAGGAAGAGATGGTAAAGAATCTGCCTGCAATGCAGGAGACCTGGGTTTGATCCCTGGTCCTGGAAAATCCCCTGGAGAAGGAAATGGCAACCTGTTCCAGTATTCTATCCTGGAAAATTCTGTGGGCACAGGAGCCTGGTGGACTGCAGTCCATGAGGTTGCAAGGAGTTGGACACAACTGAGCGACTTACATGTTCACTTTTTCACTTTAAATAATAAAAAAGAGATGAAATTTACTCTCTTTTTAAAATTCAAGGATAGTTGACAAAAAATACTCTTTTCAGGTGTACAGCATAATGATCTAATTTTTATATACATTACAAATTGATCTTGTTGATAAGTTTAGTAACCATACAAATTGCAATGTCATTTGCTATATTGACACAGGAAAGCTGTACATCCCCATGACGTATTTATTTTATAACTGAAAGTTCACAGCATCCCTTTTAAACTGAGAATGCAGAGTTCCATTGCAAATATCATTTCCAAGATCACACCACTTTTTTGTTGTTGTTGTTTCAAAAAAGAGTGTACGTACACACAGACACACACCTACACACAATTTCCCTTTTTATCCAAACAGTATACATTCATGAACACACAAGTGGACAGACAGCAGTACTGTTCGGCCTCTGTTAGATTGTTTAAGCACTTTCTGAAGAAGGAAATTTCCCCAGAACAGTAGAATAAAATATACCACTTATTCTAAATGTCATGTAGGGCACCAGTATTTCTTCATCTTTTTCTACATGGCAATTGCTATTCAGCCCACATAAATCATGACTATTAATAAATCAAAAACAATGGAACCGGTCTTCTCCTCAGGCAACTTGTTCTGTCTCATGGAAGGGCTGTGTTTTCAGTAATCAAAGTACAAATTGTTCCTTCAGGAAAACAATGATGACAGGAAGACATAATGTACACAGAAAATTATATATGCTTGAGAAAGCAGAACTATACTAACCAGTACCTAAGAGAAGGACAGATCTGTCTACACATTTCATCCATCAGTAGATGTGAAGTAATTATATCTTGTGGAGTCCTAGAATTTCATAGTTCAAAGGTATACTAGAAGTCTTTCAGACCACAGATAAGAAAGTTGAAAAGGTAAGTCATTTACACAGTTTCTTAGAACTAGTTTCCAGCTAAATGGAGAGTTACATGCTTTTTTCTGGTCCTCCAAGTCATTTTTTTCTTAATAGTGATACACTAGACAGTCTTATCTCTCGAACTTGCAAATTCTAGGGTTCAGGGCAGAAATCATTTATACAAATGTACAATGATACATATATACCATTATAGTATCATACAAAATAGTTTTACTGGCCTTAAAACTCTTTGTGCTCCACCCGTTCATCCATCCCTCCTAGCAAACCCTGACAACCATTGATATTTTTACTATTGTTATAGGTTTACTTTTTCCACAATACACTACTATTGAACTCATACAGCCAATAGCCTTTTCAGATTGCTTTCTTTCACTTAAGTTAAATGCACTTAAGGTTTTTAGTCTTTTCAGCATTTGCTGACTTACTTATTTTTAGCACAGAATAATATTTCACTGTCTGGGTGTACTGCAGAGTATCTATCTATCCACCTATTGAAGAACATTGTGGTTACATTTATACTTTGACAATATGAATAAGGCTGCTACAAACGTGTGTGGAATAGTTTGTGTAGACATAAGTTTTATCTCCAAGGAGTGTGATTGCTAGTTCATAAGGTAAGAGTTTTCTTAGTTTTGTAAGAAATTACCAAACTGTTCTGCAAAGTGGCTGCACAACCACGCATTTTCATCAGCAACGAATCAGAGTTCATATTGCTCCACATCCTCTCCGGCACACTCTGGTGTTAGTGTGCTGGATATTGGCCATCCTATCAGGCACGTAGTGCTGTTTCATTGCTGTTTTAGTTTCCGTTTCCCCGATGGCATATGATGTAAAATATCTTTCCATGTATTATTTGTTTTGGTTTTTGCTTTGTGTTTACTTTCTGTAGTGAAATGTCTGTTGAGGTCTTTGGCCCATTTTCAGTGGTGATGCTTAATTCTTTATGATTAAATGTTAAAAGTTCTTGGTCTGCTTTGGGTAACACACCTTTATTATTTGTGCCTTTTACAAAGAGTTTATCCAAGTCTATGGGTTGTCCTCTTATTCTCTTAACATTGTCTTTTGCAAAGAAGTTTTAATTTTAATGAAGTTGTTGCTTTTATGGATCTTGCTTTTGATGTTGTCTAAAAAGTCATATTCATACCCAAGGTCATCTTGATATTCTGTACTTTTGTTGCCTCGGAGTTTTATAAGTTTGAATTTTATATTTAGGGCTATTTTCCATTTGGGGTTAATCTTCATGAAGGGTGTAAGTTCTGTGTCTACATTCATTTTTTTGCATGTGGTTGTTTAGTTGTTTTAGCATAATGTCTTATAAAGGCTAACTTTGCTCCATTTTTTGGAGCAAATACTATACTCCAAAGTATTGCCTTTGCTCCCTCTTCAAAGATCAGTTGATATATTTATGTGATCTATTTCTGAGCTCTCTGTTTTGTTTAATTAACCTATTGTCTATTCTTTCATCAAAACCAGATTGTCTTGATAACTAACTTTATGATAAGCCTTGAGCTAAAGTCATGTAAACAGTCCTCCAACTTTGTTCTTTTTGTTCAGTGTTGTATTAGCTCTTCCTGGCCTTTGGTTTTATCATATAAATGTTAGAATCAGTTTGTCAGTATCTATTTGCTGACATTTTCTTTGGAATTGCACTGAATCTATAGATCAAGTTGGGAAGAGCTGAATATTGAATCCTTTTTATCAATGAACACTGAATATTTCTCCATTTATTTAGTTCTTTGATTTCATTAGCAGTTTTATGACTTTCCTGAAAGAAATCTTATATCTATTTTGTTAGATTTATACCTAAGTATTAAATTTTAGGAGTGCTAATATAAATGGTATTGCATTTTTAATTTGAACTCTTACTTGTTCATTGCTGGTATGTAGGAAAGCAATTGATTTTTGTATATTAGCCTGTATTTTGCAACCTTATATTCTGCAATGACCTATAATTGTTCATTAGTTTCAGGAAATTTTGTTGATTCTTATGGTTTTTCTACCTCATTTACAAGCAAAGACAGTTTTATTTCTTGCGTTTTGATCTGGGTATGGGTGTTAAAATACTTCTTAATTCATTCTATGAGGCCAGTTTTATCTCCATACCAAACCAGACAAATCTATTACAAAATACAGAAACTACACACCAAAATTTCTTATGAACATAGATTCAAAATCTTGAAGAAAATATAAGTAAATTGAATCCAACAGTGTATAAAAGAATACACATTACCACAACTTAATAGCTGTTTTCTACTGTTCGTTTAACGCTAGTTATGGTCAAAGCATGGTGAACGTAGGTCTTCCTCAGCCCTGGTACTCATGACGGTTTTTGGCTACTCACAAGTAATGTGAAATTTTATACCCAAGCAGAATTTCTAAGCACAATCTAAATTCAATCAACGTATTATTTGTTTAAATAACATATTTTAGCTCTCACTACATGCCTTCTAAATAGGCCTGGGTATGCTTATCAAACTTCCTTGGTAGTGGTTATATAAACAAAGTAGTGAAAAACTACTATATTAGTAGAAAATTCTGCTGCTCCCATAGCTCTCTAGGCCAAACAATTTAAAAGTAATACTTTGAGAATTTTGTTGAGCAAGAACTAGCAGCCACAGAACCCCTCTGTGTTTTGTCCATAATTTTTCATGTAAAGGCAAATCTTGGTATAAAATTGTTTGAGGACTTTCTTCTCCCTTCAGCTCTTTTTTAGTATGAATTGGTTTTTAGTATAAATTCTCAGCAAAACAAGGATAAGGGCAAAGTTTTAGGGTCAAAATTTTCTTGGTTACTTTAGCAATTCCTTAGAGAACACAGATTCAGTTACATTTCCTGGTTACCATGAGCTATAGAGACACAGCAAGCATGGAGAAAATAAGCTTCATATTGACTTGCAGTTCTTGACAGAGAGTTGAACACGACTTGATGTCTTCCTTAAATTTTAGGTCACTACACAAGCCCATAGAAACTAAGTTAAACTTTAAATATGATTTAAAAGATTTAATCTTATTCCAAATAAGATTATTGCTTAATCAAGCATTTCTTGATCTTTATAGTTCTCTATGGTATATCCTATTTAGAGTTCTCAAAGTGTAGGCAGAATTAAAAATTTGTTTTTGTCATTGTTAGGATGGCCATGGTATTTTTTTTCTGAACTACAACAGGTATAAAAACACTAACTAAGGGATACCATATTGAAAGAGCTTCCCTGGTAGCTCAGTGATGAAGAATCCACCTGTCAATGCAGGAGATGTGAGTTCAGTCCCTGGTCTGGAAGATCTCCTGAAGAAGGAAATGGCAACCCACTCCAGTATTCTTGCCTGGAAAATCCCATGGACAGAGGAGTCTGGTGGGCTACAGTCCATGGGGTTGCAAAGAATCGGTTGTGACTTAGCAACTAAACAATAACATTATTGAAAAAATAGTTTGTCTAAAAGAAATTCAATCAATGTATTATTTTTCTTAAGTTTTTTTGTTTTTGTTAGATTTATTGCAATTTTTATGAAGTCTCATACTTTTCCATCTTAGGCAGACAGAGAAAATGATGGATCAAGTGTAGCAAAAGATGCAATCAGCATATTTAAATTTAAATATCAGTGTGCAGCTGTTTAAATTTAATTAAAATTAAATTAAAAATTTAGAACCTCAGAGGCACTAGTCACATTTCAAGTGCACAAAAGCTACATGTGCTTGTGTGTAGGATTTTGGACAAAACAGATACTGAATATTTCTGTCATTGGAGAAAGTTCTACTGGATAATATTTCTCTAGATTCTTGTTTTTTTTTATGCATAGGAGTATAATTGGCACTCCAATTATGTTCCAGAGTTTCAAAGAGAGAAATGTACATTCTGGGTGTTTCATTTTAGAAGTTAAAGAAACATAGAACTCATTTTAAAACATTTATTCCAATTTAGAATATATGGAAAATATAGGAATTTAAAGTGGTTAGTTAGGGTTTATCTACCTTAGTAATTTGTGATGTGAATACTGGAATGTTGAATAATATTGTTTATTGTTTTATATATATATTTTTAATTTTATTTTATTTTTAAACTTTACAATATTAGTTTTGCCAAATATCGAAATGAATCCACCACCGGTATACCTGTGTTCCCCATCCTGAACCCTCCTCCCTCCTCCCTCCCCATTTATATATTTTTAAAAGACTTCTTTTGATGTTTTATGGTTTAGTGAAATATGAAGATTGTGTCATGAAAAGGTGGTATAAAAAATAAAAGTAAAAACATGCTACTTAATTATCAGGTACATATCTTATCCACTGTGTTATGAGTAAATGAAAGATGTGTCTATTTTCCATTCTAATGAGGAAAGTGATGGTATAAACAAAGTGTTTGTTGTGCTGGATTAGGATTATTAAAAATGGTCTTGTTTCAGTCCCACACGTAGGTGAAATAAGAGAAGAACATTTTAAATGTACCGTTATAAGGTAGCAGTAGACTTATCAGATAAAATATAGGATACCTACCTGTGTAAGTTGGAATTTTAAATAAGCAACAGATATCTTTTTTAGTGTGTCCTAAATATTGCATAGGAAACGCTTATACTAATATATATATATATGTGTGTGTGTATATATATATATATATATATATTGTTTATCTAAAACTCAAGTTTAATTTGAATTCCTGCATTTTGTTTTCTAAATGTGGCCACCCTAGGTAGAAGATTTGAAAGAGTTATGATTTGCCAACTAACCTTCTTTCCCACTCGGTTACTTTGTGCAGTTTAATTGTCCTGTAAGGGAAAAGATACCGTTGACTCCTTACTGCTCATGGATAACCAAAGAACCACTGAGCCAGGATCACTAACATTTTTAGCATTCTTTTCGGAAGGTTCATATCTGAACCATACATAAAAATCTTTGATGACTGTCAACATATATATGTACAATGTAGCCATAATTAAGCTTCCTGTTATAACATGGGAGTTTGATAAAACATGTACTGAAGATTTTGCCCCTTGCTCCTCTTCCACTATCCTGAGTACCCACTCTGCAGCCTCGAATGTGGAGCTTCCTTCCGCGTATCTGGCACATTTGCGCCCTTAGGAATCACTGTGCTACCAGTACTGCTATTCACACAAGCCTCCTTTGCCTTTTCCAATCCAGGGAATAGATACTTGGTGATGAGCTGATTCCCCTCTTCCCATTCTCTAACAGGAGGTAACACTGTCAAAATGAAGCTAGAACAGACTGGAAATAAAACTGACTTGAGATAACTGCATTTAAAGATATGGCAGTATACCATCTTTCTCCTCTGGTATTTCATTTTGTGAAGAGTGCTTCAGTGAAAATGGTAGGCAGGTATTACAAAACTGAGAGAGAGTCTTCTGTATTCCAGAAGAAAGAAATTCTGAATTTCCCTTTTTCTTTAACAGAATACCCTGTGATACTCAAGTTCACTCATTATTCTCCTTTAGTGTGGTTGATGTATAGCAGCTAAATGATTTTGTTCATTCTTGCAGACATGCCAAAGGATCCCAAATGGTAAGAAGTTCAGTAAAGACTAGATCTCTGGGTGTTGGTGGTTGGTTTTGAAATACAAAGGTTCGTAAAGAGGTGATCAGAGACATGCCTTATGAATAGTCAATTTCCAATAGCAAATAGCTGTATTCTGCTTCTCTTTGTAAAGGCTCCTCCAGTCACCCCTCATCTTCTCTGCTTTCTGATCACATCACGTGGATATCTAGAACAATACAGAAGTTTGTAAGGCTATAAACAGAGTGAAAAAAATCTTCTGAATTATTAAGTCTATGTTAAAAAGGTTTACCTTTGTTAAGTATTTAAGGGACTCTATTCTGGATCTCAGTATGGTGCAAGATTGATAAAAATCTGTGAAGTTACTGGAAGCCAGTTCAGTTCAGTTCAGTTGCTCAGTAGTGTCCATAAAGACATAACTATATAACATATCCAAGACCTCAATAAGTCCTTGAAATGAGAACCTTGAAATTGACAAATAAAAATTGCAGTTTCTCCTCTCCCCTAATCTTTAAACCCACATACTCAGGCATTGCCAACAAACACATACACAGGGGTATTTTTATTGACTACGATCGTAATGATCACAGTAAGGTCCATTGTTCATTACTCCACAGGAGTCTGAGACATGCAATGTTAACAAAAATTTTGATCAAAGCTTAAGGCTCATAATGCTGGAAAATCCAATAGTAAAAGAAAGCACTTAAATTTTGTTGGCTTCATAAGAAGTATACAAAAGAGACTGATGATACAGAGGAGGAATATAATACAAACAGAGAGAAATTTCTTATCCAAAAAATAAACTGGCTGAAAAATGTAGGCTTTGTGGTAAATTTTGCTGCTGCTGCTGCTAAGTCGCTTCAGTAGTGTCTGACCCTGTGCAATCCCACAGACAGCAGTGCACCAGCCTCCCCCATCCCTGGGATTCTCCAGGCAAGAACAATGGAGTGGGTTGTCATTACCTTCTCCAATGCATGAAAGTGAAAAGTGAAAGTGAAGTTGCTCAGATGTGTCCAACTCTTAGCGACCCCATAGACTGCAGCCTCCCAGACTCCTCCGTCCATGGGATTTTCCAGGCAAGAGTACTGGAGTGGGTTGCCATTGCCTTCTCCGTGTGGTAAATTCTTAATATACATTATTTTAAAGACTTGACTTTTGTTGTTTACTCAATTACCAATCTTTCTAAGAGTATTCTTGCTATGATGCAAATGAAATCACCATAGACCTCTGTGGTTGGGATTGAATTTAGCAGCATATAATGCAAAATCCAAATTAAAGAGGCTTTAGTTGATTGAAACTTAATTTTGTCTCATGGAAATTGGGAAGACAATGGTGGAATGGCTGCTTCACTAATATTAGGAAATATTGTATTTTTATCTTTTTCTCTTCCTTCCCTAGGATGTGTTTTCCATCTTTGAAGTTGTCTCAGGCTACATGAGGACAGTTGTACTTCCAGACAATATGTTTATATTCCAAGAAGGAAGAATAAGGAAGCCAGGAAAGCTAAAAGGGAAAAAAGTCCCACTTTAAAAAAATTTCCTTATCTCCTATCTGATGACTCCTACTGTACTTCATTGAATGCAAATAAGACTATGAAATATAATTTTTTATTTAGTTATTTTGTTGCATTGGATAAGATCAGATTCTGTTAGTAAGGAGAAGTACAGAATTGATCTTGGGTGAGCACCTAGCAATACCTTCCTTCCTAACAGTTTACTACTGTGATAATAATTTCAAAAAAAATCTTTGTTATTTTTCTAGTCTTTAACTTGCAGAGGATCTTAGGAGGTAGCCATCAAAATAGAACTTAAACATAATATAGGCAATCCCAATAGAGCATTCTATGTGCTGGCCAGTGTTTCAAATGCTTTACATATTTAACATTTTAAAAAGACCCATGAGAAATGTATTATGATCATCCTTTTAACAGATAAGGAAACTAAGTTACAGAGAGGTTCAGTAACTCAACCAATGCCACGCAACTAATGACTGTAGATTGAATGCTATATGAAACCATGCTTGTCAGCAGTTGGCTATTCTCCCATTCAAGATTCAGAAAAAAATTTTGATTTCAAGTTTTCAAATTTTATTACTGCTACTTAAAATTAAGCATCTTAAAGACCTTGAAATAAAGTACAACATTTTGGTTATATTTTTCAAATGCAAAGGTAGAACGTAGGAAATGTGAAGGGAAGTTATTAGAAAATTCTCACCAGAGGATGACATAGTTCGTATAAGAACACAACAGAGGATAAACCTTTGTTTTCCAAAATGAGGAGCAAAACATGGATCTTGGGGTCATACTTCTCTTGAAAAATTCCGCACTTTGAGGCACCTACCATCTCCTCGCTTTTATGTTAATTTGTTACTAAAATTCTATCGTCTTTTGAATATCTGTAGAACTGATCAATACATTTGCTTCTTAGAGATATCTTTCCCTCACTATGACTCATTACCCTTAAATATGGACCTTTCTCTCTTAGATAAATCATCTGCTTTTATTTCATCCCTGTTCTATCTTCAGATGTTTTGGTTATAATAATTAGATCTTTCTTTCTAAAATTTAGGTAGAGTTTGATTTTTGTTCACTTTGGCGGTTTTGAGCAAATTTCAAAAGAAATTTCAAAATTCAAAAGAAAGGTACAGGTAATGTATCTGTTTTTATCATCTTAATTTGAAAAGTCTATTCCTGTTCCATTTGGAAATTCTTAGAAGAGAAGGATTGGCCCTCGGCTGCACTCACTGGCCAGGCTGTTGTTCACAGATGTGGAGCACCTAATACCAATACTCGGTCACTTAAGACAGCAGCAGTGTTGATACCCATGTTTACACGTTCCATAGTCCCATCATGTAGAGTGCTTATTTCTGTCACCCATGAGTGGATACCAGTTTATTATGGTGTCTTCTAGTGTTTGGCCACTAAATGTTAGCAATACTATGAAAGAGAACATTGGTTAAAAAAAAAACCCACAAAAGTACAATTTACTCTCTTAACAATCATCAAAGGGTAAGTTTTGAACAGAATTCGAAAAGTTGCCAGCAGTGTATTCTAGCTCAAAAAAACAAAACAAAACAAAAAACAAAAAAAACCCCTAATCAAACCTTATAATCTTGCCATCTTCTTTGGTACCCAGCATCTGCTTTAGAAATTCTTGTCTCCATTTTTAATTTCTGTCTTCATACTAAAATGTTTTCCATTTCTGGTCACCGAAAGAAAATGACAAATGAACATATTTGCACTAGGGTTTTTGGTACTCATTATTTTTATAAAACAATTTGCATTTAAAAAGATACATTGAAGAGAAAAGGCAGTGATTAAATCAATGAAATTACATGTTGAACTTCGAGCATGAGGAAAGATGTGGGGATGGGAAGCTCTTCCAGGGTCTCAGTCATGCTATTCTCCATCAAGTCAGCCCCTATCATAAGGATTATGTTGCTGTGTCCTGGAAAATGAACAGTTCAAGGGTGGAGCTTAGAGATACCGCATTAGCAGGTCAGAGTTAAGAAATAACTTTTTCAAGAGACTTAGGAAACTCATTCAGGAAAAAATAAAGCTTATTTTCAATAAGAAATGGGTTATTAATGATCAAAAGAAAAAGGGCAAAACAAGGATAACTCTAGGGGACTACTTAAATTCAGTCTATTTTTCACTTCTACATCTTTCTGAAATAGTTGTATTATACTCTTGAAGGACACAGTAAAACATTCAAAAGTAGAACTTACAAAGCTTATATATTTTCTGAGTTTATGTTCAGTAGCATACAGATGAGCATGATTCTAAAAGTTTAAAATCCTATTCTGTCTACTTCAAGAATCCTGTATCAGCAATTCTATTTGACTTGTTTCCTAGAAGGAGAGCATTTTTAGCTTTTTAAACTCAAATAATTAGGAAACAATTTTAGGATATTATTACATACATGATGGTACTGTGTGACATTACTGGAAACATGTTGACATTTTCTTCTGTGATCTGTGAATTGATTAGGATTTTCAAATATAGTAAAAGTGAACAAGTAACCCTTGCAACTTAAAATGATTAAGTGTTTTATCAGTTTTGAACCCTAAAGTTAAGGGTCTTTTGTGGGCATAGAGAAATCATTTAATGGAGCATGCTGTTCTCTATTTTTGGCTAATACTTTAAAGTTACTGTACTCCACTGTTCATTGTAGCTTGAACCAACACTTCCAATTGTAGTTTCCTGATTCTTGAATGCAGCTAAGGTATTGTGATCCTGGAACCTAAAGAAGAGATGGCAATTTCCAGAATTCAGCAAAGCCAAAGTTTCTCTTAGTGATCCAATTCTGAAGTGCTATTCTAGGAGTCATTTTGAAGGCCCAGCCTGGAACTTGTTCCTCTAAGGCCTTCCAATAATTTTAGAAATACTCATTCATCCATATCAAATATTCTTTGCTTAAAATTGCTAGGGATTTATTATCTGAAAGTGAGTCCTTATTTTAAACCATTTTTTATTATAGTTAATTTACAATGCTGAGTTAGTTTCAAGTATACAGTAAGGTGATTCAGTTTTTCACATTAATTTCCATCAGCTATTGAACTTAGTTCCCTGTGCTATGCAGTAGGTTCTTATTGTTTATCTCTTATATATATAATAATGCACATATGCTAATCCCAAACTCCTAATTTATCTGAATGAAGCCAGCTCTCTATTGATAAAGTATTTGGCACCAAAAGTAGTTGTAGGCAACAGATTCTTAAGGATGAAAATTGAATAGTTCCCTGCCATTGCTGGTTTAAAAGGAGAAAAGATCTCTTCTTCTACTACAGAATGGTATCTTCATAGCATGGTTCCCAATGTGAAAAAATATTACTAAAGGTTTTGTTGATGAATGTACAATTCTATCAGATTAAGTGATAGCTTCCGTAGTATACTGTAACAACCACATAAAATTAAAAGCCTGTGAGATGGGCTGTTTCTAATAATACTGAATAACAGAAAAATAAGAATAACAGAATCAGGGCTTTACATTCTTGGCATAAGGACCAGTCATAGAAACAAAAATATCTGTGATCCTTGTAAATTAATGTCTTTCCTTAATTAGCTTGAGGCTAAAACAAACAATGATCAAATAAAATCTGATCCTGTGAGATGATATCTTGCAAAATAGACTAAAGCCTACAGATTCCCTGGGTCCCTTATATGAACACTGATTATAGGGGGGGAAAAATCCCCCTCTTCTCCTTCTCCAAAAATAAAATTTGATATTTGAATAATTTTGTAAGTGTAAGCATTCTAAATGCCCAAGCTGAAAAGAGCCTCCCAGGCAAGCCAAAACCTCCCCTTCATCTTTGAATAGGCGCCTACTTTGTTGGAGAGATAACATGACCTCACAGGTCACCTTGGAAGAGAATAACAATTATCTTTTTGCTCTATCACTACTATCTAATTTCCTCCAGAGCTAAATTTAGTATCAGATCCCAGCATGGCACAGAGGCCACTTATAATGTCAAGCCAAGAAGTAGAGAATTAACATGCCAAAATAAGTTCTAGATACTGGTAGATGGCATGTTTGTTTTTAAAATATTTTCTGTGCTCTCCTCCTATAGCAAATTAGCACATTTCTATCTGATTGACTTAACGACTTGGCTATAAGAGTTAACTGTGACAAACGGAATGTGAGTAGAACTGGTGTGTGCAAACTTACAAGTGTTCAGAGCCTTCGTGTGGTTCACCGGCAGGTCTGCTGCTGCCACAAGACCAGCAATTTGCAGAAAGGTTCTAATCTTTCAGGCTGGACTCTAGGATGCAGACAACATAAAATATACTGTGGCCAACCCACAAAGGAGTCATAACAAAAAATATTGTGTGTGTGTTTTGCCTTTGCTGGATTCTAGAAATTGCCGTCCCAACTTTTGGTTTGGGGATCATAAAATCTTAGGTGCATGCAGAAATCAGGAAACCACTGCTGAAACTTCTGGTTCAAGCTGTGCTGCTAGAACCAGGAAAGAGCGTCCCTTTCCATCTTTTACTCCATTTAATGAGGTTATATGTATGTGTCCATTGATTCATGAGCTCAAAAATGCATCTGTAACTCTGAGAGAGAGTCTGAGAAATCTTGTACTTTGAGTCTAATAAAGGAAGGAGTTTAAGGAAAATATTGGAAAAAATAATCAATGTCATACTAAAAATAGTAAGTATAAATAATTAAGGTATAATAGTCCATGGGGTCGTGAAGAGTTGGACACGACTGAGCGACTTCACTTTCACTTTTCACTTTCATGCATTGGAGAAGGAAATGGCAACCCACTCCAATGTTTTTGCCTGGAGAATCCCAGGGACGGGCGAGGATGATGGTCTGCCGTCTATGGGGTCGCATAGAGTCGGACACGACTGAAGCAACTTAGCAGCAGTAGCAGTATATAAATAGTATTTTTATAAGCCTATCTTCAGTATGTGTAGCATTGTTCTGTTTTATTTTCTTTCCTGTTGTTTCTATTGGGATGTCTGTTTTCAACTTACTGTTTTCCTTAATAGATTAAAAAATTTGATCTGTAGCTGCATTGAATGTCTTCTTACTTGTTGTGCTGTAGTTTTTCTGGGTCATCTCTAGGGGTGGATTAATTTTTATCTACCTTTTTAAAGAGTCATTATGATTCCTGATTATAATGATTTATGTACTTCGGTAATTCTTAGAAATTCTCATCGTTGTATTTTCTCTCTTTAGTCACTCTGGTATGTCCTTCTGGAATGTCTATTTTATACATATGTTTACATGCATATGTTTACATACATACAGATGTATACAGATAATGTAAAACCTTCTAATAGCATTTATTTTTTTAACCTTGTTATACAATTTCTATATAATTTCCTTATATATGTGATCCAGATAACCAATAATCACAACAGTATTTAAGCTGCTGGATAATTTATTCACTGGTTTATTTCATTTCAGTGACTGTATTATTTACAATTTGAAGTTATTTTGGTCTTTTGCAAAACTGGAAGGTATTTTTCCATAGTGTCATACTACAGCCTCTTTTAAGCAATGCAATTATTTACTCTGCTGGTTCTCATATCTGAAATTCTTTAGATGGTGCAGTAGGTTGAATGCACCCTGAACTCTTGAGAAGATACATTCTGAATCCCAGAACTTTCCAGTGTTATCTTATTTGGAAAAAGGGTCTTTACATATGTAATTAAGTTAAGGATGTAGAGATGATATCATTTTGGGTATCTGAGTGGGTTCTAAATGTAATGACAGGTGTCCTCATGTGAGACACAGAGAGGAGAAAATGACGGAAGCAGAGAGTAGAGCAATGCAGACAGATACTAGAAATGCCCACAGCTACTGGTAGCTGAAAAAGCAAGAATACAATCTTATTCAGAGCCTCTGAAGGGAGTTCAGTCCTCCTAGCCCTTAGACTACTGTCTATGGGGTCACACAGAGTCAGGCACGATTGAAGCGACTTAGCAGCAGCAGCAGCAGCCCTTAGACTTCATATGTCTGGCCTTGTGAGAATTAATTTCTATTGCTTCAAGCCATCAACTTCATAGTAATTTGTGAGGGAAGTCCTTGGAAGTTTATACAGAACAAAATCTTGCTTTCCTTGTCTTACCTCTTCTTCCTCAGGGTTGATTAGTTCCCCAGGCACTTTGTACTTTCAGATTGTGAGCTCTTGTTTAATAAGAGTTTTGTGCAGACTTGGTTTAAGGACATGTCCCTTTTTAAAGGCTATATATTTGATTATTCCATAAGACTGAGAAGTGTCACCAGCCTGGACCAATTATTTATTTGTTTTTTATGTTAATTTTTTTATACACTGAGATCTTAAGGGATCTGATAGTAAAAATGTGACCATGCCCAGCAGACTGCGGGTAGGTAGGGCAGTTAATTGTGAAAAATTCCCTGAGAATATTGCTTGAGAATATTTATTCCTGTCCTGGCCATCCTTTCAGCATTAATTAATTTTGCTTTAGTTCACCCTTTCTTGAGAATTTAATACTCTCATTCTGTATACACTCTTCATTTTTAATCTCTGATAATTCTTCAATTTTATGCAGGATATGGCTTTTAAAGGACTTAAAAGTATTTATTCCAGTATCTATTTCTAAGTAATTTGTAGCATGAAATATAGCAGGAGATATGATTGGCTTAAGTTTGTAACAGAGACCCATTAAAACATTAAATAAGTTTGTAGCAGAGACCTTTAATAAAATTGCAATTTTCTGATTATATCACCATTGAGGGAAAATGGCTAAAGGGCTGAGGAGATTTCCCTATAATTTGTACAACTGTATGTAAATCTATAATTATCTCAAAACATTTACAAAATAAAAATAAAATTGGTTAAGCTACATATGAGATTATTCCTTTTTCACATGGGAGAAAAGTTAACCTCAAGATGGAAACAGCTTAGGGTTTTGTATTTAAGATGGGGTTGTTTTCAGCTTTCTGCTCTATAATTTTTTATATTATAGCCCATGGCTTCAAGTCCCAAATTGTACTTCAGTTAAGATGTTGATGTTCCCAGAGCATTTAGAGGTAGGAAGGAAAAAGGACACACTTTTCCTTTCAAGGATACATTCTCCAAATTGCATATATTATTCACCCTCACCTTTTATGTCAGAGATTTGTTACATAACTACACTCTTTGGAAGTTGCCTAAGAATTGCAGCCTTTATTCTGGATTGCTAGTTACTTATATTAAAAACAGAAGTTCTAGTTCTGTGGGAGAAGGGAGTTATCTTGAAGTCTCTATCATTGTCCATGTGTTATCTAATACAAAAATTTCTGTTAACATCTTTTCCTTATGGCAGGTAACAGAAGGAATGTGATCAAGCCATATATTTGTGTTTGTTTTGAAACAAACACTAGAATCATGTCACATAATTAAATAATCTGAAGGATATCTATAAAATTGTACCTTTGACAGATTATTAGGCAGCATTAAACTAGCATCTGCAGAATTTCACATCATGTTTATAATTTATCATCATCATCATCATTGTTGTTATATTTAGGATGGGCCTTGGAGATGAGCAAACACTAATGGGTTTGTATAGTTAAGAATGAAATTTCTGCAATGTATTTTTTAAATAAACTATTAAATCAGCAAGAGACTTTAAAAAAGTCTTTAGTAAAAGAGCTTTGCATGAATGCTTCAGGAAATCTTAAAGGTCAAAATACTTGAAAGGTTTAAAGTACTAAATTGTGTGTATAGCATTGTTCTTTGGAAATTAAGGTTTGTTTTAAAAAGAAAAAAGCCTTTCTTTGTGGAACCATAGCAATCCATGCTGTCATTCACAATGGCAACTGGAAAGGAAACAATAGTCACAATAAAACTTGGCATCCAGTCAGCAGCCAAGAGGCAATGGTAACCTTTCCTTTCTCTGTCAGAGTAATTCTCTCCCAAGAGTTGATTCAGTGATTGTTCCAGCTCAAATGAATTTGCTTGGTGTGTTCTTTAAAAATTGGAGCATGATGGCCAAATAGCAGTTTCTTGAGAAAAACTCATTAGTCACTGAAGCTACTCTTTAATCTAGCCCTGCCTTACATGTGACAATTCAAGCAAAAATTGTCCCATCATCCCAAATAAGGTTATGTGTTTTCTCAGTGGATGGGAAGTAGTAGTGTGCACAGATCTTTCTCTCTGCTAGCTAAATTTTTATATTATTCAAGCCTTGTCCAAAAATGAATATGCTTTGTTATTGGTGATATTCTATTTAAAAGGATGCCTTATTAAAGTATATCCTACACATTAAATGCATTGAAGTGAAAAAATATGCATAAAAACATGGCACCATAAGGGCAGAAAGAATTTATCATTTCATTCTCAGGACTGACCCTCTTTTAATAGGTCATTCACACCATGTGATTAAAATACTATTTCATTCGATCAATGTAAGCCTCATTGACAGTCTAATGTATGATATATGTTCCATCTTCGTAGTCTAAATTCTTTTCTCTTTAGACTTCCAGAAGATTGTACATCTAATTCTATCACTTGTAAAAATAAGAATTGGAACTCATTAGATTTTCATCTAGGGATATTCCTAGGTATGATATTTCCAAATTGGCAAAGATAAACTTCTATAATTTTCTCTGATAAACTTTTTTATAAAATAATATTGGACTAGTTTCTTCAGACAGAGAAGGCAACGGCACCCCACTCCAGTACTCTTGCCTGGAAAATCCCGTGGATGGAGGAGCCTGGTAGGCTGCAGTCCATGAGGTCGCGAAGAGTCGGGCACGACTGAGCGACTTCCCTTTCGCTTTTCACTTTCATGCGTTGGAGAAGGAAATGGCAACCCATTCCAGTGTTCTTGCCTGGAGAATCCCAGGGACGGGGGAGCCTGGTGGGCTGCCATCTATGGGGTCGCACAGAGTCGGACACGACTGAAGTGACTTAGAAGCAGCAGCAGCAGCATCAGTTTCTTCAGAAAAACCATTTACAATTATAGTAGTGCTTTGTATTTTACAATACAAGTTCACATGTTATTATTTATAGTTAAAAATAATATTAAAATCTTATTTTAGTGATATTAGAATACATTTTATTCCTTAGGGTGTATGCAATGATGTATAAATGGGTAAGTAAAAATTACATATGTAACATTTCTCAAATTGTGCATAAAATAATTATATTTTATATTAAGATAAATCATATATATATATATATACGTATGTATGCAAAGGAGAATGATAAAAGAATTGTTCAAAGTGTTAAAAATCTGGGTAAAGGATATATGGGGTACAGGGAATATGAGAGATTTTGTGTGTATACGTGTATATGTTTTACTATTCTGCAACTTTTCTGTAAGTTTGAATTACTTTAAATCAAATTAACAAAAAAGAACTTAAGATGTATCTGGTTCAGCCCCCCATTTACAGGTTAGCAAACTGAGGAACAGGCCAGGAAAATCATGTATTAAAGTTGTAGAGGGCTTCAGTGATAGAGCTAGGAATGAAGTATCAGTGTTCTGTTCTGATTTCTAGTAAAGGTCTCTTGCACAACTCCAAGCTTTATTTACACAATATCTAGGAGAGTAAAGTAGCACAAGTACTATTATTTACAGATAAAAAACATACTAGAAGAAATTAGATTAATCTTTTTAGTTCACATAATTAGCAGTAGAGCAGAAACTCTAGCTTGTAAATGGATTTCAAATTTTGGAATTCTTTTTGTTATGTGATGGATTAATGTATGCATATAAAGAGAACATGCTTCTGCTTAAAATCAGGACAAATTATACAGTTAAAGAAAAGAAATGCTTTTTACCTCAGAATGTATCAATATAAAGATAGAACATATTATCATAATATTCCAGAATGTTCCTGGAGGCTAATCAGCAGTGGAATTAAGATCAGATTTTATTCATGTTTTGTATTATATTCCACACATATTAGGAAATAATACTGTTCAGGTTATAAATGAAAATTCACTGCCTATTGATGTCAAAAGTAACTGCAATTGCACTGAAGCTAACCAAGTGCAAATTCTAAATTTTAATTTATTTGAATTAATTCCACTTCAGCATTTAATTTGTTTTGACTCATCTGACTCAGAGGGAAAACTCAAAGAACCATAATGAAAACTTTGTTTTGTGGATAGGATTTTCTCATTGCTCTGCATTTAGAGAACGATCTCTGTTATTTTCATTTTATGTTGGAAGGGCAGTCATCATTCTAGAATTAAATTCTGTTAGGTGCAATTTGTATTTCTCTGTTTTAGCATGTTTCCCCACTGTAATTTCAAGGTCTTCTTTACACCCTGGATTTTGCTACACTGAGTCAGATAAAGCCTATTTATGATGTTTAAAGATGTTTATATTTGAATCTGCTATACTTATCATATAATGTAGGCTCAATAAAGGTTTATTAAATTAAAGTCATTCTAAGTATATATGATATACATGCATTTCATATATATGTCAAATACATTCACATATGAATTCACATAAGCACATTGGGGAATTCAGAGTAAGGTAGCAATCCTACTAAAAGTTCACTAAGATAACATTTTTTTAAATGGAAAATTTTACATTAGTCCTGGAAACTAGTCAGAGAGAATTCTTTTAAGTATATATTCAACCAATTAACAATGGTATCTAAGACTAACTTGACAAATCTGCCTCCACAGACAAACAGGTTTTTCAGAAAGAGGACAAAATTCACTCAAAATCCTAAGATTTCTCCCTAATTTGGAGTGATGGAAATAGGGAGACATTTACAATATTTTTATCTCATCAAAAATGTTATAAAGATTGGATCAAGATGGCTTCTTACTAAGGAATGAATATGGGCTTATATTAGTGAATATCCCCAAATTAAGGTGACTAAAATAAGATGAAACTGTCTCTCTTTCAAATGAAGTCCAGAAGTAAGAAGTCAAGGACTTGGCATGAAAGCTTCATGGTTTCAGTGAAGATCATATTAAGTTCTGTCTGCTTTGTCTTCCTAGATGTGTGCAAGGTCATCTCTTGGCCACTGGAGCCTCAGCACCATTTGCATCATGGACCAATGAAAGGAGGAAACGGGCAAAGACAGGGGGGCTCTTCCATATGCATTGATTCCTTTTAACCAGTCATTCTGAAAGTATATATGACATTTTCTCATACATTGCTTTGGCTAGAATGAAGCCAACTGGCCAGACCTACCATCAACAAAGGTTAGAAAATGACATTGTTTATTTATATGCTATTTTACTCTGCTAAAATTTTGGTTTGGTTATCCAGAAGGCATATTTCTTAATTATTTTTTTGAGACAGATCCATGACACTGGTTTACCTAAATACCTATTCCAGTTGTCTTTTAACAGGAGTTTGTTAACAGAAGCTACAAAAATTAAAAACTAAATTTCTAAGACTCCCTAAAACCATATTTTTGGTTATGATTATGATATGCCAGTTAATTCATTTCCACACAATATTAATTCAGAACTATACAAGGACACAGAAAGAATTGAGACCTCTATTTTGCTGGTGAAACTAATCTGAGATGGTATGATTCTGTACCCAACAGTGGACTCCACAGCTTTCTGATCATGGTGATGCACTGCAGCTTCTGCTGCTGCTGCTGCTGCTGCTGCTAAGTCACTTCAGTCGTGTCCGACTCTGTGAGACCCCATAGACGGCAGCCCACCAGGCTCCCCGTCCCTGGGATTCTCCAGGCAAGAACACTGGAGTGGGTTGCCATTTCCTTTTCCAATGTATGAAAGTGAAAATTGAAAGTGAAGTCGCTCGGTTGTGCCCGACTCAGTGGCTTCATTGGCAGCTAAATTCTTTAAGAGCCTTTCTGACATGCTCTTGTCAGTTTCTGCATTCTTCCAGTCTTTGTCCTAGTTCAAACATTAAAAAAAAAAAAAAATCCCAGTGTGGTTAAAGATCTATAGTAGGTTCTGCTGTCTGTATTTAAAAACTCAAATCAATAACACAAGTTTTGATAAATACATATTGTTTACCTAAATAGAAAATCACCAGGTTATAAAAATTTGAGGACTGTCTGAAAGATATATGATCTAAAACTTCAACTTTGTATTAGCTTAAATTTGTAATAAAAATAGTTTAAATGATCTGCTGCTGCTGCTAAGTCACTTCAGTCGTGTCCGACTCTCTGCAACCCCATAGACAGCAGCCCACCAGGCTTCCCCGTCCCTGGGATTCTCCAGGGAAGACCACTGGAGTGGGTTGCCATTTCCTTCTCCAATGCATGAAAGTGAAAAGTGAAAATGAAGTCATTCAGTCGTGTCTGACTCTGTGCGACCCCATGGACTGCCGCCTACCAGGCTCCTCCGTCCATGGGATTTTCCAGGCAAGAGTACTAGACTGGGGTGCCATTGCCTTTTCTGATGATCTAGTTAAAATATTTTGATTGCTTTAAGGCAAAAAATGCAATTTTAAAAATGTTACTATATCCACAAAGGAAGAATATTCTTTTTCAAAAGGAAATAAATTATTCCAGACAATAACATTGTAATGATGTAAGAAAAACATAAAGTTTATGTTCCATGACTAGAAAGCATAGACTCTTCACACACATTCACACATACACAAATCCAATTTATACTCTCTATAAAAAGATATACTTAAGGGAAAACAAGAAAGTATATGAAAATTATGTAAAATAATATAGTTGGCAAATTGTAAGAAAGAAGCAGGTAGAGTTATGCTTCTGCCTAACGTATAGAAAACTGAAATGAACATTCTTCTTATAATAATAACAAAACAGAAAAAGTACCAAAACATAACTCTATTGAAGCTTTTTGATAACAAGTTGCAGAGAAATAGAACGCAATCTAAGAGGACATAGGCCCCTTTGAAGAGACAGGACATAAGCGGTCATTCAAATGCTGCAGAGCACAGAAGGGAAAGGTAAGAAAACTCAGATATAAATGTTAAAGTCTTAAAGGTGAATATGGACTATTTAGGAGAGAACATATTCATATTCTTCCCAAGTAGAACATACTCTACTTGGGAAGAGGCAAAAGGGAATTTATACTAAAAGCAACTAGTAGGAAGGAAATAATTAAAATGGAAAATAGAAAACAACTAAAATTTAAAACAGGAAAACAATAGACAAAACTAGTGAAACCAAAAGTAGATTCCTTGAAAAGAATAATAGCATTAATGAACTTCTAGCCTACTGAACATGAAAAAAGGAGAAAAGACACAAATCACAAACATTAGAAAATGAAAGAGGTAACGAAAAACTAGAGCCACTGGAGAAATTACAAGAAAATAATGAGATGTTGCAAATAATTCTCTGCCCACAGATTTGAAAACTTTGATAAAAGGATCAAATTATTTGAAAGATACCAACTTCCAAAAGCTCACTGAAGAAGAACAGATAATGTGAATAGTTTATTCCTATTTTAAAAGTTGAACTTATAGTTTAAATCATTGTAACACAACTACAGAATCATGTGGCTTCTCTGGGAAATTCTGCTAAACACTTGAGGAAGAAATAATGCCAATCACTATAATCTCTTCTGTGCTATAGAATAGAGGTGACTATATCTTAACTAATTTTAGAAAAGAAAGATTACCTGGTTCTGAAATCAGAGTAGAAATCAATAGATTAATATTAATCATAATCATAAATGCAAAAAAAAGTTTTATATATATCACTAAATGGGGTATCCAAGAAATGCAAAAGTGATTCAGCAAGTTGATCAGATAGACTGAAAAAGAGATGCAATTGATAAAATTTAGCATCACTTTATGACACAATTTCAGGAAACTTGGAATAAAAGAGTATTTCTTCATCTGATAAATGACATCTATAAAAGACCTGCTGCTACTGCTGCTACTAAGTCGTTTCAGTCGTGTCCGACTCTGTGGACCCCATAGACGGCCTCCTACCAGGCTCCTCTGTCCCTGGGATTCTCCAGGCAAGAACACTGGAGTGGGTTGCCACCAGCTAACAAAATACTTAGTGATTAATGACTGAAAGTATTCCTTTTAAGAAGGAAGCAAGGCAAAGATATTCACTCCTACTTGATATCATTCTGGAGCACATATTGGTTTAGGGCTCACCTTAATTTTAATCAATTCATTTTCACTTAACTTTTAAAGGCCCTAAGTCCAAATGCAGTCACATTGTGAGGTTAGGTCTTCAATATGTGAGTTTATTCAAGGGGACACAATTTAGTCCATAACACTATTAAACACTTATGTAATAAAAGAATAAAGGTTTTAAATCAATGACCAAAGTTTCATGTTAGAAAACTAGTAAAACAAAATAAAACCCAAAGAAAAATGCAAAATAATGAAGTGTAGAAATTAATGACATAGGAAAGGAAATAATAAAGTAAAAAAAATAGGTTTTTAAAAAATATTTCAATAAAATTAATGACTGTCTTACTCAACTCACCAAGTAAATACAAACAAAAAGGACATAAAATTGCTTATATCAGGAATTGTCAGTGTCAGGATAAAATGGATAAATTTAAGGCAAGAGACAAAGCACTAAAGCTCATTTAATCATACATACATACATGCATACATATACACATACAACCTGAATAGTCTTACTAAACACATAGAATTCCTAGATCAAAACCTTCTCACAAAAAAAATTTTAGGTCCAAATGGCTTCAACAAATGAATTTCCTCAAACATTTAAGGAAGGAATTATTGAAATTCTATAGAAAATATTCCACAAAATATGAGTAGGGAATACTTTTAAGTCATTTCAGGAGGCTAGCATTACCCTGATAGCAAAACCAGAAAAAGACACTGGAAAAACGTCCATACCAGTGTCACCCATGAATATAGATGCAAGTATCTAGCCAAATATTTCCAAATGGAATATAGCTATGTGTAAAAAGTATAATATGTTATGAACAAGAGGGCTTTATCCCCAGAAAGCAAGTATGGGTTTGTCATTCAAGATCAATCACTGTAATTCATTATGTCACGAGACGAGAAAAAAAAAACCTATGTGATTTTCAGAATATATTCATAAAATATTTAACAGAAGTCAACAGCTTTCTGTGATATTCACTCACAGTAGTTTAGGAACAGAAGGCTATCTCTCTAACATGATAAAATGCACCTGCATCATATTGAATATTGACATCTGAAGGCTCGTTGCCCAAGCTTGTGAGCAGAGCATAAATATTCGTTTTTACCACTTTTATTTCTGAATGTACTGAAAAGCCTAGTTAGAATAAAATGCCAAGAAGAGAAATAGACATTAAATAAAACTAACTTTATTCACAAAATTTCTGTTTTAAAAAAGTCTACATAAAAATACTGGAAGAAATAACTGTTCAGCAATGTCACATGATAAAGGCCAATATACAAGAATCAATTTTAGTAATTGCTAGCAATAAAAATTGGAAATTGATATAAAAATGACCAACATATAAAAAATCTTGATAAAATGTACTACTGCAAAATTAAAAAAAGAAACACTTCTTCTTTAAAAGACACTGTTAACAAAATGAAAAACTAAGCCAAAAACTGGGAGAAAATAATTACAAAACATTTTATTTCAAATACATAAAAAACCAAACAATTCAATACTAGGATTAATGATGATTAAAAATGGAGAATAATTTGAAGAGATAATTCATCAAGAAAGAGATATGGTTGTTACATAAATTTATTAAAGATGCTCAACAGCATTAGTCATTAGGAAAATATGAATTAAAAACACAAGTGAGATACTACTGTACTCTTATTAGAATGTCTAAAATTAACAAAAACATCTCACATTATCAAGTAAATAACTAAGGTGGCTTGAAATCTCATATATGCGGAATAGAAGGAATAAAAGTATAGAATTCTAGATCTATTTAAGAAAAGAGCTTTCTTATAAAGAAAAGAATTTCTTGTAAAGTTAGAGGGGAAATTATGTAACAAGACATATGGTTACATAAAGACTTGTATACAAATATTTATTGCACTGTCAAGAATGATAGCCAAAATCTGGAAATAATGCAGTGTCCATAACTTGTGAATGATTAAACAGAATACAAAATATCATTAAAATGGAATATCTCTCAGCAATTAAAAAGGTATGATGTTTTGACATATGCAACAACATCAGTGAATCTCAAAATTTTTTGCTAAATGAAGACAGGCACCAAAGACTTTATGATTCTGTATTAAAGTTCATAAAATAATCATAGCAAGAAAAAGCAAATCACTATTTTCTAGGGGCCATGGGTTTGAGGGAGGGAGAGGATTGACTGCTAAGAGAAAAAAGGAGGCTTGTGATGAAGGAAATTTTCTAAATCTTTATTGTAATGGCAGTCATGAAACTATGCACATTAGTCAAAACTCATTGACCCATGTACCTAAAATGGGTTAATTTGATTTTGTATAAAATATACCTCAGTGAATTGATTAAAATATAAATATTTAAAAATGCATAAAACAGAAATAATATTCATGTTAGATATATTATGGAGGAAATTTTGCCTATCTTCTTGGGTTTGTGTTTTTATAAACATTAAATAAGATTATGTGCATAAAACTCTTAGAACATTGTCTGGAAGTAGTGAGTACTCAATACTGGCAATGAATGCTATTAATGTTAAAACTCAGAAAAAAGTGCAAAACCTCTTTCATGATATACTTCAAAGAACTGAGAAAAACATTGCAAGATTCAAGTAGTTCAAGTGTTATCACTTGTATGCATATTTTCCTTTAAGACTATATTCATGCAGCAGTAGGTAATGTTCACATATTAGTGTCATCTTAAGGAGGAGTCTCAGCTTGGAAATCTGTCCTCTTTATATGACAGAGGATTTCTGAACTGAAGCTTGCTAAGCCAAATACTTGCATACTGTGGGAGATTTGAGAACCTGAAAAAGGTCTGCTTTTATTGTAGATTTTTCAAGATGAAATAATTTTGTATCAGTGGCCTGAACGGTGCAAAACTCCTAAAAAGACTCTGGTTTAGTTGCTAAGTAATAAGACTCTTTGCGACCCCATGGACTGTAGCCCATCAGTGTCCTCTGTCTGTGGGATTTTGCGGACAAGAACACTGGAGTGGCTTGCCATTTCCTTCTCTAGGGGATCTTCCTGACCCAGGGATTGAACCCGCGTCTCCTGTTTGGCCAACAAATTCTTTACCACTAAGCCACCTGGGAAGCCTGTTTACAAGTAGAAAAAAAAATTTGCACACACTAGGATGCCTCTGTTTCAGAGTATTTGTGCAACTCTTTCCTGTACCTGGAATACTTTCCTCCAGAACATTGGAGGATGGGTCATTCATGTACCTTCTTCAAATTTTTACTTAAAAACTACCTCCATGAGGCACATGGCCATCATATGTAAAACTGTGACTCCCACTGTAGCCAGGTACCCCCATTCTGTTTTGTTCCATCCGCACTTAACACCACCTAACATACTGTGTAATTTAACTATTTATCACTGATGTATTTATGACCTTTTTTTTTTTTTTTGCTAGAATTAAACCTCCATCAAAGCAGAGAATTTGTCAATTATTTTTCTCCATCGTGTATTACCAGTTCTTGGCACATTGTACATATTAGGCAAAAATCTGATGAAAGGGAAAAGAGAATGAAGGGAAAGTCTGGTAAATATTAAACATTGCAGAACAAAAAAGAAGAAAATAAATTTGCACTTTAAGAAAGGAAGGTACATGTATCTAGTCAGACATCATCATATGCCCAAGAAAGGATAATATTTTCTGTTATGCTTCCTATACATCCAGGTACATCCCTGACCTTAATAGCTCCATTTGTTCCCCCCTTTTCTCTTTTTAAATGGTTAGTTTAATTTACTCAGGTTATAGAAGGAAATGTAATGACTATTCTTCAAAGTTGAGTGAACATAAAAGTATTAAAGCTGCTGCTGCTGCTGCTAAGTCGCTTCAGTCGTGTCCGACTCTGTGTGACCCCATAGACAGCAGCCCACCAGGCTCCCCGTCCCTGGGATTCTCCAGGCAAGAACACTGGAGTGGGTTGCCATTTCCTTCTCCAATGCATGAAAGTGAAAAGTGAAAGTGAAGTCGCTCAGTCATGTCCGAGTCTTAGCGACCTCATGGACTGCAGCCCACCAGGTTCCTCCATCCATGGGATTTTCCAAGCAAGAGTACTGGAGTGGGGTACCATTGCCTTCTCTGATTAAAGCTGCTAGGAGAAAAGAAAGGTATAATTTGAATTGGCAGTAATTAAAATGGAATGCTCTTTGTCTAGAGAAGGGCATTTTGAATCAGATGATCAGTAAACAACATTTTCCTTGTCATTCCAGTGTTGCTCTTTATATAAGTATACACATTACACTGACGTACAAAGAGTTTAGACCAATTTGAGTTATTGCAATCAGTATTTCAAGATTCAGATAAGAGTCAGTAGCTTTTGGTACCCATCTAATGCCCCTGCAGTACCGATCACCTAATTTTACAGAATTTAATGCCATCTTAGGCCAGTGTTTTGCTTGCAAAGTACAGTTTAGGATCATGCAAGAGCAAAGGGCCAGGATTGTTGTTTGAATTTTATTGAGGCATATAACAGACAGGAACTTCCATGGAGATATTATTTGTAAGATTCATTTTGTTGTCTTTTTTCCAAGGAGATTCTGGGAGAAATTGCTTTGAGTGTTTGACCCAGTGTTTATCAAAAGCTTTTTGAAAGAAGAAACTATGGATGAATAAGATAATTAAGCACAGACTGATGGGGAAAATGAGTTTCCAAATCCTTTCAGTCACTTTATTTTGTTTCTTTAGTTTCTGGGAATAAATGAATACATATGTTTGTAAGTATGCATCTAATAACTGATAATGTTTAATGCTGAGATATATTTAATACTGATAATGATCTTCTGATGACTACATACTTTATTTCTTAAGTATAATACCAAAAAATTATCTACAATTTAACTTTTTGGCCAACTAGATTAATTTTTAAACATTTCAAGTGTGATTTTTAAAAAATATATTAAAAATTCAAAGTAGGCCGATAGATAAATATAGATCAAGCCATAGGCCCATTTACAGTTTCTAATTCATAGTTATTATTTCCTAGGTAAGTGTGCCTGTTTTCATTAAATATCCAAAAATACTTGTAATTTTGTAAGTCTATATTTGTAATTCTCACATTTATGGAGATTTTACTAATTATGGTTATTAATTCAAATGAACCTCCTAAAAGACATTTCAATCAAAATGGCCCTAACAGACATTGATTTTCTCCTCTGAACATGTATGTTTTTTCTAAAGCTCTTTATATAAAATTCAAATATTTTATCAATGCAAAGATGCAGTTAATGAATATTTTTGCTATTTGATCAGCTATAGTGTGCTTTGCTTCCAGAAAATGATTGAACTATTTTTGTCTAAAGATTCAATGTTGCATCTAGTTTAAGCACATGTATATTGTCACTTGTTGACTCCTTTAGCCAAAATAAATTGCATCAATAAAGTTAGAAATCTAATGGCAGATTCTTTAAAGCATCTGGATAGTTCTATTTGCCAATCTGGTCAGTGATTTTGAACATTAGAACTGTCAACATCCCTGTTTCCATGGCCACACTTTATATAATTTGTCATACATGTTTCCAAGAAAGTTTAATTGGGGATATGGATGCCCAGTAATAATGTCTTGTATTTAATATTTGCTTTTTTTTTAAAGTAAAAGCTCTTAGCACAATTTCTTGCTATTAAGGAATTCATAATTGAATCAGATCAAAGCCTGAGGCACATGCAGTAAACACCAAGACACACAATGACGATTGTGTTTTATCCTATGTTTGGGTTAATACCAAGATGTTAGTAATAAAAAATAATAATTTTCTAACCTAGAATATTATTTTTTCCCCAGATATCTGTTTGAGTTTTTTAAACTTTTGTTTCATAGGCATTGTTTTTGTTTTAAATTTACTGGTTGCCACTTCTTTTTATCATCATTGCCTTGGTTATGAAAGTAGATTTGGGTAGATTTATCTAGACTAATAGAATTAGAACTAGCTTCCAAAAATGTCTGCTCCCAGCTCCTCTTTGGGAGGCTCTGCAAAATCAGCAAATAGTTCTGACCCAGGCTCTTTTTGTTTTTTCCACTTCACTGTTATTAATGTAATTTTTAAAGGTTGCTTTCAATTTACAGTTATTACAAAATACTGGCTATATTCCCGTGTTGTACAATATATCCTTGAGCCTGTCTTAAACCCAGTAGTTTCTACTCCCCCCACCATATCACTCCTCTTCCCACCCCCCACACTGGTGACAACTGGTTTGTTCTCTGTCTCTGTGATTCTGCTTCTTTCTTGTTATATTTACCAGTTTGTTGCATTTTTTAGATTCCACCAATGATATCACACAGTATTTTTCTTCCTCTGTTTGATTTATTTCGCTTGGATTAATGCCCTCCAAGTCCATCCCTATTGCTGAAAATCACAAAATTCAATGATATTTTATGGCTGACTAGTATTCCATTGGAGAAAGCAATGGCACCCCACTCCAGTACTCTTGCCTGGAAAATCCCAGGGACAGAGGAGCCTGGTAGGCTGCAGTCCATGGGGTTGCTAAAAGTCGGGCACTACTGAGCGACTTCACTTTCACTTTTCACTTTCATGCATTAGAGAAGGCAATGGCAACCCGCTCCAGTGTTCTTGCCTGGAGAATCCCAGGGACAGAGGAGCCTGGTGGGCTGCCGTCTATGGGGTCGCACAGAGTCGCACACGACTGAAGCGACTTAGCAGCAGCAGCAGCAGTATTCCATTATCTTGGAGAAGGAAATAGGAACTCACTCCAGTCTTCTTGCCTGGGAAATCCCAGGACAGAGGAGTCTGGCAGTCTACAGTCCATGGGTTTGCAAACTGTCAGACACAACTTAGCGACTAAACAGCAACAGTATTCCCTTATGTACAGTTCTTCAGGCTAAGTTTATCATGCTTTCTTACACGGAATTATATCTCATAAACCCAGGTTAAGCTAATCAAATACTGTCCTGCTGTGTCTCTATAAACACATTATATTGCCTCTTTGTACCTTTGCCAGGAAAAAAAAACATCTACTAACTTCTCTCCTCAAGAGTATTTCAGGAGTTAATAAGTGTGCAGAATTTTTAAAGAAACGGATAGTGTTTAGAGCTCTGTGGAGAAAACACTTGTATATGAATGTAATACATCATTGTTACAGGATCTCCTTGCAGCCTAATGAAATGAACCCAATGCACTCTAGGAACACAGTTTTTACTTGGGTTCCATCCAACTCACCAGACACAATTAGCACATAAAACTTTTGTCATAACCATAAACTAAAACAACCTGGAACTCTGTAGAAGTAAGTCATTCTGTACTCTGTCCAGTTAGATATTGGAAGGACTATAAGGTCTTCATTATAATATGATTCTATGAGAATGATTAAGTACACGTTTCCAGGGTGTTATTTAGGGCTCCTAAAAGGAAGCAGCATTTAACATTCTAAAATATGCCTTTTGGTCATATAGATTATTTCAGACTGATTATTTTTAAGAAACAGTAGACATAGGAAATGTTCTGAAAGTGGAATAGAAGTTACCCTTTTGCAAGAGACATTTACAGGGGAGGTCTTCATGTATAAGGATGTCTCCCTCTCTGTCCCAGGAAGAGCAGGATGACTAAATCTCTAGAAACTCATCAGTGGAGAAGGCAGTGGACATAAGTCTACTTAACAAACTTACATGTGTTCACTGTGCTGGTTCTCCCCCTCAAAATCTTTTGTCTTTACCTGGAGATAGTATTTAAGATAGTGACATGGGCCATTTGGGGAGTTACCCAGTCTTCTTGGGTTTCTTTCATGTATGCAGAAGGTATATATGTCATTAAACTTATGTTTTCCTCCTGTTAATTTCTTTTATGACAGAGGGATCTCAGCCAAGAACTTAGAAGGATAGAGGGGAAATTATTTTTCCTCCCCCACACTCCAAACACAAAGGATTCTGTTTGTGTTTCTGCCTGGTTTTGGCAATTTTTTTTTCTCTAAGACAAATTCAAATTGGATTTTTTGAAGTGTTTAACAAACATTTTACCAACGACTGGATCCAAGTTTCAAAAATTTTCTCTTTCCTTTCTAAAAATGTTACCCCTTCTACAATCTTATTTCTTTCCTTACTTTTAATTTCAAACCTGTGAAAGAGTAGTCCTCACCTGTCAATTTGATTTCCTTTCCACCCACTTTCAATTTAAAAAGAGAAATACTCTTGTTTTACCCTCTCCAATATACTGATTCAGTTTTATGGAAGGTTACCAATAATGATATGGATAAGTCTAGAAGTTTCTTTCTTAAAAAATATTATTGGAGTATAGTTGATTTATAGTGCCATGTTAGTTTCTGCTGCACAGCAAAGTGAACCATTATATATATTATATATATATATAATATATACATAAATCTACTCTTTTTTAGATTATTATCCCATATATACTATTGAATAAAGTTCCCTGTGCTATACAGTAGGTCCTTACTACTACTACTACTACTAAGTCCCTTCAGTCGTGTCCAACTCTGTGCGACCCCAGGGACTGCAGCCTACCAGGCTTCTCCATCCATGGGATTCTCCAGGCAAGAACACTGGAGTGGGTTGCCATTTCCTTCTCCAACAGTAGGTCCTTACTAGTTATCTATTTTATATATGTGTGCGTGCGTGCTAAGTTGCTTCAGTCTTGTCCAGCTGTTTGCGACCCTATGGCATGTAGCCCGCCAGGCTCTTCTGTCCATGGGATTCTCCAGGCAAGAATACTGAAGTGGATTACCTTGCCTTTCTCCAGGAGATCTTTCCAACCCAGGGATCAAACCTGAGTCTCTTGTGTCTCCTGCATTGGCAGGCAGGTTCTTTACCACTAGTGCCATCAGGAAGGCCAATTTATATAGTGTGTATATGTTTCTTATTTGTTTAATGTCCTTACTCTTCTTCCTATGTCTTGGTTGCATTTTATGCAGTGAATTAATGTATGCTCATTGATAACTTTCCCTTTATGTTCTATTATACTCTATTCATTTCCACTTTGTTCTCATGATTTCTCTCTACCTTTCTTATTTTTTTTTAAATATTACCATTTTGAGAAATACCTTTTGAGAAAGCCTAAAATTCTACCTTGTCCAAATTAGATCTCAAATTACATAGAGACCATGTCTTTACATCCATAAGGATTTGCCTTAAGCATTCTTATGTCAGTTTCCTTCCTTGTACTTTACTATATCTTTCAATTTCATGAAGTCTCGCTGAAGACATGGTATATTGTAGGCATTCAGTAGATGTTGAACAGGTCAACATTTGTCTGATTCCTAAGCATTTGTTATTTCCATTTTTCTGTGTTACTTGTCTGTTTGGTATCTGAAGCTCTGTACTAGCATTATGATATAGCTGAGGACTGCATCCTAAACCTCTTTTAAATATTTTTCTTTTCTTCTATTAAGTAAGAGTCTGGCTCATGGGTGAGATAGCTGGCCTGGCTCAGGAGTGAAATAGCTGGTGAGATTCTTGTGCACCAAATGGGTCCGTTGTGTCAAGCCACCTCTGCAACTGCTCCTGGCTCTCTACTGTCCTCTGGTGGCTGTATGCTGTATCCCCCTTCCTGGAGTGGTATAAATAAGAAAATAGTCTGGACGAAGACCTAAAATGTTCTGTTCCCACAGCCTGGATTACTGTGGGCTGACCTAAGTAGTATGGTGAACTGATGTGGCCTGTCATGGAAAAATTAGATCCAGATCATTATGAGCTTGGAGACCCATTAATGTCCCTTTCATTGCCATTCAAGGCAAGCTGCCTACAAGCAACTCCCCCCACCCCATCATCCCACGGTCTTTCATAGATATGCAGTTATGTGTTTCAAGATTTCAATCATTCTAATCCAAAATATGCCTTGTGAGCAAAATGTCTTTCAATAGTTTAGAACATTTATAGTCCCCGTTAAAAGTAGAAGGCTCTCTACACTTGGATGTTCTGGGAAACCACTTAACTTCTCACAGCTGCAAATTCCTTATGTAAAAATTTAGCCCTTCCTGTAAGTGGTTGAAAATAACTGATGGAAATAATCCCAAAATATTTTGTAAAAATCAATAGGAGCATTAAGCAATATTTCAAATGTGAGTGTAGAGATTGTCTGTGTGTGTGTTTAAACAAAATCTATTTTGGACAACAGCAAACTACAATGGGGAAAAATTGGTTTTGAAACATGAAAGCCAGTCATCATAGGGAGCAGATTCTACATATATGTCATATGGAATATGTATGTGGCAAATGTACCCTGGAAATCCTTAAGCTCTCTGGAAGGAAATACAAATCTTGAGTCTTTAGTTGTTCTTTAAGGCAACTGCGATTCTTTTCAGATTGATGATAAGGTGTATGATCTGCATGATTGAGTTCCTGAATTGTAAGAAAAACTTGCTACTTTAGGAAGGTGCTGAAGTCAGAAACTGTCTTAATCCTGTCACGTGAACTACTATATCGAGCAGTCTTAGTATGCAGACTTTGACAGGAAGATAAAAGCTTAGGCCTTGGGTGATGGGAAGGTATCTCTTTGTGAAAACAATCTGGGGGGCAAAATATTTTTCTGTAAATCAGCGTGCTAAGGAAATAGATGTAGGTTCAATCCCTGGGTCGGGAAGATCCCCTGGAGGAGTAAATGGCAACCCACTCCAGTATTCTTACCTGGAAAATCTCATTAACAGAGGATAGTTGATTCATAATGTTGTGTTAGTTTCTGGTATACAGCAAAATGATTCAGTTATACAAATATATGTATATATTTGTATATTAGTGTGTGTGTGTGTGTGTGTGTGTGTATATATATACATATATTAATTTGCATTTGCTAATCCCAAACTCTCGGTCCATCCCTTCCCTCCCACCCCTACCGCGGCAACCACAAGTGTGTTCTCTAGGTCTGTGAGTCTGTTTCATAGATAAGTTTACTTGTGTCATACTTTCGATTCCATACAGAAGTGACATCATATGGTATTTGTCTTTCTCTTTCTGACTTCACTTAGTATGATAAGCTCTAGATCCACCCATACTGCTGCAAATGGTATTTTTTCATTCCTTTTTATGGCTGAGTAGTATTACATTGCTTATGTATACCACATCTTCTGTATCCATTCATCTGTAAATGGATATTTATATTGTTTCCCTGTCTTTGTTATTGAAAATAGTGCTACTATGAACTTAGAAGTGTATATATCTTTTTGAATTATAGTTTTGTTTGGATACACGCCCAGGAGTGAGATTGCAGGATCATATGGCAATTCTGTTTTTAGGTTTTTGAGGAAACTTCATACTGTTTTCTGAAGTGGCTGCACTAATTAACACTGAATCATCTATTTTAAAAGGAGAGAGAGCATCAAAACAGTTATTACTACTGTATGGAAGAATCAATGAAATAACAATCTTTAAATGTCAGTTACTTTGTCATACAAACCTACTTACTAAACATCTTTAATTCTTCATTTCTTTCTTGATAGATTTTATAGTCTTTGTTATTCTGTTTTCGGACATTAAGATTTAAAATCTCACTTCTGTCTTTTTCACTTTGACCTCTCAACAAGCTGTTTCTCTGTTCTCATTCACATACTTGATTGTATTTTAGAATGTAAAATAAAATAGCTTTTACAATGACAAGGCCTTTATAAAGTACAATTTGATAGTAGAAAGACAAGAGAATATATTTTTTAAAAAAACTGAGATTCTGGATTAAGTTCCAAGGAGCTGTGGGGGCCTGAAAATGTGGGATTGCTATTTTTTAAAGTGGTTCAATGCTATGAATGCCCTTGGAAATTTCATATATTAAATGATGTAACTGTAAAAATGAATGTTTTATGGAAGAATATTATTTTGGTTTGCTGACCTTTTGAAGAAGTGGGAACAGGATTATGTGTCATTCATCTTACATGATTTATATACACTTCCTCCAGCTCCTTGTATTATAAAAGTTATTGAGGCAAAAGTGACCCTTGAAATTTTCAAATTTCCTGATAAGTTTATAAAATGATTTGTTTTGTTTGTGAAATATATCTAAATATTTACAATATGCTTCTCTAAGAGTTAAGAATACCTGTTATATTCAGTTATGATTTGCCCTTATTTCTTTTTTTTTGCTGTTATTTCTATATTCAAGAGTATAAGACATCTTTATTCTCCATTATTTAAGTATAAAACTCATCTCCAGTTGGCAGTTTTGGAAAAACTTGAAGTCTCAATATTTCCAAACTAGAGTTAATTTCAACAAACTGTACGTATCTCACATGTATAATAGGGTGAAGATGGACACCAGTAGAAACTGAATCTTCTTTAAAGCACAGACTGAATAGAGAAGTTTGAGGCTTAGTGTCACAATTCAGTGAGTTTAAATACTGCAAAATAAAGTGATCCTGCAATTAAACAAGAAATGGAAAGGCATCCAAGCATTCTTTTAATCCTTGAACTTCTCACTGAATATACTAACATTAATATAAATCTGAGCACTGCACATATATAGGTATAGAATAGACTTTAGCAGAGAAAAAATTAAGGCAGTTAGTTTTCATTTCCACATAAATGGGAGATCTGAAAGGCTTGAGTCTACCAGCATTACTTTGTAATTTATTTTCTCAGCACTTCTCCCCCCCCCCTCTTTTGGTCTTATTAATAATTGTACTTCATTGGTTTTGCTGATGCTGTTATCTATTATTGGGCTTCCATAATAGCTCAGTTGGTAAAGAATCTGCCTGTAATGCAGGAGACCCCAGTTCGATTCCTGGGTCAGGAAGATCCACCAGAGAAGGGATAGGCTACCCACTCCAGTATTCTTGGGCTTCCCTGGTGGCTCATTTGTAAGAGAATCTGCCTGCAATGCGGGAGACCTGGGTTCCACCCCTGGGTTGGAAAGATCCCCTGGAAAAGGGAAAGGGTACCCACTCCAGTATTGTGGCCTGGAGAATTCCATGGACTGTATAGCGTCTATTATACAGCGTCTATTATTAGCTTCTTAGATATGCGTATTGCAGATCTCTGCAACTAAAGCAAATGTCAAAAAAAAAAAAAACAAGAACCGAGAGGGAGAGAAAGATTACTATTTGGCAGCTTTATAGTAGAGAATGTAGATGCATAGCATGTGTGTGTGTGTGTGTGTGTGTGTGTGTCTGTGTGTCTGTGGAATTCTCCAGGCAAGAATACTGGAATAGGTAGCTATTCCCTTTTCCAGGGGATCTTTTCGACCCAGGGACTGAACCTTGGTCTCCCACATTGCAGGCAGATTCTTTACTGTCTGAGCCACCAAGGAAGCCCTGTGAGTGAAGATGGTCAAATGTGCCTGAGGGTAATCCAATGTGACTGTTACAGAAATAGGAAAACTGAGCCAAATCAGGATTCCATGGGGGTGTGTTAACTAGTAAATGAGAACATGGAAATGAGAAAACAGGGAAACAAGAAAGATATAGCTTATTTCTGGATAGCTACAAAACAAAATAAAGATTAAAAAACATCAGTATGGTGGGTTAAATTGTTATTTAACAATTAGGACTAATACCTTAATGTAACACTACATTTCCAGATTATACAGGTCAAAAACTTCTTAGTAAATATATAGACTTAAAAAATGAATAAAAACCAGGCATTTCCAAGGGAGGATTCCATGTATTAAAGAAAATGTTGGTACTACAGAACTTTAATGCCTTGTGTATGAGATCTGATTACCTGCTTATTGATGGGAACAAGCAATCCTTGTCAATAAGTAGATACTGATAATATACATGGCCAATAAATATGCACTATAAATTATATATGGATGGGGACAAATAACTGTGTCAACAATTTTATATATATGTGTGTGTATCAAAATTATATATATATATATATATTCCACTCAGTCTATACAGGCAGCTATTCAATGACTGGATTTAGATTAAATGCGTAAATATTAACTCAAATAATAAAACTGGTAAACTAATCAGCTCTAAATTTTAATTGTTATTTGTATCAGGTGTTGGAGCCTAACATATGCAGAGAATTTTTTCCTAGGTAATATTTTTGCTTTATCTTTATTCCTTTATCCATTTCTCTCATGACTGACTAAAAAGGCATCCTCTTGTGAGTGAGTAGTTGGAGCGAGGCAGTGGACGGAGGCTGGAATGAACATCAGGAAGCTGGATTCATAGTCCTGGCACCATCAGGGATCAGTGAAGTCAATGACTGGTGACTAAAGTTTGTGTCACATTAGATATCTTCTGTTTAAAAAATTGTAAACCAGGAGTCTGATATATAGAGTTATCAAAACAAAATTATTAATTAGCTATAAAGCTAATTATATAAACTTAATAAACTATTAAGGAAGTTAGGTTATAATTTCAGAAGTCTACCCAGAATACAGTAGTGTGTTTTGGTATCATGTCCAATTTTAGTTGCTTTGTAGGAATTTATTTAACTCTGTGAACTTTCAGGGGAAAGAAATGTTGCTCAATAGGGACCATATATTGCAGATGTCATCTATTCAGTTTGCTGTTTAATAAGTTGACTGCTTGTAAGTCACCTGAGTTTGCATATTTGCCTTTATCATACAGTGTCCTAGAATTCTAGCATATTAGATCAACTGAAAGATGTATACAGTAAATTTTTATGTTACATAATTATCTAAAAGAATTCCCCACATCTTTGTGTTTGAAATTAGCTATGAAACTTAAAATTGTCTTTACACAAAATAAATGAAATAATGATTTTCATAACACTGGCTTAAAAATGGGCAGCTTTCAGAGAAAGGTAAGGTTTAACTAATACCTTTAAAAGATCTGACTGCAGGAGACTGTTCAGGTCATTTATCCCACCCTCCTCCCTGGCAGAGATAAAAATCACAATCTAGAAACATTGACCTGAAGGAGGAAAAAAGTCTCATTTTTCAGCCTCAATTTTTCATTTGTAAAATGAGTATCAAAACAGCCCCTTCCTTAGAAGGTCACTGGGCTTACAACACAACTTGGGCACTTGAGAATCTTATGTCATGAGCACCCTAATACAGAATTTTCACAGACTGCTTTTCAGCTGTTTTGATTTCACCTATCAGGTTGTTTTTAATCTTCCTAACCCTCCCCCAACACACATACCTAAATGTAAAATTCCCTCACCTCTTCCAGAAAATTTGACAAGCCCTGACACCTTCTCTGCCTCAGAATTGGAAGAATCCATTTGACTTGGATGTGAACTGTTGATTTGAGAATTGAAAATCTGCCTACATATCATAGAATAGTGCTTGGATCTGAACTGTAATTAAACATAATTTCTTTGAGGAAATTGTGCCAAACATCAAAAACTCCAACTTTATTTATTGTCAACTCCCTGCACTCTCGTCTCAGAAGGCATTAACGTTATTCTCCTCAACCCTCATTTCTGCTGTTGACATTTCTTGTTTAAATTGTAAGCCTACCAGGTCACCTTCAGAACTGTTCACCAACTGTTCACATTTTTCCCAAAGAAATTTATCCCATGGTGACCGCAAAATGCCGCTATCCTCAAAGCCAGATTCTTTAAACAAAACAAAGCAAACTTTGTGATTTTCTTCTCTCACTGTGTCAGATGAAATTGGTCTCCAGACACCAAACTGTGTCTCCTCTTCTTTTCATCCTCTTTTTACTACATTGCACATGTCACTAAATTCACTCCCGTGAAAGAAGCACAAGAGTCATGAATTTCCCAAGAGAATTTTCAAGCAGCCACAGAAACTTTAAGCAAAAGGGTATTTTCCTGATTCATCACCTGGTTTTGAATCATGAATCAAATGTATGCCCTGAGTGAATATGCCCTGCAACCCAACCAAACACAAAAGACTGTGATACGGGTGAGTTGGAGGGAAGGAGAGTTAGTGCTCTGTTATGGTCTTTGACTCAAGAACAGGTGGTAAGTACAACCTGCTGAATGTTTCTGATCACTCCTCCTCTTCCTGCTTTTCTTTTCCTCCCCACCAGATAGAGAGTAGATGAAAAGAGTTTTCCCAGTGAATGACGTGTATAAATGTGGAGCCTACAAGACCCTTCCCTCTTTTATGGATTCTGTATTCTTTATATCTAATTTCAGTCCCAGCCTCTGCTGAACCAGATGATTCTCACAGAGAGTGTTTAATACCTGTACATTTCATACTTGACATGCTGCATGTGTTGGGCTAAGGCAGGGCATCTATGCTAAGGCATGTATCTAGCATGATACACTTCCTTGAGTACTTTTAAAATTACTTGAGTAATTTTACTCTAAGACTTGAGGAGAAATAAGCCATTACTTTCAAGTAATAAGAAAATATGGCTGATAATAAAGAAAACTAAAATCCTGGTGGTTTTTTAAGACAAAACATCTGATATTTTATGTTCATAGAGATCTGATGAGTTAATACAAGGTATTGTCAAAAGTTAGGACTTTGATATCAGACATATCTTCCTCTGCTACTTAATAGTTATTTTGGGAAAGTCACTAAGTCTCTTTAAGCTTCTTTTTTTTTTTTTTCACTCCTATGTGCAAGATGCAAAAAAAAAAAAAAAAAAATTCTCACGTCCTAAAAGTTTTATTAGGATTAAATGAAATATGGTCTTGCCTATAATAAACATATGATAAAATATAATTAATGCTATCATTTTTCCAGAGACTTCTGTTCTTATGTTAAAACTCCTCTTTGACCTTTAGATAGCTTTTTTTAGGTAAATAAGTTAAACTTTTCATTGGTTGACTTATTGAAAAATATAGCATTTAGGTCTAAGATTAAAAGAAACAGTGAGAATGTTAAACTGATCATCATTTGCTGCTGCTGCTGCTGCTGCTAAGTCGCATCAGTCGTGTCTGACTCTGCGACCCCATAGACAGCAGCCCACCAGGCTCCTCTGTCCCTGGGATTCTCCAGGCAAGAACACTGGAGTGGGTTGCCATTTCCTTCTCCAGTGCACGAAAGTGAAAAGTGAAAGTAAAGTCGCTCAGTCGTGTCTGACTCCTCGTGACCCCATGGACTGTAGCCCACTTGGCTCCTCCTTCCATGGGATTTCCCAGGCAAGAGTACTGGAGAGGGGTGTCATTGCCTTTTCCTAAAGTATCAGTTCAGTGCAATTCAGTTCAGTCACTCAGTTGTGTCCGACTCTTTGCGACCCCATGAATTGCAGCACGCCAGGCCTCCCTGTCCATCACCAACTCCCGGAGTTCACTCAGACTCATGTGCATCGAATCTGCGATGCCATACAGCCATCTCATCCTCTATCATCCCCTTCTCCTCCTGCCCCTAATCCATCCCAGCATCAGGGTCTTTTCCAATGAGTCGGCTCTTTGCATCAGGTGGCCAAAGTATTGGAGTTTCAGCCTCAGCATCAGTCCTTCCAATGAACACCCAGGACTGGTCTCCTTTAGGATGGACTGGTTGTATCTCCTTGCAGTCCAAGGGACTCCCAAGAGTCTTCTCCAACACCACAGTTCAAAAGCATCAATTCTTCACTGCTCAGCTTTCTTCACAGTCCAACTCTCACATCCATACATGACCACTGGAAAAACCATAGCCTTCACTAGACGGACCTTTGTTGGCAAAATAATGTCTCTGCTTTTGAATATGCTATCTAGATTGGTCATAACTTTCCTTCCAAGGAGTAAGCATCTTTTAATTTCATGGCTGCAATCACCATCTGCAGTGATTTTAGAGCCCCAAGAAATAAAGTCTGACACTGTTTCCACTATTTCCCATAAAGTGATGGGGCCAGATGCCATGATCTTAGTTTTCTGAATGTTCACTTTCATCAAGAGGCTTTTAGTTCCTCTTCACTTTCTGCCGTAAGGATGGTGTCATATGCATATCTGAGGTTATTGATATCAGGAGAATATGATAAAAACAAACAAAAGAAAACAGTATTTGACACCATGATTTAGAGATACCTTGTATGTGTCTTGCTAGAGAAACCTTGCTTTTATCAATATAACTTAATACTACTTTTTTGCACTGTTTGAATTTTTTAAAATTGTATATAAGGCAAGTATTCTTTTATCATACTTTTATTTGAAATTTCCAGCTCTGGTACAAAGGAACCATTCCCACAGGGCAAGGTCCCGGGTGAAATAAAAACAAGAAAACAAAACCTAGGGCTCAGAGTCCCACAGGACTGCCCTGAGCTCTCATAAATATACAAGTTATATAATGTAACCCTTGGACAACTTGCAAACGCTGTTCCTATTTTCTGATATTTGAAATGAGGTTTACCCCATTTCCCTCAAAAAGTGATTCAGGGCAATGTTATAGGCAAAGTGTCTGTATGTATTTATTCAGCAATGTCTTTCTGAACACATACACTCGACCAAGTGCTACTCAAGGTGCTGGGAATAAAATCTGCATAAGATAAATGTGCTCCTACCCTGGGAACTTACTTCTGATTGGGGACGGCCTACAAATTAGAAATGAGCATTGGAGGAGGGATGCAGGGATCCGTGTACTGTTTTATCACAGGGGCCATGATCTCTGATGTTTGCCTTGAGTGAGGGGGCTTTGAGCTGGAACCCAAGCCAGGAATCATGTTGTTTTGCCTCCCCAACTCCAAACAAGATATTGTGAATGTCAGAGGGAAGGTAATGAAAAAGTAAGTTACAAAAGGAGTGTGTAGACGCTAAATGGAAAGAGAAGGGGACTGGGGAAAAGAGGATACCCCAGGCCAAGAGAAAAGCATTTATAAATGATCATGGGGCATATTTTAATAAGGAATAATAATAATGATGTATTTGATAAATAGCACTGTTTTCTTAAAGGACTATCTCATATTCATTATTTTCATTATCTTGACACTTTTCCATAGTTTCTATACTTTCATTTTTGGATGAAGTACCTGAGGCACAGGCTTTGAACTCTCTGCTTTCTGAATTTTAACAGCAAATATAAACAAAACATTTTTTAAAGAACTAAAGGGGAGGAGCTTTGCTTTCTCTCTCTCTTCCTCTCTCCTCCATCTCCCTCCTCCTCTCCCTCTCTGCCCCCAAATTTTGCTCTCTTTTTCTCTTGTGTACATGTGTGTGAGAGTGGATGAAACACATCACCAAACTAGGCTATTACCACCGTCATTACAAATAAGAGCAACTTACACTGGTACTTAGCTAATTTTCAAATTACTTTCAGGTGCTTTATCATGTCTGAAGTATCCAGTAGTGTTAAGTGTCTCTACTCCAATCTAGGCACAAACAATAAAAGAGAAGTAGATCCAGGACTAGAATCAAAATCTATGCATGCTTTAGGAAGTAGTCATAGAAAGTTTTTAGTTTGTTTTTTAATAAATCACACAAGCAAAGGCCCAAAGTAACTTAAAGTGGGAAATGCTGTAGAGCAGACAGAGTTTCCTAATGTTCCAAGAGGAGATAACCCTCTGCCCAGAGTAGGCTATGGTATATGTGTGTGGTTCTAGGGGCGACCCAGACTGACTGTGGGCTGCAGATGGGCATAGACATAAAACCAGAAAACAATCTCAAAGGTACTATTTTACCACCGGTTTAAATCATGCCTGGTTTAATACTATTATATTTTAGGTTGTTTCAAAAATCTAAACTAAATGCAATCTCTTGTACCTTGTTAATGTTTTCCAACCTGTTTATAGGATTATTGGAAATGCCTGGAACTGTTGTTGATGGCTGATAAATTCTTAAATTAAGGGAACCATGAAGTCAAGGTCTATTAAAATATTGTAAGGAAACCCTTGTGCCTAAGAAATTTACATTCCAATGTGCTGATCGCATTCCTTCTCTTAATGATGGAACTTTTCTACTCAGGGGTTCCCATAAGAACAGCACTGTAAAATTAATGTTTTCACTGGTAGGCAAGAAATTAGTTACTTCTTAAAGCTGATGAAATTTAAAATATATCAATTGCTATCTGAGGATCACGAAGTCCATTTTTCATTATCCTTTCTAATGGGAGGTAAAAAAGATAATTAAAAACGGAGGATATTAAAAGTGTATATCTTTGATTTTAGTGTTGACTTATATGAGCTGCTTATGTTTTGGAAATTAATCCTTTGTCAGTTGTTTCATTTGCTATTATTTTCTCCCATACTGAGGTTTTTCTTTTTACCTTGTGTAATTTCTGTTGCTGTGCAAAAGCTTTTAAGTTTAATTAGCTCCCACTTGTTTATTTTTGTTTTTATTTCCATTACTCTGGGAGGTGGGACATAGAGGATCTTACTGTGATTTATGTCATAGAGTGTTCTGCCTATGTTTTCCTCTAAGAGTCTTATATTTTCCGGTCTTACATTTAGGTTTTTAATCCATTTTGATTTTATCTTTGTGTATGGTGTTAGGAAGTGTTATAATTTCATTATTTTACACGTAGCTGTCCAGTTTTCCTAGCACCACTTATTGAAGAAGCTGTCTTTGCCCCATTGTATAGTTTTGCCTCCTGTGTAAAAAGTAAGGTACCCATAGGTGCATGGGTTTGTCTCTGAGATTTCTATCTGGTTCCATTGGTCTATATTTTCAGTACCATACTGTCTTGATGACTGCACCCAAAAAACAAACAACCCAATCAAAAAATGGGAGAAAGGCCTTAACAGACATGTCTCCAAAAAAGACATACAAATGGCTAACAAGCACACGAAAAGATGCTCAATGTTGCTCATTATCAGAGAAATGCAAATCAAAACTACAGTGAGATACCACCTCACATTGGTCAGAATGGCCATCATCAAAAAGTCTACAAACAGTAAATGCTAGACACGGTGTGGAGAAAAGGGAACCCTTCTGCACTGTTGGGAATGTAAGTTGATACAGCCACTATGGAAGATGGTATGGAGATTCCTTAAAAAGTGAGGAATAAATACCATCATATGACCCAACAATCCCACTACTGGGTATATATAGTGAGGCAACCACAGCTGAAAAAGATGCACATACCCAATTGTTCATTGCAGCACTATTTACAATAGCTAGAACACGGAAGCAACCTAGATGCCCATCGACAGATGAGTGGATAAAGAAGCTGTGGTTACATATACACAATGAATATTACTCAGCCATAAAAATTTATGCATTTGAGTCAGTTCTAACAAGGTGGATGAGCCTAGAAAGCCTATTATGCAGAGCAAAGTAAGTCATAAAAAGGAAAACAAATATCATATACTAATGCATATGTATGGAATCTAGAAAGATGGTGCTGATGAAATTATTTGCAAGGCAGCAATGGAGACACAGACATAGAGAACAGACTTATGGGGACAGGGTGGGTGGGGAGAGGAAGGAGGGAGTGGCTTGTATGGACAGAGTGGCATGGAAACTTACATTACCATATGTAAAATAGATAGCCAATGGGAATTTGTTGTATGACTCAGGGAACTCAAACTGGGGCTCAGTAACAACCTAGAGCGTAGGATGGGGAGGAAAATGGGAGGGAGGATTAAGAGGGAGGGACATATGTATACCTATGGTTGATTCATGTTGATGTTTGGCAGAAACCAACACAGTTCTGTAAGGCAATTATCTTCAGTTAATCAATAAATAAATTAAAAAAAAAACATATATACTTGATTTTAAAGCAGTTTGAATGAGAGAACCAAATCCAGGAATCCTGAATCAAATCGTGAGAACTCAGTGTAAAAGTTTTGGTTCTATAGAATATAACTTTATCCTGTATTTTTTGTTGTTGTTTTCTGATTTTTAAACTTAGGATAAAGTTATTTACTTTTTTATAGTACCATAAGAAGAAAAAGAAATTAGTGATCTCTCTCTTTCTCTTTTTATGTACTTGCTCACGTTGTCTTTAGGGCTGTTTCAACAGTTAGGGGGACAATTAAAACATTTCCTTATACCAGGGCATCAGTCTTCTTCTTTATACGTCAATGAGACCTTTAATTTTATGATGCTTTATAGTTGTAGAACATTTTAGCATGTATGATCTAAGATAATTCTCAAAGCAACATAAAAATAGCACGGGCAAATCTTATTTGGTGGTGGTTGTTTTTGTGTTTTTACTTGAAACACAGACTCTGACAGACCAGAGCCATGGTCACAATCACCCAGCTAGAGAAATACAGAGGATCTAACTTGTCGTTTATTGCCTCGTCTCCTACCTTATGTTTCTTTCATCTTTATCAGATCTTTATCTAACATCTGAGCCCTGTCTGTCATTCAAGACATTTCCCCAGTCTAATAAAAACTTTTAACTTTATTTTTAAATATTCTTTTGAAACATACAATTCAGTCAAAAAGGGGTCTCCTGCCCCACACACGTCCCCTTCCACTCTCAGATACTTACTTGTACCTGTGGTGCTTCCTGCACTTCCCAGACCCAGCCAGTTTTCCCTTTTCCATCAAAGCTCAGCTCTTACCAGGACCCACCTGGGGTCACAGGACCTTCATAACCACATCTCAGCACAGATTTCCCTTTTCTCTGAACTTCCATTTTGCCCTCTGTGTAGTGCCCTTTCCTCATTGAATAGATACTTTCTTTTAAATTTCTTGTGTAAATGACTTGTGATGGTCTTTATTTGTGTGAAGTGCAGTGAAGTTGCTCAGTCGTATCCGACTCTATCCGTATAGACCCCATGGACTATAGCTTACCAGGTTCCTCCATCCAGGGGATTTTCCAGGCAAGAATACTGGAGTGGGTTGCCATTTCCTTTTCCAGGAGATCTTCCCAACCCAGGGATTGAACCCGGGGTCTCCCACATTGTAGGCAGACCCTTTACTGTCTGAGCCACCAGGGAAGTATTTATTTGTGGACATGTGTCCAAACATAGTTAACTTCCACACCCTGAATATTGTATCTTTCTTTAATGAGAAGAATGTGTTAGACCATTTGTTTTAACATGGTGATTTCCCCATGGTATCTGATTCTCAATATATATCTGAAGAATGAATGGAAATGTCAACAAAATAGGCAAATAAAACTCAAAAGCAAGATTTGTTGTAGATAATTTAATTCCATTCTGGCAAATCAACGGACATTCCTGATTTACTAGCACATTATGTAGTAGTTAGGTTAATATATGCAATTGTTTTGACTCATAGGTTCTTTGGAGAAATCTGTTTAATGTATTTCATAGTACATGCTTTTAATAGGTATTGAGATACCTCAGTATCATTACCAAGAATTTCTTTCATAAAAATTACCTGTTTATCATTAATCATTGTGGTAGACAAAATAATATTCTTCCCCCAAAAGATGTTCACATGCTAATCGTCAGAATTAGTGAATATAAAGGGGCCCTTGATGATCCATTTTAATTAAGGATCTTCAAACTGGGAAACTTTCCTGGATTATTCAAGTGATCCCAATGAAATCACACATTTGTAAGAGGTAGACAAATAAGTCAAAATAAGAAAAAGGAGATGACCATGAAACCAGAGGCTGGCATAATGTGCTTTGAAGATAAAGGAAGGGACCACTAGCAAAGTAATGCAGGTGACTTTCAAAAACTAGAAAAGACAAGGAAAGATTGTCCCCTAAAGCCTCCAGAAGGAATGTAGCCATTCTAACACCTTGATTTTAGAACCCTGAACTCTAGAACTGTAAGAGAATAACTGCATTATCTAAACTGCTGTTTGCAGTAATTTGTTAGAGCAGTAATAGAAAGCCAACATAAACTTAATGAAGGTATTCACCTTAAATATAAATTAAAACTTAAAGTATTTACATAGAATTTTTTTCTCCATAGTATTGAGTTTTTATTGTGTGGGTCACTGACATTGAGACCTTGATGTTCTGAGCATGAGCTAACCTCTGCAAAATATGAATAACATATGAAGACTTAATATTTCAGTTGTCCCTTTATATACAAAAACATGTGGAAATTAAAAGATTTAGAAATGTTAAGATTAAATTCAGCATCAGTGAGTAATGCTCATAACTAAATTGTAATTTGGATTCACTTGGTTTGCATTTTTTATGATATCAGATTAGTGATACACGAGGTTGTTCTCTTTGTTACTGATTAAATACACAGTGATTAGGTGCTCATGGACTTAAGGGCAACTATGTTTGTTATTTTCCACTGGTTTCTTTCCCTAGAGCTATTATTATTATATGAGTTCTGTTAGAACCGATAAGAAAATGCCTAATTAATGACTCACCTTCCATTTTCCTTGTGTGATTTCATGGTTATCAAATTTGCTTAGCGAATAGACATAGTGATAAAATCCCAAACCAAACAAAATAAACTAAATACAATCTTTAATGGGGTAAAAAATGTATTGTTATAACTTAAACAAGCTCTGCTCTTGTCCCAAAGAAAACTGATCTGTGGTCAACTTGCCTGCTAAGAGCTCAGCCCCTCTCAGTTGGATTAGATCAAGTTGTACTTTTAAAGAAGGATATTTGGATTAATTGGGGGATATAATTCAGCCAAAAAAGGAATAGAATTTTAGACGTGAATATATTGACATGATATGGATAAATATTGTTGATAGATGATGGTTAAGATCATAAAGCAACCTATGGAACAGTAGCTTCTAATCTTAGTTTCGAGACTCCTTTATATGAAGGACATCAAAGATATTTTGTTTATGTGAATTGTCTCTATTCGTAGTTATTAGAAATTAAAAAAACAGATCCATATTTGATATATATATATTAAATCATTAAAACTGCAGTAGATTAGTCATTGTATATTTATAACATATTCCATAAAAATAATATTAATTTTCAAAAAATTTAGTGAGAATAGTGGCATTGTTTTTGCATCTTGCAAATCTCTTTACTGTCTTGCTTATTAGAGGGCAGCTGCAGTCTCATACCTGCTGCTGCCTTTTGGCCTCAAAACTTTTCTTTTCATTTGTGAGAAAATGAGAAAAAAGAAAGAAAATAAGGTCTTAGTATTCTGATGAAGAGTTTTAACACATGAACTCTGCGAAGGATCCAGGAGATCTCTAGAGATCCCTGGACCATATATTGAGAACTGCAGGCTGTGTGTGTCTGCATATTTATTTCTTTATCTATCTATATAACTATCTTTACTAGAAAAAATTTTGGAAGAATGCTGAGTTTTTAAAATACTACCTTTACTACTATTACAGTTTAACTACCCAATTATTCATAGTTAATATTCTGAATATTTACTCTGTTTCATACATTTGGATAAATACTTAAAAATATTACATTGCTTAATCTTCACAAAAACCTTAGAAAGCACATAATCTCATTCAAGGTAAGGAAACATATTTGACAGGTAAGGAAACAAATGAGAATACGTACTTTGCCATTTAGCAACTGGTGAATCTAGGACTTTACTCTGGCATATCTCACTCTGGAAACCCTGTTACATATCTCACTCAACATGGAACCTGTGTTGTAATTATAAAATCCAAGAGAAATAGCTAACAGGGCATGAAGGTATGTGTGAGTGTTTCTTCATACTTGTGAGTTTGTCTGTTTACAAATATAAGCTCTTAAAGAGCAGGAAAATGTCAAATAGTTGATGTTATTCCAAATTGTAAGCAAGTCTACTTTCATGATTTTTTAATAGGTTGTTTTCCTTTCTGTTGATATGGAAAAGTTTTTCCATTTACACCATAGGTAGAAAAGCTTTATATTTTATGAATATAATTATATGAGACAAGCATTTATTTATTTTTTTGAAGAGTTTTTAAACTCTCAGAACACCAATGAATACCCTTTCTCATGCGTGAGTCATTGTGAAAGTTACTTGAGTCTTTCTTTGCAATGTGAATACTGACTTGGGCGTATTCATTATATTTCTTATTTTTTACATTTTTTTCCAGGCAGCTGACCAAATTAATAGTCAAATTTTCAATCATTTAGATTACGTTGTTTGAGAATTTGAGTCTACCCATGTAAACCATCAAATATGGATGGCATTGATTTGATTTTTGCAATTAATGTTCAAAAATAAATTTGACTTTAAATTGGTCCTAAATTTAGAGTCTATATCAACAGTTCATGTACCAGCAATAAGTGATAAATACCAGATAACATGTGCATTTTTCTGGGTAATAGATGTATACATTTGATCAATTTGACAAAGAAATCAGTGACCCCTAAAAATTGAAAACCACTTCCTTAATCAAAATTCTATGCATCATGAAAAATAATGTATCTAAATTACTTTTAATAGTATACTTTTACCTTACTTTATGGCAGTATCAGAGCTAAAATATTTGCTTGAAGTAAAAAAATACTTTTCAGAATATTTACATATGTTTATAATATTTATTTGGAAATGGCAATTCACTCCTGTATTCTTGTCTGGAAAATTCCATGGACAGAGGAGCCTGGCAGGCTCAGTCCATGGAGTCGCAAAGAGTTGGACATGACTGAGCAGGCATAATAGTTAACCTCTCCATAAATATACAGAATTATTCTTTACAATAAATTATTTTTATAAAAAATTTAAAATTCCAGTGAAAAATAATTAAAGGAGAATAATTTAAACAACTAATTAAAAGGACACTTTGATATTTGGCAAAACTAATACAATTTGTAAAGTTTAAAAATAAAATAAAAATAAAATAAAAACAAATGTCAGCATGTGCCATTAAAAAAAAATAAAATAAAAGGACACTTTGCATTGATAACTAAAAATATATGAATATTTGAGATAAATTTCTAATTTAATTTGAAATGTTATATTTGCCCCCATATAATGAAATTCTGAGCTGTTGCAGAGAATCAACATTTTGTAATTCTTTGCTTTGACTAGGATCCATCATGAATACAATTATTTTTAAAGGTTTCTGTAGATCCTTTCACTCTGTTGCTAGAAGGAATTATTAATTTTATTTAGATAAATTATCTAATATAATTTTGAAAGAAAATGCTCTGTTAAGGTGTTATAGACACATATTGTCCTTTAAAAGCATTCCCCTTAGTCAAACCTACAAGGTGAAGTTGGAGATAAACAACTGTTTTATGATTCATTTTAACCTTTGGGATAATTAAGTATAACAATTGCCTACGTTTTAAAAGACTGCTTAGGAAAAGATAATGGAAAATATAGAAACCAACAATTTCAGCTTCATTTTGATCAATAGCTCCCACATTTATTCCCATCACTTACTTTCACCTTTATTACTCAGAGACAGGAATACCCAATAATAATTTCCCCTCAGCTTCCATGAATTCTTCCATCCTCCCCAACTGATGGTAGGATCAATACTTAATCACACTCCAAATTGTGGATAGTGAAATGGATGAGGAACCGGTGAATTTGGCTTGATGAGTTACAAATATGATATAGATTTGTCAATAACCGAGAGTTACACAAGATCTATATGTTTTCATCCAGGTAACTTTCTTGTTTCAAGTTACTATCTAGATGTTACACTGAATCATACAATTTCAGGGCCTATGTCAGGAAAGACAGTCAGTCATTTCAGTTTGGAAATTTTCACTGAAAGTTACCTCAATAAAAAACTCCAAGCAACCAGGTTACAAACGTATTCTCATTTCCTTGTTTTCAGTGAAAGCTTCCTTGTCAAATTGTTAAATAATTATTATGCTGATAACCCAGATCCCAATTATTATTGAACTGCTTTTCATCATTAAACATTGTACAAATGGTATTTCATGAACATTTACATTCAAAGAATATGTTGAATGATGGACATTTATGTCTGGACCTGAGCTCCTTCCACACTTGGAAGGTGTTGTCATTGGAATGATGTACCATCTCTTATTTTTCCTTACAATTACATTTTTTCAAGAATATCACTAATACATGCATCTGCAGACAGTTTTATCTTTTCAATCCAAAAGACAGCTGCATTAGGTTTCATATGCCACAAATAGAACCTGAACTTGTACTGGTTTTGAAGAAAAGATCTTAATTCAGATGACTCTGGAGTCTGGGGATAGAGTTGGCACCAAAGACTCCGGGGCCTTAAACAATGCCACTGGGGATTTTCTCTTTCAGACCCTTGTTTCCCTGTTTGTGTGTGGGCCATTTTCTCTCCTGTCACCAAGATGAGGAATGAGGAGCGTACCTGTTAATAGATCCAGGTTTACAAAACTCAGTGTTTGTCACATCAAAAGGAAGAGAGAACCTCTTTGCTCCAGAGTCTCTATGTAAAGCACTGTGAGAGGCATTCAGTAGTCTTACGGCATTTGCTGGAAGCTTATTATAGCCTGAGAAAGAACGTGACTGGCGGCCCGTCAGATCCATGTAGTCTGTAAAGGCCACTCTGGTCTGGCATACGAAACAGATTCTAGTACAGACACCTTGCAATGAGAAACTGTGCCTTGCTCACAGGAAAGCCCCATTTTGTTCAGGCTTTCTTGTGGCTTCTTAGACACTAGTAATGTATTCTTTCCCAGATACTCTTCTTCCTCGATTTGTATAAAGCCAATTGTGAATTTGATATTGAAAAGCCTTTTCTAATTGGCTCTCCACACAGTCTGTACTTTCATTATAAACTTCTTTCTCTTCCTTCAAGTGCTTTCCCTACATATACTCAGAAACAAAAACAAAAGCAAAATTCAAACAAAAAATAAATGAAAATCATTCTTTTTTTCTAAGTTACTCTAAGGACTGTTTGAAAAGTTAAAAGGGATGGATTCCACAAGCTATTCTCTAAATTATACATAAGGATTGGGGTAGAAATCTGAAAAATGATACTCTCATTTGGGCAAAAATCTTTCTGAAGAGGATCAGCTACTATTCTGTATGTGGTATAATAGAGAGTTTAGTAATTTTATTATATATCTGTTTCCAGGATTAGCAGAATAGAAGCTATTTGATACAGGTACAGACAATATATAAATATTTCCCCTATTTTCCTATTATTAATTAGTAAGCACACACACACACACACACACACACACACATATATATATATGAATATAATCAAAGTTGGTAATAGATTTATGTACAATTCTCACCATATAGAAATATATGTATTAGAGTTCTGCAACAGAACCACTAGAATCTACAAGGAATTGGCTCACACAATTATGGAGGTTGGCAAGTCCCAACCTGTACAGGGCAAGTTGGCAAGCTGGAGATCCAGGAGATCCAATAATATAGTTCCAGTTCAAAGGCCAGCAAGCTGAAGACTTAGGAAGAATTTATATTTCAGCTTGAGTCCAAAGGCAGGAAAAAGTTGATGTTCCAGTTTGAAGGCCATCAGGCAAAAAGAATTCTCTTATTTTGGGGAAGGTCATTATTTTGGTTATATTCAGGCCTCCGGTTGATTGGATGAGGCCCACTCACCAAGGCCAATCTGCTTTACTCAGTCTATCTATTTGAATATTCACCTCATCCAAAATTGCTCTTTCAGAAACACCCAGAATAATATTTGACCAAATATCTGGACACCTCACAGCCCAGTTAAATTGACACATAAAATTAACTATCACAATGTACATGCTCAGGGTCTCTAATTTCTTTTCTGTGAAGTGCAAATGATTTCTCACCTTCAACATTCTGAGTTTTCCAAATACAGTTTGCCAGAAAATTTGTTGAAGTCGCTCAGTCGTGTCCGACCCGTTGCGAGCCCACAGACTGTAGCCCACCAGGCTCCTCCATCCATGGGATTCTCCAGGCAAGAGTACTGGAGTGGGTTGCCATTTTCTTCTCCAGGGAATCTTCCTGACCCAGGGATCGAACCCAGGTCTCCTGCATTGTAGGCAGACGCTTTACCATCTGAGCCACCAGAGAAGTCCAAAAGTAATGCTGCTGCTGCTGCTAAGTCCCTTCGGTCGTGTCCGACTCTGTGCGACCCCATAGACAGAAGCCCATCAGATTCCCCCGTCCCTGGGATTCTCCAGGCAAGAACACTGGAGTGCTAAAAAGTATTAAATATTTTCTGAGAAATCAATGACTTAAGAACATTCCAAAGGATGATCTGTTGCAAAACTCACTGTATTCATAAATCCAGAAGCTTCACCCAGAAAGCTAAAAATTTTCTATTTACTTAAACAGAAACTAGTTGTCTTTGTAATGCACATCGTTTAACAAAGACTTTTAGTCTTATAAACATGACATGCTAACCTACAACCTTGAGATCCCTTTGCCAGTCAGACACTTGATACCTGTGGTAGAGTTGGGTCCTGTGTTCCTCACAACACAATATAACCTCTTTCCTCTTTAATAATAAACATACAAAATTCAGGATCTTGAGAGAAACAGAGGACTGTGCACAGATTCTCTGAGAAGCGTAGCCCTTCTAAACAGAGATGCTTGCTTGCTTCTTATTTCCCATGTCATCGTGTATCTCAGATGCAGAATCTCCCTTATATTAGTGTGCACGTGTGTGTGTGTGTACGTGTGAATGCCTGTGTTGTAACTCATCACACTCTGCACAGTGTGTGGGAAAGAATTCTCACCTTGGAGTCTTCCAGTGAAGCTACCTAGAAAATTAGGCATAAGGCATTACTGTTCAATGCAATGCCATTTATTTATTCATTCATTTATATTGATAATTATTTTTATTGAAGTATAGTTAATTTACAACACTGTGTTAGATTCAAGTGCACAGCAAAACAATTCAGCTACACACATTTTTGTATTTATAAATATTCTTTTTAAAATTCTTTTCCATTATAGGTTATTACAAGATATGGTTCCCTATGCTTATAGGAGATCTTTGTTATATATATATATATATTTTTGTAGTGTGTATCTTTTAATCCCAAACTCCTGATTTATTTCCCCCATCCCATGCTATCCCCTTACAATACCTTTTAAAAAGTGAAGCATTTCATATATTACTCTTTTCTGTCAAGTAAATTTTAATAAGGAATAAAGGAAGGTTTTAAAAGTTTCACTTGAAGATAAGTAAGAATTCAGTTCAGTTCATTTCAGTCACTCAGTTGTGTCCAACTCTTTGCGACCCCATGAACTGCAGCACACCAGGCCTCCCTGTCTATCAACAACTCCTGGAGTTCACTCAAACTTATGTCCATCGAGTCAGTGATGCCATCCAGCCATCTCATCCTCTGTTGTCCCCTTCTTCTCCCAGCATCAGAGTCTTTTCCAATGAGTCAGCTCTTCACATGAGGTGGCCAAAGTATTGGAGTTCCAGCTTTAGCATCAGTCCTTCTAATAAACACCCAGGACTGATCTCCTTTAGAATGGACTGGTTGGATCTCCTTGCAGTCCAAGGAATTCTCAAGAGTCTTCTCCAACATCACAGTTCAAAAGCATCAATTCTTTGGTGCTCAGCTTTCTTATAGCTTCTTTCATTCTGCAGCTAGTGAGCCTATTATGATTTTGCATCGCTCTTAAATGATGTATCCAAGTTATTACTTTATTGCAATGCACTACAATTTAAAGAATTATTTTTCATTGATAGTAACCAGTTTTTATTCAAAGGTAATGTATGAACTTTAATTGTATAGTGTCACTTTACAATAAATACTGTTATGGAGGATTCTCCAGAGATAAGTTTTCATTCCTAAATAAAACACACACAAAAAATTTATGGTTCTATTCTACATACCAGATATTAAGTATTTTTTCAAGGGAATTGAGCTCTCTTTTTGCTTATCTCCCAAAATGATAGTTTTACATATAGTATTTTGTATTTGGAAAATGTTTCATCTATATGAATTCTCACAAATTATGAGCTATCAGAAATGAAGGATTCTAGCACAGGAAACAATATTTAATATCCTGTGATAAACCAGAATGGAAAAGAATATGAAAAAAGTGTGTGTGTGTATGTGTGTATATATATATATATAAAAATATATATATATATATATAATGTATATATAACTGAATCACTTTGCTGTACAGTAGAAATTAGCCCAACATTGTAAGTCAACTATAATTCAATAAAATTTTAAAAAGGAAATGAATTTTAAAAAATGTAATTTATAGAAGACAAAAATACATGAGTCAGAACACAGATAAAGTTTAAACAGGACTCCTCAGAGCTGCCTAAACATCTGTGGACAGACAGCAGGGTCCTCTCATAAATATTACAATGAATGCTATCATGTCATAATCCATATCTTTAATCTCACAACCTTGTGAATGATTTGCCTTCACTTTTGTTGCTTCGAGCTGAATATACACTATTCTTCAAGTTCTATATCCCAAAACATATTACTGAATTAAAGATCAGGCTGGCTTGAGTTATGTGAGCTGCTAATCCGTTTGCCACTTCATAGTTATCATGTAAAGTTATCATGTAATGGAAATTGACTGACTTTCAGAAACAAATTCAAGGGGCAAGTGTAACAAGAAGCGAAGGTTTAAATATTTGTCATAGAAAGAAGATTAGAAATGACTTGGACAAATATGTCTTTTAACTGAAATGGAGAAGAGGGAGTTAATTAATCAGAAACTCAGGTGAAAATCTGGGTGTGGGCTGCTTTTGTAACACATTTCCTGTTACTGTGAGTTAAGACCCTAAGGTGGACTTGTGAATTGTGATAACAAAGGGTGATAAGTCAGACTGGGGCTTCCTGGCATAGGGCACTACTTTAAAAGTACTTGGTGTCTGGTTATTGGCTTTCATTTATTACAAGCAAATCAGAGCCATTAGCTTACCGTAGTCCTTGAGCCTAGGACATCGCCTTGGAATTTTTGTGTGCTGACGGTCAGCCTTGGCGTAGTTGCACTGCCTAGTGTAGGGTCTCTTTGATGTGCACCTTGTTGGCTGATGTAAATGAAGGGTAGATGATGAGTTAAGCATGAGCTACATTTTGCTGTAGGTTGAACCCAGCAGTATCTCCTTAATAAGGAGTCATGACGCTTTTTAAGGTAGAGAAAGCTTGACAAGGTGCTTTGGAGCTGGCCTTGCTATTCCTGGGCCTCAATCTTATGTCCACTATGTCTGCTTCCCCCTTGTCTCTGATGCTCCCAGTCTTCAAGGACAGATGTCTGGCTTTCTAAACCCTGAATATGTACAAACGATCACATACATTTTCTCGGTCAAGTTGGATTATATTTAGAAAAATCTTCTTCCAGAATAGCAGGTTTTCTTCCCCCTCTGATCTCGGAATGGTCAGCTTTAGTGGAAACATTCTCTGTAGTAGCACTTCCTTAATGCTGCGAGTAGCCAACACAGTCTAGCCTGCTGAAAATTTCCTGCCAACTATCTTAATCCTGTAGTTTTGAGGCATACACTTGGTTAATCAGGGAATAATAAGCTACCATTTGAGAAAAATAATTAATAGTAAAGATTGACAGCTTATTAATGCAATCTGTTCACTTGTTTCCTTCTAATTGTGACCCATTTCACATTTTGGACCTGTAACACTCCTCTTTCTTAAATCAAATTCTGTTACTACTAAAAAATTTTAAGTTATACTTAAAGAGGACTCATCTCCACTCTTTAAAATAATGATAGGAATTATTTTTTCATTAACTGAAAAGCGGAAGCTTCAAGGTAATGATTTGATCACAGTCCTGAACTCTATTTCCTCTTAAAGGCTGGTAGAAGAGTATATTATTTACATGTAAAAAGTATGTAAGGATAGAAATTGGGGGCGAGGCACAGTCAGGAAGATGATTCCAGTTCCTTTGGTTTAATTCTCTGCTCTCCTCTCTGTGCTTCCCTCATGCTAGCAAAATGGCTGCAGTCCAGGCTTCACACTCATATTGTATCCCACATTGCTGAAAGAGAAAGAGAGAAAGACAGAGGGAGAAGGAGAGAGAGAGAGAGAGAATCTGCTTCCTAGAATGGAAACAACAATGGAATGGCTCATTGTTATATACTTACCTCTCAATATACTGATCTCCCTTAACTTGGGTAGAGTAGCAGTGCTCCTTTCCTTCAACTTCCCTGGGATGGCATGGATCAGTGGCATGACACAACAGATATTTGTGTCAGCCTGCAGATATCTACTTAATTTGTGGAAACCAAAAGACAGTGATTGGTGTGATAAGGGTCTGCCCATTGTGTTATGTGAGGACTAGGTGAATATTAGGGAGATGAGAATCCAAAGACTGAAGTAAAGACTCTGTCCATGGTTTACAAATATCATCTATGAAAACTGATCAGGCCATTTGATGGGATATAAGCAAAGAAGGCTGATTGCCAAATAATTGATGCTTTTGAACCGTGGTGTTGGAGAAGACTCTTGAGAGCTCCTTGAACAGCAAGGAGATCCAACCTGTCAATCCTAAAGGAAATCAGTCCTGAATATTCATGGAAGGACTGACACTGAAGCTGAAATTCCAATACTTTGACCATGTGATCCGAAAAACCGACTCATTGGAAAAGACCCTGATGCTGGGAAAGATTGAGGGTGGGAGGAGAAGGGGACGACAGAGAATGAGATGGTTGGATGGCATCACTGACACCATGGACATGAGTTTGAGTAGGCTTCGGAAGTTGGTGATGAACAGGGAAGCCTGGTGTGCTGCAGTCATGGGGTCGCAAAGAGTCAGACATGACTGAGTGACTGAACTGAACTGAGATGAACTGAAGCACAATATGGGCTAACTATAGGATGAAGTTACAATAAAAGTTAACAATCTTAGGCTTCATAAAGTACTTATTGGAAACAAAAAACTAACTTTAGTTAGTTATTAAAACTAACTTGACTTTTAATTTAGGCTGGGTAGATGCAACTTGGAATGCAATTTGTGCAGATGCAACTTGGAATGCAATTTTTAGGTGTGAGTGTCACAGTTTGAAAGTGACACGTTAGCGATCATGAAGGCAGTCATGTGGATTTTAAAAATATGATGGCCTAAGTATGATGGCCAGAAAGTAATTTTTTAGCATTTGCTACATTAGCTTATTCATGGTCATCCAATTTCTCTAAGTGTAGGCTTCAGATATACACATATACCATATGTATGTATATCTATATGATTTTGTTGTATATTTATATAATTTTATTTTAATTTTGTTGTGAAAACAAATGTTTTAAAGAAAATGTATGAAAACTTTTTCACTGTAGAAATTCTAATAATATTAAACTATATTAAGCATATTAAGTGCTCTGAATAACTGTCCTGACATTAATCACTTTTTTCTCCCTGAAATAACCCCCCTTTTCCTATATCCTTTCCTCAATGATTTATTGTTGTTTAGTCACTCAGTCCGGAGAAGGCAATGGCACCCCACTCCAGTACTCTTGCCTGGAAAATCCCATGGATGGAGGAGCCTGGTGGGCTGCAGTCCATGGGGTCACGACTGAGCGACTTCACTTTCACTTTTCACTTTCATGCATTGGAGAAGGAAATGGCAACCCACTCCAGTGTTCTTGCCTGGAGAATCCCAGGGACAGGGGAGCCTGGTGGGCTGCTGTCTATGGGGTCGTACAGAGTCGGACATGACTGAAATGACTTAAGAGCAGCAGTCACTCAGTCATGTCTGACTCTTTTGTGACCCTGTGGACTATAGCCCGCCAGCTCCTCTATCCATAGGATTTCCAAGCAGGAATACTGGAGTGGATCGCCACTTCCTTTGCCAGGGGATCTTCCTGACTCAGGAATTGAACCTGTGTCTCCTGCATTGGCAGGTGTGTTCTCTACCACTGAGCTCAGGGAAGCTCAGTGATTTCTTTGTTTTGCCAAAAGTTTACACGATTGCTTCAATATTTAAATACATATTTTTGTCAACATTATTTTTGAAATTTAGTGACTTGATTTACAACACAAGTAGATTTAGTCCATCTTTTAAAATAATATAGAAGAGTCAGATTACATCAATAATATACATTGTTTCTCATTCTCAATGACTATTCATAGATTTAATTTTCACTTATTCAAATCAATTTATTATTATTATAAAATCACTCTCAAAGTTGGCAGACTAGTTTTGTTTCATACCAGCAATGAATGAGAGTTACTATTTACTCACTCATATTAACATGTTTGTTGCATGATTTTTGGATGTAAATTTAATTAATTACCTTTTATGGTGCTTTTTACTAGTGAAATTGAGCATCTATTATTGGCCATTTGAATTTCTTCCCCATGAATTCAAGACCTTTGCTTGCTTCTCATATTGGTTGTTTAAAATTATTCTTACTTGAGTTCTAGAAGTTATTTATGCTTGCTGGCTGCAATGGCACCCCACTCCAGTACTCTTGCCTGGAAAATCCCATGGATGGAGGAGCCTGGTAGGCTGCAGTCCATGGGTCGCGAAGAGTCGGACACTTACTGAGTGACTTCACTTTCACTTTTCACTTTCATGCATTGGAGAAGGAAATGGCAACCCACTCCAGTGTTCTTGCCTGGAGAATCCCAGGGACAGCGGAGCCTGGTGAGCTGCCGTCTGTGGGGTGGCACAGAGTCAGACACGACTGAAGCGACATAGTAGTAGTAGTAATCCTTTATATTAAATAGTTTACATGTATTAAAAATAATTTTGTCAAAATTATAGCTTTTCCTTTATATTCCTTCATGAAAATTTGTGTGTTTGTGTGTGAAGATGTGATTTATCTTGAAAAGAGAATGTAAAAGTGTTGCTCAGTTGTCTACTGACTCTGCAACCCCATGAACTGTAGTCTTCCATGCTCCTTTGCATGGAATTCTCCAGGTAAGAACATTGGAGTGGGTAGCCATTCCCTTCTCCAGGGACTCCTCCCAAACCAGGGATCAAACCCAGATCTCCCACATTGCAGGCAGATTCTTTCCTGTCTGAACCACTTACTGAATTACAGTTTACCAATCTTTCCCCTGATGGTTTTGTCTCTTGCTCCTGTGTGATATACTCCAGCTGGCAGTGTGTGTGTGTGTGTTTTCTTTCTTATTGCAACACCCAGGGCCATGATTATTTCAGATGCATTTCTTTTTCATATTACTGTTAACATTTTCTGGTGCTCCCTTCATAAATAGACTTTCTGAAAATAATTGTAACATTTAATAATATTAAAATATACTTAAAGTGTCTACAGGCAGAAAATAGAGGCTCACCAGTTACCTGATCAGTTAAGATTTTCCCTGATATATTCTTGGTTGTCAAGAAAAGAGATTGAAGTTGTTGATTTTACTTTCTATAACCACGTAAAGTCTAATATAGGAGATGCCTCATAGTTGGCACTTAATCTTTTGGCAACTCATCAAGGGTGAAGAAAATGATCCATAAGTCCTATTGACAGAAGACCATTCAAACAGCAGGAAAAGTTAGGCAGGGAGGAATGAATGAGGAAACTGACGATATTTAGGCTTGAGAAAATAGAAGCCTTGAAGGGCAGTGAGGCATGAGAGTTACCTTAAAGTAACTGAAGTGCTGTCTTGTGGAAGACTCTGTGTATCCTTAGCAACGTAAAGAATGAATCAATGGGTAGAACTGGTGTTCCAATACATGTAAGAAAAACACATAAGAAACATCATGGCTTACAATCTGAATGAACATGAGTGACTTTAAAAGCATTACCAGAAATGTTGACTCAGGGGCTAGATGACCTTTTCCTCTGGAGGATTATAGACTGTAGATGAAGAGTTGTGTTATTAGTTTTCACTTTAGGATTACAGAAAAACAAAACAGTTAGTGTTCAGAAATTAAATGGACTACCAAGGGAACTAAAGAACTCATATTTTAAATAAGGAAAACAAATGACTAAAGGTGCAATAGAGAATGTTCCTTTAGCTTGGAGAATATTTTGATAAATATTAAAATTGATCTTTTTCAAACTATATGATCCCTATTAAACCACTAAATAAAATAATTATTCAGAAATGGGTAGTGTGAAGTGTATATAAATACATGTGAACTATTATAAATGACTGTAAAACAATGATGCCTGTACTAGGTTGAGTTTATTTATTTATTACTGTCTTGTTTTATTTTTTTTAATTTATTTATTTTAGTTGGAAGCTAATTACTTTACAATATTATAGTGGTTTTTGCCATACACTGATATGAATCAACCATGGGTGTACATGTATTCCCCATCCTGAACCCCCCTCCCACCTCCCTCCCCATCCCATCCCTCTGGGTTATCCCAGGGCACCAGCCGTGAGCACCTGTCGCATGCATCAAACCTGGACTGGTGATCTGTTTCACGTATGATAATATACATGTTTCAATGCTATTCTCTCAGATCATGCAACTCTCACCTTCTCCTACAGAGTCCAAAAGACTGTTCTATACATCTGTGTCTCTTTTTCTGTCTCGCATATAAGGTTATTGTTACCATCTTTCTAAATTCCATATATATGCATTAGTACACTGTATTGGTGTTTTACTTTCTGACTTACTTCACTCTGTATAATAGGCTCCAGTTTCATCCACCTCATTAGAACTGATTCAAATGTATTCTTTTTAATGGCTGAGTAATACTCCATTGTGTATATGTACCACAGTTTTCTTATCCATTCATCTGTTGATGGATATCTAGGTTGCTTCCATGTCCTGGCTATTATAAACAGTGCTGCGATGAACATTGGGGTACACGTGTCTCTTTCCCTTCTGGTTTCCTCAGTGTGTATACACAGCAGTGGGATTGCTGGATCATAAGGCAGTTCTATTTCCAGTTTTTTAAGGAATCTCCACACTGTTCTTCATAGTGGCTGTACTAGTTTGCATTCCCACCAACAGTGTAAGAAGGTTCCCTTTTCTCCACACCCTCTCTAGCATTTATTGCTTATAGACTTTTGGATCGCAGCCATTCTGACTGGTGTGAAATGGTACCTCATTGTGGTTTTGATTTGCATTTCTCTGATAATGAGTGATGTTGAGCATCTTTTCATGTGTTTGCTAGCCATCTGTATGTCTTCTTTGGAGAAATGTCTATTTAGTTCTTTGGTCCATTTTTTGATTGGGTCATTTATTTTTCTGGAATTGAGCTACAGGAGTTGCTTGTGTATTTTTGAGATTAATTCTTTGTCAGTTGCTTCATTTGCTATTATTTTCTCCCATTCTGAAGGCTGTCTTTTCACCTTGCTTATAGTTTCCTTTGTTGTGCAAAAGCTTTTAAGTTTAATTAGGTCCCATTTGTTTATTTTTGCTTTTATTTCTATTACTCTGGGAGGTGAGTCATAGAGGTCCTGCTGTGATTTGTGTCGGAGAGTGTTTTGCCTATGTTTTCCTCTAGGAGTTGTATAGTTTCTGGTCTTACGTTTAGATCTTTAATCCATTTTGAGTTTATTTTTGTGTATGGTGTTAGAAAGTGTTCTAGGTTCATTGTTTTACAAGAGGTTGACCAGTTTTCCCAGCACCACTTGTTAAAGAGATTGTCTTCTCCATTGTATATTCTTGCCTCCTTTGTTGAAGATAAGGTGTCCATACTAGATTGAGTTTAGATTAAATGATATATTAAATGCAGTTTCATTCCTAAGGAATGGCTAGAAGAAGGGTGAGCCACAGATATTTTCTTATCATGTTGGATTGGCTCCTTGAATTCTTCTAGATTCCCTTAAGCATAGCTTTTTAAAATAGTACTGTAAATTTACCTCACTTATTTTTAGTAGTGTTAGATTAAACTAACTAAATCAACATAATGCTTTCTGCCACTTACAGATTTCAGTTCAGTGTAGTTACACTGTTTCTTCCTCAAAGAACTAACTTTTTCATATTCCACTTTTGTTGTAAGTTAATTTAAGCCTAACCCAAATGCATAACTTAGGCCCCAGACAAATATCTAATTTGTCTTCTCACCTCAAGGTGCAGCCCTATGACTAGACCAACAGTGTATTAGAACTTCTTACTGTGATGGAAATGTTTTCTAGGTATGCAACCCAGTGTGGTGGCTTATCTCTAATGAACCCTTGAAACAGGTCTAGTGTTACTGAGAAACTGAATTCTAATAGTATTTAATTTTTATTAATTTATGTCTAAATTATATTAATTTATATCTGAATATCTACTGATTACCATGCTGACAAGATTTACCATAGGTCCTTTTAGATATAACCCTTAACTTTTTGCAAACATATCTTAAGATTTATCCTAAATCTCAGTGTTTCTACTTGAACTTCCTAAATCTCCAAGTCAACTGGAGTATGAAGACAGAGAGGACAGTGAAATTTGTGTTTTCATCATCTTCTGTATTTCAGTGAGAAAGTCTTATTGAGACTTTATAGTGTGGTAAATGCTGTCAAGGTGCTAAGTTTACAGCATATAATGGCAAATTTACTTCCATATAACTGCTGCTGCTGCTGCTGCTAAGTCGCTTCAGTCGTGTCCCACTCTGTGAGACCCCATAGACTGCAGCCCACCAGGCTCCGGCGTCCCTGGGATTCTCCAGGCAACAACACTGGAGTGGGTTGCCATTTCCTTCTCCAATGCATGAAAGTGAAAAGTGAAAGTGAAGTCGCTCAGTCATATCTGACTCTTAGCGACCCCATGGACTGCAGCCCACCAGGCTCCTCCATCCATGGGATTTTCCAGGCAAGAACACTGGAGTGGGGTGCCATTGCCTTCTCCGTCCATATAACTAGATTTATTCAATTTTTTCTAGCTGCTTCTTGGGTATTTGCTGAAGTAATTTTTGGTATGATCTCTGAACATTTCTTCAAATTAATTTTATTACTCTATGAATGAGACAGATATTATCCTCTTCTGAAGAAAAAATAAAATAGATGATCTATTTTAATAAGAATTAGAATTGTTTGAGTGTTTCTATCACTCTTCTTGGTGCAGGAAATGTAAGGATAAAAGACATTTAGTCCTTATGATTTTTAAGAGCAACAACCTTGAAGTTTTCATTATTTTACCAGATTGTCTGGAAAACAGAGGGAGATTAATAAATATGTTAAATGAATGAGTAGTTTTTTACTTCAAAGAAGTTATAGCCCAGGGTATAAGACACATTTGTTGTTGTTTAGTCGCCCAGTCATGTCCAACTCTTTAGTGACCCCATGGACTGTAGACCAGCAAGTTGCTCTGTCCATGGGATTTCCCAGGCAGGAATACTGGAGTGGGTTGCCATTTCCTTCTCCAGGGGATCTTCCTGACCCAGGGATTGAACCTGCGTCTTCTGCATTGCATGCAGAGTCTTTACTACTGAGCCAGCTGAGAAGCCCAAATACAAGACACGTATTTAAACCATAATAATCTGCAATGGGAAAGCCACACATAGCCTAGAAGGATCCATATATTGTGTTATCCACTGAAGTTTATGTATTCATTAGGGATTGATTTTGGGAAAATCTTGGCTGTAGATACAATTTCCTTTAACCACCATTTTTTTTTTTTTCCTTTTGAATTGTCTTTGTTTTATTTGGGTAAATACCTAGAAGTGAAACTGCTGAATCACATGGCAGTTCTACTTTTATTATTATTATTTTTTACTTTTGTTGATGTATGGCAAAACCAATACAATATTGTAAAGTAACCACCATTTTTAGAAACAATTAACTATGTGATTTCCACTTAATTCTTTTTTAGTGACTCTTTAATATGATTAGGATCTTATACTTTCTAATATCTCATTGTGCAGCTTTTCACAACCTGCCTCTCTAATATGTCAAAATAGATGTTCTTAAACCAATGTCTTCAGTGTCTTGACCTAATTAAGTAGAAAATTAAAAGAAAATATGCTGTCTAATAAATCTTAACATTGTAATGCATTAATTCTCTCAGGGATATTTATTTGCATTATATTCTCTTGGTCATCAAAAATCTTGTTGATCTGAAAGAAAACATTGCATACCTTGTTGATATTTTTGAACAGAAACATTTGAGGGCTTTCCCAGTGCCTTTCAGAGTGCAGGAATAGGTATTTGCTTACCCTGCTTTGACTGAAGTCAGCTCTGGGGAGACATGGAGAAAATTTGTGTTTTCTTTAAGCTCTGATCTATAACATAAGGCTATTAATTATCTTTTGTACTTCAGTCTCTCATTCTAAAATGAGAATCTTATCTAAATTTAAGTTCCCAGGGCATGGTGCAGATTAATTAAATAATGTACAGTGAATTATTCCTTCAGAAGTTTATCTCTAATAAGGTCTGTATGGGAAATCCTCTCTGTTCCACTGCCAAATATTCAATGCAGAAACCAGTATGTGTAATCTTCCCTGTTAAGACCTTGAAAGATTTGTCTCTGAGGGGTTTGATCAAGGACTTAATCAAACAATACTTATTAATCTCATCTTGTTAAATCAGTGTAGTCTTTGAGAATTTATCTTCACTTCCTCACAGGGTCATTAGATTTCTGAATTTATGGAAACTGGGAAATTGATTTCCAAAGTTTATTTCCAAAGAAAGCAGAAGTGTTCCTCAGTATATAAATTCTTGGTGTTTGGATATTATCTTTAACTCACTCCAAGTTTTCTCTAACACTGAGCTAATTTCCTAACTCTTTTTTTTTGTTTGTTTAATCTATTTGAAAAGCCCTATGTCTTATAGACAATCTCCCCAAAATATTTCTCTCTCAATACATACCTTAAAGTACTTTTTAAATGAAATGTAGTTATTTATCATTAACATAAGATCTTATTTCTAATTTTACCTACTCTGATTCATCTATTAATATATAAATTGATTATTTCATGTATTCTTTCAATATGCATCTGGCATGATTTATTATTTTAAGGAGCTTAAATAAAATTGGGCTTCCCTGATAGCTCAGCTGGTAAAGAATCCGCCTGCAATGCAGGAGACCCCGGTTCAATTCCTGGGTTGGGAAGATCCCTTGGAGAAGGCATAGGCTACCCATTCCAATATTCTTGGGATTCCCTGGTGGCTCAGCTGGTAAAGAATCTTCCTGTAATGTAGGAGATCTGGGTCTGATCCCTGGGTGTTACAAAGGATGGAACTAAGTTCCTCTGTTCCCTCTTTCTTCTTCCTTTTTTCATACATTCTTTTCCTTTTACTCCTTCTCCTTCTATCATTCTCTCTCTTGTCCTTTCATAACTTCATGCAAAGGCATTACTTAACTGTCATTTAAACATACAATTTTGTTATTTTCTGCTTTCAGATCTTTCCTCCATTATCAAGCCAAAACTGGTTTCTTCATGGTCATGATTCCCATGACCAGAATTTCTTAAATCATCTCTTTTTAAGTCACAAATCTTAATGTTTAAAAAACCTAGGGAAAACAGGATGAAGATCTCATCTACATTTTATCTACCAGAAAACAAGTCAGTCCCTCTCCAATGGGGAATGAACAATCGCATGATAATTATGCTGTGGTGAGGGTGATAACTCCCACCTATGGAAATGGCTCAGTGTCTGGGAGGGTCACTTCTTGCAATTTTATACATTTAGAAATATGTATAGGTTTGCTTCCAAGGTGGTGCAATGGTAAAGAATCTGCCTGCAATGCAGAAGATACAGAAGATACAGGTTTGATCCCTGAGTTGGGAAGACTCCCTAGAGTAGGAAATGGCAACCCATTCCAGTATTCTGGGCTGGAAAATTCTGGGGATAGAGGAACCTGGTGGGCTACAGTCCATAGAGTTGCAAACAGCTGAAAACGACTGAGCGATGGAGCACTAGCACTGACACAAACTTCCTTAGACCTCCTAACAGATGTGCTCCCAAGGGGATTTTGATACAGAGAGGATTATGTTATTTACTACATAGCATACAAATTGTAAAGACAGATTTGAACCTGGGACTATTTAATTTCATACTTTCCGTAATATATTGATGAGTCTTCAACCTAGACTTACTGTGCTGATATCTCCAATAAATGAGGTCTTGCTACTGGGCATTTTTCATTATTTTAAGTATAGAAATCTATTTGAGGTATCTTGCATTGAATAAATTTTGGTGGTATACAGGATTCAAGGTCATAGCAACACACTGTTTCAACAACACAAGCAAAGACTCTATACATATTCATGAACATCACCAGATGGTCAATACTGAAATCAGATTGATTATATTCTTTGCAGCCAAAGATGGAGAAGCTTTATACAGTCAGCTAAAACAAGACCGGGAGCTGACTGTGGCTCAGATCATAAACTCCTTCTTGCCAAGTTAAGTTCAGTTCATTTCAGTACAGTCTCTCAGTCATGTCCGACTCTTTGCAACCCCATGAACTGCAGCACGCCAGGCCTCCCTGTCCATCACCAACTCCTGGAGTTTACTCAAACTCATGTCCATTGAGTTGGTGATGCCATCCAACCACCTCATCCTCTGTCATTCCATTCTCTTCCTGCCCTCAATCTTTCCCAGGATCAGGGTCTTTTCAAATGAGTCAGCTCTTTGCATGAGGTGGCCAAAGTATTGGAGTTTCAGCTTCAACATCAGTCCTTCCAATGAACACCCAGGACTGATCTCCTTTAGGATGGACTGGTTGGATCTCCTTGCAGTCCAAGGGACTCTTAAGAATCTTCTCCAACACCACAGTTCAAAAGCATCAGTTATTCTGTACTCAGCTTTCTTTCTAGTCCAACTCTCACATCCATACATGACCATTGGAAAAACCATAGCCTTGACTAGATGGGCCTTTGTTGGCAAAGTAATGTCTCTGCTTTTTAATATGCTGTCTAGGTTGGTAATAACTTTCCTTCCAAGGAGTAAGTGTCTTTAATTTCATGGCTGCAATTACCATCTGCAGTAATTTTAGAGCCCAAAAGTATAAAGACAGCCACTGTTTCCACTATTTCCCCATCTATTTGCCATGAATTCAGACTTAAATTGAAGAAAGTAGGAAGAACCACTAGACCATTCGGGTATGACTAAATCAAATCCCTTACAGTTATATAGTGGAAGTGACAAATAGATTCAAGAGATTAGATCTGATAGAGTACCTGAAGAACTATGGACAGAAGTTCGTGACATTGTACAGGAGGCAGGGATCAAGATTATCCCAAGAAAAAAAAAATGCAAAAAGGCAAAATGGTTGTCTGGGAAGGCTTTAGAAATAGCTGTGAAAAGAAGAGAAATGAAAGGCAAGGAGAATAGGAAGGATATACCCATTTGAATGCAGAGTTGCAAAGAATAGCAAGGAGAGATAAGAAAGCCTTCCTCAGTGATCAGTGCAAAGAAATAGAGGAAAACAACAGAATGGGAAAGACTAGAGATCTCTTCATGAAAATTAGAGGCACCAAGGGAACATTTCATTCAAAGATGGGCTCAAAAGGACAGAAATGGTATGGACCCAACAGAAGCAGAAGATATTAAGAAGAGGTAGCAAGAATACACAGAAGAACTTTACAAAAAAGATCTTCACGACCCAGATAATCACAATGATGTGATCACTCACCTAGAGCCAGACATCCTGGAATGTGAGGTCAAGTGGGCCTTAGAAAGCATCACTATGAACAAAGCTAGTGGAGGTGATGGCATTCCAGTTGAGCTATTTCAAATCCTAAAAGATGATGCTGTGAAAATGCTGCAGTCAATATGCCAGCAAATTTGGAAAACTCAGCAGTGGCCACGGGGCTGGAAAAGGTCAGTTTTCATTCCAATCCCAAAGAAAGGCAATGCCAAAGAATGCTCAAACTACTGCACAATTGCATTTATCTCACACGCTAGCAAAGTAATGCTGAAAATTCTCTAAGCCAATCTTCAACTGTATGTGAACCATGAACTTCCAGATGTTCAAGCTGGATTTAGAAAAGGCAGAGGAACCAGAGATCCAATTGCCAACATCTACTGGATCATCAAAAAAGCAAGAGTTCCAGAAAAATGTCTACTTCTGTTTATTGACTACGACAAAGCATTTGCCTGTGTGGATCACAACAAATTGTGGAAAATTCTGAAAGAGATGGGAATACCAGGCCACCTGACCTGCCTCCTGAGAAATCTGTATGCAGGTCAGGAGGCAACAGTTAGAATTGAACATGGAAGAAAAGACTGGTTCAAAATTGGGAATGGAGTATGTCAAGTATGTCAAAGCTGTATATTGTCACCCTGCTTATTTAACTTACATGCAGAGAAATGCTAGGCTGGATGAAGCATAAGCTGGAATCGAGATTGCCGGGAGAAATATCAATAACCTCAGATATGCAGGTGATACCACCCTTATGGCAGAAAGTGAATAATAACTAAAGGGCCTCTTGAGGAAAGTGAAAGAGGAGAGTGAAAAAGTTGGCTTAAAGCTCAACATTCAGAAAACGAAGATCATGGCATCTGGTCACATCACTTCATGGGAAATAGATGGGGAACAGTGGAAACAGTGTCAGACTTTATTTTTTGGGGCTCCAAAATCACTGCAGATGGTGATTGCAGCCATTAAATTAAAAGACACTTACTCCTTGGAAGGAAAGTTATGACCAACCTAGATAGCATATTCAAAAGCAGAGACATTACTTTGCCAACAAAGGCCCATCTAGTCAAGGCTACGGTTTTTCTAGTAGTCATATATGGATGTGAGAGTTGGACTGTGAAGAAAGCTGAGTGCCAAAGAATTGATGCTTTTGAACTGTGGTGTTGGAGAAGACTCCTGAGGGTCCCTTGGACTGCAAAGAGATTCAACCAGTCCATCCTAAAGGAAATCAGTCCTGAATATTCATTGGAAGAACTGATGCTGAAACTCCAATATTTTGGCCACCTGATGCGAAGAGCTGACTCATTGGAAAAGACCCTGATGCTGGGAAAGATTGAAGGCAGGTGGAGAATGGGATAACAGAGGAAGAGATGGTTGGATGGCATCACTGACTCAATGGACGTGAGTTTGAGTAAACCCTGGGAGTTGGTGATGGACAGGGAGGCCTGGGTGCTGCAGTCCATGGGATCACAAAGTTGGCCACAACTGAGCGACTGAATTGAACTGAACTGAGGATCCAAGGGGGTTTCATATTCCCAGTTCACCCCCTCCCTAATAATCAGAAAGACATTGTTGATCAAGTCTCTTCCTGAAACTAGAAGAATGAGACTAGTGAAACTAGAAGAGTGATATAAAAATTAAACAAGAGTTTAAAAGTTATTCATTCTAGTGGTGGTATGTCATGTATAGCAACAGTGATGAAATTAAAAGTCCAGGGATGATAGTGGGTGTTCAGATGTCGAATCATTACCAGATGTCTTCTGTTCTTTCCCATAGCCTCCTTTTTATTCCTGATCCTGATTCTCCAATCTGCATGTCAGGTTTATAAGTTACTTGATACTCTTCCATTATATAATGGTTCTACTTAAGGCATAATTGTTTGTTTTTTTTTCTTACAACCAGACCAATAACCTTAATCACCAGAGTATTTTCCTAATAAACTAGATTTGGATACATACTAGATCTCATGGCAAAACAAAGGTAAGGATATGGAGTCTAAGAAACTTCTTCTGTTTAATTTGTTTGTGTAGCAAAGCTTTCTGAAGACAAAAATATTTATACTTAATTATATATACAGCTGATTTTATTAAAAGAGTGAAATAAGTACTCTTTAGACAATTAAGGACACATGATTTCTATGTGGTTAGTATGGAAAATGATGGAGCAGAATGGTAAGGGACAACATTGTGATCTTAGCTGATATTTTAAGGATAAGTAGAATTGACTAGCGGAGAAGGCACTGGCAACCCACTCCAGTACTCTTGCCTGGAAACTCCCATGGATGGAGGAGCCTGGTAGGCTGCAGTCCATGGGGTCGCTAAGAGTCGGACACAACTGAGCGACTTCCCTTTCACTTTCCACTTTGATGCATTGGAGAAAGAAATGGCAACCCAAGCCAGTATTCTTGCCTGGAGAATCCCATGGATGGAGGAGCCTGATGGGCTGCCGTCTATGGGGTCGCACAGAGTCGGACACGACTGAAGCGACTTAGCAACAACAGCAGCAGCAGCAGAATTGACTAGGCTATGAAACAGAATAATTCCTTCCATGTGTATCAGCAAAAGCCCAAAATATGACTGGAGCTCTGCTGACTATGGTGAGGAGTTAAATGTCCCCCCAATACTGAAGCCATCTTTAAGAGATCATTGTTCATTTGAAATATATATTTTTCAAAAATAGAAGGTAGTTTTAATTCATTTAATGATGATAAAAGAATTACTTGAATAAGTAATATAAGAGCATGTAACTTTATTTTAAGCAGATAGAGCTAGTGAATGCTGTCCTCACAAAATATTTACCTTGACAGTTAGGTTTCTTTGCAAACATAATCTTAGTAAACTCCTTTTGGATTTTTTTTCCAGAGTCTGTGCAAGAAAATCACTCAATGGTAATCTGATATTTTTTGAAACAGCTCTAACTATCTGTATTCAGATTTGGAGAATCTGAGGAGAGGGAGTTATGAGGCTAGTACATGTTTTTAAGATACAAAACATAGAATGCTCATAATATAATAAAGATTCTGTGTGTCTTTCAAAGCAAACATCAAACATTCATCACAAAGCTTCATAATAATGCCTACATCCCTGAAGATAGAAAGTAAGATAGGTTTACAGCTTGTGCAAAATGCACTAATCATTCGGACATTAGATGTGTGAATTCTGCTATGAAAGTGTTAAAAAACAACCTCGGGGTCACTATCTTAGGATAAACTTCAGGTTGGCATGTCATAATGACTAGGTATATACAGAATAGGGCTTTTCAGGTAGCTCAGCTGGTAAAGAACCCACCTGTAATGCAGGAACCCTGGTTCAATTCCTGGATCTGGAAGTTCCCCTGAAGAAGGAATAGACTTACCCACTCCAGTATTCTTGGGCTTCCCTGGTGGCTCGGATGGTAAAGAATCTGCCAGCAATGTAGGCTACCTGGGTTCGATCCCTGGGTTGGGAAGATCCCTTGGAGGAGGATGTGGCAACTCACTCTGGTATTCTTGCCTGGAGAATCCAGATCCTGATGGACAGAGGTGCCTTGTGGTAGGCTACATTCCTTGGGGTCACAAGGATTTGGACATGACAGAGTGACTGAGCATATATACAGAAAAATCCTAATTTCTTTTTTATTAAATGTTTACCTAAATTCTTTTGTTATTTGGACAAGTTAATTAAAGTCAGATTTTATAACAAACAGTAGGTTTACACATAAAATATTTAAATATATACTAATTGTTTTTTCCTTGGAGTATAGATATAGTAATTGAGTTCTTCCCCAGACTTTAATATTTTGTTCATTTAGACTAAATGCAACATCTTTTATTTTTTCATGGAAAGGCATTTTATTTTAAATATAGCAGTGTGTACATGTCAATGCCAAAATCTCAACATCATTTTTCAAGTTAACTTTTCAAGTGCTATATTAGTCAGGGTTCTCCAGAGAAAGAACCAATAGGAGATAGATATAGATAAACATAGATAAATGCAAAATATTAATATACACACATATATTAATATGTACACATATATATGGGGGGCTTCCCTGGTGGCTCAGTAATAAAGAACTGCCTGCCAATGCAAATAGACACTGAAGACATGGATTCGATCCCTGGGTTGGGAAGATCCCCTGGAGAAGAAAATGACAACCCACTTCAGTATTCTTCCCTGGGAAATCCCATGGACAGAGGAGCCTGGGGGTCTGCAGTTCATGGAGTCACTAAAGAGTTGGATGTCTCTTGCTAAGTTTAGATGACTTAGCATCTAAACAACAACTATACACACACACACACACACACACATCTATACATGTGTGTGTATATATATATATATATATATATATATATATATATATATTATTGAAATGGGCTCACATGACTGTGGAAGTTGAGAAGTCTCACAGTCTTCTGTATACAAGCTGGAGAACCAGGGAAGTTGTTATTATAACTCAGTGTGAGTCCAAATGCCAGGGACCCAGGAGCACTGATGTCATAGGGCAGGAGAAGATGGATGTCTCATCTCAAGCAATGAGACATCATTTGCCTTCCTTTGCCTTTTTGTTGTATTCAAGTCCTCAGGGGATTGTCGATGTCCACCCACACTAGGGAGAACAATCTTCTTTACTCTGTCTACCGATTCAAATGCTAAACTTTTCTGGAGATGCCTTCATAGAAACATCTAGAAATAATGTTTTACCAGATATGTGGGTATTGCTTATCCTGGACAAGTTTATACATTAACCATCACAAGTGTCAGCAAAGTGTATCATTAAGGATGATACTTAACTGAATGATGCAAGTAAAGGACCAAGTAAAAGGGAATATATTGGGTTAGGAGTAAATACAACTATTATAAAGCATTCAGCTATATTGATAGAAATGGTGAAGTACAGTGTCCATTATCCTACCAGTTACAAAGAATATGGTATATTATGAATAGCTACAAGTATGCTTTATGAAACAGCGAATCCACTGAATGAGAAAAGAGGAGGTTGTTATAGAGCTTCTCCTGCATCACAGTACCTAATTAGAATAATGCTGCATCAACAGATGGAACAACTCTGATTTAAGTACTTTGATGAAAGTGAAAGAGGAGAGTGAAAAAGTTGGCTTAAAGCTCAACATTCTGAAAACTGAGATCATGGCATCTGGTCCCATCACTTCATGGCAAATAGATGGGGAAACAGTGGAAACAGTGTCAGACTATTTTTTGGGGCTCCAAAATCACTGCAGATGGTGACTGCAGCCATGAAATTAAAAGACGCTTACTCCTTGGAAGGAAAGTTATGACCAACCTAGATAGCATATTCAAAAGCAGAGACATTACTTTGCCAACAAAGGTCCATTTAGTCAAGGCTATGGTTTTTCCAGTAGTCATGTGTCGATGTGAGAGTTGGACTGTGAAGAAAGCTGAGCGCTGAAGAATTGATGCTTTTGAACTGTGGTGTTGGAGAAGACTCTTGAGAGTCCCTTGGACTGCAAGGAGATCCAACCAGTCCATCCTAAAGGAGATCAGTCCTGGGTGTTTATCGGAAGGACTGATGCTGAAGCTGAAACTCCAATACTTTGGCAACCTCATGCGAAGAATTGACTCATTAGAAAAGACCCTGATTCTGGGAGGGATTGGGGGCAGGAGGAGAAGGGGACGACAGAGGGTGAGATGGCTGGATGGCATCACCAACTCGATGGACATGAGTTTGGGTAAACTCCAGGAGTTGGTGATGGGTAGGGAGGCCTAGCATGCTGCAATTCATGGGGTAGCAAAGAGTCGGACATGACTGAGTGACTGAAATGTATTATTAAAATACTAAATTTGATTTTTCACTTTCTTCACCTTCTGAAGTTTATTTACATAAACTGGAAAAAAATTTCTGTCATTGGTTGATGATTCTTTGGACCAAATATAACAAGTTATTTAACATTAACCTCTCCATGTCTTAGCTTCCTCACATGTGAACTGGAGTTAATACTCATCCTTACTTCACAGGTTGCTAAACTGAAAGTGAAGTCACTCAGTCATGTCCGACTCATAGCGACCCCATGGACTGCAGCCTACCAGGCTCCTCCATCCATGGGATTTTCCAGGCAAGAGTACTGGAGTGTGTTGCCATTTCCTTCTCCAGGGGATCTTCCCGACCCAGGGATCGAACCCAGATCTCCCGCATTTTAGACATATGCTTTACCATCTGAGCCATCAAGGAAGTCCACTCAGAGGTTGCTAGGGGGATTGCAAATGAGTTAATACCTAAAATACCTAGAGCAATGCCTGACGCATAATGAGCGCCAGGACTATCTGGTGGCGTCCTTTGGTTTTGTGGAGTGCACAGCTTATGTAGCTGTATGCAACAGCCTTGGTAAGTCATTTTATTTCAATTTTTATAGATGTGGGAACTAGAAATAAAGTCTCACTTATAAGCATTATTGGAGATGGCAATGGCACCCCACTCCAGTACTCGTGCCTGGAAAATCCCATGGATGGAGGAGCCTGGTAGGCTGCAGTCCATGGGGTTGCTTAGGGTCGGATACGACTGAGCGACTTCACTTTCACTTTTCACTTTCATGCATTGGAGAAGGAAATGGCAAGCCACTCCAGTGTTCTTGCCTGGAGAATCCCAGGCAAGGGGATGGGGGAGCCTGGTGGGCTGCTGTCTATGGGGTCGCACAGAGTCAGACACAACTGAAGCAACTTAGCAGCAGCAACAGCATAAGCATTATACTCTATTGTCTGCCTTTGGTGATGGTGATGCCATGGAAATACTAAGGTCATCACAATAGTGCACTGCTACCTTTTGTCTATTGATATTAAAGGAATCTCTGATGACCAAACTCATGTTAAATGTCTGCCGACACCTTCATTCTTCCACCATGGTCTTCCCTGGTGGCTCAGGTGGTAGAGAGTCTGCCTGCAATGCAGAAGACCTGGGTTGGATCCTGAGGTGGGGAAGATCCCCTGGATAAGGGAAAGGCTACCCACTGCAGCATTCTTGCCTGGAGAATTCCATGAACAGAGGATCCTGGCAGGCTACAGTCCATGGGGTTGCAGAGTTGGACACGACTGAGCGACTTTCACTCACTCACACCTTCCTCAAAAAAAGGATAGAATTGCTTACTTTGCCATTCTTGCAGAGCATACCAAGTCTACAGGAGAACTGAAGCCAATTTTCAGATCATACATCAGTTCAGTTCTGTTCAGTTCAGTCGCTCAGTTGTGTCTGACTCTTTGCAACCCCATGAATCGCAGCACGCTAGGCCTCCCTGTCCATCACCAACTCCTGGAGTTCACACGGACTCACGTCCATCAAGTCAGTGATGCCATCCAGCCATCTCATCCTCTGTCGTCCCTTTCTCCTCCTGCCCCCAATCCCTCCCAGCATCAGAGTCTTTTCCAATGAGTCAAGTCTTCGCATGAGGTGGCCAAAGTACTGGAGTTTCAGCTTTAGCATCATTCCTTCCAAAGAAATCCCAGGGCTGATCTCCTTCAGAATGGACTGGTTGGATCTCCTTGCAGTCCAAGGGACTCTCAAGAGTCTTCTCCAACACCACAGTTCAAAAGCATCAATTCTTCGGTGCTCAGCTTTCTTTACAGTCCAACTCTCACATCCATACATGACCACTGGAAAAATCTTAGCCTTGACTAAACAGACCTTTGTTGGCAAAGTAATGTCTGCTTTTGAATATGCTATCTAGGTTGGTCATAACTTTCCTTCCAAGGAGTAAGCATCTTTTAATTTCATGGCTGCAGTCACCATCTGCAGTGATTTTGGAGGCCCCCCCCAAAATAAAGTCTGACACTGTTTCCACTGTTTCCCCGTCTATTTGCCATGAAGTGATGGGACCAGATGCCATGATCTTAGTTTTCTGAATGTTGAGCTTTAAGCCAACTTTTTCACTCTCCTCTTTCATACATAAACATACTCAATTGCCTGTATATTTACTGTGAAAAATGCAGAACACTGTGGGGAATATTTAATACTATAGGTAAATATTCTATATTTTGTTTATACATGGTTGAAAGCCATTTTGCAAGTTTTACTTATTCGGGTATAGTTTTACATTTGAAAGGAGAGAACATTTTCTTAACAGTTTTTGTTAGCTCACCTGTGTTTTAAGAACTCTGTACTTTAAAATGCCATGAGAACAAGTCCTAAGAGTTCTAATCACAAGGAAATATATATTTTTCTTTTTTTCTTTTGTATTTATGTGAGATGATGGGTGTTCACTAACCTTATTGTGGTAATCATTTCATGATGTATATGAGTTTATGTACACCTTAAACTTATACAGTGCTGTATATTAAATCTCAATAAAACTAGAAGAAAAAAATAAAAACATTTAGTAAATGCCTATAAAAAAATAATAAAATGCCATTGTCCTCTCAGTATGTCATGATCCCTTTTTTGAATTATTTGAATTAGATACTAATGATAAATTTATTTTTCCCGTCTCCAGTGACTTAATGCTTCCTGTTTTTAAAAACTCTGACTGGTTTTTCATAAACTTAAGCATTTTGTGCTTTTCTCTTTTTTCTTATTTACCTAAAGTAGAAACTCAAATTCATTTCATTTTCCTACTATGCACACAAAATTTAGTATAAATCACACGTACTTCAAAAACATCATTTCTCATTAAATAAAACATGGGTTTATCTCCCATATTTTGTCTACTGCTCTGGGATTCTTCCTCTCACAAATGGCCTCTATGCATCCCAGTGCTCAATTTCTCCTTTGTTCATACAGTGGCAAAATAATTTTTAAACACTTTTATTTTTCTGCTATTTTAAGATCTCAGTCCTTAAATTTCTATGTATTTGCTCATAATAGGAGTCAAATCAGTGGGTGAGCTTCCAGTTATTTTTCTTCTGCGCTTCCCCACCTGATGAGATCCTACTGAACAGTGATCTGTTTTCATTCAGGAAATAGAAACAAGAAAGAGGCAGAAAAAATTGCTTATCCAATTATTGGGTGGTTCTAGAGACCAGGCTGTATCAATGCATTCACAGTATCACTATGGAGATTCATAAAAGAAAATAAAAGTTTTAAAAGAAGATTTCAATGTCTTGTGTAAGGGAGTAGTCTTAAGAGAGCGAAGCTTGTAAATGAGCAGCAAAACCTCGATTGGTGACTTCTGACCTTTAACTCCTCTTTCATTTGGATGTTCTAAAATAAGCCTCTGGAAAGTCAGACTTAATTACAAGAGGAATCCCTTAACACATTGACATTATATTACTGTAAGTGATTAGAACTTCCTGAGAGAGGCAGTATCTTAAAGGGAAGCTCACAGCTCCCAGAGATGGCTTTTTCAAAGAGCTGTCTTCCCATAACCACTTCTGCTCTCTGCAGTTTCAGCTTTGGAGAGTACCAGTCCTGGGAAAGGCACTATCCTTTGTGGCTTTCCTACTTCACGCCCAAATTTTAATAAATTGCCCCTCTCTAAACTCTTCAAATTATCCAATTCACATGTGCTATTCCTGTTGCTCTTTAGATGCTAAGTCATGTCTGACTCTTTTGTGACCCCCATGGACTATAACCTGCCAGGCTCCTCTGTCCATGGGGTTTTCCAGGCTAGAATACTGGCATATATGTTTAGTTGCTCAGTTGTATCCAAGTCTTTGCAACCCCATGGACTGCAGCCCACCAGGCTCCTCTGTCCATGGGGATTCTCCAGGCAAGAATACTAGAGTGGTTTGCCATTTCCTTCTCCAGGGAATCTTCCCGACCCAGGGATCAAACCCATGTCTTCTCCATTCCTGCTATTCCTGTTATGACCTTGACCAATAAGGCTGATTTTGGAATAGGACTCAACTAAAATTCAGGCCTCAGGATTTTCTGGTTAGTAACTTTGAGTAACTTACTTAGCCTCTTTCAGTCTCAAATATTTCATCTATAAAGAAAAATAGTAAAACTTACCTCACTATGAAGGAATGAGTATTAAATGAGATTATATAGGTAAAATGTTAGCCATATCTTTGATGCATAGTAAGTACTTATAATTTCATTTCTTGCCTCTCTTTCCCATCCATTTATGTGGTTGCTATCCTTGAAGAATTGATGGGCCAAGGAAGATTTTGTTACAAAAAGGAAAGTTTCAAAGACCCTTTTTATTTTTCACCACTGTGATTATGACTATTATTAATTTTTGCCAGACCAATCATTTTACAAACTTTACACTCAATCTTTAGGTCTAAGGTTATATTTTTCTGTGCTTATCTGTGTGTGCACAACAGAATGAGGGAATATGAGTATGTATATTTTAGTGTGTGGATTAGATGTTTAAATTAAAATAACAAAGCAGCCTTTTGTAACAGTTCAAACAAAAAGAATAAAAAAGAGTTTAAAGGAAGAGTTTCTCCTTGTCCATTCTACTTTTCTCTCCATAGGTCACTCTTGTTAGATGGTGGTATATGTGCATACACAGACACAGACACATTCATATTTACAAAAATAAACCCTATATTCTTTTGTTGCTTCAGTGTGGAGAAGTACACAAATGAAATCCTATCATATATATTGCCATGCCTTTTGTTATTGCTAATCTTTTTTTCATTTCCTAAAACCTAAAGAAATGTTATTTTTTATTGTTAGTCCATAAAATTGATGCATGTTTTAATTTATTTTTCTGCTGTATGCGCATTTCCCCAGGTTTTCATTGCAAAAAGTGCTGTGTGCAAATGTGCAGTTTTCTGCAGTGTACATCAGTAGAAGTAGAATTCTAGGGTAAAAAAAAAAAATACATATTTTGACCCTTCCAAACTGTCTCTTTAAAACTCTCTCAAATTTATTTCTGACATTAGTATAGAAATGTGATAATGTTCCCATACATTTTTTGAATCATAAATATAATCAATATGCTATTTGTATGTATTTGAGTGGATAATGTTATCTTTTTATTTTAATTTGCATTATTTTTTCCATATATTTGTAGACTAATTGTACTTATTTTTCTATGAAATTCATATTGATACCTTTTCTTCTTTGTTGGCCAGTTGTCACATTTGTATTGATTTATTGAAGATCTTTGTATGTTATAAATAAATCTTTGTTCATTATTTATGTTGCAAAAATTTCCCAGCCTATTGCTTGTCTTTTGACTTGGCTTTGGTGTGAAGTTTTAAATTCTTATACATTCAAATTTGTCAGTATTTTTTAGACTTCTGGACTGTATATTTTCTTTAGGAAATGATTTTCTAAAGAGACTTGCTTTTGTTTTTTTCCTACACTAACCCTCTTTGAAATATTAAAATGACTTCCTAAACACAGTTACATAGTCTTTACTATTTTATGTTTAGAGAAGGAATGATATACTGAAAAATATAACAGATTTTATAAGACTCTGTGCTGGTACATAACAGGTCTTATAAAATATTTCTTAAATAAATGAAATGCTGTGGACTTTATTGAAAACAACCAAGAGTTATTAACCTTTAATTGGTATGAACTTGATAAATTATTGTCTGTGTTTATACATTTTAAATGGAAATAATAATTCATATTATGATTTTAAAATACATGATTTGTAATGTAACTTTGTACATAAACAGCATTTCATAAATCCATAGTATAAAAAACAATCAAATATTGAAGTTACCAGGTTGAAGCAAATGAGTGTGGGTGGGTGGCAAGTAGAAAACATCAGAGTTCTCGCTACAGTTTCCTGTTTTCACTACCGAAACAGTCTCTAAGACATCTCTGTACAAGCCTCTAAGCCTCTCTTTTTGAAAAGACCTATCTAAATCAGTTGGAGAAGGTGATGGCACCCCACTCCAGTACTCTTGACTGGAAAATCCCATGGACAGAGGAGCCTGGTAGGCTACAGTCCATGGGGTTGCGAAGAGTCGGACACGACTGAGCAACTTCACTTTCATGCATTGGAGAAGGGAAATGGCAACCCACTCCAGTGTTGTTGCCTGGAGAATCCCAGGGACGGGGGAGCCTGGTGGGCTGCCATCTATGGGGTTGCACAGAGTCAGACACGACTAAAGCGACTTAGCAGATCTAAATCAGTGATTTCTAAAGTCAGTGCTAGAGGTGATCTATTAGTGTTTAGTAACAAAATGTTAGAACTTCCATTTATATTAATATGATTCCAATTTTTGCATGTTTTATGATGCACATATAATATTAGCATAGTGTTTCTGTCATTGTTTAGCTACTAAGTCATGTCCAACTCTTTTTGTGACCCCGTGGACTATAGCCCACCAGGCCTCTCTGTCCATGGGATTTCCAGGCAAGAATGCTGGAGTGGGTTGCCAGTAGTTTAGTGTACTAGTGTATAATATATAAATAAATTACATATATTGGGGCATGTAATTGTATTAAGCCAATTCTAGACATAAAGGTTTAAGAGTCTATGTATTCTAATATTGTGTCTCCATTTTTGTGTTAAGTACTATGAGGTTAAACAAGTAGATTAAATATATGACATATATTCCCTGTAGTGAAGGAGCCCCCTATTTAATTTATAAGGTAATTTTGCCTAGCTGCAAAGAGAGACTCCAGGGTATATTACAGATATGTGTTCAAGGTTATTCAACAAATGGGGACCAGTACAGGTCAGAATGGTGTGGGGAATGAAAAAGAACTTGGTATTCCATGTGAGTCCTAAAAGGTCAAGAAAATTCAAGAAGGTGACTCAGTTTAATTTCCTTGAAATCCTTAATTGGAGAACTGGATTAAAGAAGAGAGGTAAACTAAATAAGCAAGAAATGCCTTCTTCTGTTTATAAAACCCACAGGCTTCTCTGATTAGTAAAGAGAGATGTCTGATGGGGTCCTCTGAGTTCTCTGGTCTCATAATTATTAGAATTGGGAGTTCAGCTCAGTTCGATTCAGTCGCTCAGTCGTGTCCAACTCTTTGCGACCCCATGAATCACAGCACGCCAGGCCTCCCTGTCCATCACCAACTCCTGGAGGTCACTCAAACTCACATGCATCGAGTCATAACCAATTCTTTAATTCTAATCTCATTTCTGCAAATGAAAAAATTGAACTTGAGGCACAGACATAGCAGGTTAGATACCAAGTCATTGACAGGTTGGGAGCTGAGATCCAAATCTTTGCCCCACCAGCTAGTGTTCTTTCTACGTTATTGTGAATGACAGTCAAACTGTACATAATATTATGCAGGATTTTGAGTGGAGAATGGAGGAAAAAACATAAGGTACAATAAGACATGGAAATAACATGATAACATCATGTACAAAATATACACAATGCTAAATATTCTACTTGGCTTTCTTTTCCCATCTTTGGCCTCATAGAATGACATAGTATTTCTACATTTTTGTGCTGGAAAATCTCTTCTTTCCTAAGCCAGGCTGTCAGAACTACTCTCTTTATCTTAATGTCAGCCTTTTTTCGAGATAGATGCTGCATTGTTTCTCACTCTACAAGTGAATTGTATGGAATTTGTGTTGTCAGTTCATCTACTTTTTCTTTTAATTAATGACTGCATTTGTGAAAATTTATTGGTCTTGTTATGGTTCTAGCATTGACTGTATACAGACTTTAAAGCTATAATATGACATAAAGAGATTCCTGCTTACAAGTCAAGAAAGCATTATCTTCTAGTTTTTTACATATAAAAGTAACTTATAACTGTCTTTCAGTTAGTAGCTACATATCTAGCTCCTTATCACTCTCCATTCCCTCTTTCAATATTCTGGGGAGGGTTATTGCCATTCTCTAGGGATCTTTGGAAGGTGAATTGGAAGATCTGTACTGCTGTTGCTGCTAAGTCACTTCAGTCGTGTCCGACTCTATGAGACCCCATAGATGGCAGCCCACCAGGCTCCACCGTCCCTGGGATTCTCCAGGCAGCAACACTGGAGTGGGTTGCCATTTCCTTCTCCAATGCATGCAAGTGAAAAGTGAAAGTGAAGTCTCTCAGTTGTGTCCGACTCTTCACGACCCCATGGACTGCAGCCTACCAGGCTCCTCCATCCATGGGATTTTCCATGCAAGAGTACTGGAGTGGGGTGCCATTGCCTTCTCCAAGATCTGTACTATTGTTCCTTAAGATGATTGTTTGGCTAATATTTATGTCTATTGTAAATTATAAATGTACCCACACACTTAGACCTTGGGAATAAAATTACATAAAAATGCTAACACTTTTTATGACACTCAGATGGGAAAATCTCCCTTATAACCTAAAAATCAGAGACATTCAGAAGACAAACCTAAGTTTCCTAACCATCAGAACTCTAGATTTACTGACATAGGCAAGACTGAGAACATTTCGAAAGTAAGAGATTCCTGAGAAAAATGCTTTCTGTATTGAAATGAGCTTTTGTCTCCTCACATGCTCCAGAGATCAAACCAGTGAGAGGAGTTTACATTATTCACAGTCATTACGACAGCAGTTGAAGTTTATGGTAGCCTTTTCTGTAAATGTCTATTGCTGATGGAATCATAATATCATGTGGCACACAAATGAGGTAATTCATAATATCTCCAGGGGGCATCTCATATTTTTCAGGAAGGTTGAATAGAATAGAATATATATTTACTCCTTTTAGTTTTAATTTTGCCTTTGATTTGAAATGAGAAAATATTGATTTCTATCTCCACACAGCTTTCCATTCTTCTGTCTTATCTCTGGATAAACATTGAGGGCTTATTTGACATGAATTTACCCATTTCTAATATAGCTACACTGTTAGAACTTACTAATTTTAGTCTTATGAAAGTGACAGATACCTGAGCCCAGGTAGATTCCTGAGGACAGTCTAGCATAAGTGATATACTCTACTTGGTCACCATTTTTAGAAAGTTGATTATCACTGGTTCAAAACCAGGAGCACAATAGGTATTTATTCTGTTGAATTAAGCTACCTCAATCAGGAAGCTCACTATACTAAGATAATACAACATGAGAGTTCATAGAGACAGCTGATTTTCTCTGAGAAAATTAAACCCCACATTACAGCATTTATGGAGTTCATGAAACCCAATGGCAATGTATATGTGCTGAAAGTGTAAGAGAACTGTAAGTATACTTGTAAACACAAATAGCCATGTATACATATATAATATTATAACAAATTATTTTCCTTAAGGTTTTTGGTAAATAATAGAGTGGTAAAATAATTGGCCCCACCTTATCTTTTCTGTGGAAGAAAAGAGGCTTTCACTTACCCAGAAAAGAACTCATTCTACTTTCAGCAACCACCCCTACCCCTAACCAGTTATTAGTAAAATAGGAAAGTCTGAGATTCACCAGATGTATGACTAGATACAAAAAACAAGCACTTGGGCTTTCAACTTCCAAACACTGAGTATGTTAGGAAGACCATTTTCTAAGCATTTGCATAGAATGATTTTTCTAATAAACACACAGGATATAATATAATTTCACTCTTTACAAAACAGATTTATTCTAAAAAGTTATTAACAAAACTGTAGACTGGCAATGCAAGCAATTTTCAGATTGCTGGCTTCACCTTCTTTCAATCTCATCAGCATCTCTCTGAACCTGTATTGGAGAAGTCTCAAATTGAGGTCCTTTGGGAACAGAAGCCTTAGAAAAGCATTCCCTTCCACTCTGGTGGGAATGAGACCTTATTTTAACAGACATGTTTTCAGTTGGTAAGAGTCAGTAGAAGGGATGAACAAACAGTTTGGACTCTGCAAAACTCAGTTGTGAAAACTTAGGGGGAGGGTAGTGTCTATTTTCTTCTTGCCTAGTGTTTCTGTTTGTTACTGGGTATTTTTTGGTCTTTTCCATGTATTATTTGACATTTGTCTAGGCATTTTCTTGAATTGGTTTTGATTGCAAATTAAGAGATTATTCAGTTGTTTAAAATATAGCCTTAAAAATAAATGACTGCTTCATTTCTGTTGTTCTGCTGTTTATCCATTTCTCTAATGAATTATTAATCACACTTTGGGGATTAGGACATATTGACTTTTCCAGTGATAATATATAGTGGTAATATAGTCCACAAATATGTCTGATGCTACCACAGCATAATTACCTTGCTGTGGTGGAAAAGGTTTTATAGCCAGCTCTAGCTCTGGGGGAAAGAGAACATCTAGTTGAGCTGAATGTGACCTGAAAAGGCTCCACTCTTTCTCATAAGCCGGTTCATAGATTTCTTGTGCCACAATTTTGAACTGCATCTATCTTACTCCTTTTTCCCTGGCAGTGTCCTAGTCCTCTCTCTCTCTCCTATCTATTGATCAGTGTTTAACTTTATTTTGCTACTTAAAAGAGATGTTTCTATTTATCGGCTTTTTGCCTCATAATGAATACTGCACTGAAAACTGATGCTCTTCAGTCATTAAGCTGCCATGATCTTGATGTACTGCTGAAATGCCAGTGCTTTATTGAACACCTACAGAACATAGTTTGGACATTTCTGACATACATTGAATATATAAGCATTCAGATTTGTGATGGATGTACTTATCTTGCATGCTTAATCTACACTACATGGATATAATACCAATTCTACACTACATTTCATGAAAGAATAAGTGGAACTTCACTAAAATTTAAAAATCTGTTCTGTGAAAGACAATGTCAAGAGAATTATAAGAAACCACAAACTGAAAGAAAATATTTGCAAAATACACACCTAATAAAAGACTGCTACCGAAAATATTCAAAGAACTCTTAAAATTCAACAATAAGAAAGCAAATATCACAACTAAGAATGGGCAAAGACTGTAACAAATACTTTATGAAAGAAGATATACACGTGTTTTGCATCATATGTCATCCTGGAAATGCAAATTAAAATGACAAGAAAATAAATCATTACACACGTATCAAATGGCAAAATCTGGGTCAGTGACAACACCAAAAGCTGGCGAGAAACTAGAGCAACAGAAACTCTCGTTCACTGCTGGTGGTTATACAAAATGATGCAACTCTTTTGGAAGATAGGTTAATCGTTTCTTACAAAACTAAACGTACTGTTACTACACAATTCATCCATTGTGTTCCTTTGTATTCATATTTATCCAAAGAACTTGTCTGTATACACACTAAAACCTGAACATAAATGTTAATAATTGTGGAAACCTGCGGAGCAACCAAAATACCCTTCAGCGGTTTGAAGATACCCTTTAGTGAATGGAGCTGTGGAGCATCCAGACAAGGCATTATTACTCAGTGCTAATAAGAGTTGAGCTGTCAAGCCATGAAAAGTTATGGTGAAAGCTTAAATGCATATTATTAAGTGAAAAGGCCAATCTAAAGAGGCCACATCTATTATTTCAACTCTATGACATTCTGGAAAAGACAAAACTATGAAGATAATAAACAGATCAGTGGTTGCCAGAGGCTGAGAGAGGAGGGAGGAGAGATGAACAGGCAGAACACAGAGGCCTCTTGCTGCTGCTGCTGCTAAGTTGCTTCAGTCGTGTCTGACTCTGTGCGACCCCAGAGACGGCAGCCCACCAGGCTCCCCCGTCCCTGGGATTCTCCAGGCAAGAACACTGGAGTGGGTTGCCATTTCCTTCTCCAATGCATGAAAGCGAAAAGTGAAAGTGAAGTCGCTCAGTCATGTCCGACTCCTAGCGACCCCACGGACTGCAGCCCACCAGGCTCCTCCATCCATGGGATTTTCCAGGCAAGAGTACTGGCCTCTTAGGGCAGTGAAAAATATTCCTGATGCTATAATAATGATGGCTATATCTCATCATGTATTTGTCAAAACTCATAGAATGTACACTTCTAACTTTGGGTGAATATGACCTAATATAGGTTCATCCTTGGTTAGAATGTATCATTCTGATGGGTGATGTTGGCAATTGAGAAGGTTATACATGTTGAGTGGCAAGGGTGATAAGCGAAATCTTTGTGCCTTCACATCAATTTTTTGTGAGCCAAAAACTGATCTAAACATTGTCTTTAAAATATCTAAAAAACAGTTTCAACAGAGAAATAGGAGTCTCAGAAAAGAAGGAAACCTTATAAAGAAGAACACAATGGCACATTTAGAAGTAAAAAATACAAGTATAAAAATAAAAACTCAATGGACACACTCAACAGCAGGGTGGAAAAGACAGATGAGTCAGTAAATATAAAATAATAGAAATAAAACTGAGACATAAAACACTAGATATCACCCAGTCTGAACAACAGAGAGATAATATTGGAAAAATTATAAAATTTCAGAGACATATAGGACTTTAACAAAAGTTTTCTTTGAGTCAGCAGAATCCTAGAAGGAGAGGAGTAAAACGATGGGATTTACAAAGCATTGGGAGAAATAATGGCTGAAAATTTCATAACTATTACAAAACACTGAAACCTACAGATTAACAAAGCTTAGTAAACTTCAAACAAAGTAAACTCAAAGATATCTGCATTAAGACATATCCTATTCAAACTTCTGAAGACTAAGCACAAAGAAAATTTTGAAAAAGCTAGACAGAAATGACTCATTCCTGGAAGAAAAAAGCAATTGGAACAACAGCCAGTTTCTAAGAAGAAACTATAGTGACCAGAAGGAAGTGGTGCAGTATTTTTCTAAAGAAAAATAAAACAAAATATCTGCTGACCTAGAATTCTGTATCAGTCAGAAATTATTAGAAAATTCTAGATCATTCAGAAATGCAAACATCAAAAAAAAAAATGCAAACATCTCACCAATGTCAAATTTCTGCTTTTGTTATTGTATTATAACTAAGATATAACAACTGGAGTGAAACTGGGTGAAGCCGGCATGACATCCAGCTGTAAATCTTTGTGAATTCCTATGAATCTAAACGTATTTTAGGATAAGAAAGTTTTTTTTTAAGTTTAACAAAGTAGCTTAAGTCCAAAATTTAGTTTTAAAGACACCGTCACTGGTTGGCAGAAGTCTAGTAGAAATCCACAAGTTTTATATACTTTCTTGAGCACCACCTCCCAGCCATATTTCTAAGGAAAATGAAATGATTTGTATTTTACCATTAAGAAACATTAGATGTGTTTGGACTCCCAGCCATTTATTTTCAAAAATTTCACATCATTCCTCAGAACCTAGCAGGTCAGAGGCAGAATTCTCCACAGAATCATATAGTCTTTACTTTGATTTTTGTCTTAAAGCTCTTTCTCTTCTCCTGTCTCCTTTCTCTCTCTCTCCGTGTGTCTGTGTACACACACACATGCACATGGGGTTTCCCAGGCAGTGCTAGTGGAAAAGAACCCACCTTCCAGTGCAGGAGATGTAAGGGACACAGGTTCGATCCCTGGATTGGGAAGAGCCTCTGAGGAGGGCATGGCAACCCATTCCAGTATTCTTTCCTGGAGAATCCCCATGAACATAGGAGCCCGGTGGGCTATGGCCCATAGGGTTGCATAGAGATGGACACTACTGAAGGAATTAGCAGCGTGGAGTGGGTTGCATGCCCTCCTCCAGGGCATCTTCCCAACCCAGGGATTGAACCCACATTACTTATGTCTCCTGCATTTACAGGAGTGTTCTTTACCACTAGCGCCACCTGGGAAGCCCGCATATGTACACACACACACACACACACACACACACACACACACATGTCTATGTATATATAAAGTGACTTATAAAAATCACTCCTAGGAGCTATTGATTTTCACTTTTTAAAATATATATTTGGAAAGCAAGTGCTAATCTTTGCATAACCATTTTATTATGTTTTTAAGATAGTTTACCTTTGAAATATCCTAGCTATTCTTAACTTGATGATTTTAGAGAGAAGTAATACTTAGTATGAGTTGAGCACTCTGAATGGGTAAGTTTCTTTTTAATAATGCAGTACTTAATACTGCCCATGGGCAGTTTGATGTCTCACTGCCAGGTTGCACCAGAGCTGTGAGTACAGTGCCGTGTAGCTATGTGGCCTCTCTCTCCATAGGCCACAAGTTAAGTGATAGTCACTCAGTCATGTCCTTTCTTTCTGAATCCATGGACTGTACAGTCCATGGAATTCTCCAGGCCAGCATACTGGAGTGGATAGTCTTTCCCTTCTCCAGGGGATCTTCCCAACCCAGGGATTGAACCCAGGTCTCCAGCATTGTAGGAGGATCCTTTACCTGCTGAGCCACAAGGGAAGCCCAAGCATACTGGAGTGGGTAGCCCATCCTTTCTCCAGGGGATCTTCCCAACCCAGGAATCGAACTGGGATCTCCTGCATTGCAGGCAGATTCTTTACCAACTGAGCTATCAGGGAAGTCACAAGAGCTCTTCTCAAAACCACTTTTTATTGAGAGGTGGTTGCCAAGGCACCAACAAAAGATTTTTAAAGCGTCTCTTGGAGAGAATCTGCATCAAGCGAAAACCCAAAGGCAAGGTGGAATTACAAAAGAGCTTTTAATGGGAAGGGGTTGCTTGAGTGTTAAAAAATCTCAGTTGGGAAGCTGGCAAATGTAAAGAAATCATTTTTTGTCATTGAATGTGCTTTCTAACTTCAAATGCTGGAGTACTTGGTGAATTATTTTAATGAACAAAATCGCCTAACAAAGCTGAATCAAAAATTCAGGGGCATAATGAAGTGAATTTGCCTCCTCCACCTTAATTTTTGTGGTTTTACCTAGTGCAGATATTAGTTTATTTCTACAGTGGTAAAGTTCAATGGAAAAATCTATAATCCTTACATTCTTATTTAATAAAATGGAGAAACAATTTGTACATCTATTTTGAAGAATCCTATATATTCTAGCTATCACTTGGAAGTCAGTAGCAAACAGCTTATGGGAGCCTACTGGACTTTTAAAAATTAGTCGTTGAATAAAAATTTTGATGAAATACAGATTTATTTTAGAAAATATTTATAGAGATATCTTTAAAGTTACTGGATTAAAGAAATGAACACTGAGATTGGGAAGCATCAAAGGAAGTGCTTGAGGGGTTTCAAAATGTGAGATATTGAAAAAAATTTACAGGATTTTATAGGCCCCAGATTTTATTGGGAAAATTGAAATTGAAAATGTTGATAGTGGAATCAACCAGCCTTTTTCAAAGAGGATATTGGACTGTGATTCTTTGGCAAGAGCAACTAATCCTTGGCAAGTGCAACTTCCCAGAAGAGTTAAATTTGTGTACATTTTTCAAATTTGAAATGCAAATCAATTAGCATATTCTTAATAACTTCTACATTCTTGAAATTGTTCATCCATTTTAGGAGCTTCGTGGGTTATTCATTGTCTAGTTAATATTTAATTTATTGGATGGACACAATATTCAGTTCAGTTCAGTTCAGTTCAGTCACTCAGTCATGTCCGACTCTTTGCAACCCCATGAATCGCAGCACACCAGGCCTCCCTGTCCATCACCAACTCCCGGATTTACACAAACTCATGTCCATCAAGTCAGTGATACCATCCAACCATCTCATCCTAGGTCGTCCCCTTCTCCTCCTGCCCCCCAGTCCCTCCCAGCATCTGGGTCTTTTCCAATGAGTCGATTCTTTGTATGAGGTGGCCAAAATATTGGAGTTTCAGCTTCAGCATCAGTCCTTCCAATGAACACCCAGGACTGATCTCCTTTAGGATGGACCGGTTGGATCTCCTTGCAGTCCAAGGGACTCTCAAGAGTCTTCTCCAACACAACAGTTCAAAAGCATCAATTCTTCAGCTCTCAGCTTTCTTCACAGTCCAACTCTCACATCCATACATAACCACTGGAAAAACCATAGCCTTGACTAGATGGACCTTTGTTGGCAAAGTAATGTCTCTGCTTTTGAATATGCTATCTAGGTTGGTCATAACTTTCCTTCCAAGGAGTAAGCGTCTTTTAATTTCATGGCTGCAATCACCATCTGCAGTGATTTTGGAGCCCCCAAAAATAAAGTCTGACACTGTTCCCACTGTTTCCCCATCTATTTGCCATGAAGTGATGGGACCAGATGCCATGATCTTCGTTTTCTGAATGTTGAGCTTTAAGCCAACTTTTTCACCCTCCTCTTTCACTTTCATCAAGAGGCTCTTTAGTTCCTCTTCACTTTCTGCAGTAAGGGTGGTGTCATCTGCATACCTGAGGTTATTGATATTTCTCCCAGCAATCTTGATTCCAGCTTGTGCTTCCTCCAGCCCAGCGTTTCTCATGATGTACTCTGCATAGAAGTTAAATAAGCAGGGTGACAATATATAGCCTTGATATACTCCTTTTCCTATTTGGAACCAGTCTGTTGTTCCATGTCCAGTTCTAACTGTTGCTTCCTGACCTGCATACAGATTTCTCAAGAGGCAGGTCAGGTGGTCTGGTATTCCCATCTCTTTCAGAATTTTCCACAGTTTATTGTGATCCACAGAGTCCAAGGCTTTGGCATAGTCAATAAAGCAGAAATTGATGTTTTTCTGGAACTCTTGCTTTTTCAATGATCCAGTGGATGTTGGCAATGGGGTCTCTGGTTCCTCTGCCTTTTCTAAAACCAACTTGAACATCTGGAAGTTCACGGTTCATGTATTGCTAAAGCCTGGCTTGGAGAATTTGAGCATTACTTTACTAGAGTGTGGGACGAGTGCAATTGTGCGGTAGTTTGAGCATTCTTTAGCATTGCCTTTCTTTGGGATTGGAATGAAAACTGACCTTTTCCAGTCCTGTGGCCACTGCTGAGTTTTCCAAATTTGCTGGCATATTGAGTGCAGCACTTTCACAGCATCATCTTTTAGGATTTGAAATACCTCAACTGGAATGCCATCACCTCCACTAGCTTTGTTCGTAGTGATGCTTTCTAAGGCCCACTTGACTTCACATTCCAGGATGTCTGGCTCTAGGTGAGTGATCACACCATCATGATTATCTGGGTCGTGAAGATCTTTTTTGTACAGTTCTTCTGTGTATTCTTGCCACCTCTTCTTAATATCTTCTGCTTCTGTTAGATCCATACCGTTCTGTCCTTTATCGAGCCCATCTTTGCATGAAATGTTCCCTTGGTATCTCTAATTTTCTTAAAGAGATCTCTAGTCTTTCCCATTCTGTTGTTTTCCTCTATTTCTTTGCATTGATCCCTGAGAAAGGCTTTCTTATCTCTCCTTGCTATTCTTTGGAACTCTGCATTCAGATGCTTGTATCTTTCCTTTTCTCGTTTGCATTTTGCTTCTCTTCTTTTCACAGCTATTTGTTAAGTCTCCTCAGACATATTTTCATTTTATTTGTATGTTTTTTAAGATACGTTAAATTTACTTTTTTCTTTGTTACTTCTGTATTTTTTATACTGTCCCTCGATCACATAATTGGAAAAGTCTCTTAAGATTGGTTCTTTGTATAATAATATGATGATTGTGATTTAGATTGTCACCTTGAGATGATATATGTGTAAAGTATAAACAGAAACATTTATACAAATGCAACCTTTATATAACTTTTGGAAACATGCAAATCTGATGGTGTAGTGATTTGGGATAAACAGCAGAAAAATACAGAGGTTAAATGAGAAGTTCATTGATAAAAAGTAGAAGCTCACCTGTTTGGATTGGCTTTGTGTTCAGACTTGGTACCCCCATGGGGGCTTTCCTGGTGGCTCAGACAGTAAAGAATCTCCCTGCAATGCAGGAGGCCAGGGTTCAGTCCCTGGGTCAGGAAGACCCCCTAGAGAAAGAATGGTTCTGGGATTCCCTTGTAGCTTAGTTGGTAAAGAGTCTGCCTGTAATGCAGAAGACCTGATGCTTGATCTCTGGGTCGGGAAGATCCCCTGGAGAAGGAAATGGCAACCCACTCCATTACTGGTCCCCAGAGAAGGTCTTCTTATGAAACATTATCAAGGGTGACATGAAACTGTTGGTGTATTGACATCATATTTAAACAAAACATGATGACCCCTCTGGTAAGTCAACTGAGACTTTATTTATTTTTTTTTGGAGGATAATTGCTTCACAATATTGTGTTGGTCTCTGCCATACATCAACATAAATCAGCTTCAGGTATACATATGTCCACTCCCTCTTGAACCCCACTCCCATCTCTCACCCCATCCAACCCCTCTAAGTTGTCACCGAGCACTAGGTTGAGCTCCCTGTCTCACACAGCAGATTCCTACTTGCTGTCTAATGAGAGTCTTTATTTTAAAGTCACAAAATAATGCTTTCCAAAACAAAATTGATGAGTTTAATTACTAAAGGCTAAGATGGTGATTGCAGCCATGAAATTAAAAGACGCTTGCTCCTTGGAAGAAAAGTTATGACCGACCTAGACAGCATATAAAAGCCAGAGACATAACTTTTCCTACAAAGGTCCGTCTAGTTAAAGCTGTGTTTTTTCCAGTAGTCATGTACGGATGTGAGAGCAGGACAATAAAAGAGGCTGAGTGCTGAAGAATGGATGCCTTTGAACTGTCGTGCTGGAGAAGACTCTTGAAAGTCCCATGGACAACAAGGAGATCAAACCAGTCAATCCTAAAGGAAATCAACACTGAATTTTCATTGGAAGGACTAATGTTGAAGCTGAAACTCCAATACTTTGGCCACCTGTTAACAAAGAACTGACTCCTTGGAAAAGACTGGGGAAGACTGAAGGCAAAAAGAGAAGGGGACAACAGAGGATGTGATGGTTGGATGGCATCACCAACTCAAGGGACTTGAGTCTCAGCAAACTCCAGGAGATGGTGAAGTAAAGGGAAGCCTGGCATGCTGCAGTTCATGGTCGCAAAGAGCCCAACACGACTGAGCAACTAAATGACAACAACAATAAATTATACATCAATAAAACTGCTGTCAAAAATACATTAGAAATATAATTTCTGTAGACTTCTGTCTACTAATCTGCACGGAAGCTCTCTAGCCTCCAAACTGAGCTATCATTCCAGAGGTTCTCTTCAGTATTTAAATGGGTATTTCCTTATTTTCTTTTTTTTTTAAAGGTGTATATCATAATGAATTAATTTACATACATCATGAAATCATTACCACAATAAGTTTCATGAACACCCATAATCTTATATAAATACAGCATTTTTAAAAAGAAAGAAAAAAAAAAAAAGCAGGGGAGTATCATTTGCAACTGGGCCATTTAATAACTCATGATATTATTTCCTTCTTTTCTCTTTTTCACTGTATCTCCTATTTATTGGATCCTAGCTCTTCCCCTGCTGACATATCCTTCATAGTTTTAGTGGAAGATTGCTAAGGTTGAGTTCATAGCAGGTACACTTTTTAAAAAATGTATATATCTGACAAAATATTATCTTTGATACTTAATGGAAAAGTTTCTCCATGAATGATAATCTAGATTTGGTGCCATTTCATTCAATATTTTGAGACCATTGCTCCATTGTATTTCAGTTTTCAATGATACAGATGAAAATTTCAATATTGAAAGTTATTATGATGTTGGCATATGTGTGTAAGTTTTATTCAGTATTCTGATTGTTCTTGCCCTTGGTTGGTCCTTTCTATACAAAAACATATGTCTTTCAGTTCTGGGAAATATACTTGTAATTTTTCTTTGATATTTGTTCTCAGTAATGACCTATCACTATTAGTTAGCACATTATAATTTAGAAGTGAACTACTAGAAGGAAAATTTTACTAGAACCTGAACTATACCTCAAATATGTCTATATATTCAGTTCAGTTGAGTTCAGTTCAGTCGCTCAGTCATGTCCAACTCTTTGCGACCCCATGAATCACAGCACGCCAGGCCTCCCTGTCCATCACCAACTCCTGGAGTTCACTCAGACTCACGTCCATCGAGTCAGTGATGCCATCCAGCCATCTCATCCTCTGTCGTCCCCTTCTCCTCCTGCCCCCAATCCCTCCCAGCATCAGTCTTTTCCAATGAGTCAACTCTTCGCATGAGGTGGCCAAAGTACTGGAGTTTCAGCTTTAGCATCACTCCTTTCAAAGAACACCCAGGACTGATATCTTTAAAATGGACTGATTGGATCTCCTTGCAGTCCAAAGGACTCTCAAGAGTCTTCTCCAACACCACAGTTCAAAAGCATCAATTCTTTGGCGCTCAGCTTTCTTCACAGTTGAACTCTCACATCCATACATGACTACTTACCTATATATTAAGATGCTATCAGGTCAGATCAGATCAGTCGCTCAGTCATGTCCGACTTGGTGAAACTATGATATTTCATCCCTTTCTTCAATGTGAAAAAGAACATTATTTTCAGAAAGGTTAGTATCTTTTAAAAATATTAGCTAAAATCTATGGTTTGTGACTATTCTGTAAGAACATTAACTAGTCTATGTATGTTGTAAATTTGAGGAGCATGGACATAACCCTTATTTCCCTTTTTCCAGCTATTACAATGACCTTTAAATGAAAGACGTAGTATTGTTTTGCCTCTGACTTGTGGCAAGAATTAAATATGAAATCTTAATATTGGCTGTTTCTCACTGAGAATATTCCTGGCAGCTAAAATTAGCATATGTGATGGACATAACCTCAGATGTAATTTAAATTCTTATAAAATTTCTAATGTGACCAGCAAGTACCTGTCATAGACTTACTGAATCTCAACAAAGAACTCTAGAAGTGCCCATGGCAGAGACCTACATTTTATGCTGCTTAAACAGAGGATTAAACCCTCTTTGCAGGCTATTTATTAATAGCCTCCTAGTTCATAATAGCTCACCTGCTTGGGTGACATTCTAGTAAACCACACATTTTCAGCCAGTCTTTTCTCACTGATCTTGCTCATATTCTGTATATGAAGGAAAAGATTGAAATCTTATTCACCTAACTACTCTAAATCAACTAAGATAAGAACGCTAAAGAGCCCAAAGAGAATTTGAGATCTAGAAATTTTTCTGTTTATTTTTTTATCAGTGTCACATACACCAGATCCTTCAGGTCATGTTTTAGTTTTCCAAGAGCCTCTTTCTACAACAACATCTCAAAAAACTCAAAAGTCCTCCTATTGATTCAGTTTCTCCTACTTGAGCCCTGTATTTGGAATAAAGTTGGGAGAGCAGGAAGAGATCAAGATGCTGCTGTACGCTTCCAGTTTTCCCACAAAGCATGTCATATGGAAAATTTTAGCATTTTAGAGTACCTGGAATACTTTTATTCACTTTTATTGAAAAATACTTGAAACACATCATGTATAATTTTAATGGAGTGTTTGATTTCCATTTATTGTAAAATGATTAAGCCAATAGTTTGAGGTAGCATCCACTTTCACATATAAATACAATTTAAAAAAAAAGAAAAAAAAGGGAAAAATCGTCTTTATAATGAGAATTCTTAGGATTTATTCTTATTGCAACTTTCCTATGTATCATAAAGCAGTTCTCTCTGAAATATGATAGATTCTATTACAATCTCAAACTGATCTCACATTATGGAAAAGGCTACAGTTCATGTGTTTCACAGTCGTCAACAGAGACTCTTATAGTTATCCCAGGGCAAGAAATATAATATAGCCAACTTGCATATGGGACTGAAACTAGAAAGCAAGAAAATGGGTAATTTCTCAGTGCCTTAGATATTGTGAAATGTCTTTGCCTCATCTCTCTTTTGCTGTATTTGTCTCCCTGCTTCCCTCTCTAGACTATTTTTCTCTGCTTACACATGGTTGGCATGGCCATTCCCTTACAACCCTTGCTGTTTCGTTGAAATTACAGGATTTCAGTTGTATCCCCGCCTCACACAGACTGCCAACAGTGCCAATGTCTTGTTGATCAATTATTGAAGGAAAAGGAAATGTTTATTCTGTACTATGGACTGGTTTCCCTTAACTTAGTGGTTCATATTCAATCTAATCAGCTGTTGACAGAATGGAGTTGTCTAGAGATGATTTTAGAGTAGGAGTTTGGTCTGTAGGTGGAGTGCTGTATTAAGTGCTTAATACACAGCACATCATAAAAGCATCTTGACGATACTGTGAGGTGGTTGGTTTTATGTCAGGTTCACAAAAAAAGGGAACTAAGGGGTAGGCAATTTAAATAAGCATTTTCATACCTCATAGTTTAAGTGACATGTCCATTATTTGAATATAAACTCAGCTAATTCCAAAATCCATGCCCTTAACCAATATTCTCTCATCAGTGAATAATCCTCTACCCAACTCAGACTCTCTCTTTAAGTGGCTGTCTCAGTGCTGTAGTAATGGTAGCCTCTGTCTGTTGTTTTTATATGTGGTGAACTGTCTCCCCTAAAGAATCCTTTTCAGTCAAGACACATACCATTTGAGACATGAGGGAGCCAAATGCTGGCTGGTAAATGAATGTGGGTACACGGAGTGCCCCCCCATCCCTTTGCAAAACACTGTCTGTGGTCATGTGACCAAGCAAACTCCATCCTTGCTATTCTGTAGTAACCCTCAAATTCCAACTCCTGTTAACATGGATACTGTACTTTAAACTCTCCTCCTGCATCCATAGTTACCCTTTTTTATAGTATTGCTGAATGCTGACATTTTCTTCAGGATTCCCTCCAGTCCTTTAAAGGCAGCTCATAGTTACTGAAATGATGTCTGGTCCGTGAAACTACCTCCTGCCCCCTCCACTGCCAGCAGCATCTATAGCAAGAACCAACCTCACCCTAGTCCCTCAGCTGCTGCCAAGTCTGTCAAGCCCTTTCTGGGTTTGAACTATTCAGGATAGTAATTTGTATGTTTGAGTCATCAAGCAAAATAATGCTGTTTACCAAGTATTCCTGAGTAGTATCATACAGTACATTAAATATTCTGTGGGTTGCATTGTCTGTAGGTTTTCACTTTGTCAGAGTGCTCTGCCTTTGGAATCAGAGAAGGCTTCTGAATAGCATTTACATTATAAGTCATTTCTTTTAACATTTATAATGTGTATTGAGCTAGCCTCACTTGTTAACATATTTTCTTGGTTTCATAAATGTCAAATAAGATTCATTTGATTGGTGCTTTGGATTGTCTCATTATTAACTTTTTTTTAAAGTTACTTTTTTTTCCTTTAAAAAATAATGTATTTTTTAATTGGAGAATAATTATGTATTTATTTATGCATTTTGCCATATATCAACATGAATTGGCTATAAGTATACATGTGTCCCTTCCCTCTTGATCCCACCTCCCTCCACACCCCACCCCTCTAGGTTGTCACAAAGTACCAACTTTGGGTTTCCTGTGTCATACGTCAAACTCCTAATGGTTACCTATTTTACATATGGTAATGTATATATTTCAATGCTGTTCTCTTAATTCGTTACAGCCTCTCCTTCACCCAGTGTCCAAAAGTCTTTTCTTTATGTCTGTGTCTTCTTTGCTGCCTTGCATGTAAGATTGTTGGTGCTATCTATATTACATGTATATGTGTTAAAATATGATATTTGTCTTCCTCTTTCTGACTTACTTCACTCTCTTCATAATCAATTGTATTATGGAAGAGGGTACCAGAAGAGAAGAGCTCTCATTGCACATCTGTGCAGCACAAGAAGAAATACTTTCAATAGGCTATTAAGTGCATCTATAGTATTTAAATCTCAAAAAGTACTACCACAAGTTAAAAGTGCCTTCTTATAATTTTCAAAATATAACAAATGTCCCTGTGCATATGAATTCCAAAATAAGGTAGCTAATGAACAATAATGCTTCAAACCGATTTTACAAGCACAATTTGCTATATCAGGATGAATGTCATATTCAGATGCCCATCAGTATTGAAGTAGCGGGTTTCTACTGCTCACTCTTATCTTGAGTTCTGAGTTTATCTCAGGGGTTGCAGTGGATATAAACAGGCTGGAAGTGAGCAATAATGGTTACCTCAAACCATTTCTTTTGTTTCGGCATTTTACAAACACTTTTAAGCAATTGCTCTGTGTCAGGCATTTTTCTGGGTGCTGGTTGAAGCACAGTGGAACAATACATAATTATTGCCTTCACTGAAACTAACTTTCTAATGAATGACAGTTATTATAGAACTGAATTGTGTAATATTGGTTACATTTTTTAAAAGTGGGAAAGAAGAGAACAGAATAAGAAAAAAGAGTTTTAACATCAGCTTATGAGTTCAGAGTACTTTATATGAAGGGACCAAGGGGTTTCTGTGGGGAAGTAGGCGAAATAAAAAAGCTAAATAGGTTGGCAACAGCTCTGTTGTTGAGAACATTGAGTACTCAGATATGGTGTTTATTCTGAAGAACATAGAGAAACTCGGAACAGAAATTCTTAGTACTACCATTACACATTGCCTCTGATCTTAATTAAAGGAACCATTAAATATCAGTCAAAAGTTATTGATGATGAAAATGTAACATTTTCATTCCAAATCTGAGCCCCTAAATTCTAAGACTTACTTGAGGAACACACAAGATTTCTAATAAATGAAACTATTGCTGGAGACAGTACATTCAGAATAACACTAGTTCTTTCTATTGTAAAATTTTTAGAATTATATACAGGAGTCTGAATGGAGGAGTGGAGAATTCCAAAACATTTAATTATGCAAAGTTGGAGTTTTAGTTGATAGTACAATGAGAAATACTAACTGGCAAGTGAGTGGGAACAAGGCAAGGGTGTAATCCAATGCCTGTGGGTTGATTCTTATTTAGTAGGAGTAAAGTGGTATCAGAAGAAAAGTCATGAATTGGGGAAAATTCAGTTGTCAAAAGGTTAATGGTATCAGTGAGGTGAAAAACTAAGTGTATTATCAATAATAAAGTAATAAAATTTGAATAATATGAAGTTCTATCAGAGACTTGTATACTAGTGTTTTGATCTGGTATGTCAATGATTATTCACACTGATGAGTGATTTGACAAGGGAGATCATTAGTACAGAGGAATTTTAGTAATTTGATTGTTGTATGAGTAAGTGACACAGATAAATAAGAGTCTATTGGGAGAATGAGTGATAGAAAAATCATGATCAGGTGCCATTACATGTATCTACATGTGTAGATGTAGATGACAAAAATAAAAGTTTGAGAATATATAGATGTCATGAGTTCTCATGAAGATATAATTATTGATGTCTGAGGTATAGTACAGCAGTGGCCACGGGACTGGAAAAGGTCAGTTCTCATTTCCAATACCAAAGAAAGGCAATCCCAAAGAATCCTCAAACTACTGCACAATTGCACGCATCTCACACACTAGTAAAGTAACGCTTAAAATTCTCCAAGCCAGGCTTCAGCAATACGTGAACCGTGAACTTCCAGATGCTCAAGCTGGTTTTAGAAAAGGCAGAGGGACCAGAGATGAAATTGCCAACATCTGCTGGATCATCAAAAAAGCAAAAGAGTTCTAGAAAAACATCTATTTCTGCTTTATTGACTATGCCAAAGCCTTTGACTGTGTGGATCACAATAAACTGTGGAAAATTCTGAAAGAGATGGGAATACCAGACCACCTGACCTGAGAAACCTATATACAGGTCAAGAAGCAACAGTTAGAACTGGACATGGAACAACAGACTGGTTCTAAATAGGAAAAGGAGTACATCAAGGGTGTATATTGTCATCCTGCTTATTTAACTTATATAGAGTACATTATGAGAAAGGCTGGGCTGAAAGAAGCACAAGCTGGAATCAAGATTGCTGGGAGAAATATCAATAACCTCAGATATGCAGATGACACCACCCTTATGGCAGAAAGTGAAGAGGAACTAAAAAGCCTCTTGATGAAAGTGAAAGAGGAGAGTGAAAAAGTTGGCTTAAAGCTCAACATTCAGAAGACAAAGATCATGGCATTTGGTCCCATCACTTCATGGGAAATAGATGGGGAAACAGTAGAAACCGTGTCAGACTTTATTTTGGGGGCTCCAAAATCACTGCAGATGGTGATTGCAGCCATGAAATTAAAAGATGCTTACTCCTTGGAAGGAAAGTTATGACCAACCTAAACAGCATATTAAAAAGCAGAGACATTACTTTGCCATCAAAGGTCCATCTAGTCAAGGCTATGATTTTTCCGGTGGTCATGTATGGATGTGAGAGTTGGACTATAGAGAAAGCTGAGTGCCAAAGCATTGATGTTTTTGAACTGTGGTATTGGAGAAGACTCTTGAAAATCCCTTGGACTGCAAGGGGATCCAACCAGTCCATCCTAAAGGAGATCAGTCCTGGGTGTTCATTGGAAGGACTGATGTTGAAGCTGAAACTCCAATCCTTTGGCCACCTGATGCAAAGAGCTGACTCATTTGAAAAGACCCTGATGCTGCAAAGATTGAGGGCAGGAGGAGAAGGGGCCAACAGAAGATGAGATGGTTGGATAACATCACCAACTCGATGGACATGGGTTTGGGTGGACTCCGGGAGTTGGTGATGGACCAGGAGGCCTGGCATGCTGCGGTTCATGAGGTCGCAAATAGTTGGACACAAATGAGTGATTGAACTGAACTGAACTGATATATAATTGGTTGAAAGTGAGACAAGAATTGCACTTGCTTGATCAGATTTCTTTATGCTGTAGTACATAGGAAATGAAAAAGTGAGTAATGAGCTATGAAATGACACAGGAGAGTTGCATAACTCCTTTGTTTGGGAAACTCACTTTATAATGAAGGATAAAGATGAATAATCAAATAAATTACTATAAAAAGTATAAGCAGAGTGAACTAGGAATGCACAAGAGGATTATTCAGATCAACTACCTTTATGATTATATAATAGTCCAGATGTTTGATTACTCTAAATCATTTGTAGTGAAATTAGAAATTCCATAAGATTCAAATATCACCTTTTGTTAGGAAGAAGGAAGAATGTGTATCCACATAAACCAGAGACAAACTCCAGAAATATGATTGATTTCTAATTAACATATTTGAAAATATGCCATTTTTTAATCCCGTGTCTTTGTTCTTTGAAATAATTTCCCTTTTGCATAAACTCTTTCATGACTTGAATAATAACTAGATTGGGTTAGAGCTAACACCCCCGAAAGATGTCCTTTTCATTATAGGTAACTGGAGTGAAAAGTAGGAAGTCAAGAAACACTTGGAGTAACAGACAAATTTGGCCCTGGAATACAGAATGAAGCAGGGCAAAGGCTAACAGATTTTGCCAAGAGAATGCACTAGTCATAGCAAACACCCTCTTCCAACAACACAAGAGAAGACTCTACACATGGACATCACCAGATGGCCAACACCAAAATCAGATTGATTATATTCTTTGCAGCCAAAGATGGAGAAGCTCTATACAGTCAACAAAAACAAGACCAGGAGCTAACTGTGGCTCATCATGAACTCCTTATTGACAAATTCAGACTTAAATTGAAGAAGGTAGGGAAACCCCCTAGACCACTCAGGTATGACCTAAATCAAATCCCTTATGATTATGCAGTGGAAGTAAGAAATAGATTTAAGGAACTAGATCTGATAGACAGAGAGCCTGATGAACTATGAATGGAGTTTCATGACATTGTACAGGAGACAGGGATCAAGACAATCCCCAAGAAAAAGAAATGCAAAAAAGCAGAATGGCTGTCTGAGGAGGCCTTACATACGGCTGTGAAAAGAAGAGAAGTGAAAAGCAAGGGGGGAAAGGAAAGATATACACATTTGAATGCAGAGTTCAAAAGAAGAGCAAGGAGAGATAAGAAAGCCTTCCTCAGTTATCAATGCAAAGAAATAGAGGAAAACAATAGAATGGGAAAGACTAGAGATCTCTTCAAGAAAATCAGAGACACAAAGGGAACATTTAATGCAAAGATGGGCTCAATAAAGGACAGAAATGGTATGGACCTAACAGAAGCAGAAGATATTAAGAGGTGGCAAGAATACACAGAAGAACTGTACAAAAAAGAGCTTCACGACCCAGATAATCACAATGGTGTGGTCACTCACCTAGAGCCAGACATCTGGGAATGTGAAATCAAGTGGGCCTTATAAAGCATCACTATGAACAAAGCTAGCAGAGGTGATGGAATTCCAGTTGAGGTATTTCAAATCCTAGAAGATGATGCTGTGAAAGTGCTGCACTCAATATGCCAGCAAGTTTGGAAAGCTCAGCAGTGGACACAGGACTGGAAAAGGTCAGTTTTCATTCCAATACCAAAGAAAGGCAATGCCAAACAATGTTCAAACTACTGCACAATTGCACTCATCTCACATGCTAGAAAAGTATGCTCAAAATTATCCTAGCCAGGCTTCAGCAATATGTGAACCATGAGCTTCCAGATGTTCAAGTTGGTTTTAGAAAAGGCAGAGGGACCAGAGATGAAATTGCCAACATCTGCTGGATCATCAAAAGGGCAAGAGACTTCCAGAAAAACATCTATTTCTGCTTTATGAGTATGCCAAAGCCTTGGACTCTGTAGATCACAATAAACTGTGGAAAATTCTGAAAAAGATGGGCATACCAGACCACCTGACATGCCTCCTGAGAAATCTGTATGCAAGTCAGGAAGCAACAGTTAGAATTGGACATGGAACAACAGACTGGTTCCAAATAGGAAAAGGAGTACATCAAGGATGTATATTGTCACCCTGCTTATTTAACTTCTATGCAGAGTACATCATGAGAAACCTGGGCTGGATGAAGCTCAAGCTGGAATCAAGATTGCTGGGAGAATTATCAATACCTCAGATATGCAGATGACACCACCCTTCTGGCAGAAAGTGAAGAAGAACTAAAGAGCCTCTTGATGAAAGTGAAAGAGGAGAGTGAAAATGTTGGCTTAAAGCTCAACATTCAGAAAACTAAGATCATGGCATCTGGTCCCATCACTTCATGGCAAATAGATGGGGAAACAGTGGAAACAGTGTCAGACTTTATTTTTTAGGGTTTCAAAATCACTGCAGATGGTGATTGCAGCCATGAAATTAAAAGACGCTTACTCCTTGGAAGGAAAGTTATGACCAACCTAGACAGCATATTATAAAGCAGAGACATTACTTTGCCAACAAAGGTCCGTCTAGTTAAGGCTATGGTTTTTCCAGTAGTCATGTATGGATGTGAGAGTTGGACTGTGAAGAAAGCTGAGCGCCAAAGAATTGATGCTTTTGAACTGTGGTGTTGGAGAAGACGAGAGTCCTTTGGAATGCAAGGAGATCTAACCAGTCTATTCTAAAGGAGATCAGCCTTGGGTGTTCTTTGGAAGGACTGATGCTAAAGCTGAAACTCCAGTACTTTGGTTACCTCATGTGAAGAGTTGACTCATTGGAAAAGACTCTGATGCTGGGAGGGATTGGAGGCAGGAGGAGAAGGGGACGACAGAGGATGAGATGGCTGGATGGCATCACTGATTCGATGGACGTGAGTCTGAGTGAACTCTGGGAGTTGGTGATGGACAGAGAGGCCTGATGTGCTGCAATTCATGGGGTTGCCAAGAGTTGGACACAACTGAGTAACTGAACTGAACTGAACTGGGTGCAGCACTTTCACAACATCATCTTTTAGGATTTGAAATAGCTCAGCTGGAATTCTATCACCTCCACTAGCTTTGTTTGTAGTGATGCTTCCTAATATCTCCTCTAAAAAAAAAAAAAAAATCCCAGCCTATTCTGACTAACATCTTTTTTAATACCTTTTCTGAAGAGTTGAAAGGTGTCTGGCATATCTGGTCTCTCTTTTTTTCCGTAAAACTCAACTACATTTGCAGCATAACTTCAACTCATCTTTCCAGCTCATTAATCAACACACTGGCCAATAGGAATAATGGAACAAAAGTACCTTGAGCCAAAATAGACCACCACTTTAGCTCTGTCTGGTGTCTCCATTACTGTTTCTTCAATCCACGTGTTTAGGATGCCATTGAGGCCACAGCTCACTGTCATACCTGCTGTCAATTAACTACAATTAGAAGAAAAGATGTTTTTCATTTTCTCTTTCTAAAATCTAAAATTATTCATTTAAAACCCTTGCAGGTAGACTTTTTACATAACACTCTATATTTAGCTCCACTGTATTCAAAATATTTGCTGAAAACTTCCCTGTGTCATAGTCAGTTCTAAGAAAGGATTTTCTACAAACCTGTTAATGTATTTTAATTACAAACACATGGGAAATAGCCAAGTGATTCTCATAATTCAAGTGAAGTGATGGGTACCTTAGAAAGTACTGCATTTTGAAAGTACCAGTTTTAATAATCTAAAGTGTAGATTTAAGTGCCTATAAGAAAGTAATTATTCTTTATTAGCTATTCTATTAACTTGATACACTAAACTGAGAATCCAAGAAAAAGGGAGTTGTTCCATTAGTGACTGATATGAGTATGATGTACCTTTCTCTACTGAAGCCTGCTGATAATATGAATGCGATCTAGAAAATTACATGAATGATAGTAGGCTCCTTTGATTGCATTCTTCTATGTACTCATTTTTTCTCATTCTGAAATTAGTTACTACTTACTCTGCTGAAATTTTTTGAGGAAAAACTAAGAATGACTAATACTGACTTGAATTTTTTTCTCCAGTATAATACATGTACTTTAAAATCAGCTTTCAAATTTCTCACACAAAGAAATAACTTATGTGGTAATTTCCCGTGGTGAAACTTTTTCATAAGGATGAATCCATTCTCTTACGTTCTTTGCTATACACTTTTGAACATACATTTGCTTGTGAACATATTTATGTACAAAATAGGCATGTACATATCATCAGACACTATGTATAATCATTATTTTTCCACTAAATGAAATTGCCTTTAACTTTTTCTAGAAATTGTGAAATTTCCAAATTTGCTTGAAGTAGACTTGTTTTAAAAACAGCTCTAGGTGTTCTGGTTCTACCTTGCCTTTTCTGCTGAATAGATAGATAGATAGTGAAGTCGCTCAGTCGTGACCGACTCTTTGTGACCCCATAGACAGTAGCCAACCAGGCTCCACCGTCCATGTAATTTTCCAGGCAAGAATACTGGAGTGGGTTGCCATTTCTGACTGCATAGAATAGCTGTTTGAAATCTGTAAAGTAAATCATAGAAAGCAGATAGGAGAAGACCTGAATTTCAAATCCTCTGAAGCAAGAATCCCTTTAGTTCTGACTTGTAAAACAGGAAAGTCTACATCTAACTCTCAAAGGAAGTATGGAAATCACCTCTTTTTTTTTTTTTTCAACTTTTGTCTGTTCTGTCATGCCCCAGCCCTCAAGCAATCTCATGGTGGTGATGACAGACAGTGGCAAATTCTAAGGAAAGGAAAACTTTCTCTGTGTTCAAAGAAGCTCTGATTACAAAACCTTGAAGGAACCCCTTGCTCTTTTCTCTCTGTGTCTCCCTACTGATTTACCCCACACATTGAACTGCTGTGGAAGTTCATATCAGAGTGGGGTAACTAGATCTCCAGGGAACTTGAAAATACTGGGAAAACTATGAGAGGAAGAAGCCCAATAAAGTGACTCCATAAACTTTTCTTTTTAGGTCCTGAGCATCCCCAACTTCCTCATGCACAATCCAATCCTATTCTGCATATTAAAGGCATTAAGCTTGAATTAACAAACCACCCAGCTATTCTCCATTGGATGTAAACAAGACTCAGATTCTTATAACTTCTTATTTAAAATGTCCAGGTACAATCCAAAGTTATTTTACAAAAAATATGAAAATTAACTTGTATGAGAAAAGCCAGTTATTAGACTCTTAACACCAAGGTGGCATAGATGTTGGAGTTTTCTGACAAAGACTTGAATCAAGTATTATACAAATGCTTTAGCAAGCAATTACGAATACTGTTGAAGCCAACAGATCAATTAAAAATCTCATCAAAGAAATAGAAGGACCAAATAGTAATTTTCAAATCAAAAATCACAAGGACCAAAATAAAAAATTCATAGGATGGCCCTTTAGAAGGTGAACTGATAAACAAACTGTTTATGGTACAACATAAAATATTATTCAGTGCTGAAAAGAAATGAGCTATAAGCTATGACAAGATATGGAGAAACCTAAAATGAATATTACTAAGTGAAAGAAGCCAATTATAAACCATATGATTCCAACTATATGTTCTGGAAACGCAAAAGTACAGAGCAGTAAAAGATTAGCAGATACCGGAGGTTGGGGTGGAGGGAAGGGTTGAGTAGGTGAAGCACAGGATTTCTAAGGCAATGAAAATACTCTGTATGATGTTATAATGATGTTATGCATTGATTTTTGATATTGATTGATATCAGTTGATGATTGATACACGATTTAAATGCCATCGTACATTTGTCCACACCATAGAATGTACAACACCAAGAGAGAACCCTAATGTAAACTATGGACTTTGGATATTATGATGTGTCAATGTAGGGTCATCAACTGTAAACAAATTTACTACTTTTGTGGTGAAGTTGATATCAGAGGAAGCTATGCATGTGTGGAGCAGGCGATATATGAGAAATGTCTCTACCCTCCTCTCAATTTTTTGTGAATCTAAAGCTACTCTAAAAAAATAAAATATGTCTGTATCTCCATGGTTGCCCTTCAAATAAGTTCATCAGTACCATCTTTCTAGATTCTATTCCTGTGCGTTAATGTACAATATTTGTCTTTCTCTTTCTGACTGACTTCACTCTGTACATAGGCTCTAGGTTCATCCACCTCATTAGGACTCAAATGCATTCTTTTTTTTTTTTTTTTAGTATTCCATTGTATATATGTACCACAATTTCTGTATCCATGGGAGGGAGAGGATGGAATGACCTGAGAGAGTAGCATAGACACATATTTATTACCATATGTAAAATAGAAGGCCAGTGGGAATTTGCTGTGTACAACAGAGAGCTCAATCCAGTGCTCCGTGACAACCTAGAGGAGTGGGGTGGAGTGGGAGATGGGAGGGATGTTCAAGAGGGTGGGAATTATATATGTATATATTTGTGACTGATTCATTATGATGCATGGCAAAAACCAGCACAATATTGTAAAGCAATTATCCTCCAATAAAAAAAATTAAAAAATAAAATAATTTTTAAAATTCATAAGATGTACATAATATCAAGAGAGATGGTAAAACAAATGACGAAATGAACTCAGAGATAAAGAATAAATTAGCAGTTACCAGTGGGGAAAGGGAGAAGGGGGGGAAATAGGGGATATTAATAAATACAAATGACTACGTATAAAATAGATAAGCAACAAGGATATATCGTACTGCACAAGGATATATAGCCATTGTTTTGAAATAAATTTAAATGTATTATAATCTACAAAAATGTTGAATCACTGTTTACACCTGAAACTAATGTAATATTATAAATCAACTACTCTTCAACTTTAAAAAAATCCAGTGGATTTGAAGTTATACCTATAGATGGAAATATACAATCTGTAAAACAGTGAAGAGAAAAATGAAAAATAGTTGTGATGTTCTACCATTTAGTAGTTGGAAAATGTACTCTAGATTCCTTCTAATTGCCAGAGACCAATTTAAGAGTCTGGGAAGTTTAAATTATGCCTATGAAATAAGGAAATGATATCAAATTTTGCTTCTCTGCTCAGTGATAAATGATGGCTAAGCCATCCAGCTTTATCTTAGTCTGCCCTAATGACCGCTCCAGACATTATCTTTATCCCTGTTATGTAAACAACTGACTGGTTCAAAATTGGGAAAGGAATACAACAAGAGTATGTTGTCACCCTGTTTATTTAACTTATATGCAGAGTGTATCATGCAAAATGCTGGGCTGGATGAAGCACAGACTGAAATCAAGATTCCTAGGAGAAATACCAACAACCTCAGATATGCCGATGATACCACCCTAATGGCAGAAAACTAAGAGGAACTAAAGAGCCTCTTGATGAAAGTGAAAGGGGAGAGTGAAAGAGCTGGTTTGAAACTCAACATTCAAAAAACTAAGATCATAGCATCTGGTCTCATCACCTCATGGTAAATAGAAGGTGAAAAATTGGAAGCAGTGGCAGATTTTTTTTTTTCCTTGGGTTCCAAATTTACTGCTGATGGTGACTGCAGCCATGAAATCAAGACACTTGCTCCTTGGAAGAAAATCTATGGCAAACCTAGACAACATATTAAAAAGCAGAGACATTACTTTGCTGACAAAGGTCCATATAGTCAAAGTTATGGTTTTTCCAGAAGTCATGTATGGACACAAGAGGTGGACCATAAAGAAGGTTGAACACCAAAGAATTGATGCTTTTGAATTGTGGTGCTGGGGAACTCTTGAGAGTTCCTTGGACAGCAAGGAGATCAAATCAGTCAATCCTAAAGGAAATCAACCCTGAATATTCATTGTAATGACTGATGCTGAAGCTGAAGCTCCAATACTTTGGCCACCTGATGTGAAGAGCTGACTCGTTGGAAAAGACCCTGATGCTGGGAAAGATTGAGGGCAGGAGGAGAAGAAGGTGGCAGAGGATGAGATGGTTAGATAGCATCACCAACTCAATAGACATGAATTTGAACAAACTTTTAGAGATAGTGAAGGACAGGGAAGCCTGACATGCTGCAGTCCATGGGGTCACAAAGAGTCAGACATGGCTGAGTGAGCAATAACTGTTACCCATGGATAACATCAGCCACATATCAAGTTCCTGATGGTATATAAACACCTTAGACCCCTTTCACTTAAATTAGACCTTTCACCTTATGCTCATGTCTCTAGCTCTCAAACTCCTAGCTTTAATAGCTGTTTTTAGATCATTAGATTTTTGAATGACATTAATACTCCTCTCTGATTCATTGCTTTCTGTGTTCTATTCAACTTCCATCTCTGCATCCTCATTTACTGTCTCAGAAGATAGAGTCCTTCTTACACTCGGCTCTATGATTCCACAGGCTAAATTTTGACTTACCAGCCAAAAGTAAGTGTTCAATCATGGGCTATAGTTTCCTGAAATGAAGTCTCAGAAAGGTTTATCCACTCAAAATCTGACCTAGGTTGTGATATCCTAGAATTTTGTCTATTCTGCTGTACAAGGAATATTGAAGAAATTTGATATAGAATATCTTTTTTTTTTTGCTTAACTTGTAACTTCAGAAATTAGTCACTTAATTTCATTGTACTGTTAAACATTAAATAAAACAGTACTGTTTTATTTCTAACTGATAGGTATTATACTTAAGCTCAAATCTCCATAGAATGACAAATTATCTCCTTAAATATTTTAAGGAGATAACCTTTCCTAGGAGATGTATTTTGTTACTCTCTTTTTAAGCTTTGGTTAAATCTCCTTTTAAAATCTCAGGTAAGCATTTTCCACTGATCCTCTTGATACTTTTGCCTTCCATTTTAGACTACTTGGCCTTCTATCTTTTCTGATTTCCTTTTATTGTTTGGTCAACAATTTTCCAGAGACTATTATAAAAAATCTTTATATGATGATAACATGAAATGTGAACTGAGAGATGATCTTTTAATTCTAGTTGCTCAGTAATAGCATGTTACATAAAGAATAATTTCTTACTGTTTTCTGATCATTTGTATCCTCTGTGGTTTTTGTTAAGTAAGAATAGTCCTGCTAAAACCTGAAATTCTATGTGTGCTCCATAAGATGTCATTAGGATTAGCCTGGCTAGAGCACTGAAATATTTGAAGAGCATTTTTTTTAAAGTGGGTTTTTTGTTGTGATTTCTTTAATCAGCTTTCCAGCTGAAAAACACATACAGAATCTATGCAGTTCTCTGGCTATACTTCCTTGTCTCTGTGAATAATGCAACAGACTATAGCAGTAATGGCTGGGTAGGAACTACTGTAATTCCCAGAATCCACAGTCCTTTATTAGGTTCTGCAGTGATTTCGGGAAGTCCAATCATACTAGGATGAATAATGGTACAAGCACTTGCAAGGCCATAGTCTTATTTCATACAAGAAGAAGGCCTGAATTTTGATTTTGTGGTTATACTATTCGGTAAAAAAAAGTTATCTGGGCTAGTTCTTGAAAACAACCATGATAACAATATCCCATCTCTATAACAGCTCCAAAATTGTTATTTGTGAATATGGTATTATACAATCAGTATTAGTTCTTTACTAACACGCTGTTTTTTGAGCTATGTTCTTCAGACCAGATGGTCAGAATAGTCTGAACCCAACCCCAAATTGACTGAACCAGAATTTTTGTGGGTTTATGTGACTCATGAATTTACTTACACATTTTGCATCAAGTACTTATATCACAAGTCCCATTTTCACAAAATGTTTGCCATCTACTTACTTTTTCATTTTTTCCTAAAGAATGAAGAAATAAAATTCTCTAAACTGTCATACTTTGACCTTATTCAAAGTCCAAGTACTAAGTATACTATGTTAAAATAAAATGACCAGGAAAATATCCAGATGTAAAGTTTTGTGTGAAGATTACCAAAAATATTGGAGTTAGATTCCTTTCAGTGATTGACTCTTAATTTTGTAATGAAGAATTATACATCGTGATCTTTAAGCTGTTATTTAATTGTTCTTTCTGTGCTGTTTAGATTCTGGAGCCAGCAGTTTGCTTGCTCATTATCTCTAGAGATCTGTTTGCATGTGGGCTGTGTGCATATGTTTCATCCAGTCATTTGACAAGCATTCTTATATTTTTCTATCTCCTATAATGCTTTTCATTTATGTAAGTCTGCATGAATTTGTAAGATCAAAAAGCTGCATCTTCCCTTATATTCTCTTGTGACAGACTTTGGGCATGGGGAGGAAATAGTTCTGTCTTAGGCCCCCATGCTTTTCAGCAAAATGGCCAAATATTTTAGCATTACTGAACTGTCATGGGCTAGTCCTAGCCTACTTTTTCAGCGGCATTTCTTACCACTTTCTTTGTTCTTCCTCTTATATTGCAACAATACTTGAAATACCATGAGCATATAACACTGTCTCATTCACTCATGTATGTGTACTTATTGTTTTATGTATGCCTTAAACCTTCATTTACTTATCTCCCTGAAGAATTCCAACAGGGTTCAACCTAAATGTTAACTTCTCTACAACAAACTCTAACTCAGCCTCAACCTCCAAGCAGGATTTATTACTTCCTTTGCTGCATCATCTCTGGCCTTTTATACTTACCTCTCTCCTTTTATACTTACCTCTTTCTATTGCATTTGCCACTCTTCATTTTAGTTGCTTGTCTCTCTTCCTGATTTCTTGCTTGCTTGAAGAAGATTCTCTTTTTTTTTTCTCCAGAACCCAGAATAACTGGCAGAGCAAATGCTCATTAAAAGAGATTCATCTTGCTCTTTGTTTTATGCTCTTAAAGACTCACATCTGTGCCCTCCTTCTTTTTTTTGGCTGAGCCACATGCATTGCAGGATCTTAGTTCCCTGACCAGGGGTCGAACCTGGGCCTTCGGCAGTTAAAGTTCAGAGTCTTAACCTGCCAGGAAATTCTCAAAACTCATGCTTTTTCAATGTAGTTTTCTTTATAAAGAAAATATACTAACTGAGAAAATGGCATGTAGTGGGAATTAGCATGTTGATTACTAGACTGAATTAATGATTATGTCATTAATTGTCAACTTGTCAATACAATGAGAATTATTTTCTGTGAAACCTCATAGGGTTTCACAGTTTCTGGAGAATTTTTATATATGTCAATATATATAAATATATATAAAATATATTTTTTATATATAAATTTTATATATAAATAAAATATATATAAAATAAATATAAAATATAAAATATTGACTTAATGTCGATACCACTGAGGTAGATATCCATTCCATTGCAGCTGTGAGGACTGGAGATCTCACAATTGTAAATGATTTGCTCATTGCAGCTAGTTTGTTTCCTTGTTTGCTTTTAACCTGAAATTTTGTGCTCATTACAGTTGCAAAGAGAGCAGTTATGAATGAATGACTTAGTGAACCCTCTTCAAGGAAAATGAATAACTTTTTTTTTTAGAAGTCTTTAGTTTGAAAATTGATTTTGTTTTCTTAAAGATCACTGACCATAAATAACTCATCTTTTCATATTGAATGGAAGCTCACAGCATTTATTTTTTTAAATGTATGCTATATTTCAGATGTTGAGAGATATGACATGTGTTAAGTATTCCCGCATGCTTTTGCAAAATTTCAAAAGATTTGTGGGAGAGAAGAATTTGCAACTGTTTAAGAAAATAACAATTATTTTCTCTTTTTTCTTTTTTTTGGGTGAAAAGAACAAGGAGTATGGGGATACATCTGATTTTTTTCATTAGATCCCTAATACCTTTGTATATATAACACATGCATGACATTAATAAAATTGATTAAAAATTATAGACATATAAATATGGTTTAAATATTGACATTTAAATTAATAGATTACTAGTCATTTTAGAAGTGATTATTCTATTGTAGCTCAACATTGTCCTCTGGCGATTTCAACAAGAAAATAAGGAAACTAAAGCATATTTCCTACCAAGTATTCTCTCTACACATGGTTTCAACCAAAATAAGTCTTATTTAATTACACACAGTTTTGCAGTCCAGAGCTGCTGTTTTTCTCTCTACTCATTTTTTCATGTCTTCCCATAAATATTCTCTGAATGTAAAGTGCCTGTCTGAGTTTAAGAGCACTGAAACACTTGCCCACACTGCAACCCTACATACCATTAGGAAGAAAGTATTATAGCATTGCTAAATTTGCAAAAGCCTGAGTAATTTAGTTTGATTCATGTTCACTTTTAGATGAGATCTATGATTACATCTACATATTATATTGAACACATATTCATTTTATTTGCCTCCAGTATACACAGCACATTTGTACTAGAAGAGTCATGGATCTATATATAAACCTTTAATACTTTTCAATTGCTTGCTAGATTATATTCAAACTGCTTAGTTTGATATGCAAAGTCTCTTATATTCTTGTCCCAGCCTGCATTTCATGCTTATTATTCCTGTGTACCCGATGTTCCATTCAATCTGGTCAGTTAATTGAGCCATCTTTACATTAGTCACTCAGTTATGTCTGACTCTCTGTGGCTCCATGGACTCAGTCATGTCCAACTCTTTGAGATTCCATGCACTGTAGCCCACCAGGTTCCTCTTTCCATGGGATTTTTGAGACAAGAATTCTAGAGTGAATTGCCCTTTCTTTCCTCAGGGGGTCTTCCTGACCCAGGGCTTGAACCCTGGTCTCCTGCATTGCAGGTAGATTCTTTACTGTATGAGCCACGAGGGAAGCCCCTCTTCCCACATGGGTGTCTTAAACATCTACTTTCCCATCAGTTCAGTCGCTTAGTCATGTCTGACTCTTTGTGACCCCATGGACTGAAACATGCCAGCCTTCCCTGTCCATCACCAACTCCTGGAGCTTGCTCAAACTCATGTCCATCCATTTGGCGATGCATTCCAACCATCTCATCTCGTCATCCCCTTTTCCTCCTGCCTTCAATCTTTTCCAGTGTCAGGGTCTTTTCCAATGAGTCAGTTCTCATGAGGTGGCCAAAGTGTTAGAGCTTCAGCATCAGTCTTTCCAATGAATATTCAGGACTAATTTCCTTTAAGATTGACTGGTTGGATCTCCTTGCTGTCCAAGGGACTCTCAAGAGTCTTCTCCAGCACTACAGTTCAAAAGCATCAATTCTTCGGTGCTCAGCTTTTTTTATAGTCCAACTCTCACATGCATACATGACTACTGGAAAAACCATGGCTTTGACTAGGTGTAGTTTTGCCAGCAAAGTAATGTCTCTGCTTTTTAATATGTTATCTATGTTGGTCATAGCTTTTCTTCTAAGGAGCAAGCATCTTTTAATTCCATGGCTGCAGTCACCATCTGCAGTGATTTTGGAGCCCAAGAAAATAAAGCCTGTCACTGTTTCCATTGTTTCCCCATATTTGCCATGAAGTTTTTAATCCAAGGACAGATTTTTTTAAAATCCTCTTCAAATTCAGTGATTAAAAATGCATCATGGAATTCAAACTAGATGAACCAGATTTTTCATAGTAACCTGATTTCCCCTATGATTTTTTAATTTTAGTGTATTATAAACTGTAGTTAAGTATTATAGTTATGAAAAAATCAAGTGTTACATAAAGGATCTGTGCAGACCAATAGGAATCTGAGTTTTTAGGTTAAACATGCTTCTAAGAGTGAAACTCTGTAATGATCTAACAGCATCACCTGACCTACATAATTTACCAAGGTGGGCATTTGGGTAGGGGGGATCAAAGTCAGTACTCTTCTCAGTTCACCAAAGGGAGAAAAACTACTATTTATTTTGTCTGTTCAGTAAAAAAAAAAAAAAAAAAAAAACACCACACACACAATAGGTTCTACTCTCAGTGATCAAACACAAGTCACAAAAGTAATAATAACACTGAAGAGGTTTAAAAAATCACAATTTAGAGAAGATTTGTGAAAGTGCTCTCTGAACTAAATGAACCAACTCATTCATTTACAAACTAAAACATCAAAATTAAAAAGCAACAATATCTTTTTATCTTAGTGGAAAACGGATCTCATTTCAGTGCTTTTTGTTTTTAATTTGTTTTTTTAAATTGGTACAAATGTGTGTGTGTGTGTGAACAAGTGGCAAGTGAGTTAGCAAAGTATCAGCTCCATGAATTTAAAAAAAGTTCCCATAGAAGATAATATATTACTTATATAAAGTGAAGGGCTATGTTGTTCACTTGCTTTAGGTCTTTTTTTTTTCTGATGCCTCAAATAGACATAATGAAATTATCTGCAATGCAATATCTGTATGATGACTACATATCCAATTACTTCTGAAAAGCCTCTCTTGTAAGTAGAAGACTAATCATTTCATGAGTTTGGAGATTCATTAAGTAAAAGTACACTCAGTCAAATCATACTGTGTTAAGGAAGGGGGAGATAATTTACCAAAGTAATGCAAGGGGAAAAGGGAGTGATGAGAAGAGGAAAAAGAGAAGTGAAGCTCAAGTAAACTAATGCTGCCACTTAAAAAATATCATCCTCCTAATGAGAACTCTTTGCAAGTGTTTGAGTCATATTATAATTTGGACTTTAATTGAAAATAGATTTATACAGTTTCAGTGTATATTATGCCCTCATCTGTGGAAGGTGATTTCATTTTTAACACCCTCTCTGTTCCCTAACCATACTCAGTCTACCACATACATTATTTAAATTTAACAGAAGCCTGTCTTTATAAATCATCTTCTCTTCAATGGTTAAAATCAGTAAGAAAGTAAAATATTCAATATTTATGTAAATAAAGGCCATGGCCCTTAAGTTTTTAGGTAACTAAAGCAATAATATTGCCATTAATATAGCTTCAAAGAAATAAGCAAACATGGATGGAGCCTGAAGGCTGGACCACATTCTGACTCCCCAGATGCAGGTCTATTAGTTAATAATTAAAGACAAAATAATAGCACAGTTTCAGGCATCACAGGACTGGTGAAGAACTCCCTTCATAGTGGAAAGCAGGTTCAAGTGTGTCTTTCTTATCACTAGGCACAAAGAAGCTCATTAGAAGGAGAAACGTCTGTTTTGATAGCTGAGAAGGCTAGAGTTCCTTAACACCAGCTGCTGAAATTGAAGGGTTGTGGATTCTGGCTGATTCATAGAAAAAAGGAACTCCACATCTTGGAAATATTTGAGAACAGTGATAATGCAATTTTGTTTTAATTTCTCCAATGCATCTAACATAGTTTTGCTTATAAGAAATCAATAAAAACATGCTGATGGGATGTATGCACTAGTGCTACTACGGTCACTGGGCTTGAGTTACAACAGCTGGTTTATGCACAGTTCATTCCTATTTGCTGCCAATGATTTGCCATTTTTCTTCACTGCCTCATCTGGCATCTCCTCCTTAAACTTTTATTGCTCATTTTCCCTCTCTTACTTTTCACTTCTGATACTTCAATCAATCATTCCAGTTGATCAGTCTGACCCAGAGTTTGCTATTAGTAATTTATATGAGATGAGTAATTGACAGATTTTCCTTTGGCAAAGGCCCTGTGTATTGGGAGACTGAATCTACAATTGGACAATGACTGCTCTATACCTAAAAATAGAATGCTATCCCACAACTTCTGCAGCAACTAGCCTGGGGAGTCAAACCACAGTCACTGCAGCAATCAACCCAGAGTTGTTAGGACCTCATCAGTAACTGTCAGTTTTACTAATTTTTGCCCCCTTTCCTTTTGTCCATTTTGGGATCAACCAGAGAAAGCCAACTATCTCCCCAAACCAACCACAGAGGATAGCTCACTTCTCTTGACCTGACTCAAATTTCCTCATGCCAGCAAATCTCCACGTAAAACATACTTCAAAACTTCCCCTATTTACCCTATAAAGCTTTCCTACTTCCATAACTATCTTTGAGTCTCTGCCCAACACAAGTGATGGTGTCCGACTCCCTTGCTATAGCAAGCTATAATAAATAGCCTTTGCTTGGTCTCTTTTGTGATTTTCATTTATTCACACAAAATTCTCTCTCCCAGTATTTATATTGTAAACTTCCAATTTATAATTTATAAAAGAATGTTTTGCTTCTGTTTGAAATGTAAGTCAAACAGTGGGGAAAGAATTGTTTGGATTCTTGAGAGAAGCTTGAGACCAGTGATGGTGCAGCTCTAATTTCTAAATTTTTAGACAGTTTACCAGGATTTGTTGATAGGAGAAAGCCTTGAATCTTTTAAAAGGTATGATGGTATTTGGCAACCAGACTGAAACTCTGGTTGACTGAAATAACTCTCTGCTAAAGAGTTACTTTTTATCTCTTGCCTGTCTACCATAAAGACAGTTATTTTTTTCTTCCCTGTGCAGCAAGAATTCAAAATGAGCATAAATTCCCTTGTATTATCTTATATTTAAGAGGATTTGTGTTTTTTTCCTTGTGTGTAATATTTTAGAATATATGAAGAAACCGAGGATCAAATACCTTAAATGATTTAATCAAAAGACAGAATTGGTAGGTACCAGATTCATGGGTGAATCCATCTTGCTCTGACTTTCCAGACTGTTTGTTTTCTTCCAAAGTACATAATTCCTTTTTTGTTATCTCTCATATTTGGCTAATTGTCACTTCTTTGTGGCCACTGCTTGAATGATTCAGGATAAAGATCTCCAATATACGTTTCAGATCAGTCACTCAGTTGTGTCCCACTCTTTGTGACCCCATGAATCGCAGCACGCCAGGCCTCCCTGTCCATCACCAACTCCCAGAGTTCACTCAGACTCATGTCCATTGAGTCAGTGATGCCATCCAGCCATCTCATTCTCTGTCGTCCCCTTCTCCTCCTGTCCCCAGTCCCTCCCAGCATCAGAGTCTTTTCCAATGAGTCAACTCTTCCATGAGGTGGCCAAAGTACTAGAGTTTCAGCTTTAGCATCATTCCTTCCAAAGAAATCCCAGGGCTGATCTCCTTCAGAATGGACTGGTTGGATCTCCTTGCAGTCCAAGGGACTCTCAAGAGTCTTCTCCAATACCACAGTTCAAAAGCATCAATTCTTCGGCACTCAGCTTTCTTCACAGTCCAACTCTCACATCCATACATGACCACTGGAAAAACCATAGCCTTGACTAGACGAACCTTTGTTGGCAAAGAAATGTCTCTGCTTTTGAATATGCTGTCTAGGTTGGTCATAACTTTCCTTCCAAGGAGTAAGCATCTTTTAATTTCATGGCTGCAATCACCATCTGCAGTCATTTTGGAGCCCAGAAAAATAAAGTCTGACACTGTTTCCACTGTTTCCCCATCTATTTGCCATGAAGTGATGTGACCAGATGCCATGATCTTAGTTTTCTGAATGTTGAGCTTTAAGCCAACTTTTTCACTCTCCTCTTTCACCTTCATCAAGAGGCTTTTTAGTTCCTCTTCACTTTCTTCCATAAGGGTGGTGTCATCTGCATATCTGAGATGATTGATATTTCTCCCGGCAATCTTGATTCCAGCTTGTGTTTCTTCCAGCCCAGTATTTCTCATGATGTGCTCTGCATATAAGTTAAATAAACAGGGTGACAATATACAACCTTGATGTACTCCTTTTCCTATTTGGAACCAGTCTGTTGTTCCATGTCCAGTTCTAACTGTTGCTTCCTGACCTGCATACAAATTTCTCAAGAGGCAGATCAGGTGGTCTGGTATTCCCATCTCTTTCAGAATTTTCTACAATTTATTGTGATCCACACAGTCAAAGGCTTTGGCATAATCAATAAAGCAGAAATAGATGTTTTTCTGGAACTCTCTTGCTTTTTTGATGATCCAGTGGATGTTGGCAATTTGATCTCTGGTTCCTCTGCCTTTTCTAAAACCAGCTTGAACATCTGGAAGTTCATGGTTCATATGTTGCTGAAGCCTGGCTTGGAGAATTTTGAGCATTACTTTACTAGCGTGTGAGATGAGTGCAACTGTGCGGTAGTTTGAGCATTCTTTGGCATTGCCTTTTTTTGGGATTGGAATGAAAACTGACTTTGTCCAGTCCTGTGGCAACTGCTGAGCTTTCCAAATTTGCTGGCATATTGAGTGCAGCACTTTCACAGCATCATCTTTCAGGATTTGGAATAGCTCAACTGGAATTCCATCACCTCCACTAACTTTGTTCGTAGTGATGCTTTCTATGGCCCACTTGTCTTCACATTCCAGGATGTCTGGCTCTAGGTGAGTGACCACACCATCGTGATTATCTGGGTCATGAAGATCTTTTTTGTACAGTTCTTCTGTGTATTCTTGCCATCTCTTCTTAATATCTTCTGCTTCTGTTAGGTCCATACCATTTCTGTCCTTTATCGAGCCTATCTTTGCATGAAATGTTCCTTTGGTATTTCTGATTTTCTTGAAGAGATCTCTAGTCTTTTCCATTCTGTTGTTTTCCTCTGTTTCTTTGCATTGATCGCTGAAGAAGGCTTTCTTATCTCTTCTTGCTATTCTTTGGAACTCTGCATTCAGATGTTTATATCTTTCCTTTTCTCCTTTGCTTTTTGCTTCTCTTCTTTTCACAGCTATTTGTAAGGCCTCCCCAGATAGCCATTTTGCTTTTTTGCATTTCTTTTCCATGGGGATGGTCTTGATCCCTGTCTCCTGTACAATGTCACGAACCTCATTCCATAGCTCATCAGGCACTCTATCACATCTAGGCCCTTAAATCTATTTCTCACTTCCACTGTATAATCATAAGGGATATGATTTAGGTCATACCTCAATGGTTTAATGTTTTTCCCTACTTTCTTCAATTTAAGTCTGAATTTGGCAATAAGGAGTTCATGGTCTGAGCCACAGTTAGCTCCTGGTCTTGTTTTTGCTGACTGTATACAGCTTCTCCATCTTTGGCTGCAAAGAATATAATCAATCTGATTTTGGTGTTGACCATCTGGTGATGTCCATGTATAGAGTCTTCTCTTGTGTTGTTGGAAAAGAGTGTTTGTTATGACCAGTGCATTTTCTTGGCAAAACTCTATTAGTCTTTGCCCTGCTTCATTCCGTATTCCAAGGACAAATTTGCCTGTTACTTCAGGTGTTTCTTGATTTCCTACTTTTGCATTCCAGTCCCCTATAATGAAAAGGACATCTTTTGGGGGTGTTAGTTCTAAAATGTCTTGTAGGTCTTCATAGAACTGTTCAACTTCAGCTTCTTCAGCGTTACTGGTTGGGGCATAGACTTGGATTACTGTGATATTGAATGGTTTGCCTTGGAAATGAACAGAGATCATTCTGTCGTTTTTGAGATTGCATCCAAGTGCTGCATTTCAGACTCTTTTGTTGACCATGATGGCTACTCCATTTCTTCTGAGGGATTCCTGCCCACAGTAGTAGATATAATGGTCATCTGAGTTAAATTCACCCATTCCAGTCCATTTCAGTTCGCTGATTCCTAGAATGCTGACATTCACTCTTGCCATCTCTTGTTTGACCACTTCCAATTTGCCTTGATTCATGGAGCTGACATTCCAGGTTCCTATGCAATATTGCTCTTTACAGCATCGGACCTTGCTTGTATCACCAGTCACATCCACAGCTGGGTATTGTTTTTGCTTTGGCTCCATCCCTTCATTCTTTCTGGAGTTATTTCTCCACTGATCTCCATTAGCATATTGGGCACCTACTGACCTGGGGAGTTTCTCTTTCAGTATCCTATCATTTTGCCTTTTCATACTGTTCATGGGGTTCTCAAGGCAAGAATACTGAAGTGGTTTGCCATGCCCTTCTCCAGTGGACGACGTTCTGTCAGATCTCTCCACCATGACCCACCCATCTTGGGTTGCTCCACGGGCATGGCTTAGTTTCATTGAGTTAGACAAGGCTGTGGTCCTAGTGTGATTAGATTGACTAGTTTTCTGTGAGTATGGTTTCAGTGTGTCTGCCCTCTGATGCCCTCTTGCAACACCTACTGTCTTACTTGGGTTTCTCTTACCTTGGGTGTGGGGTATCTCTTCACGGCTGCTCCAGCAAAGCGCAGCCGATGCTTCTTACCTTGGACGAGGGATATCTCCTCACCGCCGCCCTTCCTGACCTTCAACGTGGGATAGCTCCTCTAGGCCCTCCTGTGCCTGCGCAGCCACTGCCTGGAGTTGCTCCTCCCGGCCGCCGCCCTGGCCTCGGGCTTAGGGGGGTGGGGTAACTCCTCTTGGCTGCCACCCTTCGGGCATGGGGTCTTCCCGGCTTCTGCCCCTGACCTCCTACATGGGGTATCTCCTCCTGGCCGCGCTTAGCGTGCCCGTCGCAGCCGCCTGCGCTTTAGCGCAAGAAACAATTTTTGTTTTATTTTATTTTTAAATTTAAAAGTCTTCAAAGACACGAATCATCTTATAAGCCCCTAGAATAATTCATAGTCTATGCCTTGTCTTTTTGATATAATTGCCAGCCTAGCATTTTAATATAATTGAAATCAAGTATTGCAGTCTGCAACAAGTTATAAAAAACTATATAGCCAAAGTGCATATCTCAATAAGATACTTCAGTGATTGTGAGGGTATAGGCATATTCCATTCATTATTATTATGAACTGAATTAGAAAAATCTGGTTAATATAATACCATTGATTATAGTCATGAATCACTATGCAAAAGCCTAAGAGTGTCAAGATATCCTCAACATAAGCTGGAAATATGAAAGACTGTTCTTCCATGAAAAACTGAGAAAATTTAAGATTGAAAAGTAAAACTTTTTATTCTATAATCTATTTTATGTGTATTAATCTATATCTATTAATCTCATAAATCTAATTTATCTCTCTCCCTTCCTTTTCCCATTTGGTAAATGTAAGTTTATTTTCTATGCCTGTAAGTCTGTTTTGATTTGCTATATAGATTCAAACTATTATATAGATTTGTATTATTTTTTTAGATTCCACATATAAGTGATATAGTATAATATATGTCTTAATTTGATTTACTTCACTAAGATGGTACTCTCTAGGCACATCCTTATTACTACAACTGACAATATTTTACTCTTTTTTATGACTGAGCAGTATTCCATTGTATATAATATAAAATATCTTAAGCCAGTCTTCTGTTGATGGACACTTAGGTTGTTTTCACATCTTGATTGCAAATACTGTTGCCATGAACATTAGGGTGCATGCATATATCTTTTTGAATTAGAGTTTTCATCTTTTCCAGATATCTGCCTAGGAGGGGATTGCTGAGTCATATGGTAGTTCTTTTTTTTTTTTTTTTTAAGAAACCTCCGTAGTGTAGAAGAGTTCCTTTTTCTCCATACCCTCACTAACATTTATTATTTGATGATGGCCTTTCTGACCAGTGTGAGGTGATACCTCACTGTAGTTTTGATTTATATTTCTCTAATACTTAGTGTTGCGATTCATGGGGTCGCAAAGAGTCGGACATGACTGAGTGACTGATCTGATCTGATCTGATCTGAATACTTAGTAGCATTAGGATCTTTTTGTGTGCCTTTTGACCATCTATATGTCTTCTTTGGAGAAATGTGCACTTAAGACTTCTGTGCCTTTTTTCTTGGCTTGTTTATTTTTTGACATTGGATTGTATGAGTTGTTTGTATATTTCGGATATTAACACCTTGTAGGTCACATCATTTGTAAATATTTTTTCCCAGTCTATGTTATCTTTTCATTTTGTTGATGGTTTCCTTAGGTACCATTTGTGGGTTTTTTTTTTTTTTTTTGGCTTTTTATTTCTTTGGCCTTGGAAGACTGATTTAAGACAATATTGCTACAGTTTATATCTTAGAATGCTTTTCCTATGTTCTCCTGTAGAAGTTTTATGGTATCCTGTCTTATATTTAAGTCTAAGCCATGTTGAGTTTATTTTTTTATTAATATGGTGTGAGGGAGTGTTCTAATTTCATTATTTTACATGTAGCTGTCTAGGTTTTCCAACAGTACTTGTAGAAGAAACTCTTTTCTCCATTATATATTCTTGCCCCTTTGTTGTAGAGTAATTGGCCATAGGTATTTGAGTTTATTTCTGGACTCTATTCTGTTCTATTCTACATGTTTGTTTATTGTACCAATGCCATGCTCTTTTGATTATAGTAGCTTTGTAATATAGCCTGAAGGGTTTTGCCTCCAGCTTTTCTCTTTATCCTCAGGTCTGCTTTGGCAATTCTGGGTTTTTTGTTTTTGGTTTTTTTGGTTCCATATAAATTATTTGTAGTACATGCATGAAAAATGTCATAGGTGTTTTGATAGAGATCACATTAAATCTGTAGATTGCTTCCCATACCATAGGCATTTTAAATGACTTTAATTCTTCCAATCCAAGAGCATGAGATATCTTTCCATTTCTTTGAATTATCTTCAGTTTCCTTTATCAATATTTTATAGTTTGCAGGAAATAGCTCTTTGGGATTCCCTGGTGGCTCTGATGTTAAAGAATCTGCCTGTAATTCAGGAGACCTGTGTTTAATCCCTAGGTTAAGAAGATCCCCTGGAGATGAGAATGACTACCCACTCCAGTATCCTTGCCTAGAGAATTCCATGGACAGAGGAGCCTCATGGGCTACAGTCTACAAGGTTGCAAAGAGTCTGACATGAGAAACTAACACTTTCACTTACACATATAGGTTTTAAACCTTTTGGGTTTATTCTTAGGTATTTTTGATGTAATTTTAAAACAGGATTTTTTTTTTAAACTTTCTTTTACTGATGCTTCATTGTTAGTGAAAAGAAATAGAGCAGATTTCTGTATATTAATCTTGTCTCCTGCTACCTTGCTGAATTCACTTATTATTAATAGTTCTAAGAGTTTTTGTGTGAAGTTTTTAGGGTCCTTCTGTTACAATTAGCATGCTTCTTATTTATTCTTCTTGTCTAATTTCTGTGGCTAAGACTTCCAATACTGTGTTGAAGAATAGTGATAAGAGTGAGCATGCCTGTCTCATCCAGAATTTAATGGAAAGGAAGGCTTTCAGCTTTTCACTGTTGAGTATTACGTTGGATGTGAGTTTGTCATAAATGGCTTTTATTATGTTGAAATATGTTTGCTCCATACCCACTTCGGTAAGAGTTTCTTTTATGAATGGATGCTGAACTTTACCAAGAGCATTTTCTGCGTGTATAAAATGATTGTGTGGTTTTGTCTTTTCTTTGATTGATTTGCATATATTGATTGATTGCATATGTGACTCTGGAATGAATCCAACTTGATCACAGGGTATGATCCTATTTTGTTGAGATTTTTGCTTCTATATTCATGAACGATATTGGCCAGTAACATTCTTTTTTCATAGTTTGTCTGGTTTGGTATCAGGATGACTGTGGCTTTACAAAATAAATTTATGAATGTTGCCTCCTCTTCAATCTTTTGGAATAGTTGGAGAAGTATGGATTTAAGTTTTTCTTTGTATATTTGGTATAATTCCCTGAGGAAGCCATCTGGTTCTGAATTTTGTTTGCAGGGACATTTTATTATTATTATTATTATTATTACTGATTTTATTTCACTTCTAATGATCAGTCTCTTCAAATTATCTGTTTCTTCTTGACTCAGCTAGGCAGACTATATCTTTCTAGAAACATTCATTTCTTCTAAATTGTCCAATTTTTTGGCATATAACTATTTATAGTAGTATTTTATGATTTTTTTGTGTTTCTACCACTGTTATTTCTCCCCTTCTGTAACTTTTTTGTTGTTGCTGTTATTTTGTTATTGATTTCTCTAACTTTACTTCTTGGTGAGCTTGGCAGGAGATTTGTCAGTTTTATTTAACTTTTCAAAAAGCAGCTCTTAATTTTATTGATCTTTTCTATTATTTTTGTTTCTATTTTATTTATTTACTCTCTCATCTTTATTATTTTATTCCTTCTACTGACTTTGGGGTTTTTTTTTTTTTTTCTTTTTCTGATTCTTTTAGGTGGTAAGTAGATTGAGATTTTTATTTGTTTCTTGAGGAAGGCTTCTAGGGCTCTGAACTTTCCTCTTATAGCTGTTTTTACTGCATCCCATAGTACTCTTGCCTGGAAAATCCCATGGACAGAGGAGCCCAGTAGGCTGCAGTCCATGGGGTCGCTAGGAGTCAGACACAACTGAGTGACTTCATTTTCTCTTTTCACTTTCCTGAATTGCACAAGGAAATGGCAACCCACTCCAGTGTTCTTGTCTGGAGAATCCCAGCAACAGGGGAACCTGGTGGGCTACCATCTATGGGGTCGCACAGAGTCAGACACGACTGAAGTGACTTAGCAGCAGCAGCATACATTTACTAAGGTTGTGCTTTCATTTTTTTTTTTTTTAATCTCAAGGTATTTTCTGATTTCCTCATTGATTTCATCATTGACCTATTGATTCTTTAGCATCATGTTGTTTATGTGTTTGTTATTTTATGATTTTTCTTTCTGTGGTTAATTTCTAGTTTCATGCCATTGTGGGCAGAAAAGATACTTGACATTATTTCTGTCCTCTTAAATTTGTAGAGTTTTGTTTTGTAACCTAGTACATGGTCTATCCCATAGAATGTTCTATGTGCTCTTGAATAGAATGCATATTCTGATTTTATTTGGATGGACTTGAAACTCAGCATTAATAAACTAAGATTATGGCATCCAGTCCCATCACTTCTTGACAAATAGAAGGGGAAAAAAGTGGAAGCTGTGGCAGATTTTCTTTGGCTCTAAAATCAGTGTGAATGGTGACTGCATCCATGAAATTAAAAGGTGCTTGCTCTTTTGAAGGAAAGCTGTGACAAACCTAGACAGTGTATTAAAAACCAGAGACATCATTTTGCTAGCAAAAGTCCATATGGTCAAAGCTATGATTTTCCCAGTAGTCATGTATAGATGTAAGAGTTGGACCATAAAGAAGGCTGAGCTCTGAAGAAGTGATGCTTTAGAGTTGTGGTGCTGAAAAAGGTCTTAAGAGTCCCTTGGACAGGAAGGGAATTAAACCAGTCAATCCTACAAGAAATAAACCCTGGATACTCATTAAAGAGCTGATGCTGAAGCTGAAGCTCCAATACTTTGGCCACTTGATGTAAAGAGCGTATTCATTGGAAAAGACCCGGATGCTGGGAAAGATTGAAGGCAAAAGGAGAATGGGATGGCAACAGAAGCATCCTATGAATATCAATTAAGGACAACAGGTCTATTGTGTCATTTAGGACCTTTGATGCCTTATTAATTTTCTCTCTTGATTATCTATCCATTTTTGTTAGTGGGGAGTTAGTCTCCTACTATTGTCATATAATTGTCAATTTCTCCTGTTATGTCTGTTAGTATATCCTTTACATATTTAGGTGATCCTATATTTGGTGCCTATATGTTAATAAGTGTTTAATTCAGTTCAGTCACTCAGTTGTGTCCGACTCTTGGCGACCCCATGAATTGCAGCACGCCAGGCCTCCCTGTCCATCACCAACTCCCAGAGTTCACTCAAACTCATGACCATTGAGTCGGTGATGCCATCCAACCATCTCATCCTCTGTTGTCCCCTTCTCCTCCTGCCCCCAATCCTTCCCAGCATCAGAGTATTTTCCAATGAGTCAACTCTTCGCATGAAGTGGCCAAAGTATTGGACTTTCAGCTTTAGCATCATTCCTTCCAAAGAACAGCCAGGGCTAATCTCCTTTAGAATGGACTGGTTGGATCTCCTTGCAGTCCAAGGGACTCTCAAGAGTCTTCTCCAACACCACAGTTCAAAAGCATCAATTCTTCGGCACTCAGCTTTCTTCACAGTCCAACTCTCACATCCATACATAACCACTGGAAAAACCGTAGCCTTGACTAGACGGACCTTTGTTGGCAAAGTAATGTCTCTGCTTTTGAATATGCTATCTAGGTTGGTCATAGCTTTCCTTCCAAGGAGTAAGCATCTTTTAATTTCATGGCTGCAATCACCATCTGCACTGATTTTGGAGCCCAGAAAAATAAAGTCTGAAACTGTTTCCACTGTTTCCCCATCTATTTGCCATGAAGTGATGTGACCAGATGCCATGATCTTCGTTTTCTGAATGTTGAGCTTTAAGCCAACTTTTTCACTCTCCTCTTTCATTTTCATCAAGAGGCTTGTTAGTTCCTCTTCACTTTCTGCCATAAGGGTGGTGTCATCTGCATATCTGAGGTTATTGCTATTTCTCCCGGCAATCTTGATTCCAGCTTGTGCTTCTTCCAGCCCAGCGTTTCTCATGATGTACTCTGGCTAGAAGTTAAATAAGCAGGGTTACAATATACAGCCTTAACATACTCCTTTTACTATTTGGAACCAGTCTGTTGTTCCATGTCCAGTTCTAACTGTTGCTTCTTGACCTGCATATAGGTTTCTCAGGTCAGGTGGTCTGGTATTCCCATCTCTTTCAGAATTTTCCACAGTTTATTGTGATCTACACAGTCAAAGGCTTTGGCATAGTCAATAAGGCAGAAATAGATGTTTTTCTGGAACTCTTGCTTTTTCGATGATCCAGCAGATGTTGGCAATTTGATCTCTGGCTCCTCTGCCTTTTCTAAAACCAGCTTGAACATGTGGAAGTTCACGGCTCACGTATTGCTGAAGCCTGACTTGGAAAAATTTGAGCATTACTGTACTAGCTTGTGGTAAGTGTAATATGCTATATCTTAACAGGTGTTATATTTTCTTCTTTTATTGAACCATTTCCCATTATATAATGTTCTTCTCTCCTTATGGATTTGGTTTTAAAGTCTGTTTTTTCCAATATGAGTATTGCTACTTCAGTCTCTTGTTTCCATTTGCATGAAATATTTTATCCATCCCCTCACTTTCAATCTGTGTGTCTTTCATTTGAAGTGAGTGTTTTATAGGCAGCATGTTTTAGCTGCTTGTTTGTTTTGCTCTGTTTTAAAATCCATTCTGCCACTCTGTCTTTTGATTGGAGAATTTAGTCCATTGACATGTAAAGTAGTTATTTATAGGTACAGACTTACTGCCATTTTAAATCATATTTGCCTGTTGATTTTTTAATTGTCTTTTGTTCATTTTTTCTCTTTTTTCCTTTTGTGGCTTAATGGTTTTCTTTTGTGTTGTACTTGAGTTCCTTTTTTTTTTTTTACTTTTGTGACCCATTGTAGCTTTTTGATTTGTGGTTACTCTGGTTTTCAAGTATGTTGAACTTTGTCTACTTTATACTATAAGTCATATCAGTTTAAATACATTCTGAAAGATCTACATTTTTTGTTCCCCTCCCCCTACACTTTGTGATTTTGATGTCCTTTTATGCATCTTCATTTTTGTCTATTTACTGTTAATTGAGTTATACTTTCTTATGCATTTTTTTTACTTTTTTAATGTATACACTTATTTATATAAGTGATCCTCAATCCTTTTATATATTTGCCTTTTCTGTTGTGATTTTTTTCCTTTCCTGTAGATTTTTTATTCTCTTCTATTTAATAAAGATATTTATTTTAGGGTAGGTTTTGTATTGCTGTATTATTTCAGTTTTTGCTTATCTGAGATTTTTTTTTTTTAACTCTCCTTCTATTCTAAGAGTTTTCTTGCTGGGTAGAGTATCCTAGGTTGGAGGTTTTTCAGTTTCAGGATTTTTAGTATTTCATGCCACTCCCTTCTAGCCTTCAAAGTTTCAGGAGAGAAATCAACTGATACTGTTATTTAAGATAGATAGCAAGAATTTCATAGCTGCCTTACAGTATTTGGAGAATTGTCCTGAGAAAGAGAAAGAGAATTATGCTCTTAACTAATGGTGAACACCTATTAGATGCCCGGTAGATATTACAGGAATGAATGAATATGTGAATGAATGAGTGGTTGAAATACTAAAACCAAAATGTAGAAGGAAAAGCAAAGGATGAAAGGTACAGGGAGATAAATATTATTTTAACGTGAAGACTAATGTTCTCTTGACAAGAGCTGTCCACAAAGATTCACATCAACAAACTGCCCTGGCTAGATGGAAAAATTACATTTATAAGATTACAGTTATAATTTTTTTCAGTATCATTGTAAAGAGAGGCAATGGGTGTTTCTAAAATTATGCATCTTGCAAAAAGATAGTCTTTTCTGTAGCTGCATCTAGCTATAGAAACTAGCTTTCAAATTAGTATTCTTTTAATTTCATAACATGTTGAAACTAATTTTTAACACATGGAAGCAGTTTCAAGATGCAAGTTGTTCTAGGAAAGAAAATGTCAAATAATTTTTAATTAAATATGTATTCCAACTGTTTCTAGGATGAGCAAACCAACATTGTCTATAGTAGTAGTAAGGCTTACTCTCTGTCATCTCTCATCAAGGAACTGTGCTAAGAGTTTCATATGTCTCTAACACAAATACCAAATCAGGTTTAGGACAACCAAAAACTGTCATGTATTGTATAAACTGTCTTGGGTTTGGGGAGGTTTAGTAGTTTACTCAGTGTCATGAATTTATTATTGTGGAACAGGGACCTATATCTGAGTCTGTCTTATTTTTTTTTTATCATGTTTTTTAACATGTAATTTTTCCCACCTGCAGAAAATCTTCCTTCTGCTGTTGCTTTTCTGAATTAAATTGGTGTCATTATTCTATATTGCCTAGCAAGCACTCTCTAGTAGGCAAATAATATACAATTTATAGTAAAACAAATCTCAATCGTTTCATGTGAGTTACATCATACATGAACTTAAGTAAAAATTGACAGCAAGTACTTTTGTTAAGAAAATGCTATCCTGTTAAACCACTGTCATTTCTGGAAAATGCATACTGACATGAAATTTAAAGTTCATTATATATTTCTTGAGAATGGCTTTTTCTTAACAATCAGAATATGAACTGGTAATGAAAGTTATGCAGAAAGAATCAGTGAAGCACTGAGTTTGGTCTGCTGGACAAAGAGATTTGAAGATAGGTAGTGAGATTTGCAGTACCAAGCTTTCATTCAATAGTTTTTTTAAGTTATTGAAATGGAAGATTACAAATGATGCTAGTTATAAAATATAGAAAATCATATAGAAGACAGGGATCACTAAACTATTTGCTTTTGTTATGGAGAAAAAATTTATTCACATACATGCATTCTACTCTTTTCTTCCTGCAACTAGATAATTTTCTCTTTGTACAGTAAATAGTTATATCCTGCCCTCTAGCCTCTGTGAATAGTTTGATCTACCGCTGGGTGCTTCAGATTGCACTATCAGCTTCCCAAATTCATCTATCCTAAATTTTGTTTGTTGATTTTTTGTTTGTCATTTTAGTCTTATCTCATGTGAATGGATCCCCACTAATTTTGTTTTCTTTGAAATTCATATAAAATACATGAAATATGCATATTCTTTAGGGGCTTGCTTATTTTCTTCAGCATATTCGTCTTCATTCCTGTATAGTGACCAATTATTTATCACTAAATCAATGTCCAAAGTGATTATACCAATTAAAAATGCCCCCATCCAAAACATATGGAAGCTTTTATTATCCATTTATGCACTAAAATCTTTGAAGTCAAATTTTTTATATTCAATATGATAGATGTGAAAGTTTCTCCCTATCATTTTTAATTTGTATTTTCCTGATGACTAATGAAATTGAGTCTTTTAAAATGAATTTCTCTGTGAAGTATATTTAAATGTCATTTGCTTAAATGTCATACTTTCATATCTTGTTATGAGTTTTTTCTTTCCTAGTTTTAGGTAGGTTTTCTTTAAATTGTAAACAGAACTACAGCTTTTCTGATGATATGTGTAAAAATATTTTTCAACATTTGTGCCCTGTTTTACCATGTCTTTAATTTGTTAAATTTTTAGATTTTGATATAATTCCTCATTTGTGATATTTATAGATTATGTATGTTTATGTTTCATTTAACAAATATTTTCTTTCAATGACAAAGTCATAAGAATTTTTTCCCATGTTCCCTCCAAATTTATTAAAGATTTATCTTTTCAATTTGTCTTTACTCCATTTTGGCTTTATTATTGTGTATAGTGTAAAATTGTATCACAAAAACTACTTATTACAGTTCATATTTTCCCATTAAGTGAAATGATAACCTTTGCCATATATTTTTTCAAATACATGTGCATATGTGTGTATATGTAGATATGTAGATATTAATATATATACACATATATATTTTCAACTGTGTGGAAGACAGTTGAAAATTCACATATAGCTTATGATCAGCCCTTAGTATATGCAGTTCCTTCATGTCCACAGATTCAACAACTTTAAATCATATAGCACAGTACTATTTACTATTTAAAAAAATCTGTATATAAGTGGGTAGTTTTACCATCATTTACTTGCCTGTCTAGAACTCTTTGCCTCAATATTGTCTGATAAACTGTTTATGTGGCACATTGCCTTTCTCCCTACTGTGGTAGAATTTATAGAGCAACAACAGGAAGTATTCTTCTCCAGTAGACTATACTGGAGAAGTCGTACAGTGTAAAAGAGTACATTTATTCTTTTTTTTTTTTTTTTTGAAATTTTGTATTTACTGAGGCTTTGTATTTGTAATGTATGTCCAAGATGGCTCCTTGTTGCTATGCTACATTATTGCAAAGAGGCAGAGTTGGTAACAATAGGTATATTTTTAGAAGTTTTGTGCTGTCCTTAAGGTTTTAGATGTCATCTTGAAGGGTTGAACATCATCCTGAAGGCAATGGGAACTCATTGAAGGATTTTGAGCAGAGCAGTGACTCGATCTGTTAGACAATTTTGGTTTTCACTCTTTTGGTTTTAATTGAGTTTATTTTCGTATTTTCAATCTTTTTAATTTTAGCCAATCAGGTACAAACAATCTTCATTCTTTGTATGTTCGCATATGAAATGGCAGCTGTATTGTTCCATTAGCAATGATGGCTCATTTGATTCGCAGATGGGATGTTAAGTACAATTCAGTGCTTCTTGTGCCTATGGACAATGACGCACATGACACAAATGTAATCTGATATCAGCTATCTATACTTCTGAAAGCTCAAATTACATTGTCTCTGAACCTGGCTTATTAATGTATCAAACCTGATATGTAGCATTCCTAAAAGTATCCCTGTTATTTGTCCTTCAAAAAAGGGAACATAGATTGCAAACCAGTTCTTCAGGGGCAGGCAACTTTAGTTTCTTATGTTCTTCCTCCCATGCTTGGTTCCCTACCTCCCAGAGAGTCTCTTTAGGAGCCTCAGTGCTGTGACTCTTGACATATCACTGTGGGTGTAGTATCTATGAAAACTTCCCAAACTTCCAATCTGCAAGGTGCCAGTCTTGCCTGGAAAATCCCATGGATGGAGGAGCCCGGTAGGCTGCAGTCCATTGGGTTGCTGAGAGTCGGACACGACTGAGCGGCTTCACTTTCACTTTCAATCTTCAATCTGGTGTTTTTCTCACCTAGAAGCTGCAAGATATTAACATTTCTGGGGTAATCCTATCAAAATACCCTTTTATTATTTTCATAGTTAATGGAGGATGCAACAAATCTTGCTTGCCAATTTTACTTTGAAATTTTTAGCAGTGTATCCATCTCTGTGATTATCCACAATAATGGTTAAGGTCCTCATCTACTCTTGCCGAGATTGTTAAAATAATCTCTTAACTGGTCTCCTTCTATACTTATTCCTCTAAATTACATCTTTTCTACAGTCAAAGAAAGATTTATCTGAACACATAACTATGCAACTATAATAAGATCTGTGTATTTAATTATATTTATGTATTTCCTACTTAATAGGGTAAAGATTAAAAAAAAAAATCTCTGGAATTAAGCTTTACAGTGATCATTATTAGGCAATTTTAGAAGTTGAAAGTACTTAGTAATATTCCCAGTAAATAGTGGAACACATATATATGACTGTATCTTCTATTAAGGATATATTTGAGGGCATTAATTTAGCATCTTCTACACAGAAAAAAATACATTCCCCAATTTTCAGTGTTTGCATCAGCAGTTCAGAAATAACTATCTTGATCTTAAAATGAGACTAACTAAACAAAATGTTATGAGACTGGAAATGAGTCACATTTAGAAAAGAAACCTGATTTCTGTAACAAAAATTAATGCCCTGGTGTCAATGAGGAATCATTATGAAGCAGAGTGTAAAGGTTTTGTTGATAATTAACTTAAATATGGAGAAATGATGAGAAAGATGTAAGGGAAATACTAATACAGATTTTGGATAAAAGTTATTGGCTGTTTAAATTATTTTCAATGTTTGAATATTATTTTCATGTGCTATCTTTATGTTTTGATATTGATCTAATACACTATTGAATATCAAACATTATGTTTACTTCAGCAACCAGTAAACAGCAGAGAACACGTTTTGGTGAGTTCAACAGAGTCAGTGTTTTTGATGAGGCTGGGAAAGAATGGGGGTAATAATTTTTTGACATATGGATACCCTGGCACTTGAACTAGTCCCGCTGTTCGCACATAATGTCCCCAAAATGCCAAACAATCCCTCTATCCATGCTATGCAGCCCCAGCAAAACTCTTGCTTGCCTGGTGCTGGAAGCCAGGAAATCGTAATAAATGTCAAAAGGGATATGAGGAAAATATATGGAAAGGCACTCAGCAAGAAATGTAGCTGATTCTGCCTGCTTTTAAACTCAGTTGTTACTGATCGCATTCCAGGCTTCTTTAATTTAAAAAGCTGATGAGCATCCTGAACATCGTGTTCAAAAGAAGAATATTCAAATAGCTCAAAAAACAAGAAGTTTATAACTCATTAATATAATCTCAATAAATGACAGAAGGAAATTCTTGGCCTAAATCACTCCCAAAGTATACCTGATCCCACTCTACTGTCCCTCTTCTCACTTTCTGGTCATTAATCTGCTAAAGGGTCTAGCTCTGCCAAGAAACAGGTCAAATGCAGAAGAATTCATAAACCAGTAAGATTTTTTTTAAACAAGGTACTTGTGTTTATTATTTATTGCTGTGTACCATAAATTACTCAAAGTCCAGCATCTTAAAGAGACAAACGTTATCTCACAGAGATGAGAATCAGGAATCTAAGAGTGGCTTAGTTGGGTGATTCTGGGTCAGGGTTTCTTATGAAGGTGCCATCAAAGTACCTCTGAAGACTTGAGTGGGATTGGAGAATGCCCTTCAAGACTCATTCTTATAGTTGTTGGCAGGAGGCAACACTTTCAACACTGTTCTTAGAAATTTCAGCTAGATTACCAAGTTATTATATGCAATGCTGATACTAAAATTGTCTGCCACTACAGAGCAAGGCATCACCGACTCGATGGATGTGAGTTTGAGTGAACTCCGGGAGATGGTGATGGACAGGGAGGCCTGGCGTGCTGCGATTCATGGGGTCGCAAAGAGTTGGACATGACTGAGCGACTGAACTGAACTGAACAGAGCAAGGATCTCCTTTTCCCAAGTTTCAGATAACATTTTACTTCTGTTTCTACAAGCTCTTTCTGGGAGTCATTAATGACCACTTGACTTTAAGGCTTTATTTAACAGATCCTTCAAAAGTAACATTTAATTAATGATATAAAGGAAGTAAGAGAGAGAACTATGCAGCTAACCAGGGGAAGAAAATTCCAATTAGAGAAAGCCAAATGCACAGATGCACTGAGGTAGAGGTGCTTTGACATGGTCAGAGCAATAGCTGCAGTAAAATGCATGAAGGAGGAATTCCTTTGAGCAGGAGGAAAGAGTTGCAGCAAGTAGTAAGATCGATTAGGAGCTTACAGGCTGCTGTAATGACTTTTTGCTGATTGAGATGGGGAAGTAATGGTGGATATGCAATCTGGCTTAAATTATAAAAGAATCACCCTAGCTGTATACGGAGTATAACTTGGTGTGTGTGGGATGTGTGTGTGGTGTAAATATGGGCCAGTTAGGAAATACTGTAGTCAAGTGCAAGATGTTGGCACCCTAAGCTTGGCTCATAACAGGGGCTTTAACAAAAATTGCTGAATTTTGAATATTTCAAAAGGAATATCTTGAGGCTTCTGTTCATGTGGATCCATATTACATATTACTCGGGAGTTGATGTCAAATCATAACTTTATAACTCTTAAGACTTGAGATCTGTAACATTTGATTCAAAACCAAAGATAAATATTTGTAGGATATCAGATTGTAATATGGAAAAATAGATCATTGGGCCATTCTATTTTAACCTAAAACAGAAGGTTAAAGTATAAGTCAATAAGAAACACATGTGCATTGTACAAATAATACAACTTGAAAATCAGGTTTGGAAATTAAAAATCAGATTGAATCTTCCTTTTACTCAGATTTTTACAAATGAACTAGTTCTGTTAATTTATTATAAAATGTATGTAAAGGAAAGTTTGACAGATGAAAAGGGCAAATGACACCTGATAACTAATGGAAGAGTAAAAGTGTCTTGGTGTCTGTGTTGATCAGATTAGGGATAATTAAATAGCTGAAATTATATATCAGTAGTCAACTTTCAGTGATTGTTAATGCATAGATTACCTTACCATTACTATGATTTAAAAAAATATGTTTAAGAACAACTACCTTAAAATATATAAGGGAAAAGAATTTGTGGAAAGTGAAGTATTCTGGCCAGGAAAGTTGATGGTTTGGAAATAGTATTTAAAAAACAATTTCAAAGCAGATAATAGTATAGTTTCTATCTCATTTGTCATTGTTGTATTGAACATTTAATAGAAGTGCTTTATATTTTATCCAAAATAGGGTAAGAGGGCAGATCCCAGTTATGGAGAAGCACTAATTTTTCCAGGTATGGCCCATGACTAGCTACCCTTGGTTGTCCCACAAGTCTATTCTACATTTATTGACACCCTAACCCCTTTGTAACGAGAGACTGTATTAATCTCTGAAGATTGTTCCCTAGCACCCTGAGTTGTCCTTCAAGGATGAATAATCCTGTCATATGTTCTTTTTGGATACTATGCTAACGTCTGGTACTATAATTTGCCTCCATTTTCCACAATGTACTACCAGCCATGTTCTTAGAATATTTATTAGATAATCACACAGTTTGCAAAGAAACTTTTCACCTAAAGTTGTAAATAACAGTGAAAGATATTGGAGGGAGTTCTTGGAATGGGGTTGGACTTCATAAAGTGTTTCCTGAGTGGGAGGCACCATTTTTTTATGTCATACATCTGCATTATAAATCTTGCTCCAGTGCCCAAAGCATTCTTGACATTTACCCTTTTAACAAAACCACTCCTGTTACTGCAGTATGTGATTGAAGAATGGCTAGATGCTACACATATTAAAATGAGGCTTAAGATTATTTTTGAAATAGGAGCTCAAGTCACTTTTGTCTTCCCCTATTATAATACTTCTGGAGAAGGCAATGGCACCCCACTCCAGTACTCTTGCCTGGAAAATCCCATGGATGGAGGGGCCTGGTAGGCTGCAGTCCATGGGGTCGCTAGGAGTCGGACACGACTGAGCGACTTCACTTTCACTTTTCACTTTCATGCATTGGAGAAGGAAATGGCAACCCGCTCCAGTGTTCTTGCCTGGAGAATCCCAGAGACAGGGGAGCCTGGTGGGCTGCCGTCTATGGGGTCCCACAGAGTCGGACACGACTGAAGCGACTTAGCAGCAGCAGCAGCTATTGTAATACTTCAGTCCTTTGTTGCTAACTTCACATTCATTCTTAGATACCGACTTATAATGGAATCTTTTAGCTTTGTGCCAGTGGAAGCTTCAGATTCACATTTAACTGATACTAATAATTACTGAATTAAAACTATTTACCAAGCACTGTGCTGGGTACTTTCACAGATTATGTAATTTCAGTCCACAAGCAGGCGTGATTTAGTCCTATTGAAGGAAAACTAAAACTTATAGAGGTAAAATAACTTGCTTGAAGCATCACAGACCCTGTTTGGATTTAAGTTTTTATTCTCAGTCCAGGATTCTCTGACATTCATCCAGACTACTTATTATTCTGCAAGGAAGATTCGTGTCCTTAACCATTAGTCTTAAACATCAGTGACAGTTATCTTTAGAGATGCCATGCTAATCCTATTGTGTTCTGGGTCATTATTTCTAGAATGCCATTTTAGTCTGAGGATTAGAGGTGTAAAAGTAAGCACCCAGATACACATCACAGTTAATGTCAAAATCTTTAACATTTTAACAGACAGAGCTTCATTTTGAAATAGTAATTTTTCATTTCAGTTTCTCAGGGGTTTGAACAAAAGCCAAGATTGGAGGTTGGTTTTCACAAATTGAGGTAGATTAAATTATATCTTGTCTTCATTTTGTCATGCAATGGCCTGGAAGTATAAATAGTACTAATATAATTGGCCTGGTTTACTTTAATATACTATATGACTGCTAAAACCAATCTAAATTAATTAAATGAGTTTTAATTTGATTTTTAACCTTTTAAGCATCCCAAAATAAGACAGAAGATCTAATTTGGAAAATAGAGATGCTCAGGATGCCAAGTCAAATTTAATCTACAAAACAAGTCAGATATTGACTGGAGACACATTTCTATGGACTGATTTATGCCGTTAAGAGAGATAAAAATGTTAACCCTGTACTTTAGAGACCTGGGATTAGGAAATGTCTCTTTTTAAGCCAAGGGACTGAGGTTCAGCATCAGTGTATAATACATCTGCTTAGGGTGTGTACTTACTTTCTATGAAAAGCCATCTAGCCTTCTTTTCTTTATTTTTTTTAATATGTCTTTCTGTACACCATTCTTGGTAGAAACATTTTATTGGAGATAGTGCTAGAGACAAGGTAGGAGCTTGACAAATTGTTTTGATTTCCTTAAAAAGGAAATATGTGATCAATTAATAAAAGTGCTGTTGCTGCTGCTGATGGCGATAATGATGGTAATGGGGCCAATGTTTGCTGAATGTTAACTGTCTACCAGACCTATTCTAAGTTATTTAAATGTAGTAACCTATTTAGTACTTTTTGCAGCCACAAAAGATGGGTTATACTTATCCCCTCTATTTTATTTTATTTTTTGTATTTCTTTTTTTTTTTTAATTTATTTATTTTAGTTGGAGGCTAATTACTTTACAATATTGTAGTGGTTTTTGCCAGACTAAGGGACTCTTTTTCCCAATTAGTTGAGCCCAACTGATGGTAGAAACATTATCTTTTCTTGTTTGTTATCATCCAATAGAGCCATGTATTCAGTAAATGTCTACTGAGAGTTGATTCTAGAAGTACTGTGATGAACATGACACATGTCTTTACTGAAAGGGCTTATCATTAAACAGAAACAGATATAAGAAGTAACAAATTCTACCTAAGAACAAACTGCAGGGTCCATGATGTACATCAAGATTAACCTGAAATATGTCAAAAGTGTAAATCTCAGGTTGAAACACTTTTACATGTAGAAAAAAATCACTGGAAAAAAAATCTGAACCTATAAGTAAGTAAACTTTCCTCTAATAAAACTCAAAAAGCAAAACCACTAAAAATTAATGATTTAAACTTTTTCAAAATGAAGAAGACTTGTTCTTCAAAAGACAGTTTTATAAAATGAAAAGACAGAAATACTGGGAGGATATTTATGTATTCTCCAAGAATTATATATATATATATATATATATAGGGCATATATTTCATATGTATTGATACCCAATGTTCTTCAAAAGACAGCATTAAAAAAAGGAAAAGACAGCAAAAGAAAAAGTACATACATATATTACATATATATATTTCCCTGATATCTCTCTCATTTATATTGATATATTGATAAATACATATCAATTTAAATACAAAATGAATAAATTTTATAATTTATAAAATGTAAATATATCAATATAAATCAGTTCAGTCAGTTCAGTTGCTCAGTCATGTCTGACTCTGCAACCCTATGGACTGCAGCACGCCAGGCTTCCCTGTCCATCACCAACTCCCAGAGTTTACTCAACCATCTCATCCTCTGTTGTTCCCTTCTCCTCCCACCTTCAATCTTGCCCAGCATCAGGATCTTTTCAAATGAGTCAGTTCTTTGCATCAGGTGGCCAAAGTATTGGAGTTTCAGTAGGTCTTCATAAATCAGTTATTTATATCTATATTTATTTCTCATATTTATAGATATACTGATATATTGATAAATATATCAATATGTATCAATATAATTTTATATAGAATAGATAAGAATTCTTAAAACCAATAAAAACCCCAACAAACTAGTACAAAGTAAGAAAAATATTTGGACAGAGACTTCTGCAAAGAAGATATAAGATGACTAATAAGCACACAAAAAAATGTGTAACAATATTATTTTCCTGAAAAATATGAATTAAAACAATGAGATACTGCCATGTAGATCATATAACTAATAGGAGGGTGAGAAGTTTCTAAAACAGACAATACCAATTGTTAGCAATTATGTGATCAACTGGGGTTCTCATACATTGCTGGTGGGAATGTAACATAAGACACCCACTTTGGGAAACAATTTTGAAACTTTTTTTATAAAGTTTAAACATAACCTTACCATAAAACTCCCAAGGAAAATGAATTGTGTGTCCATGAATCTTATGTTCAATGAGTTCGTAGATGAATATTCATTGCAGCTTATTCATTATACTAAAACCTGGAACTAATCCAATTATTCATCAGCAGCTGAATAGATCAATTATGGCATATTCATGCAATGAAATGCAATTCAGTCATAAGTAGATACAAACTAGCAACACACACCACAATATGGACAAACTGCCAAAACATTGTGCTGAGTGAAAGAATCCAAACGCAAAGGACAACATGCTGTGAGATGCAGTGAACATGACTCTCAAAGAGATGATGCTGATCTATCCTGACAGAGAGAAGATTAGGTTTACCTGAGTTGTGATATAGGGTAAGAGATTGATTAGGAAAGACACAGTAGGGTTGCCAGGTTAGCTAAATACATAAATGCATAAACAGATAAATACAAGATACCCAGTTAAATTTGAGTTTCAACTAAAAAATGAGTTTTTAAAATTTATCTCAAATACTGCATGCTTGTGATACATAGTGCTGACTGATAAAAGAAATAGTATCATGTCCCCAAACATGACATACATAAAGAGAAATATATACACTTAAATACTTATATTGGAACTTATATTAGCAAAAAGAAACAGCATGAATCATGCATTGGAATAAGAAAAATATGTAATAAAGCAAAAAATCTGTATAAAATATTATTTAAGGACACAGAAAGATATGATAAAAAACACCATCAACTCAATAAAATTTGAAATGAAAAACACCATCAACTCAATAAAATTTGAAATGTTTCATAAGATGAATCAGGGAAAAAAGGGAGATGATACAAATGACTGTTATCAAGATTGAAAAGGGGACAGCTCTACCAATAAAGCAGATATTAAAAACAAATAAAACCTATAAAACATTTATGCCAGAAATTTTCAAACTTAGGTGAAATGAATAAATAAAAATTAAAAAACCATCAGATTAACTCGAGGGGCTTCCCTGGTGGCTCAGTTGGTAAAACATCTGCCTGCCACGCAGGAGACCAGGTTTGATTCCTGTGTCGGGAAGACCCCCTGGAGAAGAGAATGGAAATCCACTCCAGTATTCTTGCCTGGAGAATTCCAAGGACAGAAGATTCTGGAGGGCTGCAGTCCATCGGGTGACAAAGAGACAAACACGACTGAGTGACTAACACACACAAAATTCATCAGATTCACTTGAAGAGAATTAGAAGTTCTGAATTATTCTGTAATCTTAAACTCAATAGTTTAAAAAGCCCTACTGAAAATGATAGATTTTACCAATGAGTTCTACCAGAGAGTCAAGGAAGAATTCAATCCCGACATCCATGATTTTTCAGACTGAAGTGAGAAAACTCCCAAATTGTGTGATTCAGTTAGAATAGCATTGATTGCAAAACCTAAAATGTGTAACAGTATTAATGATATCTTACATAGGAACATTGTTCACATAAACTAAAACATTACCAAAATAATTCAAGAATATATAAAAATGCATTATAGCCAATTGACCTTATTTTGTGTATAAAAGGAGCAGGAAAGGAATGAATATAACTTACCACATTAATAAAAATAAATGAATAAATGATTGACTATATTGTTATAATGATAGATGCAAACTAGGAATTGAAGGAAGTTTCCCTAATTGATAAAACTATCTGCAGGAAAATATATAACAAACACTGTATTTTATGGTGAAATATTAATACATTCCCTGTAAATCAATGTGCCTATTATTACCATTTGTGTTCATATATTTTCTGGATTTTCCTATGGTTCTCATACTTTCATAAGTATATGAGTCATCTAAGGATCTTGTGAAATGCATGCTATAACTCAGTTTATCTGAGGGGGGCTGATATAAATATATATGTATTTTCTTTCTTTTTCATATTTTTTTCTCTTATAGGTTATTACAAGTTATTAAATGTAGCTCCCTGTGCTCTACCATATATATTTGTTATTTTATATATAGTAGTGTGCATCTGTTAATCCCAAATTCATAATTTAGCCCTTCCTAAATTCTTTTTGCGTAAGTCTAAGTTTGTATTCTATGTGAGTCTATTTCTGCTTTGTAAATAAGTTTCTTTGTATCATTTTTTTTTTAGATTTCAGATGTAAGTAGTATAATACAATATTTGTCTTTCTCTGTCTAATTTACTTAGTGTGATAATCTCTAGGTTCATCCATGTTGCTGCAATATGGCATTATTTCATTCTTTTTAATGATTAGTAATATTCCAATTTGTGTGTGTACCACATTTTCTTTATCCATTTATCTGTTGATGGACATTTAGGTGGTGTACATGTCTTGACTATTGTAAACAGTGCTGCTATGAACATTGAAGTGCAGTTATCTTTTTGAATTAGAGTTTTTGTCTTTTCTGGGTTTATATCCAGGAGTAGGAATGCTAAGTCATATGGTAGCTCTATTTTTAACTTTTTAAGGAACTTTCATAGTGTTTTCCATAGAGCTGTACCATTTACATTCCTACCAACAGTGTAGTTCCTTTTTCTCCACACCCTCCTTGGCTATTAATTTTTTAAGTGTTTTTTTTAGGTTGACTCTAAAATTAATAGAATAAGGAAAGAGGCTAAAAATAGATAAGACTAACCTGAAGAAAGAAAACAAGGTGAAGAGACTTGTTCAAACAACATCAATTCATAAAACTAGAATAACAAAGGCAGTATTGGTTCATGGATGGACTAATAGAAAAATGGGAAAAATAGGGAATATGGAGTCAGATACACACACATTCTGAAAAACTAGTTTGTTATGGGCATGGTTCAGTACATCAAAGATAATCAATGAACTGTTTGATAAATTGTGTTGGGGGAAAGTTTATACATATGTATAAATATATTTTATATATAATGTCTATATTCTTGGTTCAAAAATACTTCTTGAGAGATCAAACGTCAGTTTCAAAGGCAGAATACAAAGCTATTAAAAGACAGCATAAAACAAGATTTTATGATTTCAGAATAGGTATACATTTTCAAGATGCTAAAAAGAAAATATTGTAATACAGACAAGATTTTAAAGTTTCAAAAATCTTAAATTAGAAAAATTAGAATGTATAAATCTTAATTAGGAAAAGATGTTTGTATCACAGATAATAGCAAAGAATTAGTATCTAGAATAAACAAAACTCAGAGTGACCTATGAGAAAAGAAAAGCAACCCAATGGGAAAAAGTCAGGTACAAAAACACTACAGAGGAAAAATATATCCTAAATCAACATATGAATCTCATTATTAATTGGAGCATAGAAATTATAAATATAAAAAGAAAAACTATGACCACCTACTTGGTGAAAATTAAATTAACTGACACGAATGTTGATTAAGATACTGAAAGCTTTATGAGTACTTATACAATATTAACGGGAGTGTATAATTATATTCTGCTTGAGAAATCATGTAAGTAAGTAAGTTAGAATTGTTTTGTAAAGCTGAAGAAAAATAACCTTGATAGCCTCAAAATTTCACTTGTATTTCTTATGTCTTAGAGAAATTCATATATATGTGCACTGTGTCCGTATGGTTTTGAATAGCAGAATATTGAATCAACCCAAGTGTTTTTAACAGTAAAATATATAAATGAATTGTAGAATATTCATGTAATATAACCCAATAAGACAGTCAAATAATGAATTCTAGCTTCACTTATCAATCTGGATAAATGTCAGAAATGTAATGTAAAGGAGAATGTACATTCCTAAAAGAACACATAGTTTCTACATTAAGTTAAAAGCAAACACAAATGGATATTCCATGCTAAGGGATTCATAAATGGAAAGGCAAATGTATTAACAGAAAGATGTGGACATAGTGACATCTTTAAAGGTGCCAATTAGGCTAGTTTTTGTAAGCAGGATTCCAACTACCCATGGGAAAATTCTCAGATTGCTTATAGCCCTTTACATACAATGGTTTTTCAAGGAAGTATATATTTATTTTTTTTAATATAAATTTATTTATTTTAATTTGAGGCTAATTACTTTACAATATTGTATTGGTTTTGCCATACATCAACATGAATCCACCACGAGTGTACATGTGTTCCCCATCCTGAAGCCCCCTCCCACCTCCCTTCCCATACCATCCCTCTGGGTCATCCCAGTGTACCAGCCCCAAGCATCCTGTATTCTGCATCGAACCTGGACTGGCGATTCATTTCATATATGATATTATACATGTTTCAATGCCATTCTCCTAAATCATCGCACCCTCTCCCTGTCCCACAGAGTGCAAAAGACTGATCTATACATCTGTGTCTCTTTTGCTGTCTCGTATACAGGGTTATCATTACCATCTTTCTAAATTCCATATATATAGTATACTGTATTATATACTATACTGTACTGGTGGTTTTCTTTCTGGCTTACTTCACTCTGTATAATAGGCTCCAGTTTCATCCACCTCATTAGAACTGATTCAAATGTATTCTTTTTAATGGCTGAGTATTACTCTATTGTGTATATGTACCACAGCTTTCTTATCCATTCATCTGCTGATGGACATCTAGGTTGCTTCCATGTCCTGGCTATTATAAACAGTGCTGTGATGAACACTGGGGTACATGTGTCTCTTTCAATTCTGGTTTCCTCAGTGTGTATGCCCAGCTGTGGGATTGCTGGGTCGTAAGGCAGTTCTATATCTTTCTATTCGTTGAGCATTCACTACTATACTTTAACAACATTATCTGGTGTGCTCTTTAGTATTTCAAAGTTATTCCATATTTGTGATTCAGTTTTACTCTCATACCACCCTCATGAGACAGTGAGGAATCATTCATACTATTTTACATACAGTAAAGGTCATAGCACTAGCAACATCCAAGGACTGTTAATGAGTTGAAGGCAGTTTCTTCCATGAATTGTAGCTTAACTGATATCTTCTTAAACCCTGAAATTTTCTCTGATCTGGAAGGGATTGTTTTTGGCACTGCCTTCCAAAAGCAACCATAATCCTCTATAGAGGAAGATAACATAATTTTAGGCCCCCAATTATCTTTCCAATCAAACTTATGGTTACCAGCAGTGAAGAGTAGGGGAGGGGAATTGGAGGAAGGTGGTAAAAAGGTATGAATTTTTTGTTGTTGTTCAGTCACGATGTCCAGCTCTTTGTGACTTCATGGACTGCAACACCCCAGGGTCCATTATCTCCAGAATTTGCTCAAATTGAGTATTTGATGCTATCTAACCATCTCATCCTCTGCTGTTCCCTTCTCCTTCTGTCTTCAGTCTTTCCCAGCATCAGAGTCTTTTACCAATGAGTTGGTTTTAGACTTTTTCAGTGAGTCGGCAATAAACTTTGAGTTATAAATAAGTACTGGGACTATGATGTACAGCATGACAGTGCAGATAGAAAACTGTACAAAATTATCATAGAGATGGGAATACCAGACCACCTAACAACCTTCCTCCCGAGAAACCTGTATGCAGGTCAAGAAACAACAAACTGAACATGGAACAGCAGACTGGTTCCAAATTGGGAAAGAAGTATGTCAAGGCTGTATATTGTCACCCTGCCTATTTAATTTATATGCAAAGTATATCATGTGGAATGCCAGGCTGTATAAAGCACAAGCGGGAATCAAGATTGCCAGGACAAATATCAATAACCTCAGACTTGGAGGTGACACCACCCTAATGGCAGAAGATGAAGAGGAACTAAAGAGCCTCTTGATGATAGTGGAAGAGGAGAGTGAAAAAGTTGGCTTGAAACAGTATTCAAAAAGCAAAGATCATGGAATCAAGTTCCATCACTTTATGGCAAAAAAAAAAAAAGGGAAAAAATGGAAAATAAAAAACTTATTTTCTTGGGCTCCAGAATTACTGAAGACAGTGACTGCAGACATGAACTTAAAAGATGCTTGCTCCTTGGAAGAAAAGCTATGACAAACCTAGATAGGTAATTAAAAAGCAGAGACATCACTTTACCAACAAAGATCTGTACAGTCAAAGCTATGATTTTCCCAGCAGTCATGATGGATGTGAGAGTTGGAACATAAAGAAGACTGGGCACAGAAGAATTGATGGCTTCAAATTGTGGTGCTGGAGAAGATTCTTGATAGTCCCTTGAACAGCAGGAAGATGAAACCAGTGAATCCTAAAGGAAATCAGTCCTGAATATTCATTGCAAGGACTGATACTGAAGCTGAAGTTCCAATACTTTGGCCACCTGATGCAAAGAGCCAACTCACTGGAAAAGACCCTGAAGCTGGGGAAGATTTAGGGCAGGTAGAGAAGGGTATGACAGAGGACAAGATGCTTGTTTGGTGTCACTGACTCAATGGACATGAGTGTGAGCAATCTCTAGAAGATAGTAAAGGATAGGGCAACCTAGCATGCTGCAGGCCATGGGGTCTCAAGGAGTTGGACATAACTGAGCTACTGAACAACAAGAACATCACTGCTCTGTGATACATAGCAAAGTTGTTAAGAGGATGAATCCTAAGAGTTCCCATCACAAAGAGAATTTTTTCCCTTTTCTTTCTTTCTTTTTATTTTGTCTGTATGAAAAGATGGATGTTATCTGAACTTGTGATAGTAATTTCATAATATATATAAATAAAACCATGCTATGCCCCTTAAACTTATGTAGTGTTATTTCAATTATTTCTCAATAAAATTGGAAAATTTTTACAAAAACGTGTTTGTAGTAAGAATACTATTCAGTTCAGTTAGTCGCTCAGTCATGTCTGACTCTTTGCAACCCCATGGACTGCAGCACATCAGGCCTCCCTGTCCATCACCAACACCTGGAGCCTACTCAAACCCATGTCCATTGCATCGGTGATGCCATCCAACCATCTCATCCTCTCTTGTCCCCTTCTCCTCCTGCCTTCAATCTATCCCAGCATCAGGGTCTTTTCCAATGAGTCAGTTCTTTGCATCAGGTGGCCAAAGTATTGGAGTTTCAGCTTCAGCATCAGTCCTTCCAATAAACACCCAGGACTGATTTCCTTTAGGACTGACTGGTTGGATCTCTTTTCAGTCCAGGGGATTCTCAAGAATCTTCTCCAACACCACAGTTCATAAGCATCAATTCTTCGGTGCTCAGCTTTCTTTTTTTTAAAATATATATGGTCATTTTTTAAAATTTATTTTTAATTGGAAGATAATTGCCTTACAGTGTTATGTTGGTTTCTGCTATACATCAGTATGAATCAGCCACAAGCAGACATATGTCCCCTCCCTGTTGAGCTTTCTGCCACCTCCCACCACCTCCCACCCCTTTAGGTCATCACAGAGCACCAGGTTTCAGTTTCCTGCATCTTACAGCAAATTCCCTCAGGCTAGTTGTTTTACAGTAATGTATAAGTTTCAATGTTGCTCTATTTGCCCCACCCTTTCATTCCCCTACTGTGTCCAAAAATCTGTTCACTATGTCTGCATCTTTATTGATGCCCTGCAAATAGGTTCATCAGTAGTATCTTTCTAGATTCCATATACATATATTAATATGCAATATTTGTTTTTCCCTTGCTGACTTACTTCGCTCTATGTAACAGGCTCTAGGTTCATCCATCTCATTCATTATAACTGGCCCAAATGTTTTCCTGTTTATGACTTGAGTAATATTCCATTGTATATATATGCCACACCTTCATTATCCATTTACCTGTTGATGGACATCCAGGTGCTTCCATGTACTAGCGAATGTAAATGGTGCCGTTGTGAACATTGAAGAACATGTGTCTTTTTGAATTATGGTTTGCTTTCTTTATACTTCAACTCTACATCCATATATGGCTATTGGAAAAACCATACATTTGACTAGACAGAGCTTTGTTAGTAATATCTCTGCGTTTTAATATGCTGTCTAGGTTGGTCATAGCTTTTCTTCCAAGGAGAAAGTGTCTTTTAATTTCATGGCTGCAGTCACTATCTGCAGTGATTTTGGAGACCAAGAAAATAAAGTTGTTCACTCTTCCTTCTTTTCCCATCTATTTGCCATGAAGTGATGGGACCAGATGCCATGATCTTAGTTTTCTGAATGTTGAACTTTAAGCCAACTTTTCCACTCTCCTCTTTCACTTTCATCAAGAGCCTCTTTAGCTCTTTTTCACTTTCTACCATAAGGGTGGTGTCATCTGCATATCTGAGGTTATTGATATTACTCCTGGTAACCTAGATCCCAGCTTGTGCTTCATCCAGCCCTGCATTTCACTTGATGTACTCTGCAAATAAGTTAAATAAGCAGGGTGACAATATGCAGCCTTGATGTACTCGTTTCCCACTTTGGAACCCATCTGTTCCATGTCCAGTTCCAATTGTTGCTTCTTGACCTGCATAGAGAATTCTCAGGAGGCAGGTCAGGTGGTCTGGTATTCACATCTTTTGAAGAATTTTCCACAGTTTGTTGTGATCCACACAGTCAAAGGCTTTGGCGTAGTCAATAAAGCAAAAGTAGATGTTTTTCTGGAAATCTATTGCTTTTTCGATGATCCAGCAGATGTTGGCAATTTGATCTCTGGTTCCTCTGCCTTTTCTAAAACCAGCTTGAACATCTGGAAGTTCACAGTTCACGTAGTGTTGAAGCCTGGCTTAGAGAATTTTTAACATTACCTTACTATCATGTGAGATGAGTGCAATTGTGTGGTAGTTTGAGCATTCTTTGGCATTCCCTTGGGATTGGAATGAAAACTGACCTTTTCGAGTCCGGTGGCCACTGCTGAGTTTTCCAGATTTGCTGGCATATTGAGTGCAGCACTTTCACAGCATCATCTTTTACTATTGTTAACAACCAAAAACAAAAGAACAATATAACATGGACAGCAGCCACTATAAACTATAAGCTATAGAAACAGAACCACAAACCATCTGAAATTACCTAAAATAGACTATAAAATAGCAATATTTACTGTCTTCCAGAAGATAAAAGGGCTTTTTTGGTGGCTCAGATGATAAAGTATCCACCTGCAATGTGGGAGACCTGAGTTTGATCTCTGGATTGGGAAGATTCCCTGGTGAAGGGAATGGAAACCCACTCCAGTATTCTTTCCTGGAGAATCTCCATGGACAGAGGAGCCTGGTGGACTGCAGTCCCCAGGATTGCAAAGAGTCATACTCTACTAAGTGACTAAGCCCAGTACACATAAGATAAACATACATGATTAAAAATTTAGCAGATAACTGAATAATGTAAAAAATAGCTCAATGAAAATTCTAGAACTGGCAAATACAATAATTAGATTTAACAGTTGTAATTGATGGGTTCAGAAATAATAAGATTTTTAATGGATAAAGAGAGAATTAGTACTAAAAGATTGGTCAGAAGAAAAAAAAATCAGAATTTAGCATAGAGAGGCAAAAGAATAAAAATCAAAAGGGAAGTTAAGAAACAAAGATGATGCCACATATAAAACTTAAATATAACACTCAAACACAAACAAGGAAAAAAATGTTATGTCTCTAAAGGCTGTGTTTGTATGTGGATACATTTATATTTTTACATATGTGTATATGTGTGTATATATCTTATATCTGAAGATTTAAAATACTAGTGTAAAAGTCACCAGGATTGCTTACTTTTTAAAAGATTTTAACATTTTACCTCTCATTTACTGTTTTTATTTTTATTTATTTTTAATTGAAGAATGATTGCTTTATAATACTGTTTTGGTTTCTGCCATATATCAACGGAATCAGCCATAGGTAAACATATATCCCCTCCCTGCCACCTCCCACCCATCCTACCCCTCTAGGTTGTCACAGAGTCCAGGTTTGTGTTCTCTGAGTCTTACAGTAAATTCCCACTGGCTGTCTATTTTACATATGGTAGTGTATATTTTTCCATGCTATTCTCCATTCTCCCCACCATCTTTTAATGTTATTGCTAAATAACCTTTTTCTCAACATGTTAAATTTTATTTAATATTATAAAAGAGTGTTTTCTACTGTTTGTTCTTCATCCTGATTTCCAGTTCAACTGAGTCTTTAAATCATCAAGGAGCCAAAATGTTGGTTTGTTTCTTTATAGATAAGAAATATGAAAAGCTTTGCCAAAAGTAGAATTGACATCTCCTTACAGACTGGTTCTAAATAGGAAAAGGAGTACGTCAAGGCTGTATATTGTCACCCTACTTATTTAACTTATATGCAGAGTACATCATGAGAAACGCTGGGCTGGAAGAAACACAAGCTGGAATCAAGATTGCCGGGAGAAATATCAATAACCTCAGATATGCAGATGACACCACCCTTATGGCAGAAAGTGAAGAGGAACTCAAAAGCCTCTTGATGAAAGTGAAAGAAGAGAGTGAAAAAGTTGGCTTAAAGCTCAACATTCAGAAAACTAAGATCATGGCATCTGGTCCCATCAGTTCGTGGGAAATAGATGGGCAAAGTGTCAAACTTTATTTTTCTGGGCTCCAAAATCACTGCAGATGGTGATTGCAGCCATGAAATTAAAAGACGCTTACTCTTTGGAAGGAAAGTTATGACCAACCTAGACAACATATTAAAAAGCAGAGATATTACTTTGTCAACAAAGGTCCATCTAGTCAAGGCTATGGTTTTTCCAGTGGTCATGTATGGATGTGAGAGTTGGACTGTGAAGAAAGCTGAGCACTGAAGAATTGATGCTTTTGAACTGTGGTGTTGGAGAAGACTCTTGAGAGTCCCTTGGACTGCAAGGAGATCCAACCAGGCCATCCTAAAGGAGATCAGTCCTGGGTGTTCATTGGAAGGACTAATGCTAAAGCTGAAAATCCAGTACTTTGGCCACCTCATGCGAAGAGTTGACTCATTGGAAAAGACCCTGATTCTGGGAGGGATTGGGGGCAGGAGGAGAAGGGGATGACAGAGGATGAGATGGCTGGATGGCATCACTGACTCGATAGACGTGAGTTTGAGTGATCTCCAGGAGTTGGTGATGGACAGGGAGGCCTGGTGTGCTGTGATTCATGGGATCGCAAAGAGTCGGACACAACTGAGCAACTGTACTGAACTGAACTCTGCTTTAAATCTAGATCCTTAATTCTAGTTCCCAACCTCATGCAAGATATTGAACAGTTGCGTTTGTCAGATCATCTTTTGGTGAAATGTATTTCTTTACATCTTACTATTATTTCTTGCTTAGGCAATTGAAACATTATGGTGAAACATAGTCCTTAAATTAGAATCACAGGTTGATAAACATTAGGTGATAGTAGTAGTATAAAACTGGAGAGGTCCAGGGCTCCCAGCACAAAACAAGGAGAAAAATGACCTAGGTTAGTCGTTGTTGTCAGGCAATTGGAAACCTGTACACTCTGCTATACTCTGCCATGTCCTGTACCTTTGGGTCCCACCACTTCTTCCAGGATCATCTGTCTTCTTGTTCTCATTCAGAAGAGAGAGGTCAAAGTAAAAGAAATCAAAATGCTTACCAGTAGCAATGATGAAAACCAATCTAAACTTTTTAGAGTGCTTTGAGTACTGCTCAATGTTTTTATTCTGTGGATCATGCATTACCTACTGAGAGGTTATACTTTCCTTTTTCTTTTTGAATAGAAGATATTTAAGTAATTGCTCAGAGGACTAGATCTTCCTGTGATTCAAAGAGATATTTAGCTCTGTAATTTGCAGTACTCAAAACAAATTGGCCAATTCATATTCCCAAAGTAGGAAACAATTGAATACACAGCTCAGATTTTTTTTTTCCTGCTTCCTAATTTACTGAGTGGAAAACTAAAGTCCTATAGGCTAGAAATGATTTGCTAGAAATACTGTGAAGAATACGCATTAAACTGACTTCAACTTGTAGCTTTGGGGTAAATGATCACATAGTCTATGAAAGAATTATTATTTATACCAATGTTGATGTGTTGTGCATTTTGGAGTTAGAATCCAAATGAATTATTTATTAAATATTCATAATTGAATCTGGAAATGATTATGAAAAGTATTATTTCATGACAAAATGATTTTACTCAATAATCTTAGCATATTTTTCATCTTATATTTTTTACTTGTTTACCTAAGCCAAGATAATATGAGCTTCTAAAAAAAAATTAGGAGATAATCTGTTTATCTAGGCAAAAGGAAGGACAGGTTAAAAATCTGTATATTGGGCTTCCCTGGTGGCTCAGTGGTATCTGCCAGCCAATGCAGGAGCCATGGGTCTGATCCCTGCTCCAGAAGATCCCACGTGCCTTGGAGCAGGTAAACCCATGCAACACAGCCGCTGAGCCTGTGTTCTAGAGCCCGGGAGCTGAAACTGCTGAGCCCACATGCCACAACTACTGAAGCCCTCGTACCCGAGAGCCTGTGCTCTGCAAGAAGAAAAGCCACTGCAATGAGAAGCCAGAGCGCTAAAACTAGAGGGTATCCCCTGCTCACTGCAACTAGAAGAAAAGCGCAGCAACAAAGACCCAGCACAGCCAAAAGGAAAGAAAAAAAATTTTTTTTAATAAAATCTATATATTAATAGTACAAAGGAAAGTTTCACAGTCTTCTGCATTATGTTTATGTGCGATCAAGTAACCCAGCCAAAAGCAGCACTTAGGAATAGAAATCCCTTGAACGTGGAGTTGCTCAGTCGTGTCCGACTCTTTGTGACCCCATGGACTGTAGCCTACCAGGCTCCTCTGCCCATGGGATTTTCCAAGCAAGAATACTGGAGTGGGTTGCCATTTCCTTCTCCAAGAAATCCCTTAGAAGAAACTTAAAAATGTGGAGAGGAAGGGCTTTTGGTTGTTGTTACTGTTGGTAAAACTGATTTTGTTTCCAGGAACAAACAAAAAGAAAGAACTTAATCAATGAGTGCAGGAATCTACCCTTCCCTGATTAGAAAGGGAATGGATCAAAACTCACCTTCTGAATACTTCTTATGTAATAGGCACTGTAAGGTAAAATTTTCATCATGATGCTCACAATTTTTTTTTAAATTTTATTTTACTTTTAAACTTTACAATATTGTATTAGTTTTGCCAAATATCAAAATGAATCCGCCACACGTATACCCGCGTTCCCCATCCTGAACCCTCCTCCCTCCTCCCTCCGCATACCCTCCCTCTGGGTCGTCCCAGTGCACCAGCCCCAAGCATCCAGTACCGTGCATTGAACCTGGACTGGCGACTCGTTTCATACATGATATTATACATGTTTCAATGCTATTCTCCCAAATCTCCCCACCCTCTCCCTCTCCCACAGAGTCCATAAGACTGATCTATACATCGGTGTCTCTTTTGCTGTCTCGTACACAGGGTTATTGTTACCATCTTTCTAAATTCCATATATATGTGTTAGTATACTGTATTGGTGTTTTTCTTTCTGGCTTACTTCACTCTGTATAATACGTTCCAGTTTTATCCATCTCATTAGAACTGATTCAAATGTATTCTTTTTAATGGCTGAGTAATACTCCATTGTGTATATGTGCCACAGCTTTCTTATCCATTCATCTGCTGATGGACATCTAGGTTGCTTCCATGTCCTGGCTATTATAAACAGTGCTGCGATGAACATTGGGGTACACGTGTCTCTAATCCTGTGAGGTGTTATACTACCCATTTTCCAGAGAGAGATGATGAGTCTAAGTCATTTTCCCAAGTTAAATCAAAGGGTAAGTAATGGGAATTGATTCTGAATCATGTTCCATTTACAAATGATGACCTTAATCTGCTATAACCCAATAAAAAAATAAAAGTTTAAAATTAAAAAAAAAAAATTGTGACCTTAATAATCACTGTTGGAAATTTCTCTCGAGTATTACTTCCCTGTAGCTTCCTTTGTCCTCTGGGAATCTTCAATTTGTCTCAATTTTAAAAATAAATATTTTTAGTCCAGTGATAATTTTCAGACAACATAGCTCTTGCTAATATGGATTTGGAAAACAGAGCTCAAAATATCAGTTGGTGGTTAAGTAAATATAATCACAAACAAAAATTACCCAATCAATCTTAACTTCCCATCATTATCTGTTTTTCCAAGAACATATTGAAGTTGCAGAGTTTTAAATTGTTATTTTAAAATATTTTGTAAAATTTCTAAAATGTTGAAAATAGAATTTTAATACCACAGATATACTGTGTATCTGCTTATATACAACATGTATATCAGCCCTTTATACCTGAAAAAGTAAGATTTTGGAGGTTATGACTTCTTTATTCCCATATTGTTTGTGTCTTTTTTTCATTTTTACTTGAAAACTCTTTCTTGTGTTTGTTCTATTCTTTAGCCGTTTCCAAGTATCAATTTCAGGCTCTTTTGGTTCTGATTTACTCTTTTATATCCTATTCCATTAATTTCTGCTTTTATACGTTTTAAAGTGAATAAATACTTCGTGTTTTAAATGTGTTCTCCAATAAAAATACTTAAGTTCACTTTATATTCTGCCATATTTTAAGCATTATTTTATTAGAGCAAATAGTTACTGAATACTTACTTCTTTTGGAGATCTGTGGTAAAATTTTACATATTTTAGCTCATTTAATCCTCACACTAACTCATTAGGTCAATAGAGCTATTTTCTTTCTTTTTCACAGGAAACAAAGAGAAGTGAAATAACTAGGTCAAAGTCACACAGCTAATAAATTCTGGAGATAAGATTCAACTCAGGTCATCTTAACTCGAGAATCTAGATTGTTAACCATTAATGCTGTTGCCTGTTTTCTATTTTCATTATGATTTTTAATCAAAGCATCCATTTATTAGAAGTCTTACTATACTTCTCTATATGTGGGTGTTTAGTTGTCATTTTATATACATTTATAACTTAAATAATCAGAGAACATATTTGATAAGACCAGTTGTTTGAAATATGTGACCTAATATATGACCAGTCTTCTTTAAAGTTTTATATTTACTGAAGAATTATACATTCATTTTCTTAGTTAATGAGGATAAGTTGCTATCATATTTATTGCTGTTCAGTCACTAAGTCATGCCTTACTCTTTGTGACCCCATGGACTGAAATATATGACTCTTTCCTGTCCTTCACTCTCTCCAAGATTTTGTTCAAATTCATGTCAATTGAGTCAGTGATTCCAAACAACCATCTCATTCACTGTCGGCCCCTTCTCCTCCTGCCTTCAATCTTTCCCAGCATGATGCTGGGTCTTTTCCAGTGAGTTGGCTCTTTGTATCAGGTGGCCAAAGTATTGACACTTCAGCTTCAGTATCAGCCTTCCAAAGAATAGTCAGAGTTGATTGCCCTCAAGATTGGCTGGTTTGATCTCCTTGCAGTCCATGGGACTCTAAAGAGTGTTCTCTAGTAACGCAGTTAAAAACCATCAATTCTTTGACATTCAGCCTTATTAATGGTCTGACTCTCACATCTGTACATGACTACTGGAAAAACCATAGCTTTGATTATATGGAACTTTGTTGGCAAAGTGATGTCTCTGCTTTTTAATACACTGTCTAGGCTTATCATAGCTTTTCTTCCAAGAAGCAAGCGTCTTTTAATTTTGTGGCTGCGGTCACTGTCTGCAGTGATTTTGGAGCCCAAGAAAATAAAGTCTGTCACTACTTCCATTTTTAGCCCCATCAATTTGCCATCAAGAGATAGAACTAGATGTGTCATTATCTTAGTTTTTTGAATGTTGAATTTTAAGCCAGCTTTTTCACTCTCCTCTTTCACCTTCATCAAGAGGTTCTTTAGTTCCTCTTTGCTTTCTGCCATTAGGGTGGTATCATCTGCGTATGTGAGGTAATTGACATTTCTCCTGGCGATCTTGATTCTAGCTTGTAAATCATCCAGGCAGTACATATATATTTACTCTTCATATAAATTAAATAATCATGGTAATAATATACAGCCTTTCCAAATTTTGAGCTAGTCCATTGTTCCATGTTTGGTTTTAACTGATGCTTGTTGACCTGCATACAGGTTACTCAGGAGGCAGAGAGTTCAGTTCAGTTCACTCGTTCAGTTGTGTCCAACTCTTTGTGACCCCATGAACTGCAGCACGCCAGGCCTCCCTGTATATCACCAACTCCCGGAGTCCACCCAAACCTATGTCCATCGAGTCAGTGATGCCAAACAAACATTTCATTCACTGTCGGCCCCTTCTCCTCTTGCCCTCAGTCTTTCCCAGCATGAGGGTGGGTCTTTTCCAGTGAGTTAGCTTTTTGTATGAGGTGGCCAAAGTATTGGCGCTTCAGCTTCAGCATCAGTCCTTCCAAAGAATAGTCAGGGTTGATTGCCCTTAAAATGGACTGGTTGGATCTCCTTGCAGTCCAAGGGACTCTCAAGAGTGTTCTCCAACACCCCAGTTCAAAACCATCAATTCTTCAATGTTCAGCCTTATTAATAGTCCAACTCTCACATCTGTACATGACTACTGGAAAAACCACAGCCTTGATTAGACAGAACTTTGTTTACAAAGTAATGTCTCTGCTTTTTAATATACTATCTAGGCTTGTCATAACTTTTCTTCCAAGGAGTAGGCATCTTTTAATTTCGTAGCTACGGTCACCATCTGCAGTGATTTTGGAGCCCAAGAAAATAAAGTCAGCCACTGTTTCCATTGTTTCCCCATCTATTTCCCATGAAGTGACGGGACCAGATGTGACATTATCTTAGTTTTTGAATGTTGAGCTTCAAGCCAACTTTTCCACTCTCCTCTTTCACTTTTATCAAGAGGCTCTTTAGTTCTTCTTCACTTTCTGCCATAAGGGTGGTGTCATCTGTATATCTGAGGTTATGGATATTTCTCCTAGCAATCTTGATTCCAGCTTGTGCTTCATTTAGGCCAGTACATTTATATGTACTCTGCATATAAGTTAAATAAGTGACAATATACAACCTTGATGTACTCCTTTTCCTAATTTGGAGCCAGTGTATTGTTCCATGTCCGGTTCTAACTGTTGCTTGCTGACCTGCATTAAGGTTTCTCAGGAGGCAGAGAGTTCAGTTCAGTTCACTCGTTCAGTTGTGTCCAACTCTTTGTGACCCCATGAACTGCAGCACGCCAGGCCTCCCTGTATATCACCAACTCCCGGAGTCCACCCAAACCTATGTCCAAAGAGTCAGTGATGCCATCCAAACATTTCATCCTCTGTCAGCCCCTTCTCCTCTTGCCCTCAGTCTTTCCCAGCATCAGGGTCTTTTCCAATGAGTCAGCTTTTCACATGAGGTGGCCAAAGTATTGGAGTTTCAGCTTCAGCATCAGTCCTTCCAATGAACACCCAGGACTGATCTCCTTTAGAATGGACTGGTTGGATCTCCTTGCAGTCCAAGGGACTCTCAAGAGTCTTCTCCAACACCACAGTTCAAAAGCATCAATTCTTCAGTGCTCAGCTTTCTTTATAGTCCAACTCTCACATCCATACATGACCACTGGAAAAACCACAGCCTTGACTAGACAGAACTTTGTTTACAAAGTAATGTCTCTGCTTTTTAATATGCTATCTAGGTTGGTCATAACTTTCCTTCCAAGGAGTAGGCATCTTTTAATTTCATAGCTACAGTCACCATCTGCAGTGATTTTGGAGCCCAGAAAAATAAATTCAGCCACTGTTTCCATTGTTTCCCCATCTATTTCCCATGAAGTGACGGGACCAGGTGACATGATCTTAGTTTTCTGAATGTTGAGCTTCAAGCCAACTTTTCCACTCTCCTCTTTCACTTTTATCAAGAGGCTCTTTAGTTCTTCTTCACTTTCTGCCATAAGGGTGGTGTCATCTGTATATCTGAGGTTATGGATATTTCTCCTAGCAATCTTGATTCCAGCTTGTGCTTCATTTAGCCCAGCATTTCTCATGATGTACTCTGCATATAAGTTAAATAAGTGACAATATACAACCTTGATGTACTCCTTTTCCTATTTGGAACCAGTGTATTGTTCCATGTCCAGTTCTAACTGTTGCTTTCTGACCTGCATTAAGGTTTCTCAAGAGGCAGGTCAGGTGGTCTGGTATGCCCATCTCTTTCAGAATTTTCCACATTTATTGTGATAAGGTGGTCTGATATTCCCATCTCTATAAAAATTTTCCATAGTTTGTTGTGATCCACACAAAAGCTTTAGTGTAGTCAGTGAAGCAGAAGTAGATGTTTTTCTGGAATTCTCTTGCTTTTTCTATGATCCAATGGATGTTGGCAATTTGATCACTGGTCCCTCTGCCTTTTCTAAATCCAGCTTATACATCTGGAAGCTCTCAGTTCACATGCTGTTGAAGCCTAACTTGAAGCATTTTGAGCATTACCTTGCTAGCATGTGAAATGTGTGCAAAGCCAAACATTTGCCACACAATTGCACTCATTTCACATGCAAGGTTATGTTTAAAATCTTAACTTTCAATATTGTCACTACTTACTTATTTGTATCTTGTAATATCTGTGACTCTTATTTCTTAAAGATCTATTAGGTTCTATCATGTTCATTTTTATGAATCAACTTGGCTAGGCCACGGTACCCAATTTTTGTCAAATACCATCTAAATGTTTCTGTGAAGGAATTTTTGGTGTGATTACATTTAAATTGGTTAAGTTTTAATAAAGCAGATTACCCTCTGTAATTTAATTACCCTCCCTCATTTAATCATTTGAGGCCTTTAAGAGAAAAAAGCTGAAGGGTCCCAGGAAAGAAGGATTTCTGCCTCCAGATTGTCTTTGGACTTAGACTGTAACATCAATCTTATGTAGCTTTCCAGCCTGCTAGCCTGTCCTGCAGATTTCACAGCCGAGTCCCACAATGTCACAAGCCAAATCTCTAAAATAAATCTCTGTTTCTCTCTCTCTCTCTCATGAAGTTTAGACTGAGCTTATATTTTGTGGGAAAGCTATGGGGTCTTGATTAAGAGAAGTTCCTCTGGAAAAGATTTGAACTGGACCAGAGACTGATAGGAACTACCATTATAAGAACGTTTAAAATTTTTTTTAAATTTATTTTCTTGATTTGAAGTTTCCTATACCATGAAGGTAGAATAAATTTGAACCTCAAATCCACATAAGACAAGCCTGGTATTCTAATACTAGTGGGAGACATTCTTTTCTATCCAAGTTCAGGACTAACAGATAGGCTTATTTTGTAATCTTCTTTTTCCAATGGGCACCTTTTTTTTTTTTTTTTCTTTTCTATTTTACACTTTCCCTAAAGAGAGAACATTTTGATGGTTCTATTTTTATTTAAGAGTCTCAATTCTAAATCCCTACCTTGAGTAAGTTAAAACCCACTCCATGGTCAGTGATGCCTTTAAAATATTCTCTACCTAGTTCCTGGGATGGCCAATCCCCTCAGAACTACTTGACCTTCAAATTACCTCTCTATTTTTAGGTTGTTCTTCATTTAATATCACTGTGGTATTTCTTTTATGGTTTTAAAATATCAGCTATACTGAGAATCATATGTACTTTTTTTCAGCTTTCCTACCTGATTTATATCAAGATATTTTTCAGAATATGTAGCCTTGAGATTTTTTTTCTTAAGCTATTTAAAATTCATATCCTTGGTGAAACAAAAACCATAGTTTTATTTGTTATCTTTAGGGTTTTAAGTTCTAAAATTAAATAAAAAATTTGTAAATTCTTTTGTATATATGTAATTATCTTAAGCATAAAAATAAAATGAACATGGTTCTTTCTTTTCATTTCTACATGACTTACACATTCTGTCCATTGCATTAATAGAAGAATTCCCTTCTTCTTTTGTAATTATTGATAAACAATGGAGAATATATATAAAATTTAAACTTCTCATATCTTGGTTAAGAGTTAAAATTTTTTGTGAACATTCTTGTGAATGATTTTCTTTCAAATATCATTTTATGAATCACTTTAGAACAAATTTTTAATTTTAGTGATATTGAAATCTATATAGAAGAATAAAAATAAGACATAGCACAAGATTTTGAAATTATACTATTGCGTTAATTTCTCTGTTGTTACAATATTTGGGCTGAATTTTGCATTGTATTTTTGATCTTGTCTTTTTGAGATGTCAAACAGAAAAAAATAAGGATGAAACTCATTGTCCATTTTGTTTCTACAAAGGAAATTTCCCTTGAATTCAAGAATATGCTTCAGAATATCTTTGTAAATTTTAAAATGTAGTGTCAAAAATGAATATGTCCTAGACAAAGCAGCCACTTTGGATGAACCTGAAGTACATTATAGGATAAGTGAAATAAGCCAGACACAGATACTTATACAGATAAGTATAAGCCAGACACAGATACTTAAAAGGTCTAGTTCATAGAAGCAGAAGATAGAGCAGTGGTTGCCAAGAAGGGTAGTTGGAGGAAGTGGGAGGATATTGGCCAAAGGATGCAAAGCTGAAGTTACATAGGTTGAATAAGTTCCAGAAATCTAATTTAAAGCAAGGTGAGTATAATTAATAATGCTATACTGTATGCTGGAAATTTGCTATATAGCGGATCTCCTTGTTCTCACTACACACACATACACACACACATACACACACACAAATATGGTAACTATGTGAGAGGACAGTTATGTTAATTTGCTTTATTGTGGCAGTAATTTCATCATATCTATATAAATAGAGATATGTCAAAACATCATGTACATTTAAAATATATACAATTTTTATTTTAAAAACTGAACATGCCTTGTTTAACTTTTTAGATTCTACATATAAATTACAACATACGGTGCCTGCATCTCTCTGACTTATTTTACTAAGCATAATACCCTCCAGGTTCATCTATGTTGTCGGGAGAAGTCAAAAAGTGGAAGTGTTAGTTGCTCAGTCATGTCCTACTCTTTGCAATCCCTTGGACTGTAGCCCACCAGGCTCCTCTGTCCATGGAATTCTCCAGGCAAGAATACTGGAGTGGGTAGCTATTCCCTTCTCTAGGGGATCTTCCTGCCCCAGGAATCAAATCTGGGTCTCCTGCATTGTGGGCAGATTCTTTACCATCTGAGCCACCAGGGAAGCCCCATGTAGTTGCAAATGGCCAAATTTCATTCTTGTATGGCTGAGTAGCATTTCACTGTGTGTGTATATGTGTGTGTGTCTATATATATATATATATACACACATATATATACTGCATCTTTATCTGTTCATATGTTGATAAACACTTAGATTGCTTCTATTCCTTGGCTATTATAAATAATGCTGCTATGATTATTGGAATGTATATATCCTTTCAAATTAGTGTTTTTATTTTCTTTGGATATGTACCCAGGAGTGAAATGACTGGATCACAAGGTAGTTCTAGTTTTAGTTTTTTGAGGAACCTTTATATTGTATTCCAGTGGCTGCACCAATATATGTTCACACCAACAATATACAAGGGTTCCTTTTTCTCCACATCCTTGCCAACATTTGTTTTTTTATGACATTTAGATGATAGCCTCTGACAAGTGTGAGGTGTGATCTCATTGTTTTGATTTGCATTTGTTTGATAATTAAAAAGTTTTCACATTTCTGTTGGTCATCTATATGTCTTCTTTGGAAAAATGTCTATTCCGGTCTTCTGCCTGAACTGATTTTTAATCCAGTTTTTTTTTTTTTTTTTTTTGGACATTGAGTTGTTTGAGCTGTTTATATATTTTTGGATATTAACTTGTTATAGGTCATATTATTTGCAAATATTTTTATCCCATGTGGTAGATTATTTTTTGTTGCATTGATTTTTTTTTTTTTTACTGTGCAGAAGCTTTTAGGTTATTTAGGTCCCATTTATATTTGCTTTTTTTTTTTTTTCCTTTTCTTTAGGAGATGGATCCAAAAATATATAGTTAGGATTTATATCAATGTCCTACCTATGTTTTCTTCTAGGAGTTTCATAGCTTTCAATTTTACATTTAGGTCCCTAATACATTTTGAATTTATTTTTGTATATGGTGTGAGAAATATTCTGATTTCATTCTTTTACATGTAGCTGTCCAGTTTTCACACTTGGTGCCTACCTACTAGTAGGTGGAGCAGATCCTGGGACTAGTTCCAGCCCACTAGTGAACAGAACCAGACCTAGGTCTGGATGCAGGAATCGGGGGTGCCTGAGTTAGCATAGGACTGCTGGTGGGTAGGGCTGTTTCCTGACCAGCTAGCTGGCTGTAGGATCCAAGGTGCCTTGACACTTTTGTCAGACCATTGGTGAGCAGGGCTGAATCTGGAAGGCCAGAGACCTAAGGTGTCAGAGCTGGTACCAGACTGCTAGTGGGTGGACTCGGTCCTGCCACAGCTGTCTGCTGGCCTGCAGTTGTCCTGAGGCTAATGTCTGCCTGCTGGTGGGTAAGGCTAGTCCTGAAGGGTGAACAGGCTTAGTAGTAGACAGGGCTGGGGCCCAGGAGATTCTGGGACGGGTGCCTGCTCCCTGATGGAACTGTGTCTGGATCTCTTGCTGCAGGGCCCTGGAGGTCCTGGGTCTAGTACCTGTGCAATGCTGTGTGGGGCTATGTCCTGGCCCATCTTATGGGCAGGCCCATGTCCTGGGCAGCTGTAGGGTCAGAAATTCGTAGGGCAGCCTGTCTGCTGGTAAGTGGGGTTCTGCCCAGTTAGTTGCATAACCTGAGGCATCCTGGTATTAGTGTCTACAGCCCTTTGGGCCAGGCCAGGCCAGCGTGAGGCCAATAAGCTAGAGGGAGGATTCCAAAATGATGCTCGCCAGCACCAATGTCCACATGGTAGAAGAGGCTCCTGAAATGCCCACCACCTGTGTCTATGTCCCCAGGGTGAGCTCCCATTGCCTGTTGCCTCTCTGGGAGATTCTCCACTATTAGAAGGTAGGTCTGACCAGGCTCTTCAAATTTCTGCTCTGGGTCTCAACAACTGTGACATTTTGTGTGCACTCTTTAAGAGTGGAGTCTCTATTCCCATAGCCCTCTGGGTCTCCTGAAAGTAAGCCCCACTGGCCTTCAATACTAAGCATGATGAGGGTTTGTTTTCTCACCATGAGACCCCTGGATTTGGGAGCCCGATGTGGAGCTCAGATCCCTCACTCCTTGAGGAGAACCTCTGCAATTTTTCTCCTGTTTGTGGGTCACCAATGTGAGCATGTCGGTATTGGCTGTACCGTGACTCTGTCCCTCCCACCCTTGTGGTTCTTTCTTCAGATCTTTCATTGTAGATACTTCCTAGTAGTTTCCAGTCTTTTCAATAATAGTTGATTTGTAAATAGCTGTAATTTTGATGTTCTGGTGAGAGGAGGTACGCTGAGTCTTCTTCATATATCATGGCTAATATTGTTAATGAAATTTTCTTATGAAGAAACAGGAAAGCAGTAAGTTCATTCACTTGCAAGGGACAGCAACCACTGTCTTAATTTCCTTCATCTTTCTCACATAATTCAGCTTTCCTAAGATAGGGACCAAAAAAAAAAAAAAACAGAAAGAAATAGCCAAGGGAAAAAAAAAAAACAACAACAACTGTTAAGTTCTTCATTAAGCATCCCAAAAGGTCAACTAATAACAAGGGGGATATTGACATTTTTGCAAATGATTATATGGGAGACACACAACGAAAAAGCTACTTAACCTTGCTTAAAATGAAAGGTGATGAAATATTACCACAAGCATTTCCTGAATAGTATCTACTTGAAACATTCCTTCCTGTCTCTTTCCCTCCCTCTATTCCTCTCTCTCTTTCTAGTTTCCATTCTATATACCATCATTTATTTTCACAATTTTCTCCCTGCTGATTTACTTTGATATAAAATATTGATTCTGACTCACACTATAGATGAATCTTTTGTCTTGAAGAAAAAAATTGTTCCCCCTCCTTGCTGTACCACTATGGTTATTAGGCCATTATGCTAGTTGAAGAGCAATGTGCTGAATTATAAAATAATCTCTGGGCATATCTTTTAGCTGAATGCTCAGCATGGTACTCCTAGCACTGAATGTTTTAATTGGCTAATTTCTCCCTCTGGAGTGCAGAATAAAAGCAATAATCTTATTTTCCAGCCACTGTTAGCACTGTTTGGCATTTTCCTAATAAAGCCACAGTGCTCCTGGCATTTCATCATAGCTTTCCAGTAGTTTCTCCAAACCATTCTACCATAATTACTGTAGCCTAGAAACATCACCTCCCACCCTCTGTGAGTTTTGCTGAACAATCACCAACTTGCAGTGGATCAGAATTGAATGAGAAGCTGGGTGAGAAAGGGCCATGCAACTCCCCAAAGTCAGTCTGTTGAAATAGGAATTCATGAGCATGGATTTTCCTTAGTTCTGTTTTAGTCTTTATTGAAATGAAAAAGAAATGCCTCAGGAAATTGAAATAAATGTCAATGACAGCACTGCCTACAAGTCAAGACATTTCTTTTCATATTAATCATCCATTTTGTCCCCATCAAATGAGTAGGAAGGGGTTTATTTATCTTGAGATTCCTTTTTAAACCCCAGGTGACAGGGTTCAGGCTAAATGAATCACAGTGAAATAGTTATTTTCAAAGGAGAGATTTATTATTAATGATATTCTTAATAAATGAAAGTGGAGAACATATAGACCTTTGAGTTAGACAAGTACAAAGTGATGCATTAGAGAAGAACTCTACATTGCCTACTCAGAAGAGAAGGTAGGAAAAGCTTCATGAGAAAGAATGAGAGATGGATGAGAGGGTGAGTTTACATCAACACTGACAAAAGGCCAGCAGTTAGAACCTGCAGGGAAATGGACCAAAAGTGTATAACATATAATCAATATTCTCCTAAAGAGCCTGTGTTGAAGGGGGAAATTCTAATTTGGTAGTCATCATTCCATTTGCAATATCTTGTTTTCTTCGAAGGAACTCTTGATGATACATCATTTGCATTTCACAAATTGAGTATTAGAAAGTTGACATGCCTGCCCCCAGATTACACAGCCAGAGGGTGAAGAAGTAAGATTTGTTGACCTCTGAACCCTTTGTTTGCTCTACTATAGTGAACTGTCTTAAACTAAGAAGCAGTTATATGTAGAGACAAAAAGATCTTTAAAGATCACTATACAGTGTCTTTATGCAAAGACATATAATTTTCATTAAGTTGTCTAATCATTCATTTAACTTGTATGTATTGTTTATTAACATTATGTGCCTGGAGAAATAATATAATATATGAACAAAATACAACATTTAGGAAACTCAGAGTATAGAAGGAAACAGTAAACAAATAGTTATCATTGTGAAGAATTTTCTGAGAGAATATTCCTCAGTGCTATAGAAGTGCTTAATGCCCCACCTAATTTATAGGCTTCTGTAATACGGCAACAGGAGAGGGAGATGACAGAGGCTGATCCCTCTCACAACTGTTGTGCAGTTCGTTTGTTTGTTTACTTACTAATTAGATATAAATTAGGAAACGAAGTGAAACCGTCACCCTTGGCACTTGAAATTATTATGAAACTGAAATTCACCATAGAACCTATTGAAAAACCATACAATGTGAAAAGGCAGTAAGGTAATAGGATATGAAATCAGTATATAGAAATCAGGGTTTCCCAAGTGGTGCTAGTGGTAGAGAACTCTTCTGCCAATGCAGGTAGACATGACAGATGTGAGTTTGATCCCTGGGTCAGGAAGATCCCCTGAAGGAGGGCACAGCAACTCACTCTAGTATTCTTGCCTGGAGAATCCCATGGACAGAGGAGCCTGGTAGGCTATGGTCTATAGTGTCGCAAAGAGTTGGACATACCTGAAGCAACTTAGGATGCATGCATGCAGAAATCAACACCATTTGTGCATATATTAATAAAACAAATAACTTAGATGGTATATGGTAAAAGAAAAGTTCTCTCGTTTACAAGCAAAACAGAACCAAGAAAGCTCAAGACCCATATGGAGAAATGTTTAAAATACCCCCAAAAAAGCAAACAAAGGAAAAAGTTGAAACAAATTCAAATATAAAAACATTCTGATAGGAAGTCAAAAAATAAAGATGTTAATGTTCTCTGAGCTGATAGTTTTAACAAATAACCAAGGTGCTTCTAAAGATCAAATGGTAAGTTAACAGGAATAACCAGGAATTTTTGAAAATGAAGATCAGAGAAATGATCTTAGGGCTTAGTCCTACCATTTATAAAAATACTTTTAAATTCTAAATAGAGAACACACAGCCATGTGTCATGAACAGACATGAAGACAAAAGGAATAGAATATGATGCCAGAATTTGACCCAGTTACATTTAGGAATCTAAGTTATGAAAGGCAGCGTATATAATAAATGAAGAAAATATAGAGAATTTAATAAATTATTGAGGACAACTGAATGGTCATCAGGACATGGTGGGATTTATGCTTGTCAGGCTTCACCAGATGGATGTATAGTGGATTAAAGATGCACATGTGAAAAATGAAACCATAAAACAAGTCAGAGATAACATATACCTAATCTTGGAGCAAGAATATTTCTAATTCTGACTAAAAATTCAGGAGCCAATAAAATGGATAATTTCAAGTAATTTTACAAATCTGCATGCCTTAAAAAATCAAGCAGAAGAAAACCAAAACACTTCAAAACTAGCATGAGCAAAGTGAAAGAAAGTGAAGTCGTTCAGTTGTGTCCAACTCTTTGCAACCCCATGGACTGTAGCCTGCCAGGCTCCTCCATCCATGGGATTCTCCAGGCAAGAGTACTGGAGTGGGTTACCATTTCCTTCTCCAGGGGATCTTCCTGACCCAGGGATCGAACTCGGGTCTCCCGCATTGTAGCATGAGCAAAGAAAAATATAAGTTGGCATAATATATTTTGAGTCTATACCTATAAAGGGATTATTTTACATAGATAAGTAGATAGATAATCTAGAAAATCTTAAGAAAAAGATCAAGAATCACAATAGAAAAATAAGCAAAGAATATGAATAGATAGTTCAGTAAAAAAAAAAAAATAATAAGGGAAATACAAATATATCTTACAAAATATCTAGGTAATAGCAATTTCATCCTTCCAGTTGCTCAAGCTAGAAAAGTTGGAGTAATAATTTGCTTCTTTATTTCCTTTACACTACATATCCAGTTTTTTCAGGAAGTCTTGTTTGCTATATCTTGAACATATATTCAGAATCTGACAACCCAGTTTTATTACTCAACCCTGGAATAATCTGCCATCATCTCTTGATAGGATTGAGGCAGTAGTCTTGAAACTGGTCTTTCTGCTTCCACCCTTGCTCTGTATGGTTTAATCTTAATAGCATCTATAGTGGTCTTTAGAAGTATATGTTAGCTTTAAAATATATACTTTTATATTTTCAGTGGCTTTTCATTTATCCAGAATGAAAGCCAAAGTGTTTTGCATTGTGTACCAAAGCCCTGTTCATTCCTGCTTCTCGTTATCTCTCTAACAATTTTTATCACTCCTCCCCTCTCTGGTTCTGCTTCAGTCACACTGAACTTGTAATTCCTCCACAATGCCAACTATTCTCCACCTTGAGATTTTGCACTGGCTCTTTCTTCTACCTGGAATTCACTCCTCCCAGTTATCTCCCTCATCTTCAAAGTTTTTCCAAAATGTGACTCTGTCAATGACGTTTATCCTGACTGTCGTTCTCCCTTCGTCTTATTCTACTTTTATTTCTTCGTAACAATTATCACCATCTAATACTATACTGAATAATTCACTATATGTATATGATTACATGCATAGTCAGATACATATATATGCTTTTTATGTTCAGTTCACTTTTATATTTCCATCACCTTGAATAAAGCTGGCACATAATAGGGATTCAATAAGTATCTGTTCAGTGAATAAATTTAATTCTATTCCTAATCGTACAGAGAAAGGTAAATTAATATTCCAATGAGATGCCATTTTCATGTAACACATTGGCAAAAACCAGAAATTGTTAACATACTTGTGCAAAATATACTTTCATAAATCCCTGGTGGGAGTGTAAAATGGTACAAACCACCTGGAGGAAAATTTGGCAATATGTGCTTCAATGCACTTTTGCACAAGGATGAAATGACATATGTTTATATTATTCATTGTCATATTATTGTTAAAGAATAGAAAAAAATATTAATAAAGAACTGTTTGAACAAATTGTTATGTTAATATATTGGAATGCTATACAACTTTAAAAAAATAATGATTAGTCCTCTATACACTGATTTGTAAAATTTTTCAAATGATATATGCAAATTTTAAAGAAGATACAGATCAGTGTGTACAATGGCCTAACACTTATGAAAGAAACTGCAGCCAAGTCGCTTCAGTAGTGTCTGACTCTGTGTGACCTGTAGAGGGCAGCCCACCAGGCTCCACCGTCCCTGGGATTCTCCAGGCAAGAACACTGGAGTAGGTTGCCATTTCCTTCTCCAATGCATGAAAATGAAAAGTGAAAGTGAAGTCGCTCAGTCGTGTCCAACTCTTAGCGACCCCATGGACGCTTATCCCCATGGATATTTACTGGGCCACCAGGCTCCTCCGTCCATGGGATTCTCCAGGCAGGAGTACTGGAGTGGGGTGCCATTGCCTTCTCCATAAGAAAAACTAAACAGATATATATTAACAGTTGTTTGTATCTGTCTATCAACTATGGAAGGATACAAAAGAAATTAATCGATGTTTCTAGGATGGAGTTATTTCAATAAGAAAAACTGGAGACAAAGGGAAAGCAGGAGATATTTCTTTCTTTTTTTTTTTAATTTAATTTTATTTAACTTTACAATATTGTATTGGTTTTGCCATATATCAAAATGAATCTGCCACAGGTATACATATGTTCCCCATCCTGAACCCTCCTCCCTCCTCCCTCCCCATACCATCCCTCTGGGTCGTCCCAGTGCACCAGCCCCAAGCATCCAGTATCTTGCATTGAACCTGGACTGGCGACTCATTTCATATATGATATTATCATGTTAAAGATGATACATTGATATATTTAAAATACTGAATATAGAAACTAAATTGAAAATTATTGCAAGATAGTATACACTGTAAGAGAAATATAGATAAAAAGACTGACTTTTAATCACATTCCAAAAAGTAGTAGAGCAGCAGCAGTTTTCTTTAGAACTTGGAAATGTGTTAAAGTTTTGAGGATAGATTGAAGGAAATCAACATGTAAATAGGTGAAATAAATCATGTGGAAATACACCCACCTAAGTAATTATTTCTTGAAAATGAGTGGTCCTAATCAAGGGATGAGGGTGTAGTTTCTATCAAAATATGACTACATTAAACATCTTTAAATTGTGACTAAGATAATACTGTTAATAAATTAAAAGGAAAAGGATATTTACTGAAGATAGGTGGTTTGTAGAAACATAGAAAGGCCAGAGTTGGAAAGAGAAGCTGGCACTTCATTCCTTAGTGTGCCTTCATGGGGGCTCACTGAATAATGGTCACTGGATTATATTAGGTATGTTTATTGTATATACTCACTCACTGTGCAGATGAATGCACAGACTATTAAGGCCTTATGTCAAAATCCATTGAAAATATCTACTTTAACTAAAATCAACTTTCTAGTTGTTATCAGATGCAGCTGTCTGAAAGTGAATAAAAAGATAAAGCTCGTTTGAACATTCTGTTCTACTTGATATTAAGTTCTTCAGTGGAGAGTAGTGCATGTACATTTTGCTCTCTTGAGATTTTGATTAATATAAGTCTGCCTCCCTGACTTTGATTGTCATAGGGATATTGACAAAACTACAAGCCCATGAACTGAAGATTAGGTACAGAATTCATGTCATAGCATCAAGGTGCTGTCGGAAGGAATTTTCTGGATCATCAGCCAGTGAGGATACTGATGTCACCTTATAGTATTATGCCCCTCCTACTACAATAATAAAGCAAAGGTAATTGGATAGAAGAACACAGGATTGAAAGCATGAAGTGACTGAGTTAACTCCTCACTCAGACTCACATCCATTGAGTCAGTGATGCCATCCAGCCATCTCATCCTCTGTCGTCCCCTTCTCCTCCTGCTCCCAATCCCTCCCAGCATCAGAGTCTTTTCCAATGAGTCAACTCTTCCCATGAGGTGGCCAAAGTACTGGAGTTTCAGCTTCAGCATCATTCCCTCCAAAGAAATCCCAGGGCTGATCTCTTTCAGAATGGACTGGTTGGATCTCCTTGCAGTCCAAGGGACTCTCAAGAGTCTTCTCCAACACCACAGTTCAAAAGCATCAATTCTTCAGCGTGCCTTCTTCACAGTCCAACTCTCACATCCATACATGACCACAGGAAAAACCATAGCCTTGACTACACGGACCTATGTTGGCAAAGTAATGTCTCTGCTTTTGAATATGCTATCTAGGGTCATAACTTTCCTTCCAAGGAGTAAACGTCTTTTAATTTCATGGCTGCAGTCACCATCTGCAGTGATTTTGGAACCCAAAAAAATAAAGTCTGACATTGTTTCCACTGTTTCCCCATCTATTTCCCATGAAGTGATGGGACTGGATGCCATGATCTTTGTTTTCTGAATGTTGAGCTTTAAGCCAATTTTTTCACTCTCCACTTTCACTTTCATCAAAAGGCTTTTGAGTTCCTCTTCACTTTCTGCCATAAGGGTGGTGTCATCTGCATATCTGAGGTTATTGATATTTCTCCCAGCAATCTTGATTCCAGCTTGTGCTTCTTCCAGCCCTGCGTTTCTCATGATGTACTCTGCATATAAGTTAAATAAGCAGGGTGATAATATAAAGCCTTGATGTACTCCTTTTCCTATTTGGAACCAGTGTGTTTTTCCATGTCCAGTTCTAACTGTTGCTTCCTGACTTGCATACAGATTTCTCAAGAGGCAGGTCAGGTCATCTGGAATTCCCATCTCTTTCAGAATTTTCCACAGTTAACTCCTAGTATGTCCCAGTTTTTAAAATGCTGTTAGGATGAAAATGTGAAAAAGTTATTTGTTCCCTAAAATAACTAGCCATCAAGGTATAACTCAAAAAAGAGAAAAAATTTATCTCCCATTCCATTAATGGGAGAACAATGATAAAATGCACTGTTAAATCAACTACAAAGTAGAGCACTCTTAAAAACAAAAAAAAAACTGAAAAAGTTGAATTTCCTCCGTCTCAATTACTGTGCAAATACAAATTGATAAGCCTCCATGTCTCTTTCTGTTAATAACCACTCAAGCAAAGAGGATATTTCATTAGAAAAAAAACCCCAACACTTCCCACACAGTATAACATTTCAAAGTATGTGTATAGTGACTATTAGGTTTCTTTAAGGATGGGATTATGAAGGGAAAACAAAAGAACACAGTTCTAGAAACTCCTAGTCCCCAGTTATCCAAACAATCAGAGAAAATTTAGGGGTTTTTCGTTTCTGTTAAATATTTCCATTTAAACTTTTTCCCAAGAGGGGAGTTTTCTTGTTTGCCTGAGATGATGAATTTTTAACAAATCAAATATTTATTGAATACTAGAGCATTATGGCAGAAAGCAAAGAACTAAAGAGCCTCTTGATGCAAGTGAAAGAGGAGAGTGAAAAATTTGGCTTAAAACTCAATATTCAGAAAACTAAGATCATGGCATCCGGTCCCATCACTTCATGGCAATTAAATGGGGAAACAATGGAAACAGTGAGAGTTATTTGGGGGGGCTCCAAAATCACTGTAGATGGTGACTGTAGCCATGAAATTAAAAGATAACTTGCTCCTTGGAAGAAAAGCTATGACCAACCTAGACAGCATATTAAAAAGCAGAGACATTACTTTGCAAACAAAGGTCCCTCTAGTCAAAGCTATGGTTTTTCCAGTAGTCATGTATGGATGTGAGAGTTGGACTGCAAAGAAAGGTGAGCACCGAAGAAATGATGCTTGTGAACTCTGGTGTTGGAGAAGACTCTTGAGAGTCCCTTGGCCTGCAAGGAGATCAAACCAGTTCATCCTAAAGTAAATCAGTCCTGAATATTCATTGGAAGGACTGATGCTGAAGCTGAATCTCCAATACTTTGGCCACCTGATGTGAAGAACTGACTCATTGGAAAAGATCTTGATGCTGGGAAAGATTGAAGACAAGAGGAGAAGGGGACGACAGAGGATGAGATGGCTGGATGGCATCACCGACTCGATGGACGTGAGTTTGAGCAAGCTCCGGGTGTTGGATAATGGACAGGGAGGCCTGATGTGCTGCAGTCCATGGGGTCGCAAAGAGTCAGACATGACTGAGAGACTGAACTGAACTGAACTGAGAGCATGGGGAGGGTAAGAACTTGAGAAAACCTCGTATTCTAAGTCCTGCCTGTCCTTTAAAGCTACTTGTCCTTCTGGACCATTTGATCTCTCCTTCCTCCCAGACTATACTTTACTGACTGCTGCATAGCTTTTGCTTTCTTTCTTACTAACTTATCATTGCAGACAAAAGATACTACCTGACATAACTATGTAGAGAATTTAAGCAGGTAACAGTTGTAAATATATAATGGGTGCTCCATTTCTATTTTCTATACCAGGCACTCTGCTAAGCACTTCACAAATACTACCTCCTACAGTGTTCAGAATCACCTATTGCATTGCCATATTGATTCCAATTGATTGAAGTCCTAAAGGTTGATGATGTCTTTTTGGAAAAAGCCAGTGAGGTTTCTGCATACACTGGTCATATGCTTTGGGTTTTTCAGAATAGATCTCCCAGTCATTGTGTTGTGTTTGTCCCTCAGTCATGTCTGACTCTCTGCAACCCCACGGACTGTAGCCCACCAAGCTCCTCTGTCCATTGATTAGCAAAAATAGTGGAGGCAGTAACCATTCCCTTCTCCAAGGTCTCCCAATTATAGATGCATTAACAAGAGTTTATTAGGTATTCTGAAATTTGCTGAATTAATATAGCAATTAATAATGTATCATTACTAATCATGCAATTTGGGGCCCAGTCTACATTTATATAAAATGTATAGATTTCAACTTTGGTACGTTACTTGCAAATTAGCCTTTCTTTTCTGGGAACTTAGATGCTCACTTGGCCATGAGGATAGGGAATTAAAATATTCAGAATTTTGTGGTGCAGCACATGTATGCTTTGAAAATTTTTATTAATATTTATTATAACTTTGATACTTTGAAAATGAAAAAGAACAAAAAAAAATTTCTTAACACAAGCTGCAAAACACGAAGCTCTTAAAATCATCTCAAATGGTAAACCATAGGCTTGAAAACACTGTCTCAGGATTTAATTTGAAGAAGGATTAATCTCCAAAATATACAAGCAGCTCATGCAGCTCAGTACCAGAAAAACAAAAAGCTCAATAAAAAGTAGGCAGAAGACTTTAACAGACATTTACCTAAAGAAGGCATACAGATGGCTAATAAACACATGAAAAGATGCTCAGCATCGCTCATTATTAAGAGAAACACAAATCAAAACTACAATAAGGTATCATCTCACACTGGTCAGCATGACTATCATCAAAAAGTCTACAAACAATAAGTGCTCAACAATAAGTGAAGAGTTCAGTTCAGTCACTTGGTCATGTCTGACTCTTTGAGACTCCACGGACTGTTGCATACCAGGCCTCCCTGTCCATCACCAACTCCTGAAGCCTGCTCAAACTCTTGTCCATTGAGTCAGTGATGCCATCCAACCATCTCATCCTCTGGTGTCCACCTCTCCTTCTGCCTTCAATGTTTCCCAGCATCAGGGTCTTTTCTAATGAGTCAGTTCTTCTCATCAGGTGGCCAAAGTATTGGAATTTCAGCTTCAGTATCAGTCCTTCCAATGAATATTCAGGACTGATTTCCTTTAGGATGGACTGGTTGGATCTCCTTGCAGTCCAGGAGACTCTCAAGAGTCTTCTCCAACACCACAGTTCAAAAGTATCAATTCTTCAGTGCTCAACTTTCTTTATAGTCCAACTCTCACATCCATACATGACTACTGGAAAAACCATAGCTTTGACTAGAGGGACCTTTGTTTGCAAAGTAATGTCTCTGCTTTTTAATATGCTGTCCAGGTTGGTCATAGCTTTTCTTCCAAGGAGCAAGTGTCTTTTAATTTCATGGCTGCAGTTACCATCTGCAGTGATTGAAGCCCAAGAAAATAAAGTCTCTCACTATTTCCTTTGTTTCCATATCTAAATGCTGGAGAGAGTATGAAGAAAAGGGAACCCTCTTACTCTGTTGGTGGGAATGCAAACTGATACAACCAGTAAGGTGCAGAGTATGGCTGTTGCTGCTGCTAAGTCGCTTCAGTCGTGTCCGACTCTATGCAACCCTATGGACAACAGCTCACCAGGCTCCTCTGTCCACAGGATTCTCTAGGCAAGAATACTAGAGTGGGTTGCCATTTCCATCTCTTAAACAGTATGGAGATCCCTTAAAAAACTAGGAATAAAACTACCATATCATGTATATCAAATCACATCAATCATGTCTGACTCTTTGTGACCCTATGGACTATAGCCCACCAGGCTCCTCTGTCCATGGGATCCTCCAGGCAAGAATACTGGAGTGGGTAGCCTTTCCCTTCTCCAGAGAATCTTCCCAACCCAGGTCCTCTGCATTGCAGGCAGATTCTTTACCAGCTCAGCCACCTGGGGAATCCCCGCAATTCCACTACTGGGGATATACCCTGAGAAAACCATAATTGAAAAATACACATGTACCCCAGTGTTTATTGCAGCACTATTTACAATAGTCATGACATAGAAGCAACCTAGATGTGCATGGACAGATGAATGGATAAAGAAGTTGTGGTATATATACACAATGGAATATTACTTAGCTATAAAAGGAACACATTTGAGTCAGTTCTAATGAGGTAGATGGACCTAGAGCCTATTACACAGAGTGAAATAAGTCCAAAAGAGAAAGACAAATATCATTTATTAACACATATATATGGAATCTAGAAAGATGGTACCTATCTGCAGGGCGACAGTGGGGACTCAGACATAGAGAACAGACTTACAGTGGGGGAAGGAGAGGGTGGAACAATCTGAGAGAGTAGCACTGAAACATATACATTAACATATGTAAAATTAGATATATGAAGCAACAGATAAATTTGCTGTATGAGCTGTATGAGGGAGCTCCAATCTAGTGCTTTGTGACAACCTAGAGGGGTGAGATGGGGTGGGAGGTGGGTGGGAGGTTCAAGATGTAGGAGACATACATATACGTATGGCTGATTCATGTTGATATATGGCAGAAACCAACACAATATTGTAAAGCAATTATCCTCCAATTAGAATAAATCAGTTTTAAAAAATCACTGTCATAATCTTGCAGAGCAGTAGAAGCTGACACAGGGGGTTAGGATTCAACTAGCAGGTTTTGTTTATTTGCCTTTTCCCTAATCACATTTAACTCCATCTTGACCAATTTTTTCCTTGAAAAGTTGGTATCCCTGTTTTAAAAATGAAATATTACATACATGAGCACTGACAATTTAGAGAATAGTTTAATTGGTTAGAGGTTTCTATCACTGCTGGAAGAGTTGTAGAAAGAGTTAGATTGGGTAATAAGTGTGAAAAAAAATGATTCATGTACTGTAAATAGCTGTGAGGAATGTGACCCTAAGGCATAGTAGAAAGGTTGAAGTGTTGTTTTTCAACATATTTTTGGCTTTAATAATTAGGTCTTGTGAATAGAAAATTGCTGGGGAGGAAAGCCAGATTATAGGGACTTAAGTACTAAGCCAGTGGATAATGACAGCAGCTGGCAGAGATCACTTAAGTGTGAACCCACTCTTCTAAGGCTGAAAGAGAGGATTAAAGGCAAAAAAAAGAGAAGTGTGTTGAAGTAGGAGACAGAGACAATAGAAAATATAAGTGTTATGTGCAGTAACATTAAAAAAGGAGGAGGTAAACAACTCTTGAGACTAAAAAATGAATTAGAAATGGTTGTGTGAATAAGAAATGTGAGTGGATTTTTTTTCAAAATGGAAATGGAATATTTTGCTGTATTCAAATACGTAAAACCACCATGACAAAAATTGAATTTAATTCAGTAAATCTCTGAGCCCTATGGTCCTAAGTAACATCATGTGAGAGTTGATTTTTTATTTTGAATCTTAAGTACTATGTTCCTGCTGTCACTTCCTCCTACCAGTTCTTATCCCTCAATTGAGACTTCCTGCAGGCTTTAGCAACACTTTTTCATGTTGGAACCTTTTCAGAAATAGATGACCAGTGTTAATGAACACATCTTCCCAATTCATGAAGTATAATTTAAAATGGACATGTACTCACTACTATATGTAAAGTAGATAAGTAATAAAAACCTACTATATATAGCACATAGAACTACTCAATAATTTGTAATGACCTATATGGGAATATAATCTTAAAAAGAGTGTATATATGTATATGTATAACTGGTTCACTTTGCTATACACCTGAAATGAATGCAACATTGTAAATCAATTATACTGCAATAAAATTAATTTTAAAAATATATAAATGGAAAAAAAAAAAAAAACAAGTAAACTGTGGAGATATGCTTCCAAGGTTTCCAAATTTGCTGAATAATGTATGGGTAGCATTTTCAGGCTCCATACTTCATTCTGTTCATGCTAGTGATATTTTCCCAGTATTCCCACAAACACACAGAACACGTAAACTTCAATCAATCACTCTTAACACAAACATTACAGTTCAATACCTGGATTGTCCTAAGACTTAGTGAATTGTGAGTCTAATCCCTCTCCTACCAAAAAAGCAAGCCATTTTGCTTCTAACTTATTAGAAAATAAGTTAATTTCCCCAGTGACTTAAAAAGTCAGCTTATCTAAACATTAAATGATTGTCTCTATTTTGGTCCATTTTGAGTTCAGTTCAGTTCCTCAGTCATGTCTAACTCTTTGCGACCCCATGGACTGCTGGACACCAGACTTCCTGGTCCACCATCCAATTCACAGAGCTTGTTCAAACTCATGTTCATCGAGTGATGATACCATCTAAAAATCTCATGCTCTGTTGTCCCCTTCTCCTGCCTTCAATCTTTCCAGGCATCAAGTTCTTTTCCAATGATCAGTCCTTCACATCAGGTGGCCAAAGTACTGTAGCTTCAGCTTCAGCATCAATCCTTCCAGTGAAGATTCAGGGTTGATTTTCTTTAGGGTTGACTGATTAGATCTCCTTGCTGTCCAAGGGACTCTCAAGAATCTTCTCCAACACCACAGTTCACAAGCATCAATTCTTTAGTGTTCGGCTTTCTTTATGGTCCAACTCTCACATGCACACATGACTACTGGAAAAACCATAGACTTGACATTCAGAAAACAAAGATCATGGCATCTGGTCCCATCACTCATGGCAAATAGATGGGGAAACAGTGGAAAAGTGGCTGACTTTACATTCTTGGGTTCCAAAATCACTGTAGATGGTGACTGCAGCCATGAAATTAAAAGATGCTTACTCCTTGGAAGGAAAGTTATGACCTACCTAGACAGCATATTAAAAAGCAGAGACATCACTTAGTCAACAAAGGTCCATCTAGTCAAGGCTATGGTTTTTCCAGTGGTCATGTATGGATATGAGAGTTGGACTATAAAGAAAGCTGAGCACCAAAGAGTTGATGTTTTTGAACTGTGGTGTTGGAGAAGACTCGAGAGTCCCTTGGACTGCAAGGAGCTCCAACCAGTCCATCCTAAAGGAAATCAGTCCTGGGTGTTTATTGGAAGGACTGATGTTGAAGCTGAAACTCCGATACTTTGGCCACCTGATGTGAAGAGCTGACTCATTTGAAAAGACCCTGATGCTGGGGAAGATTGAGGGCAGGAGGAGAATGGGATGACAGAAGATGAGATGGTTGGATGTCATCGCTGACTCAATGGACATGGATTTGGGTGGACTCTGGAAGTTCGTGATGGACAGGGAGGCCTGGCATGCTGTGGTTCAAAGGGGTCTCAAGAGTAGGACAGGACTGAGTGACTGAACTGAACTGAACTGACCAGACAGACCTTTGTTGTCCTAGTAATGTCTCTGCTTTTTAATATGCTATCTAGGTTGGTCGTAACTTTCCTTCCAAGGGGTAAGCATCATTTAATTTCATGGCTGCAATCACCATCTGCAGTGATTTTGGAGCCCCCAAAAATAAAGTCTGACACTGTCTCCACTGTTTCCCTATCTATTTGCCATGAATGATGGGACTGGATGCCATGATCTTAGTTTTCTGAATGTTGAGCTTTAAGACAACTTTTTCACTCTCCTCTTTCACTTTCATCAAGAGGCTCTTTAGTTCTTCTTAACTTTCTGCCATAAGGGTGATGTCATCTGCACATCTGAGGTTATAGATATTTTTCCTGGCAATCTTGATTTCAGCTTGTGCTTCTTCCAGCCCAGCGTTTCTCATGATGTACTCTGCATATAAGTTAAATAAGCAGGGTGACAATATACAGCCTAGATGTACTCCTTTTCCTATTTGGAACCAGTCTGTTGTTCCATGTCCAGTTCTAACTTGCTTCCTGACCTGCATACAGGTTTCTCAAGAGGCAGGTCAGGTGGTCTGGTATTCCCATGTCTTTCAGAGTTTTCCACAGTTTATTGTGATCCACACAGTCAAAGGCTTTGGCATAGTCAATAAAGCAGAAATAGATGTTTTTCTGGAACTCTCTTGCTTTTTCCATGATCCAGTGGATGTTGGCAATTGGACCTCTGTTCCTCTGCCTTTTCTAAAACCAGCTTGAACATCAGGAAGTTCATGGTTCCCATATTGCTGAAGCCTGGCTTGGAGAATTTTGAGCATTACTTTACTAGCGTGTGGGATGAGTGCAATTGTGTGGTAGTTTGAGCATTCTTTGGCATTGCCTTTCTTTGGGATTGGAATGAGAACTGACCTTTTCCAGTCCTGTGGCCACTGCTGAGTTTTCCAACTTTGCTGATATATTGAGTGCAGCACTTTCACAGCATCATCTTTCAGGATTTGAAATAGTTCAACTGGAATTCCATCACCTCCTCTAGCTTTGTTCATAGTGATACTTCCTAAGGCCCACTTGACTTCACATTCCAGGATGTCTGGCTCTAGGTAAGTGATCACACCATCATGGTTATCTGGGTAATTATTATCTTTTTTGTATAGTTCTTCTGTGTGTTCTTTCTACCTTTTCTTAATATCTTCTGCTTCTGTTAGGTCCATACAATTTCTGTCCTTTATTGTGCTTATCTTTGCATGAAATGTTCCCTTGGTGTCTCTAATTTTCTTGAAGAGATCTCTAGTCTTTCCCATTCTGTTGTTTTCCTCTATTTCTTTTCATTGATTACTGATAAAGGCTTTTTTATCTCTCCTTGCTATTCTTTGGAACTCTGCATTCAAATGAGTATATCTCTCTTTTTCTCCTTTGCCTTTAGCTTCTCTTCTATTCTCAGCTATTTGTAAGGCCTCCTCAGACACCATTTTGCCTTTTTGCATTTCTTTTTCTTGGAGATGGACTTGAGCACTGCCTCCTATACAGTGTCATGAACCTCTGCCCATAGTTCTTGAGACACTCTGTCTATCAGATCTAATCCCTTGAATCTATTTATCACTTCCACTATATAATTGTAAGGAATTTGATTTAGGTTATACCCGAATGGTCTAGTGATTTTCCCTAATTTATTCATTTTACGTCTGAATTTGGCAATAAGAATTTTGTGATCTGAATGACAGTTAGCTCCTGGTCTTAATTTTGCTGGCTGTATAGAGCTTCTCCATCTTTGGCTGCAAAGACTATATCAATCTGATTTCAGTATTGACCTTCTGGTGATGTCCATGTGTAGAGTCATCTCTTGTGTTGTTGAAAGAGGCTCTATTTTGAGAATTACTATTTCAATCTATGTCGATCTGTTTTGAGACTTATTAATTTCTTCCAGTATCCTTTACCATACTCTTTCTTCATTATTCAGTTGTTTTAATTATAGGAATTTAGACTATATTTAATGTGACAAGGCAGTTTCTTCTTCATTATTCCTCTTTCCAGAATTTTCCTGACTGTTATAACATATTTATATTTCCATATAAACTTAAAAGTTCTTCATATTAATAAAATAAATAGCATTTCCCTAAATAATATTTAATTGATATTGTCAAATGTATAGATTTCCTTATGGGTAATACCTTTATATATTTTGCCTTTCATAAATTAGTTTAAATGATGCCCTGTAAAGTTTTAAAGAATTAGGTCAGTGCTGTTAATCTTTTGGAAAGCTCTAGGCATTTCTATTTTGTATGTAAATATTTCAAGAGAGAGAAATTAACTTATTATATTTCCCCACCAGTTATTATTTACACTATTAAAAACCGTAGTACTCTGTAGATTCATTTGTTGATTGACTAAATTGCCATTTTTGTGTATAGTATAATACACAGATCCAGTTTCTTTCCTTTCAATGTGGATATCCAGTTTTCCAAACATCATTTAATGAAGAGACTGTCCTTTCCCCATTCTGGAATATTGGTGCTTTTGTTGAGCATTAGTTGGTCATATATGTGTGGGTTCATTTCTGGACTATCTATTCTGTATTGTGGTTTATGTATCTATTTTTATGCCAGTACCATATTGTTTTTAATACTCTTGCCTTTAATATAATTTGAAATCATAAAGTGTGATGCCTCCAGCTTTATTCTTCTTTCTTAAGATTGTTTTAATGACTTCAAGACTTTTGTGGTTCCACATAAATTTTAGGTTTATTTTTTTATATTTCTGTGAAAATACATTGGAATTTTGATAGCAATCACATTGAATATGTAGATATCATTGGATACTATGGACATCTTAACAATATTATTTCTTCCAATCATTGCACACAGTATATCTTTCCGTTTATGTTTTCCTTCATTTTCCTTATCAGTATTTTATAGTTTTCAGTGTACAGACCTTTCACTAGCAATATTGGGTAAAAGTATTCCTAATTTTTATCCTTTTTCATGCTATTGTAAATGGAATTGTTTTATTAATTTTCTTTTTGGATGCTCATTGTTTTGTAAGCTGATATACCATGAAACTCTATTTAATTCATTTATTAGTTCTAACAGATTTGGAGTATTTAGGATTTTCTATATACAAGATCAGACAGAATGTGGTCCACTGGAGAAGGGAATGGCGAACCACTTCAGTATTCTTGCCTTGAGAATCCCATGAACAGTATGAAAGGGCAAAATGATAGGATACTGAAAGACGAACTCCCCAGGTCGGTAGGTGCCAAATATGCTACTGGAGATCAGTGGAGAAATAACTCCAGAAAGAATGAAGGGATGGAGCCAAAGCAAAAACAATACCCAGCTGTGGATGTGACTGGTGATAGAAGCAAGCTGCGATGCTGTAAAGAGCAATATTGCATAGGAACCTAGAATGTCAGGTCCATGAATCAAGGCAAATTGGAAGTGGTCAAACAGGAGATGGCAAGAGTGAACATCAATATTCTAGGAATCAGTGAACTAAAATGGACTGGAAAGGGTGAATTTAACTCAGATGACCATTATATCTACTACTGTGGGCAGGAATCCCTTAGAAGAAATGGAGTAGCGATCATGGTCAACAGAAGAGTCTGAAATGAGGTACTAGGATGCAATCTCAGACATGACAGAATGATCTCTGTTCATTTCCAAGGAAACCATTCAATATCACGGTAATCCAAGCCTATGCCCAAACCAGTGATGCTGAAGAATCTGAAGTTGAACGGTTCTATGAAGACCTACAAGACCTTTTAGAACTAACACCCAAAAAAGATGTCCTTTTCATTATAGGGGACTGGAATGCAAAAGTAGGAAATCAAGAAACACTTGGAGTAACAGGAAAATTTGGCCTTAAAGTACGGAATGAAGCAGGGGAAAGGCTAATAGAGTTTTGAAAAGAGAACGCACTGGTCATAGAAAACACCCTCTTCCAACAACACAAGAGAAGACTGTACACATGGATATCACCAGATGGTCAACACTGAAATCAGATTGATTATATTCTTTGAAGCCAAAGATGGAGAAGCTCTATACAGCAAAAACAAGACAGAGAGCTGACTGTGGCTCAGATCATGAACTCCTTATTGCCAAATTCAGACTTAAATTGAAGAAAGTAGGGAAAACCAGTAGACCATTCAGTTATGACCTAAATCAAGTCCCTTAAGATTATACAGTGGATGTGAGAAATAGATTTGAGGGACTAGATCTGATAGACAGAGTGTCTCAAGACTATGGGAAGAGGTTCCTGACACTGTAGAGGAGAGGTTCCTGACACTGTAGAGGAGGCAGTCCTCAAGACCATTCCCATGCAAAAAAATGCAAAAAAGCAACATAGATGTATGAGGAGGCCTTACAAATAGCTGTGAAAAGAAGACAAGCAAAAAGCAAAGGAGAAAAGGAAAGATATAAGCATCTGAATGCAGAGTTCCAAAGAATAGCAAGGAGAGATAAAAAAGCCTTCCTCAGCGATCAATGCAAAGAAATAGAGGGAAACAACAGAATGGGAAAGACTAGAGATCTCTTCAAGAAAATTAGATATCAAGGGAACATTTCATGGAACGATTGATTCGATAAAGGACAGAAATGGTATGGACCTAACAGAAGCAGAAGATATTAAGAAGAGGTGGCAAGAATACACAGAAGAACTGTACAAAAAGGAGCTTCATGACCCAGATAATCACGATGGTGTTATCACTCACCTAGAGCCAGACATCCTGGCAAGGGAAGTCAAGTGGGCCTTAGAAAGCATCACTACGAACAAAGCTAGTGGAGGTGATGGAATTCCAGTTGAGCTATTTCAAATCCTGAAAGATGATGCTGTGAAAGTGCTGACTCAATATATCAGCAAATTTGGAAAACTCAGCAATGGCCACAGGACTGGAAAAGGTCAGTTTTCATTCAAATCCTAACGAAAGGCAATGCCAAAGAATGCTCAAACTACTGCACAATTGCACTCATCTCACACACGAGTAAAGTAATGCCCAAATATTCCAAGCCAGCCTTCAGAAATACGTGAACCGTGAACTTCCAGATGTTCAAGGTGGTTTTAGAAAAGGCAGAGGAACCAGAGGTCCAATTGTCAGTATCTGCTGGATCATGGAAAAAGCAAGAGAATTCCAGAAAAACATCTATTTCAGCTTTATTAACTATGCCAAAGCCTTGACTGTGTGGATCACAATAAACTGTGGAAAATGCTGAAAGAGATTGGAATACCAGACCACCTGACCTCCTCTTGAGAAACCTATATACAGGTCAGAAAGCAAAGTCAGAACTGGACATGGAACAACAGATGGGTTCCAAATAGAAAAAGGAGTACGTCAAGGCTGTATATTGTCACCTTGCTTATTTAACTTATACGCAGAGTACATCATGAGAACGCTGGGCTGGAATAAGACAAGCTGGAATCAAGATTTTCGGGAGAAATATCAATAACCTTAGATATGCAGATGACACCACCCTTATGGCAGAAAGTGAAGAGGAGCTAAAAAACCTCTTGATGAAGGTGAAAGAGGAGAGCGGAAAAGTTGGCTTAAGGCTCAACATTCATAAAACTAAGATCATGGCATCTGGTTATCACTTCATGGGAAATAGATGGGGAAACAGTGGAAACAGTGTCAGACTTTATTTTTCTGGGCTCCAAAATCACTGCAGATGGTGATTGCAGCCATAAAATTAAAAGACGCTTACTCCTTGAAAGGAAAGTTATGACCAACGTAGATAGAATATTGAAAAGCAGAGACATTAGTTTGCCAACAAAGGTTCTTCTAGTCAAGGCTATGGTTTTTCCATTAGTCATGTATGGATGTGAGAGTTGGACTGTGAAGAAGGCACGCTGGAGAATTAATGCTTTTGAACTGTGGTGTTGGAGAAGACTCTTGAGAGTCCCTTGAACTGCAAGGAGGTCCAACAAGTCCATCATAAAGGAGATCAGTCCTGGGTGTTCATTGGAAGGACTGATGCTAAAGCTGAAACTCCAATACTTTGGCCACCTCATGCGAAGAGTTGACTCATTGGAAAAGACCCTGATGCATGAGGGATCGGGGGCAGGAGGAGAAGGGGACGACAGAGGATGAGATGGCTGGATGGCATCACAGACTTGATGGACATGAGTTTGAGTGAACTCCAGGAGTTGGTGATGGACAGGGAGGCCTGGCGTGCTGCGATTCATGGGGTCGCAAAGAGTCGGACATGCCTGAGTGACTGAACTGAACTGATATACAAGATCCTGTCATCTGCAAACAAAAATAATTTAACTTCTTCCTTTTGATTTGGATACCTTGTATTCTTTTTCTTGCCTAATTTTTTTGACTAGAAACCCCAGTACTATATCTAATAGAAGTAGTGAGAGTGGCCAGTTTTTTCTTTTTCCTGACCTTAGAGACAAAGCTTCAGCTTTTCATCATTGAATATAATGTTAGCTATAGGCTTATATGTGGCTTTTATTATACCTTCTGTCCCTAACATGTTGAGAGTTTCTTTGTTTTTTATCATAAAATGTTATTGAATTTTGTCAAAAGTTTTTTTTTCATCTGTTGAGTTGATCATATGACTTTCACCCTTCATCATATTAATATGGCATTTCACATTTATCGATTTGTGTTTGTCGTGTGTGTGTTACTTGCTCAGTTGTGTCTGACTGTTTGTGACCCCATAGACTGTAGCCCGTCAGGCTCCTCTGTCCATGGGATTTCCCAGGCAAGAATACTGGAGTGGGTTGCCCTTTTTATTCCAGGGATATATCCCACTTGTTCTTGGCATATAATCCTTCTAATACACTGTTGAATTCTGTTTGCTAGTATTTTGTTGGGGATTTTTGCATCTATATTCATCTGGTATATTGGCCTGTGTTTTTCTTTTCTTGAAGAGTCCTTGTTTGGCTTTGGTACCAGGATAACATTGGTTTCATAAAATAAGTTTGAAATTACTTAGTTTTTTTGGTAGAGTTTGGAAAGATTAGTATTAATTCTTCTTTAAGTATTTGCAGAATTCGGAAGTGAAATCATATTTTCCTATCAGAGAATAAGAATCTACCTTAAAAGAATGAAATTTTTGTTAAAATCAAATCTTTTCTAAAGAAAAAGAAACCCTAACTAATGCCATTTGAGTTACTAAAGTAGTACTATCTTTCATCCTCTCTAGTGATCTCTGGAAAGAGACATTAATAAGAATGATGGCAATTACCTAACTGCTGTTTGTGCCAAAATGAAACCAGTTGCAAAACTTCTTTCCAAAGGACAATCTGATGTTTAGGATTTGGTCTCCTTGTACATTTGTCCTTTGAGAGCCATGGTTGAAGTGATAGTTTCAGCATGAATACATCTTACCATGCTATTTAAATAAAATATAGTTCAATGTGGGAATGAGTTAGTTCCTTTACTTTTGAACGCTCTCTTCAAAACAGTAATGTATAATCATATGTAGAAATCTGCTTATACTTCCATTAAGTATTTTTCTATTTTTCCTTATATCTTTTGAAGTATAGATATTTAAATGATAATTTAAAAAAATTACCAGATAAGAATATACCATGAGGACATTTTCCCAATCATAAACATTGTCATTTGGAGTTTGGTATCTCTTGGTCTTATTATTTTCAAACTGTTATGAAAACTGTCAAGTGATTTAAATGTAGCACTTCACAGCTGCTTTTGAGTAAAACTGAGGAACTTAGGAGGGGATGCCCCCACTTTTCTCCGTATATTTTTTGACTAAAAAAGGTAAGACACTTTACATGGCTTCTTTACTTTTCTTTTGAAGAAACAGAACTCCTTCATTAAAAAGAAAAAAATATACTACCTTTTCTGCTTTACAAAGTTTTTTTTTTTTTTTTTTTTTTTAAACTAATGCACTGGAGCCATTGACCTAGAGTGTTTTATTTAAATAACTCATTTAGTTTCATGTATTCTCCGGAGAGTCAGTAAAAATTTGGACTGTAACATTTCTTTTAGTATTGTTCTTTTCCATGATAATATGAAATTGATCTTCTCCAGACCTTTCACAACTACTTACAGACACGAAGGCTTCCCTGGTAGCTCAGCTGGTAAAGAATCTACTTGTAATGCAGGAGACCCCGGTTCAATTCCTGGGTCAGGAAGATCCCCTGGAGAAGGATTAGGCTACCCACTCCAGTATTCTTGGGCTTCCCTGGTGGCTCAGCTGGTAAAGAATCCACCTGCAATGCAGGGGACCTAAGTTCGATCCCTGGGTTGAGAAGATCCCCTGGAGAAGGGAAAGGCTACCCACTTCAGTATTCTGATTTGGAGAATTCCCTATTCCTATAGCCCATAGGGTCACAAAGAGTTGGACATGACTGAGTGACTTTAACTTTCACTTGACAGACATGAACATTCTTGTCAGAGAGAAAGGGCAACAGGATTAAAAAAACTGGTGTTTGATCTGGAGAGAACTTCACTGTGCCTAGCTGTAACTCCAATTTGATAACATTGCTTTTGCTGTTTGAATCAAAGAAATGCTCTTTACATCTAGAGACCTTGTTCTGGTGATGGAAATGGCAGCACTTCCAAGAGGTAAAGATAATTCTCAAGTGACATTACGTAGAAAGTGTAGGATGTGTAGGTGACAAAAAAAAAAAAGCAAACCCGATTCACAGAATAGACATTTAAGGAACAAAATGTGAACTCAAGAAGAGAGTCAATGAGAAGATAGAGTTTTATGAGCATTTAGCAAAAGAGGAAGTTGGCAGCTTGGCAAAAGATGGCTCCGATAAAGGAGAGTCCTGCCATGTGGGGATGTGGAGGCAATGTCTAAGACTTCTTATTGAAGTGTTACAGTTCCAATACAATTGATCTGTATGCTTGGCACGATATCCTGGACTTTTAAAACTTGAAGTGAAGAACATTGAATGCCATCCAAAACTTCAATTCAAAAAATTTTTTTGAAAGTTTACTTTATCTGTGAAGAAAAATGAGATATTTGAAAGTTATTTTTTTTTTATATTTGGCTGCTGTTCTCCTCTCAAGTAATAACTTTGAAGAAAACATAATTCTGTGATAAGCACAATGTGCCAGAACAAAGCAGAGATCATACTTTGAAACTGAGTTTATGGATCCAGAGAGGATTTTCAACATTATAAGAACATTAAACCATGCAAAATAGACTTGTGCTTTCCTTTCCATAATAGATCCTTTTTTTCTGTCTATCCGAGAAGCTTCCAGATTCTCTTTTCACTTGGTGCTTGCATTCCTATACTGGTTTGTAAGGCCTGTGGGTATGCGCATGCGCGCGCACACACAAACACAGACGCAAACATACCCGCATAAATGCACGATGTTATAAAACAATAGCCTGGATCCTTTCAAAAAACTAGTAGAAACTATATGCACTGCTGATAACGTACAAGTTATTGTTACCAACCAAATATGAATAGGTATCTCCTAGTATTCTCTTGCCTGGAGAATCCCATGGGCGGGGGAGCCTGGTGGGCTGCAGTCCATGGGGTCGCTAAGAGTCGGACACGACTGAGCGACTTCACTTTCATGCAGTGGAGAAGGAAATGGCAACCCACTACAGTGTTCTTGCCTGGAGAATCCCAGGGACGGGGGAGCCTGGTGGGCTGCCGTCTATGGGGCCGCACAGAGTTGGACACGACTGAAACCACTTCGCAGCAGCAGCAGCAGGATACTTAGAACCAGTTTTGTATTCTTCTTTTTAAAAAATTATCCTAGTTCATCCTTCATATACTACTCTTCTCTTAGAAACATTTTCTGTTTTTCAATATTTCTTCACTACTCTACTCAGTTAAATTGCCTGAAATTTTTGTATTCTATTGAAACACGTTCACACAAACACAGATATTTCCCTTGAGCTTCCATAGTGAAAACCGTGGTGTTCTGCATATGTTTGGCATAACATCAAGGTTTTTGACTGACAGGCTGGCACTCCAAGATAGCTGTGTTTCCCAAGGAGTGCTGTACAGAAGGGAGGGATGGCTTTGAAACTGATACTACAAATTTATTTTTCTAAGAATGACTGCAGTGCCAACAGATTGCACTTGAACTGGCTAAATCATGCCTCTGAAAGTGGTTTTCCTTGTTTTATTTTTGTTATTGTTGAGTATAGAGAGGGAACGTAGATGGAGGAATATGCCTTATAACAATATTCTGGGAATTCAAAGTTCCTCTATGGGTACAGCCCTTAGGCATATAATTTTTCCCCAAAGGATTGTTCAGAATGTAATATTTTTATTGTATCGTTTTGCATCAAAAATGTCCTCTGAGCTAAGAAAAATTAAAAAAAAAAAACCCTCATCAAATTGCTTTGATATAATTCATCAAATTATTTGGTGGTTCATTTTAGAGGGGAGAAATCACAATTAAAGGCTTAAGTCCTGGGGAAGAAATGGATATATAGCGGTAGAAAATAATAGTTCTTAATGATAGATGGTTGGTATTCATCTTTTAAAGTATATGACAGTTTCAATCATCTGGGAAACTTAAATGCCAGTAAAGTCTTTGGCTTTATGTGAAAATCATTTTGTTAATATCTATAGACCCAGAAAAACTGATATGGAGGCACAAATGGTATTTTTAATGAATCAGTATGTAGGGAGTATTATTATTTTCCTAAGTTTAGCAATATGGTCTTTGGGGGAGGGGCTAAGAAGTTATCTAAATATATAAACACATGAATAAAAATCTGTTAGGTATGAATCCTAAGAGAAAGTAATGTGAGCAAGTTCAGAGAGCATAGATACTATTATTCTTAAAATGTATCATCAATTGGCATAAAGAGAAGCACAGGACAGGTAAAAAGTTAGCATTCCTTATTTTGTCTTGAGACACAGACACAGACAGACTTAAAAGGAAAGATAATATCTAATTGTGTATAGTATTATAGATATAAATATTTTTTGCCAGTCTAGGTTCACATAGAGACCTACAGGAAGATCTCCAGGTATTCTCTGCTCTCAGTATTACAGCTATTCTGGATCACACTGACATGATCAAACATTGTCCTTAAAATAGGACTGCTATGTCCATGTGGCTGAGTCAGACAGAGTTTTCAGCCTAGGCAGCATGCTTAGCTAGAATCAGCTCTCACCTGAGAACAAGTTAGGTCTGCTGTCACTTTTTGGGTGAATTTTCAGTTGAAGGTTTTTTTTCCTCCAAGGAAATATCCATCTGGAACATTTCATTCTCTGATAGTGACTCTAGTAAAGTGAATTCTCAAAGAGGAAGAAAATCTGGATTCCTTTTTCTCAAGATGCTCTTTGGCCCCTATGCATAGTTTTTCTTTTTCTTTTTTTAAATTTTATTTTATTTTTAAACTTTACAAAATTGTATTAGTTTTGCCAAATATCGAAATGAATCTGCCACAGGTATACCTGTGTTCCCCATCCTGAACCCTCCTCCCTCCTCCCTCCCCATACCCTCCCTCTGGGTCATCCCAGTGCACCAGCCCCAAGCATCCAGCATCATGCATCGAACCTGGACTGGTGACTTGTTTCATACATGATATTATACATGTTTCAATGCCATTCTCCCAAATCTCCCCACCCTCTCCCTCTCCCACAGAGTCCATAAGACTGATCTATACATCAGTGTCTCTTTTGCTGTCTCGTACACAGGGTTATTGTTACCATCTTTCTAAATTCCATATATATGCGTTAGTATACTGTATTGGTGTTTTTCTTTCTGGCTTACTTCACTCTGTATAATAGGTTCTTTCATCCTTATTCCAGCTACCACCTCTGCATACCTAGGACATTTCAGAAAAAGTGTCAAAGCCTCAAGAGTCAACTGTCACATCCTTCCATAGGTCAGTGAGCACCACTAAAATGGTTTCTGTTGGCATCACTCTTTGGGGTCATTCAAATCATTGTTTTCCTAATAATGAAAATCTACTCTAGGTTTATATCTGTCTAGTCATAAGAGGGCTGGCATATATTTTTCTTAACACCTCCTTAAAGGAGATTTGCTTTTTTGGAGCTGAAACTTCCTTCTCTGAACATACCAAGGAAACAGACTATGTTTTATTCATTTGATATTTACATTTCCTCTCCTAGTCTAGCATACCATGTGGAAAGCACTGATTGAATGTTAAGCTGAATTAAATTTCTATCGTTTATCCTTTTTCTACTTATACAAAATATGTCTCTCTGATGTTTTTCTTCTCCTTGGGAATACAAAAAAATAAGTGTAATAACTTTTGAACATGAAAATGCATTAAATATTTGAAAGTAGGTATTTTGTCCTTACCCTTCTGGTGTTCTTTACTACAGACTAAACATCTCCAATTCCTTTAACTGTTTTCATATGTTAGGGAAACAAAAAAACGCTATCCACCTTACCATTTGGTCTTAGGTCAGAGATTCTTAAGCTGAAGCCCATATATCTACAGAATTCATAAATGGGTTGTAAGGAATTCTGTAAACCTTTCTGAAATTGTAAATAAAATTTTGCATGCAAACATTAAGCACAGCTTTCTGGGTGATATATCTATATGGCTTCTCGTATATTCCCAATGAAAGATTATCTGTGATCTCTCAATGATAAAACATCACCGATAGACCAATTATCCAATTTGTTGTTGTTGATCTTAAAATGTGGTTCCCAAATTTGTACATAATCACGTGGTACAACCAGAGAGAGCACAGAGGAGCTGGTATTTCTCTTCCTCAAGACATAATTTTTTTTAATTAATGCAACTTAAGCGTCCATGTGCCTCTGTTAATCAGACAATCTTAGCTAATGCTACATTTATTTGTAAGTAAAAGCAGAGTCTTACCATCATATACATGAGGACAAACACATACACAACCACACATATTCTTTAGCAAGCTGGTTTCCACTGCTATGTTCATATATTTTCTAGTGTGGAATTCGTATCTACATTTATGCCTGTCACACTTTATAATGTTGATTTGGTTCATCATAGAGTCATTTTCTTGCATCTTATATTAATTGACTGTTCTGGTTTTCAGTCATTCATAAATTTGGTAACCATGCCATAGTTGAACTATTTGGAAAAGCTAAGATCATGTTTTTAGATCAAATGTTGTATAAATATCTATCTAAAGGAACTTTGGAATGTAAATTTGTGGAGTTCTTACATGCATCAGTTGCAGCACTCTTAGTAACAACATCCTTCTCAAATCACGTCCATCAATATGTGATTGCCTGCTTGCATGTTACAAAGCGTTTATTTCCTTCCACCTGAAGAATGTCTAACTGCTAACTCACTTCAGTCATGTCCGACTCTGTGCGACCCCATAGACGGCAGCCCACCAGGCTCCCCCGTCCCTGGGATTCTCCAGGCAAGAACACTGGAGTGGGGTGCCATTTCCTTCTCCAATGCATGAAAGTGAAAGTGAAAGTGAAGTCACTCAGTCGTGTCCGACTCTTAGCGACCCCATGGACTGCAGCCTACCAGGCTCCTCTGCCCATGGGATTTTCCAGCCAAGAGTACTGGAGTAGGGTGCCATTGTCTTCTCCAGAAGAATGTTTAAAATCTCTGTTAATACCAAATCCCCTTCCACTTCCTACTTGTTTACTCACAGAATTGCTTCATGTTTATCAGTGATTGAGTCATGCCATTCTATTAAGGGAGTGGCTCTCTGTGACTTTTGAATTCTGAGCTCAGTCATTTATTTACTTATAATAATTGAAATGTAGGGAACAAAGAAATAATATATCATCTTACTACATAAAAGACAGTGAGCTTTCCCTTTTTGTTTCACTGTTATTTCTTCTACTTTGGAGATGGAAGGTGGCAATACAGACTATGGTGGGCATTCTTGAATACCCTGTGTAGTGAGAAATGACATCCCTTGGACTGTTCATTACCAATAACATTCTTATATAAAGAATTCGTGGTACACCTTATCAGTAGCATACTGCTTAGAAGTAAGAATGAACATCTGTTACACTCAACAGTCTAGGTAAATATCACAGGTATAAGAATGAGAAAAAGAAAATAATCACACAAAAATATATATTATATGATTTTTGCTATATGAAGTCTAAGAACTGGCAAAACTAAACTGTTGTGATAGGTTAGAGAGAATGATCATTGCCTTAGGCATGTAGTATATTCACTGAGATGGGGCATGAGGGGACTTTTTGAAATGTCCTTTGTCTTGATCTGGCTGGTGATTACCTGGTTGCACAGATACATGTAGAAGCTCCTTGAGCCACACTTTGCTCTATGATACTTTAATAAAACATTTTTATTTAATACTGAAATGTGGGCAACTATGTATAAATCAGCATATGTTACATGTGAATATATATGATGTTGTTTTTCTGTTTTGATTTTTAGCTGCTCCAGTTACTTAAACTACTACCTAAGACATTTTAAGTTTTATTTCTGGTTCTTCTTTTATAGCCTAACTGCATTATCTTATTCTTCATCCTAATTTTAAGTCGCTTCTTGATATTGTGCAACTTGATTTAAATATCTTTTCTGAAATCGATATGTCTTAATTTACATTTAACCAAAGTTCTGTTTTAATGCATTTGTAATAAATTTATCGATGATGCTGGTTAAGGAAACAGGGTTTCAGAAAAGAATCTTGCAAGCCCTTTATTTACAAACTTGATTTTTTTGTTAGAATATAAAAGACTGTCACCTGGCCCTTCCGTTTTTAAAAGTCATGGTCTTTTTTCATGATTGGGAAAATCACAACTAAGAATTCTATCAGTTCAGTGCAGTTCAGTCAATCCTGTCCAACTCTTTGCGACCCCATGAGCTGCAGCACGCCAGACTTCCCTGTCCATCACCAACTCCTGGAGCTTACTCAAACTGATGTCCATCTAGTTGGTGATGCCATCCAACCATCTCATCCTCTGTCATCTCTTCTCCTCCTGCCTTCAATCTTTTCCAGCATCAGGGTCTTCTCCAATGAGTCAGTTCTTCGCAGCAGGTGGCCAAAGTATTAGAGCTTCAGCATCAGTCCTTCCAGTGAATATTCAGGACTGATTTCCTTTAGGATTAACTGGTTGTATCTCCTTGCAGTCTAAGCAGACTCTCAAGAGTCTTCTCTAACACCACAGTTCAAAAGCATCAATTCTTCGGTGCTCAGCTTTCTCTATAATCCAACTCTCACAAGCATACAATGGCTACTAGAAAAACCATAGCTTTAACTAGATGGACATTTGTCGGCAAAGTAATGTCTCTGTATTTTAATATGCTGTCTAGGTTGGTCATTGCTTTTCTTCCAAGGAGCAAGTGTCTTTTAATATCATGGCTGCAGTCACTATCTACAGTGATTTTGGAGCCCCCCAAAATAAAGTCTTTAACTGTATCCATTGTTTCCCCATCTATTTGTCATGAAATGATGGAACCAGATGCCATGATCTTAGTTTTCTGAATGTTGAGTTTTAAGCCAACTTTTTCACTCTTCTCTTTCACTTTCATCAAGAGGCTCTTCAGTTCCTCTTTGCTTTCTGCCATTAGGGTGGTGTGATCTGCAATCTGAGGTTATTGGTATTTCTCCCAGCAATCTTGATTCCAGCTTGTGCTTCATCCAGCTTGGCATTTCACATGATATACTCTGCATGTAAGTTAAATAAGCAGGGTGACAATATACAGCCTTGATGTATCCTTTCCCAATTTGGAACCAGTGTGCTATTCCATGTCCATTTCTAAGTGTTGTTTCTTGACCTGCATGCAGATTTCTCAGGAGGCAGGTCAGGTGGTCTGGTATTCCCATGTCTTTCAGAATTTTCCACAGTTTGTTGTGATCCTTGATAGCTCAGTTGGTAAAGAATTCACCTGCAATGCAGGAGACCCTGTTTTGATTCCTGGGTTGGGAAGATCCCCTGGAAAAGTGATGGGCTATGCACTCCAGTATTCTTGGGCTTCCCTAGAGGCTCAGCTGGTAAAGAATCCACCTGCAATGCAGGAGATCTGGGTTTGATCCCTGATTTTGGAAGATCCCCTGGAGAAGGGAAAGGCTACCTATTCCAGTATTCTGGCCTGGAGAATTCCATGGACTCTAAGAGATGGACACTACTGAGTGACTTTCACTTTCACTTTCTTATATAATAACAGTTGGCAAGAAATTAGAAGAAATATATGTGTTACATAAGTATAATATTTAGAATAATATATTTAAAATCTCATTCATAGTAAATACATTTTTGGGTTAGGTATCTTCTTACATGTGCCGTGAATCACATGATGAACCATGACAGCAAGGAGATTTAAATGCTGATGAAGAATTCTGTAATCTCTCATCCTGTCACTTTTAGCTTTCACAAAAGGAGAGAGAAAATATAGAAGGAAGATGTTATCCAACAGTATGCTGACATTACTGGAACATCATGTAGACATTTTATAAAGAAAAGTCATGTTTAGTCCCTTAGTTTTACTTCACCAGAAAAATGAATCCTTTTTTCTTCAGAAATTCGTTTCCAAGAAACTGTTACATTCCTTGAAATTAAACAAAAGTCTAATCAAAGCATAATCTTCATATACCCCATGACACATGTGTGAATGCTTGGTGATGCCTATCTCCCCCAAATGACATAGAATTACTATATGTGATTATCAGTTATGCTCACCTCAAAAGGAAATCACTGCCTGGAAAAATGTGCACTACCTTCCTAAAAATAACTGCCTAAGAAGGATGTTTTTTCTAAAGATAAAAATCTTGTGGGAATATAATCAGCCTTCAGATTTCTTGTTCAATGAAATTTATGCTCTAAAACAGGAAGTGGGAAATTAGAAGGGTGATTTGTTTTGTTTTGTGTGAAAACACACAAATCCATTCTTATCATAACAGTTGAAAAAGGAATTTTATGTTCTTGTGACTGGGTAAGGAAAGAGGTCCTGTATTAGTGATTAAAATATAAAGATATAAAAGAAGTTTTAATAGTGTAAATACAAACTGCAGACTACTAAAATGTTTCTTCATAATTGTAAGGTTTCAAAATATATGCAGAGGATTCAATGTATGTTAACCCCTGGGTCAGAATGGTCATGTAACTCTCTGTGATAAGTATAATCTTGGAATATAATGATATGAAATTTCCATTTTTCACAGTCAGGCTCATGGAAACTGAAATCTTTGTGGAATGCCCAATTATTCTACTGTTAGAAGGTCAAGAAGGACATTGATGCCTCCAAAATATATAAACATCCTAGAACTGAGATTGGTAAACATAGAATTTTATAGAAATATTTATGATCACTTTTAGGAGACTTCCCTAGTGGCTCAGATAGTAAAGCATCTGCCTACAATGCGGGAGACTGGGTTCGATCCCTGGGTCGAGAAGATCCTCTGGAGAAGAAAATGGCAACCCACTCCAGTACTCTTGCCTGGAAAATCCCACGGATGGAAGAGCCTGGTAGGCTACAGTCCATGGGGTTGCAAAGAGTCGGACACAACTGAGCAACTTCACCTACTTACTCCTATGATCTCTTGATGTTTGTCCCATTTATTCAGAATGTTGAACAACATATTAATGAGCCATGGATCCTGAACCATCTTATTCCATTACAATATTTAGTCTGAAAATGCTACCGCATAAGTGAAACAGACTTTTCTAGAGAGTACTAGAAACATTTGCAAATGTGATATTTTTAGGTAATTAGAAATTCATAGCCCTCAAAATAACTAGATACTTGCATCTACCTTGAAAAATTATCTGGATGCTTAGATTCTCTTAAAATTTAATTTTTCTTGACCTCCATTTACTGATCTTTTTAAGAAACCTGTACCCCAGGAAGATTTTTAAAACATGCAAGATTTCCACCAGCCTTAATAGAGCTCCTCCCTGAGTTATCAGCCTCTTCTGATTAGCAATTCACATGCTGAACAGAGGTAAGGATAGTTAGATAGCAAAAGCTATTGCCACCAACTTTCCCCATACTTTCCTTTTATAAAATCATCTTTTTATTTGTTGATTTATTTTGTTTTCCCCCAATGTTAACTCAAAAATTTTATGTTTGTTTTAACTTGGAGAGTAATATCAGGACTTAAATGGGGTTGAGCAAATTTCTCATTCCTAATGAAACTAAATGACTACTGGCTTTTTCTTTTTTTTTTTGAATAGTCACCATGCCAATATCAGTAAAGAGCTGTCTCTCAAATCATGTCTCTTTGGATAACTCTGAAACTAGTTAAATAAAGAAAATAGTTAAATAGATTAAATATCATTTGTCTTCAAATGTTAAATATTTAAAAAGCCAATCTACAATACTATTCTTCTTGAAATTTAATTGCAGCTTTTGTATTTGTCTCATCTTTATTGAAAATGGACTTGTTGATTGAAAAAAAAAAACAAAAACACACAACATAGAAGCTGAGAATTATGCATCCCAACTTTCTGAGGACTTCAAACCCAGGAGATGCTAAGGGACTGCTCTGGAAAGGGAAGAGCCAGGATATATAGGAGGTTTGGCAACAAAGACCAGGTAGTTAAAACACCAAAAGATTACTGTTAATTAAAGAAAACCAGGTATCTCAGGTTCAGGAATTTAAAGCTTTTCTATGTATGGGAAGATGCAAGAATCTGGGCTCATTGAAATATTTCCTTTGATATGCACCTTAGGTATCCAGGGTCAGTATCCTATTATTATTATTTTTTTTCCATGCTGAGTCCCCTTTGGGTGGACCTTTGGCAGTGGCTGCAGTGGCTAAGGGCTTCATGGCTGGCATTCTGAATTGCCTCAAGGCTCTCTGTTGGCGTGGCTGTAACACGATGGCTTGATGACTGCAACATCCTTTGTTAACTAATATGGCAGGAAACATTTTTCATTCACAGACTGTTTTAACCTTAGCAGTGCAATTAGTTTTTTTTTTTTTCTTCCCTCCCCTTTTTTTCCCCCACAACTAGCCTAACCACTTCACCTGAAAGACTATTTCTATGGAAAAATGCCTTCCATCTCCCAATTAGCCAATTTATAAACAAATGTGTACCTCACAACCTAGTTTTAAGTGGATAACTTACTATATCAAAATGTCTGTGTTTTAGTGTCATGCCGATGTCATTATTAACAGTAATAACAAGTTGTGAATGCTGTTTCATTGCTAGTAGATTTAATTACAGGCATTAGAAAGCTCCATGGAGAGAATTTATTCTCATAGTTACAAAAACTTAAAAACATATTTCTAGGTCCATTTTTCTCTAAAAAATACTTCCACTAAACTCAATATATAAATACATAATAGCAGTAATTTATGTTGAGTAATGTTGAGGATGGGTGTGAGAGATTAGTAAGTAGACATCTGCTCCCTCTCTATTATAATCCGTAGAGACCTCTGAGGTGTCTCCATGGAAGCTTTGAATGAAAATGTCAGAACTAGTCTGCCCATTTCGTTTAAAGATATGAAACAGATTCAGAAAGGAGAAATAACTTGCAGAAGTCAACCCATGAGTCAGTGGAATAAAACAGTGAATCTGGTCACCTGAATCACTTAGCTATCTTGCTTTAGATAGTGTTGGTTTATACACTCTTTAAGAAGTTAACTCATAAAATGAAGCTCAAGTGTGATTGATTTATATCTAATATGTTAGCCATTTCCTATTATCTTTTGGCAAAATTGGTAAAAATTAATCTTAAATGGATTTTAAAGTGTAAAAGGAACTAGTTACAGTAATGATATCATTGAGTAGTTCCAATTTAAGTCCTAAATAGCTTTTCTTTGATTAGCTTTCCCATGAAAATAATCTATTCTTCACTAAGCCCATTATCATAAGGATTCCCTTTGGAAAATGCCCCTTCTAAAAATAAAGAAATGCTATCATTGTGTTGCCTGTAGAACAGAAGTATTCCAAGACTACAGGTCCCACTGTTCAGTTGGTTATTGGGTGGGAGCAAAAGGGGATCAAGAACAGGGGCAGCTGTCAGCTATGCATTTTATCCATTTAAAAAAAAAAAAAGGCTTTCTCCATAATGAGATACAAACTTACCCTATAGAATGGCTATCAAAAAGACAACAAATAATGTGTTGATAATTATGTGGAAACAAAGGAACACTCAACCATTGTTGGCAGGAGCATAAATTGGTGCAGCCACTATGGAAAACAGTATGGAGGGTCCTCAAAAATCTAAAAATAGAATTTTCACATTATTCAGCCATTGCACTTCTGCATATTTACTCAAAAAAAGCAAAAACACTAACTCTAAAAGGTATATATATATTCCAATGATCATTGGAGCATTATTTACAATAGCTAAGATATAGAAGCATCCTACATGATTATTGATAGGTGAATGGATTAAGAAACTGTTGTATATCTACACAATGAAGTATTACTCAGCCATTAAAAAAATATCTTGCCATTTGCAATAACATGGATGGGTCTAGAGGTCATTATGCTAAGTGAAATAAGTCAGACAGAGATGGTAAAAATATCACATGATCTCACTTATATGTGGAATCTAAAAGCAAACAAGCAAACAAATAAAGCCCCAAAGGTATCTATGCAGACTCATAGATAAAGAGAACAAACCAAACATGTGGTTATCAGAAGGGAGGGGTATAGGAGGTTGTAGGAAAAATAAGTGGAGTGATTAAGAGCTACAAACCTCCGGTTATATGATAAATTAGTCACAGGGAGTATAATATACAGCATAAGGAATATGATCAATAATATTATAATCACTTTGTATGGGGAAGTTGGACAAATTCCCAGTCAATTTGCTTGCTTCCATTGGAGGCATGAGCTATATCATCAGATTTGTTGAAATGGAGAGTCATGAAATAAAGCATCAGAAAACACTTTTAGACTGGTTTAAGATTAGCTATTAAATTTTTTTAAAACAGATTAACAGAATGTTCTCAATCTTCAGTTTTCTCATCATGCACCCCAGTTGCTAACAAAATTTTTTAACTCAAGTAACAGGGAAATTATAAGAAATATCTTTTAAAAATCGGTGTTTAAGAAAATATGTATTTGAGGCTGCCAGCTCTTCAAAACTCATGCCATACTTATCAGCAATCCCTATTTGTGAATTGCTTATGTTCTAATACGTTTGATAAGTTGTGACTTACAGACAGAAATGAGTTTCCTCAGTGTCTGAAGTCACAGTTAACTATCAAGGCAAGCCAATCCAATAAGCCATGCTTAGGTTATAAATAGCAACCCACTCCAGTATTCTTGCCTGGAAAATCCCACGGACAGAGGAGCCTGGCAGGCTACAGTCCATGGGGTCGCAAAGAGTCGGACACAACTGAGTGATGCCACTTCACTTCAAAGTATTAAATATTTACATTAAATAATCAAGAGAATACTATGACTTCAAAAAATAATACTTCTAAATTGAATTTTAATGAAATACAACTGTGGTGTTGGAGAAGACTCTTAAGAGTCCCTTGGACTGCAAGGAGATCCAACCAGTCCATCCTAAAGGAAATTAGTCCTGAATATTCGTTGGAAGGACTGATGTTGAAGCTGAAACTCCAATACTTTGGCCACCTCATGTGAAGAACTGACTCATTGGGAAAGACCTGATGCCAGGAAAGATTGAGGGCAGGAGAAGAAGGGGACGGCAGAGGATGAGATGGTTGTTTGGCATCACTGACTCAATGGACATGAGTTTGAGCAAACTCTAGGAGATAGTAAAGGATAGGGCCACCTGGCATGCTACAGTCCATGGGGCCACAAAGAGTCAGACACGACCGAGCGACTGAACTGACTGATAAAGTTATTAAATAATTATCAACATTTTCAAAGGTCTTGTTACATATTTCTCAAACTTGAGTAATTCAAAATTCCTTTCAAGGTAATTGACTTTTAGTTATTCTCATTATAATAATATTTAACATGTATGCATGTAAAATATGTGTACATGACATACAGATCTTATACATCTATAAGAAAAACTACAAAACCAATAATTAAATTAAAAGTTTAACAATATAATTTTTCTCCTACTAAATGAATATAGCAACTTATTTTTGAGTTGAGATAAGAGCTACCTGTTTTGTGGAGATCTAATGATTTACTTTTGTCTTTCTGAGCTCTACAAATTTATGGTTTGTTGACATAAATTAATAGTCACTTAGTGGGAATGCCTAATTCATAGATAAAATTTGTATTGCTTCTTTTTCTGATCATAGCATAATAATTATGCCATGGCAATATCATGTATCACCAAAGGGTGATATGCACAAATGGACACTTGTTTGAACAAAACCCATCAGTACATAGTAAGAAATTTGTCATCTGTGAAAAATGTTTAAATTAGTATTTTTAATTAGTCTCCATAACACAGAAGTGCATGTGTGTGTGTTGTTTTCTAAGAAGTGTATAGTGAAGCAGTAAGTGCTGATGTAGAAAGTGTAGCAAGTTACCCAGAACATCTAGCTAAGATGATTAATGAAGGTGGCTACACAAAATAACATGTTTTCAATGCAGACAAAATACCTTTATACTGGAAGGAGATGTTATAATACCTGGGGCTTTCATAGCTAGAGAGCAGAAGTGAATGTTAGACTTCAAAGAACAGAATGACTCTCTTGTTAGGGGCTAACACAGCTGGTGACTTTAGAAACCAAATGTTCATCTGCCTTTCTGAAAATCATAGAGCCCTTAAGAATTATGCTAAATTTGCTCTGCCTGTGCTCTAATCAACAGACCAAAAATCTTAATGACTGTATATCTGTTTACAGCCCACTACTGAGACCTACTGCTCAGAAAAAAAATTTTTCTTTCAAAATACTAATGCTTACTGACAGTGCAGCTGATCTCTCAAGAGCTCTGATGATGTACAGTGAGTTTCATGTTGTTTCCATGCCTGCTAACACAACATTCATTCTGCAGCCCATAGATCATGGAGTTATTTCAACTTTTGAGTTTTATTATTTAAGGGAAAAAAATGGGTAAGGTTATAGCTGCATAGCTAAGAATTCCTTCAATGGGTCTGGGAAAAGTAAGTTGAAAATCTTCTGGAAAAAATTCACCATTTTAGATGTGTTAAGAACGTTTGTGATTCATGGGAAGTGTTCAAAATATCAACATTAGCAAGAGTTTGGGAGAAGCGGATTTCAACTCTCCTGGATTACTTTGAGGGGTTCAAGACTTCAGTGAAGGAAGTAACTGGATATGTGATGGAAAGAACAAGGGGACCAGAATTAGAAGTGGAGCCTGAAGATGTAACTGAATTGCTGCAATCTCGTGATAAAACTTTAAGGGATAAGTTACTTCTTATGGATAAGCCAAGAAAGTGGTTTCTTGAGGTGGAATCTACTGCTGGTGAAGATGCCGTGAAGACAGTAGAAATGACAAGAAGGATTTTGAATATGACATAAACTTAGGTGATCAAGCAGCAGCAGGGTTTGACAGGATTGACTACAATTTTAAAAGAAGTTCTACTGTGGGTAAATAACTATAAAACAGCATTAAATGTTCCAGAGAAATCATTTGTGAAAGGAAGAGTCAATTGATGTGGCAAACTTTATTATTGTCTTATTTTAACAAACTGTCACAGCCACCCCAAACTTCAGCAACCACCACCCTGATCAGTCAGAAGCCATCAACACTGAAGCAAAACCCTCCTTCAGCAAAAAGATTAATTCACTGAAGCCTCAGATAAAGGTTAATATTTTTTACCAATGTTTTAAGATATTAGAGTTTAATGTGAACATAACATTAGGTTATGTTCACATTAAACTCTAATATCTTAAGTGTGCAACAGCATTATGTCTAAAAGAATGTGCATGAGAAATAAAAAACATTGTTAAAAAATTGGAGTCACTGACATTGCAGTTTTTCACATATTGGCCAATCCTTGTTATTTGTTGCGTTTTTGACAACAGCCATTCTGACGGGTGTGAGATGGTATCTCACTGTGGTTTTGATTTGCATCTCTTTGATAATTAGAAATAGTGTGCATCTTTTCATTTGTCTGAAGGCCATGAATTAAAGTTAGAGATAATGGACATTTTTATTCTGTTCCTGATCTAGAGGAAATGCTTTGAGCATTTTGCTTTATTTTTAATTTTTTTTTATCAAAGTATAATTGATTTATAATATTCGTTTCAGGTATACAGTTTAGTGATTCGGTATTTTTAGTTCATACTCCATTAAACATTATTACAAGATGATGGCAATAATTTCCTATGCTATAAAATATATCTTTGTTTCTTATCTATTTTACACATAGTAGTTGGTAGCTTTTAATCTAACACCCTATCTTACTCTTCCTTTCTTTCCTCTCCCCACTGGTAACAACTAGTTTGTTTTCTGTACTTGTTAGTGTGTTTCTTTTTTGCTATACACAGTCATTTGTTTTTAGGTTCTACATATAAGTGGTATAATATGGTATTTGTCTTGTCTGACATTTCATTAAGCATATTATTTTCTATGTCCATCCTCGTTGTAAATAGCAGAATTTCATTATTTTTTATGGCTGAGTAATATATAGATAGATATAGAGATATATATAGGCTTTTCTGGTGTCTCAGTGATAAAGAATCTACCTGCCAGTGCAGGAGATAACAGGTTGATCCCTGAGTAAGGAAGATTCACTGGAGAAGGAAATGCCAACCCATTCCAGTATTCTTGCCGGGGAATGCCATGGACAAAAGAGCTAGGTGGACTATAGTCCATGGGGTCACAAAAGAGTCAGACAAAAATTAACAGCTAAAACAACAAATATAGATAAGTATAAATATATAGTAATATATATATATGTTTGTTTGTATATATACATATATCACTTTTTTATCCATTCCTTTATTAATGGACACTTGAGCTGCTTCCCTATCTTGCCTATTGTAAATAGTGTTGCTTTGACCATTGGGGTGTGTTGTAACTGGTCAGTTGCTAAGTCATGTCTGACTCTTTGTGACCCCGTGAACTGCAGCACACCATACTTCCCTGTCCTTCACTATCTTCCTGAATTTGTTCAAACTCATGTCCATTGAGTCAGTGATGCCATCCAACCATCTCATCCTCTGGTGCCCCTTCTCTGCCCTCAGTCTTTCTCAGCATAAAGTTCTTCTCCAGTGAGTCAGCTGTCTGCATCAGGTGACCAAAGTATTGGAGTTTCAACTTCAGCATGAGTCCTTCCAATGAATATTCAGGGTTGATTTTTTTTAGGAATGACTGGTTTGATCTCCTTGCGGTCCAAGGGACTCTCAAGAGTCTTCTCCAGAACCACCATCAATTCTTTGGTGCTCACCCTTCATTATGGTCCAACTCACACATCCATGCATGAGTATTGGAAAAACTATAACTTTGACTATGTGGACCTTTGTTGGCAAAGTGATGTCTGTGTTTTTTTAAAACACTGTCTATGTTTGTCATAGCTTTTCTTCCAAGAAGCAAATGTCTAAAAATAGAAGTACCATACTTCCCAGCAATTTCATTCTTGGCTATATATCTGTAAAAAAATAATAAATAAAAACAAAAATTTGAAAATACACATGCATCCCAGTTTAGATTTAGAAAAGGATTTAGAAAAGGCAGAGGAAAAAGATCAAATTGCCAACTTTGCAGTTTCCCTTTTCTCTACATCCTCACCAACATTTGTTATTTGTAGATGATTTGATGATAGCCACTCTGATATGTGTGAGGTGATCTCATTCTTGTTTTGATTTGCATTTCTCTAATAAGAGAAATCTGTACATCTACGATCTGTAGAACCATCTGTATATCTTATTTGGAAAAATGTTTATTCAGGTCTGCTAATTAAAAAAATTTTAATATTAAGTTGTATGAACTGTTTATATATTTTAGATATTAACCCCTAGTTGATCACGGTTCATATCATTTGAAAATATTTTCTCCCATTCTGTAATTTGTCTTTTCATTTTGTCAATGGTTTCCTTTGCTGTGGAAAAGCATTTAAACTTAATTAGGTCCCATTTATTTATTTTTGATTTTATTTCTTTTGCCTTAGAAGACATTTAAAATCATTGCTATAATTTATGTCAAAGAGTATTCTGGCTATGTGTTCTTCTAGGACTTTTATGGTTTCAGGTCTTACATTTAGGTCTTTAATCTATTTGGGGCTCATCATTTATATGGTATGAAGAACTTTTCTAATTTCATTGTTTTATATGTAGCTGTCCAGTTTTCCCAGTACAGTTTATTAAAGAGATATTTTCCATTGTATATTCTTAACTTCTTTGTTATAGTTTTTGGCCATAGGTGAATGGCTTTATTTCTGTGCTCTCTATTCTGTTCCATTGATCTATTTATATGTATCTGTGTTTGTGCCAGTACCATGCTGTTTTGATTACTGTAGCTTTGTAATATGGTCTGAAGTCTGAGAGCCTGCTACCTCCAGCTTTGTTCTTTTTTTCTCAAGATTGCTTTCACAATTCAAGGTCTTTTGTGCTTCCATATAGATTTTAGCATTATTTGTTCTGGTTCTGTGAAAAATACCATGAGTATTTTGACAAGGATTGCACTAAATCTGTAGGTTGCTTTGGGTAGTATAAGTATTTTAATATTCTTCCAGTCCAAGACCATGGGATTCTTTTTCATTTCTTTTTATTATGCAGTTTCCTTTATCAAGGTTTTGTAGTTTTCAGAATATAACATCCTAAGTTAAGTTTATTAGTAAGCACCTTGTTCTTTTTGATCAAAATATAAATTTTAAATAGGATTTATTTTAACTTTCTGATAGTTTATGATTCATGTATACAAAAGCAACAGATTTATGAAAGTTTTCATTATGAATGAGTGTTCAGTTTTGTCAAATCTTTCCTTTGATCTGCTGAGAAGACTGTATCATTTCATCCTTTATTTTGTTAATGTGATATTACCTGTGCCCATTTTTAAATAGATTTTTTTGGAGGATATATTGAGTTATATGAGTCCATTATATATTTTGAATATTAGCCCCATCAAATATATCTTCTCTCATTCTGTTGTGTGACTTTTCTTTGTGCTGTTGGTTCCTTTCACAGTGGAGAGGCTTATAGTTTGATGTGATCCTCTTTGTTTAGTTTTGCTTTTTTTGCCCTTTACTGAAGAGATAGATATCAACAAATATTTCTAAAACTAATGTCAGAAAGTGTACTGCCTATGTGTTCTTAGAAGTTTTATAGTTTTAGGTATTACATTTAAGTCTTTAATTCATTTTGAGTTTATTTTTATATATAGCATGAGAAAGCAGGTAAGTCTGATTCTATAAAGCTGATTACTCTGGGTGCAGTGGTAAACAGGACTGGCTCTCTCACTAACTGGCTGTGTATTCTGGCCAAATGCTTGCTTTGTTATTCTCACTGTATAACCTACAATATGAAACAAACACCTTTTCTATATGCCTTAGTAAATTGTCATAAATTCTAAGTTTAGTTTCCAACAGGTAATCTGTGATTTCAATGTTTTGCAATATCCTTGAGATTTCCTTTAATTTGAGGTATTTTATTGGTATCACTTATGCTGTAATATACTTTTAGTTTGTGAACTAACAGATGAGCAGTTGACCACTCATGGGCAGAGTTTGAAAGAAGTAATATAATTGGTCATTGATCATGATACACTTCTGTTATATGTACAGCTGCTTGTGTGCCAAAGAACTAGTAGTGATATTTGTACTTTATTTACTTATTCAGAGTTAATATATCATAATTAAAAATTGAACTGTGTTACTGGGTAATGTGTTATATAACTAAATTATGGTAACTAAAACTCATGGATATTGAAATTTTGCAAAATAAGGACTGCCTCCATGTGCATTTTAAATTTTTATATAGTTATGTAATAACCAAAATTAAGACTTGGATTATCTTGGTAAACAATTCAGTACTGGATAGTTGCCTCACTTAAAATATGTACATCCACTCTGTCTTAAGGTAAATGTGTGTTGAGTTAGTTTACATTTTCTACTTAAAGTTCAAATAAGTTGTCTTCAGTATATTCTTAGAATATATAGTATTTGAGAGAATATAAAATTGAGGTTATCTTCTATAGATTTAAGTAAAAACTCCTCAAGTTTAATCATATAAACAAGATATTAAAACACAGAATAGATATTTATTTTGCAATTAATTTAATTTATAGCCAGACTCATAGCAGTGCTTTTGCAGCCCATTTTAGCTTCAATTCTCCTGGAAATAGTCACAGAAAAATTGTGATGCCTTAGTTTTCATGAAGCCATGAAGAGGTGAGTAATGCTATTCAGGGACGATCAAAAACAACTACATTTTCTTTTAAAAATATTGCTGAATTCTAATTTTCAGCTCAAATCTGTTTACTTACTTTACAAAAAGATGCATGTAAAATTACATGTTTTATATTCCTAACCAAATATGGAACTATAAACATAAATAATATAATAAGAAATTTCTACTAATTCAGAGTTAAATTTTTTTTTTAACTAGGTAGAATATCTTTCCAAAATACTCCCTCCTTTTGTTTCTTACTGTATTGAATGGGAAATGGAAGCCATACCAAATCCCCAAATTTATAATTTGGTAAGAATAGCAAACAAGTTAATAAATATCCAAAAATTTTCATCTTGAATTGCAGCAATCTACAAATTCCTCACAAAAATTTCTTTTTTGGTGGACAGTTTTAAAGTAGCATGGATTTTCTTTTCTTTGTTTGCATAACACAGAACTCCATAAAACGTGAGGGTGGTGAATGGATAAAGCAGGAAGCCCCAGGTCAAAACAAGAAAGCACGTTTCTTACTAAAAGTTCATATAAAACTTTCTATTATAGTTTTAATTCAATGTGTGAGTCTGTCTGGGGGACTTTTTTTCAAGGCAAGTAAAATTACACTTGATGGTACTCAAAAGCAGGGAGATGGAGAAGTTCACCCAAAACAGTGAGAAGGTTCTCATTCCAAAATTTAGGATTTATTTATTTTCCCAACCTCTGACCTTCCAGTAAGTAGTGATTCACAATGAAATTGTCAGGTTAGTTTATTTCTCTCCCTAAGTTCTTGTCTCATTGTAACAAATAATTGGGATGATGGGCTAAAGGGTTTAAAACAACAGACAAATTAAAGCTCAAGCAGGCAGAACAGTTCATCAAACAACCATTCCTGAGACATGGGAGCAGGCTGACCCCAAGGAGTTGTATAATCTCTCTTGGCTTTGCATTTTATACTTCCTGTCTCCTCCTTTTGGTTCTGCCCTGTGCAAACACAGCTTGTATCTGCCACCAGTCAGGAAAGGGAATGCAAATAGGCATACACTCAAGGCTGATTGACAGTTGCAAGTTACATAACAACAAGCTCTGTTGTGCATGTCTTTCCCATAATTCAGTCTGTTATAATCAGATGTTTATATGTACAGAATATTTATAAACCCTTAATGGGCTCCTAGATGCCTAAGGTCCCTTGAGGAAGCCCCTGTGGTTAGTTTGTATCCAGGGTATGCCTAAGGTACTTGTGCAGGAGTTGGAAAAAGTCTTCTGTGGTTATTTTTGTAGCATATCTTTGAGCTTTTCATGATGTGTCTGGGATGGGTTTAGAGATCAGTTTGCACCCTTTCCCCTAGGCCATCCCTCTGTTGATCATGCCTAACTTCCTACCTAACAAAATGTTTCAATTTAAAGATTCTACTTCTGTAATTACAAAGCAACAAATATTAAGCACTACCTTTTAAAATTAAAATCACTTCTAACTTCACTGTGTATTAGGGTGCAAAATTCATTATGAAATTGGCTTTCAATTCTTTACAAGTAGTTAATCTCCTGGGACAGGGAGGCCTGGCATGCTGCAGTGCATGGGGTCTCTTAAGAGTTGGATATGACTTAGTGACCGAACAAAAACAACAATAACACTCAAATTCTAGCCCTAAAAGTATAAGATTCTTTTTAAAAATAATAGCATGTATTTGCCAATTTCTGCCTATGAGAGATAGCCCCTTCCCCTCACTTAATTCTATTTAAAATGGAAAATATAACAAATACAAAATACAAACCCTTCATATTATTAAGAAGTAATCCTTTCATTTAACTGTATTAAAAACCAAATAACAACTATTTCTACTTTTAATACATGCATTCTATTTCACAAAGAATCATAGTAGAGAGTGAGCAGTTACATTTTTTAATCACAGCAATCCTTGACCTAAGGTAGTGTATAAATTTGCCAGATGAAAAGTGTCCTTAAATAGCAGAGTCTCAGTTCTTGCAACATGTTTGCTTTATATTCTGTTTCAAAGGCTGCAGACACATTTTAGCCCCTGTTCTTAACCTTTAGCTACTTCTAACCTTTAAAGTGATGCCTTGACTTCAGGCTGGTATTTGTGATTTTTAAAATCTTCACTGTAAATTCAAGTTTCCTTTTCTTCTCAAAGACACATCTGTGTTTCCAGAGTAACAAAGCTTAACAGTCTCTGAAGGAAGTGGCACTCAAAAATATGTAAGGCTTTTTGTGTATCTAACATTGAGTTGGATGAGTTAATAGAGTATATCATTAAGCATGTGAACTCTGCATCCAAAGTACATGGATATAAATTCCAAAGCCACCATTTAGTATCTGTGAGACCATAGATAGTTATCTACCCTGTCAGTGCCCTGATGCTTTCATCTGCTAAATGTTGGCGATAAAAGTATATAGTGCATGGAGTTTAAAAGAGATGGTGTGAAATTTTTCCTCACTCGTTGCACTCAATACATGTTAGTGATGGTGGGGATGATGGTGAAATATTTTACATCTTTGTTTCAATTTAAATCTTTCTGAGAATCCATGCTTTTAGGTTTGTTTCATCACCTTTGACCAATCACTTATAAAACATACCCTTGATAATAAATATGGCTATCCCCAGAGTTCTAGACCTCTCCTGTGAAAATGGATGTGATTGGAAGACATTTAAGAAGGATTATTAATAGAAATCCTCTTCCAATTCTTTAAGAGAGTTAAGATTTCTGGGACGCATTATTATTTCTTTGTGACTTGAATATGACAGTTCTGTTAAAAGTTTATTTTCTGTGGAGTCTCTTCCAAATTCCCTGTAAGAACACACATGGAACAGTTTTTAAACATGAATAGTGGACTGACTGAAACAGAACATATTGTTTTCACTGAGAAAGAGAGTTCACCATTTCACTCAATGATTCCTCTTTATTATGTAGAAGAGGTGTCATTTAGAACTCTAAAAGATAATGCTGTGCATCATTTACACCAAAAAAATCAGAAGAGAAAGACACAATAACATCAAGAAACAGCTGCACTTTTTTGCATAAACTACGCTATATCATAGTTTTTCCAGTCTGTTAAAGTGAGCGTATAAAAACTGCCCTTCTTCTGAAATTTGTATTGGTAGGAAGAGAAATTACATTAGGAGACTAAAGATAAAACAGAGCTTTTTAAAGGAAAAATTAATGCTTTTTGGCTGGACTTCTATTTTTTATATGAGTTAAAATTTTAAATCATCCAACATTTGATATTTAGACAGGGCAGTTAGGACAAAATGATGAAAATTAGTCACTGATTTCTCCAAGTAGGTAATTTTCTGAAACAGTATTTCAGGTATAACTTTCAGCTAAATATTTAATGTCAGTTTGGTTGGCTTTCCTGTTGGTTGTAAAATATTTCATAATGGACTCATGTGGTTTTTGATCAAATATCAATCCGTTATATTATAAATTGCCGGGGTCCAGCCCCGGTGGATCCAGGGAATTCGAAGCAGGGATGGTGTAGGCGAGGATCAGGAAACAATTGCTTAATTAAACGTTAATTAAGGATACAAAGAGTGGTTAAATAAGGATAGCTCAGTGAGAAAATTTAGTGGGGAAAAGAGGCTGAATAACTTGGTTTACATGGAAAGCTAATAAAATTCCAAAATAAGGAATTTGCGTCACCTACGTAGGCCGCAGGTGTCCTCCCGTTCTCCCAAATGAGAAGAGACACTAAGGCCTCCCCGGTCAGATCTTAGAAGCCCAGGCAAAATTAGTAGGCTTGACGAGCCTCCCCACCCCAGATAGAAATTCAGCCAGAAGGTGAGAGAAAGAACGACATGGGGAGACCAAGTTTCAGTGAACCAAAAGGCATACTTTATTTTCCAAAGTAGTTTTATACCTTAAGTTGTGCATGGAGGATAATGGGGGAAGGGGTAGAGTCATGCAAGGACAGCAGTCCCTGATCCTAATCGAAGCCAGGCTTTCAAACTTATCATATGCAAAGTTTAGGTGATTTACATCATCTTCTGGCCAGGAGGCCTGTTAACATTTTAAGATCATTTCTTCAGAAAACTTATTTTTCTCTAAAGGTGATTATTCTAAAGTCAGGCGCCACCCTCCAAAAGCATTAGATAAAGTTGCATTCCTATAGGGCAAAGGTGTGGTGGGCTATAACACGAAAAGAATTAACTCAAGGGTCCAAGGTTACAAACATTAAAGCTACTACTTACATTTCTATACACCAAGTATATCAATCAATACACTGCCAGGGACACAGTAGGTAAGGGATATGGAGACTTAGCAGCAAACATTGGCCGAACAAGTGAAAAACCCTTCACCAATACAATTTCTAATCTATCTTTTAACTGCTCAAAGGAATCTGTATTTAGACAGTTTAGAACATCTCATGCCTCTCACAGTTGGGAGGCTCTGAACAATCACATGTGGCCAAAAAAACCTATTCAGGCAGGCTAGAGGACTTCCAAAGGAGTTTGTAGGTTGAAACACTGTCACACCCAAGAACTTTATTAACTGGAGCTGTAAGTTAACTGTTTTTTCAGAGAGAGGTGGTGGGGGACAGCCCCCCGTAAAGTCAGAGGTGTAGATGAGAGCACAAAGCAGAAAGTAGGCAGACTCTGGTTTTTGGGGGTAGATGCTTGAGAATTTCCAGGGGGACTCCTGAGGCTTGATCCCGCCTGTGCGTATACCCAGCCTCCTTCCTCATGACCTTTGTCAGGGGCGGAGTTCCTCACGCTGGCTCCTGGCAATAAATACTTAGTTGGCACCTGACAGGTAATAAACAGTTTATTAGAGTTCAAGAAATTTTTAAAAATGAAACATGATACCCTCTCAAAGAGCTCAAAATCTTTTGCATGTGCAGTTTTATTAAAACAAGAAATTTGAAAATTCGCTATGAGGGTTAATTTTAAAGTAGTAATCTTTTCCCTAATTATATCAGCTATTGTAATTAATTCCACCTGTCTCTTGACTCCTGGCAGAAACATCATTGTGCAGTCATCTTGGAAATATAATTGTTCTTCACTTAGATCAGTCCAGACACACTCAGAAATCGATCAGCACAGCCTTTTATATTCCTCTTGATGACCTCGATATTTTTATATTTACACTCACCACAAAAGCTTTTATTGCTTTTATTTTCCAGAAATATTTTATATAAAGAAATTAATAAGATGCATGTTATAAAAATGCAACAAATTAAAATTGTCTTTGGTTTATGATAAAATCATAAACCAGCAACCAAGTTCATGTTAACAATGAGGCTAGTGAAAGAGCATGTGCAAGATCAGACAATAAGTTTTTCAAAGAGTCACTTGAGTATTCTTACCTTATCATTTATATAAATAATATAAAAACAGTGTATTTTGAACATTTTCAGAGGAAATTTTTTGCTGTTTTTGTAGAATCACATGTTGTTCAAACTCACAACAGCTTCTGTTCAGATCATTTTTTCCTTCCGGTTTTGTTGAAATATAATAAATGTAGCTCTAAGTTGAAGGCTTACAGGACAATGATTTGACTTACATATATCATGAAATAATTACCATAGTGAGTTTAGTGAGTATCTATCATCTTATCTATAGATACAAAATTAAAGAGAAACTTTTTTTCTTGGAATTAGAACTCTAACGATTTGTTTTCTAAACAGCCTTCATATATAACATATGGCAGTATTAATTATATTAATCATGTTGTACATTATATCTCTAGTACATATTTATCTTCTACTGGAAGTTTGTACCTTTTGACTGTCTTCATCCAGTTCCCCTTGTTCCCACTCTCCACCTCTAGTAACCACAAATCTGATCTCTTTTTCTATTGATTTGATTGCTTGTTTCTAAAGTATAATTGACCTACAACACTATGTTAGTTCCTGGTGCACAGTATAATGTTTCAATATTTCTACACATTTCAAAATAATCACCACAGTTAAGTCTAGTTGCCATCTGTCATCATACAAAGATATCACATAGTTATTGACTATATTGCCCACACTGTGCATTTCATATTCATGACATATATTTTGCAACTGGAAGTTTGTATCTCTTTATTCAAAGTCACAACAGCTTTTGTTCACAGAATTTTTTAAAAGGAAAAAAAAAATTTGGTTCTATGGAAATGAAGAAGTCTGGAAGGCTCACTTTTTTTTTTAATTGATGTATAGTTGATTTATAACATTTGTAAATTTCTGCTGTTCAGCAAAGCGATTCAGTTATACATGTTTATATATTATTTTTATATTGTTTTCTGTTATGGTTTATCTCAGGATATTGAATTTATTTCTATATATTTTATAGAATAATAGAATAGACTAGAAATATATATATTTATATATATTTTTATATAAATAACTATATATTCTATATATTTATAGAATTATAGAATGGAATAGAAAAATATATATATTTCTATATATTTTATTTCAGGATATTGAATATATGTGCTATTCAGTAGGAGTTTGATTCTATTTATAGTAGCTTGCATATGCTAACCCCAGCCTCCCAGTTCATCCCATCCCTACCCTCCCTCCCCTTCGGTGTCCACAAGTCTGTTCTCCATGTCAGTGAGGAAGACTCAGATTTTCACACACCAAAATCCTTGTTATTTTACTAAGGCCTAATAGTCCTTTTCCCAGTGTCTCTGTGGTAAAGAATCTGCCCGCCAATGCAGAAGATTGACACTCATTGATATTCTTCTTCCTCATCCACAAACCCACAAATCCAAGCCCTATCTATCTACTATCTTCAGTTCAGTTCAGTCGCTCAGTCCTGTCTGATTATTTGTGACCCCGTGGACTGCAGCACTCCAGGCTTCCCTGTCCTACCAACTCCCAGAGCTTACAAAGACTCATGTCCATTGAGTCAGTGATGCCATCCAACCATCTCATCCTTTGTCGTCCCCTTCTCCTCCTGCCCCCAATCCCTCCCAGCATCAGGGTCTTTTCCAATGAGTCAGTTCTTCACATCAGGTGGCCAAAGTATTGGAGTTTCAGCTTCAGCATCAGTCCTTCTAATGAACATTCAGGACTGATTTCTTTTAGGATTGACTGGCTGGATCTCCTTGCAGTCCAAGGGACTCTCAAGAGTCTTCTTGAACACCACAATTCAAAAGTATCAATTCTTCAACACTCAGGTTTCTTTATAGTCCAATTCTCACAACCATGCATGATTACTGGAAGAAGCAAAGCTTTGACTAGACGGACCTTTTTCTCAAAGTAATGTCTCTGCTTTTCAATAGACTATCTAGGTTGGGCACAGCTTTTCTTCCAAGGAGGATCTTTTAATTTCATGGCTGCAGTCACCATCTGCAGTGATTTTGGAGCTTAAGAAAATAAAGTTTCTTACTGTTTCCATTGTTTCCCCATCTATTTGCCATGAAGTAATGGGACCTGATGCCATGATCTTTGTTTTTTGAATGCTAAGTTTTAAGCCAACTTTTCACTCTATTCTTTCACTTTCATCAAGAGGCTCTTCAGTTCCTCTTTGCTTTCTGCCATAAGGATGGTATCATCTGCATACTTCCTTAATGAATATTAAATGTATCTGCTTACTCTTTATCCCCATTACTGCTGCCCTAGATCTGGCTTTTGCTATATCTTTCCTGCACTAGGGCAACGCTCCCTCCACTTGTATCTCTGATTTCCAGGTGATCACAATCTAAGGTTTTCCATTCTGCAATCAAAATTGAAATTAAACTCAAATATTTCTGCCCCACCCTCCACTTCCCAGATTTTCATCCTACATTCTCCTTACCTCTAGCATACAACTTTTTACCCTGGATATCACAGTTGCCTATTCCCTTGCTTGGAGAAGGAAATGGCAACCCACTCCAGTATTCTTGCCTGGGAAATCCCACGGACAGAAGAGCCTGACGGGCTGTACAGTCCATGGGGTCACAAATAGTTGGACACGACTGAACGACTAACACACGTAACACACACATTCCCTTGCTTATCTTGCACTCTAGACCTTGAATGACCTAAGGGTCAGATAATGGTTTTCATGGAGGCTCATCAGTAAAGAATCTACCTGCCAGTGCAAGAGATGTGGATTTAATCCCTGGTCCAGCAAGATACCCTGGAGAAGAAAATGACAACCCTCCTCCAGTATACTTGGCTAGGAGATCCCATGGACAGAGGGAGCCTGGCAAGCTATATAGTTCATGGAGTTACAAAAGAGTTGGATACAGATTAGTGACTAAACAACAACTATAGTTCCTTTAACAAATAGGTTACATGAGAACCAATCTTTGTGGTTAATATGGTCAAAAGTTAAAACTAAATGTAATTCAATGAGAAATGATGAAAATTAATACTTCTAAACTATATTTCTGACCTTTTTATTTTTCTTTATCATACTTTTCAAAATTCATTCTTTATAAATGCTTGTAGTTAAAAAACAGATCATTCTCAAATTATGTTGAATAGAGTAATTCAAATAAATACAAACAAAAATTAGACTTTGATTCACTATCTCCTTTCAGGTGGGTGTTAAAAGAGAGAATAAATCATCTCTATTTTCAGTTCTCCATGAATGGGAAGTCAAACTAGAGAGAAAAGCATTAATTAAGCATTGGTATTTTTAAGACCACAATTTTAGTTACTGCTCTCCTTTCTTAAATAAAAGAAAATATACATGGAAAAATTAATCCCTGTGTAACAGCCTTTTTCTCTATAAATATATATATATATATTTTTATTTATCATACTTTTTCTTTATCATACTTTATCATATATATATTATATATATACATATATATATTATAAATATAGCCCAAAATCTGCCCAAATAAAATATTTTCCTGGAATTTTTTTCTTCCTTGGTATCATTTCAGTATGTAATATTTTGGTTATTTATAGCATAAAGTATGAAAACACGCTCAGTATACTAAAACCTGCTTTTGTTATTTCCATGATGCTTTTATTTTTTCTTTTCTTTTAATTCTGAGTTTATTTCTTTTTTTTAATTTAAATGTATTTATTTTAATTGGAGGCTAATTACTTTACAATATTGTATTGGTTCTGCCACACATCAACATGAATCCGCCACGGGTGCACATGTGCTCCCCATCCTGAACCCCCTCCCACCTCCCTCCCCATATCATTCCTCTGGGTCATCCCAGTGCACCAGCCCCAAGCATCCTGTATCGAACTTGGACTGGCGATTCATTTCTTACATGATATTATACATGTTTCCATGACATTCCCCCAAATCATCCCACCGTCTCCCTCTCCCACAGAGTCCAAAAGACTGTTCTATACATCTGGGTCTCCTTTGCTACCTCACATACAGGGTTATTTTTACCATCTTTCTAAATTCCATATATATGCATTAGTATACTGTATTGGTGTTTTTCTTTCTGGCTTACTTCACTCTGTATAATAGGCTCCAGTTTCATCCACCTCATTAGAACTGATTCAAATAGCTCACCTTTATTTTTTTAGTCATTTTTAAAGAACACTGAAATTAATAATTTTTCCGAAAATAAAATAATATAGCCTGGCTTCTCAGAGCAAGAAATACTTTTCTTTTGTATATCTCTTGTTCTTCAATCACAAAAAAAAAGTTATGAATCTCAAAATAGCAATAATAATAATAGACCAATGAGTGATTTTTTTAGAAGACTATCAACTTTATAAAATGATATGTGTGTATGCTTTTATAAGAACTCACTATTGGTTTTCTCCTGATTTGTTTATGATTATAGAAAAGCTATATCTAGGATCTAAAATTTAGCAGGTTAAAATTTTAAGCATTGTGTGTAGATTAATTTATAAATGTTTTGTTTTTATTTCCATAGATACTTAATTTATAAAAAATACAAATTTCCCTAGTGTGTTTCATTTACAGTGATTTTGCAAATGCAGAAATATATATGTCTATATCCATAACCATGTCTTCGAGAAATCATTTCAGATAAATAAAAGCAAAGTTTTACTTATAAGTGTTAAAAGAGAAAACAGAAATCTTTCAGGGTTACATTTCCTATATAAATCTAAAAACATCTAGAACTGAAATACACTCACTCTTTTTGCAAAGATAGCAATATTCTCTCCCTAACTAATAGTATCCTCTTAAAAGGTAGAAATAAAAATGAAGTATATGTATGTGGTTGGTTATTCCCTGCTTGGAAAAGCTCCCTTTAAAATTTCTTGTTTGAATAATGGTTTAAGAAATCTATCCTGCTGTCTAATAAATTACTGAAATATAAATACTAATACTTGTTCATCAAAAAAATCAATATTCGGATGTTGAAGTTTCTGCCATTTCCCACAATTTTGATTTTATTTCTGAGCTTCCATAACTTAGAATGTCTCAGTTTAGATGGTGGTGGAAATGTATTAGTTTCTTCAATTAACTGTTGGACGTCTGGAAGGTGAGGAGCATTACCATATATCCAGATACCCAGTGGCTCAAAAAATCATTAGCTGCTCTTTCAAGAATATCCTAAACAACATTAAAATAAAATAATTTAAAGATTTGTGGTGACATAATCCTTTCTAAGTTTTGGTCTTTTCTTTGAGAAGAAGCTTTGTCCTGTTGCTTAAATAATGATGAGGTTCAGAGCAGTCCACTCCCAAAATATGTCACTTTGGCGTATTATTTTGAATAAAGTTACTTAAGAAACAACTGACTTAGAAAGGACTTTCTGACCCTCATTTGTCCCCCTGAAAGCAGGAAATAAAACTCCCATATGAAAAGTACCCTTCCTGTACCAGGAGGTAGAGAGACATCTTTATCACCTGAGTAGGGAGTTCAAGGCCAAGAAGAGTCTATAAACAAACCTTGTTACTCCTTTACTCATTCACTTCCTTGTACCCAGAAGTTTTTGTCACTCAGTTCTGTAGGAATTTATTATTTGTTTATAAAAAGGTATACAAACAGCCTGCTTTGTTCCCTTCCTTAAATCTCATCTTTCTATGTACTCCTGTATATAGAAATTAAATTTGGTTTTCTCCTGTTATTTTGCCTGATGTCAATTAAATTATTAGACCAGCCAAGGAACCTAGAAGGGAAGAAAGGAAAAGTTTTCTTCTCTACAATAGCATGTCAGAGTTGACTCCATGTCAAGAGTTGTAACTTGAGCATTAGGACTTATTTATCTACTTAAAATATTTTCTTTCTTTGGTCTGAGTTTTCCCACTATAATAACAAAGTCAATAGTTTGTTGATTATTTCCCCCCAAATCAGTAGATTTAGAGTTAAGCAGTAACCTCAATCATAGCAGTGCATGATTTGAGAGTATAGAATTTTATCAGGAAATAAACCAAGTTTTAGGAAATCCTGCTGGCTCATTTAGGTGACCTTACCTGAAAATTAAAATGAAGCCCTTTAGTAACAGACATATGTGTGAATATCTTCCTAAGGACATGTTTTTAGGAGGATTACTATTCAAGAATGAAGTTGGCTCTTCTCAGGTTTTATGTGCAGTAAAATGTTTTTCCACAATTGAACAAAATTTTGAAGACTCAATTTGCATAAAAACAAAGGATGTCTGAAGTCTCACTGTCATTAAGTGATGTCAACCAAGAAATTACATTTTCCATTCTATTTTCCTAATAATAGCTGCATTTATTGAGAAGTTAACATGCTTCAGTTAGAAAATAGAACATGAGAAAAATTAATATCATTCATAAAAATTGAAAACAAATCAGAAAAGAGGAATTCATTAAATAATTGTCTATATTTATCAGCATTTCTATTTATATTAATTTTTATACATATTAAAATTATTATTACATATTTAAAATATTTTTTAAAGTACTGACTTGAGAAAAAGACCTGAAAGTTCTTGATTAACCTAAAAATCATGTTTTTCACAAAGTTACAATTAATTCTATGGATTTTTGATGTACTTTTTAGGGACAATAGATACATAGTGTGAACCCCAATAGAAGTATTCAAAGAGAACTTCTGTAAACACTCCTAAGAGCACATCTACCAATCTACTTACTTCTTTTTTATTATGGACAAAATATTCATATTTCCATAGAATACATTTCATTTTCTCTTCTCTATTCAATTTCTCCTCCCTCTGCTACATTATCATTTCTTTATCTTTTATGGATTATTTCAACTAGGATAAAAACCTGACATAATATGTGCTGTATTAAAATATGTGTTTGTAGGGGACTTCCCTGGTGGCCCAGTGGTGAAGATTTTGCCTTCCAATGCAAGGAATGTGGGTTCGATTCTTGGTCGGGGAACTAAGATCCCACATGTCTCACAGCCAGAAAAAAAAAAAAAAGAACATAAACAAAAGGCAGAAAATATTGTAACAAAGTCAGTAAAGACTTACTTAAAAAAAATAAAATAAAATATGTGTTTGTACCCACATTCTGCTCCAATTCATGCCCATTTCTTTGCAACATTATATAAAAGAACTCCTCTAAAATAGTGCTTCCATTATCCTTCATTTACTCTTCAAACCAGTATAATTAGACCTTCTTCCATACCAATTCCAACAGCTATTGTTAAGGTCAACAATTACTAGCCGATTGCTAAATCCAGTGATTTTAGTTCTCAAGACAGTTGATCATTTACTCTATCACCAACTCGTTTTTTCACTTGGCTTTCAAGACATCAGTCTCTCTTGATTTTCCTCCTGCCTTCATTGCTGCTACTTCTTTGGCTTGTTTTTCCTTTTCCTTTTAACCTGTTGGAAAGTCCAAGGGCTAAGGTCTCAGACTTCTCTTCTTTACCTACACTTACCCTGTGGGAGACCCCATTCAATCTTACAGGAGGAGTAAATATTATTTGTCTTCTTAGGAGTTCCCACTTTATATCTCTACATCTGACTATTCCTCTGAACTCTAAACTTTCATATCTACCATTGAATATCTAATACTCACCTCAAACTTAACAATTTGATTTCTTAGTACTCGCAAATCCTTTCCTCCTCATCTACCCTGTTTCATTTGTTGGAGTATTCTATCTTTCCTCTATTTCTTTCATGTACCATACCTAATTTATCAGTAAATTCTTTTGGCTTAAGTTTAAAAATATATCTCTTTTTTAACCAATCTCAGAATTTCTACCTCTACAACTAAATTCCAAGCCATTATTGCCTCATGTCTAGATTGTTGCAATAGTTTATAACTGGAATTTTCTTTGTGCTCTTGCTCTCTACTCCTATAATGAATCTTTCAGAATGTGAGTGAAATTATGTCACTCATATAAAAATCCTTTAATGAATTCTCACAGTAATTAGCAAAATTCAAGCAATACCTTATAAGACTCTACATGTTCTGGGCTCCTCCAAGCTACCACCCTAATACTCATCTGCTTTCTCTCTCACCTCTGGCAAACTTAACTCTGTCATACATTCCAGGTCTACTTGGAAGGCTAAAACACTCTGAGCACATTTTTGGCTAACTTATGTACATTGACTCTTCCTTTTGCCTGAAATGGTGACTTTCAGATAAGCTTGTAGCTCAGTTCTATCAGAGTTGTTATTATTTTCTTATCTGTTTGCCTATTGATTGTATTACCCTTTCTGAAATAAAAGGTTACCAAGGGCCAGGACTTCCTTCACCTGTTTGTAACCCCAGAAACTGTCAGATTTCTGTCATGTAGTAAGTATTTCATAAATCTGAAAGACTTAGAAAAAGCCTCCATGTTTCCATGTCACTTCAAAACGTATTCTGTAGTTTCCTAACTGCAAGGAGATCCAACCAGTCCATTCTGAAGGAGATCAGCCCTGGGATTTCTTTGGAAGGAATGATAATAAAGCTGAAACTCCAGTACTTTGGCCACCTCATGCGAAGAGTTGACTCATTAGAAAAGACTCTGATGCTGGGAGGGATTACGACAGAGGATGAGATGGCTGGATGGCATCACTGACTCGATGGACGTGAGTCTCAGTGAACTCCGGGAGTTGGTGATGGACAGGGAGGCCTGGCGTGCTGCGATTCATGGGGTCACAAAGAGTCGGACACGACTGAGCGACTGATCTGATCTGATCTGAATATGTTTTACCATAAACCTTGACTTTTCTGTAAATATATTCTACCTAACTTTTTCTAAATATTTTAGCCAAGAAAATTTAATTACAACCCACCTTTAGTCCAACTTCATTATTAGCTTATAGCCCGTGCTCCTTCCTTATCCCATTACCCACACATATTTATAATACTTCACATCTCATTGTTGATTTGCTCATATGATACTATTAGGTATAGAAAGTTTTGGAGTCATGAACATAAGTTTGTATAATGGTAAGTTTCTCTAAATTTCCCAGGTAAACTTTAAGTAAGCATTTTCTCCATATACTACAAGTAATTGGATCTAAAACTTATAAGCTGTGTGGCTTTGGGCTAAGCAACATCATTTATCCACAGTTGGCTCAGTTGTAAATGAATCATCTACTCTTATCATTCTATTATAAAAAATAGAAGATGCCTAATCAAGTACCTAAAATAAGTAGATACAGAGAAATGCATGCATCTTCTCTGTCCTTCTCAAGCCTATTATCATTCAATCCTATCACCTCTGTATATCACAGCTCTATATTTATCACTCAACTTCTAGTTTCTCTGTTTTCATTGACTTAATTCTTTTTCTTGAAGTTTTCCCCCTCCCCATTACTTACTATATTATTATAGCTATAATCAAGACATATATTCTTGCTAGACACCAATCTACTACTGTTTTCAATTTTAAACATGTGATTTAAAGCTTTAAAATGTGTACATTCATAAGAAATTGAAGAGGATAAGATAACTTCTTATGAACCTCATCCATCAAAAGAGGCATTTATATGAAATCTTTTAAATATATGAGTTAGTGTGTCAGGAGGAAAAATTTTTCTTTTATCCTTCTAAGTTCTTATGGCTGATCGAAGAATTAAGTTAACATGAGATGGATTAAGAGGAGAGAAAACAAATGTTCAATAACTTGTATACATGGAAGAGACCCAGGAAAACAGAGTAACTCTCAGGGAAGGTGGAATATCTCATGCTGTCCCTCTTGACTTCTTGTGGCTGGACTAAAATTGATATAAGATAGATTAACAAAAAAGAAAGAAATTTTAGTTGATGTGTATGAAGTTCTCATAAAAAATGGGACCTAGGAAGTGATCAAAATAGATAGCTTCTGTATTTTTTAGATGAAGGAACAATAAAGTTGTGAGGTATTGACAGGATGAAGAAACTTAGACTTTGGGCACTCAGTGAAGAATCTAAACAGAATTTGGTCTTGGGGTAGTAACTTACAGAGGTAACAAGTTTTGTTTATAAAAGACTTCTCATCTCAAAATCCCTGTCTCTAGTGATAAGGGGGTCTTTCTGCCTCCAGATGCAGGGAGCACACCTTTCACATGAGAGGCTTATTTCCTGCCTTCACAGAAACAGAAAGGAGAATCTGAGTGTCCCTCTTGTGTTGGCTATTTCTTTAGTAAGTTTAATTCAAAATAATCAATATATTATTGAAACACATTTGGGGGCAGCCTACCATGGGACCTGACATTGGGGAAATGCACAAAGCCCTCACCTTGAATACCATCTTCAGCAAGACAAAAGAGGTTGATTGGATTAGTGGTCTGGGCTTGAAAGAGGAGGAAGGCAATTGACAAAGAGATGGAAAAGCAAATATTTGTTGGGCCATGAAGAGAAGCATTAAATGGTTTGAGGAAAGATTCTTTTCTTTAAGCAGTATGCTTTAAAATAATATAATCCTACTTCAAAATTACTGTACCTTTTCTGTGAATCAGAAAAGAGCTTTTTCATTAGTTAAACTAGATAAATAACTTATATGGGAAGATAAAGTGAGAGCTCTGTATTGAAATTAGAATATTTTTTCTGAGGAAGGAAAAAACAAACAATTGATTAGATAAAAAATAAATTTTTCCAAGTAATGCTATTTCTGTCACATTATCCAAAACAGCAGATTTTCTTCTGGCTTTTTAGATTGTGTTTTTAGTCCCTGTTGGGTCATTTTGTCCATTAAGCACTTTCCTTCAAGGTACTGAGTAATTGTTCCTTTTAAGCGTAGTATAAAAACTAATTTGTTGTCAAATGTCCTGATGGTTTTCTATTTTTTTTAAGCACTAGATTTTTTATATCAATTGAATTTGCAATCACAACCATTCATTCAGGAGAAAAAAGCCTTCAGATTGCAAAATAGACCAATTTAAAGGAAAGTTCATTTTGACATTTAAACCTCATATAAAGGTTTGCCTCATGTTGAGCTTTGCTGGTAGTGCTGAGCAAGGAAAAAGAAATTTGGGGGGAAATAAAAAGTAATGTTGGTAGGCTACATTAATTGTAAATCAGATAAAACTTGTTATTTTAAAAATTTTATCCTTATTTTCTACAAGATTATTTTTAAAATATATTCTTGCAATTTATGTGTGTCACAAGACAAACTAAATTATGTCTCAAGTTTGAAAGAAATGTTGTTTTGAGTGCATTGAATATTCTGAGGAAATGATTATCCATTTTATTTCATTACAGTTATTATTGTGCCATAATTCTTTTCCACAGATTTCAATTCCCTTGAGAACTTCCCATACATTTGAAAATACTATCAAATCTATTCTAATAGTAAAGAAACCTTTGCAAAATCTTAGAAAAATGCTAAAATGATACATAAACTGAATGTTCTCAGCGTTAGTCTATAATGCTAGGTCTAGAAGTATATTTTAAGGTTAAAAATACCTTTACACGATAGATAGAAAGAGCTAAATGTACAAATGTAGGTACATCTACAAATTATCAATATACTTATGTATTATCTATATTATCTATCATTTATCTCTTACAATGATTACAGATATCTGGTAGTAAATATCTTTACAATAAAAAGCAATATTTTTAAAAATCAAAATTAATCGTATAGGAAGTTGCAAATTAGTTTGATTTAACCAAATCAGTTTGAGCATAAAAAGACTTCTTAATATTAGGTTTATAAACACTTTCCTTAAGCAAGAAATATTTTGTGGTAGGAAATGTGCTACCACATAGAATTCTATTGAAATAGAATTTCAGTAAATTCTATTTTAGAAAACAATGTTATCCTTCTTGTGAAAGAAGTTGAGAAAGTCTCTTCTGAGGTATAAAACTGAGGGAAACTTACTTCCTTCTGAAGGTTCTGCCTCTGAACTTTTCTCTACTGCACAGTTATTTATTACCAGAAAATATTTAGCAAAATGCTTTTCCTGTTTTACAACTGAGATTTATCTGTAAGATAAACTTCTAAATTAAGAGTATGTCCCAAGGCACTTGACGGAACTTTTTATCCCATAATTCTATTTCATGTGACATTTCTTTGCCAGGGATCTCCATTTTTAAGGGAAGTTTATAGTAACTAAAAGTCTGTATGCCATGGTTTTAAATTTAGAACTAAATTCTCTAGAAATAGTGAATATAATCATTCCACAATATGTATAAATAAGTTTTTTTGTATTTTCCCATCAAATATTCAAATATGACTAGAAATTTTATATATACTTCAAACTGACTTTTTAAAATATATTACTGATGCTGAAAATGCAGCCTCTGTACACTGGTGCTGAATAGAATCTGAGACAGAACTCTGGGTGAAGTAGAAAAGAATAGCTTTATTGCTTTACTAGTCAATCCTAAAGGAAATTAGTCCTGAATATTCATTGAAAGGAGTGATGCTGCAGCTGAAATTCCAAAACTTTGGCCACCTCATGCAAAGAACGGACTCATTGGAAAAGACCTTGATGCTGGGAAATGAGTCAACTCTTTGCATGAGGTGGCCAAAGTACTGGAGTTTCAGCTTTAGCATCATTCCTTCCAAAGAAATCCCAGGGCTGATCTCCTTCAGAATGGACTGGTTGGATCTCCTTGCATTCCAAGGGACTCTCAAGAGTCTTCTCCAACACCACAGTTCAAAAGCATCAATTCTTTGGCACTCAGCCTTCTTCACAGTCCAACTCTCATATCCATACATGACCACAGGAAAAACCATAGCCTTGACTAGATGGACCTTTGTTGGCAAAGTAATGTCTCTGCTTTTGAATATGCTATCTAGATTGGTCATAACTTTCCTTCCAAGGAGTAAGCGTCTTTTAATTTCATGGCTGCAGTCACCATCTGTAGTGATTTTGGAGCCCAGAAAAATAAAGTCTGGCACTGTTTCCACTGTTTCCCCATCTATTTCCCATGAAGTGGTGGGACCGGATGCCACGTCTTCGTTTTCTGAATGTTGAGCTTTAAGCCAACTTTTTCACTCTCCTCTTTCACTTTCATCAAGAGGCTTTTGAATTCCTCTTCACTTTCTGCCATAAGGGTCGTGTCATCTGCATATCTGGGGTTATTGATATTTCTCCCGGCAATCTTGATTCCAGTTTGTGTTTCTTCCAGTCCAGCGTTTCTCATGATGTTCTCTGCATATAAGTTAAATAAATAAATTACCTTGGATGTGGGTATCTCTTCACGGCTGCTCCAGCAAAGCACAGCCACTGCTCCTTACCTTTGACAAGGGGTATCTCCTCACCGCCGCCCCTCCTGACCTTTAACGTGGAGTAGCTCCTCTAGGCCCTCCTGCGCCTGCGCAGCCACCACTCCTTAGACGTGGTGTTTGAGTGCAGTTGTGCAGTAGTTTGAGCATTCTTTGGCATTGCCTTTCTTTGGGATTGGAATGAAAACAGACCTTTTCCAGTCTGGTGGCCACTGCTGAGTTTTCCATAGTGAGTGAAGCACTTTCACAGCATCATCTTTTGGGATTTGAAATACTTCAACTGGAATTCCATCACCTCCTGAACTTGCTTTGTTCATAGTGATGCTTCCTAAGTCCCACTTGACTTCACATTCCAGGATGTCTGGCTCTAGGTGAGGATGCACTGATCATAGCAAACACCCTCTTCCAACAACACAAGAGATGACTCTACACATGGGCATCACCAGAGGGTCAAATCGGAAATCAGATTGATTAGATTCTTTTTTGTAGTCCATTGGGTTGCAAATAGTCAGACTGAGCCACTGAGCTAACTGATTGCTTTACCAGGCAAAGAGACAGACAGCAGGCTTCTGCTGTCAAAACCTGTCCCAACCTGGGAGGAATCACTGAGGAGTTTTGATAACAATGGTTCAAGGTGGGGTTGCTAAGATTAGGGTGTGTACAAAGCCTGCACTCCCTTAATCTGGTTTCAGGTAATATTTTGATAGCTGCAGTCTGAGCCACATGACTGAGCAACTAAAAGGAAAGGAAAAAAACGAAAGTGAAGTCACTCAGTCATGTCTGACTCTTTGCGACCCCATGGACTGTAGCCTACCAGGCTCCTCTGTCCATGGGATTTTCCAGGCAATAGTACTGGAGTGGATTGCGATTTCCTTCTTCAGCGGATCTTCCCAACCCAGGGATGGAACCCAGGTCTCCCACATTGTAGACAGACGCTTTACTGTCTGAGCCACCAGGGAAGTCCAATCTGTTGATGAGCTTTATCTGGCCTCAGGTGGGCTTCTCTGGAATGAAGAATGCTGACATTTTCCATTAATTGGGGAGTTTAGTTCTATAAAGAGCTCAAAAGATATTATGTGTATCCTTTGAGGCAGAATCAAGACTGTGCCCCAAGACTGCACCATTGTTGGCTGCTTTTCCTTTTTCTCTGTATCCTCCCCATTCCCTGATTAGCAATTGTTTGAATTTGTCCTTTGGGACTCAGGGAAGGTCATGAAGATTAGAGTCTATTCCCTACAAACAAGTAATTGGACACAAGGAATGGTTGCCATGATCTGGAACCCAACAGGGCTTGCTTTCATAACCACTGCTGTAGAGAGTTTCTACTGCACCCTACTGGGGCAAGATTGGAGAAACAATCAAATAGTATATCTTCAACTTCCTAAAACCTTCTAGAAACTATGTATCCAAATAAAAATCCACTTTTGACTTCTTAAGACTTTTTGTCTTATGGGAAGGCTTTCATTGCCTGACTCAGAACTTATCCAATATTCTTTTTAACATAGTTCAATTTCTCATTTCTTTACCTATTAAGAGTCTTGCTTATTTGAGGATGAAAATCTTAATTGAAGAGTCTTTTTTTTTTAACAAAAGGATGCCAATATGATTTAAAATAATTAGTTTTATTATTGATTCTTTTCTGTAGTTAAGAAAATAGTTTATGCAGATGTCTATGCTAATCTATTTCAAAGAACTATATTCTCTTAAGAGATTGCTATTCATTGAGAGAACCTAATGTTCCTAAAAGAAAATATAGCTTGATAAAATAAAAAAGACTAGCCTGAAATCCCCAGTCTTCTTTACATTTAATTTGTAACATAAATGAGAAATAAAAGAGTACCAAAAACTATGATGACACATATTTTCCCTAGACTTATAGTTTATATGTATTAATTGATAGAACAGATTAGAATTAGAAAAATATATATAAATTCATTGGAGATTTATTAGAAAAGCAGAGAATCTGATGGTATTATAATCTATTGTTGAGTAACAAGTACCATAAATTTAGCAGGTTAAAGCAACACACACTTCTTATCCATTATCATAAGTGGATAATGAATTGGAGCATTTATCTGGGTGCCACTGGCTCAAAGTGTCAAATTATGCTGTATTTAAGGTGTTAGCCAGGGTATCACAAGGTTTAACTATGAGCCATTGATATGCTCTGAACCTCACTTACAAGTCTTTGACATGTCTTCACTGGCAATTGGCTAGAAACATCTGTTCCTTGCCATGTGGATCTTTCTATAGGACTGCTCACAACATGTCACTTGGCTTCTCATAGAGCAAGTGAGCCATAGCGTGAGAGATGAAAGTCCAAAGGGGGAAAAACAAATAACTACAATCGTAATATGTTTGTAACTTAATTACAAAAGTGACATCTGTTATTGTTGTCCATTGTTTGTTGGAAGCCACCATCAGGTAAAGCCTACACTCAGTAGTGGGCCTCCCAGTTGGTGCTAGTGGTAAAGAACCCGCCTGCCAGTGGGGGAGACATAAGAGATGCAGTTCGATCCCTGGATCAGGAAGATCCCCTGGAGGAGGACAAGACAACCCACTCCAGTATTCTTGCCTGGAGAATCTCACGGACAGAGGAACCTGGTGGGCCACAGTCCATAGGGTCACAAAGAGTAGGACACAACTGAAGCGATTTAGCACCACACACAGCACAGCACAGCACAGCACACTCAGCAGAAAGCATCAATACCAAGAGGCAGAGTTCACTGGAGACCATCTTGGAGCTGTCCCCGACACTGTCTGAATAAATACAGAGGTAAATGTTGACTGGCAACTAAAAGTGTTACAGAGGCTTAATTGTCCCAAAATTAAAGTTGCAGTAAACATTCCTCTTTGTGTAAGGTAACATGAGTATTTCAACAGTGCTATCTTTATTTCCTTCCTGTTCTCCGAGAAAGAAAATCTGATGCATGGATTAGGAAAAAACAAACAAACAAACAACAACAACAACAACAACAAAAAATATATATATGTATGTATGTGTATATATATATATATATATATAGCCAGCTGTTATTGATAAAATTAGTAGAAATAAAAGTTGAAAATTAAAAAAATAACTAAATTGACTTCCTCAAAATTTGGTACCAATCTATACCAATCTAGCACTTTCACAGAGAAAATATAAGATTTCTTTTTTTTAATTGTACTTAAAGTCCAGTTGGAGTCATTGAATCTTCTTTTAAAATAATTTTTAGTCATGCTTAGTGATTAATAACTTACCTAGCTACTAAGAAAAGAAAGAGAGAGAGAGAGAGACCCTTGGGTGCAGTTACCATCAGACATGAGCACTCTAATGTTAAATTCCATGAAGAGAATGTCTACACATACACACACACCACAGATACACACTCATCTTGAGAGTGGATGATATTGATGGCTGAGATGATCTCCAACACAACCTGTTTCCAAAGCAAATAATAAAAAATAAAGGAAGCAATAAAGGAGCTAGCTGTGTGTTTCTAACATCATAAAAGACCTGAGAGTACCATTCCTGATAATCTTTGTTCAGATGAGAAGGTTGGATGGAAATACTTGATGAATGGGAAGGAGATCTTAGGCATCTATGTTTGGAAATTTAACAATTTAATTTTAATAAAAATGTCCTCTCAATGAATATAAAAATACTGCAAACAAGAAATGAACACCAGAATCTAAAATTGAAAGTTTATTCTGCATTAATAAGCTTTCCTTGTTTTCACTTATTTTAAATTCAGCTATTGAAATGAGGGTTGCTGTGAAATTTCTGAACTTTTAGGACCCTGAGACATGCATATTAGAAGGAAGCTCAGTTTCTAATACCTCTGTAGTCTCTTATGTTTCATTTTTAATATCATAAAACCACTACCTCTTTAATAGGGAAATCAGAAAATAGCCAATTTCCTAAGAAAAGAGTAGTAGTTGGTAATGGTAGCAAACTGGCTTGCTAATCACACACAAAAAGTAAGATATCTCAAGTTCATGATTCTACTGATTTTAAGTGTGTGTTTATGTTGACTAAAAAGATGCACAACTTGAGAGTTGCAAGTTAACTTTTATTGGGGGGCAAAATGAGCCTGGAAACACCTTAAGGAGCTCTGAGAGACTGCTCCAAAGAGAGAGTGGGGAAAAGTCAATATGTAAGATTTTAGTGAAGGGGGAGTTCAATACTCAAGTGCTTACTTTACAGAAGGTTTTCTGCTACTCACAAGGCAATATGAAGAGATAAAAGGATTGGGATGACCATTATATCTACTATTGTGGGCACGAATCCCTTAGAAGAAATGGAGTAGCCCTCATGGTCAACAAAGAGTCTGACATGCAGATTGCATGTGGTCTCAAAAACAAAATGATCTCTGTTTGTCTCTGAGGCAAACCATTCAATATCACAGTAATCCAAGTTACACTCCAACTACTAATGCCAAAGAAGCTGAAGTTGAATGGTTCTATGAAGACTTACTAGTCCTTCTAGAACTAACATCAAAAAAAAAGATGTATTTTTCATCATAGGGGACTGAAATGCAAAAGTGCAATGCCAAAGAATGTTCAAACTACCACACAATTGCACTCATCTCACATGCTAGCAAAGTAATGCTCAAAATTCTTCAAGCCAGGCTTCAACAGTATGTGAACCATGAAATTCCAGACATTCAAGCTGGATTTAGAAAAGGCACAGGAACCAGAGATCAAATTGCCAACATCTGTTGGACCATAGAAAAAGCAAGAGAATTCAGAAGAACATCTATTTCTGCTTCATTGACTATGCCAAAGCCTTTGGTTCTGTGAATCACAATAAACTATGGAAAATTCTTAAAGAAATGGGAATATCAGACCACCTGACCTGTCTCCTGCCATACCTGTATGTAGGTCAAGAAGCAATATTAGAACCCATGGAACAATGGACTGTTTCAAAATTAAGAAACGAGTATGTCAAAGCTATATGTATTGTCACCCTGCGTATTTAACTTATTTGCAGAGTACATCATGAGAAATGCTGACTGGATGAAGCACAAGCTGGAATCAAGATGGCTGGGAGAAATATCCACAACCTCAGATATGCAGATGCCACCACCCTTGTGGCAGAAAGTGGAGAATATCTAAAGAACCTCTTGATGAAGGTGAAAGAGGAGAGTGAAAAAGCTGGCTTAATTGATCCCACCACTACATGGCAAACAGATGGGGAAACAATGGAAACAGTGAGAGACTTTATTTTCTTGAACTCCAAAATCACTGCAGATGGTGACTGCAGCCATGAAATTAAAAGATTCTTGCTCCTTGGAAGAAAAGTTATGACCAACCTAGACAGCACATTAAAAAGCAGATACATTTCTTTGCCAACAAAGATCCATCTAGTCAAAGCTATGGTTTTTCCAGTAGTCATGTATGAATGTGAGAGTTGGACCATAAAGAAGGCTGAGTGCCTAAGAATTGATGCTTTTGAACTGTGGTGTTGAAGACTCTTGGGAGTTCCTCAGAGTGCAAGGAGATCAAACCAGTGAATCCTAAAGGAAATCAGTCTTGAATATTCATTGGAAGGATTGATTCTGAAGCTGAAGCTCCAATACTTTGGCTGCTTGATGCGACTGGCAGTATCATTGGAAAAAACCCTAATGCTGGGAAAGATTGAAGGCAGGAGGAAAAGGGGATGACAAAGGATGAAATGGTTGGATGGCCATCACCGACTCAATGGACATGAGTTTCAGCAAGCTCTGGGAGACGGTGAAGGACAGGGAAGCCTGGCATGCTGCAGTCCATGGTGTCACAAGGAGACATGACTGAGCGACTGAACAACAATAAGGATTGGGATCATGAAATCATTTCCTGAAAATATCTAACTATCTAAAGACTTGTTCCACAAGAATCCCTGGAGCACAACGTGCCTTTCTCTACATTGAAATCCCTCAGAGTGTGCTGGAAGTCAACAGCTGCAGCGTCACAGGGTTAAATCTCTGCAGAGCAAATGGAAAATGCCCTTGTTGTTGTTCAGTCTCTGGCAAGTGTTCTTGGCAAGTCCCAATTTGTAGTTGAGAGGAAGATGGAAGAATCTGGGTCTTGAAATTCTTTGCTAAATAAGCTTCTGAACAATCTAGGGGTCCATATACATAAAGTATGGAATGCTTTGTCCAGTTTTTTTTTTTTTTTTTTGCCATCCTGAATTATCTCCTATGTGTTGTCATTGAGCAACTGCAGTGGGTTGCAACTTAATCCTTGTAGAGTTGGAATGGTGAGTAGCATTCTCTGTTTAAACCCAAAGTGCAGTTGTTAGCACTTCCCTCTATTTAGATTTTCCAGTGGCGTGCTAGAGCCAGAATGTACTTGCCCACTAGAACCATTCAGTTTCCACTGATTTTGTAAGGAAATTCTTAAACGCAAACATTATTTAAAATAAAATCATAAAATTTACAATTAAATTATAAATACTCAAAACATGTCACTTCCTAATTATTTTCCTACATTTTATCATTATCTATGAAAAGAAGAGAAGTGAAAAGCAAAGGAGAAAAGGAAAGATATAAGCATCTGAATGCAGAGTTCCAAAGAATAGCAAGAAGAGATAAGACTTCCTCAGTGATCAATGCAAAGAAATAGAGGAAAACAACAGAATGGGAAAGACTAGAGATCTCTTCAAGAAAATTAGAGATTTTCTTGAACAAGGGAACACTTCATGCAAAGATGGGCTGGATAAAGGACAGAAATGGTATGGACCTAACAGAAGCAGAAGATATTAAGAAGAGGTGGCAAGAATACACAGAAGAACTGTACAAAAAGATCTTCACAACCAAGATAATCATGATGGTGTGATCACTCATTTAGAGCCAGATATCCTGGAATATAAAGTCAAGTGGGCCTTAGAAAGCATCACTATGAACAAAGCTAGTGGAGGTGATGGAATTCCAGTTGAGCTATTTCAAATCCTGAAAGATGATGCTGTGAAAGTGCTGCACTCAATATGCCAGAAAATTTGGAAAACTCAGCAGTGGCCATAGGACTGGAAAAGGTCAGTTTTCATTCCAGTCCCAAAGAAAGGTAATGCCGAAGAATGCTCAAAGTGAAAGTGAAGTCACTCATTTGTGTCTGACTCTTTGCAACCCCGTGGACTATAGCCCACCATGCTCCTTTGTCCATGTGATTTTCCAGGCAAGAGTACTGGAGTGGGTTGCCATTACCTTCCCCAGAGTATCTTCCCAACCCAGGGATTGAACCCAGGTCTCCTGCATTGTAAGCAAGACGCTTTACCATCTGAGCAACTAGGGAAGTCCTCAAACTACTGCACAATTACACTCATCTCACACACTAGTAAAGTAATGCTCAAAATTCTCCAAGCCAGGCTTCAGCAATATGTGAACTGTGAGCTTCCACATGTTCAAGCTGGTTTTAGAAAAGGCAGAGGAACCAGAGATCAAATTGCCTACATCCACTGAATCATGGAAAAAGCAAGAGAGTTCCAGAAAAACATCTATTTCTGCTTTATTGACTATGCCAAATCCTTTGACTGTGTGGATCACAATAAACTGTGGGAAATTCCGAAAGAGATGGGAATACCAGACCACCTGACCTGTCTCTTAAGAAACCTATATGCAGGTCAGGAAGCAACAGTTAGAACTGGACATGGAGCAACAGACTGGTTCCAAATAGGAAAAGGAATACGTCAAGGCTGTATATTGTCACCCTGCTTATTTAACTTATGTGCAGAGCACATCATGAGAAATGCTGGGCTGGAAGAAGCACAAGCTGGAATCAAGATTGCCAGGAGAAATATCAATAACTTCAGTATGCAGATGATACCACCCTTATGGCAGAAAGTGAAGGGGAACTAAAAAGCCTCTTGATGAAAGTGAAAGAGGAGAGTGAAAAAGTTGGCTTAAAGCTCAACATTCAGAAAACTAAGATTGTGGCATATGGTCCCATCACTTCATGGGAAGTAGATGGGGAGACAGTGGAAGACTTTATTTTTGGGGCTCCCAAATCACTGCAGATGGTGATTGCAGCCATGAAATTAAAAGACACTTACTCCTTGGAAGGAAAGTTATGACCAACCTAGATAGCATATTCAAAAGCAGAGACATTACTTTGCCATCTAGTCAAGGCTATGGTTTTTCCAGTAATCATGTATAGATTTGAGAGTTGGACTGTGAAGAAAGCTGAGTGCCGAAGAATTGATGCTTTTGAACTGTGGTGTTGGAGAAAACTCTTGAGAATCCCTTGCACTTCAAGGAGATCCAGCCAGTCCATTCTAAAGGAGATCAGTCCTGGGTGTTCTTTGGAAGGAATGATGCTAAAGCTGAAACTCCAGTACTTTGGCCACTTCATGCAAAGAGTTGACTCATTGGAAAGCCTCTGATGCTGGGAGGGATTGGGGGCAGGAGGAGAAGGGGACGACAGAGGATAAGATGGCTGGATGGCATTACTGACTTGATGGACGTGAGTTTGAGTGAACTCTGGGAGTTGGTGATGGACAGGGAAGCCTGGCATGCTGCAATTCATGGGGTCGCAAAGAGTCGGACACAACTGAGTGACTGAACTGAATGCTCTTGAAGTGACTTACATTGTTGTATCATGTAAGGGAATGGTGGAAATACATTTGACCCAACATGGGTTTGAACTCTGTAGTTTCACTTTTATGTGGATATTTCTCAACAAATACAGACTGCTTTGTGACACAGTCTACAGTTGTCTGAATTCTTGGATTCAGAGCCAAGGGTACAGAGGGCTGACTATAAAGTTCTATATGGATTTTCTACTGTGCAGCCCTAAACTCTGTTATTCAAAGATCCACTGTACTGTAATATAATGTGCTATCATGTATATTTTCCCAACCTCTCATTCAGTGACATCACATTGATATATAGGAACTGGCCAAGACAGAATTATTTACACCATGGAAATCAGTGAAGGGAGCAAAATTTGCCACTCCAAAATGTGTATCTGGCATAAGGATTAATTTAAGTTCATAATTTTTAAGAAACCGAACGTGCAGGAATTCTTTCTTTTTAATCTCCACCTTAGCTGCCTCAGTTTCTCTGGTGTCTCAGATGATAAATAATCTGCCTGCAATGCAGGAGACCCGGGTTTGATTCTTGGATCAGGAAATCCCCTGGAGAAGAAAATGGCAACCCACTCCAGTATTCTTGCCTGGGAAATCCCTATGGACAAAGGAGCCTGGTGTGCTGCAGTCTACGGTGTTGCAAAGAGTTGGGCACAACTGAGCGACTAACACTTAGCTGCCTGAAGAATGTAAATAGAGGGCCTGTCTCTGTAATAGAGCTATCACTAGAGATCTCTGCAAAGAACTTGGGCTAGGTTTGGTGGGGGTAACTAGACAGAACCTAGAGATCAGAGTCCACCCTATGTCCCATTGTCTCTGCAGGGCCCAGCAAACATTTGTTTACCCAACATTTGTTTTTCCATATCCATATCAGTTACCTTCCTCCCCTTCTGAGTTCAAAACTACTGTCTCCAACATCTTCTGAAAATGGTATTTAAAGTAAGGATTTGGGGTATTTTGGCAAGTTTCTAAGTTTTTATGGGTTTTTTTCATGTCATTAAACTTTTATATGTATTTTTAAATTTCCTTTTAATCTGTTTCATGTCAATTTGATTCTTAAACAATCCAGAAGAAACAGAGGGTAAAGGAAAACACCTTCCTCCCCACATCAGCAGATAGTACAAATTAGTGATTTTTTTTTTTTTTTTTGCTTTGTTTTACTTTCAGCTTGTTAAACATTTGCCAGCACATCACAGACAGAAGTTCCTGAAGGTAAATGTATATGCCTATATAAATATATGCATAAATATATTTTAATAGACTTTAATTTGTAGAGGAGTTTTAGATTCACAGAAAAATTGAGATGAAAATACAGAGATTTTTCATACATTCACTGTCCCACACACACACATTATCTTCTCACATTATCAACATCCTGACCATAGTGGTACATTTACAGCTGTTTACCTATATTGACATATCATTATCACACAAAGTGCATACTTTACATTCATTGCATGGTATATTCTATAGGTGTGGAAAAAAATTTATAAGAACATGTATTCCCCATTATTGTACCACGCAATGATTTCACCATCATAAAAATCCTGTGTGTCCCACCTATTCATTTCTTCCTTCTCTGTAACTCCCGGCAACCATTGATCTTTTTAGTGTCTCCATAGCTTTGCCTTTTCTAGAATGTCATATAACTGGAATTAAACAGTATGTAGCCTTTTCAGACTGACTTCTTTTACTTAGTAATATGCATTTAAATTTCTCCCAGGTCTTTACGTAGTTTGTTGTGTGTATTTCTTTTTGTTGCTAAATATTCATTTGTCTGGATATGCTGTACTTTAGCCCCACTCACATACCGGAGGATATCTTGGTTGCTTCCAAATTTGGACAATTATAACTAAAGCTGCTATAAATATCTATGTGCAGGTGTTTGTGTAGACATATGTTTTCAACTAATTTGCTTCTCTGGGTAAATGCCAAGGATTGAAATCACTTGATGACATGGTAAGAGTATATTTAGGTTTTCAAGAAACTGCCAAACGGTATTTCAGAGTAGCTGTATCATTTTGCATTCCCACCAGTAATGAATGAGAGTTCCTGTTGCTCTACTTCCTCATCAGCATTTGATGTTGTCAGTGTCTTAAATTTTGTTCATTCTAAACGGTTCATAGTGGTCTCATTATTGTTTTAATTTGCATTTCCTTGATAACAAATGATGTGAAGTATCTTTCCATGTACTTACTTGCCATCTATATATTGTCTTTGTAGGGTATTTATTAAGGTTTTTGGCATATTTTTAATCAAGTTCTTTATATTCTTATTGTTGAGTTTTAAAAGTTTTTTGGGGTATTTTAGATAGCAGTACTTTATTACAGGTCTCTTTCATAAATGTTTTCTCTCATATACATTTTCTTCTTAATGAAAAAGTTCAGCAAAGATCTGCACTAATTTTAAATCATGTATTTTAAACTTAAAAGCAACTCAACAAAGGAACTGTGAGGTATTGTTAGCAGCAGTCTGTGGGGAACTGGTCCAAAATCATTATTATGTAGGGGCCGTGTTTCAGTGGAAGAGAGAGAAGAGAAATGGTGGGAAAATACAGAGTATTTAGGTTTCATATATTGATTTGATTAGATGCTGCTTAAGGAAATGAAAAGTCTTTGAATTCATACAGTCTAAATATGTTTCCCTTCAGTTGGAATCCTTTAATTTTAAATGTAATGGCCCAAAGTTAAATTGCACTTGTAAAACACATGACTTGGAAGAAGATTAAATTTTATATTTGTGTGATCAGTTCCAGCATGCCATCAGAGGAGGGTAGGAATTAAAACTCTGAAGAGTAATCATTTCAGAATAGTACCAATAACTATATAAAATAATCAAGAATATACATTCTGCACATACAGCTTCAAGTAAGGTTTTTTTTTTAATTTTATAATGTTTTTTTTTTTTAAGCCTCCAGGTGCATCTACTCAAATTAACATTCTCACAAATGTAACTTTTTCCATGTGAAATTATTTTGAATCAATGGCATATGATGTTTTCTAGGGAGGAAATCTTCAGACTACATGGAGTATAAACCATAATCTAAACATATAGGCATATGAAACTCTTTTATGGATGCTAGAAACTGCACTGAGTATAAAAAGAGATATAGGTATTATTATACTAAATAGGAGATAAAGTAATTTTCCCTCTATTCACCGGAGTTCTTAGCTGAGACCCCTGTAATAAAAGACATATTAACAAGAGAAGAAATAAACAGAAGTTCATTAACACATCTACCTCATGTATACATGGGAGAAACCCAAGGAAAAATGAGTCACTTCTGAAGTGTCTTGGAATTCAGATTTAAGTATTTTCATAATATGGAATGGGGAGAGAAAATCTAGGTCTCTAAGGATAGGAAATGATTTTTAGGGAGGAGGAATGGGTCCGTAGAAGAACAAATGGGAGGTGCGATAGTATGGGAAAGAAAAAATAATTTTCCCTCTATCCTTTTAGGTTCTTGACTGAGACACTCCTGTAATAAAACAGCCACCATATTAATAGGAGAAAAACAAACAAAAGCTTAATAACGTGTATACCTTCTAATATGTGGAAGATACCCAGGAAAATTGAGTAACTCTCCAAAATGGACCAGGCCATTACCTTAGCTACCATCTTTAGCCCAAGACAAAAGAAAGATGTTGTAAGTTGGGGAGCCAGTTATGGGAGATTATCAGGAAAACATAGTAAAGAAGGATATAGTTGTTATGTAGATTTGTTAGTACTTTCTCCATTGCTAGGTTTTAGAGATTTGGTCATCCCCGTCTTCCTTATTCCTGGGTTTCCCTGCTGGCTCAGCTAGTGAAAAATCCACCTGTGGCCACACTTGCCTTCTGCAATGGCCCACAGTGTCTGTGGAGTGTACTTCTCTCTCTATCTGAATAAATCCACTTCTTACCTAAAAACCACCACCACCACCACCAACAAATCTGCCTGCATTGCAGGAGACCTGAATTGGATCCCTGGGTTGGGAAGATCGCCTGGAGAAGGGAACGGCTACCCGCTCCCATATTCTGTCCTGGAGATTAGTCCACTGGGTCGCAAAGAGTCAGACACAACTGAGAGACTTTCATTTTCACTCTTCTCATTCAGGGAGGGAGATATTCTCATAAATAGAAATGTCCCTTATAAACATAAATACCTCTTTCAATGTGTTAACTTTTATTTGGTTTTCAGAACCTCTCCTGTGTCTCCTATTTAAACAAAATAATGAGTCTAAAATAATCATTGTGCTAAAGAAGAATATTTTAGGGTGACAAAATCTGCTCCCCATCAACAGTTTATGATAAGTTTGCCTGAGTGGGGTATTTGTTTCTAATCTCCTCTGCTTTGAAAAGAGTCAATATTCCCTGGCTGACGAATCTCTCGGGGAAAAGATCTATGACAACTGAGTTCCTTTTGGAGAGTCTGTTTTTAAGGGAAGTTCAGAGAAAGCTTCTTTCTGTTTTCTAGCATCTATTGTTTTTCAAGTATCTACAGCTCAGATTAATCAATATACCAAAGTGGAATGTTTTGGGGCAACATATTCTGAATTCCTACAGTCATACTTTGAGATGACATTTTCTGCTGCTCTTCAGTATCATTATCATTTATCACCCCAAATCAATTGTCCAATCACTGCTCTCTACCTGTTAATTCAAGAAGACCTCTAGGTATGCTTGTACCAGTTTTCTAAGAGGAAGGGAAAAAAAAAAACTTTAATTTTAATTTTACAGGTAATATGTATTTTTTAAACCCAGAAATATTGGGGGGGGGAGTTCATTTGTGTTTCTGTATCCAATTATTGGTAAGTTAGACTTTAAATATTAAGGCTCCAAACTTACAGCTTCATTTTTCTTTTTAATACATTTGGTCAGCACTGAGCGAAAAACAAAAAGCACATTTTCCTGGAAATGGTAAAAGCAAGTGAATAAAATTAAGTGTCTAGGACAATCCTTTTGACTAAAAAATATTCAAAGCCTAAAAGTTGAGAATTATATTTTATTCAGCAGAAGTGTGTAGGACTTCAGACGAGGATGCAGCATCTCAAGTAACCCTAAGAGGAGGAGGTGAGAGGGAAGTTAGGATATATAGGAGTTTTGTAACAAAGAGCAGGGAGTAGGAACAAAAGATTACTGTGGAAAACTAGAAGTCTCAAGTTCAGGAACTTAGTGCTTTTCTGTATATGGGAAGATGCAAGAGTCTGGGCTTGCTGAAATTATGCCCTTGATATGCATCTCAGGTATCTAGGTCCAGTACCCTGTGTTTTCACATCCTGAGTTTCTGCAGAGCTCAGCATCAGGGGTGGCTGCAGTCTGATGGCTGCTAGATGGCAAGTATTCTTTGTTTCCTTCCTGAATTTTCTAACGCAGCTTACCATTGGATGTAGCTGCAATGATGACAATGGCATCCTTTGTTAATTGAAATGGTGGGCAATATTCCATTTCTCAATACAAAACATTTTTTTCTTAAAATCTTACAAGATTATAGGCTTTGTATAGTTTAATATATCACCTCCTCTTCCCTCGTGGCTCAGATGGTAAAGAATCTACCTGCAATACGGGAGACCTGGGTTCAATCCCTGGTTTGGGAAGATCCCCTGAAGAAGGGCATGGCAACCCACTCTAGTACTCTTGCCTGGAGGATTTCCATGGACAGAGGAGCCTGGCGTGCTACAGTCCATGGGGTCGTAAAGAGTCAGACATGACTGAGTGACTAAGCATAGCACATCATATGTCACTTTTGGATAGGAAACCGTTTAAAAGTTCTGTAAAGTAATAACCTACTCAAAAATATTTCGCATTGTAATCTGTCCCTAGAAAATACACTGAATGCAATCACTCATGTAATTTACCTTAAAAGAGAACACAAATCTCTCCTTCAGAAAGTAAAGTTTTCCAGGTTGTAATCCATGATGTATAAATTTAGCAAATCAACTCTGAGCTCACTCCTTCTCTCCAGCCCCCACCCATCCACACATATATACACTGGATCAAAAACAGACATCTAATAGCTGAAGCCTCCCATTATATAGTTAATCTTTTAAAGTCTGTAACTAATTGGCAGAGGTAATCTGATTAATGAGATAGCGTCATGTAAATAAATTATAAAATTTTCCTTAGAAGAGACATTAATCAAGAAGGATGACAAGCACTAAGCCACCACACAAAAATAAAATGGTTCAAAAGAGGGAATTGGATGGTGACAAAAATAAACCCCTCATTTCTTAGTTTTGACAAAAGATCAAAGATCCCTTCAAGCCATTTCTTCTAAAGATCCCAATTTGTTTTGGAATTAGTTCTTTGAAGAGTGATCCTAATTTTGAGTACTTGCTGCATGCCTGTATTGTTCTTTTATGTGTTTTGATCTAGTTTCCATAAATCTTTACAATATAGGCAATATACTTATAAAGTAACCAAAATGAAAGCTCCAAAATATTCAATAATTTTTGTTCAGTTTTTCTTTTAAAAAGTTGCAATAATAGAATCAAAACTAGGTTTTCCTTGTCAAAAAAACCCCCACAACTTAGCAATCCCCAAACAGATAAATGCGAATTATTTTGAGGAACAAAAGATGAGGTTCACTATCACTTCTCATGCTTTCTGGCAATAAACTTAAAGAACATACTATGGAATAGAGTTACAAGATCTCAGAAGAGTTGTGCTGAGTTTGTCTGTCTGAATTTCCTATAGTCTAAATAATCTTGAAACCATTATCAACACCATTCATGTGGTTTAGGCATTTATTTCTTCTCCTGGGAAGTGGTAGCACGTGGAAATGCTTTCCTATTCACTGGGCGTGAAGCCAGCACACTGTGGCTCCCTCCTTCTCCAGGCCTAGGCAGTCATTTGCACCATAGAACTTATGACTATAATGATCTCCTATCCTGAAAAATCAACTACAGGATTCATGAATTATGTATAGATCAGGTGGAGTGTGGTAATGAATGAATAATTACCAAATATTCATGGGATTATTCATATACAAATGACCTTTCAATACAAGTAGAATTAATCACGTCATAAGTAAATTGAATCATATATAAGTGTTAAAAACTTTTAAAAGTACTTCCATAGACCCGTTATTTAAATGTCATTTGTTGGAATTGATTTGGTAGTTTTCATTCCATTTTATGAATTTCCAAGTTACATAAAATGTAGATTTTTAAGATCTGTGATAGGTTGGAGTTCTCATTACTGCCATGAGTGCTTTTCATTAATGATCTGTTAGAAATCTCACTTGGTCTTTACAAAATCTTAGCATTACAAAAAAAGAAAAAAAAAAGAAAGTGTGGTAAACCACAGGTGAGCAAAATGCAATTTAACAGTGTGTGTTAAGCTTTTATGTTCTTTGTGGGCCAGAAGTGATTTTAGTAATTATCCCAACTTTCTAAGAGCCCTGGTCTGTGGACTATTTCTGCTTTCACAACTGCCTTTTCTTTTGGTGTTCTTAGAACCCCAGTTGTGAAATATCAATAATCTGCCCCCTTCTTCAAAGTGACGTTGCCTGGATACAGCAGTTTATGTCCATAATCATCATATATTCCTTAGGATATTCCCTTTAAAAAGAAAAACAAAAGTGTGAATTCCTTTGTGCCTTTGAAAAAAATGTCAGAAAGATATTTTGAGAGTGAGCATCACTCACACATTTTAATCTATCACTCTATAACTCCTTTTAAACATAATCTTAAAACTTGAAAATTAGAATGCTGTACTTCAGCCAAGTAATTTTTTCAGGGGAATCACCTTCTTCCAAATTCACTGGTTCATTCACTGTCACTCTCGCCAAAGACTCTCATCTTTATCTCATCCAACAAGCTCACCACATTACTGCAAGCCTTGCTGTCTTTAGTCTGCCATAGAGCCTTTGCATATTTGGTGCCAACAATGCCTTTGCACTCGGCTTTGCATAGATTTGCGCTAGTTACATATTGTGTTTGGTAGTTTCCTTTATGTTTTGTTGTATGAGTTATCCAGTCACCAATGTTACACTCTAAATTCCATTACGGCAAAGATAAATTGTTTGAAAATATAGCTTTTATTAGTATTTAGGTATAACAAGGCCAACAGATCAGAAGATGACTGCCATTAAGAAAAGGAATTTGTTATACTTGCAGATCCCAACAGATGAAGGTATGATACACCATGGGGGCCACACAAGAAAGTGTTAGGGGAAGCACACTGATTGAAACCGCCCACCCTGGCCAGGCACCATAGTAACCATTTGTGTGAGTTGTTTTACAACAGGAGGTCCTGGTAAGGAACATAGAACTAATAAGCCTCCACCAACTGGAAGAGTTCGGGAAAGGTCAAAATGAGACACCACATGTCTGACCACCTCCCAGAATCCTTCTGTCTGGCATTCATCTTGGCTGAACAAGGCATGCACCACCAGCAAGGACTCTTGAGTTAGAATGATTGGCTAAAGAAAACCTGGAAACTAATCCCATCACCATAAAACTGGAGACTACAAGCCATGTGACAGAGCTGTTCTCCTGGGTTCCCTTAGCCTGCTGCTCTCCGCCCGGGTGCCCTTTCCCAATAAAATCTCTTGCTTTGTCAGCAGATGTGTCTCCTCAGACAATTCATTTCTGAGTGTTAGACAAGAGCCCAGTTTCAGACCCTGGAAGGGGTCCCCTTTCCTGCAACAGAAGCACCAGGGTCAGTCAGGAGGCAGCGGGAGCAGAGGCAAATAGGGCAAGAGCTTCTGTTGTAGCTTCCATGAGAAAGAATGGGCAAACCAGGGGAAACAGCCTGTAAATAGTGAATCAATGGCTACTGACTAGATTGAATAATTTCAGTGGGTTTTGGGGTGTGGCGTCTATCTCTAGTTTTCTGGTACTTGGTCCTAGGATGATTAAGGCAAAGAAATAGTGACCTAGGATGTAAAGGTTTAAGAGAGATGATTAGGGATATGGGTTCTAGTTTGGTCGATTTGCATATAAAAAGTATGGACCAGCTCTTTGCTAGAAATTAGCTAGCCCTAGGAGAAGAAGTCTTTCTGGGGTCACCAAGGTTTCAAGATATCAGAGCATCAGAAAATACAAGCCATGGATAATCCACTAAGGTTTCTACATTTTAACTCTTAATCAGTCAGTTCAGTCACTCAGCCGTGTCTGACTCTTTGTAACCCCATGGACTGCAGCATGCCAGGCTTCCTGTCCATCACAAACTCTAAGAGTTTGCTCAAACTCATGTCCATCGAGTTGGTAATGCCATCCAACCATCTCATCCTCTTTTGTCCCCTTCTCCACCTGCCTTCAATCTTTCCCAGCATCAGAGTCTTTTCCAATGAGTCAGTTCTTCAGATCAGGTGGCCAAAGCATTGGAGTTTCAGCTTCAGCATCAGTCCTTCCAATGAATATTCAGGACTGATTTCCTAGTACTACAAAAATAAAATGAAACACACTTGCAACAACATAATTAACTGTCTATGAGGCAATCACACTCTGTGTATGTTTTTTTTTCCCAGTCTATCTGGGATAGTTAGCAAGGGTTAGCCTTACCAGTATATATATATATATATAAAATCAACCAAAGCACTTCTACCCAATAGTTATGTTTTATTGTCCATTCCCTGTAGCTGAGGATCATAGGAACAGACATATAGTTGAATGAGATGGGCTTATTTCTCATTGCAGCAAGGGAGATGCATGGCATGGGCAACTGTGGGGTGTCTCAGAGGGTGTTGGAAGGATTTGGACATGGATTGGTTAGGTGTTTTTAAAGAGAGTCCAAAACAATGGAATTGTGGTCTGGATTGGGTTTTGTCTGAGACTGAGGGCAGTTCTGTTGCAGGAAAGGGGACCCCTTCCAGGGCCTGAAACTGGGCTCTTGTCTAACACTCAGAAATGAATTGTCTGAGGTGAGATCCATCATGCTCCCAGAGTAACCCTGTCTGATGTGACTGCTCTGTGAAATGGTTTATGATCAGTAGGAGGATGCCAGTGCCTACGTGTGAGTGCCAGGCCAGCTTCTAGATGTCAGGGCTTGCTTTTCTTTTTCTCACTGTAGTGTGTAAGTACTAAATGTATGTGTGTGTTACAGTCAGTTGCCCAGTCATGTCGGACTTTTTGTGAGCCCCTGGACTGTAGGGACCCACCAGGCTCGAGGAATATTCCAGGAAAGAATACTGGAGTGGGTTGTAATATCCTACTCCAGGGGAATCATCCTGACTCAAGGATCTATCCTCGTCTCGTGTGTCTCCAGCATTGGTAGGTGGATTCTTTACCAACGCACCACCTGGGAAGCCCTAAACTTGTGTATACAGAGTCAATTCTCATTATTAGTAAAGTCACAAAGTCACAGTGAATATTGAATTAATATATATGGAAACATTGCTCCTATGGGAAATAGGAGTTAGGTTCCTCTGAGCCATTTATATTAAAACCATTTGTAGTCAATCGATCAGTACATAGTCTTGTATCATGTGTATTTCTGTTTAAAGACACCTTACTTAATATATATTGTTGATTCATTAATATTGAACTCACAGCCAATATCACTGTAACTTATGTCTGAATGAAGCTCGTCTAACACGTGTATTTTATTTGATTAAGACACATCACAGTTTTCTTGCATTTGGAAACACTAAATAGCATGCCTACCATTTAGGGACATTGTAAACGACAAAACCACTACCAAAAAAATACAAAAATGTCAAAAAATGTAAGACTAAACAGACTATACTCATTATGCACAAGAGAGGAGACAAGAGGGTAAATCATAGCCTTTTTCAAACTCAGCTGGAAAGGTACACATTGGAGAATTTAAGTTTGCTGCTGCTTTCTGTTCATCTGTGCATGACCACAGAAATGCCACAGGTAATGATTCTGGGGTTACAAACAAATTTTAGTCACTAGGCAAATTCATAGGTAGAGAATCCACATTTAATGAGGATTGACTGTGTAAATTATCTCTAATCCTCTGAAGAATTCTTCAAGACAACATTGAAATGAAAAAAATTCTGAGGCAAATGGGGTGTGTTCCTTACTCATGGTCACAGAGCTGGTTTCTGGAAGAGTCAGAATTTGAACGCAAATCTGTTTGATCTAAAGTCTTGTTTGTCCTAACAAATCATACTGCTCCTGTTTTGAATGAGGATATATTCTCTTAAAACATTTAAGTCTTTTCTTAAATTTGAGAAGGACATTATAAATAATATTTCCAACATACCAGTGTATTATCAAGTACAAAAACTTGGTAGTGAATATAATGTTTCTTTCTTAAGAATTATAAAGTATGAATTATTGCAATTCACTCAGAATGTAATATAATGCCTGCATGTATCCAACATGATCTGTAATTACAGGACACCATGATTAAGGGAGTGCCTCTTTTCAGAGACTGCAGGAAGCCAGGAGAGATTATTGCTTAAATATTAAAGCAATGCTAGAGCCTTGAATATTGTATCTTAGCTTCCAGTATGAGATGGGGTGAATTCTAAAACAAATACATGTCAGGAAACAGGTTGAATAGCGAGAATTCCCGATGTTTGGCATGATAATGATGAACTTTAACCTTGGGTCTGAAAAAACTGAAAGGGTTAAAAAAAAAAAAAACTAAATGTACTTTTTAAAGAACCTGTATTTTAGAGGAAAAAATTTTTTTTTCATTAATTTACTGAAATTACTTCTTACCTTATGTAAATCTAAGTAAGTGTTAGCCTTGGATTATATACTTGAGTTTACCTCTTATTATAAGTAATCTCAGAGTAGATGTATTGTCTCAGTTTCTAAACCTTTTTGAGAGAACACAGGACATCAAACAAATTGAAAAATTTTAAGTGGAAAAACTTGAAGGTTTTAGTATAAATGTTGATGTAAGTCACATTTAATATAAAATGAGTCTATATATATAATCCCATATAAGTTCTTATATTGACCTGAACATTGATAGAAGTCTTGCAGGCAGACTGTATATGGTACAAATTAAGCCTTTGTTTCTCATGAAAAAGCAATAACATTAAAATAGATATGATAAGTTTAATCTTTGGAAGGAAGAATTACAATTTTTAAGGAGCATCTACAAAATTCCAGACCCTCTGTCGACTACTTTTACATGCATAACTTTATTTAATTTTCTCAATTTTATGAGACAGTAGTAGAATGCCTCAAATTACTCAAACACGAAGACTGAGTTTTTGAAACTAGACTTTCCAGCTAGAAACTAGTAGAGACAGATTACGAACATAGACTTCTGCAGTCATGTCTATAACTTTTGCAAAGCTTACTTCTTCACCAGAAGGATGAAACCTGACAAAATTTTCCACAGTGCTGTATGACCAGAAAAGCTAATATTTTACTCACTCAAAAATGAATTTTATGGCAGAAATTCTGCAGATGAGAGGGTGCTAGAATCAGCAATTACAACTGGTTTTTGTTTACTTTAATGATTATGATGAGTGCAGATATTCTGTAAATGAACGTTGCCTCAAATAGTAATGTAAAGAAGAATGCCTCTCTAAATCAGAAGCTATTACTAGGACCTTCCTGATTGTCAGTTATTTGGTTCAAGATTCCAAATCACCTCAACAATGTACCCTCCAGCTCAAGAGAATTACATGATCTTTATGGATTATGGAGAAAAATTTATCTATTTGATTACCATAAAAGCTGTTATTTTATTTCAAATAAATTTTTCACGATGACAAAGTTAATCATTTATAACATGTTAAAAATGTTTACAAATGCTATTTTATAAATGCTTATAAAATAGCAGTTTTAAGGATACTAATATAAATCTTAAGAGAATATAAAAAACTCAGATGAACTTTGATAAAGCCTAAAGACATCTGATGGAGAAGGCAATGGCACCCCACTCTAGTACTCTTGCCTGGAAAATCCCATGGATGGAGGAGCCTAGTAGGCTGCAGTCCATGGGGTCGCTAAGAGTCAGACACGACTGAGCGACATCACTTTCACTTTCATGCATTGGAGAAGGAAATGGCAACCCACTCCAGTGTTCTTGCCTGGAGAATCCCAGGGACAGGGGAGCCTGGTGGGCTGCCGTCTATGGGGTCGCACAGAGTTGGACACGACTGAAGTGACTTAGCAGCAGCAGCAGCAAAGACATCTGATACTCAAATATTATTCATCTATGTTAAAATGAATGTTTTTCCTCTTTATTTTTATTTTTTTAAAAAATGTATTAGTTTTAAGTAACTGGAATCTTTCTTCATTGTCCTCAGAATGTTGCAGGAAGGGGGACCACTTTCAGGGCCTGAAACTGGGCTCTTGTCTAACACTCGGAAATGAATTGTCCGAGGGGACACATCTAGTGACAAAGCAAGAGATTTTATTGAGAAAGGGCCCCAGAGTGGAGAGCAGTAGAGTAAGGGAACCCAGGGGAACACCTTTGCCATGTGGCTCACTGTATTGGGTTTTATGGTGATGGGATTAGTTTCTGGGTTGTCTTTAGCCAAGCATTCTGACTGAGGGTCCTTGCTGGTGGTGCATGCCTTGTTTCGCCACGATGGATGCCAGTGAGAAGGATTCTGGGAGGTAGTCGGACATGTGGTTTCTCCTTTTGACCTTTCCTGAACTCTTCCAGTTTATGGAGGCTTATTAGTTCTGTGTTCCTTACCAGGACCTCCTGTCATAAAACAACTCATGCAAATAGTTACTATGGTCCCTAGCCAGGGTGGGGGATTTCAGTCAATGTGCTTCCCCTAACAAAAATACAATGTTTCTTTCCTTACTTCTGTTTTGTGTTAAGGATTCAGTCTATTGCAGAAAATGTTATTACTTAAAAAATCTTATTTTATTAAGAAATTATATGTAGTAAATGCAGAGTTCTGGTTGACGGGGTAAAAAGAAATGAAAAACGTGTTTTACTGAAGGTGGAGGAGAGGATTAATAGTTTATAGGTTAGTCTTTAGGGAATATCAAACTTAAATGGGAAGTTTAGCAAAACATGGTCAGTTCTGCTCTTTTTCTAAGCTTTAGAAATTATAATCCTTCTTCAGATAGATATCTGTAATATGAGATGGCTCCTAGAATAATGAATTATTGAACTATATAACATGTATAACTTACTTAGAAAATTATACAATGTGTCCTGTTTCAATAAAATGAAATATCAAGGATACAACATATTTTCATGATTTTTAAACATTTTGCCTATGAATATACAATTGACCAGCAACATTATGGAAACCAAAACAAAAGCAACAAAGGAAACCTTTCTCTACTCTATCCCAGTGGTGTCATTGTCATAATCAAATGATTACTTATTCTTGGGCTTACTGTTCAGTTCTTTTGGCCTAGTTGTCTATCTTTTCAAAACCAATAGTACATGGTTATTAATTGCTATGGTGTTAATATGATACCTTTATGAATTTTGGTAAAACTTCTTCAGGTGGTTCTTTTGAACATTAGGTTGACTAATAATGAATGTTCCTATTTTCATATATGAATTCAATCCTGCAAAAATAGTACTGAGATTAGATTAAACTAAAGAATTTGGGAGAAACTGACATCTTTATAATATTAAGTTTTCCAATTCATTAACAAACTATAATCTAGTTATTCAAGTCTTTATTGTTTATTGTAAAATATTTTGTAATTTTTTCACTAGTTGTAAAAGCATCTAACATTTAATTTATTCATTGGTATTTGATATTTCAGGTAAATAGTATCACTTTACATTTTACTTTCTGGCTATTTCTTGCCATATGTGAAATTATTAGAGTTCTAATGAATATCAAAATTATTTGTGTGTATATATACATGTGTGTCTATACATATATATTTGCTAATAGGCAGTGATTCTAAACATTATCCATTAATTCTAAACATTTATCAGTGGATATTTTTGGTTTCTTTTTCTGTATATCCAGTTATTTCATCTATGATAGTTAACAGTTATACTTCTTATTTTTCACTCCTTATAGCATTTTGTTATTTTTTTCTTTCTTTTTGGATTTGTAATATTGTAATACTTTCAGATGTACAGCTCAGTAATGCATATATATATTTCATTTCAGATTCTTTTATCTTATAGATTATTACAAAATACTGAGTACAATTATCTGTGCTATATATTAGGTTCTGTTGGTTATCTAATTTATATATAGTAGTATGTATATGTGGAGAAGGAAATGGCAATCCACTCCAGTGTTCTTGCCTGGAGAATCCTGGGGACGGCAGAGCCTGGTGGGCTTGCTGTCTCTGGGGTCGCACAGAGTCAGACATGACTGAAGCGACTTAGCAGCAGGAGCAGCAGCAGTGTATATGTTGATCCCAAACTCCCAACTTATCTCTCAGTTTTTTGTTCTTGCTTTGTTTTTTGCACTTGGAAGGACTTCCCTGTGAATGCTGAATAGAAATGTCAATAATATTCTTCTTTCTCATTTTCAATGGAACACTTTCATAAGACACCATTAAATATGATGCTTACTCCCCCGTGTCAGGAAGATCCCCTAGAGAAGAGAATGGCTTACTGACTTCAGTATTCTTGCCTGGAGAATCCCATGAACAGAAGAGCTGGCAGCTATTGCAAGGAGTTGGACATGACTAAAGTAATTTACCACGATGCTTATTGATCATTTTTTCTAATGAATTGTTTTATGTCAGTCAAGTTTATTATTCCTTTTGTTCAGAACTATTTTCTTGTGCATGAGTGTTTTTTTTTAATAATCAAATCACTTTTTATTTAGTTCTGATATAAATATCCTACCAGCAAAATGAATCAAATTCAATTCATCTTATTTTTTTTAGATACTTGGAATGTAATAAGAAAGATAATCATTTCCAGAAAAAAAGATCATTGGATTATCTTTCAAAATATGCATTCATTCACTCAATATGCATTATTTGATCCATCAAATAAATAATGACTACTTACTATATACAAGACCTTATGATAAGACCACATTTTGATATAGAGTGAACAGCCTATGTTTTTTTTTTTAATTTTATTTTATTTTTAAACTTTACAATATTGTATTAGTTTTGTCAAATATTGAAATGAATCTGCCACAGGTATACCTGTGTTCCCCATCCTGAACCCTCCTCCCTCCTCCCTCCACATACCCTTCCTCTGGGTCGTCCCAGTGCACTAGTCCCAAGCATCCACTATCATGCATCGAACCTGGACTGGTGACTCGTTTCATACATGATATTATACATGTTTCAATGCCATTCTCCCAAATCTTCCCACCCTCTCCCTCTCCCACAGAGTCCATAAGACTGATCTATACATCAGTGTCTCTTTTGCTGTCTCGTACACAGGGTTATTGTTACCATCTTTCTAAATTCCATATATATGCGTTAGTAAACTGTATTGGTGTTTTTCTTTCTGGCTTACTTCACTCTGTATAATAGGCTCCAGTTTCATCCACCTCATTAGAACCGATTCAAATGTATTATTTTTAATGGCTGAGTAATACTCCATTGTGTATATGTACCACTGCTTTCGTATCCATTCATCTGCTGATGGGCATCTAGGTTGCTTCCATGTCCTGGCTATTATAAACAGTGCTGCAATGAACATTGGGGTACACGTGTCTCTTTCCCTTCTGGTTTCCTCAGTGTGTATGCCCAGCAGTGGGATTGCTGGATCATAAAGCAGTTCTATTTCCAGTTTTTTAAGGAATCTCCACACTGTTCTCCATAGTGGCTGTACTAGTTTGCATTCCCACCAACAGTGTAAGAGGGTTCCCTTTTCTCCACACCCTCTCCAGCATTTATTGCTTGTAGACTTTTGGATCGCAGCCATTCTGACTGGCATGAAATGGTACCTCATAGTGGTTTTGATTTGTATTTCTCTGATAATGAGTGATGGTGAGCATCTTTTCATGTGTTTGTTAGCCATCTGTATGTCTTCTTTGGAGAAATGTCTATTTAGTTCTTTGGCCCATTTTTTGATTGGGTCATTTATTTTTCTGGAGTTGAGCTGTAGGAGTTGCTTGTATATTTTGAGATTAGTTGTTTTTCAGTTGCTTCATTTGCTATTATTTTCTCCCATTCTGAAGGCTGTCTTTCACCTTGCTAATAGTTTCCTTTGTTGTGCAGAAGCTTTTAAGTTTAATTAGGTCCCATTTGTTTATTTTTGCTTTTATTTCCAATATTCTGGGAGGTGGGTCATAGAGGATCCTGCTGTGATGTATGTCAGAGAGTGTTTTGCCTATGTTCTCCTCTAGGAGTTTTATAGTTTCTGGTGTTACGTTGAGATCTTTAATCCATTTTGAGTTTATTTTTGTGTATGGTGTTAGAAAGTGTTCTAGTTTTATTCTTTTACAAGTGGTTGACCAGTTTTCCCAGCACCACTTGTTAAAGAGATTGTCTTTAGTCCATTGTATATTCTTGCCTCCTTTGTCAAAGGTAAGGTGCCCATATGTGCGTGGATTTATCTCTGGGCTTTCTATTTTGTTCCATTGATCAATATTTCTGTCTTTGTGCCAGTACCATACTGTCTTGATAACTGTGGCTTTGTAATAGAGCCTGAAGTCAGGTAGGTTGATTCCTCCAGTTCCATTCTTCTTTCTCAAGATCGCTTTGGCTATTTGAGGTTTTTTGTATTTCCATACAAATTATGAAATTATTTGTTCTAGCTCTGTGAAGAATACCATTGGTAGCTTGATAGGGATTGCATTGAATCTATAAATTGCTTTGGGTAGTATACTCTTTTTCACTATATTGATTCTTCCAATCCATGAACATGGTGTATTTCTCCATCTATTAGTGTCCTCTTTGATTTCTTTCACCAGTGTTTTATAGTTTTCTATATATAGGTCTTTAGTTTCTTTAGGTAGATATATTCCTAAGTATTTTATTCTTTCCGTTGCAATGGTGAATGGAATTGTTTCCTTAATTTCTCTTTCTGTTTTCTCATTATTAGTGTATAGGAATGCAAGGGATTTCTGTGTGTTGATTTTATATCCTGCAACTTTACTATAATCATTGATTAGTTCTAGTAATTTTCTGGTGGAGTCTTTAGGGTTTTCTATGTAGAGGATCATGTCATCTGCAAATAGTGAGAGTTTTACTTCTTCTTTTCCAATTTGGATTCCTTTTATTTCTTTTTCTGCTCTGATTGCTGTGGCCAAAACTTCCAAAACTATGTTGAATAGTAATGGTGAAAGTGGGGACCCTTGTCTTATTCCTGACTTTGGAGGAAATGCTTTCAATTTTTCACCATTGAGGATAATGTTTGCTGTGGGTTTGTCATATATAGCTTTTATTATGTTGAGGTATGTTCCTTCTATTCCTGCTTTCTGGAGAGTTTTTATCATAAATGGATGTTGAATTTTGTCAAAGGCTTTCTCTGCATCTATTGAGATAATCATATGGTTTTTATTTTTCAATTTGTTAATGTGGTGTATTACATTGATTGATTCGTGGATATTGAATAATCCTTGCGTCCCTGGGATAAAGCCCACTTGGTCATGGTGTATGATCTTTTTAATGTGTTGTTGGATTCTGATTGCTAGAATTTTGTTAAGGATTTTTGCATATATGTTCATTAGTGATATTGGCCTGTAGTTTTCCTTTTTTGTGGGATCTTTGTCAGATTTTGATATTAGGGTGATGGTGGCCTCATAGAATGAGTTTGGAAATTTACCTTCCCCTGCAATTTTCTGGAAGAGTTTGAGTTTTATTGATTTGATTTTTCTCCCTTTGTTTCTTGGTGAGGCTGGCTAATGGCTTGTCAATTTTATTTATCCTTTCAAAGAACCAGGTTTTGGCTTTGTTGATTTTTGCTATGGTCTCTTTTGTTTCTTTTGCATTTATTTCTGCCCTAGTTTTAAAGATTTCTTTCCTTCTACTAACCCTGGGGTTCTTCATTTCTTCCTTTTCTAGTTGCTTTAGGTGTAGGGTTAGGTTATTTATTTGACTTTTTTCTTATTTCTTTAGGTATGCCTGTATTGCTATGAACTTTCCCCTTAGGACTGCTTTTAAAGTGTCCCATAGGTTTTGGGTTGTTGTGTTTTCATTTTCATTCGTTTCTATGCAAATTTTGATTTCTATTTTGATTTCTTCTGTGATTTGTTGGTTATTCAGCAGGGTGTTGTTCAGCCTCCATATGTTGGAATTTTTAATAGATTTTCTCCTGTAATTGAGATCTAATCTTACTGCATTGTGGTCAGAAAAGATGCTTGGAATGATTTCAATTTTTTTGAATTTACCAAGGCTAGATTTATGGCCCAGGACGTGATCTATCCTGGAGAAGGTTCCATGTGCGCTTGAGAAAAAGGTGAAATTCATTGTTTTGGGATGAAATGTCCTATAGATATCAATTAGGTCTAACTGGTCTATTGTATCATTTAAAGTTTGTGTTTCCTTGTTAATTTTCTGTTTAGTTGATCTATCCATAGGTGTGAGTGGGGTATTAAAGTCTCCCACTATTATTGTGTTATTGTTAATTTCTCCTTTCATACTTGTTAGCATTTGTCTTACATATTGCGGCACTCCCGTGTTGGGTGCATATATATTTATAATTGTTATATCTTCTTCTTGGATTGATCCTTTGATCATTATATAGTGACCATCTTTGTCTCTTTTCACAGCCTTTGTTTTAAAGTCTATTTTATCTGATATAAGTATTGCTACTCCTGCTTTCTTTTGGTCCCTATTTGCATGGAAAATCTTTTTCCAGCCCTTCACTTTCAGTCTGTATGTGTCCCCTGTTTTGAGGTGGGTCTCTTGTAGACAACATATGTAGGGGTCTTGTTTTTGTATCCATTCGGCCAGTCTTTGTCTTTTGGTTGGGGCATTCAACCCATTTACGTTTAAGGTAATTACTGATAAGTATGATCCCGTTGCCATTTACTTTATTGTTTTGGGTTCAATTTTATATACCGTTTTTGTATTTCCTGTCTAGAGAATATCCTTTAGTATTTGTTGGAGAGCTGGTTTGGTGGTGCTGAATTCTCTCAGCTTTTGCTTGTCTGAAAAGCTTTTGATTTCCCCTTCATATTTGAATGAGATCCTTGCTGGGTACAATAATCTGGGCTGTAGGTTATTTTCTTTCATCACTTTAAGTATGTCTTGCCATTCCCTCCTGGCTTGAAGAGTTTCTATTGAAAGATCAGATGTTATCCTTATGGGAATCCCCTTGTGTGTTATTTGTTGTTTTTCCCTTGCTGCTTTTAATATTTGTTCTTTGTGTTTGATCTTTGTTAATTTGATTAATATGTGTCTTGGGTGTTTCACCTTGGGTTTATCCTGTTTGGGACTCTCTGGGTTTCTTGGACTTCGGTGATTATTTCCTTCCCCATTTCAGGGAAGTTTTCAACTAGTATCTCTCAAGTATTTTCTCATGGTCTTTCTTCTTGTCTTCTTTTTCTGAGACCCCTATGATTCGAATGTTGTAGCGTTTAATATTGTCCTGGAGGTCTCTGAGATTGTCCTCATTTCTTTTAATTCATTTTTCTTTTATCCTCTCTGATTCATTTATTTCTACCATTCTATCTTCTAATTCACTAATCCTATCTTCTACCTCTGTTATTCTACTATTTGTTGCCTCAAGAGTGTTTTTAATTTCATTTATTGCATTATTCATTATACATTGACTCTCTTTTATTTCTTCTAGGTCCTTGTTAAACCTTTCTTGCATCTTCTCAATCTTTGTCTCCAGGCTATTTATCTGTGTTTCCATTTTGATTTCAAGATTTTGGATCAATTTCACTATCATTATTTGGAATTCTTTATCAGGTAGATTCCCTATCTCTTCCTCTTTTGTTTGGTTTGGTGGGCATTTATCCTGTTCCTTTATCTGCTGGGTATTCCTCTGTCTCTTCATCTTGTTTAAATTGCTGAGTTTGGGGTGTCCTTTCTGTATTCTGGCAGTTTGTGGAGTTCTCTTTATTGTGGCGTTACCTTGCTCTGTGTGAGTTTGTACAGGTGGCTTGTCAAGATTTCTTGATTAGGGAAGCTTGTGTCGGTGTTCTGGTGGGTGGAGCTGTATTTCTTCTCTCTCCTTTCGAAGACTTGGGTTGCTTTTCTGGGTGCCTGATGTCCTCTGCCGGCATTCAGAAGTTGTTTTGTGGAATTTACTCGGCGTTTAAATGTTCTTTTGATGAATTTGTGGGGGAGAAAGTGTTCTCCCCGTCCTACTCCTCCACCATCTTAGCTCCTCCCCCCGTGCATGAGTGTTGAGTTGCTTCAGTCATGTACGACTCTTTTCTCCTTTATTCCTCTGCATTCTTGTTGCTATTCATTTAATCTTACATCTATTTTAACCCTACATATACTATTAAGATTATTACAGATACAAAGAACATCTTCTGTATTTATATGCAAGAAGTCTTCTTTCTTATATGCAAGAAGTCTTGCATATAAATACAGATGACATGATGCGGTATACCTGCATTTCCATTTCCATTTAATATGTAATTGATACAATTAGATTTAAGTCTTATCAACTCACTAGTTGTTTTCTGTTTGTTCTATTTCATCTGTTCTTTGCCCCATGGTTCCTTTTGTTTTTCTCGGGGGAAGAACAAAATTTTCTTCTATTTTCTCCCTTGATGATATCAGTGAAAAATTGCTGCTGCTGCTGCTGCTGCTAAGTCACTTCAGTCATGTCTGACTTTGTGCGACCCCATAGATGGCAGCCCACCAGGCTCCCCCGTCCCTGGGATTCTCTAGGCAAGAACACTGGAGTGGGTTGCCATTTCCTTCTCGTAAAATACAAATAAAATCTGAAGATTAATTAATTATCGTGTACTAATTTTGATTTCTTCCTTTTGACAATCATAGCATGTTAATATAAGATATTAGCATTATAGAAATGCTTTCCTGATAGCTCAGTTGGTAAAGAATCTGCTTGTAATGCAGGAGACCCAGGTTCGATTCCTAAGTCGGGAAGATCCGCAGAAGAAGGAATAGGCTACCCATTCCAGTATTCTTGGGCTTCTCTTGTGGCTCAGCTGGTAAAGAATCTGCCTGCAATGTGGGAGACCTGGGATCAATCCTGGGCTGGGAAGATACCCTGGAGAAGGGAATAGCTACCCACTCCAGTATTCTGGCCTGGAGAACTGTATAGTCCATGGAGTCACAAAAAGTGGGACATGACTTTCGTTTCACATTGTAAATCAGGGGTAACTTGAGATATATTCCCTGCATTATATTATAGAGGCTAGTTACTCCAAATTTCCAAACCTCAAATTTTTCATTTTTAAATTACTTTTATTAAGTTTCTAACTTGGAGTGAATATCAAAGGTTATGTGTAGAAGATTCTTAATGATAAGTCTGACCTATAGGAGGCCCTTCTGCTAGCAATTATAATAAGTTTTTAAGAATTACTATTTCACACAATCACACAGCATTTAATTCTGACCCTCGATTGTGATCCTCAGCAATCTGAAAAATTCACCCATCCCCCAAATTTTTCATTGAAGAATTTGAACAACAGATGTATTCAGCATTATGCATACGTTATTTCATTAACTCCTGGCAGTATTATGAAGCAAAACTTTTATATTTACACTCGAAGAAAATAAACAAAATTACTGTCAAACTGTGTGAGGTCACAGAATTATTAAGTACAAATATGTAATGCAAATCCTCTTATGGCTGGTTATACAGTCTATGTTCTTTATATTACTGCTTCAAAACCTGAAATTCATAATTAATATCAGGAGAAACAAACAGTTGGAAAAGGAAACAAACAGAGATGATTATGGTAGGTTGATTGAAAGTCTCAGCCACTTCTCCTTTAATTTGTGAAGATAAAATAGAGATACTCATTTTTATTTTGAGCTATTATGATCTTTCATCATTTTTTTTTCTTCAATTTTCTGTTCTTTTGCTCAAGTGCACAAAGAAATGTAGAGTACAGTAAGGAATATGGACCAACTTTAATTCATCTATTAGTTCTTTAAGACAAAATTAACTAGACCAGAATTTATTTACTTTAATCCAGGGAGGGAAACACATACACAAACACCTTTTTAACAGTGCACATAGAATAAGAATAAAATGCCTATGAAAATAAAATTTCATTAAAAATTTTTGAACAATGACATGTAATGTCTGATGATAAACCATTTTCTAGTCTGAAAAATCTCCCTTGAGTTTATTCCTAGATACAGGTATGCAGTCTGTTATATGTTGGAGTATGTAATTTTCATCTGTTTAGCATCATGTCCCTGTTTAGCATCATATATAATGCTAGAATGTTTTTCTATTTGAAGCAGATAATAAAGCTTTAAATATTGTTTGTTATGGTGGCTTCATTCTTGTGTCAGACAACTGCTAAATACCTCACGAAATATAGACAAAGCTACTGTATTTTGCTAGTCAGTGCTTACATGTTTTTATGTATATACTGCTTTTACTCATAGCCAAAAATGTAAGCAAAATATTACTCTGTAGAAAGATAGAATAAATTGTAGGTGACAATGGGTAACTAATATTTGAAAGATATAATTAGGAAATACTACAGTGTTTTCCAAGATTTTTTTTTTGTATCACCATACAAATATGTGTTATACTTTAGACTATGCTTTTCCTCTTATTTTAATTAAACACATATTTATGGAAATCTTGATTTGGAAACAGCACTCTTAATAGTCTAAGGAAATATGACATTGCTTATCAACATTTAATTATTTGCATAATCAGTAGAGTGTAATTGGTATTTCTCCTTATATTCAATATGATCTAGTTGTCACCCATCATAGAAATTACTCTGGAAGACTTTTATTTGCATATTGGCTTTGCATTAAAATATGCAACATAATGACCGTTTAGCTATATTAGTAAAAAAGGTATCACTGTCAAGTCTGTCCTCACAGGAACTTCACCAAAACTTATCATTTAACTTTGAAGAAAAATTACATCAAAAAGCAAATTATAATCAGAGTGACATTTGGTATGCATGAAATCAGAAAGAAGAATTAAGTAGGTAATGAAATGGCTTTGGAATCTGATAACCTAATGAGTTCACATGATTTCACTTTATAATAACCCTAAAGGAATAGTTAAATTTATCAACATTTGGTATTTGTAATAGTAAGAATTAAAATATTCAACTTGTTTGTGCTCCAAAATGTGTATTTTCTGTGTAAATGGCTTTAATATTCTTCATGTGATTCACCTCTGAGCTGTTAAACACAAATTGATATGATGATAATAATATACAAACAGCAGTAATTAGTATAGCTTATCTCACTATATTTGAAGGAAAATAAATCAATAAAGCACACTCGAATGGGCATTTAAAGCATGTCTCCAAAAAGACTTTCATATTGGCTTTAATCAAGTAATTTCCTTATTTTGTTAATTACAGTACCCAACAAACAGAAGGAAAGGGTAAGATAAACAACAACAACAAACATTTTATTGTTAAGGACAGAGAGAGAATCATGCTTAATACATGATTATTATTTCTATTTTTCAAATTCATAGAGATTGTGCACACCTGCTCAGTTGTTCAGTTGTGTTAGACTTTGTGACTCCATGGACTGCAGCCTGCCAGGCTCCTCTGTCTATGGCATTTTCCAGGCAAGAATACTGGAGTGGGTTGCCATTTCCTTCTCCAGAGGATCTTCCTGACCAACCCAGGTAAGCAACCCATGCCTCTTGCATTGGCAGGCAAATTCTTTACCATTTAGCCACCTGGGAAGCCCTTATAGAGATTATTTGTGCTGTGCTGTGTTTAGTCACTCAGTCATGTCCAACTCTTTGCGATCCCATGGCCTGTAGCCTCCCAGGCTCTTCTATCCATGGGGATTCTCTAGCCAAGAATACTGGAGTGGGTTGCCATGCCCTCCTCTAGAGGATATTCCCAACTCAGGGATCACACCAGGTCTCCCACATTGTAGGTGGATTCTTCATCGTCTGAGCCACCAGGGAAGCCAGTAGAGCTTATTTAGCAAGTCTCAATTATAATAGAAAGTAAGTTCTATAAGGTGAAGCTTTAACTGCCATGATCACTCCTATATTCTTAGAATCTTGCCTGACAAAATTTCTGCTTTAAAAATGTATATGGAATGACAATCTGACTGAATATATAAAAATGCTTTTTAAAAGCTGTTGCTGGAAATTAAAACTGATCTTGAAAATTTTTATATTAAAGTAGTATTTTAGTTACTTATTTTATATATACTGATGACACACCCACTATATGCATGGCATTATGTTGAACATAGGGAAGAATACAAGTGTGAAAGTTAAAGGAGTATGACTTTTATTTTAAAAATAAATCCTTTTTTTTAGTTCTAAAATAATATAAAATAATACATGTAGATTAATAGTTTGAGGCTATAATGGTAAAAGATATTTCACTCCCAAACAGTAAAAATCATTGTCAATATTTTTATGTAGTCCTTTTATTATTTGGGGCTTCCCTGGTGGCTCAGAGGGTAAAGAATCTGCTTGCAGTGCGGGAGACACAGGTTTGATCCCTGGGTTGTGAAGATCCCCTGGAGAAGGGAATTGCTACCCACTCCAGTATTCTTACCTAGGGAGTTCCATGGACAGAGGAGCCTGAAGGGCTACAGTCCATAGAGTCACAGAGAGTCAGACATGACTGAGTGACTAGCACTTTTACTTTAATATTCAGCATGTGTGCCTAATTATATACTATAAACAATTAATTTCAAAATATTATATATATATATATATATAAATTTTTTTTTGGTCAACTTACTGCATTTTCAGTATTTTAACATGTTACTTAAAGTTTTGGGTTGCCCATAATTTTGATGGGTGCAGAGAAGCTTGCCATAATTATTCATTTGTTCATTGATTCCCTGTTTATCCATTAAACAGATATTCATTGATACCCTACAAGGTATCAAACATTATTTTAGGTATGCAGTATCTACCTGTTTTCTCAAAGTTTATATTTTACTGAAAATCCACAGAGAAGAAACAAATATTCAAATATATATGTGGTAGGTGGCATTGAAATGGAACAGGGTATGTAGGAAACAAGGAGGGAAAAATGACTGGAGAAATGGCTGTCTTCTGTGGTGTGGTCAGGGAAGGATAGGATGGCCTTTGTGTAGGGAACTGAGTAAGTGAAGGAAGTACTCATGAACATCTGAAGGAAATGCCTGATAGAAGAGTCATTGCAAATGTTGAGGCAAGACCTTGCCTGAAGTGTTTCTAGGATGAGGAGAAACAGTGGAGAGTGAAGAGAAAGCCAGAACAAGAGAGTGATGGATGATACAGGACTGCGGAGGCCATGTAAAGATTTTGGCTTTTATCCTTCTCCAAAGAGAGTCATTTGGGAGGTTTTAAACAGAGAAGTGATATGACCTGACTTACACTGTGATATGATGCCCTAGCTTTTCTGAGGAGGGGAGACCATAGGGAGGCAAGAGTGAAAACAGGGGAACGTGTGAAAGAATATTGCAGTAATCTTGTGAGAAATGATGGTGGTAGTGAGCAATGGTCAAATTCTCTATATAATCTGTAGACCTGCCAGGATGTGGTGATTGGGAAGCGTAGGGTGTGAGGAAGAGAGAGTGATAAGCATGATGTTGAAGGTTTTGGCATGAACAACTGAAACTGAGTTGCCTAAAATGAAGAAAGAACAGATTGAAAGAAAATTAGCAGTTCAGTCTTGAACTTGTTAAATTTTTGGTTGGTGCTTGAGATTCAGATGATAATGTTAAAACCTGAAGTCTTGAAAACCAAAATAAAACTTTGAGAGTTTCAGTGAATTGATGGTGGTCTAAAGGCTTGAGATTAGAGTTGATCCAAAGGACCATATGAAGAGGAGAGGAGTTCTAAGGCCCAAGCTCTGCAAGCCAGTACATTGCATTCAGGAATATAAGGAGGATCCAGTGCAGAGACAAAAATAAGAGGCTGGAAAACTCAGAGGAAAACAGAAGAGAATTTTCTTCCTAACAGAAAAATGTTAAGGGAGTCTCTGAAAAAGGATGAACTGTTCAAGAGTTTGAAAATCTTCTGTTAGATCAGCCAATGGGAGGATTGAAAGATAATCATAGTATTGACAGCTGGAGGGCATTAGTGATTGTGAGAAGGGTTTTGGTAGAGTGGTGGATGAATGTCTGGTTGGAATGTGTTTAAAATAGAGCGAGAGTAGAGAAACTGAAAAAAGAAACTGCAAATTAATTATTTGAGAAAAATTGTGGGAAAGGGAATTGGACAGATTGTGTATTATCTGGAGGGAAAGTGGGGCTTGCTTTAAAATAGGAGATGTGAAAGCTATAGCAGCTGTGGATGTCCCCCTTTTCAAGAAAGCAAAGGCTTTTGGAGGAAATTTTTCACTATGCCTCTTTAGTCAAAATGTTTTTCTGATATGGCCATTCATATCAGCTAGGGAGGCTGTAAAAATGACTGTTTATCTGGAAACATTGCTTCTTTGAATACTACTAAGATTCTAAATATTAACAAGGAAGAAAGGGTGAATATCTATTGGGAGGCAGCTAATAGTGCCTGTTATTGACCCCTATGAAGGGTCAATGCTCAGCTTTCTTTATGGTTCAACTCTCATGACCCCAGGGACTGCAGCATGCCAGGCTTCCCTGTCCTTCACTATCTCCCGGAGTTTGCTTAAACTCATATCCATTGTGTAAATGATGCTCTCCAACCATCTCTTCCTCTGTTGTCTTCTTCTTCTCCTGCCCTTAATCTTTCCCAGCATCACGGTCTTTTTCAGTGAGTCTGCTCTTTGCATCAAATGGTCTAAGTATTGGAGTTTCAGCTTCGGAATCAGTCCTCCCAATGTATATTCAGGTTTGATTTCTTTTAGGATTGACTAGTTTGATCTCCTTGATGTCCAGGGACCCTCAAGAGTCTTCTCCAGCACCACAATTCAAAAGCATCAATTCTTTGGTGCTCAGCCTTCTTTATGGTCCAACTCTCACATCCATAAATGACCACTGGGAAAACCATAGCTTTGACCATATGGACTTTTGTAGGCAAAGAATCTCTGCTTTGTGATATGCTGTCTAGGTTTGTCATCTTTCCTTCCAAGGATCAAGCGTCTTTTAATATCATGGCTGCAGTCACCATCTGCAGTGATTTTGGAGTCCAAGAAAATAAAATCTGTCACATTGTTTTATTAGTAAATAAAATATGTTTCTACTTTTTCCCCATCTATTTGCCATGAAGTAATGGGACTGACTGCCATGATCTTTGCTTTCTGAATGTTGAGTTTTAAGCCAGCTTTTTCACTCTCCTGTTTCAGCCGCAACAAGAGGCTCTTTAGTTTCTCTTTGCTTTCTGCCATTAGGGTGGTGTCATCTGTATATCTGAGGTTGTTAATATTTCTCACTTTTTTTCTGATTTCTCCTGGCAGTCTTGATTCCAGCTTGTGATTCATCCAACCTGGCATAACCCATGATGTAGTCTGCTTATAAATTAAATAAACAAGATGACAACACAGCCTTGACATACTCTTTTCTCAATTTTCAACCAGTCTGTTTTTCCATGTCTGGTTCTAACTGTTGCTTCTTGACCTGCATACACACTTCTCAGGAGACAGTGAAAGGTTGCTGCTGAGCCATGAAAGACGCCAGGATTCTTGGCCTCCAGAGGACAGGAATTCAATCTGGGGCCAGTGGCGATCTTTGATCACTCAGAGCTTTTGTGTAGCAAAGTTTTATTAAAGTATAAAAGAGATAGAGAAAGCTTTTGACATAGACTTCAGAAGGGGGCAGAAAGAGTGTCCCCCTGCTAGTCTTTGACAGGAAGTTATATATCTATTAGCAGGCTGCTAATTAGAGAAAGGAAATGTCTCAAAACTCAGAGAGTGGCACCAGACCCCTCACCCACAACATGCATTTTGAGATAACACTGGGACAAGGCAAGTCATTCCGGCCATAAAATTACTGACATGAATCTTGAAAAAAGGCAGGTTTCCAAGCAAATATAGTCTCATTAAATAGCTTAAGAGAACATTTACATGAGTAAACTGTCCAGTCAGTTCTGAGTCTTAGATGGAACCAACAGGAAGAAAGATAAAGTCTAAGGTAAATACATAGTTTATTAACACAGCTTAAGAAAATCATTTCCATTAAAAAATGCATTGGTTAGCACAAGGTTTGAGAAAAGTTAAGTTCAGGTGCAACCAGGTGTCCTCATGACAACACAGAATTTTAAAAGAAACCTCCTTTTATTTTGTATCAGTTCACTTCAGTTCAGTTCAGTCACTCAGTTGGTCCAACTCTTTGCAACCCCATGAATTGCAGCACGCCAGGCCTCCCTGTCCATCACTAACTCCCAGAGTTCACTCAGACTCACGTCCATCGAGTCAGTGATGCCATCCAGCCATCTCATCCTCTTCTCCTCCTGCCTTCTCCTCCTGCCCTCAAGCCCTCCCAGGATCAGAGTCTTTTCCATGAATTGCAGCACGCCAGGCCTCCCTGTCTATCACCAACTAGCAGAGTTCACTCAGACTCACGTCCATCGAGTCAGTGATGCCATCCAGCCATCTCATCCTCTTCTCCTCCTGCCTTCTCCTGCCCCCAAGCCCTCCCAACATCAGAGTCTTTTCCAATAAGTCAACTCTTCCATGAGGTGGCCAAAGTACTGGAGTTTCAGCTTTAGCATCATTCCTTCCAAAGAACACCAAGGACTGACCTCCTTTAGAATGGACTGGTTGGATCTCCTTGTAGTCCAAGGGACTCTCAAGAGTCTTCTCCAACACCACAGTTCAAAAGCATCAATTCTTCGGCACTGAACTTTCTTCACAGTCCAACTCTCACATCTATGCATGACCATAGAAAAAACATAGCCTTGACTAAATGGACCTTTGATGGCAAAGTAATGTCTCTGCTTTTGAATATGCTATATAGGTTGGTCATAAGTTTCCTTCCAAGGAGTAAGTGTCTTTTAATTTCATGGCTGCAGTCACCATCTGCAGTGATTTTGGAGCCCAAAAAATAAAGTCTGACACTGTTTCCACTGTTTCCCCGTCTATTTCCCATGAAGTGATGGGACCAGATGCCATGATCTTAGTTTTCTGAATGTTGAGCTTTAAGCCAACTTTTTCACTCTCCTCTTTCACTTTCATCAAGAGGCTTTTTAGTTCCTCTTCACTTTCTGCCATAAAGGTGGGGTCATCTGCATATCTGAGGTTATTGATATTTCTCCTAGCAATCTTGACTCCAGCTTGTGCTTCTTCCAGCCCAGTGTTTCTCATGATGTACTCTATGTATAAGTTAAATAAGTAGGGTGACAATATACAGCCTTGACGTATTCCTTTTCCTATTTGGAACCAGTCTGTTGTTCCATGTCCAGTTCTAACTGTTGCTTCCTGACCTGCATATAGGTTTCTCAAGAGGCAGGTCAGGTGGTCTGGTATTCCCATCTCTTTCAGAATTTTCCACAGTTTATTGTGATCCACACAGTCAAAGGCTTTGGCATAGTCAATAAAGCAGAAATTAATGTTTTTCTGGAACTCTCTTGCTTTTTTGATGATGCAGCGGATGTTGGCAATTTGATCTCTGGTTCCTCTGCCTTTTCTAAAACCAGTTTGAACATCTGGAAGTTCATGGTTCACATATTGCTGAAGCCTGGCTTGGAGAATATTGAGCATTACTTTACTAGCATGTGAGATGAGTGTAATTGTGCAGTAGTATGAGCATTCTTTGGCATTGCCTTTCTTTGGGATTGGAATGAAAACTGACCTTTTCCAGTCCTCTGGCCACTGCTGAGTTTTCCAAATTTGCTGGCATATTGAGTGCAGCCCTAGAGAAGGGAAAAAAATCTGACACTTGTAGTTTATTTCTTCCTGCTAAAGAGAGGGATAAAAAAATGTCTGATACTTGCTGCCTATTTCCTCCATTTGGAGACCCCTGGCATTCCTGCCTGTTACCCTCTCAACAGGTAAGGTGCTTTGGTATTCCCATCTCTTTAAGAATGTTCCACAGTTTGTTGTGAACCACACAGTCAAAGGCTTTAGCATAGTCAATGAAGCAGAAGTAGATGTTTTTCTGGAATTCCCTTGCTTTGTCTATTAACCAATGAATGTTGGAAATTTTATGTCTGACTTGTGTGCCTTTTCTAAATCTAGCTTGTACATCTAGAAGTCTTGGTTCATGTATTGCTGAAGCCTAGCTTGAAGGATTTTGAGCATTATGTTGCTAGCATGTGAAATGAGTGCAATTGTACTATAGTTTGAACATTCCTTGGCATTGCCCTTCTCTGGAATTGGAATGAAAACTGACATTTTCCAGTCCTGTAGACACTGCTGAGTTTTCCAAATTTGCTGACATATTGAATGCAGCACTTGTACACCATCGTCTTTTAGGATTTGAAATAGCTTCTCTGGAATTCCATCACCTCCATTAACTGACACAACGTGGTCCACTAGAGAAGGAACGGTAAACCACTTTTTGCCTCAAGAACCCCATGAACAGTATGAAAAGATTCTCTATAATGTTATTTAAGCATATGCTGAATTGTATTGGAGAAGGAAATGGCAACACACTCTAATATTCTTGCCTGGGGAGTTCCACGGACAGAGGAGCCTGACAGGCTACAAACCATGAGGTTGCAAAGAGTCAAAGTCAAAGTGAGAGTGACAAGTACTCTCACTTTCTTTCAACTGTATAGCTCTTCCCTGGTGGCTCAGATGGTAAAGAATCCGCTTGCAATGAAGGAGACCCATATTTGATCCCTGGGGTCAAGGAGATCCCCTAGAGAAGAGGTATAGCTATGCACTCCAGTATTCTTTCCTGGAGAAATCCATGGACAGAACAGCATGGTGGGCTACAGTCCATGGGCTCACAAAGAATTGGACATGACTAAGCTACTAACACTTTCATTTCCACTTTTCCTAGGGTTTCTCAAGAACAGAGACATGCCCTGAAACTCTAACTAACAGGATGTGAGACAGATGACAACTTTGTAAACCTAGCTCCCTAACTACCTATAAAGTTTCATCCCGGATAGGTGATTCTGTCCTTAATGTTATAGAAACCATGTGCTTAGGTTATGTTTCACAGGGGCAAATGGAGGAAAAGGATTTTCCTAGTGAGATTCTACATAAAGAGGAAATCACTTTACTAAACATTTGCTTATGCATAGTTCCTCAAATCTGTAAACTTACTCTGAGCGAGCAATAAATAACATGCTGCTAAAGAGGAATTTGCTAAAGATAGACGCATTAATACTCATGTTTCTCAATTTATGTACATCATTTCAGAGGATGTGTGGCATTTTTAGTGAGCAAGTGGGGCTATGTTCAAATGCTCTTCAAAAGACAGAAATATTTTCCTGAAAATGACTCACTGCTTCAGTGATTGTTTCTCTACTCAGTCTCAGAATATTTCCACATATAATCTCCCCCTGAGGAGTAAAGGCAGTCTTCAGCCTCGTGCAGGGCTTGCTCTGGGATTTCATTTTCTCCATTTCAACCAATTTTTGTAGACTGCCTACATTGTTTCATGGTTATAATAAGCTGGGAGTACAAAAGTGAAGAAGACAGCTGCTCTGTCTAAAAGAGCTTAAATTTTGAAGGTGATGACAAAATAGTATATATCCTTAGGGTAAAGAACTGTGGAGACATCTGTCGGTAACAACTTAGGTAGTCAGTGGATATGTTAGGGGAAGCACACTAACTGAAACCGCCCACCCTGGCCAGGCACCATAGTAACTATTTGCATGAGTTGTTTTACCACAGGAGGTCCTGGTAAGGCACACGGAACTAATAAGCCTCCATCAACTGGAAGAGTTCAGGAAAGGTCAAAAGGAGAAACCACATGTCCGACCACCTCCCAGAATCCTTCTCTCCGGCATCCGTCTTGGCTGAACAAGGCTTACACCACCAGGAAGGACCCTGAGTCAGCATGATTGGCCAAAGACAACCCGGAAACTAATCACCATAAAACCCAAGACTGCGAGCCACGTGGAAAAGCAGTTCTCCTGGGTTCCCTTATTCTACTGCTCTCCACCCTGGTGCCCTTTCCCAATAAAATCTCTTGCTTTGTTAGCAGATGTGTCTCCTCGGACAATTCATTTCTGAGTGTTAGACAAGAGCCCAGTTTGGGGCCCTGAAAGGGGTCCCCCTTCCTGCAACAGATAGGTAATACAGGAAGTAGTGTATGGGTTAAAAAGAAAAAAAGCAATTAGGACCTTATAGACCACAAACACACAGTATGATTTTTCCCTCCTTGTTCCACTATCTATTCCAATATAAATTTATAGTTTTAAGGCTTAACTCAAGAGCCAAATAACACTTTTATGAAACTATTCTCCAATTTAACTGTAAGAATGAGTTATTTTCCTTTAAACTTTATTATTTTCTTGTGATCTAGGCTTCCGCTGGAGTTAGAACAATATCTTATATATTTATGTACCCCATGGTGTCTAAACATTGGTATCCAATATCAATATCTTTCACAGACCCCTTGTGGTTTCATGTTCCACCTTCTATTCTCCAGAATGCTTGCCAGTCCCTCCCAGTTATTTACATGGGCTGCATATTCTCCTTTGCTAACTGTACTTCTCTGTAGCCCCTTCCAAGGCTACTACTTTTATTTCTATTGATTAGCATTTCAGAGATTTGCATATTTTGACTTGTTGACATCTTATGCAGTTATGAAATCAATTACTTCAATCTAAGAGTACCAGTACTAAAAAATATCTATGTTATAGTAAGCAGGATTCTTTCTTCTAATTATATGGTTATTCTGCATCCAAGAGTTAACAATGCAATAGCAAAGTCTTGCTTAGAGACACTCCAAATTTGAAGCTGTGTTTGGATTTTAAATTCTCTTTATGACATGTTTTACATTTCTTATTTATGATGAGAATTGATAGCCCTAATGTCTCTGAAGCTTTCCATGAATAATTGATTTGGGTATGTTGATTTCCTCTTCTAGATCTGAGTTGTGGATTTTATTCTGGATGACTTCAGAGTTATGTACCTCTTGAAAAGTTTGATATTGCAAATTTGGAATTTGTTTCATGCAGGGAAAATTCTCAAAATGATTGCAAGGTCTTCAAATAAATCAATAAATCTTTGGGGAAAGAGTTGAGTCCACTTTGTGAACAATATGTTTACAAAATAAATTATGTATATTTTAGTAAATATGTGTGTATGTAATATATATTCTTATATATGTATCTCTTATATTCTTATATATGTATCTCATACATATATATGTATATATATGTACATACATATGTGTATGTATGTGTCTTAGTATGCATGTAAATTTTGGTTCTGTATAAGTTGGAGTTAACTAATTTTCATTGATTTTATTGTCATTCTTATTGTCTAATAATTTTATTATCTTCAGAAGGATAGGAGAGAAGTCACATAAGGGTGAAATATTGCAATACCTTTCCAACATTTCCAATGGAGTGTAGGAACAGCAATATACATTTTCTACTCTAATGTAGTTAACTGGCCCATTCTATTCCAGGATTCCTTCCTGGAATTGCAACTCATTGAAATCAACTGTTAGGTCCATGAATCAAGGCAAATTGGGAGTGGTCAAACAGGAGATGGCAAGAGTGAACATCGACATTTTAGGAATCAGTGAATTAAAATGGACTGGAATGGGTGAATTTAACTCAGATGACCATTATATCTACTACTGTGGCAGGAATCTCTTAGAAGAAATGGAGTAGCCATCATAGTCAACAAAAGAGTCTGAAATGCAGTACTTGGATGCAATCTCAAAAACGACAGAATGATCTCTGTTTGTTTCCAAGGCAAACCATTCAATGTCACAGTAATCCAAGTCTATGTACCAGCCAGTAATGCTGAAGAAGCTGAAGTTTAATGGTTCTATGAAGACCCACAAGACCTTCTAGAACTAACACCCAAAAAAGATGTCCTTTTCATTATAGGGGACTGGAATACAAAAGTAGGAAGTCAAGAAACACCTGGAGTAACAGGCAAATTCAGACTTGGAGTACAGAATGAAGCAGAGCAAAGGCTAATAGAGTTCTGCTGAGAGAATGCACTGGTCATAGCAGACACCCTCTTCAAACAACACAAGAGAAGACTCTACACATGGACATCACCAGATGGTCAACACTGAAATCAGATTGATTATATTCTTTGCAGCCAAACATAGAGAAGCTCTATACAGTCAGCAAAAACAACACCAGGAGCTGACTGTGGCTCAGATCATGAACTTCTTAGTGCCAAATTTATACTTAAATTGAAGAAAGTAGGGAAAACCACTAGACCATTCAGGTATGACCTAAATTAAATCCCTAACAATTATACAGTGGAAGTGAGAAATAAATTTAAGGGACTAGATCTGATAGACAGATTGCCTGATGAACAATGGATGGAGGTTCGTAACATTGTACAGGAGACAGGAATGAAGACCATCCTCATGGAAAAGAAATGCAAAAAAGCAGAATGGCTGTCTGAGAAGACCTTACAAATAGCTGTGAAAGGAAGAGAAGCAAAAAGCAAAAGAAAAAAGGAAAGATATACCCATTTGAATGCAGAGTTCCAAAGAATACCAAGGAGAGATAAGAAAGCCTTCCTCAGTGATCAGTGCAAAAAAAAAAAAAAATAGGGGAAAACAATAAAATAGGAAAGACTAGAGATCACTTCAAGAAAATTAGAGATACCAAGGGAATATTTCATGCAAAGATGGGCTAAATAAAGGACAGAAATTGTATGGCCCTAATAGAAGCAGAAGATATTAAGAAGAGGTGGCAAGAATTCACAGAAGAACTGTACAAAAAAGATCTTCATGACCCAGATAATCATGATAGTGTGATCACTCAGCTAGAGCCAGACATCCTGGAATGCTTAGGAAGCATCACTACAAACAAAGCTAGTGGAGGTGATGGAATTCCAGTTGAGCTATGTTAAATCCTAAAAGATGATTCTGTGAAAGTGCTGGCACTCAATATGCTAGCAAATCTGGAAAACTCAGCAGTGGCCACAGGACTGGAAAAGGTCAGTTTTCATCCCAATCCCAAAGAAAGGCAATGTCAAAGAATGCTCAAACTACTGCAAAATTGCACTCATCTCATACGCTAGTAAAGTAATGCTCAATGTTCTCCAAGCCAGTCTTCAACAGTATGTGAACTGTGAATTTCCAGATGAGATCATGGCATCTGGTCCCATTACTTCATGGGAAATAGATGGGGAAACAGTGGAAACAGTGTCAGACTTTATTTTTCTGGGCTCCAAAATCACTGCAGATGGTGACTGCAGCCATGAAATTAAAAGACACTTACTCCTTGGAAGGAAAGTTATGACCAACCTAGATAGCATATTCAAAAGCAGAGACATTACTTTGCCAACAAAGGTTCATCTAGTCAAGGCTATGGTTTTTCCTGTGGTCATGTATGGATGTGAGAGTTGGACTGTGAAGAAGGCTGAGCACCAAAGAATTGATGCTTTTGAACTGTGGTGTTGGAGAAGACTCTTGAGAGTCCCTTGGACTGCAAGGAGATCCAACCAGTCCATTCTGAAGGAGATCAGCCCTGGGATTTCTTTGGAAGGAATGATGCTAAAGCTGAAACTCCAGTACTTTGGCCACCTCATGCAAAGAGTTGACTCATTGGAAAAGACTCTGATGCTGGGAGGGATTGGGGGCAGGAGGAGAAGGGGACGACAGAGGATGAGATGGCTGGATGGCATCACTGACTCGATGGATGTGAGTCTGAGTGAACTCTGGGAGTTGATGAGGGACAGAGAGGCCTGGCGTGCTACGATTCATGGGGTCTCAAAGAGTTGGACATGACTGAGCGACTGAACTGAACTGAAGCTGGTTTTAGAAAAGGCAGAGGAACCAGAGATCAAACTGCTAACATCTGCTGGATCATCGAAAAAGCAAGAGAATTCCGTAAAAACATCTACTTTTGCTTTATGGACTGTGCCAAAGCCTTGACTGTGTGTATCGTAACAAACTGTGGAAATTTCTTCAGGAGATGTGAATACCAGACCACCTGATCTGCCTCTTGACAAACCTGTATGCGGGTCAGAAAGCAACAGTTAGAACTGGACGTGGAACAACAGAATGGTTCCAAATAGGGAAAGGAGTACTTCAAGGCTGCATATTGGCACCATTCTTATTTAACTTATATGCAGAGTATATCTTGAAAAATGCTGGGCTGGATAAAGCACAAGCTGGAATCAAGATTGCCAGGAGAAATATCAGTAACCTCAGATATGCAGATGACACCACCCTTATGGCAGAAAGTGAAGAAGAACTGAAGAGTCTCTTGATGAAAGTGAAAGAGGAGAGTGAAAAAGTTGGCTTAAAGCTCAACATTCAGAAAACAAAGATCATGACATCTAGTCCCATTACTTCATGGCAAATAGATGGGGAAACATTGGAAACAGTGGCAGGCTTTGTTTTGCGGGGCCTCCACAATCACTGCAGATGGTAACTGCAGCCATGAAATTAAAATATGCTTACTCCTTGGAAGAAAATTTATGACCAACCTAGACACATTTTAAAAAGCAGAGATGTTACTTTGCTAACAAAGGTCCGACTAGTCAAGGCTATGGTTTTTCTAGTAGTCCCGACTGAGTGACTTCACTTTCACTTTTCACTTTCATGCATTGGAGAAGGAAATGGCAACCCACTCCAGTATTCTTGCCTGGAGAATCCCAGGAACGTGGGAGCCTGGTGGGCTGCCGTCTGTGGGGTCGCATAGAGTCGGACACGACTGAGGCAACTTAGCAGCAGCAGCAGTATGTATGAACTATAAAGAAAGCTGAGTGCCAAAGAATTGATGCTTTTGAACTGTGGTGTTGGAGAAGACTCTTGAGAGTCCCTTGGACTGCAAGGAGATCCAACCAGTCCATCCTAAAGGAAATCAGTCCTGAATATTCATTGGAAGGACTGATGTTGAAGCTGAAACTCCAATATTTTGGCCACCTGATGTGAAGAGCTGACTCATTTGAAAATACCCTGATTCTGGGAAAGATTGAAGGCAGGAGGAGAAGGGGACAACAGAGGATGAGATGATTGGATGGCATCACCGACTCAATGGACATGAGCTTGAGTAAACTCCGGGGGTTTGTGATGGTAGGGAGGCCTGGCATCCTGCAGTCCATGTGGTCGCAAAGAGTCAGACACGACTGAGTAACTGAACTGACTGACTGACTGAGATCAACTAATTTATCTAATTACCCAATTACCTACAATTATTTTTCCTGTTTTTCACTGTGCTGCACAGCATGCAGGATCTTAGTTCCCAAATCAGGGATCAATCTTGCACCTCTGCTGTGAAGGTGTGGTGTCGTAACCAGTGGGCCACCAGGGAAGGTCCCCTTCAAGTTTTGATCTAGATTCACACAGCCTAAATCCAAAGTCCTAGCACTTTGACATTTGGGGCTGGATAATTTTTTGTTGTGCACATTAGTGTGGTGTGGGACTTTTCTGTGCATTTAAGGATGTGTAACAGCATCCCTGGTACCAACTAGATGTTGGTAGTACTACATTCTGTCTGTGACTATCCAAAACATCTCCAGACATTGGCACACATCCCCTAGGGGGCAAAAATCACCTTGGTTCTATTTCTTGCTGAGAATGATCAGTTTTGCTTGGTCAGGTCTATACTGTTAAAGATAAAAATGACCCTCAGCAAGTCATTAAAACTCTTAATTGTTTATTTTCTTATCTTTAAAAATAAGCATAGTATCCTATTGCCTACATCTTAGTGTGGAAGTGAGAATTAAAAATAAATGCCACAATAGAGATGGAGGTAGCTATAATAAGTTTTACTCATTTTTTTCTTTTTTTCCTCCCCCTGTTTTAAATATTAAAACAAGCATTAAATACTATTCAAATCATATCCCAAGGGGCTAATTTTGCTTAAAGTATATATGTATTTGGAATGTTGTTTCCTTGAATCTTCCTGCCCCATAATGTGAAGTAAGCTACCCTAACATTGCTAGTGTCCTGCCATTCTATATGGAATGGATGCCCCAACACAGCATCGAACTGCTTCAGGGACCCTCATTTCACTGAAGGGAAAGGCCATGCAACGCATGTCCTGAGGTTGTTCAGACAACATGTGCAAAGCCACCCCCATTGCAGCAGGAAGAATTCCAATTTGCCAGCCCTTCATGTAGGATGCTGAGATTCCCCACACACTTCCCTTTACCTCCTATTCCATCTTGCTTAGCAGTCACTGAATTAAGGTAACAAATCAATTCCAAGCTACAAATTTTCTTGGTAAATAGACCAAACTGCTGCCAGTTGACTGGCTCAATGACACACCACAACATGACAGGCATGGAAAGATCCCCATAGGTGAGACAGGACAGAGTTCACCCAATTGAAATGCTGGGGAGATTGAACCTCAACTGTGGAAAATTTCTGTATTAATTGTTCTTGTAGCTGTGCTGACCAGCGTACCCTAGTCCCCAAAATAAACAAACCAACACAGTAAAACTTTCAAATCTTTCCAGAAAACCCTTGAAGTTTCTTCAAGTTCTCTTTGAAGAAAATGATTAAATTATCCCAAGTTTAAATGAATAATCTTCATTATTAAGTCCCACTGTCACCTTATAAGTTCCTAAGTTCCTTATGATGTCAGCATCATCACCATCATCCTGGTTGCCCCAATAAGACACCCAGGCATGTTCTTCAATCTGTCAGTTTCTCTAAGTCTTCTCATCAATTAGCCCAACAGCCATCAGAAATTTCTTATTCGAGTATTTAAATTTCTACTGAATTCACCCCCTTCTCTGCATCTCACTGCCATTTCATTCCCCATTACTCAATCACAGAAAACTAACCAAACTGATCATATGGACCACAACCTTGCCTAACTCAATGAAACTGTGAGCCATGCCGTGTAAGACCACCCAAGACGGACGGGTCATGGTGGGGAGTTCTGACAAAACATGGTCCGTGGAGAAGGAAACGGCAAACCACTTCAGCATTCTTGCCTTGAGAACCCCATGAAGAGTATGAAAAAGTAAAAGGGTACACACTGAAAGATGAAGCCTCCACCCCTCCCCCCATGTGAATAGGTGTTCAGTATGTTACTAGAGAAAAGTAGAGAAATAGCTGCAGAAGGAATGAAGAGGCTGAGCCAAAGAGGAAAGAACGCCCAGTTGTGTCTGGGGGTAAAAGTAAAGTCTGGTGCTGTAAAGAACAATATTACATAAGAACCTGGAATGTTAGGTCCATGAGTCAAGGTTAATTGGAAGTGGTCACACAGGAAATGGCAAGAGTGAACTTGCCATTTTAGGAGTAAGTGAACTAAAGTGGAAATCAGTGAACTAAAATGGACAGGAACGGGCAAATTTAATTCAGATGAGCATATCTACTCCTGTGGGCAAGAATGCCTTAGAAGAAATGGAGTAGCCCTCATAGTCAACAAGAAAGTCTGGAATGCAGTACTTGGGTACAATCTCAAAAACAACAGAATGATCTCTGTTCATTTCCAAGGCAAACCATTCAATATCACAGTAATCAAAGTCTATGCCCCAACCACTTGCTGCTTGGATTATTACACTATTATCCAAATTGATTACTCAGTCTACATTGAGAACCAATCTATTTTCTAAATACAGGTGTGATTCATTTTCTTTAATGCAAATATGGTAATATATTCACAGGCTCAAGACCCTTCTCAAGTGAGACAGTTTAAAGAGTCCAGGTTCTCTTTTCCCCCATACTTAATACAATGCCACCTATAAGGTGCAAGCTCAAAAAATAGCTACTAAATGAATGTCTTCTTGAAACATTCTCCACATAGGATTGCATTGCAGTAGAGGGCAGATTTCCATCCAGAAACTTCTCCCAAATGAGTGCAGGCTACTTGAATTTGAATGCTTCCTCTGCTTACTTGGTCTGTTATTCAAATGAGACATGAGAAAGGAAGGAGATGATGACAAAGAACATTAAAATCCATATATGAATACCTTGTAGACAACTGAGGATTTCTCTGTTGCTTTGAAATTTCACAAAACATAGATTCAAATCTACTTTCTGTTCCATGGTTTTGTCCTGTGTAGTGGAGTGACAAGAGTGTTGGTGTCAAGAAAACTGTGTCCTGAATCCCAGAGTCCTGTTCAGATAATTTGTTGTCTGCTCTTAGTCTCTTTATCTATAAAATTGGAAAGATGAAGTTCTTTTGCTAAGAGAGGCACCAAGGCACAAAAAAGAACTACTCAAATGTGACACATTACAAGTGTGCATCCATCAACTTCTCACTTAATTCTAGTTATTCTCAATTTCTTGAAATTTATCAATGGACCCTGACAGCTTTGATAGAGACAATTTGGCCTTAGGTATCAAGTTAAGAACATTTTCGTTATAATTTGCACTTTATAATTTCTCATTCAGTATATTATTTAATTCTCTGAAAAATTCTGCAGTGTCATATATTTTTATTCTCTCTAATTGAAAAGAAGGATTTAAACTTAAAAATTATTATATGTGTTTTACTCATCTTCTATTCTTTTAAAAGGAAAGATGGTTAGGAACAGACTATATGTGGAAAACATTTTTATCCCCCCAAAACGCATCTGAAAAATAGGATTGAAACACAGCTTACCATGAACAGAAGAAAAAAAAAAAAAAAAAAGGTTTTCCCAATTTTTACAGATGTAGTTACTTCAAATTAACATTGCATTACAGAAAGTCTTTGAGGAATCAGTGAGCATATTTAAACAGAACAGAGAAGTCCCAGTCCAGAGTTAAATGTACAGTATCTATAATTGGGTGTGCAAGTCATGCCAGCAAACATGTTTAATCCATAGAGCAGAAAAATCTCTCAAATCAGTTCTCTAAAGCTCAATACAGTTTTACACTTCAATTGATTGTTCTGACATTAGATCTCTTGTATCCTGCGTTGCAGGGCATGTAATGAGGGACTATCAGAATAATCATTACTTTTCCTTGAAAATATGGTTAGTATTCCAAGATCATGCTTTATTTTAGGAATCATGAACCTAAACCAACTGGGGTCAGTAATTCCATTACACAAGTTATTAAAAGAGCAGGACAGTGCCTACCCAGGAGCATTATGTTAAAGTTATCTCAGTACTTTCAGCATATATTCCAGCCTGTTTCTGAACATCTTTGTTGCAAACACTATGTATATGATATATTTATGCACCTGCTTCTTGGTTGGGGATGAGTATTAAAGAGTTGAAATTCAGGGAGCTGAAATCTAGAATCATTCTGAACTTAATGCCTTGTAGTTTTTTCTGTCTTTATTTTTTCTTATTAAGAAATGTGAGTAACATTAAGCTACCCTCTAAAACTGTTTAAAGCATTAGATATCAGGAAAGAATTTAAAGTGTTTCATAAATTGTAAAATACCATACTTATTTAAGGTATTTTTATTATTGTTACAAAGAAAGTGCAGGCATACTTGTTTTATTATGCTTTGACTTGTTGCGCTTCCACAAGTTTTATAGATCGAAGGTTTGTGGCAAACCTGCAGGGAGCAAGTCTATGGGTATCATTCTTCCAATAGCTTTTGCTCACTTTTCAATTTGCTCTGTGTCAGATTTTGTTAATTCTTGCAATATTTCAAATGTTTTAATTATTATTACATTAGTAATGGTAATCTATAATCAATGAGTGATCTTTGATGTTACTATTATAATGGTTCTGGTGAGCCATGAACCACACCCATATATAGCAGCAAACAGTTGATAAATATATGTGTTCTGACTACTTTGCCAACTGGCACGTTCCCCCTCTTGCTCACTCTCCTAGGGCCTCCCTACGCTCTGGGACATAGCAATATTGAAATTAGACCAATTAATAATCTTGCAATGGCCTCTAAGTTTTCAAGTGAAAAGAAGACTTGTATGTATCTCTTTTGAAATCAAAAGCTAGAAATGATTAAACTTAGTGAGGAAGGCATTTCAAAATCCTAGAAAGGTCAAAAGTTAGGCCTCATGTACCAGTTAGCCAAGTTATTAATGCAAAGGAAAAGTCATTGAAGGAAATTAAAAAGTGCTACTCCAGTGAACACATGAATAATAAAGAAGTAAAATAGTCTCATGGCTGATACAGAGAAAGTTTTAGTCATCTGGGTAGACGATCAAATGACCAGCCACAACATTCCCTTAAACCAAAATCTAATCCAGAGGAATGGGGTGGGTGCTAAGTTGCTCAGTCAGGTCCAACTCTTTGCAACCCCATGGACTGTAGCCCACCAGGCCCCTCTGTCTATGGGATTCTCCAGGCAAGAATACTGGACTGGGTTGCCATGCCCTCTTCCAGGGGATCTTTCCAACCAAGAAATCGAACCATCATCTCCTGCATTGCAGATGGATTCTTTACTGCTGAGCCACCAGGAAAGTCCTAATCCAAAGAAAGGCCCTGTTCAATTCTATGAAGTGTGCTGCTGCTGCTGCTAAGTCACTTCAGTCATGTCCGACCCTGTGTGATCCCATAGATGGCAGCCCACCAGGCTCCCCCGTCCCTGGGATTCTCAAGAGAGGTAAAAAAAAAAGGCTGCAGAAGAAGTCTGAAACTAGCAAAACTTGGTTCATGAGTTTATGGAAAGAAACCATCTCTATAACATAGAAGTGCAAGGTGAATCAGCAAGTGCTGGTATAGAGGCTACAACAAGCTATCCAGAAGATCTAGCTAAGATCATTAATGAAGGTGGCTACACTAAACAACAGGTTTTTATTGCAATGCAACAGCCTTCTATTGAAAGAAGATGCCACCTAGGACTTTGATAGCTAGAGAGGCAAAGTCAATGCCTCACTTCAAACTTTAAGTGTTCTTGGCTCAGTCGTGTCCGACTCTTTGTGACCTCATAGACTGTAGCCTGCCAGGCTCCTCTGTCTATGGGATTCTCCAGGCAAGAATACTGGAGTAGATTGCCATTCCCTTCTTCAGGGGATCTTCCCAACCCAGGGATCAAACATGGGTCTCTTGCATTGCAGGCAGATTCTTTACCATCTGAGCCACCAGGGAAGCCCTCAAAGCTTTAAAGGACAGGCTCACTCTTTTGTTAGGGTCCCATGCAGCTGGTGACTTTGTGTTGAAGCCAAAGTTTATTTACCATTCCAAAAAATCCTAGGACACTTAAGAATTATATTCAATTTACTCTTTCTGTACAGAGTATATTCTATCAATGGAGCAACAAAGTCTGGATGATAACACATCTGGTCACAACATGGTTTACTGAATATTTTAAGCCCACTATTAAGACATACTGCTGAGAAAAAAATATACATAATCCTTTCAGAATGCTCATTGATAATGCATCTGGTCATCCAAGCACTCTGATAGAGATGTATGACAAGATTAATGTTGTTTCCCTGCCTGCTAATGCAACATCCATTCTGCAGCCCATAGATCAAGACGTAATTTCAACTATGAAGTCTTATTATTTAAGAAAGACATTATGTAAGGCTATGGCTGCCATAGATAATGATTCCTCTTATGGATCTGGGCAAAGTAAACTGAAAACCTTCTGGAAAGAATTCACCATTCTAAATGCCATTAAGAACATCTGTGATTCATGGGGAGGGGTCAAAATATCAACATTAGCAGGACTTTGGAAGAAATGGATTCCAACTTTCCCAGATGACTCTGAGAGGTTCAAGATTTCAGGAGTGTAAGTAATTGCAGGTAGAATTACTTATGGTATGGTGGAAATAGCAAGAGAACTAGAATTATTATTTATTTTTTTATTTTACAATATTGTATTGGTTTTGCCATACATCAACATGCATCTTTAGAAGTGGAGTCTGAAATGTGACAGAATTGCTGCAATCTAATGATAAAAGTTTAACTGTTAAGGAGTAGTTATGGATGAGCAAAGAAAATAGTTTCTGGAGATGAAATCTATTCCTGGTAAAGATGCTATGAGGACCATTAAAATTACAATAAGAATTTAGAATATTACATAAATTTAGTTGATCAAGCAATAACAGGGTTTGAGAGGATTGAATCTAATTTTGAAAAAAGAAAGGTTCTGTTGTGGGTAAAATGTTATGAAACAACATTGCAAGTACAGAGAAGTTGTGAGAGGAAGATTTAATCAGTGTAGCAAACTTTTTTGTTGTCTTATTTTAAGAAATTATCCAGTCCTCAGCAAGCATCACCTTGATCAGTCAGGAGTCATCAACATTGATAACAAGTTCCTCTATAAGCAATAATATAAAAGGCTTATTGAAGGCTCAGATGGTTAGCATTTTTCAGCAGTATTTTCTGATTAAGATATGTACATTGTTTTTAGACATGATACTATTATATACTTAATAGACTACTATAGTATAAATATAAATTTTAATGCATTGGGAAACCACAAAATCCATATGACTCACATTATTTCTATATTAGCTTTATTGCAGTGGTCTGGAATAATACCTCCAAGGTATGCCTGTAGAGCTAGGACAGAACTAAAGAAAGCTCCTTGGATGAGAAGATAAAGGGGTTCAGGGGAATGAGTAAGCTATTTGCTTATAAAAGATACCTCTGTGTGATGCAGCTATTATAACAAGGAATTTCCAGGGAGGTCTTAACCTCAACTGGACAAATATTGACACTATACTTGGTACAACCTAGCATCTGTCAGTGTACACCTATGTATATTGTCTATCCTGATATCCTCTCATTTCTTTTACATTTAAAATACTTAATCTACAACTGTTTGGCTATTATATATGGGCTTCTCTGGTGGCTCAGACAGTAAAGCGTCTAGGTTCGATCCCTGGGTCAGGAAGATCTCCTGGAGAAGGAAATGGCAACCCACTCCACTACTCTTGCCTGGAAAATTCCATGGATGGAGGAGCCTGGTGGGCTACAGTCCATGGGGGTCTCAAAGAGTTGGACACGACTGAGTGACTTCACTTTAGTGGTATATATAGCTAGGGGCAAGCCCAGAAAAAAATCAAGAAAAAGAGAGGGCCGTTTTCCTAAAGCTGTCATCACAGAGTGGAATTTTTCTTGCTTTCCTGGTGACTTAGCTGGTAAAGAGTCTGCCTGCAATGCGGGAGAACTGGGTTTGATCCCTGGGTTGGGAAGATCCCCTGGAGAAGGGAATGGCTACCCACTTTAGTATTCTGGCCTGGAGAATTCCATGGACTGTATAGTTCAAGGGGTCGCAAAGAGGGACATGACTGAGCAACTTTCACTTCACAGTCAAGGAATGTTACAGAAGTGTTTATTTTTTTTGTACCACTTTCCCATCCTAAGCCCATTTAATGACACTTTCATGAAGCCCAGTCAAAGATTATGACTCCTTCCCATCATTGTAATTCAGGCAGCCACCTTGAGCATTTGGGAGTTGGCATGTAAACAGACACCCATTTGTCACTCTTGTCTTAGGCTGAAGGTGAAAGCTATTCATTAGACAAGAAATGCTATCGTCATCTCTACCTCTTGAATTACATATACTATAAAATATTTAAGTTCAACTTCTGATTGCTAACTCTGCAATGAGAACTTCTTGTAATGCTTATTCACTGTACATCACTGATTTGAGAATCAAATGACATAGATTGCAGCTATCATTCTTATATATTAGTCTTTAGAATGTTTTTTGTTTTAGTTCTTCATACATATGCATGCACTTCAGATCCCTCCCCTGGGTGGAAGCTGTTGTACAATTTCACTTTTTGTTTACAATATGACATTCTCATTGTCTTAACATTTTGTTCCTCTTTGAAAACAGGCTGATAAGGATGACTGAGAGATGGGCAAGACAAACTAGAGACAAGTCTGCTATCGCATATAGCTTAGTAGTTGAATACATTCAGGATATGGTCTGTGGTAGCCATAGTTATAAAGAACAGGTATATAGAACATAACATATTAGCAGAGTTTTAGAGTTAGAAGCTAAGTACTCAAGTTCTGTTCCTCCAGTTAACAATTTTTTGATCTTGGAGAAATTTTTCAACTTTTAATTTCTTAAGAATAAAACAAACATGTTGATACTTCAGAGAGATATTAATGATTAGATGAGAAAATAACTATAAATGATTTGTAAAGCACAAAGTATAATAAACATACCCATAAGTTTCTGTTCCATCACCCAGATGTAAATGACATAAAAGAACATTTAAAGATGTAAAATATATAGATTAATGTCAAAGTTAGCAAGTGACTGGTCTTAAACCATGATAACATACACAGTACCATGATTGCCTAAGTCAAATATGTGTGGGGCAATTTATATGATTAGTTTTTGTTAACATTTTTCTTTCTGTTTTACTTTAAAAAAGAGTTTTATGATTTACATGTCATGAAGTCAGGTTTTAGTTTCAATTTGATGAGTTTTGATAACTGTATACACCCCTGTACTGTCACTCAAAGTGAATTAGGATGTTGTCACTACTTGTGAATGTTTCTTTCTCTACTATATACTCATTTTAGCAGAGGCAATCATTTTTCATTTCTATCACCACAGATTTTGTTTTTGTCCTATAATTTGGATTTTATAGTATTCCTTTGTCTCTAAATGTTCACCTATGTTGTGTATATCAGTAACTTGTATATTCCTTTAAATTACTAAGTAGTATACCATTGAATATGTCAAAAATGAATATGTCAAAATGTTATTGCCTTTTTTCTCGGTGAATGACACTTGGCCTGTTTCCAGCTATTGCCTACATTAATGAGTTTGCTGTAACCATTATTGAGCAAGTCTTTTTGTGAACATGTTTTTTTCTCTTTAGACTGGGTGATCTCTCTTAGGAATGTGGTTCCCTTGAGGGTCTTATTTCTTTGGGAATGAAATTGCTAAGTCATAGAGTAGTTGCTGGTATGAGAGTAAAGTGGGACATCATCTTTGGATAATTAACAGTATTTTATAAAAGTCAATGTGTAGCTTATTTAACATCTACACTATTTATCTAGACTCTAGATAAAATTGCCAAATTGTCCTTTAAAATGTTTGTACAGACTTTACACTCTCACTAGGAATGCATTACAATTGCAGTCACTTTGTATATCCTGACTCGCTGTGCTTGTGTTGGTAACATATTCATCTTCACTTGGCATTGTCAGGGGGTTTGCGTGTGTTATTTCCTCCATGCTAATTGCACATACTAGTGTTTCACTCTTTTAAATTGTTGAATGATATTTTGTTATACAAATAACTGAATTTATTTATTCATTTCTCTTGTTAATAGACATTTGGATTGTTCCCAGATTTTGTCTGTGGTAGATAAAGCTGTTATAGACACTAGAACACAAATCTTTTAATAGGCTAATATTTTCATTTTTTATGAGTATTGGATTTCAGTTAATAATTCAGATTAGCAATTAACAAATTGCTACTTTCTGTGGGCCAAATCTGGCCCACCACCTGTCTTTGTAAATTCAAGTTTATTAACACACGGTCATGTTCACCTGTTTACATATTTCCTATGAGTGCACTTGTGCAGTGGACAAATTGAGCATTTGTAGTAGAAACCATCTGACATATAAAGCTTAAACTATTTGCTAGTTGACCAATTACAAAATAATTTTACCAAAACCCTTAGTTTAAATATACATTTATCTTTATAAGAACAAGCTACAATTCACCAAAGCAATTATGCAATTTTAAATTCATACCATTATATAACAATTTCAGTTGCTCCATATCTCTACCATTCTCTGATATTATTGTTCTTTGTTATTTTACACATTCTAAATTGTGGAAATGGTCTTACATTGTGGGTTTTAATTTGCATTTTTCTGAAAATCAAAAATTCTGATCACCTTTTCATGGAAGATTATTGATCATCTGTGTATCTTATTTTGTGAAATGTCTGTTGAAATCTTTTGTGAGTTTTATAATTATGTTGTCTATCTTTTTATTGTTCATTTGTAGTAGTTTCTTATATACTCAAGATACAAGTTCTTTTTATATGTATTTCAATTTTATCCCAGTTTTTGGCTTTCCTTTTCATTCTATTCAAGGAATCTTTTGATAAATAGGAAATGTACACTCTTAAGAGTTCTAATTTGTCACTTTTCATTTGTGACTAGTGGTTGTATGTCTTGTCTGGAAAAAGATCTTTGCCTATTCCAACGTAACAAAAATACTCTACTAAATTTTCTTACAAGTTTAGGAGTATGGTTCACTCCATATTACTTGTGTTTGGAGTTGAGTTTAAGTTGTGTTTCTTTCCATGTGGATATCAAATGGTCAAAAATATTTTTAAAATATTTGTTAAATATATTTGTTAAAAATATTTTCTTTCCCCAATGAATTGATTTAGAACCTTGGCCAAGAATCAATCATACATGTTTGAGTTTACTCCTGGATTCTATATTCCTCTTATCTATTTCTCTATCCTTATGTCAATACTGTCTTTATTGCTATAGATTTATATGACCTTGAAATCAGTTAATATAAATCCTCCAGGTTTTATTATTTTTTTGCATTTTAGTTCAAATTTTAGAATAAGAGGTGTCAACATCTTTTAAAAAAAACACTCTCCGACATACATCACAGCAGGATCCTCTATGACCCACCTCCCAGAATATCAGAAATAAAAGCAAAAATAAACAAATTGGACCTAAATAAACTTAAAAGCTTCTGCACAACAAAGAAAATTATAAGCAAGGTGAAAAGACAGCCTTCAGATTGGGAGAAAATAATAGCAAATAAAGCAACTGACAAACTAATCTCAAAAATATACAAGCAACTCCTACAGCTCAATTCCAGAAAAATAAATGACCCAATCAAAAAATGGGCCAAAGAACTAAATAGACATTTCTCCAAAGAAGACATACAGATGGCTAACAAACACATGAAAAGATGCTCAACATCACTCATTATCAGAGAAATGCAAATCAAAACCACTATGAGGTACCATTTCACGCCAGTCAGAATGGCTGCGATCCAAAAGCCTACAAGCAATAAATGCTGGAGAGGGTGTGGAGAAAAGGGAACCCTCTTACACTGTTGGTGAGAATGCAAACTAGTACAGCCACTATGGAGAACAGTGTGGAGATTCCTTAAAAAACTGGAAATAGAACTGCCTTATGACCCAGCAATCCCACTGCTGGGCATACACACTGAGGAAACCAGAATTGAAAGAGACACATGTACCCCAATGTTCATCGCAGCACTGTTTATAATAGCCAGGACATGGAAGCAACCTAGATGTCCATCAGCAGATGAATGGATAAGAAAGCTATGGTATATATACACAATGGAGTACTACTCAGCCATTAAAAAGAATACATTTGAATCAGTTCTAATGAGGTGGGTGAAACTGGAGCCTATTATACAGAGTGAAGTAAGCCAGAAATAAAAACACCAATACAGTATACTAACACATATATATGGAATTTAGAAAGATGGTAACAATAACCCTGTATATGAGACAGCAAAAGAGACACTGATGTATAGAACAGTCTTTTGGACTTGGTGGGAGAGGGAGAGGGTGGGATGATTTGGGAGAATGGCATTGAAACATGTATAATATCGTGTATGAAACGAGTCGCCAGTCCAGGTTTGATGCACGGTACTGGATGCTTGGGGCTGGTGCACTGGGAGGACCCAGAGGGATGGTATGGGCAGGAAGGAGGGAGGAGGATTCAGGATGGGGAACACATGTTTACCTGTGGCGGATTCATTTTGATATATGGCAAAACCAATACAATATTGTAAAGTTAAAAAATAAAATTAAATTTTAAAAAATGTATTATATATACATATATGTATAACTGAATCACCTTGCTGTACAGCAGAAATCAACATAACATTGTAAATCAACTATGTTTTAATTAAAATATTGATAAAAAATAAATTTAAAAAATCTGGGATTTTAACTAAGATTGTATTGAATCCATATAAGTCTTGAGGATAGTGGAAATCTCAACAATATTGAGTCTTAATAACCCATATACAATCCATATTGCTAAGTCTTCTTTATCTCATCATATTTTCCTATTTTCTGTATTCTATTTCCATTAGGGATATTTTGCATATATTTCATATTTTGTGTTAGGTATTTGATGTTTTAGATTATTTCTAAGTGTTTATTTCTGATATATAGAAATATGATTAGTTTTATATCTTGTGGCCTGTGTTGAATTGGTAAATGTCTAATAGTCAGTTCATTGAGTGAAAAAAAGAGCTCAAGTTTGCAATTTGCTAATTTTCATGGAATAAAAGTTTTGGTATAAGATATCAAGCTACTAATGTATATGATTGAAAATGAATTAGCATGATGTGTGCAGTAGCATGTTAATCTATGGTATTACCATTATACAGATGCAGTAGATGTGCTGCTGCTAAGTCGCTTCAGTCATGTCTGACTCTGTGCAACCCCATAGACGGCAGCCCACCAGGCTCCCCCGTCCCTGGAATTCTCCAGGCAAGAACACTGGAGTGGGTTGCCATTTCCTTCTCCAGTGAATGAAAGTGAAAAGTGAAAGTGAAGTTGCTCAGTCGTGTCCGACTCTTAGTGACCCCATGGATTGCAGCCCACCAGGCCCCTCCATCCATGGGATCTTCCAGGCAAGAGTACTGGAGTGGGGTGCCATTGCCTTCTCCAAGTAGATGTAAATATCCTCAAACCATAGATATTAAAAGGTATTAAAATATATTAGGAGGTGGTCATTTCTGAGTATACTTTAGATTTTAATATAACTTATTTCATAAGTTTAATTTAAATTTATTTCTGTTGCTTTATAACCTGTACATAAAATTCCTGAAAATTGGAAAAAAAAAAAAATCAGCTCTTGTGAATCAGTTTCACTCAGGTTCAGCAAGTTATTGCCTTTGACTTTTGTAATTCTACTACTAGTTCTGTCATTAGTTATTTTTAGTTTTCACAGTGTTCAATCAGGTTACTTGTAAATAAGAACACGTTTACTTCTTTCTTTATAGATTTCATGCCTTTTATTGCTTCTTCCCAGTTAGGATTTCCAGTAAAATTTTAATAGAAGTGGGAGTAAGCACCGTTTTCAGTCCCCTATTCTCAAGACTCCACTGATCTTTTTATAAAAGCTTAGTTACCAGCGTTATCAGAATTAGATCCACTTTATTGTCTGCTGTCTAACTGAAGAATACATGGGTGATCTCTGTGCTCTCTGATTACAATGCCAGTTTCCTGGGCCTTAAGAGCTCCCTCTCTTCCCTGGTGTCCTAACCCCAGCCTTTGGGTTGCAGTGCACTTGAAGTAGGTCTGGGGTACCTTGGGAGCTTTTTGTCAGTGCCCGATATTCACACCCAGTGTTTGGCAAGTCAGCTTTCTACTTGGTGAATCCTTAGAGTTCCTCAGAGAGAATTATGTCAGTTACATCTGTCCTTCCCAAAGCCACCAGGAGGAAATTATCCATTCTCCTGTCATAATTTCATCTTAAGCAGTGTCAGTGTCTTGCGGTGAATGATGGGTCATGAACCTCAGTGGGGTTATCTCTCTGCTGTCTTGACCTATTTTTAGGCACTCTACCTTGCCCTCTTGGAAGGCCCAGGGGAAAGAATTGGCAAGTGGATGTAAACTTGCTCTGTGCTTAAGACTTCTCAGGATTCTAATCCTTCACATGTGTCCACACATAGCCGCTAAAAATTTGACTGATTTCTTCTTTACAGCCATCTGTAGTAGATTTTTCATTTTCTCACGATTCTACATACAGAAAAGCAGATTTAGACCTCTTCTTTCTCAAGAAATGCTCATTACTTTTTGTAATTTAGTTCATTTAGTTTTCTTTGTTTCTGCTCAGTTTAAAACTACCATGAGCTTTTGGCTTCTCTGTCTTATTCTCATTGTTATGGTGGGTTCTCTGACTTTTTAATTTGTTCATTCAGATTTTGAGCACACTCAAAATGTCTTTATAAAGGTCTTACCATTACTTATGAAGTTTTTAAGAAATCAGAAGCAAGAAAATTGGAAATTAATTAAAATCACACCATTTGTTACTCTCTATATGCTATATTGAGCTATATTCAGTTAATAGGTTATCCTTCTCTCTATCTAGATCTAAAATTTACTGAGTTCCAGTGGCTTGCAAACAATATTAAGTTCAATGTTTAAACACAGCCGTGAGTTTTGTACTTTGTTGCAACTGAGGAGATTGAGACTTGGTGAGGTTGTCTGTCTAAGATCACACAATCAAGTACAGAGACAGAATTCAACTTCAATTTGTCTAATTTGAGACTTTGTACTTAATCATCATACACCTCTACTTCTATATCTGTCCAGCTTTCTGAAAGATGGCTACTTTGTAAGTTACCAGTCTCATGAATCACTGCATCATTGTTGCCTCAATGGATTGGCATAGTCTATGTACAAACATATGTGTCAGACTTGCCAAAATTTACTTTTAAGAAGAAAGGAGTTCTCTACCTGTGAGGCAGGCCTATCACTAAAAATTAAAAGAAAAAATTGCATGGTTGTAATTATTAATACAGTTAATTAATTTTCTTCTTCAGATGTATGTTTCTGAGCTGGATAGGTGTTAACCTCAGAAAGCCTCCTCTGAGAGCCTGTACCCTTGATCGTCAATCCCCATTTAACTTTAAAGCTGTTGTTAAAGGAGGTCTGCAGTGTTTAATATCTGCTTCATTTGGGGAGAATACCTGGAATCAACAACTTGAAGCTATTTTTTTTTCTTCCTGAATTACTTCTGTAATTATTGCTATATACTGTGGGCTGTGGAATATGTCTTTTTAGTCAGAAGTACAGGAGAATTTGCACAAGGTCATCATGAACCTAATTGAAGAAGTAATTACCTAACTTCATTTTCTCCTTTTGTCCATATACCTTAAGAAAATATGTTAAATGAATAACATGATTGGTTTTTTACCAGAATAAATCCTGTTTCTAAGCCATATTTTATGTTCAGATTTTTTACACTGTGAATTATTTTAAATTTCATGTATAGGCAATGATTAGAGGAAAAGGAAATGTGAAATATTTAAGCAATCCATTCCCATCCTAATACTCGCAAACAACTAAGATATTTTAACTGCAAAAACGTCCTTTCTGTAATAGGGCCATGTTTTCAAGTATTAAAAAAAACTGGTTCATGTGAAAATATTTGGCTGTTGTATCATCACTTTAACTTTCTCACTGAGCAGAAATAGACATTATTAAATAGTGCCCCTCAAATTTACTGTTATACTTTGGAGTATGAACAATCCCTCTAACCCCAGTGATTTTCCCTGATTTAGTCCTGGGATATATAGCTCAGAAAAACTAAACATTCCTGCTCTGGTGCATTATATGTGTTTCTGAAAAGCCTCAGTTCAGAAAATCAGAAGTTGTAGGGAAAAATAGGATTGAGGGAGACCATTCAAAACCTATGGCACTTTGTAACCAGAAAACTGAAAAAAATATATAATAAATGTATTAAAAGTGCTAACATGATAATATGCTAATTTTTTTATATTTGAGTTTAGATTTTTCTTAACATAACACACAGCAAAATAGCTTTAGGAAACAGGTGTAACAGTCTCCTAGCTTAGCCATGTCAGGCCTGAGTGACAGAAATGCTCCTTGCAACAGTCACATTTATTATCACCATCCTTTTAGGGATAATATTTTAAAAAGAACAGAGTTTGGAGAGCAACTGCTACTAGACATACTCCTTTCTACAGAAACTTTAGTTGCGCTTTTTTTTAATGTTATTTGAATCAAGACACATTTGAGCAAAGAGACACATTTGAGCAAATGAATTAGAAATAATTCATTATCACTGTAGGAAAAGGGTAAAATAAGAAAGGGTAAAAGGAAAAGGGTAAAATCGCAATTAAATGGGTATTTGGGACAATCACTTACAAATAAAGGCATCCAAACAGTTTAGCATTAAAATATATCAGCAATTTACTTTAGCTGCTCTGAGGGATTTACATATATGGGATAGGATGAGGGATGGAAATTAGATACTTTTGAGGTTTTGATTGTGATTTCCAGCTCTCCTGAATCCATTTACTTGTTGAATTGTATACGGTTCTCACTTTGCAAACTTTAAATTAATGCTTATTAAAATCATCAGGATGTTTATTTTTCCTTATTTAGCTTGTTTTCTTTTTTTTTAATTTTAATGTATATACATTTAATTTTAATGTATATAAAAAGGAAATGGGGCTGATGATGTTTTAATTTACAGCACCTTTCATCACTCTGTAAAGTTACATAAAGTAGAAATCTATCGAGAGAATGTAAGTGGAGCACACTTCCTTGTTCATCAGTGAGATATTTAATGGAACGATTCTTGTAGATCCAGACAGGAGAACATGAAGGTATCTATCCTGTGGAACACATGCAAGAAGACAGAACAATGCTCACTCAGCAAACAGAAGAGAGACTGTATACAGGGTAGTGAAGGAGGTTTGGGGAAGTGCTAGGCAAAGTCACAGCCATGGAGTGACTTCCTGCTCTGAGAAAAGGCATGGATGTGAACAACGCTGCCAACAATGGGACAGAGTGAGCCACGTAGTTCCAAAGCCTGGCCTGCTGAGTGTCCTGGGCTTCCAGATGTAGCAAGTACCAAACATAAGAAATGGTGACTATGGTGAAGTAAAGTTACTGAAAGAATTCAACCTTTCATTCATTTATGAACAGCCAACCACCATACCCAATGTTGAAGTCAACTGTTTGTCCTTACCAGACACACAAAGCAAGCTGCCCATTGGCCCCATGACAGTTTAGAACCCCTGCTTTGGTGCCCTTCACTTTACGGTCAGGTTCCTGCAGCCCTGCTGCCATGCCACTGGTATCTGAGCAGTTGTCCCTTGTGGCAGAGAGCAGATACCTCTGATCTCAGATCCAGTCTATTTCCAGTCCCTAAGACCTGGGTTGCCGTATGGCCCAGTTTTTCCATTCTTCTTCTGCAAGCCCACATTTCTCGACTGAGAGCAGTCTGCCACTCCTAGGGGTTAAACTTTGCATGCCCACTCATGACTACATGATTTTTTTTTTTTTAAGGAAATGCCATTTCACCCTTTTTTCCCTCCAAAGTGATAGGAATTCACTTTTCCAGCCTCATAAGTAAGCACCAGTAAACCCTCTAGTTTCCTGTCAAACCACTAACCCCACTCCTGAACTATTCTGTTTTATCATTCCTGCTCCTGGGTTTGACAGTTATTTGGAGATAAACTCTTCCCAAACTCCTGAGGCCAAGATATTGGGACTTAAAAGTTAGACTATGCCAATATTAACTTCTGAAATGATTACTTATTTCCCTGAGAAACTGGTCAGATAGAAATTTGCCAACTGATAATCCACCTATGATTAATATAAAGAATAATCAGTTCAGTTCAGTTCAGTCGCTCAGTCATGTCTGACTCTTTGTGACCCCACAGACTGCAGCACGCCAGGCCTCACTGTCCATCACCAACCCCAGGAGTTTACACCAACTCATGTCCATTGAGTCAGTGATGCCATCCAACCATCTCATCCTCTGTCATCCCCTTCTTATCCTGCCTCCAATCTTTCCCAGCACAGGGTCTTTTCAAATGAGTCAGTTCTTCACATCAGGTGGCCAAAGGATTGGAGTTTCAGCTTCAACATCAGTCCTTCCAATGAATATTCAGGACTGATTTCCTTTAGGATGGACTGGTTGGATCTCCTTGCAGTCCATGGGACTCTCAAGAGTCTTCTCCAACACCACAGTTCAAAAGCATCAGTTCTTCGGTGCTCAGCTTTCTTTATAGTCCAACATGACACATCTATACATGACAACTGGAAAAAACATACCTTTGACTAGGCAGACATTTTTTGGCAAAATAATATCTCTTCTTTTTAATATGCTGTCTAGGTTGGTCATACTTTTCTTGCAAGGAGCAAGCATCTTTTAATTTCATGGCTGCAGTCACCATCTGCAATGATTTTGGAGCCCCCCAAAATAAAGTCTGTCACTGTTTCCACTGTTTTCCCATATATTTACAATGAAGTGATGGGACCAGATGCCATGATCTTAGTTTTCTGAATGTTGAGCTTTAAGCCAACTCTCCTCTTTCACTTTCATCAAGAGGCTCTTTAGTCCTTCACTTTCTGCCGTAAGTGTGGTGTCATCTTCTTATCTGAGGTTATTGATATTTCTCCTGGCAATCTTGATTCCAGCTTGTGCCTCATCCAGCCCAGCATTTCTCATGAGGCACTCTGCATATAAGGTAAATAAGCAGGGTGACAATATGCAGCCTTGACGTACTCCTTTCCCGATTTGGAACCAGTCTGTTGTTCCATGTCCAGTTCTAATTGTTGCTTCCTGACCTGCATACAGATTTCTCAGGAGGAAGGTCAGGTAGTCTGGTATTCCCATCTCTTTAAGAATTTTCCACAGTTTGTTGTGATAATAATAGATAATAATAATAATAATAGAGTATTATTTTTTGTCAGGCATTCTGACCCTTAACATGTATTGAAGAATTTAATCTGTACAGAAATCCTGAGAAAGCTGATGCATAGGATGGCAAAATATGTTTTCTGAAGTTTCACAGTTAGTAATTGACAGATGAAGAATTCAAACCCAAGTTTCCTAACTATAATAAGAGTTTATGATCTTAACCACCACATTAATATAAGAATCTGCTGAGAAAGCCATCTACTAATTAAAATAAAAGAAATTGTAGAAGGAGGCACAATTTGTAGGTAGAGGTATAAATGTGACATATATCAATCCTTAAAAACATAAACTAACATTTTAAGGGAAAATACAACTAGCAACTCAAATCTTTGATTTGTAGTCTTAAATAAAGTAACAAAAATCCAATGATATTATTTTGATCTTGCGATTCTGATTCCTCTAGAAATGAAGCTGGAAATTGGAGAACTGTGAAAAAGATGTTTCTCCTTAAGTGAAAATAAGAATAGTCTGAGGAAATTGTATAGTCTGATAAGTTTCTATAACTGATGGGGAATACAATGGTAAATCTACAACTGTTTCCCTCTGTGATTCAAAGATATCTACGTGCAGATGCTTCCTACCCTCAAGAGTCCTACAACTTAAATGCTAAGATCGCAGATAATTTTGGACTATACATTTAATTCAAGTTTTAGAGTTATAGTCAAGATTAAATGATCAGATCACTGGATTATTGTTCCTGTTGTTAGTGACTGAGAATGAGAATCAAAGTACCTAGAATAATTGCATGACCATCTTTCTGTTGCTGGGAAAGACCAGGGAAAACTTTCTCTTGGACTACGTAAAAAAAACACATATAAGTCCAGAGTGTAATGTAGTGTTCTGTGACCTGCTGTGATACACACTACTTGCTTTTGTTCTACTGACCAAATGTGATGACCTATAAATAAGCTAATGTTTCATGATGTTAAGTAACATTTCTGCTTGATGTTCCAGGTGGATTGTATATATTTGCAAATTTCAAATCAGCACTTGGAAATAAGTCAGACGAAGAAAGTCAAATATTTGTGAGTTCACTCTTATGTGGAATATAAAAAACAAGCAAACAAAGAGAAAAACCTAATAAATGAACAAACCAAACCAAACAAAGCATACATACAGGTACAGAGAACAGAGTTGTGGTTTTCAGAGGGAAAAGGAAAAGGAAGAAAGGTGAAATGGGTAAGGGGGATCAGCTGTATGGTAATAGGTTGAAATTAAACTTTTGGTGGTGATCACTAGTGTATACAGAAGTAAAAGTGAAAAGCCACCAGGGAAGCCCAATGCTGTACACATGAAGCTTAATATTATAAACCAATGCTATCTCTGCTGCTGCTGCTGCTGAGTCACTTCAGTCATGTCCGACTCTATGCAACCCCATAGACGGCAGCCCACCAGGCTCCCCGTCCCTGGGATTCTCCAGGCAAGAACACTTGAGTGGGTTGCCATTTCCTTCTCCAACGCATGAAAGGGAAAAGTGAAAGCGAAGTTGCTCAGTCATGTCTGACTCTTAGCGACGCCATGGACTGCAGCCCACCAGGCTCCTACATCCATGGGATTTGCCAGGCAAGAGTACTAGAGTGGGGTGCCATTGCCTTATCTCTAATAAAAAATAAATCAACATTTGGATAACAAATTACAAAAGGACACTATAGAACTAGAAAATTGAATAAAACAAATGTTTTAGCTTTTTTGGTTTATATACCAATTTTTATTTTATTTAATTTGAAGTCTTTGTGTAGAATCCTATGCTAAGATTACCATTCTTCTCCAGCCAATTAGTCCCCCTAATTACAGCCACTGACAGGAGAATGGCCCTGTAAACTGACCTCCATTCTACAGGATCCATCTAGTAATCACATGCAGTGGAGACTGAGGAATTGAGACCCATCATGTGACCACAGAAGCTAGAAGAAATGTGCAGTCTAAACCTTGTTCAGTTTGCTTATTAGTTATAACAGATGATTTTTTTAAAAAAGTAGCTGTATTGATAATATTCATTTAAATCCATGCCATATAATCATTTCTACTTCTTATGGTTTTAGAAGCTATAAATTCTAGACCACTTAGAAAAATCAGGTTTGAAGTACTTCACTCTGTTTTCCTGGAACTAATCACAGGATTATATTGAGCTTATAAAGTCTGGCTATGAATAAACCTAGAACATTCTAGGAATATCTCCAATATAGAAGTTAGTGATTTCACTAACATTGTAATAAAATGTTTTATAGTAGCACGATGTGCAAAGAAATTGGGTATTTTAATAAAAAAATTCTTCCAAGTTTCTTCCATTAAAAAAGCTTTCATCCTGAAATGGATGGAAACAGTGAAGTAGGCATATCAAGTGTAGTATTACTAAAGAATCAAGTAACAAAACAGACACTCAAATAATACAGAATTTAGTCAAATGCCAAGAGTATACTGTATTGACTTTAGTTTCAAATGATCTTGAATTTGTGTTTTTAAATAAGATGTTTAAATTACAATATCATCCTCATTTTCTCTCTCTCTTAAAAAAATTTACATGAGAGGTAGATTTTATTTATTCCTTAAATTAGAGAATCACAGAAGGCTTCATTCTACTTAGATGTGTACCATTCCTAATGAGAGAGATAATATACATTTGTATTTCTTTTTGAAATATTTTTCAAAAATTTTAGAACATACGTTCTCTAATTAAGCTTTTCACAAAGTTTGTAGGGGGGGGAAAGAGCTAACATAGCCAACAGTAATAAAATAACATTTTAAAGTAGAAAACTTGATTTAAAATTCAGATTTAAACAATTTATATAAATATATATGAGAGGTTGAACAAAGTTCATATATCTAAATGTAAGGTGGGTGCTGTATTAGTTTCTTACTCTTAAAATAACACAGCTTATTATTTAAGTAAATACTTTAACAATATTTACAGATCAGTTTAAACATTTTGGAACATATATACAAATCTCTGAGGTAATCATGGAAATTATGTTATCTCCATTTAATTACATGAAAAAAATTAGAATGAAATTTAATGATTTTTCTCAACTAGTTTTACAAATTATAAGGTCTCAAATCCAAGATGTTCTGTAATTTCTCAATACTTATATTTTTCCTTCTGTTTTTGTTAACCAAAAGTATTTTTAAGGTGTTTCTGCCCCAGAGGTCAGGTTTTTTTTTTTTTTTTTTTTTTCCCTTTTTACCAAAGATTCTGGTGTATAATTAGGTCAAAGAGCTAATGAAGCTTCCCTAGGAGATTTTTCACTCAGAAAATGAAATGTAGAATGCTCCCAGGAGCTGTGAATGAACAAAGGAAGGTGGCTATATTCAAGACAGCAGCTTAAAAGAAAAAGACAGCAGCTTAATCTTCATTGTTGGAAAATCTAGGCTAAGTGACCCCAGTTCAAAGATGCTTCCATTATCCAGAGACTGTATCGTTTTCCAAATCTTAATTGACAGATCTTAAAAGGGTGTTTTGACATTATAGAATGTCCACATTGCTAGAGACATCATATAAATACAGAAAAATTTACACTTGTCTAAACAGCTAAATAAAGATGGATAAATGAGAAAGAAGCCTTTGGATCTTAATGATAATACCTTGGTAGAGAGAACAGGTTCAAATAAATGGTTGAAAACTACAAACTACTCCTCCATGTGTGGTTTTCTCCGTGCATGAACCATTACCAAAGTTTGTTAGAGAATTTCTCTTGCAATCTATTCTGTATAGCATAGTTAGAATAATGTCCCTAAGTGCCATATTGCTTGAGTACCACTTTTCTTCCTAAAGAGTCAACAGAAGAGAGACGTCATAGTAAAGGGAAAATATATGGGTTTATATTTAAGTTAAACAATACCAAGACTAGCTGTTTATTTACTAACTGATCTTGTGAAATTATTTAACCAGTTTTTCTTGTATAAACTGAAACTTCCTAAACATGTCTTGCATTCTACTGTCTTACTGTTTTGCTGGTGCATTCCTCTTTCTGAAATGCTCACTCCTTTATTTTTGCTTGTCTAAAGCCGTCCAGTCTTCAAGACTCAACTCAAATGTTTACTTCCCTGGATCAAGTAAGATAAAAGATATTTCTTCCTATTTGGTTTTCAATACTTCTAAACTTGTTCCTGTCATATAACCTTTACCAGAAAAACAAAACAAAACAAAAAAAACCCCACTATTTCTTCTAGTGGGTTTCCCTGATAGCCCAGTTGGTATACGGTAAACACAGTAGGAGCTCAGTAATGCTATAATATCTACAAAATGTTCATGGGGATCAATGATTGTATACTTAGAAATATTAATAATTTGTTGATTAAGAAGTTCAGCCAATGACAGATTTGATTGTAAACCTAAAAGAAAATTTCATATGGATATGCAAGAACCCTTTTCTAGTCAATATTTTATTACCTTGAAGAAGGACATCAATGCAATGTTCTTTAAATCTACCAGTAACATCAAATGGAAAATAATATGCATTACATTGAAAGACAAAATCAGCACACTGTTCAATTCCAGGATTTTCATACTCACATGCAAATCCAGTATGACTCATTTTATTAAGAACATTTCCCATAAATCCATTCAACTCTTGATGTAGTTGATGTATTTTATTGCATCTATAATCAATTCTTAGAACACTGACAAGTTTAAAAAAATATTGAAGGGGAAACCCAAAGAAAGTCATTTTTTAACAGTCTTTTTTCTCTCTCAGTGTGAAACCCCTTGCTTTTGTTTTCTTAATTATGTGACTCTTCATCATTGCCACTAAGTCCAAGCTGACAAGAATTTGCTTTCTGCTTTTTTCTTTTTTCTGTGCATGCATGCAGTGTCTTGGACTTCCCTCGTGGTTCAGATGGTAAAGCATCTGTCTACAATGCGGGAGACCTGGGTTCGAGCCCTGGGTTGGGAAGATCCCCTGGAGAAGATTTTATGGGAAATGTTCTTAATAAAATGAGTCATACTGGATTTGCATGTGAATATGAAAATCCTGGAATTGAATAGTGTGCTGATTTTGTCTTTCAATGTAATGCATATTATTTTCCATTTGATGTTACTGGTAGAGTTTAAAGAACATTGTCGTGTCTTATAGATATCAATTAAGTCTAACTGGTCTGTTGTATCATTTAGGACCTCTGTTGACTTACTGATTTTCTGTCTTGATAATCTGCCCATTGATATCATGTAATATTAAAAATCTTTTGCTATTTTTATATTATTTCCAATTTTTCAGTTTTGTTTACTGGTATTTGTTTTAGAAATGTAGATACTCCTATATTGAATTGAATGTGTATATGTTAATAAGTGTAACAATCTCTTCCCTTGTAGCGATCCCTTTATCGTTGTATAATGATGATGTCTTCTTTGTCTTTCTTTATGGACTTTGTTTTAAGTCTATTTTGTCTAATATTATTATTGCTACTCGTACTTTCTTCTTTTTCCATTAGCATGAACTATCATTTTTCATTTCATTACTTTCAGCCTGTATTTCTTTCACCCTGAAATGAATCTCTTATAGGCAGCATATTTCAGGTTCTTGTTTTTTTTTTTAATCCAATCTGTCACCCTGTTCCTTTTGATCAGAGCATATAGTCCATTGACATTTAAAGTAATTATTGATGAATGCATACTTATTGCCAATTTAATTCATGCCTTTCACTTTTTTTGTAGTTCTTTGTTCATTTCTTCTTTTTGTTTTTTCTTTTGTATTTTGATGATCTGTAGTATATTTGAGTTCCTTTTGTTTATTATTTCTTTGTGTGTGTGAATCTTATGTATTGTTTTGGTTTGTGGTTACTATGAAGTTCAAGTACATTGATCCAGAACTTTATACTTGCTTTAAACTGATAGTCATTCAAGTTCAAACACATACTAAAAGATGTACATTTTATATTCTCCTCCCTCACAGTTTGTAATTTTGATGTTCTATTTTGCATCTTCATGCTTATCTTTTTATGGTTAATTGTAGTTATAATTGGTTCTTACAAATTTTTATTGTTTTCTTAACCTATGTACCTGCTTATTTAAGTGAACTTCAGTGTTTTTATATATTTGCCTTTTGTATTATGATTTGCCCTTTTCTATAGATCTTGCTTCTTTTCTATTTAGAGAAGACCCCTCTCAATATTTCTTTTAGGATAGGCTTAGTATTGCTGAATTCTTCTAGTTTTTGTTTGTCTGAGAAATTATTTCTCTCTGTTTTAAATGATAATCTTGCTGATAGGTTGCTGTATTTCCCTTTCAGGATTTTCAGTATAACATGCCATTCCCTTCTGGCCCACAAAGTTCCTGCAGAGAATTCGGTTGATAGCCTCATGTGGGTTCCCTTCTAATTCACTCTGTTTTTCTCTTGCTGCCTTTAGAAACTTCTCTTTATCTTTATCTTTGGCCATTTTGATTGTTGTAGGTCTTTGTATGAGTCTGTTGGGGCTCATCTTCTTTGGGGCCCTCTGTGCATCCTGTTGGAGAAGGCAATGGCAACCCACTCCAGTACTCTTGCCTGGAAAATCCCATGGACGAAGGAGCCTGGTGGGCTGCAGTCCATGGGGTGGCTAAGAGTCGGACACGACTGAGCGACTTCACTCTCACTTTTCACTTTCCTGCATTGGAGAAGGAAATGGCAACCCACTCCAGTGTTCTTGCCTGGAGAATCCCAGGGATGGGGGCGCCTCGTGGGCTGACGTCTATGGGGTCACACAGGGTCGGACATGACTGAAGTGACTTAGCAGTAGCAGCAGCAGTGCATCCTGTAACTGAATGTGTTTTCTTCTTTAGGTTTGGAAAGTTATCAGCCAAAATTTCTTAAAATACATTTTTGATCCAGTTCAAGGAAATGACAGCCCACTCCACTATTCTTGCTGGAGAATCCCATGGATTCCTGGCAGGCTACAGTTCATGGGGTTGCAAAGAGTTAGACACAACTAAAACGATTTATAATGCATCTCTCTCTCTTCCTCTTACGATGCCCCTATTATGCATAAAGTGGAGTTGCTCAGTCGTGTCCAACTCTTTGAGACCCCATAGACTGTAGCCCATCATGTTACTCTGTCCATGGGATTTTCCAGGCAAGAGTATTGGAGTGGGTTGCTATTTCCTTCTCCAGGGGATCTTCCCAACCCAGGGATCGAACCCAGGTCTCCTGCATTATAGGCAGCCTTACCGTCTGAGCCACTAGGGTTTTTTTCTGTTTTATATTATCCCATAGATTTTATATGTTGCTTTTATTTTTATTTCATTTGTTTTTTTGTCTGCTGTTCTGATTGGGTGGTTTCTATTATTCTATCTATGTTCCAGATCACTTATTCATTCTTCTGTGTCATTTGTTCTGATCTTTATTTTTTCTAGATTGTCTATTTTTGATTGGTTCATCTATATAGTTTATAGTTCCTTGTTCCAGTTTTCTGCATTTCTATCAATAATATTTTTTCATTCATTTAGCATTTTTATTGCCTCCATTTTGAACTCAGGGTCTAGTATACTGGTGAGGTCTGTTTTATTATTCTTTCAGGTGTTTCTCTTGTTATCTTAGATGGGAATAGTTCTTCTACATTTTCATTTTAACATTCTCTGTCTGTATCAATGTAGGAGAAACAATTGTCTACTCTGGTCTTTAAAGGGTATTTTTATGTGGGAGCTTCCCTCTATAGACAACGTGTTTCCAATGTTTTTGGTTAAGAGGGCTGGTTGTGTTATACAAGTCATGTCTTCCTTCCAGATGTGCTGGATGTTATCCCCTTAATATGAGGTGTGATTTTTGTTGTACAATCTAGAGCCTATTTTGGGTGTGACATGGGACTTCCTATCTCTTCTATGGCTGTAATCACCTGTCAGAGATAGAGACTGCTCCCCAGTTGTTGGAATAGAAGCCCTTAAGGTTGGGTTGAATCAGGTTCCATTTTCCTCAAGTGCATGCTCTGCCCCAAAGGAGGTACTTTCGAAAACAATTGAGACCCCTGTGCTACAGTGGACCAGTGTGCCACCTGAATAGGCAGCTGCAGTTTTGCTCAGAAGCATCCCCTTCCCTCGTGTGTTCATCTCAGATCTAGTGAAAGGCTATTATGTGGAGTAGATTAGTGCTGGGAGTCAGGGTGCTGTGGTTGTAGGAACTGAGATGGTGATACTATCACCAGAGATCTACGCCACTTCTCTGGCAGACTTGTCCTAGGACCTGTTTGCCCTGGATCTACAGCCAAGCTGTGGTGAAGTGAGTAAAGCTGAACACTCCCACTGGGAAGTGAACTGCTGAATACTGCTAAGTGTGCAGATAAGGGCTGTTGCCACCCAACCTGGGCCATGCCATAGGCCCCCTTGGTTGTCTCTGCATAGCCTGAGGAGTCTCAGAGCCTGTCTTCCTGAGGTGCAGTTCTTAGCTATCTTGTGTTCCTGTGGCATTGCCCATGTGTGCTCTAACAGTGTCCTCTATTACTCCGCCTGGATCACACCCCAAATGTCCCAGTCTCTCTTGTCCGAATATCTGCTCATGTCACATGCGAGGCTCTGATATGGAGTGAGCAGGGCTGGTGTATTTTCCACTTCACAGAGTGAATTGCTGTTAGGTGGTAGCCCCCAATGCAGGGCTCTCTCCACTCTGAATGTAATGAAAACAGCATATGCCCACTCTTCATAATTAGTCTAGGCTTCTCTAGTCCTTCTATCTGAAAGTGGATTTTCCATCAGGCAAGGGGGCCTGTCTTCCCTGCACAAAACCACAGGACTGTCCAGATTGTGGTTTAATTTGCTCACTCCCCTGAGTGAGGGCTGCCTGTGCAGACTTCCTTCTCCTTACACATACCTCCTGGGGTGCAGGCTCCAACCCAATGCCTTCCTCCCACCCATTCTATCTGGTTAAGTGGAGGTCTTTCTTAATGCTTTGGTTTTATAGGAGTTCTCCAGTTTCCAGTTTGTTTTCATGAGAACTGTTCCACATGTAGATATGTTTTAGATGTGATTGTGGTGGGGGGGGGGGGGCTAGCTTCATGTACTCCTACTCCAACATATTCCTCATCTCTTAATTCTTTTGTAAGTATTTTTTATTTATAATTATGTTGAATATATAGTAGCATGGTTTTTTTTAACATAGCATTGTCATATGAATTTTCAGAACAAAAATCTTACAAAGAACCCAAAATAACTGCAGTCAAGTGTTTTGCTCAGTTATGAATTTTGTATAAGAAGAAAAAAACAAAACAAAACAAAACCAAGGAAACAAAAGCATCCTAGTATGCTCTATTTTTGTCTTTCCCTGAGAAAAGAAATCTTATGATGTCAACAGAAATAGTAAAGTCTTCCTAGTATTAATTTCTAATGAAAAGTCATATGGTAGGCGGTCCTAAGATGGTGGAGGAATAGGACAGGGACACCACTTTCTCCCCCACAAATTCATCAAAAGAACATTTAAACGCTGAGTAAATTCCACAAAACAACTTCTGAACGCCAGCAGAGGACATCAGGCACCCAGAAAAGCAGCCCATTGTCTTCAAAGGGAGGTAGGAAAAATATAAATGACAAAAAAAGATACCAAAGAGATAGGGACAGAGCTCTGTCCTGGTCAGGGAGTCTTAAAAAGAAAGAAGTTTCCAAATACCAGGAAACACTCTCACTGTCGAGTCTGTGGCGAGCCTTGGAAGCACAGAGGGCAACATAATAGGGAGGAAAAATAAGTAAATAATTTAAACCCACAGATTATGAGCCCAATGGTAACCGCACCAGTGGAGAAGCAGTGCAGACGCCTGCACCTGCCACTAGCAAGCGGGGGCTGGGCAGGGAGGTGCGGGCTGCATTGCTTAGAGTAAGGGTCAGGCCTGAATGCCCCAAGGCTAATCAGAGCAAACTAATTTGGGCTAGCAAACCAGACTGTGGGATAGCTACCACTCGAAAAGCCCTAAGACACCACCAGGCCCGCCCATAGAACAAAGGGCTGAACAGAACTAGCCGGCTGCAGACCATCCCCCTCTGATGACAGGCAGCCAGAGCTGGAAGGGGGCAATTGGAGCCCCAGAGAGACATTATCTACCTAACTGCAAGCAGGCTTCTTTGCTAACTAAGACTTCTTGGGATTCTGGACAGTCATCATCTGCCTGAAAAGGTGTGTTGGTTGTACACCCAGAAAACCAAGCGGCAGGGACGGGAAAGGCGGTAAGTCGCAGTGACCGCGCTAGCCAAACACCTCATCACCCGAGCTGCTCGGAGCTGGGAAGGGCACAAAACACAGGCCCAACGGAGTCTGCGCCTCTGAGGACTACCCGAATGCCTGAACCTGAGCGGCTTAGACTTGGGAGGTGCATGCAGCCCAGGGCCTGCCTCGGACGGCTCCCGGGGGAGCAACCTAGAGCCTGAGCTGTGTGGGCAGGGAGGCTACACGCCCGGTGAGCAGGCACAGGCCCAGTGAGGCTGAGACACTGTGAGCACATGCCGGTGTTATTTGTCTGCAACGTCCCTCCCTCCCCACAGAGGGACTGAACAAGGGAGCCTAAAAGAAAGTGTCCACCACCGCCCCCTATGTGTCAGGGCGGAAATCAGACACTGAAGAGACCAGCAAACAGAAGAAGCTAAAACCGAAGGAACCACCTTGGAAGTGACAGGTGCAATAGGTTAAAACCCTGTAGTTAGTACCAACTACATAGGAAGGTGGAGAAGGCAATGGCACCCCATTCCAGTACTGTTGCCTGGAAAATCCCATGGACGGAGGAGCCTGGTAGGCTGTAGTCCATGGGGTCACTAGGAGTCGGACACGACTGAGCGACTTCACTTTGACTTTTCACTTTCATGCATTGGAGGAGGAAATGGCAACCCACTCCAGTGTTCTTGCCTGGAGAATCCCATGGACAGAGGAGCCTGGTGGGTTGCCGTCTATGGGGTCGCACAGAGTTGGACACAACTGAAGTGACTTAGCAGCAGCAGCACATAGGAAGGGGCCTATAGATCTTGAGAAATATAAGCCAGACCAAGGAACTATCCGAAAATGAACTGACCCCACACTGACTACAACAACACCAGAGAAAGTCCTAGATAGATTTTTACTTTTTAATGATCATTCTTTTCTTTTCTTTTAACTTTTAAAAAAATTTTAAGTCCTCTATTACTCCTTTAATTTTCATTTTTATAACCTATTACTTAAAAAAAAAAGACTATTTTTAAAGCAAACTTCATATATATATATTAATAACTTTTGTGACTTTGTTTTTTTTCTTATTATTATTCTTTTCTTTAATATTGTATTTTTGAAAATCCAACCTCTACTCTAGAATTTTAATCTTTGCTTTTTGGTATTTGTTATCAATTTTGTACCTTTAAGAACCCAATCTTCAGTACCCATTTTTACTTGGGAGCGAGATTACTGGCTTGACTGCTCTCTCCCCTTTGGACTCTCCTTTTTCTCCACCAGGTCACCTCTGCCTCCTGCCTCCCGCTTCTCTTCTCTACCCAACTCTCTGAATCTCTGTGTGTTCCAGATAGTGGAGAACACTTAGGGAACTGATTACTGGCTAGATCTGTCTCTCTCCTTTTCATTCCCCTCTTTTATCCTCCTGGCCACCTCTGTCTCCTTCCTTCCTCTTCTCTTCTCTGTATAACTCCAAGAACATCTCTGAGCGGTCCAGACTGGAGTGCACATAAGAGAGTGATTACTGGCTAGCTTGCTGTCTCCTCTTTTGATTCCAACTCATCTCATTCGGGTCACCTCTAACTCCCTCCTCCCTCTTCTCTTCTCCATGTAACTCTGTGAACCTCTCTGGGTGTCCCTCACTGTGGAGAAACTTTTCATCTTTAAACTAGATGTTTTATCAACGGTGCTGTATAGAAGGAGAAGTCTTGAGACTACTGTAAAAATAAGACAGAAAACCAGAAGCAGGAGGCTTAAGTCCAAATCCTGAGAACATCAGAGAACACCTGACTCCAGGGAACATTAATCAATAGGAGCTCATCAAACCCCTCCATACCTACATTGAAACCAAGCACCACACAAGGGCCAACAAGTTCCAGAGCAAGACATACCACATAAATTCTCCAGCAACCCAGGAACACAGCCCTGAGCTTCAATATACAGGCTACCCAAAGTTACTCCAAAACCACTGACATCTCATAACTTGCTACTAGACACTTCATTGCACTCCAGAGAGAAGAAATTCAGCTCCACCCACTAGAACACCAACACAAGCTTCCCTAAGCAAGAAACCTTGACAAGCCACCTGTAAAACCCCACCCACAGCAAGGAAACTCCATAATAAAGAGAACTCCACAAACTGCCAGAATACAGAAAGGCCACCCCAAATTCAGCAATATAAACAAGATGAAGAGACAGAGGAATACCCAGCAGGTAAAGGAATAGGATAAATGCCCACCAAACCAAACAAAAGAGGAAGAGATAGGTAATCTTCCTGATAAAGAATTCTGAATTATGATGGTGAAAATGATCCAAAAACTTGAAATAAAAATGGAATCACAGATAAATAGCCTGGAGACAAGGATTGAGAAAATGCAAGAAAGGTTTAACAAGGACCAAGAAGAAATAAAAGAGTCAACATATAATGAATAATGCAATAAATGAGATCAAAAACACTCTGGAGGCAACAAATAGTAGAATAACAGAGGCAGAAGATAGGATTAGTGAATTAGAAGATAGAAATAAATGAATCAGAGAGGAAAAAAGAAAAACAAATTAAAAGAAATGAGGACAATCTCAGAGACCTCCAGGACATCATTAAATGCTCCAACATTCGAATCATAGGAGTCCCAGAAGAAGAAGACAAAAAGAAAGATCATGAGACAATTCTTGAAGAGATTAATAGTTGAAAACTTCCCTAAAATGGGGAAGGAAATAATCACTCAAGTCCAAGAAACCCAGAGAGTCCCAAACAAGATAAACCCAAGGCAAAACACCCCAAGACACATATTAATCAAATTAACAAAGATCAAACACAAAGAACAAATATTAAAAGCAGCAAGGGAAAAACAACAAATAACACACAAGGGGATTCCCATAAGGATAACAGCTGATCTTTCAATAAAAACTCTTCAAGCCAGGAGGGAATGGCAAGACATACTTAAAGTGATGAAAGAAAATAACCTACAGCCCAGATTATTGTACCCAGCAAGGATCTCATTCAAATATGAAGGAGAAATCAAAAGCTTTACAGACAAGCAAAGGCTGAGAGAATTCAGCACCACCAAACCAGCTCTCCAACAAATGCTAAAGGATATTCTCTAGACAGGAGACACAAAAACGGTGTATAAACTCGAACCCAAAACAATAAAGTAAATGGCAATGGGATCATACTTATCAGTAATTACCTTAAACGTAAATGGGTTGAATGCCCCCAACCAAAAGACAAAGACTGGCTGAATGGATACAAAAACAAGACCCCTATATATGTTGTCTACAAGAGACCCACCTCAAAACAGGGACACATACAGACTCAAAGTGAAGGGCTCGAAAAAGATATTCCATGCAAATAAAGATCAAAAGAAATCAGGAGTAACAATACTCATATCAGATAAAATAGACTTTAAAACAAAGGCTGTGAAAAGAGACAAAGAAGGACACTACATAATGATCAAAGGATCAATCCAAGAAGAATATATAACAATTATAAATATATATGCACCCAACATAGGAGCACCACAATATGTAAGACAAATGCTAACAAGTATGAAAGGGGAAATTAACAATAACAAAATAATAGTGGGAGACTTTAATATCCCACTCACACCTATGGATAGATCAACTAAACAGAAAATTAACAAGGAAACACAAACTTTAAATGATACAATAGACCAGTTTAGACCTAATTGATATCTATAGGACATTTCACCCCCAAACAATGACTTTCATATTTTTCTCTAGTGCACACGGAACCTTCTCTAGGATAGATCACATTCTGGGCCATAAATCTAGCCTTGGTAAATTCAAAAAAAATAGAAATCATTCCAAGCATCTTTTCTGACCACAATGCAGTAAGATTAGATCTCAATTACAGGAGAAAAACTATTAAAAATTCCAACATATGGAGGCTGAACAACACCCTGCTGAATAACCAACAAATCACAGAAGAAATCAAAAAAGAAATCAAAATATGCATAGAAATGAATGAAAATGAAAACACAACAACCCAAAATCTATGGGACACTGTAAAAGCAGTGCTAAGAGGAAAGTTCATAACAATACAGGTATACCTCAAGAAACAAGAAAAAAGTCAAATAAATAACCTAACTCTACATCTAAAGCAACTAGAAAAGGAAGAAATGAAGAACCCCAGGGTTAGTAGAAGGAAAGAAATCTTAAAAATTAGGGCAGAAATAAATGCAAAAGAAACAAAGGAGACCATAGCAAAAATCAACAAAGGCAAAAGCTGGTTCTTTGAAAGGATAAATAAAATTGACAAGCCATTAGCCAGACTCATCAAGAAACAAAGGGAGAAAAATCAAATCAATAAAATTAGAAATGAAAATGGAGAGATCACAACAGACAACACAGAAATATAAAGGATCATAAGAAACTACTATCTGCAATTATATGCCAATAAAATAGACAACGTGGAAGAAATGGACAAATTCTTAGAAAAGTACAACTTTCCAAAACTGAACCAGGAAGAAATAGAAAATCTTTTAACAGACCCATTCACAAGCACGGAAATTGAAACTGTAATCAGATATCTTCCAGCAAACAAAAGCCCTGGTCCAGACAGCTTCACAGCTGAATTATACCAAAAATTTAGAGAAGAGCTAACACCTATACTGCTCAAACTCTTCCAGAAAATTGCAGAGGAAGGTAAACTTCCAAACTCATTCTATGAGGCCACCATCACCCTGATACCAAAACCTGACAAAGATGCCACAAAAAAAGAAAACTACAGGTCAATATCACTGATGAACATAGATGCAAAAATCCATAACAAAATTCTAGCAATCAGAATCCAACAACACATTAAAAAGATCATACACCATGACCAAGTGGGCTTTATCCCAGGCATGCAAGGATTCTTCAATATCTGCAAATCAATCAATATAATACACCACATTAACAAATTGAAAAATAAAAGCCATATGATTATCTCAATAGATGCAGAGAAAGCCTTTGACAAAATTCAACATCCATTTATGATAAAAACCCTCTAGAAAGCAGGTCTAGAAGGAACATACCTCAACATAATAAAAGCTATATATGACAAACCCACAGCAAACATCCTCAGTGGTGAAAAATTGAAAGCATTTCCTCCAAAGTCAGGAACAAGACAAGGGTGCCCACTTTCACCATTACTATTCAACATAGTTTTGGAAGTTTTGGCCACAGCAATCAGAGCAGAAAAAGAAATAAAAGGAATCCAAATTGAAAAAGAAGAAGTAAAACTCTCACTGTTTGCAGATGACATGATCCTCTACATAGAAAACCCTAAAGACTCCACCAGAAAATTACTAGAGCTAATCAATGAATATAGTAAAGTTGCAGGATATAAAATCAACACACAGAAATCCCTTGCATTCCTATACACTAATAATGAGAAAATAGAGAAATTAAGGAAACAATTCCATTCACCATTGCAATGGAAAGAATAAAATACTTAGGAATATATCTACCTAAAAAAACTAAGACCTATATATAGAAAACTATAAAGCACTGGTGAAAGTAATCAAAGAGGACACTAACAGATGGAGAAATATTCCATATTCATGGATCGGAAGAATCAATATAGTGAAAATGAGTATACTACCCAAAGCAATCTATAGATTCGATGCAATCCCTATCAAGCTACCAACGGTATTTTTCACAGAGCTCACACAAATAATTTCACAATTTGTATGGAAATACAAAAAACCTCGAATAGCCAAAGCAATCTTGAGAAAGAAGAATGGAACTGGAGGAATCAACCTGCCTGACTTCAGGTCTACTACAAAGCCATAGTCATCAAGACAGTATGGTACTGGCACAAAGACAGAAATACAGATCAATGGAACAAAATAGAAAGCCCAGAGATAAACCCACACACCTATGGACACCTTATCTTTGACAAAGGAGGCAAGAATATACAATGGATTAAAGACAATCTCTTTAACAAGTGGTGCTGGGAAAACTGGTCAACCACTTGTAAAAGAATGAAACTAGAGCACTTTCTAACACCATACACAAAAATAAACTCAAAATGGATTAAAGATCTAAACATAAGACCAGAAACTATAAAACTTTTACAGGAGAATATAGGCAAAACACTCTCCGACATACATCACAGCCAGATCCTCTATTACCCACCTCCCAGAATATTGGAAATAAAAGCAAAAATAAACAAATGAGATCTAATTAAAATTACAAGCTTCTGCAGAACAAAACAAACTATTAACAAGGTGAAAAGACAGCCTTCAGAATGGGAGAAAATAATAGCAAATGAAGCAACTGACAAACAACTAATCTCAAAAATATACAAGCAACTCCTGCAGCTCAATTCCAGAAAAATAAACGACCCATTCAAAAAATGGGCCTAAGAACGAAATAGAAATTTCTCCAAAGAAGACATACAGATGGCTAACAAACACATGAAAAGATGCTCAACATCACTCATTATCAGAGAAATGCAAATCAAAACCACTATGAGGTCCCATTTCACGCCAGTCAGAATGGCTGCAATCCAAAAGTCTACAAGCAATAAATGCTGGAGAGGGTGTGGAGAAAAGGGAACCCTCTTACACTGTTGGTGGGAATGCAAACTAGTATAGCCATTATGGAGAACAGTGTGGAGATTCCTTAAAAAACTGGAAATAGAACTGCCATACGACCCAGCAATCCCACTGCTGGGCATACACACCGGGGAAACCAGAATTGAAAGAGACACATGTATCCCAATGTTTATCGCAGCACTGTTTCTAATAGCCAGGACATGAAAGCAACCTAGATGTCCATCAGCAGATGAATGGATAAGAAAGCAGTGGTACATATACACAATGGAGTATTACTCAGCCATTAAAAATAATACATTTGAATCAGTTCTGATTAGGTGGATGAAACTGGAGCCTATTATACAGAGCGAAGTAAGCCAGAAAGAAAAACACCAATACAGTATACTAACGCATATATATGGAATTTAGAATGATGGTAACGATAATCCTGTATGTGAGACAGCAAAAGAATCACAGATGTATAGAACAGTCTTTTGGACTCTGTGGGAGAGGGAAGAGGGGGATGATTTGGGAGAATGGCATTGAAACATGTATAATATCATATATGAAACGAATCGCCAGTCCAGGTTTGATGCAGGATACAGGAAGCTTGGGGCTGGTGCACTGGGATGACCCAGAGGGATGGAACGGGGAGGGAGGTGGGAGGGGGGTTCAGGATAGGGAACATGTGTACACCCGAGGCAGATTCATGTTGATGTATGGCAAAACCAATACAATATTGTAAAGTAATTAGCCTCTAATTAAAATAAATAAATTTAAATTTTAAAAAAGTCATATGGTGTATTATATGAAACTAAATATGAGAAGAGAATGAGTAGTCATGACAACTTATGTTTGTAGTAATGTCTCATGAAATAAAAGAAATAAATACATTCTTTACTCTGGCTATAGTTCAAATATTGACTAGCCTAAATCGCCTTCATTTTGAGATAACCTACCAATGTTCAGAGATACCAAAGGAACATTTCATGCAAAGATAGGCTCGATAAAGGACAGAAATGGTATGGACCTAACAGAAGCAGAAGATATTAAGAAGCGATGGCAAGAATACACAGAAGAACTGTACAAAAAGATCTTCACGACCCAGATAATCACGATGGTGTGATCACTGACCTAGACCCAGACATCCTGGAATGTGAAGTCAAGTGGGCCTTAGAAAGCATCACTACGAACAAAGCTAGGGGAGGTGATGGCATTCCAGTTGAGCTATTCCAAATCCTGAAAGATGATGCTGTGAAAGTGCTACACTCAATATGCCAGCAAATTTGGAAAACTCAGCAGTGGCCACAGGACTGGAAAAGGTCAGTTTTCATTCCAATCCCAAAGAAAGGCAATGCCAAAGAATGCTCAAACTACCGCACAATTGCACTCATCTCACACGCTAGTAAAGTAATGCTCAAAATTCTCCAAGCCAGGTTTCAGCAATATGTGAACCGTGAACTTCCTGATGTTCAAGCTGGTTTTAAAAAAGTCAGAGGAACCAGGGATCAAATTGCCAACATCCACTGCATCATCAAAAAAGCAAGAGAGTTCCAGAAAAGCATCTGTTTCTGCTTTATTGACTATCAAAGCCTTTGACTGTGTGGACCACAATTAACTGTGGAAAATTCTGAAAGAGATGGGAATACCAGACCACCTGACCTGCCTCTTGAGAAACCTGTATGCAGGTCAGGAAGCAACAGTTAGAACTGGACATGGAACAACAGACTGGTTCCAAATAGGAAAAGGAGTTTGTCAAGGCTGTATACTGTCTCCCTGTTTATTTAACTTATATGCACAGTACATCATGAGAAACGCTGGGCTGGAAGAAGCACAAGCTGGAATCAAGATTGCCAGGAGAAATATCAATAACTTCAGATGTGAAGATGATACCACCCTTATGACAGAAAGTGAAGAGGAACTCAAAAGCCTCTTGATGAAAGTGAAAGTGGAGAATGAAAAGTTGGCTTAAAGCTCAACATTCAGAAAATGAAGATCATGGCATCTGGTCCCATCACTTCATGGGAAATAAATGGGGAAACAGTGGAAACAGTGTCAGACTTTATTTTGGGGGTCCCCAAAATCACTGCAGATGGTGACTGCAGCCATGAAATTAAAAGACGCTTACTCCTTGGAAGGAAAGTTATGACCAACCTAGATAGCATATTCAAAAGCAGAGACATGACTTTGCCAACAAAGGTTCGTCTAGTCAAGGCTATGGTTTGTCCTGTGGTCATGTATGGATGTGAGAGTTGGACTGTGAAGAAGGCTGAGTGCCGAAGAATTGATGCTTTTGAACTGTGGTGTTGGAGAAGACTCTTGAGAGTCCCTTGGACTGAAAGGAGATCCAACCAGTCCATTCTGAAAGAGATCAGCCCTGGGATTTCTTTGGAAGGAATGATGCTAAAGCTGAAACTCTAGTACTTTGGCCACTTCATGCAAAGAATTGGCTCATTGGAAAAGACTCTGATGCTGGGAGGGATTGGGGGCAGGAGGAGAAGGGGACAACAGAGGATGAGATGGCTGGATGGCGTCACTGACTCAATGAACCTGAGTCTGGGTGAATTCTGGGAGTTGGTGATGGACAGGAAGGCCTGGCGTGCTGCGATTCATGGGGTCACAAAGAGTCGGACAGGACTGAGCAACTGAACTGAACTAAAGTGAACTGACCATGAGTTTCCTGATAATTGTCGTTGCCATAGCGAAGAACACCAATGCCAGTCTTCCATCTTTACACCACTGTATATCGGAGTACCAATAAATACTGCAAACCTAGGGAGTTAATTCAATTGCAGAAAGAAAGTGAAAGTTGCTCAGTCATGTCCGACTCTCTTGTGACCCCATACAGTGCATGGAATTCTGCATGCGAGAATACTGGAGCAGGTAGCCTTCCCCTTCTCCAAGGGATCTTTCCAACCCAGGGATCAAACCCAGTTCTCCCGCATTGCAGACAGATTCTTTACCAACTGAGCTGTCAGGGAAGCCCAAAAACCTACTAATAATACTGTCTATTTGAGAAGCATTTCTAAGGTCTTGTATTCTTTCTTGTCAGGACTTGGACAAGTGACTATAGAAATACAGAATAGGCGATGACAATGAGACTTTGGAGAACTGAAAAAAGACCCAAATAAAAGGAATTTTTTACCCTAATGTGAATTCCTTTCATGGTATCTCAGTCTCACCAGTACAGAGTGCTTTTTGGGGTTTGTTTAAGAAGGTATACATAATGTATATCTTTGGCAAGAATGTCAATCCTTTTATCTGTTTTCTAGATTTCATGCCCCTCAGTCTCATCTCATCAAAAGTAACATCTGTCTCTTATTTCTTTAGGTCTCTCTGTGCTCTTTCCTGGTCTTCAAGCAAGCCCATTTTCTTTCTTTTTTTTTTTTCCTACTATTCAAACATTCTAGAATTAATATTATCTAATAATTATGTATTTTATCCTTGTAACAATGTTGAGTTATTACTGCCCTTGATTTTCAGACAGGAAACTATAGCCCAAACAAGCTAATCCAATGACCAAAGTTATGGCTACTAAATAGTAGAATCAAGGTTCAATCTTCATTCCTGTGTAACTCCATGCCCATTACTTGTATAGGGTCAACAGTTGTTTTTTTGCCGGTTATTCTACTTGATGTCCTTTTTTTTTTTCTTTCCTTCAGTGCTTTTATTTTAACCCTGATTTTTTTTATCTTGTTGTACATTTCCTGTCATGCTTAAACTTCTTGCAGTTTGCCATCTGAACAATCAAGCCAATACTTCTCTTTTGTAGGTTGATAAGGCTAATTCAGTGACTTTCTTTCAATCCTTATTTCTTCTTCTTCAGTCTTTTCACAAATGCACTGTTGAACACCTAGTCCTTAAAATGTGTATCACTCTTATTAATATGACATCACTATTTCCTTTTTTCATTTCTAGCAAAATTACAAGTAGTTTCTTAAACCACCTTTCTTACATTTTGCTACAGTGTATTAATAAGTAATTGTGGAAAATGGAATCAAATTCAAATATCAGTTCTACCTGTATTGTCTTATGATCTTGTTCAAGTTCCCTAATATCTCTGAACCTTAGCTGCATAATCTATGAAAGGTAGCTTAGAAAGATAAAGGAAAATTACTCATCTAAAGCACACAGCACACAATGGATACTCAAGACATTTTGGTTCATAAACCTAAAGTTAGCATAATAAAGCACTTCAAATGAATTAACTGTTGCTCATATTATAAGGGTATGTGTCATATCACTTCAGGGGGTCCCTGAAAGGCAGGCAACCTGCCATGGAATAGTGTCACTTGGCTTACAACACTATGAACTTGCCAAATAGAAATTAAAATCACAACAACAATAAAATTAAAAAGGAGGAACATCAAATAAGCAAACAGAATATGACCCACATGTTCTGTTTATATAATCCTATTGATTAGTCCTATTAAATTAAGAAATAATAATACTATATCATGGTACTAAAGAACTATAAACTGGAAATTGAGAACCAAATGAGAACTAAAACATTCAACCCAAAATTCACATCAGGTATTAAGATAATGAAGTCAATGGATGTGCATGTTAGAGAGAATTCAGTTGTGAAGCTAATCATTGAAAGTAACTGTATTAGAATGTTTTGCAGATTGATTATTGTAGTAGGCACAATAATGCCTCCCACCATCACCATTAAAGATGCCCGTGTTCTAATCCATGGAAGTCTTGAATCTGTAATATCACATGTCAAGTGAGAATTATGTTTACAGATGGAATTAAAATGGATAAAATCAGCTGACCTTCACATGTGGAGATTATAAAGGGTTTTCTGAGTGAGCTCACTTTAATCACAAAGGCCCTTAACAAGTGGAAGTGAAAGCAGCAGTCCTTCAGTCATGTCCGACTCTTTGTGACTCTTCGGACTATACAGTCCATGGAATTCTCCAGGCCAGATACTGGAGTGGGAAGCCTTTCCCTTCTCCAGGGGATCTTCCCAACCCATGAATCAAACTGGGGTCTCCTGCATTGCGGGTGGATTCTTTTTTCAGAGATATTGAAAAATGCTGCTTTGAAGATACAGGAAGTGACTATGAACCAAGGAATGCATGCATCTCTAAAATCTGGAGACTGCGAGGAAATAGACTTTCCCCTAGAATCTCTAGAGAACATAATTTGTATACATCTGACTTTGGTCTACTAATAGCTAGTTCAGAATTTTGAACTCCAAGAACTAACTATAAGAGAATAATTGTATTGTTTAAATTTCTAAGTTTATTGTGACTTTTTATGGCAGCAATAATAATACAACTGTTATACTATTATTTAATGTTTTCCTTGTGGTTACTTTCTAGGTAAAACAAACAGAAAAGAATGGTGATTGAATTATCTCCAGGGAATAATGATGATCCCTTCTGAGTGCCACCCCTCCAAAAACAAACACCCACAAAAATCTATTAAAATTGTAGATTTTTAGGAGCTAGAGTCAAATTTGAGTGGATATATATTTGAGAAAACAATTTACTTCAATAAACAACAACCACACATAACTGTAAATAGGTCATGATGCTCATGGGATGTTTTAGGTAATAATACCCCCTGAAGATTGAAAACAGCAGAAAATTTGTGTCTCTTTAACTGTGTTCCTAATTGTTAACATAACATTCCAAAGAATAGAAAATCCTAGGGAAAAAGTATCTTCACAAAAAATAATACATCATGCTAATTTTGTATAATTTTTGTCAATATCTATGCTTTTAAGATGCCAAGCCAATGAATAAAAGCAAAAATATAAATTGATTATACACAATGATAGTGGTCAGAATAATTATAAGAAAACATAGTTTACCACACTTGGTAACTTATGACAGCCATATGTTTAAACATGGTCTTTCTCAACTCAGATCACTTGGAAGTAAAGGATAATTTAGTGTAGAATTCCATAAAGTGGAATCTAGTTGTGTCTGTCATAAGGAGATGATATAGACAAAGTCACTTAATTTAAATATCTTTTTTTTTTTAATTTATTCCTTTATTTCTCATGGCATCCAGCATCGTGCATTGAACCTGGACTGGCATCTCGTTTCATACATGACATTTCACATGTTTCAATGCCATTCTCCCAAATCTTCCCACCCTCTCCCTCTCCCACAGAGTCCATAAGCCTGTTCTATACATCAGTGATATGCATTAGTATACTGTATTGGTGTTTTTCCTTCTGGCTTACTTCACTCTGTATAATAGGCTCCAGTTTCATCCACCTCATTAGAACTGATTCAAATGTATTCTTTTTAATGGCTGAGTAATACTCCATTGTGTATATGTACCACAGCTTTCTTATCCATAAACTGGAGTCTGCATTGGGTATGAATTCGACCACCCCTTAGTTGAAGGCTGTGATAAATAACTACTCAAGTGGTACTTCCTCAGCCAGACAGCAAGTTGCAATGATTTAAGAATTAGGTTCATTTTGTGCTTCCAAGAAGCTGCATCACTTTGAGATTGAGTCTCCTATGAGATTCAGAGTTTAACTGAGAAAAATATGATTTATAGATCCAAGCATCCATATTTGGGAATAGCTCCCCCCACAAAAAAATGTTACTCTTTTTGTAGTTAGAGCTGCTATAAACAATTAACTAGGAGCCTTCATGAAAACATTAGAAAAGGAAGTGTGTATGCCATATGAACATCTGGGTTTGTTTTCTCTCCTGGCTTGAGGAAAGCTCCATGTTAAAACCTCAAGAAATATTTTACTATCATTCTTCATCCAACCTCAATTAAATAGGACGTGGTTTTATACCTTTGGTGGTTTTGAGGTTTTGGCATGGCTTACACATTTGGGGTTGGATACTTTTCTAACATTACAGCTGTTTTTAATATTGACATTGAAAACCAGAGGAAATGTATTAACTTTACTATATTACTGAGTGCTGTTGATTTTTTACTTTTTCTAACACTTGTTTTAAGTGACCTGCTCTAGATTAATCCAAAACAATTCTTTTGATACATGGAGTTTCCTGTCAAAATAAATATATTATGCATTGACTGTGGATCAAGCACTCCCTTTACTCATGTAAAATTACATCTGTATCTTCAGCTAAAGATGAGTAACTGTGCTCATGACAATCTTTAAAGTAAGACAAATTTTAGTTGGTCTTTCAAAAATAATAACAATATATACATTATCAAACTAGTCAGTTCTGATCTCTCACAAGTCTCCCAATCCCACTGACTTCAGAGAATTTGGGGTGGAGGGTGGTGGGGGGTGGAATTAATAGTTATAATAGTCACAAGTAATCAAAAGTTATCGATTTCTGGAAATTTAGACTTTTTTTAAACCTAAGTTATGATATCCCACATTAGACTTTAAGGAAAGTCCACGGAATAGTGCAGGCAGTGATGGCAGTAATTTCTGAATAAAGTGATTGAATTTTTATTAAAATTTCAAAGCACTTTTATGCCTGCTGCTTATTTCGTCATCTGCAAAGCAGGCTGTGTAGGATTATTAAACATTTTTGGAAAACAAGAAAAATGAAGTCCAAGGAAATTAAACATCTTGTGTGAGATGACACTTCGGTGAAGTGGAAAATCTAGGTTTCTTGGACTTAGCCCTCTAGTCTTTACTGTCAGCAGTTTTCTTTACTAGTTTCTCTTATGACTAGAAGAATGATCTGGACACCTTTCTACTAGATCTTTCTGGAAAATACATTAACAAATTTGTGTAAAAAATTTCTTAACACAGTGTTTTCCAGGGACACAGTTTGAGTGTGATATTTTGCAGTTCCTGTCATCCAAAGAGCAAAATTATACCTGGAAAAAAGGACCTAATATTATGCATTAATCATGATAAAAACTTGTCTTGAGTTTGATTCTGCTGGTCTATACATACATAAACTGAGAAACATGACAAAATTATTGTTGAGACACAATAGGGGCAATTTCTTAGGGGCAAGAAATGTCCTGGGTACTTAATTTCACCAGGACTCTCATTTATTTGTGACGAGTTCTTTACTTACCCTGTCTCTAACTATTCATTTATTTAGTCTATTAAAAACAATGACACTATGGAATAGTTAAAAGAATGCTAGTAAAAAGTTCTTCAAATTACAAATTTTGTAAGATGCCAGTGTACTTCTTAAAATGTGTTATTTAAAAGTGTTTAAAAAATCATAGTACCTTAAATATTTTGTTTACTGAATTTCTAGCCAAAACTAAGATTAAATTTGTTCAACAATAGTGTCTCTAATGAAATTAGTTATGTCCAAGTAGTCTCCTTATTTGAATAATGATGACGTCAATATTAATGTAAGCACAATGGAAGTTGTAGTTGAAGTACCATGGCAATGTAGACTATATTCCAAAGAGGGGTGCAAGTGCATGAATCCAGAAGTGTCTATCAACTGTGATTTTTAAACCCATCATCCCCACTGAGGACATAAGAGGGCTTGAGCTGATTAGAGATGGTGATATGTCAATAATTTTGGTGGAGAGGTATTGGCATGTTGTTTATAATAACATCTATACATAAGGGTTATAGGCAGCTCTGTCCTTCATCCCAAGTTTAAGAACCAGGTCTTTAATTGGGAACTCTCAGAGCATCCTATATGGTTCTGTTTATTCTGTGGGACACCATGGATTGGTGTCTGACATAAAACAAAGAAATCTGAAGGTATACTGAGTGGCTAACCAGTTTCTTTGATGGTGGAGAAAAGGAACTATTCTTATTGTCTGAGAATTGGCCTGAACTCACAAAGCATTTAGGGTTTTAAGGGTACTGAAAGCATGAGAACCTTCTTTGGTATATATACATGAAATAAATAAAGAAAGCCATTACTGGACAATTTTCAAATATAATTCAAGTTCTCAGCAGAGAAAAGCTGGACATAATAACAGATGCCTGGGCTATGTGAAAGGAATCACAGGGGAAAAGTTAGAATGGAGATGATTCACCAGTGCTTATGGAACCTCAGTTGAGTGATCAAAGTGATGGGAGTTTTTCTTCAAAAGAATAAGCATAAACATCATCAAGTTCAGAGGGTGGTAGATTTCCACGTAAACAACAGTCTTTAGAAACTTTTCTGCTGCCATGCCCTCCCACTGATCCAATCATAAAGGGTGTCTGAAATTAAAATTAACAAGACAGAAAAGGAAGAATACCAAATATTTGGTAGACATGGAATAAGGAAGTACATACCCCTTTTCAAGTTTTCCAGATTCTCATTCATATTAAGTAAGCCAGGGAAGAAATTTTAACTTTAACTTGAAAGCAAGATGGCATCTATCACTGTTATTCAGGCCCTAAGAGTTGGTTTCTAAACTGAGACACTGTGTGGATTGAAGAGATTGGTGAATAAGTTTTGCCACTTATAATTAATCAGAAGAGCCATTAGGGGCTGCCACAGGGTAAAATTAAAGAAACTGTAGAAAGCATGTTGCTCTCTGGTGACAGACACTCCATTGAGTCTTGCAGTAGACTGGTGTAAAACCGGTAATAATAATCACTAAGAATATGGCAAAGTTATTGTGAATGGCCTACAATATAATTCATGAGATTCTCCCTTTTAAAAAAAATTATTTATGTATTTATTTGACTGTGCTGGGTCTTAGTTGTGTCATGGTCGTGATTTAGTCCCTAAGTTGTGTCCAACCCTTGTGACCCCATGGACTGTAGCCTGCCAGACTCCTCTGTCCATGGGATTCTCCAGGCAAGAATACTGGAATGGGTTGCCATTCCATTCTCCAGAGGATCTTCCTGATCCAGGAATTGAACCTGGATCTCCTGCACTGCAGGCAGATTCTTTACTGACTGAGCTATGAGGGAAGCCCTAGTTGTGGCATACAGGATGTTTTAGTTGCAGCACGTGGGATCTAGCTCCCTTAATCCTGGCCCCCTACATTGGGAGCATGAAGTCTTAACCACTGAACCAGCAGAGATATCCCTTGACTTTTTTTCTATCTCTAAACCTCCAACTTACATTTTCAAACTCAGAACATCTTCCTTTTGATATCTATTGTCTGTTTCTGTTCTCAAGTTTCCATTCTATTTCTAAAAGTATAAAGCAAGAGGTTTTGTTTTTCCTACCAGTCTGAGAACAGTTTGATCTGTGTTATGGGAAAAATAGAGATCTACATAGCTGTTAAGATATAGTATTAAATACTTGCTTTCCCTCTCTTTTATGAAAGAGCGTGTAGTGATAGAACAACTTGTGGGGAGTTAATAATAAAATGGTAGCTGAACTAGTTTAGACACGTTACTCTTTGGCTGCGCTTTCAAGCTAATGATAAAGGAGCAGCAATATTGTGCAGTAATGGCTTCCCTCTTCCATTGTTTTTCAAAACTACTCTCAATCAACTACAGCCTCCTTATACTCTTTTAATAATCAGCTGTATATTTAGGAGCAATATAAACGCAATATAAATATAAAAATGTCCATATTTTACAGAAACTAAGAAATCATTCCTATCTATAATTATAGTCAATACTTGGACAAAAGGGGAAAGATTTCATTTTATTGATGTGTTCATGAGTGGAAAAGCAATCAAGTTTCCCCTTTTTGTAGTTGCATTGACTGGCCCTAGCTGGGCTCACTTTTCCAAATTATAAGCAAGCCAGGTAATTTCATTGTTAAAGTCTTTAAAGATCTAGCTGTTATTTTATTTTCTGTAGTTCTAATGGCAGTGATAAGAATCTGCCCATCACATTTATCTTTTGCTCTTACTCCCTCAAGGGCTAAGCTGATTCTCTATTCATTGGCGTTAAATCTTGATTAAGTTTTGGCTAGAAACTAACAAAGCCCAAAACTGGAAAATGGAATTATTGATGGAATCTTGCCTTAAGGAGCATAGCGGGGAAGCAATAATAAATGTTCTTTTATTAAAAATTGTGTTAAGCTAATGGGTCTGACTTTGTCAAGTTACTGATAGAATGCAATAGAGTTGGACATAGCACATTCACAGATTGAACAAGACCATTGAAAGGATGGAGGCATGAGAGCTAAAAAGATTTTATTTTCAGGTCTTGTAAACTAATATGGAATGATACATAGCTACTCCAGAGTTGGCATTGACATCTAGTTCATGTCATGTCTAATATATTGACAATGCTGTAATGTCTTGGTTGTTTTATCATACAACCTCAAACAGAAGATACCAAAGATACACACTTTGGTATAAATGATAAAACAAATTCTTTTTCACAAGCATCAGTTATTGGGAATTTTTAGGAAGTTATGTTCACTAGTAATATTTAGTTTTTGTATTTTATGATAATGTTGACCTTTCCATCATGTTCTCTAAAATGTTGAAAGGTTTGTTCAAAGCTCCCACTCTATTTGTAGAGTTCATTATTTCTTCTCATAGATGTGTCTTTTTTTTTTTTTTGCTTTTTACATTTTATTGGATATATACAAATTTTAATGCCTATACCTCCCTGGTAAGTCTTCCCCATTTGGAATCCCTCTCCTTACTTCTAGTATCTTCTCTTCATTAAAGCTTCGTTCATGTGATGTTAGCGTGGCTGCACAGCCTTTCTTTAGGATATAGTTGGTCACTTACTTATTTTCCCCTCAGCTTTCTTCTCTTAGGTTTGTATGAGTATGTTTATATGTGCCTCCTGTAGACAGCTCATTGTTAAATTTTTGAAACTTTAAATGCAGTCTGAAAATATTTAAATGGAATGTTGTATACAATTATACTTATACAATTACCAAAATATTTGGGTTTATACCTACCATCCTATTTTATGCTCAGTAGCATCCCTCCTGTTTCTTTTGCTTTCCTTCTTGATTTGTCTCAGATTGTGTGGATATTTGTATCATTGCATTTTCCTCTTAATGACTGACTTTCACTACACAATTTTATGTATGAGGAAACTGAGTCATAGGAAATGTTACCCTTAGGAAAGTTTGCTCAAGTGTTGAAAAGCTTGTTAAGTGACTCTAGAGAACAAGCTTTTATCCACGATGCTCCTAATCCAGAAGCAAACTGAGATCATCATCAACCCTACATAGTGGAACATTGTTATAGCTAATATATTTAAATTGAATTCTTTCACTTAAATTCTCCCTTTTATTGTTTCTGTGCTGTGATTTGAAACCCCAGGCTTCCAATTCAGCATGAAAACTGAGGCAAGAAAATAGTGTCTACTGATAGGTTATATATAGTCAACTCTGTGAATTCCAAGATGATCCTTGCAGAGCCACATTTTCAAGAAACAGATTTGGAAAGCCATCTCTCTGCAAGCTTAAAACAAAACAAAGCTTATTAATTCCCAACAAATATGTTTGGCACTTTGAATAAGACCAAGCAGATGAAGAATCAGAAAGTTGTTTGCATGTTGCCATGTATCTCTGTATTACAATATTTTTAAAGATAATTTTAAGGATTCTCTTAATTTCCTAATATTATTAAACACTCTAAATTAAGTTTTTATTAATTTGGATGTATTTGTGTATAGTGATAAGAGAGGGACTAGAGGCTAGCAAGCAACATCAAAGAAAATGGTCATATAGACTCCTGTTTGATTGCCATCATAATTGACAATAAAAAAACTTTGATTTTGTGAAGTGCATATTTTATTATTTCTCCTGAATTTAAACAAATTTTAGGTACAATGCAATATCAGAATAGTTTGGCTGAATTGCCTTTCCGATATTTATAGCTCATATTTTATTAGACTTTTCTCTTTGGTGAGTCTAATTTTCCTAAACTTTTCAAGTTATTATTTATGCAGAGTAATAAAATCTACTTTCGGGAATTTAATTTTCCAAATAGAATTGTAAACAGACCGCTGAGGAAACTCTCAAGTAAAAGAATGAAATGCATTCACAGTAACTTGCCCATGAAGTCAAATATAATTTATTTAATAAATCTAAAAAGTACATGTGTGTGCACACATACATGTGTGTGTGTAGTTGTTTTCCTCAATGGGGAATTAAATCAAAGAAAATGTATTCTTAGGATGGTTTTGATTGCTTTTTATTTGTATTTATTTCCTTTTTAAATTAGTAAATGCAGTAACTCCACAGTAAACTTAATGTAGGCCAAATAAAAGTATTGAAAGGAGAACCTTCCAAAGTAAACTGTAATTCAAATTACTCTTTTTGTGCAAAACATGTGCAATATGACAAAACTCTTTAGCATGTTTGGATTCCTTCCTGGGAGTTATGATTTTTATAAACTCAAATTGGTTTGGATTTTTGACTCAACAAGTACCAACATTATTCCATTGGTTCAATTAGATCCAAAGACATTTTTCTGGTATTTGGCTTTGTGGTGTTTATTTTAAAACCTGGGAGTAATTCCAATGCTATTAAATGATCTTTCAAAAAGATGAAAGAGAGAGAAGGGACATGGCAGGGCTTATAAATACATGATAAAAAGTGATTCTGACTTCAAATCTTATATATCAAAGTGAGAAGTGATTTATTGCTCAAGGTATTTCTATTTCTCAAAACATTTTTAGAAATACCACTTGTGGTATTGCTAAAACTTAATTTATAAGGAATGAATGAATATTAGCCTCAATACTTTATAATCACGTATCATTTTTGACCAAATATAATATCACACCTATTGGCCACCCATTCTTTTGGTAAGGTCAAGTTCTTTTTTTCCCTTTTTTAAAATGTATTTTATTTGAAGCATAGTTGATTTGCAGTGCTGTGTTAATTTCTACTGTTCAGCAAAGTGATTAAGCTATATATATATGAAAAAGAATACATATATATATATGAATGCTTTTTCATATTTTTTCCATTACAATCTATCAGAAGTATTGAATATAGTTCCCTGTGCTATATTAATGGGTTTCCCTGGTGGCTCAGATGGTAAAGAATCCACCTGCAATACAAGAGACCTGAGTTTGATCCCTGGGTTGGGAAGATTAGGACCTTGTTTATCCATTCTGTATTTAAGAGTTTGCATCTGTTAACCCCAAACTTCCAATTCATCCCTCGCCTACCCACCTCCCTCTTGACAATGACAAGTCTATTCTTTATGTCTATGAGTTAGTCTCTATTTGTAGATAAGCTCATTTATGTCATATTTAGATTCCACACGTTTGTGATATCATATACTGTTTGTCTTTCTCCTTCTGACTTACTTCACTTTGTATGATAATCTCTAGGTTCATTCATGCTGCTGCAAGTCAGTCCAAGTTCTTATTGCCATTTATTCTTAGAAAGCAAGTCCTCCTTCAAATTAGAAAGATGCTCTACTACATAGAATATTAAATATTCTAGAAAATAGAGATTTGTCTTTCTATTCTTGATATCAACAGCAGTGCCTAGAGGATCACTTATAACTAACAGGCAAGCTATGATCCAGAAACATTAGCTTAAGTGGATATTGAGAGCCATAGTTTACAAGTGAAAATTTCAAAAAAAATGAGCTCAAACTGATATGAGCAGTTATAACCAGATTTTGACCTGGAAGTCTATATTTCTTGCCTAGATTGCTATTCTCAGAAATTTAAGAATAAGGCAACCTGAGTAAACTAGCTTGTCTTAAATCGGTTTAGAAATTGTCAGAAGGGTATTTGTAGAAAGGATGAAATTGTGTCAGAGAGATGCTCCCACCAACTCATGCATCAGTATTGCAGCCGTGGGCCTGGAAGAAAGGGTGAATTAGAGTGAAATTGAGGTAAAGTTTTAATAAAATAATGAAAACACTTAATAGGAACATTCAGGATGCAAAATAAGGAGGAGGATGGATTCTTTAAAATCTTAGGAAGATTGATGAAATGGCTAATGTTACAAAACAAAAAACTCATTAGCTACAAAGACAGAGGTTTCTGGAAAGCAAGCAATTCTTTCAGTTTAACTTATTTTTATTTTGCTTAAGTGTCAAATGCCTTTTTTTTAAAATTATGTGTATGTTTTATTTCCAAATACCATATCCCAATCAGGGAGAATAAATACAGAGAAGGGCCCAGGTCAGAAACCTGACTTCGTTTTGCAAGTAATTTGATATGTTCCAGATTCAAGACTTTAAATATATAATTTCCAGTCCCACAAGGAAATTCCTTAAAATAAGAAGCAACAAAACTACCATATTTAAGAGCCATTTATATGGATAATCAGATTATATTTTTTCAGAGTATAATTTCTACATCAGATGATAATGGCCAGATGAGAAGAATTTGATAAACTTCTCAGAAGAATGGAATGAAAAAAAAAAAAACAAATGGCTATATGATAGATATTGAGCTATTTACATAAAAACAAAGGCAAATGAAATTAAAATGACAGTATTTTTCTATACTAATATCAGTTCCACTGAGGGTTGGGTGGGGCTTGCAAAAAAAGAATTGTAACATGCAAATTTGATGTACGCTTAAAAAAATGCCTTAAAATTGATTCTGACATTGATTTTATATAATACCAGTATTAGTAGGATGAAATAGGCAGTAAAGAAAAGGATCCTCAGGTCTGCATTCTGGTTCTGTAAGTCACTGGTTGGGCTTTCCAGGTGACCTAGTGCTAAAGAACCCTCCTGCCAGCGTAGGAGACATACAAAACTTAGATTTGATCCCTGGGTTGGAAAGATCCCCTGGAGGACAGCATGGCAACCCACTCCAGCATTCTTGCCTGGAGAATCCCATGGACAGACGATCCTGGCGGGCTGCGGTCCCATAGGGTTGCAAAGAGTTGGACACGACTGAAACAACTTAGCGCGCACCTAAGTCAGTAGTTCTGTAACCCTGAGCAGGTCACACAGCCTCTCTAACTGTCACCCTCATATGAATGAGCATAATAAATTTACATTCCTGGCATGCATGTAATATAAAAGAAATTCATCTACAGAATGTTTTTGATACAAAGGGCTTGACACTAATACATGCTCAATTTTGAGTCTTTTTGAAAGAGAGAACTAGCTTTTTCAATTTTTTCAAATGGAGAATGATTAAATTTTTCCTTTAATAATTTAAACTTCTTGTGTTTTATTTTGCTTTCTTTTACTTCTAATTAACTACTTTTATCAGCTTATGACTGACATACAACAAACAGCATGTATCAAAGTATATAATTTAATCATATTTGAACGATGTATAAACCTATGAAACCATTTCCATAATTATGATATAGTTCCTTCAACCCTGATAATTTCCATCAATCCTTTTTAAATCCATTCCTCCCTCCTATATTTTCCCTTCTAATCTCTTCTGTTACTATAGATTTCTTTGTATTTTCTATAATTTTTTTTATAAAGGGAATCATGTCCATGTATACTTTTCACATAAGTCTAAAGAATAGAAGAATGTAGAAGAATGGAACAAAGAACTATTGTAACTCTCCAAGCATAAAACAATAAATTTGTAACAGTTACTACCATCTTCCTATTAACCCTCCACTGTTATAGTCAAATATTTTATTTCTTTATACATTTTAAATCTCACAATATAATTTTTGTTAAATAGTCAATTATATTTTAAAAAGTTTAAAAGAGTAAAAAAAACTTTTACAAGTACCCACATATTTTCCCTTATTAAAATTCATATTTAATGTAGCATCATTTTCTTATTCATGAAAGTTTTTCTCTAAAATTCCCTGTACAGCAAGTGTGCTGATGATAAATTCTCTTAGTGCTGGATGTTGATCTTATGTTGTCTCTGTTTTAAGAAGATTATTTTGCTTATTACAGGATTCTAAGAGATTTTCCTCTTACATTTAAGAATGTTTTTGCACTGTCATTGGCCTTGAATTGTTTTAAGAAGGAGTCTGTGTCATTGTTTTCTATATTCCTCTCTCTATATTATATCTTCTCTAGTTGTCTTAAGATGTTCCATTTATTATTTGTATTAGCAATTTGATTATGAGATGCTTTAGCAGAATTTTATTTATGTTTCTTGTACTTAATATTTGTTAATTTCTTGAATCTGTGAATTTATAGTTTTTTATTAAATTTGGGAGATATTTAGTCTCATTTCTTCAACTATTTTATTTTTCTGTTCTATTTTTTCCTGTTCTCTTTGCTATCTCTTCTCCTTCTTAGACTCCACTTAGACTCTGGCCACTTGAAGTTGCCCCACAGCTCAGAGACGCTTTGTGTTTGTATTAATATTTACCATAGTTGTTACTGTTTACTCGTCATGTTTTATTTGATGTAACTCCATCTGCTATGTCCTTAAATTCACTGATCATTTTCTACAGTATCTAATTGTAAATTCCAACCAGTGTGTTTTCATATTGTCAGATTATTTAGTATCAATATGTTCAACTTGGATCTTTATTATATTTTATATAGAATCCCTTTGCTGGTTCTACCTTCTTGAGGATATATAACTATAAACACTCATTTACTGTCCTTTTATCCTAAAGTTATAATCTATCTCATTTAAATCTATTTCTATACATTGATTTATTTTTCAACTTGGCTTGTTCATTCTTTTTTTTTTTTTTTATTTTTTCTCGTCAGTGGCTTGAATTTTTATTTTATTTTTTTTCCTTTTTTTTTCAACTTTAAATTTTATTTTATTTATTTTTTTTAGATTTTATTTTATTTTTAAACTTTACAATATTGTATTAGTTTTGCCAGATATCGAAATGAATCCGCCACAGGTATACCTGTATTCCCCATCCTGAACCCTCCTCCCTCCTCCCTCCCCATACCCTCCATTCATTCTTACTTCTTTATATGCCTGGTAATTTTTATTTGGTTGCCAGGTATTATTAATTCTGTTTTGTTAGATGATGGATATTTTTGCATTCTTTAAAATCTTCTTTGTCTTGTTTCTGAAGTACAGCTATGTAGAAGTGATTTCTACCCTTTGGAGGCTGGCTTTTAACCTTTATTAGTCAGGGCCACAGCAACTTTTCACCTATGGTTAATTTTTTTCTTTTTTTTTGGACTGCACTGGGTCTAGGTTTGAGCAGGTGGAGTCTAGTTTCCTGCCCAAGGATCAAACTCAGGTCCCCTGCATTGGGAGCACAGAGTCTTAACCACTGGAACACCAGGGAAGTCCACATGGCTAATTTTGACCTGCTGCTGAGGCGATACTATTTGTTTGATTTTTTTTTTCTATTGCATTTTGGTAATGGATATATTTTCTATAATTATCTAATTTAAATGTACAGAAAACTGAAAAAAGTTCATAATGAATGTCCATGTGTTTACTACCTACATTCTTTGATTATCATTTCCTGAACTTCCTTTATAACCTATTCATCTCTCTCAATCCATCTGTAGTCTATCTGATATTAACTTAAAAACTCCTGATTTTTAAATTTTCTTTCATATATAATAGTATTTTCCCATATTTTTGCTTTCTTTTATTTTTCCTTATTCCTGAGTTCTCAAGACTTTTTTTTTTTAATCATGTTATTTAGACAACTCCCTCTAGCCATTCTAGAAGAGAGGTGATGGTGAGAAACTTTCATCTTTTTTTTCAGTTGATAATATCTTGATATTTCTCTTTATTTCTGCAGGATATTTTCCCTGGATATAGAATTTTGATTCAACAGGTTTCCTCCTTCAATGCTTGAAAAAGTTGATGCTACTTTCTTCTAGCCTCTGTGATTCATCAAAACTTGGCTGACATTTGAATTGCTTTTTTCTTACTGATACGATGTTATTTCTTACTTTTTTTTTTAATCACTGATTTTAATTAAGTTTGACAGTGATGGATACTGATGTGTATTTTGCTGTTTATCTTGTTTGAGGCTTGCACAGCTTTAAAAAATCTGTGGACTTAAGAATTTTACCAAGTTTGAGAAAATTTTAGCTATTAATTTATGTATTTTTCATCTCAACCGTCTTTCTCTTCTCTTGGAATTCTGATGATGCAGACTCTAAATCTTTTGTTATGGTACCACAAGTCCCTGAGGCTTTGATATACATATATATTTTTTTATTGGTTATTTTCCTCTCTGTTGTTCAGATTGAGTGATATCTATCATTCTGTATTCAACTTCCCTAATTATTTTCTCAGTTCCCTCTATCCTAATGTTGAACACAGGATTGCTTTTTGGTGGTTGTTGTATCTTTATTTCTAAAATTTCCATTGTGTCCTTCTTTGTGTGTTGTATTTATTTTCTGAGAATTTCTATTTGCTAACATTCTTTTTGTTTTTTGATTTGTTTCAAGTGTGTTAATAATTGCTCATTGAACCATGGTTATTTTAAAATCCTTTTCCAAAATTTCTAACATCTGTATAACTTCTTTGCCTTTTCTCATTCAAATTTTGATTTCTCTGGTTCTTAGTATGAAAAGTGATTTTCAAATAAAACCTGGACATTTAGAGTATTGTTTTAATGAGACTCTGGATCATAGTTAAATATTTCCTTTTGGCACGATTCCTCTGATACCACCCTTGTAAGGAAAGGGAGATGCCCTCTCATTTCTGTGAGATATAACAAGTGATGGAAATACAGTTCTCTATGTGGACTCCATAGATAGCTGGAACCCATATTCACGTGGCTTATACTGATGCAGTGAGAAGACAGCCTCATTACAGCTGAGTGGTTGTAAAAGTTCTTAATATCCCCTAGACCTTCTTTGTGCCACTCCAACAAGGAGGGAGCGAGATGTGTCATTACTACCATGTAAGATAAGTCCAGGCTCCACATATGGTCTCCAGTGACACCATGGAAGAGAGGCCTTGTTTACCACCTGGTGGAGGGCAAATGCTGCAGTTCTTATTCAGCCTTCTCTGAAACCACCTTGGCACAGTGTAACAGCACCATGATCAGGCCACTCAAGATGATGGTTCTCCTGCCCTTCATACATCTCTCACTGAACCAGTCCCTGCTTCACTTGTACCCCAAGTTAATCAGTAACTACCCACCTGCTTCCCCCCTGCCCCAGGTAGTTACTGTTCTAATCCTTAGACCAGAACTGCTCCACCATGCTAGGTTATCAAAGGGAAACATCTGCCCCCGTGATGATCATTAACCCAAGGGACTGTGAGGGACATGCTCCTCTGCTGGTATCCCTGGTAACAGATGAGCTATCCTGATGTCAATTCCACCCTCCCCATCTCCCAGCAGTGCAGATTACTGCCATGCTTAGCCTGCCATCTACCGTGCATGGTGGAGTGTCACTCCAGGACCTTTTGTTTCTGGCCTGTAAGATTCCATAACCTATAATCATGGATGTCTCTATGATGCTTTCTGGGCTCTTTCTTCAGTCGCACAGCTGGGCAATTAACAAGGCTTTCAGGGTTCAGTGCCCCACCTGACAAGGGTACGAGTGTAAGCTCTCCATTGAGCCTTTGCTACTGAGGGTGAGGATGGGGGCCACGAATTTTCTGTGATGTTTGGCTGGAGTGGAACAGTTACTGTCTATCTTACTAGACTGCCCCTTTTCTCATCTTTTAGTTTGAGAGAATAGGCTTTTGTTGGGGTTTTGCTTTGTCCATGCCCATTGGTATTCCAGGTTTCTGGCTTCTCAATGATCAAGTCAAAGTCTATGAGGAATATACAGGGAGCTTAACACATATCATTCCTTAGATCCTGAAATCTCTAGCCAGTCTGTGTCTTCTCTCCACCTTTCAGTCTTCTTATTTTTTTTAATATATAATGCTCAGATTTTAAATTCATAAATATCAGGAAAAATGGGGAAAATATCAGCAACATTTATTTATAATTCCTGGAATCATGGGTGAGGTTTCCAATGCTAACTGATAAGAATAGAAACTATCTTTGGCCCTGTATGTGGGTTTCCCTGGTGGCTCAGATGGTAAAGAATTTGTCTGTAATGCAGGAGACATTGGTTCCATCCCTGAGTTGGGAAGATCCCCTGGAAAATGGAATGGCTACCCACTCTAGTATTCTTGCCTGGAGAATTACATGGGCAGAGGAGCCCAGCAGGCTACAGTCCATGGGGTCACAAAGAACTGGACATTACTGAGCAACCAACATTTTGGACCTATAGGAGCTCCAGGTCTTCACTTACTCCTACCAAATGGTTCTTTTCTCATCTTAAAGCATTTGCTAATCAGAACTCAGCCAAAGACCAGAGGGGGCCTTCTGCAGATCTCTAGAATCTCTCTTGGTGTTCAGCAATCTCACCTTCTTACAGCTTTTCCTCTGTGGATTGTAGCTGCATTGACTCCTCTTCATTTTGAGCTCTGTTTTCTTCCTGTTCTATGGTCAAGAAATTCCCACAAAACAGTAAATAGAGAAATTAAAGGGCTCATCTTCTTTGTTTTCCTTCCCTTGGGGATCACTGTCCTGTACTAACTTTTGTCCAATGTCTGAAAAAAAAAATCAGTTTCTTATTTCCCAGTTATTTTTAAAGGTAGGTTCTCCATGATTACCAGAAGTGTGATTTATGCTCCTTGGTTTTTTTTTTTTTTTAATTTATTTATTTTTTATTGAAGGATAATTGCTTTACAGAATCTTGCTGTTTTAACCTCAACATGAATCAGCCATAGGTATACATATATCCCCTCCCTTTTGAAACTCCTTCCTATATCCTTCCCCATCCCACCCCTCTAGGTTGATGCAGAGCTCCTGTTTGAATTTCCTGAGCCATACAGCAAATTCCTGTTGGCTATCTATTTTACACACGGTAATGTAAGTTTCCATGTAACTCTTTCCATACAATCTCACCCTCTCCTCACCCTCTCCCCATGTTCATAAGTCTATTCTCTATGTCTATTTTTCCACTGTTGTCCTGTAAATAAGTTCTTCAGTACTATTTTTCTATATTCTGTATATATGCATTAGAATATGGTATTTATCTTTCTCTTTCTGACTCACTTCACTCTGTGTAATAGGTTTAGGTTCATCCACCTCATTAGAACTGACTCAAAAGCATTCCTTTTTATGGCTGAGTAATATTCCATTGTGTATATGTACCACGTATACCCATAGGCACATGGGTTTATTTCTGGGCTATCTTGTTCCATTGGTCTATATTTCTGTTTTTGTGCCAGTACCATACTGGCTTGATGACTGTAGCTTTGTAGTATAATCTGAAGTCAGGAAGCTTGATTCCTTCAGTTCTTTTTCAAGACTGCTTTTGTTATTCAGGATCTTTTTTGTTTCCATATGAAGTGTGAAATTTTTTGTTCTAGTTCTGTGAAAATTGCCATTGGTAATTTAATAGGGATCACTTTGAATCTGTAGGTTGCCTTTGGTAATATAGTCATTTTCACAATATTGATTCTTCCTACCCAGGAACATGGAATATCTCTCCATCTGTTTAGGTCATGTTTGATTTCTTTCATCAGTGTCTTATAATTTTCTGTGTAAATTCTTTTTTCCCCTTAGGTAAGTTTATTCCTAGATGTTGAATTTTTTTTGTTGCAATGGTGAATGGGATTGATTCCTTAATTTTTCTTTCTGATTTTTCAGTGTTAGTATATAGAAATGCAAGTGATTTCTGTGTATTGATTTTGTATTCTGCAACTTTGCTAAATTCATTGATTAGCTCTATTAATTTTCTGATACTATCTTTAGGGTTTTCTATGTACAGTATCAAGTCATCTGCAAAAAGTGAGAGCTTTACTTCTTCTCTTCTGATCTGGATTCCTTTTATTTCTTTTTCTTCTCTGATTGCTGTAGCTAGGACTTCCAGAACTATGTTGAATAATAGTGGTGAAAGTGGACACCCTTGTCTTGTTCCTGATCTTAGGGGGAATGCTTTCAGTTTTTCACCATTGAGAATAATATTTGCTGTAGGTTTATCATATATGGCCTTTACTATGTTGAGATAAGTTCCTTCTATGCCCATTTTTTGAAGAGTTTTAATCATAAATGGGTGCTGAATTTTGTCAAAGGATTTTTTTGCATCTATCGAGATGATCATATGGTTTTTATCTTTCAATTTGTCAATATAGTATATCACATTGATTGATTTGCATGTATTGAAGAATTCTTGCATCCCTGAAATAAATCCAACTTGATCATGGTGTATGAGCTTTTTGATATGTTGCTGAATTCTGTTTGCTAAAATTTTTTTGAGGATTTTTGCATCTATGTTCATCAGTGTTATTGGCCTATAGTTTTCTTTTCTTGTTTTGTCTTTGTCTGGTTTTGGTATCAGGGTGATGGTGGCCTCATAAAATGAGTTTGGAAGTGTTCCTTCCTCTGAAAGTTTTTTTTTTAATTTAAATTTATTTATTTTAATTAGAGGCTAATTACTTTACAATATTGTATTGGTTTTGCCATACATCAACATGAATCTGCCATGGGTGTACACGTGTTCCCAATAGTTTTAGAAGCATTAGCTTTTCTTTTCTCTAAATGTTTGATAGAATTCTCCTGTGAAGCCATCTGGCCCTGGGCTTTTATTTTTTGGGAGATTTTTGATCACAGCTTCAATTTCAGTGCTTGTAATTGGGTTGCTCATAATGTCTATTTCTTCCTGGTTCAGTCTTGGAAGATTTAACTTTTATAAGAATCTGTTTCTTCCAGGCTATCTATTTTATTGCCATATAGTTGTTCATAATAGTCTGTCATAATCCTTTGTATTTCTGCATTGTCTGTTGTAACCTCTCCTTTTTCATATCTAATTTTGATGATTTGATTCTTCTCTCTTTTTTCTTTGATGAATCTGGCTAAGGGTTTGTCAGTTTTGTTTATCTTCTCAAAGAACCAGATTTTAGTTTTATTAATCTTTACTATTGTTTCTTTCATTTCTTTTTATTTATTTCTGCTTGGATCTTTATGATTTCTTTAGTTTTACTAATTTTGGGGGTTCTTTTGTTCTTCTTTTTCCAGTTGCTTTAGGTATAAAGTTAGGTTGTCTATTCATTGTTTTTCTTGTTTCTTGAGGTAGGATTGTATTGCTTTAAACTTCCCTCTTAGAACTGCTTTTGCTGCATCCCATAGGTTTTGAGTTGTCGTGTTTTCATTGTCATTTGTTTCTAGAAAATTTTTTATTTCTTCAGTAGCCTGTTGGTTATTTAAAACGTGCATTTTAATCTCCATATGTTTGTGTTTCTTACAGTTTTTTTCTTGTAATTGATATCTAGTCTCATAGCGTTGTGGTCAGAGTAGATGCTTGATACGATTTCAATTTTCTTAAAGCTACTGCAGTTTCATTTGTGACCCAAGATGTGGTGTATCCTGGAGAATGTTCCATATGCATTTGAGAAGAAGGTGTATTCTTTTCCATTTGGATGGAATGTCCTGAAGATATCAATGAAATCCATCTCATCCAATGTATCATTTAAGACTTGTGTTTCCTTATTAATTTTCTGTTTTGATGATCTGTCCATTGGTGTGAATGAGGTGTTAAAGTCTCCTACTATTATTGTGTTACTGTCAATTTCTCCTTTTCTATCTGTTATTGTTTGTCTTATGTATTGAGGTGCTCCTATGTTGGGTGCATAGATATTTACAATTGTTATGTCCTCCTCTTGGATTGATCCCTTGATTATTATGTAGTGTCCTTCCTTATCACTTGTAATCTTCTTTATTTTAAGGTCTATTTTGTCTGATATAAGGGTTGCTACTCCAGCTTTCTTTTGCTTCCCATTTGCATGAAATTTATTTTTCCATCCTCTCACTTTCAGTCTATATGTTTCTTGAGGTCTGATGTGGGTTTCTTGTAGATAGCATATATATGGGTCTTCTTTTTGTATCCAATCAGATAGTCTGTGTCTTTGGTTGGAGTATTTAATCCATTTACATTTAAAGTAATTATTGATATATATGCTCCTATTGCCATTTTCTAATTGTTTGGGTTCATTTTGTAGATCTTTTTTTTTTTTCCTGTTGTATTTCTTGACTATATAAGTCCGTTTAACATTTGTTGTAAAGCTGGTTTGGTGGTACTGAATTCTCTTAACTTTTGCTTGTCTGAAAAGCTTTTTATTTCTCCATCAGTTTTGAATGAGATCCTTGCTTGGTACAGTAATCTTGGTTGTAGATTTTTCTCTTTCAGTACTTTAAATATACTCTGCCATTCCCTTCTGGCGTGCAGAGTTTCTGCTGAAAGATCAGCTGTTAAGCATATGGAGTTTCCCTTGTATGTTACTTGTTGCTTCTCCCTTGCTGCTTTTAATATTCTTTCTTTGTTTTTAGTCTTTGTTAGTTTGATTAGTATGTGTCTTGGCATGTTTCTCCTTGGATTTATCCTGTATGGGACTCTTTGTGCCTCTTAGACTTGATTGACTGTTTCCTTTTCCATGTTGGGGAAATTTTCAACTATAATCTCTTCAAAAATTTTCTCATGCCCTTTCTTTTTCTCTTCTTATTCTTAGACCCCTATAATTTGAATGTTGGTGCATTTGATATGTTCCCAGAGGTCTCTGAGACTGTCGTCAGCTCTCTTCATTCTTTTTACTTTATTCAGCTCTTCAGAAGTTATTTCCACCATTTTATCTTCCAGCTCACTGATTCATTCTTCTGCCTCAGATATTCTGCTAGTGATTCCTTCTAGAGTATTTTTGATTTCTGTAATTGTTTGTCTCTGTATGTTTATTCTTTAATTCTAGGTCTTTGTTAATTGATTCTTGTATTTTCTCCATTTTGTTTTCAAGGTTTTTGATCATCTTTACTATCATTCTGAATTCTTTTTCAGGTAGTTTGCCTATTTCTTTTTCATTTATTTCTGGAGAAGGAAATGGCAACCCACCCCAGTATGCTTGCCTGGAAAATTCCATGGATGGAGGCTACAGTCCATGGGGTTGCAAAGAGTCAGACACGACTGAGCAACTTCATTTTTCTTTCTTTTCTTCATTTATTTGGACTTCTGTGTTTCTAGTTTGTTCCTTCATTTGTGCAGTATTTCTCTGCCTTTTTTTTTTTTTTTTATGTTATTATGTTTGAGGTTTCCTTTTCCCAGGCTTCAAGGGAAGTTGAATTCTTTTCTTGAAGAAGGTTGAATTCTTTCTTCCTTTTGGTTTCTGCCCTCTAAGGTTGGTCCAGTGATTTGTGTGAGATTCGTATAGGGTGAGATTTGTGCTGAGTTTTTGTTTGTTTGTTTTTCCTCCAATGAGTAAGGCTGAGTGAGGTGGTAATCCTGTCTGCTGATGATTGTATTTTTGTTTTGTTTCTTGTTTAGATGAGGCCTCCTGCACTGGGTGCTACTGATGGTTGGGTGGTGCCAAGTCTTGTATTCAAGTGGTTTCCTTTATATTAGTTCTTACTACTTGATACTCCCTAGGGTTAATTCTCTGGTAGTCTAGGGTCTTGGAGTCAGTGCTCTCACTCCAAAAGCTCAGGGCTTGATCTCTGGTCAGGAATGAAGATTCCACAAGTGGTTTGTTATGGCATTAAGTGAGATTAAACCAAATATTGAAAAACAAGAAACCAAAGATGAAAGTGAAAGTGAAATCACTCAGTCGTACCCGACTCTTAGCGACCCCATGGACTGGAGCCTACCAGGCTCCTCCATCCATGGGATTTTCCAGGCAAGAGTACTGGAGTGGGGTGCCATTGCCTTCTCCGAGCCCCTGACATGCCTCCATATTAATTCAGGTAACATTGTGAATTATTGAGCATGGACAACGCAGTGCTATAGATGAACTGTGGGAGATTTAAAGAAAAACTGTGTGTGTGCTCATGTTATATTGTCTCTGTCCAATATTATTTATCCTCTTGTAGTTAGGACATATAAACATAAAAAAAGGTGAAGATGAACCCCAGGCAAATGGTAGTTACAAAATCAGGCAAATAATTAAAATAACGGAATATACATATATACACGTACACCCATGAGCAAAATGAAAACAGCCCAACAAAAATAAAGTACAGTAGATTGATCAAGCAAAAAAAGGAAATCAAAAATTATATTTACCAGTTAAGAACAAAACTAACTTAAAAATAAACTGGAAAACAAAACTAAAGCAAGGTGCCAAGTAGGGAATAAAGCAATGAAAACAAAACTAACAAACATGTTGAGAGGAAAGGAAAGAAAGAAAGAATAGATATACAAAGTTAAATAGAGGTAGATGGAGAAGATTTATATGCATAAGAGAAAAACATGGAAGAAGAAAGAAAAAAGAGTAAAAAAAAGGAAAACTCCACAGAACTGCAAACGCCCATAGAGGTAGAGGTTTATAACAACAATAGAAAGTGTGACTGAATATACACCCATAATCAAAATCAAAACAGTCCAACAAAAATAAAGTACAATAGATTTTGACCTAGCAAACAAAGGAAACCTAAAATTTTATCTACCAGAACAAAACTAATTAAAGCACAAACCGTAGAACAAAACTAAAGCAAGGTGCCAATTGGGGAATAAAGCAATGAAAATAAAACTAGCAAATATGTTGAAAGGAAAGGAGAAAAAGAAAAGAAAGAATAGATATGCAAAGTTAAATAGAGGTATATAAAGAAGATTTATATACAGTAAAAATTAACTGCAAGGGGAAAAGAACGGTAGGAAAAGCAAAGGAATAAATGTAGAAAAATGATAGGTTTAAAAAATTAAAATAAAAGAAAAATAGGAAAACTTCACAGAACTGCAAAAGCCCAACATAGAGGCAGAGGTTTATAACCACAATAAAAAAAATGTGACAGAAAAAAGCTCAAAAGCTTAATTGGATTTCTTAGTGCCAGTAAAATAAACAACTACAACAGAGGGGGAGAAAAAGGTGGGGGGTTGGGGGAGAAGATCCAAAAGAATCTACAGAACAAGTTAAAAAACAAGAATAATAAATGTTTTTCTTGGGTCACTGCTTCAGAGTCCTTTCCTGCTCTGGGAATCACAGTTCACCTTGCTTCCCTAGGATGCCCTCCAACACCGTGCGGATCTCTGGACCTACCATGGGGGCTGCCCAGATTCTAATCTGGTCTTACTCCTGTGTGTTCTTGCCTCCAATGTCCACAGCTATCAGAGCTAGTGCGTTTTCTCTTGTGGGCACTCCCAATGGCCTTTTATATATTCCATAGACACAGAGTCTGCTTAGTTGATCATGTGGATTTAATCTGCAGCTTGTACAGCTGGTGGGAAGGTTTTGGGTCTTCTTCCTTAGCCATACTGACCCTGGGTTTCAGTTGTGGCTTTATTTCAGTTGTGGCTCTACATGTGGGTCATCCACTGGATTTAGCTCCTGAGGCTGCCCTGAAGGGTTTGGGTTTGCCCCTGTGAGGGCCAGGTGTGCAGGTGGTGCAGCTGCTTGGGTCACAGGGGTTCTGGCAGCACCAGGTCCTCAGGGGGGTTGGTGGCTAGGATAGTAGGAAATACTGTGCTCTAGAAGGGTATGGCGACCAGTCTTGGCCAATACACTCCAATATTCTTGCCTGGAAAACCCCGTCTCTGACAGAGAAGCCTGGCAGGCCACAATCTACAAGGTCACAAAGAGTCGGACACAGCTGAAGCGACCCTGCTTGCATAAATGTAAGACTTTTTTTTTTTTTTTTTTTGCCTGTGGCAGCTCTGCCCCAGTGAGAGTTGAGCATGAAGGTGGTACAGCTGCTTAGCTTGCGGGGATCCTGGCAGTGCCAAGTGTGCAGGGACACAGACTGCCTCCATCACAAGAGTTATGGACCTATCAGAGTCTTTTTTCCAGCTGGTGATCAGAAGACCTCTTTGGCTAGTCTTTCTCCGTAGCTCCACCAGTTCAGGCATTTAGAGGGCTCCCTTGCCTGGAGTCCTTCTCTGTTGTTCTGTGTGTTATGCACATAGAGGGCCCCCTTCCCCCGACTGGGGTCCTACTCTGTAGTTCGGTGCATCAGTCACTGAAAAGAGCACCCTGGGTGGGTCCTACTCTGTGTAACAGGTGTTTAATGGGCCAGGCTGTCTATTGTTAAGCTTCCTATGAGAGTTTTGAGTGTTTATATGTACTCTTTTCCACTGGTCAGGTACTCCTGTCCACTCTCAGCTGGTGTTCTGCATGCACTTCTGTGTCTGAAGGTGTATTCCTGATGTATCCACGGAGAGAGATGTACTCCACATCCACCTGCTCCTCCACCATCTTGTTCTCCCATGTACCTAATTTTTAAAATTTTCCCTTTCAGTCTTAGCTTGAGTACTGCCTAAAACATGATACATTTGCTACAGTCTTTCCATTTAAAATTCCTAAAAATACACAGTTCCAGCAGGAAATATGAATTCTAAAGTGATATGATTTGTCTTACATTTTTGAGGATAAATTGATATCATTCTGTTATGTTATAATGTTTCAAGTTAACAAATAAGCAAGAAGAACCAAAGAACATTAATATAGGAGTCAGAGAAGATAATTGAGATCTAACCTCATTTCGAGATAAATTGATATTTTCTACTTTGGAGTGCCTCAATAGCATTCTAAAAGCAATCTGGATCCCATGATATTGCCAGGGCAATAGACTTCATTTTTACCTTACTATGGAATTATCTATTTAGTGAGAAAATAAGATCTTATATTACATAGCTATATTATGAGATCTGAAACTGTTGAAAATTATTAAAGGCAGTAAAAATTCTCCAAAAGAAATATTCTCCTGAGTTAATAAAACTGTGGGTTTGCCACTGTTTTATTTTATAATGTTATATTATTGTCCCACAATGTTATTCCAAACCTTAAATATTTTACAAAATGTGAGATGCGGTTATACATACTCATTTGTTAAGTTTATGGAGAACCATGCAATCATCATTGTCTACTTGTATTTAAATAGTGTTATAGATGCCATCTGCTACAATAAAGTTCTCCCATTACTGAATCCACATTTATTTCATGTCATGGGTATTTAATGAGTACATATGGAAATAATGGCTAACTGTGATATTGCTTTGAAACTTGGCATGAGAAAATGTTTTATTTTGATGAATTGCCATCCTTTCCAAATTTATTGTGGATATATACATTTTTAAACAGCTTATAGGAAATGTTGGTAAGGAAAAGATGTATTTTCCTTATATAGATGGAATATGCAAACAATTTAGAATAACACTTTAACACTACTAATTGTTATACATGCTGCCTCAAAACTGGTTTGAAAAAACTACAGTTTAACTCATTGAATCTTGTCAGTTATCTTATTAAAATATAAAAAACATATAATGAATTAAAGCAGGGAAAGGATGTTTCCAGTCTAATAGAAAACAGCATAAAGTTATACCTTGTGTTAATGATCCATAGTTATGTCTGTAATTATTGGCACTTGATGGTTTTTAGTTGTCAATCAAGATGATAGTAATTGTGCCTGCTAAACTGTGTATCCATTTTTGCAACTATTTCCTGTTTATCTATCCAGCAATTTGGAAATCAGAACCGTCTTGGTCAGAATACACTTAGGGTAAGGATAACTAGTGTAAAAATCAATGAATAGAAACCTTAATTAAATTGAGTCAAGGATCTGAAGTAGGAGCTCTCACAAATCTCAGTGATAGTAGAGCCCACTAGGAAGAAGAAAAACTCCTCTTCTTTCCTAGAAAGGAGCTAATGAAAAGCTATGGACTCTTTGTTCACTCCAAGTCCTTCCAACTCCCTTTTTGTCTCTATGAAAGTGATCTCCTTACCTTGATGTTCAGAGACATTCATGTGACTCTCCATGGTTGCAGACCACAAATCTACTGATCCTGAATAAATATTTTGCTAGAGAAATATCTGGCAGTCTGTTTGTTTTATGTCAACACAAGCAGCATGTGCCCCTACTCAAATTCTGAGTTAAACAAGGATCAACAGCATCCGTATTCTAGCCTTTAATTGAGAGCCTTCTTTATGCTAAGACTCATAGTCTCTGAATAGAATATAATACATAATTCTTTCAAAACTCAGTGAGGAACAGAATAATTTTCATGCTTTTTCTTTGAATATCTTGAGGAAAAATATGCACCCCCTAAAACATCAGTTGAGAAATGCTGTGCTCAACCATAAACCATAGTATTATTTTTTGATCTTCATTCTAACATAAGTGGTGTTTGTCTTGGTTATACCATAAAGTTTGCATTCATGTTTTTTTTTTTTTAATAAGCACAACTTCCTTCCATCCAGGTATGCATGTCCCTTTCTACTCACACTACGACTTTCCTATCCAAAGATAGAGTCTATTTCTCCACTCTCCCAAACTTAAAATGTCAGTGTCTTTCATTTTTGCCAGTAGAATAATTTAAGTATGATATATGAGTTCTGGAGCATAAATTTTAAAAGGTCTTGCATCTTTGTCCCTCATCTGCTTGAAACATGGCCCTGAAACTAATGTGCAAAGAAAGACAATATAGCTAAATATAGGATGAAAGGCTTAGTGGTGAAATAATGTGGCTAAATTGTATGAGGTCACCTTGAACATTCCAAATGAGTTGATCCTCCAGCTGGATGCAACTGCATGATCCCAAGAAAAGAAAATAAATAATAGACATCAGTGTAGAAATAAAAATAGAGACCAAAAAATAATAGAGTAATACATATGAAATCAAGAGCTGGGTCTTTAAGAATATAAACAAAATTGGTAAGCCTTTGGCTAGGTTCATTAAGAAAACAAAGAAAGGACTCAAAAAGATAAAATAGGAAATGAAAGAGGAGAAATCACAACTGATATCACAGACTTAAAATCATAAGAGAATACTCAAACAGTTACATGCTAACCAACTGAACAATCCAGAAGAAATGGATAAATTTCTAGACACATACAATCTTCTAAAACCTTATCAGGGAGAAATGGATAATCTTAACTGACTGATCACAAGGAATGGAATTGAATTTGTAATATAGAACAAAACAAACAAAAAAACTCTCTCGGAAAAAAAGTCCAGGATTAGATGGCTTCACAGCAGACCTTTACCAAAGATATAAAAAAGAGCTAATATCTATTCTCAAACTGTTTTGAAAAAATGACTGGGATGGAACAGTCCTACATTAATTCTAAAAGGCTTCAGTTACCCTAACGCCAAAACCAAAGACACTACAAAAAACAGAGGCCTATATCTCTGATGAATATAGATGCAGAAATTCTCAACAAAATATTAGCAAACCGACTTCAACAATATACAAAAAAGATCGTACATCATGATTAAGTGAGATTTATTCTGGGGATGCAAAAATGATTCAATATCTATAAATGAGCCAATATGATACATCATGTTAAAAAAATGAAGGATAAAAATCTCATGATCATCTCAATAGACACAGAAAAATCATTTGGTATAATTCAATGCCCATTTATGATAAAACTTTCATCAAAATGGGTATAGAGGAAACATTTCAACATAATATTGACCTTTTATGAGAACCCGTAGCTAACACATACAAAAAGATGAAAAATTTTCCTCCAAAATCAGGAACAAGACAAGGATACCCACTCTCGCATTTCTGTACTGGAATATTGGAAAGTGTAGCCACAGCAACCATATAAGAAAAAGAAAAGTGCAGTGCTGAAATTGCTAAGAAGGAAGTAAAACTGCCACTGTTTGCAGATGACATGATACTATATAGAAAACCCGAAAGTGGCCACCAAAAAGCACTGTTAGAACTAATAAATGAATTCACTAAAGTTACAGAGTACAAAATTAATATACAAAAATCTGTTGCTTTTCTATACACCAGTAACTAACTATAAGAAAGAGAAAGATAGAAAAAATCCCACTTGCATCAGAAAGAATAAAATACCTAGAAATAAACAACCAAGTGGGTGACAGACATATATTCTGAAAACAAGGAGAAACTGAGGAAGAAAATTGAGGTATGCAAATGGAAAGATATTCTGTGTCCATGGATTGGAAGACATACTATTGTTAAAATGTTCATACTACCCAAAGCAATCTATAAATTTAATGCAACCTCTATCAAAATATCCATGACATTTTTTCATGGAACTAGAATAAATAATCCTAAAATTTATATGGAACCATGAAAGACTTCAAATACCCAAAACAATCCTGGGAAGGGAGAACAAAGCTGGAGGTGTCAAGCTCCCTGAGTTCAAACTATACTACAAAGCTGCAGTAATGAAAAAATATGGTACTTGCATGAAAACACTCATAGATCAATGGAACAGAATAGAAAGTCCAGATATAGTCACATACACTCAAATAATCTTCAACAAAAATATACCATAAAGAAAAGATATGTTTTTCTCAATAAATGATGTTTGGAAAACTGGACAGCTTAATGTGGAATAAAATTAGAACTTTTTCTCATGTTGTATACAAAAATAAAGTCAAAATGGGTTAAAGACCTAAATGTAAGATCAGAACTCATAAAACTCCTGGAAGAAAACATAAGCAGTGTGCTCTTTGACATGTCTTAGAAGTATTTTTTAATCTGTGTCCTCAGGCAAGAGGAACAAAAACCAAAATAAAGAAAGGAGCAGCTTACCTGGTGGTCTAGTGGTTAAGATTCTGCCTGCCTTAAAAACAAACAAACAAAAAACACTCCACTGACCAACTCATGGGACATGGGTTCAATCTCTGATCCAGAAAGATCCCACATGCTGCACAGCCACTAAGCCAATGCAGCACAGTTACTGAGCCCATGCTCTAGAGCCTGAGAGCCACAGCTGCTGAAGCCAGCACATCCTATAGCCTGTTCTCCGCAACAAGATCCACCACAGTGAGGCTGCACGCTGCAAAAAAGAGTTGCCCCACTCCCTGCAACTAGAGAAAGCCTACATGCATCAATGAAGACCCTGTGCAGCCAAAAATCTATCAGTAAATGAATCTTAAAAAAAAAAGAAAAGAAAAGAAATGATATCTGCATGCTTAGTGGTATCTGACTCTTTTGTGACTCCATGGACTGTGGCCCACCAGGCTTCTCTGTCCACAGGACTTTTCAGGCAAGAACACTGGAGTGGGTTGCCTTTTCCTACTCCAGGGGAACTTCCTGACCCAGAGATTGAACCCATGTCTCTCTCATTTCCTGCATTGGCAGGTGGATTCTTTACCACTGCACCACCTAGAAAGCCAAATGAGATCTAATTAAATGTAAAAGCTTTTTCACAGTACAGAAAACCATTAACAAAAGGAAAAGGCAATCTGTTGAATGGTATAAAATATTTGTAAATGATGTATCTAAGCAGTTATCATGCAATTCAATATTTTAAAAATAACCAAAATAAAAATGGACAGAAGACTTCATTTTCCCAAAGAAGACATACAGTTGGCCAACAGGCACACAAAAAGATATTCAAATCGCTAATCATCAGGGAAATGCAAATCGAAATCACAATAAAGTAACACCTCATACCTGCTAGAATGGTTATCATCAAAAAGACATTCATGAATGTTGATGAGGATGTGAAGAAAATAAAACTGTAGCCCACGGTTGGTGGAAACGTCAACTGGTGCAGCCAGTACAGAAAACAGTATGGAGGTTCCTCAAAAAAAGAAAAAGTAGAACCACCATATAATCCAGCAGTTTCACTCGGGTATATTTGCAAAGAAAGCCAAACACTATGTTGAAAAGATATATGCACCCCAATGTTAATAGCAGCATCATTTAATAGCCAAGATGGGAAAGCAACCTAAGTGTCCATCAACTGATAGATGGATAAAGAAGATGTAGTATGTAGATACACAAAGGAATATTACTTAGCCATAAAAAAAGAATAAAATTTTGCCATTTGCAAGAACATTGATGAACCTGGAGGATATTATGCTTAGTGAAGTAAGTCCAACTGAGAAAGACAAATACTGTATGCTTTCACTTATATGTGAAAATTAAAAAATAAAACAAACAAATGAATATAAGAAAACACAAGCAGACTCATAGACACAGAGAACAAACTAATGGTTATCAGTGTGCATGGGGTGGGGAAGAGACAAGATAGGAGAAAGGGATTAAGAGATATAAACTACTGGTATAAAATAAGTAAGCTGCAAAGATGTAATGTACTTCCCAGGGAATGTAGTCAATATTTTATAACTTAAAATGGAGTATAACCTATAAAAATATTAAATCACTACATGTACACCTGAAATTAATATAATTTTGCAAATCAACTATACTTTAATAAAGAAGTGAACATATTCTAAAGATTTTACCATACAGTGTTGGTGAGAATAAGGAGGAAATGGGACATCTTGCTTGAGAAGTTACAAGTGTCTTGGTGAAGTAGTTGGTTTCTTTTCAAATAGTAATACAAAAATATATTTTGGATACTGAGAATAAGAAGGAAAACTGAAAGCAATATAGACTGATGACAATTCTTATTTGTCTCCATTATGACTTTGACAGCCACCATATATTGTTACCAGTAGCCTTAGCTCTAACTGACTGATAGATGATCTTCATAGAATAAAGGAGGAATTTGGAGCTCCGTTTCTTCTACGAAAAACATCTGTCCTAATGTGCCTTATAATGAAGCTAAAGGTTTTCTCATTTGGAGTGTTTTGTTTTGTTTTTACTTAGTGCTCAGATATGGAGAATTGTTCTGACAAGAAGGAAATGAATAAAGTATGGCTGTCATATCCAAAACAAAGAAACAGAAAACCAAAAACCAAGTTCAAGTCACTACAAAGAAGACTTTTCTTAGAGTACAATCCTAAGGATAATATGAACTTATATGAAGAGGTAGGAAAAAAAAAATGCAAAGACCCCTGCTGGAAGCTGAATGGGGCAGTGGAAAGCAGTCTCCCTTTGGAGAGTCCACAAGCTCTAAGGTGCTATGGGGCTGTCACAGATGAGCACCTTGACTTTTAATCCGTGATTCTCTTATGGGGTATAATGTTACTAGGTATCCACTGGGCTTCCCTGGTGGCTCAGAGGTTAAAGCGTCTGCCTGCAATGCAGGAGACCTGGGTTCAATCCCCGGGTCTGGAAACCCACCCCAGTATTACTGCCTGGAGAATCCCATGGACAGAGGAGCCTGGTGGGCTACTGTCCATGGGGTCACAAAGAGTTGGACACGAGTGAGCGATATATCCAAGAGCTCAAGAATTGACATTTATTGCTAAGTGAAGATGAGCCTTGTATTTGCTGTATCTTTTTCTACTGTGGGGAAAGAAAAATTGTTCACCTTTTATGGGAACATTATTTGTTAAAAAATCTTGAGCCCATTAGAACTTGCCATACGAATTGTTACTGAATGAACTATAGAAATTAATGGCCCTCTAAATAGTCAAAAATCTCATCCTTTTACTAACACTGAGTAATATAATATGAAGCAATGATAAATGCCAGTGGACTGAAGATCATATTATACAGACTACTAAGCTTTGTTGGCATGCTGAAACGTTATGAATTACTGTAGTAATAGAAGCCCGGGTGACATATGGTATATTACATATTTTTAAATGTTCCACATTTTAATTTTGGGCAAAAGTTCATATAGTGCCAGTTTCTTCATTTTTTTCCCTTGAAAACAGACCCTTTCTCAGTAACTGAAGAATGCCAATTTAAAGATGTCGATAATATATTATGTTAATTGGCATTCTTTATAAAATATTTTAATTTAACCAAACTGTAATATATATTAAACAGACAAAATAATATAGGGCTGTGAGTATGATTGTTCTAGAAATGTAAATACTATACCAAGTGTTGAAAGTGTTAGTCGCTCAGTCGTGTCTGACTGTGTGACCCCATGGACTGGAGCCTGCCAGGCTCCTCTGTTCACGGAATTCTCCTGGCAAAGATATTGAAGTGGGTTGTCATTTCCTTCTCCAGGGGATCTTCTGTCCCAAGGCTCAAACTTGGGTCTCTTGCATTGCAGGCCAATTCTTTACCATTTGAGCTACCAGGGAAGCCCAAATACTATACAAAGACACTCATAAAAATGACCATACATGTGGATATGCCAATGAATTACATGTGTTTCCATATGAGAGATGAGTGGCTATTATGTCAGTTACCATTGGATGTATAAAAAACACATTAAATTCAATGTGTTTTTTTAACTTTTTATTTTGTATTGGGATATAGCCGATTAACAATGTTGTGACAGTTTCAGGCGAACAGCAAAGGGATGCAGCCATACATATACATGTATCCATTCTTACCCTCAAAGTTATTATTTCTTAAGATTGTATGGGTCAGCTGGATGGTTTATTTGGTCTGTGTCAGCTTCTCTGATATGTTTGGTTGACTGGAGTTTCAGCCAAGGTTGGATGGCTTAGATTTGACACATCTGTTGTTGGCAGTGTGGTTAATCTGGGGAGTCTCAACTGTGATGGCTCATTTATGTTTCATATGATTTCTTATCCTCCAGTAAGTTGTTCTTCTTCACATAATGGTCTATGGTTCCAAAAGAGCAGCAAGAAAGGATATACTTCAACTTTAAAGAACATTTGAATCTTCTGCTTTTATCCATCAGTGTGCTGTTATCAGAGCAAATAACATGACCACGGCTTGACTCAGGGGATGGAGAAAGAGATTCTGATTTTTGGTGGTGGAAAGGTGCCAAATATGGTAATGATTATTGCAATCTGCCACAGCTGTGGACTTTGAGAGCATATTAATTTTCTGTGGATTTGTAACCCTGCTCTCCTTGCACGTGAATACAGACATACCATGGAAAGAAACCGTTTTTATTCCATTTTGGAAAGGGGTCATGCCTTATTCATCACTGTTGTTCTAGCACATAATCCAATATTTGGAGCTTGGTTGTTACTTTATGGGTATTTGTTGAAATAAATATGTAGCCAGATGAAGATATATAAGAATATAAACTGCTTTATCTAACTATAATGAAATTAAAAATGTGGCATGTCTCATATATTACTTGATGTTAAATTTATAGCATTTACCTTACTTTTACAAGTACCAAATAAACTTATGATAGTTTATGTCATGAGTCAGCAAACATGTGGCTGGCTGCCTGTTTTTGTAAAGAAGGTATTGGGAAACAGAAATGCCTATTCAGTTATGTACTCTCTATGACTGCTTTTGTGCTACAATGGGATATTTAAATTGTTGGTGACAGAAACTGTATGTATGCTAGCAGAAAATATTCAATATCTGACCTTTTAAGAAAATATTTGCTGACCATCATCAACATTTGGATATTTGAAAGCATGAATTACTATTTATGTAGCATTTTCTTTTTTTTTTTTTATCTGTGCAAATAATTTATTTGAAGCATTTTACAATTTATCTGAAGCCTTTAACAATTTTAGTTGCTAAATCCGTGTTGGCAGATGTTCATTATTTACTCATCAATTCAGGTGCTTGTTGGGCAGTTTATTCGTCATTTTCTTTTTTTTTAAATTTAATTTTATTTTTAAACTTTACAATATTGGTTTTGCCATATATCGAAATGAATCAGCCACAGGCATACATGTGTTCCCCATCCTGAACCCTCCTCCCTCCTCCCTCCCCATACCATCCCTCTGGGGCGTCCCAGTGCACCAGCCCCAAGCATCCAGTATCGTGCATCGAACCTGGGCTGGCGACTTATTTCATATATGATATTATACACGTTTCAATGCCATTCTCCCAAATCATCCCACCCTCCCCCTCTCCCACAGAGTCCAAAAGACTGTTCTATACATCAGTGTCTCTTTTGCTGTCTCGTATACAGGGTTATTGTTACCATCTTTCTAAATTCCATATATATGTGTTAGTATATACTGTATTGGTGTTTTTCTTTCTGGCTTACTTCACTCTGTATAATAGGCTCCAGTTTCATTCATCTCATTAGAACTGATTCAAATGGCATTTTCATTATTAGTAACACTATTTCGTTATTAGCTTCCTGGGTTGGGAAGATTCCCTGAAGGAGGACATGGCAACCCACTCCAGTATTCTTGCCTGGAGAATCCCCATGAATGGAGGAGCCTGATGGGCTGCAGTCCATGGGGTCACAAAAAGTCAGACACGACTGAGTGACTAAGCATATAGCATAGCTATACACATACAGACACACACGCACATACATTTTACATTGACGTCATCATGATTTACTAAGCATTGTGCTAAAAGCTTAATATACCTATTATAAAGTCTAATATTTGCAATAACTCTGAGTTAAGTATTTTTAAAACACCATTTTATTGCTAGTAAATAACATAGCTGAAAATCTAAATAATTTCTGTAAGTTTCTAAACCTGTTCTCTTAAACTTTATATTTATAGCTAGTATGTGAAGAATAACAATGTGGAGAACAAGATTTGTTAAATGATTTCCCACCAAATGGATTCAAGACTAGTCAGGTGACAGGAAGTGTGCTAGAGATTTTCATTCTGCAGAAGACATCCTCTGAGTATATACCCTGAAACGGGTTTGCTGGATCATATAATAGTTCTATTTTTAATTTCTTGAGGAATCTCCATACTGCTTTCCATAGTAGCTATATCAGAAAGCTGTACTTTCTCACTAACAAGGGTTCATTTTTCTCCGTATTTTTGCCAGCTTTTGTTATTAATATCTCCTGTCTCTTTGTTAATAGACATCCTAAGAGTATGAGGATGTCTGGTGTTGGGTATATGTCCACATGGAATGAAACCATTATCTTGCAGAGATATCTGTATACCCACATGTAGAATGGTGGTTTCCATGGGATAGGGGGAAACGGTGAGGCTGATAATTTATAACTTTTAGTTAGAAAATGAATCGGTCTGATTATCTAGTGTTTAACATGGTGACCTTGGTTGGTAAATAATACTGTATTGTATAATTGAAATTAGCTAAGAGAAGAACTTAAACATTTTTTACACATACATTCAAAAAATAAATATGTGAGGTGATGGATATGTTAATCAAACTCAAGGAGAATGCTTTTATGATGTGTTTGGATATCAAGTTATCACCATGTCCATTATCTGACAGTTTTGTCGACTAGTTTTATTTGTCAATAAAACTGGAGGGGGCGGGGGAAGGCACCCTCTTCAATTGAGTGGGGATTTCTAAAAGAAATACAGATGAAGTGTGATAAGAAGAAAAGAGGATAGTTATCTATAAAATCAGCTTAAACCTTTTAGTCAATAGATTTAGAGGTATTACATCCTAACAATAAACCAAAACACTATGATCAGTTGTGTTTACCTGAATATCGAGTGTCCAGCCCTCAGTATTGGCAAAATGTTCCCACAACTTTTCCTGAGTCTCTTGGCATTTTAAGTGAGGAGTGGTGAATATCTGGGAGAATTTCTTATTTTTTCAGTTCATGTGAGGATTGATTCTCCCCAAATTTTTAGTAATTTTCAGTAGATACCCCTATCTCAATCAGACCATGTCATTTGAAAAAATGAAAATTTTATTCTCCTCAAAACAGATTGAAGGAGAAAAAGAGAGATAGATTAAATAGACAACCAGGAAAATAGGGATAAACAAATAAGATAATAAGTGTCAAAATGACATTAAATAATCCATGAAGCCTTATAGTATTTTTAGATTACTTTTATAGTTACTTAGAAATAAGTGTAGGATACTTGAAAATACATGAAAGTGAGTTGTTTACATAGACTGAATTTTCTGTTGAGCATAATTGTTTCATTAAATTTATGAAATGAAAAAATTATTTGATTTGTCACTTTGAATAATAAATAATTAGATAACACACATCAACCATGGCACACAGAGTTGTTCATTGGAAGAAATAAATTTTTATGTAGATATAGCAGGCAAACATGTTTCTTTTCTTTGATTATAGTGCTTTTTTATATAATATATGTCCATTGGATCAAACAAGGTAAAAGAATAAAAGGACCCAATATTTTAATAGGGCATGTTATTTGTTTTATTCCATTTTTATTATGTTAATTCCGCTGGCAAATTTTAAAGTGTCATTTATTTAATGTTTATTAGTCACCAGGGATAAATGTTCAAGGTTATAAGGGCATTAACATTAAACTACAAAACAACTCTAAAAGGAATGCTACAATTCCTATTTTATAGATAAGAAATAAAAGTTTAGAGAGATAAATGATATACTCTAGCTTACACAGCTGTTAGAAGTAAGAAAAAAAAAAAAAAGAGCCCAGTTCTTTTTGAGTCCAAGTTCAGGCCACGTATTAATATATTTAAAAGAATATTGTTTTACTTTCTCCCAAAATCATTCCTTAGATTTAACTTTAGTCATAAGCATCGTCTTATTTCTCACTTGTTTCTTGTATTGTTTCCCAACTAGCTCACAAGCTCAGTATCTTTTGATTCCATATTTCCTCTGTTCCCATGAATCCCCTAATACTACCTAATCCCAGCACTACTAGCTCTGGACATATATTTGGTGTTCAATTAATATTTTTTAATTAATAAAAAGAGTTGATATTGTTATATGGAGTTTTAGGCATTAAACTGACTTGCCTATGTCCACATTATTAGTATCCAAAGTAGTATTGATGTCCATAATCTAAACCCTATTTTTCTTTGGCTAGGCGAAGTTGAAAGGGATATTTCAGCTAGTATTAATATATACGCATCTACATTTTTACTTAGTAGAGCATTTAATTTATAGCTGGCACCATTCCCTTCTTAGTGCATTTTGACTGTATTCTATTCTTCAGCGAGAATCATATTTATATAATGTAGATTTTATACTCATATTATTTCCAGATATATGTTAATTGTAACCTCATACCCTGTTCTATGGGTTCCAGGTGGAACCAGTGGTAAAGAACATGCCTGCCAGTACAGGAGACATAAGAGACATGGGTTCAATCCCTGGGTCAGGAAGAGGGCATGGCAGAGGGCATGGCAACCTACTCCAGTATTCTCGCCTGGAAAATCTGCATGGACAGAGGAGCCTGGAGGGCTGCAGTCCATAGGGTCACAAAGAGTTGGACACAACTGAAGTGACTTAGCATGCATGTACACACCCTGCTCTATATTCATCCATTTTTTTCATCTCTAATACATCTATCCATCTTTGCTGGCTTAACTTGCCCATCACCCCTCATACCCTGCATCGTTCACCTAACCATAAATACCACTCCAGTTCATCTCTCTCAGTCTTGTAGAATATCCTTTTTGGTAAGTTCTAGTCTTTTTTGTTGATGGTTGTCCAGCAGTGAGTTGTGATTTGGGTCTCCCTTAATTCCAGGACCAAAAAATCTCAAATTAAAAATAAATAAATAAACTTCTTCAAACTCTCATGTCTGAAATCTGATTTCTCTGTGTTCCCATCATTTTCCTTTTTTTTTTTTAAATCAGTATATATTAAAGCTTGATTTTGTGATTTTTGTATCTGTATTCATTGTTAGGAATTTCTGTTTTCCCAGCAGGTTGCTCAGGGAGCACTCAGAATATGCCATCCATGCAGAATATCCTGCCACTTATCACACCCTTTTGGAACTGAGACTTTTTACCCCACTTCCTCCACTTTGCTAGAGAGCGATGTTGTTTATTGTGTCCTGAGAGCGAAATTCCCACCTATCCTGTTGCTAACAGCTGTTTTGTGCATGGAGCAAAGTGAGGGGAATAAAATGGCAGTTATAAAATACAGCCCTTTTCCCAATCCAGAAACAAATCACACTGATTCGATGGGCCTCATGAAAGCCAGAAGAAATACTGGAGTACTGCGTTTGTTTGCTTAGGCTGAAAAAACATTTTAAAATGTAAATAATAGCATATAAGGTCTTCTCTGTATGATACAAGTCATGTATGTTATAGATGATCTATCAAGAAGGAAAGCCTATTTCATGTTTACTCTGTTTTACAAGTTAGCATGTGAAGCTAGGACCACTACCAAGGTCAACAACTGAATGTGAATTTTCTCTGAAGCACTTACCTCAAAATAGTTAAATTTAAGAAGAGTAGTTTAATAGTTCAGGGTCAAAAAGTTGGAAGGAGGTCAACAAAACAGTGGTAGAGCTCTCTGTTCTGAAAAAGTCTTTCATAATATGTAGTGTATAAACAGTGCAGATAATAATATAAAACTAGAATTATCACAGTTTCAGATGACACAAAATTTCACAGTAGTTTACATTTGGCTCTAGAGAACTTGTTTATTTATGTTGCATACTTCTGTGGACAATCTGTCAGGTTGACGTCTGATCCCATGCCCTCTGCAACTTTATCAAATGACATATTAGCACTACTCGGTTGATTCTGTACTTAAGTCATACTCATTAATATCTTGTGTCAATGCTCAGTTAGAAAGTTACCTTAAAGTTATTTTCATAATAGTGTTAACAGTATAATACACTTTCATATACTACATTATCAAGCTTAAACTTTAGCTACCATTTTTGGGAAATTGATAAAATAGAAAATAGATTAGAATTAATCTAATTAATGTGATATTCTAGGATGATTCCATATAAACAGACTTATTTTGAATTTCTTACTAGGTACTTTTTTCTACCCTTATGTCATTTAATACAAGGGTGCAAATATCAGTGACACCGTCTATGGCTGTGTACTGATTCATTCCCTTGAAATATTCCTAAACGTTCACAGAGCTGAATTATTCTAGTGCACCAGCACATGTTAGTATTTTTCTTGTGCACAAATAAAGTTAACAAACAATAAAGAAATTATTGTTGCTCAGGCATCTCATGTCTAACTAAAAATAGAGATACATTTGGAGGCTAACAGCATTTATTAAACTGAATTAGGTATGATGAGGTCATTCAGCAATGATTTTAACAATATTCATAAAAAATAAAACTACTAGAATTTCAGAGGGTTGCTATGTACCAGATAATATGATGTTTTGTAAACATTATTTCTAACCCTCGCAACCTCCCTCCCCTCAGTTTAGAATGATTATCCTCATTAGCTACTTTTTAGCTAGTAGTAAGACTTCCCTGGTGGCTCAGATGGTAAAGTGTCTGTCTACAATGTGGGAGACCTGGGTTCTATCCCTGGGTCAGGAAGTTCCCTGGAGAAGGAAATGGCCCCCCACTCCAGTACTCTTGCCTAGAAAATCCCATGGACAGAGGAGCCTGGTGTCCAAGGGGTTGCAAAGAGTCAGACACGACTGAGCGACTTTACTTTCACTTCAAGGACTGAAAAGTAAAGAAATGGATTGCCTTGACCAAAGTTATGCAGCTAACTTATGTAGCTGCTATTTTCAAACCCAATCTTTCCAAATCCCAACTCCTTACCACTATAAATACACATTGAGGATCTGCCATAAGCAAGGGAGTTGTAGGTACTGCCAGGAATCAAATATCTCCTCAAATATTTATAAGGTAGGAGAAATACTAGGTAAAACCAAAATGCTATATTCCAGAAAAGAATGTGATACTATTCAAAAGTGAAATATAATCAAATGGATCTGTTGTTGAAAAGAAACGAAAGATGTTGTCCTTATTCTCAGAAAAACTCTTGGGAAAGCATGGCTTCAGGACTGCTCTCCACAGGCCATGAGTGTGGTAAAAGATGGGTGTGGACTGATTCTGTTGCTGCAAAAAGTGTATTCAACATGTACTACTTCAAAAGTCACTTCCTGAGTCTCTCAACATTTGTGATTGCTCATCTGGCATCTATTAACCATCAAAAATGTCACACCAAAAAAGTCATAGGTGATGCTCAGGTAGCTCAGTAAAATGCAGACACCACGTAACAGTAAATACATGGAAATGATCTGACAATAAGTAATACTCCAGAATATTGTTTACTTTTATATGTCTTTTTCCCTGCTTATTCTTAATCTCTAAGAAGAACCTAATAAATTGACGCTGTTAAGGTGAGAAGTTGAGTTTCAGAACCTCTCCCATTACAAAAACTTCTGTTTTTGTTAGTTTTCTAAACTGGGATTTTGTGTAAGTGTTTATGTTGAAACGAAATGTGAATTGCATACTAAGATTACTTTTCCAGGGTGTGAGTGTTAAAAAGTTTTCCATTTGGGCTCTTTTTAAGTTCTCCTCAACTAATAATTACTAGAAGTAGATAACAATGATTAGTTCACAATGATGGCTTTCCAGGGTCTCAGTGAATCAACAGAGGAATGCCTGACAACAATTTTCTGTCCTTCAGGGCCTCTACTGTCCTCATCCCCAGCCACCTGCTGGGTGTCATCTGTCATCACTATACATTGCTTTTTGTCGGACCCATTTGCAGAAGTCTGTTTCTTATAAATCCCCTTGGAGACAGGCAGTCCTTCAAAGTAAAGCATATCAGATTTGGAGATTTTTTCCAAAACTCTCAGGAAACTAAGGCAAAGCTCATTCTGATTAAGGTATATGCACTCTTAATTGAATTTCTATCCCAACAGACCAGCCTTCTTATTGATATAAACTAGAATCACAAGAATCAAAGCTAGTGACAACTCCAAAATGATTTATTATTCTTTGATAAATTAAGCTTTTGATAGATGCATATTCTGTAGGAAAAAAAGAAAACCATTCTATTTTCCCCTATGAATATCTTTATTGATGTCATTTAAATTTAAAATAAATTTAAATTTATTCTATTTATTTTATTTAAATTATTAGTATACATTTAAAATATAATTCCTTATATATGTGGAAATAAAAAGGTAGGTTTCTGAAAATAGTTTAATAAATAACTTTTTTTTGTTTATTTGTACATACACCAGCAATATAATATAAAGGAATTATTTTTCTTTCTTTAGAGCAAAGAAAAAAAAGTGTCTTGTATCTTGTTTTTACCACAGGATAAAAGATTTGAAGAATTTCTTGAAAACTCAGGCCTGTGAAGAATGCATTATTCCAAACAGGCAGGCAAATAAACACTTTTTTAGATGAAAAAAGAAAGTAGTAAGACTGGGTAGGGGATTTTTATCACCAGGCTCACTAAGTACTAGTCACAATAAGATAGAACTATAGGTATGAGGGTTCCTTTGGCCTACTTCACAGGCAGAAATGAGTGACTCTGTGGAAATCATCTCTGTGTCGTCTTGGGCATTGTCTCACAGATGGCAAAGGAATAGAATTTAGTCCTGAAACTGTGGAGTTTACAGAAGTCCACAAATCAGTACCAGCAGATTGAGCTTCTCAAGTTAGTTTCAATGTCCGTGAAGCTATGTTATAGAACCCTGATATAGATCCTAATATAGATGGGTCTTGATATCTAGTGAATGATATTCCACCCTAGTCAGCAAAGACACTTAGAAACCATCAACATTTTTGTCAGGTGATCCTATACCATCTAACAGGATGTGGGTCCTCTTGGGAAAAACTATTTAGTTCTTTCTGGGCTTGCTGTGGCCACGTGGGAGAGTAGGAAGCCTGAGCTCACCTACACCCATGAGCACACCAGAATTACAAAGATTTCCCTGGTGACTCAGAAGATAAAGAATCTGTCTGCAATGCAGGAGACCTGGGTTCAAACCCTAGGTCAGGAGGATGCCCTGGAGAAGGGAATGCCTACCCACTCCAGTATTCTTGCCTGGAGAATTCCATGGACAGAGGAACCCAGCGAACTACAGTCCATGGGGTCACAAAGAGATACGGCGAGTGACTTTCACTTTCACAGGGCAATTATTGATGAGAATGACTGAAGACTAGCAAAAAAGATTTTTCACAATCAAAATTATAAAGAAGAAATGACAGCGAGATGCAGAAAAATCTTTTGACAAAATTCAACATCAACATGATAAAACTGTCAACAAAGTGGGTACAGAGGAACCACACCTCAACATAATAAAGGCCACATATGACAAACCTACAGTCAACATCATATTCGATGGTGAAAAGCTAAAAGCATTTCCTGTAAGATCATCCACAAGACAAGATTTCCCACTTCTGCCAGTTGTATTCAACATAGCATTGGAAGCCCTAACCACAGAACTCAGACAAGAAAAAGAAAAAAAGTAAGTCAAATTGGAAAGGAAGATGAAAACTGTTACTGTATAGATGATAATATACATATAAAACTCTAAGGATTATGCACACATGAATACAATACTGTAAAGCAAGTATCTTTCAATTTAAAATAAATTTTAAAAATATAAACTTACTTAAAAATTAAAAAATAATCAGATAAATAAATTTTAAAAGACTTACGATGTCAACTGTTGGTAAGAATATAGAGCCACCTGAAAAAGTGAAGAACTAAAGAGCCTCTTAAAAAAATAAATAAATAAAGAACCTCTTGATGAAAGTGAAAGAGGAGAGTGAAAAAGCTGGCTTAAAACTCAACATTCAGAAAACTAACATCATGGCATCTTGTCCCATCACTTCATGGCAAATACATGTGGAAACAATGGAAATAGTGACATACTTTATTTTCTTGGGCTCCAAAATCACAGCAGATGGTGACTGCAGTAATGAAACTAAGACACTTTCTCCTTGGAAAAAAGCTATGACCAACCTAGACAGCATATTCAAAAGCAGAGACATTACTTTGCCGACAAAGATCCATCTAGTCAAAGCTATGGTTTTTCCAGTAGTCATGTATGGATGTGAGAGTTGGACTACAAAAAAGCTGAGCACTGAAGAATTGATGCTTTTGAACTGTGGTGTTGGAGAAGACTCTTGAGAGTCCCTTGGACTGCTAGGAGCTCAAACCAGTCAATCCCAAATCAGTCCTGAATATTCGTTGGAAGAACTGATGCTGAGGTTGAAACTCCAACACTTTGACCACTTGATGCGATGAACTGACTCCTTGGAAAAGACTCTGATGCTGGGAAAGTCCTTCAGCAGGGGAAGAAGGGGACAACGGGGGATGAGATGGTTGGATGGCATCACCGACTTGATGGACATGAGTTTGAACAAGCTCTGGGAGTTGGTGATGGACAGGGGAGCCTGGCATGCTGCAGTCCATGGGGTTGCAGAGTCTGACATGACCAAGTGACTGAACTGAACTGACTAACAGAAATAGATAATGCTGCTGCTGCTGCTGCTGCTAAGGTGCTTCAGTCGTGTCTGACTCTGTGCGACCCCATAGATGGCAGCCCACCAGGCTTCCCAGTCCCTGAGATTCTCCAGGCAAGAATACTGCAGTGGGTTGCCATTTCCTTCTCCAATGCATGAAAGTGAAAAGTGAAAGTGAAGTTGCTCAGTCATGTCTGACTCTTCACAACCCCATGGACTGCAGCCTACCAGGCTCCTCCATCCATGGGATTTTCCAGGCAAGAGTACTGGAGTGGGGTGCCATTGCCTTCTCCAATAGATAATAAAAGCCACTTGCAACTACCCTGTCACCCATCTATCACATTCTGTGAGCACTCCATATCTGTGATGGTTACATCCCAAGTCCCATAGGGAGGCCTGAAACTGTAGATAGTAGCAAATCCTATATGTATTAGTTTTTCCTATACCTATATACCTTTGTGTGTGTGTGCTTAGTCACTCAGTCGTTCCGACTCTTTGAGACTCCCTGGATTGTAGCCCTCCAGTCTCCTCCATCCATGAAGATTCCCCAGGCAAGAATATTGGAGTGGGTTGCCATGCCCTCCTTCAGGGGATCTTCCCAACACAGGGATGGAAACCAGATCTCCTGCATAGCAGGCAGATTCTTTACCAACTGAGTCACCAGGGAAGACCACATAATTTTGGTAAAATTATGGTAAAATTCAATTTATACAGTAGGCATGGTAAGAGATTAGAAGTAATAACTAATATTAAAGTAGAGCAGTTATAAAAATATATTGTAATAAAAATTATATAAATGTGGTCTCTACCAAAATCTCTTACAAATTCAAATCCATTTCTATCTTAATTAAGCAGTTATCATTCTCTGTGGCCATAACTTTGTCAATATGAGGTGCATCCACAAAACTAGCATGAATTTCTTTTTTTCTTCACAATTTGGTCAGGAAATTTGTTATTACCACAGATTTTAGGAAAGTCAGCATATGTATATTTTCTTTCCTTATTAAGGCAATATATTTCACCTTTTTACTTAAACAGAGCATTTTATGACTTCTTTGATTTATCCAAATTGTCAGCATCACTACTCTTGAGCTTTGGGCCATAGTTAAGTAAAATAAGGGTTACGTGAAGACCAACACTTCCACAGCAAGACAGTTGATCTAAAAATGAAGAGGGTGAACTAACGAATGGGTGAGATATGCTAAATAAAGTGATGATTCATGTCACAGGCCAGAGGAAGCAGCATGGCATGAGACTTCATCACACTACTCAGAATGGAGGACTATTTCAAACATATGAATTGTTTAGCTCTAGAATTTCCATTTAATGTTTTCTCACCTAGATTGATCACAGGTAACTGAAATCTTGGAAATCAAAACCATGGATAAGGCGGGGGTGGGGGGGGGTGGGGGCAGACTACTACAGTTACATAAAAAGTATTTCTGCAAAGGAAATTACAAATTCTCATGGAGCAAAAGCAAAGACAAATAAGTGGAATTATAAACTATGCTCATGAGTAATATCATTTCCCTCCAATTGATCTATGGATGCAGTTAAAGCCAGATCAGTATACTAGGAGCTTTTCTTTTGTGAAAATTAGCAATGTAATTCTTAGAATATATTGTACAAGTATAAACTTTGAAAGACGGACAAGTGGAATAAAGACCAGAAACAGACCTATATATAAATGATTACCTGATTAATGGCAATGGTGCTTTCATACAATACAGTAAAAGAAAGGAGGAACCACCTAAAAGATGCTGACTCAATTGAATATTCGTACTGGGGGCAAAATTTTGATCCTCCACATACCTGCCATTCAAAAATTCTCCAATAAATTAAAGAGTTTGGTATTTTAAGACAAATTTCCTGCCTTTCTTCAAACTCTCCCAATCAATCTCTTTCTCCATCCAAATTTCAATTTGTACCTGAATCTTAGTTCTATGTGTCAGCTAAAATCCTCTTTGTGTCTATAACACTCAATGTTTCTTCTTTGTTTCTTTTTTTGCTGGTTATTGGCTCTATCTAAAGGACTTTATATGTATATTGTTATTGTTCTTATCCTTTCTTTACTTAGGACTCGTATTACTGTGACCGTTCACAAACAGCCTTAATTAACAATAGCTCATTTTTAACAATAGAATGATTATAAGCCATTTCCTTTGGTCTCAGTTCAGTTCAGTTCAGTTGTGTCTGATTCTTTATGACCCCATGGACTGCAACATGCCAGGCCTCCCTGTCCATTATCACCAACTCCGGGAATTTACTCAGACTCACGTCCATTGAGTCAGTGATGCCATCCAACCATCTCATTCTCTGTCATCCCCTTCTCCTCCTGCCTTCAATCTTTCCCATTATCAGGGTCTTTACAAATGAGTCTGTTTTTTGTATCAGGTGGCCAAAGTATTGGCGTTCCAGCTTCAGCATCAGTCCTTCCAATAAATATTCAGGACTGATTTCCTTTAGGATGGATTAGTTGGACCTCCTTACAGTCCAAGGGACTCTCAAGAGTCTTCTCCAACACCACAGTTCAAAAGCATAAATTCTTTGGCACTCAGATTTCTTTATAGTCCAACTCTTACATCCATACATAGCTATTGGAAAAACCATAGCTTTGACTAGATGGACCTTTGTTGGCAAAGTAATGTCTCTTCTTTTAAATATACTGTCTAGGTTGGTCATAACTTTTCTTCCAAAGAGCAATTGGAGTTTCACGGCTGTAGTCACCATCTGCAACAAAAACAAAGTCTGTCACTGTTTCCACTGTTTCCCCATCTATTTTCTATAAAGTTATGGGATCAGATGCCATGATCTTAGTTTTCTGAGTGTCTAGTTTTAAGCCAACTTTTTCACTCTCCTCTTTCACTTTTATCAAGAGGCTCTTTAGTTCTTCTTTGCTTTCTGCCATAAGGGTGGTGTCATCTGTATATCTGAGATTATTGATATTTTTCCAGGCAATCTTGATTCCAGTTTGTGCTTCATCAAGCCCAGCGTTTTTCATGATGTACTGTGCATAGAAGTAATATAAGCAGGATGACAATATACAGCCTTGACGTACTCCTTTCGCTATTTGGAACCAGTCTGTTGTTCCATGTCCAGTTCCATATCCAGTCCATGTTCCAGTCCAGTTCTGTTGCTTCCTGATCTGCATATAGGTTTCTCAAGAGGCAGGTCAGGTGGTCTGGGATTCTCATCTCTTTCAGAATTTTCCACAGTTTATTGAGACCCACACAGTCAAATGCTTTGGCATAGTCAATAAAGCAGAAGTAGATGTTTTTCTGGACCTCTCTTTCTTTTTCGATGATCCAGCAGATGTTGGCAATTTGATCTCTGGTTCCTCTGCCTTTTCTAAATCCAGCTTGAACATCTGAAAGTTCTTACTCTATAAAGGCAGATTGAAATTTAGAACCTGAACTACATGCTTATTATGTATTGTTTATAATAAATAGAATGTCATAATTAAGATGATAGCAAGTAAATTAGTCTGAGTTATAAGGGAAAAAAGTAATGTATGCAGGTATATAATAATGTGGGAAAAGTTGTTAATTTCTGCTATCATAGCATTTTTTACATGATAGAATAACATAAAACACTGGAATTTGTTTTCTTATGTCATAAAGGCTGTAATTTAAAAGCCTAGTGCTGTTTGGAATGCTTTCCTGTAAAGGTAGGGCTGAAACTGATCTTCCAAGATTGAGTGGGATTTGGAGATGTGAAATGCAGGATAAACAAAACTAAGAAAACAACATGAATAAAATCCATTGTGGTTGAGTTTATTTTATGACATTTTTATGTCTATTGTAAACACATCTAATATTTTTATGAATATCACCTGGATATGTTACTTTGATATAGTTTTATATCAGATTAAAGAAATTATGACTATTCATGATCTTCCCTTCAAATACTAATTCTAGTAGGTCATATTCAAAGTAAACCATTTTTTTTTCCAGAAGCAAAGCTCATATTTCAAGAAAGGTCCTATGTATTCTAGATCCCTCATTTTTTTAAGTCACTCCTACACCTTGAATTCTTTTTTATACTTTCTTTCATCTAACTTAAGTGTTCTTTGGCTTATTAGACATAAAAAGTTAAAATGGAAACAGGAAGGAGAGTTCATTTTCCCTTCAAGATGGACTAATAGAAATCAAATTTACAATCCTACCTGAAGCAATCAGAAAAACAGAAAGAGCAAAATATGTGGAAATTGGTTTTGCAAGCACTGAACATTTGGCAACAAAGGAAGAGATCCCCAAGAAATGGGCAATAAGATGAACCCTATGATTGCCACAGGGTGAGGACTGCACCTTGAAAATGACAGTCTGATGGGACTAAGATGGAAAAGTTCTCAAGACTTTGTAGAATGACCTTAATATTTGCAGTCTTCAGTTGCCAATCCTTAGGTCAGCCTCTGTAAAGCTCTTTCCTCCTCTGTATTTTGTCCTTAGGACTTTAGTCATGTCTCAGTCCCAATATGTCATACAGGAACCCACAGTTGTAAAAACATGCAACAAAAATCAAAAAAGATAAATTAAAAAAACAAACATCAATTAATGTCTTCTTGATTTGATACTGGTTTCCCAAGTAAACTGAACATACTTTAGATTACCTATAGTTCATTGATTTAGTTTTACTTAAAATTTAAATTCATTAAGCTATACCCTTTTGATTTATTTTTTGTAGGTATACTATTTTTCAATAACAATCTTTTAAAAATAAATACCACTTATAATAATGAAAAGTAAAAACTAGAGAGCACTTGGGGAAATTCTTTAAAAAGATATATAAAATCTATATAGAAAAAAATAAAATTTTAGTAAAATTTAGTAAAGAAGACATACAAATGGGAAGAGAGCCTTTGTTCATCAATAAGATTATAGCCGCAGAAATAAATAGCAGTTCTGCCTGAAATGCTAGAGATCTTGTGGCACTGTAATAAAAATATATTACCAGAGGTTTCTTGAAACATGACATTTGAACTTCCATTTCAAGTGACTAAGACACTTCAAGATATGTCTGAAAAAAAGGATTAAGAGAGAGATGACCAAATCAGATATTAGTAGTAACACTCAATATAAAACTGTAGACATGAAGTTTATTTGGTTTGTTTGGAATTTAGGAAGAAACAGGGTCTTGGGATCAGAAAGAAGCACATGTTTATTGTTGATTTTCCAGTTCTAAGGTTCAATAATGTGGTCACAGTGTTCATTATATCATTAGAGTAAATAAGGCAAATGATCCATGCCTTGAGTAATATATTATATATTATATTATAAACTAGAGATTATAGTCAAAGCAAATATTTTCAACCAAGAAGGAAGAGAAGGAAAAGAGGAGAATATATAATGAAGGCTTATAGAGGCTGTCAAAGTGGAAATGATGTGGAAATAAATATTAGTAATATTCTATAAGTAAAAATCAAAATAAATTATTGAAGGAATAATTATTTGGGATGAAGTAAAGGTCAAAATTAAAGATATTTTCTAGTGTAATTAGGAGGGTTGAGATAAAAAATGCAGATGTGGGAAGGATAATGACACTCAGATGCAATTTTGGTCACTTTGATTTAGAAGAGTTTACTCTGTACACCTAATAATAAAAGGCAGTGATGATGACAGATAATTTGAATTCAAGCTGAGAATTTCTTTGGAGGACAAGGCTGGTGAATTAGATATGGGAATTGTCTGTATAGTAATTAATAGGTGAGATGACCTAAGGAGAGAATTAATTAATTTTACTCAGTGTAAGAATTACATCTCTAACAGAGCTGTCAAATACTGACCTGCATTGCTTTGAACAGTACTGAGCATTCAATTATTTTAGTTAGTTGACACATTAGTAGTCATTTGACATGTATATTTTAGGAAATCCCTAGATTGAGTCAAATATTAATCACTTTGTGAATCTTAGGGTTAATGCTAAGAATTTACGGCTTATGATTTTTGCTACTTATCTTTATTGCTCTAAGTCCTACCATATTACATGCATAAACACATGTACAAATTTAACTATTTTACATAAGTAAACATATAAATAAAAGTTTTTATATAGACTATATTGTTTGCCAAGAGAATGAATATCATTTATGTTCGGGAAGATCTCAAGTGGCACTAGTGATAAAGAGCCTGCCTGGGAATGCAGGAGATACGAGACGTTTCAGTCCCTGGGTCAGGAAGATCCCCTGGAGAAGGCAATGGCAACCCACTCCAGTATTCTTGCCTGGAGAATTCCACACACAGAGGAGCCTGGCAGGCTAAGTCAGGATCCAGCTTTGATTCATACACATAGCAGTTGACCTGATATTTATTTAGCTGTGTACTTATAAGTAGAGATAATCTAATATAAAAATGAGTAATTTTATTATAAAAGAATGCACAATTAAAAGTGAACTCTTTAATGTTTCACCAAGGAATATTTTTACCTTTGATGAAGAATGTAACACAGTTATAGAAAGTAATTTCTAAGGCTCTGATTGGTGATGTCATTTTCAGATACGGTGTTACTTCTTCTTTCTCTTTCTCCTCTCATAATTCCTCTCCTTGCCTTCCTTTCTTCTTATTTCTTCTGGCTTTTCTTTTCCTTCTTTGTCTACCCCTTCTTCCTTTTGAAAAGGAGACATAAATTTTATGGAGTACTGAAGGAATGAAATGATGCACTTCCAGATGTATGTTGGGGGTTTGTATGTTAATAATAAAAAATTAAACTAAATACCTTTTGCTAATTGTTCCAAAATTGTTTAATGCCTGTATTTTTTAAACAAAATTATTCTTTTTAATTCAGCTTATTTAATCTTAAAAAAAAATGCATCCATTTCTCTAATCTCTACTCTCTGCCTCTGGCAACCACCAATCTGCCCTTTGTATGTAAGACTTTATTTATATTTATTTATAATAAAACATTGTAATATGTTACTCTATGTAATATGTATATTACATGTTCATATTTATTTGTTTAGATTCCACAATGAGATTATAAAATGTTTATCTCTGGGTGACTGATTTCATTTAGCATTATGCCCCCAAGATCCATCAATGTAGTCACAATGGCAAGATTTCATTCATTTTTTAATACCTGAGTAATATTTCATTGTATCCATCTTCTTTATCCATTCACTTAGGTTGTTTCCATTGTATTGACTATTGTCAATAATGCTGCAGTGCATATATCTTTTTGAATTAGTATTTTCATTTTCTTCAGCTGGTACCCAGAAGTGGAATTCCTCAATCATGTGGTAGTTCTGTTTTTAATTTTCCTAAGAACTTCCATACTGTTTTCCATAGTGGCTGTACGGATTTGCATTCCCACCAATGGTGAGCAAGTGTTCCTTTATCTTCACTTTCTCACCAAAACTTGTTCTTTCTGGTGTTTTTGATGATAGCATTCTGACAGGTGTGAAGTGTTACCTCATTGCAGCTTTGATTTATATTCCCCTGATGTTAATCACGCAGAGCATTGTATTTTTTTTTTAATTTTACTTTTTAGACTTAACAATATATTCTGGAAACCTTTATCTTTTAGTTTCAAGAGAATTCTTTGTTTCGTGGTTATTGTTTCATGTATTTAGCTGATTTATTATTAAAGTATAGCTTATTTTAGTATGGTAAACATTCTAGAAGATCATTAAAATGACCTATGTATGGTTACTTTATATGCAATGTACAAAGTAAAGTAATAAGAAAAAAATGCTATATACATAAAAAAAAAAAAAACAGAAAAATGTGATTGATAGGAAAGAGAAAAAAGAGAAAAACACATTTGTCAATTGTTGGATTGTCATAGGGATTTAAAAATAACCATGATTAGTGCATATTAAGAAAATAGAGGAAAATATAGACAAACATGAAAAAGGTGACCAATGCCTGCAGAAAATTGAAATATATAAAAAAGAAAGCAATGGGCACTCTAGAATTTTAAAGCATCTAATGTTGATAGCTTATTTGATAGATGTGATATACAGTACTGAACACAGAAGAAGAAAATTAGTAAACCCAAAGACAGATCAATAGAGAATGATCAAGGTGCAGCCCAGAGGAAAACAAAGAATAAAAATATAGAACAAAAGAAATATGTGGGTCAAATGTATACCTAGTTAGACTCCCTGAAAGCAAAATACATTTGGCATGAAGCAATATTTTATGAGATAAAGGCAAAGATTTTGCCAAACATGGTGAAAATTTTGAACCTGTGGATTCACTATGGTCTGCCCATCCTAAGCAGGATCAATATCAAGAAAACCATACTAGTTCTTAATAGGAAACATTTAAAAAACTAGCAGGGCTCCCAGGGCTGTGTGACAACTTGTAAGGATGGGGTTGGAAGGAGGTGGGAAGGGATTCAGGATGGGGAGACGCATGTATACCCTATGGCCGATTCATGTTGATGTATGCAAGATCCATCAATATATTGTAAAGTAATTATCCTCCAATTAAAATACATAAATTAAAAAAAATAAAAACCAGAGCAAGTAGAAAATCTTAAAGGCAGCTACAGAAAAGGTGTATTAACTTTAAAAGAATAAAATAATAAAATATATCTTGTTTTTTAATTAAAGCTGTTGAACCAAGAAGATAATGGAATGACACATTTAGTGTGCTGCTGAAAGGGTAAATAAATAGATAAATAACTGTCAAACCAGAGTTTTTTACTCAGAAGAATATCTTTGTAAAATGAAATTGAGATTAAAAATGCTTCTACAGAAGCAGAGCTGAGGAAAAAAACATTGCTAAAGTAAGATGTACTTAAGCAAAGAAATTATTGTAAGTGTGAAACTACATTAAGGAATGAAGAAGTGTAAATTTGTGAAAAAATTTAAAAATGATGCTGATTCTTTAAAACAGCAATAATAATCATGTTGTATAACAAGTATAACATGCACAGAAGTAAAATATCTAATTACATTACACCAAGACAAGAGGAGAGCAAATAGAAGTCAGAATGTACATTAAACTGAGTTTAAAGAAAATATCACAATGTGATATATAGCTAATCTTAAGGCTTTAAATGTATGTCTAGTTTAATATTTATCTCTACATGTACATATTAAAAAAACACGAGACTATTAATCTGTTATTAGTTTAACAAGAAGCTAAAAAATTGAACAAGAAAGTAAAAAAAAAAAACAGGAAAGAACAGGAAGTGGAAAAAATAATACTGAAAAAAGAGCAGATGAAATCAGTAAAGTGAAATGCATACCTTCAAGAGAATGAGTAAATAACAAATGGCTTCTTCAAGACCATGTCAGCAGTTGAAAGAGAGAGACATCTCCATAGTTTGACACTGTGCAATACAACTTTCTCCAGTGATCATTTCTGTTCAATATCTGATGTCTTAAAAGATTGCCTCTAGTCACATGTGGCTATTGAACCCTTTAAATGGTTAGTGGAACTGGCAAAATATTTTCTAGTTTTTATTTCATTTCATATTTATGAAAAAATATATTATGAAAACTTTATATTGACGCATTTGGTAAACTTTACAAAATATTTAATAAACATTTAAAAAAATAACTCTTGATCTATGGAAAAGTTACAAAGGTAATACAGTTTCTATATCCAGTTTCCCCATGAGAAACACCTTATATTAGTATGTTACATTTGTTACATTTGTCACAACTATTAATTGCTATTTATACATTATTTTTATTCTTATTAACCACATATTTGATTTAGATTCTTTAGTTTTTATCTAATATCCTTTTTCTGTTCAAAAATACCATCCAGGATATCACATTGTGCTTAGTCATAATGTTTCCTTAGTCTTCTCTGGATTGTAATAGTTTCTCAGGCTTTCTTTGTTTTTGATGACCTTGACATTTTTAAGGAATACTGGCTAGGCATGTTATAGAATGTTCTATGGTGGAATTGTTTGATGATTTTCTCCTAGTTAGACAATGGTTATGAGTTTTGGAGAGAAAGACCCAAAGGTCAAGTACAATTTTCATCCCATTGTATCAAAGGTATATTCTGTCAACATATTCCTTTTCATGTTAATTTTTTAATGAACTTTATTATTCTTTTTATTGGTGTATACTCGATTAACAATGTTGTGATTGTTTCAGGTTGTTTGTGTTAGTCTTAGCTGAGATAGTGTTTGGTTTTCTTCACTGAAATACTATAGAAATCTACTCTTAAAGAATTGCATAGTCCAGATTCGCAGACAATCCTTTTATCATTGAGAACTGAGATATTCCCATGTATATTGTTATAAAATATTTGTAGCTTGATTCTACTAGATCCATTTTAGCTGTTTTTCTTTAGTTTAGTTTTGTTTAGTTTTTTAGCTGTTATGTAATAATCATATTACATAAATTTTCAGGTGAAATGTGGAAATTCAAAAAATCAATAAGTTTGAAAATTATAACTGCTTTTTAAAAATAATCTTATGATTCAATCTTGAATTTTGATTGCAGTACTTCCTCATTTTGCAGTATGTATATATATATATTATATATATAATATATGGTTAGAAAATTACATCAGCCAAAGGTTGGTTATAGTAAATATTGTTAACTCATGAAAATAATAAAAAATATTTTAAGTAATCAGATTAAATAGGGAAGATTAATACTGCTTCTCTCAGAGCATTCTCAATTAGAAATTCTTAATACTATTTTGTGTTAGATTATTTTCTAGAGGGAAAGAGAACTTATCAAACCTCATACCATGTGTGTTTTCAAAATCATGTCTATTTTATGTTTATGGATTTGCTACTCAGTTGCTTAATACTTAAACAGAGAAAAGAGACAATATTTGGATTGAACAGAGAGAACCCGTAATGGAGAAACGAGGTACAATTATTAAAGAGAATCTTGGGAAAACATCAGATTCTCTTTTGTGAGCTGATTAAAAAAAGCTAAGGTACACTTTTATCTTTTCCATATTGAACCTTGGGTTTAAGAAACTCAACGTCCCTTTCTTACTCCTTTGTAGTGGATGGCAATAAATGAAAGTAGGGAATGAAAGAGTGAAGGAAATAAAATAAGAAAAAATCAAATCTACATGTTTACCTCAGCATATATGAGACTTTCCATATTTATTTTGTCCTTATCCTCCCTTTTTTCATGTTATAGGTTGGTGTCAGTATGTGAGAAATAGCTTTAAAGGCATATATAGAAAGTATAATCAGAACTGTGCAGGACAAGTTTAGCAAGTTGTTGGAGAAACCTTCAAGTCGCAGAACCACCGAGAGCTAATATAAAGCACTGCTATGTTAATACTGTTTCTATGTGAAGGGCCACCAACAGGCAACAGCTTGACTAGGAAATCAGGAAGGTCTATAATTAAACGAAAGCAAGCTTCAAGTATTCTATTCTGGGGTGTAACTTTTCAAAATACCATATTTTCTGCTTAAACCATCAAGATTTTGGCTGAATTTAGTAAGTGACCATTTTGCCAGAATTTCCTCCCACACTCTGTGCTTCTTCTTAGAGGAGAATAGTATTTTCATGAGATTTATGGTTCCTCTCTAGCATAAATCTCCCTCCCCTAAATATGGTAAAACTATTTGAAGTGAAAGGAAGTATACTTAATTCCCTCTTATCTGGAAAGAACTTAACATCCTTCCCAATTACCTCGTCTCCACAGAATCACTCACTTTGTTAAAGGCATCCTATTTCATGAGTTATTACTTAAAATCAAAGAGGCCTGGGACTCAAAACTCTTCTATGACAATAGATTCCCAACATTATTATATAACTAACTTTAAGTTTAAGATACTTTTAACTGACTACTTTTTGCCAGGCACTGTGGAACTACAATGTAAACAGACAAACAGAGAGAGAGCCTACCATTTAAGAACTCACTGGTTGGTTACGTACTAAAGCTGCTGCTGCTGCTGCTGCTAAGTTGCTTCAGTCGTGTCCGACTCTGTGCAACCCCATAGACGGAAGCCCACCGGGCTCCCCCATCCCTGGGATTCTCCAGGCAAGAATACTGGAGTGGGTTGCCATTTCCTTCTCCAATGCATGAAAGTGAAAAGTGAAATTCTGGAATTAAGTGTCATAGAAATCTATTCCTTTTTACTGACTGCCTAGGAAAGTTCTAAGTTCTGAGAGTCCATCAAATATTTTCTGCTTCAAGATCAGGGCTTCCCAGGTGGCACAGTTGTTAAAGAATCTTCCTGCAATGCAGGAGACACAAGACAAACAGGTTTGATCCCTGGGTTGGGAAGATCCCCTGGAGTAAGAAATGCAACCCACTCCAGTATTCTTGCCTGGAAAATTCCATGGACAGAGGAGGCTAGTGGGCTACAATCCGTGGGGTTGCAAAGAGCCAGACACAACTGAGCATGTGTGTGCATTCACACACAGACACACACACACACACAAAATCATAACTTCTGGAGGGATACGGTAAACAATAAAGATAAAAACAGAATAACAGGAAGAAATCATAAACAGGAAAGGATATAGAAATTAGGGTTGGGACTTTGCAACTTTATGAGGGGTAGCCAAGGAAAGTCTTGTTGATAAGTTTGCATCTAAGTAATGTCCTGAGAAAGGTGAAGTGAAAGAGGTTGATGTTTAGAGCAAAGCATTCGAGGGAAACAAGAGAAAGTAGAAAGGCTCTGAGATGGAAGCATGGCAGCTGTGTTTAAAAGACAGCAAGGAAGCCAGCCTAGTTTGAATAGAATGGGCAAGGCAGTCCACAGCAGATGAAATCAGAGGGGGAATATGAGGATCACACCATGAAACTCTGATTTGGCAAATTGTTACTTCGAAGTCCTCTCTTAGAGGACTACCTCATTATTGATGAATCTCAGCATTTTTCTTTCTTTTTCTATGTCTGAAACAAGTGGACTGAGATGTGATGCTTTGACTTATGATGACAAAGGGCATGATATCCACAGAGTAACTTCAGATTGGAATATAGCCAATTATCATCAATTTGGCAAATGTTCTTATTGGCTTAGTGAAAACACTTGACAAATATTACTTTTTATGATTCTCATATTCAAAGGAATTTTCAAGCCAGTCGGGAGAGTTGGCTAGATCTTTTGTTTCCGCTGACTTTAATTCCCTTTTGCCTTGTTCACAGGTTCTGGTGATCCAGACATGGACCTCCTTGGCCGGGGCGTACTTATTAATATTTTGCCAACTGCCAGATCACCAGAACCTGTGAACATGTCAAAAGGGAATTAATGATGCAATGAAGTTTGCTAATCTGATGAACTTCAGATGAGGAAAATACTGGATAATCCAGATGAAACCAATGTATCGCACAAGTCCTTAAAAAGGAGAACCTTTCTCAGCTGTGGTGAGAGGAGGAGCTGACAGTGAAAGAAAGGTCAGAAAGATGCCATGTTGCTGAGGAAAGGCCACTGCAGAAGAAATGCATGTGACTTGCAGAAGAAATGCATGTGACTTGCAGAAGAAATGCATGTGACTTCTAGAAGCTGGAAAAAGGGAGGAATGGACTTTCCCATGAAGCCTGCAAGGACCTGTGACTTCCGACCTACAGAACAGTAAGAAAATAAATCATCTTTGTGTTGTTTTAAATCCACAAATTGCTACAAATTTCATGGTAGTATGTTACGTCAGCAATATAGAAAACAAATACGCCGTGACTTGTGGCTTTCCACAGTTCCCTACACCACGTCTCCCGAAAGCTGGTGTCTTGTGATACAGTGTTTTCAACTCTAGCTGGGTAGAGGGAAGCTGAGAAGTAAAAAAAAATGGCAGCAAGAACCCCTAATCTCTGTACGAAAGCTTAAAAAATGCGTGAGAAGAAACCTAGTAATTCTGAAAGAGATGAGAACATGGACAAAACTATTCTTGAGACCATAAAAGAAGTGGTAATTATGTGACTTAATGGAGGTGTTAGCTAAGGAATGTTGGTGTTTATTTTACAATATGTAAGTGTATCAAAGCAGCACATTTAACACCTTAAACTTACACAATGTTCTTATGCCAGTTTAAATAAACCTGGGGAAAAAGGGGACCCTATTTTTGTTTCTATGGTTGGTAACATGTAATATCATTTAATTCTATCAGTCAAATAAAGAGCTTTATATATAGTATAGTATCTTGCAAAGAGTTGACTCACTGGAAAAGACCCTGATGCTGGGAGGGATTGGGGGCAGGAGGAGAAGGGGACGACAGAGGATGAGATGGCTGGATGGCATCACTGACTCGATGGACGTGAGTCTGAGTGAACTCCGGGAGTTGGTGATGGACAGGGAGGCCTGGCATGCTGTGATTCATGGGGTTGCAAAGAGTCGGACATGACTGAGCGACTGATCTGATCTGATCTGAACATTTAAAAAAGCATTTCAAATGGCTTGCCTCATAGCATCCCTTTAATGAAATGTGATTTATTTTTATTTCCAATATTGTGATTTTTTTAGGAGGCTTTTGTTACTGTTTCCACATTTCATAAAGCATCCCATATTGAACATGGTTCATCAAAGATGCACAATATAGTTATTTGCCTCTTCTGATTCTTTTTCTTTTAGCTCTTATATTCAGATATTTCTTAAGTCTGATCCTTGGCTTTTTATCTATCATCTACACATACTGTTTGTGATTTTACCCACTATTGATAAATATTTAATGTATACAGGTGATTTAACCATCATTTTAGCATAATACTCCTTACATTTTTTTAAAAAAAATCAGAGCAAAGCACACTTAGTATTTCCTATGTGCTAAATACTGATAATCATAATTAAAATACCTGCTTGTATTCCCCATAATCACCACAAATTATCATTTTTCCTTCTAAACCAGGTTTTCCTCTTGGTTCCTAATTTTTGTTAAAAGCAGACATTTACCCAAAAATATCTCTGAAGAAATATGGTATTGTCTTGAAATCATCTTGTACAGACTTTAAATTGGTCACTATGTTTTCTTAACTGTTACTTAATAATGGCTTATTAATTGCCATGTTGTCTCCCAAGCCCATATTTGATTTCTTAGCTCTTCCATCACCTGTGTAACCAATCCCCAGTTTTAAATTCCCTCCATTATAAACATCTGAAGTGTTTTGTCACTCTCAGAAGACTAATGGGTTGTGCTGGAACAGAGAGAAAAGGCAGCAACTTCCTCCTTAATTTCCCCATTTATCTTTGTCTATAATTCAGTTTTTAAAAAATGTTTATCCACAAAACTTTTCACAAGTAGTAATATATTTTCATTTTTTTATTATAAGACTAATGTGAATACAGAGTTTCCAAGCAAGATGTGAAGTACAGAATAAAGAGGCTTTTGAACTGAAAACCAAGCATCCTGTGGGAGGAGACAATAAGAGTGACTAGATATCGAAGGTTAAGTCTGACATAGACACACACAGGGATATTGATTGGAGGCTGTCTTAAAGGATGGCATAAGAGTAGACATCGCAATGGATGAGGGAGGATTCAAAGGAAGATTCCTTATCTCACAGTTGTCTTCAGAGTGCCTGTCCTCTTTGGGCTACTGAGAACATGCTCTCGTCACATGCTGAGCCCTCTCTGCTCTTTTTTCCTTTACTGAGAAAAAGACCTGCCATCCCAGGACATACATCAAAGTTCTGTATGTAGACTTGCACTGCATGATGGGCATTTGTGATTACCACAAAGGAGACAGATATGAAACATCAGTATCTCTACCTCTTACTGTGAAAAAAAAACTACTTCCTATGTGACAAATATGAATAATTACATATTTTCTCAAATAATGGTCCTAATTTCATATGGAGAATGAATAACATCAGCAAAATGGTTTAATCACTTTCAGGGAAGATAAAGCAAAACTATTTCATCTGCTCAAAAATTGGATGTTTGCCAGGCACTGTAACAGGCAGAATGTAATTTATTTGTAATCCCCCAAACCCCATGCCTTTGAATGCATTGCTTGATCACTCAGTTGTGGTCATGTCAGCAGTTGTTCACCATTTCTATTGAACTCATCACAGATACACACATACTTAGTTTTCTGTTTGAGGTAATTCTCATATATTTGAAATTATTCTACTCACTGGTTTTTATTTCTTAGTGCAACTTGTATACTGAAATGACTTAAAACTTAAATTTAAAAACTTAAATCATGAAAAATCATGATTAACCCCCCCCCACCTTTCTTCTCTTTCTTTTACAAGAAAGAATCCCGTTTCCATTAGACTTTCTTCTCTAACAGGACATAGACCTATATAAAATGATTCAGGTTATAAAAGCTAATGATTTTAAACAGTGTTTTAAGTCTTGACTCCTGCCCTCTGCTTTGTGAAGGAACTGAGATGGGCGTGTGATGGACAGAGGTTGAGCTCTGGACATGGAGTCAAGAAAACAGGACAGTGTCCAGAATTCAACCTGTTCTTGATTTGTTAATTTATAGTCATTTCAAAGCGTTTGGTCTCATTTGCCTCTCCTCCTAAATGACCATGATAAAATATTCTATCTGATCTACCTAATAGAAAGTGTCACTTGAACCAACAAAGGCTAGTAGCTAGCAGCTAAAAACAAAAGTGTAGGCTAAGTCCAAGAAAGAAATCTTTGCAAATGTCGAAGAACTATACCAATATAAACAATATTGTGAGGGTGATACAGTCCTGTGGCAGCACCTTGGCAGTCCTGTGGCCAAAGATAATAGAGTTTTGAGATACCACAGGAGTGTGACAAAGCTATTCAGAGCTTCAAACTGCCACCACTTTTCAAGTCTCCTGCTTTGTCACTGACCAGAATATGTATACCTTCTAGTGATTTGTAACATTGTTTTCTGAAAGCTGTGTAACAATGAAAAGACAAGATTATTCCTTGCCTGACTCAGATGAGGTGAGACAGAAGGATCTTAGTCTTTCAATCATAAGTAATAAAGGCGTTTTTGATCCGTCTACTTTTTCCTTCCTAGTCTTTAGTCTCTCATTCTCATTTCCCTTCCCCCAGTACAAACATATTGCATTTCATCTTCCTCAAATATTCCAGACATTTTTTGATTCTGGGTCTCTTACATGGTCTTTTTTTTTTTTTTTCAATCTATCTGTAATGTGCTTTCTACTTTAATTTCTCTGCTAATGGTGACCCAAGCTTCACACCCCAGTATGAGCATTGCTTTACCCAGAATGTCATGTACTAGATGCTGAGTTAGATGATGATTCTCCCATGTGCTACTGAGCATCTCCTGCTTTTACTATCACAGCAACTATAACATTTCTTGTAATTATTAAATAAATGTTCTTTTTACCTTCTCCAATAGAATTTAACTTCCTTGAAGGCAAGGCTTCTGTTAGGGGAGGGGTGCCATTGTATTTAATATTTCCAACATGTATTTAACATCTTCTTGGCACATAGAAAATATTTGACATGTGCTTGTTGAATGCATGATTGAAGGGAGAAGTGAATAACTGCCTCCACATCCTGTTATGAGGTCTTCATAGTTCTGTGTCCCGAGAGACTTCAGAGACCCATTCCTGTTAACTACCTGTTACCTGTAATTGCTTCTCTACTTGCTGCCACGTAAACTGGGTCATGAAGTCATGCTTCAGCTATATCTCAATTCTGTATGAGAAGTTGAGGAGGGAAAACTAGCTACAGCTAAACCAATACAGTGTTATAAGCTAAGTAAAGTGAAGAAATAGATGAATATAATAAGTGTATATTTCCATATGTCGTAAGATAGAACCAGAAAAGGAGTTCTGGAGGCTGTTTAGGGGATAGTAGACTGAATAGAGTATCACACAGTATAGAGGACTATCATATCTTCAAATAATAGGGTTCTTTTTATCTTTGGTGGTTGAAAGCAAGTCAGTTTTTCTGTGTGGACGGAGACATTTCTTATCCACTCCTTGTGCTAAGTTTTGTCTCTAGAATCAGAGCCTGTTGCAAGAATTCTTATGCAAGTGATTTCAAGGAGTGTACTAGGGCAGCCAACCTCTGGATCTAATGCCTGATGATCTGAGGTGGAACTGATGTAATCCTAGTAGAAATAAGTGAGTGAGTGAAGTCGCTCAGTCATGTCCGACTCTTTGTGACCCCAGGGACTGTAACCTACCAGGCTTCTCCGTCCATGGGATTCTCCAGGCAAGAGTGCTGGAGTGGGGTGCCATTGCCTTCTCCAATAGAAATAAAATGCACAATAAATGTAATGCACTTGAATCAGCCCGAAACCATCCCCCTACCCAAGGCCCATGGAAAAATTGTCTTTCACAAAACCAGTTTCTGATTCCAAAAAGACTGGGGACTGCTGCAGTAGTAAGTGCACTCCTGAACTTACTGCCGGGGAGTAAGAGAAACAAGCTACGAGGAATCTGCCAAGATGAGAGCTGAGCTGAAGCCCGAAGCCATTCAAGCCCATCGTCATTCCAGAGCCTGGGTGAGCTCTGGAACATGAAGAGTCATGCAAAGCCCTGCATGGATGAGGAGCTGACCTCTTGTCCTGCACAGTCAGTCAGTCATGAGGTGCAGACTACCCTTTGTGGAGATGGTGTCATTTTCTAGGTATCAGGCCAGTGGCAAATCTTAGGAGACAGGTAAACCTGAGCTGTCGCTGTCAGTCCTCAGCTGCAGCTGGAACATGAGTGAAACAGTCAGGGAAGGGGAACTGAGCAGGGCAGGCTGTACACTTCACAACCTCAGAAACAGGAGATTCAGGTCTAAGGCAGCTAATTCAGAAAATGATCTAAAACTTCCTACATCAATATATTAGCTGGATAGGGTCTATTCTTTTGACAATACCATTTCTTACATTGAAAACTTTTGAAGATGGAGTCAAACTAATTTAATGTTACTTGAAGAAAAAGTGCTTTTTGCCATCTCTAGGTTTACTAAAATTGAGTTCTGTGGAAGTGACCACTATAGAATTTGTCTTGAACTGCTCCAAGAAGACAATGAGGAAGGAAGTTCAAACTGTAGCAAATGAGATTTAAGATGAGACATTTGGAGTATTAAAACTCACTCTGATAAGAACGGTGGTGGGATTACTTTTATTGGAGATTTTTGAAAATAGGAAATATCAATACTTTTAAGATTTCAAGCTTAATTACCTTTTAATTCAATTCTCTACTTATATCTCTGTGGATGAGAATGTAATTAAATTTGAGCCTCCCATTGGGCCTATGTATACAGTTTTCTAATAAAGCATAATGGGCTTCCCAGGTGGCCAGTGGTGAAAGAATCCCCCTGCCAATGCAGGAGATGCAAGAGATGCAGGCTCAATCCCTGGGTCAGAAAAATCCCCTGGAGGATAAAATGGCAACCTACTCCAGTATTCTTGCCTGGAAAATTCCATGGACAAAGAAGCTTGGCAGGCTACAGTCCATGGGGTCACAAAGAGCTGGACATGACTGAGCACAGCGCAACAGGAAAGCACAATATGGTTGAAAAAGCACTGAATCAGATATCCAGGTTATGGCTCTCTACTAAATTGGTCTTTTAATAGAAACTCAGTCTCTCTGAAATCAGTTTTCTTCTAATGTAAGGTAATGAGGATGAACAATACAACCCTTCTGATTCTTTCAATAGCCTATGCTTTTTTATTTATTTGGTAAAATAAAATATTTGTGCATGCATTGGAGTTGGTTGGTTGTAATCTAACAGTTTCTTTTTCAGATAATATGTATTTTATAAATATTTAGTGAATAACTCATCCTCTCCTCATTTGAAATGCCATAATATAGAATGAATATTTATTTTCTTCAGTTTCTGGCTATTTTATTATTTGTCATTTAATTCATTTATTGACAAACTGTTTGCCAACTGCCTACTATATGTCAGTCACTGTGCTAAGTGCTGGTTTACATGTTAATTATTATAATAGTCACAGTGTTCTATTTCATAGCACATTCACATGGAAGAATACATACTCTGTAGTTATATTTCATTTTCAATATTTCATTACCTAATGTCATTTATCACTCCAAATGAAGAGTCCTTTTGTCAGTTTTCAAAATCTCATTTGGAAGTTTATTTGGATTTCAAATAGGGTTCTTATCCCTCCAAAGTAGGGACTGTGGCTATTTTAGAAAATATTTTTACCTTCTGCTTATATTAGGAAAGTATATATTATATCTTGGATTTCTTTTTCTATCATTTTTAAAATTGTGTGATGTCTAGCTAACATGACATTGGTATGAGGTTGTGGACATCCTTGAGCTTCACTTTAAGATGGGTCTCATTCTTTGAAATTGGTTCATTTGTTTTCATTCCAATGGGAATGAGTACATTTAGGAAAATACATATTTACTTGACCATCTCTCTTGGAAGTTCATTTACTGTCTGTGAAAAGTATGTATAGGAAGGGCTCTTTTAGCTTATCAAAAAATCCATTTTCCCTTCTTCTTGGATTCTATCTAGACTAATTTTCCCAGCCTCCCTTGAAGCTAAAGAATGAAGTCAAGACAATGGAATGTGAACTGAACTGATATATTCAAGTTTTAGAGTGCTGCTTTTTAGAAAGGATCACTGACTCTCTACTTTCTTCTCCCATTTGCTGCCCCTGGGATATAATACCCTAGAAACTGGGGAAGCTGCACTGTGAAAGGAACATTAAACCACTATAAGGAGACACACTATCTGTTCTTTTAAGGAAAGAAAATAAACTATTGTATGTGAGTCATTATGTATCAGGCTATATTTCTTCAGTCACAAACTAGCCTCCCTTTTAATACCAGTTTATAATCCTCTTACCTTGTTTAATTCAAGGCACGGTGGTTTCTATTACAAATAAAATTTTATTTTAAAAATTACAGATAAAGTACCATTCAAGACTCCATGAACTCTCCATGCTGAAAATTCAAATATCATATAGTGTTTTAGACTGGGTTTCCCACAGTCACACTCTGAGATGGGGAATTGTGCGCAGAAGGTTTGTTGGGAGATAACACCTGTAAAGAAGTGAGAAAGGCAGGGCTGGGAATGGAGAGAAGCCACAAGGTGGCTGCAACTGAAGACTTAGTCCACGTCCTGTAAGAGCCTGTGGAGATAGGATGGCTTTTGACGTTGTCTCAGATTGAGGCACGGGAGATAGGTCATTGAATTTCCACATGAGCCATTGGCCATGAGCAGCCCTCTGGGAAGGGTTGAAGACAGTTTTGGGGGGATGTGTGAATGCATGCTGTCACTCCAACTGTTTGCAACCACATGAACTGTAGCCTATCAGGCTTCTCTGTCCATGGAATTTTCAAGGAAAGAATACTGGAGTGGTTTGCCAGCTCCTCCTTCAGGGGATCTTCTTGACCCAGGGATTGAACCTGCATCTCTTGCATCTCCTGAACTGGCAGACATATTCTTGACCACTGAGCAGGGGAGGGGCAGGCTATTCAGTACATACAGGCATGTAGATAATAATTTATTGCATGATTCTTCTTAAGAATTCCACTCTAGCAATTTGATACAAAGTAATGAATTAGTACCTACATAAATAAACCTTTCCTGCTGGAAGGGGTTTGATTACATCCACTGATGTTCATCAGTGTGTACTGTATATGTACCACAGGAATAGGAACAATATCTGCTGGTCGTGTAGAAAGAAAATATCAGTGTGTGTGCATAAAATACTTTCATACAAGCGCATCTAATTTTATCGTCCTTTGCTTTATTGTACTACTTTGCAGATACTGTGTTTTTAAAAGAATTGAAGCTTTGCGGGAACCCTGTGAAAACCAAATATATCAGCACAATTTTTCCAACAGCATTTGCTCACTCAGTGTCTCACCGTTACATTTTGGTAACTCTCACAAGTTTTCAATTTTCTTCCTAATTATGTATAAATATTACATGAGTAATAAAAACTTTTAAGAACAGTTACCATAAAATAGTACATGTATGTTAGGTATAAATATTTGATTTCTAATATCTCACATTTCAGTCTGTTTCATATAGACTCTAAGGTGAAACCAGTTATAACATTATTGTTTTATATAACATTAGGAAAGAAAAATATGTTAGAAAAATTCTAAGACCTATTCTTTTTAAAAATAAATCTAAATGACACATAAATTTATCACAATAGATGTTTGTTGCTTTGGAATTTCTTTTTTTTTTTTAATGTTTCTGAATTCAAGTTTAATGAACTCTAAAAACAGTACTTGGATAAGGCAATGGTCACCCACTCCAGTACTCTTGCCTGGAAAATCCCATGGACAGAGGAGCTTGGTGGGCTGCACTCCATGGGGTCGCAAAGAGTCGGACACAACTGAGCGACTTCACTTTCACTTTTCCATTTCATGCATTGGAGAAGGAAATGGCAACCCACTCCAGTCTTCTTGCCTAGAGAATCCCAGGGATGGGGGAGCCTGGTGGGCTGCCATCTATGGGGTCGAACAGAGTCGGACACGACTGAAGTGACTTAGCAGCAGCAGCAGCAGCAGCAAAAACAGTAATGAACAGTGTGACATAGAGGAATTTCTTTGACCTACTCTAAGGTATTCATTTTTTTGGCTGTCATCAGCTGCATTACTTGGTGTTTGATACCTTTAAATGAGTAATAACACAGATTTGCTTACTTGGGAAGATCTTTCTTCCTTAGGATATATATATATAAATATTTGTTGCTTTGCTACAAATATGAAATTGAAGTCATTTTTCTAAATACAAATATTTGCTTCACTTATATTGGATTTGTTCTCTGCCACCCTGCTTTCATGTCTAACTGATTACATAATGTCTTTTCTTTCAGTACCAAATCACAGAATAATCATTTTGAAGACTTTTAAGTAACAATTAAATTCAATATGCACAGAACCATCAAGGCACATAACTTAAAATCACTGAACTATGAGTAGGTGTCTTGAGTATAAATGTGAAATGCAACCTCATTTGGGAAATATTTTTTAAAAATTAAATGCGTTTTAGAATTGATGAAATATAGTATATTACTGTTGTATGTTAGTCTTTTATCAACTATATATGTAGGCATAATGGATATATCTGTTAAAAATTTTTGTAGAACTCTGGCGTATATTTCCAGGATATTATTTTATGAAAAGTTTTAGCAAATGATTTTGTTAAATGGCATATTTCTCTAGTTCATTTAAAGGATTTTAAAAATAAGAAACCAAATATGATATAAAGTCATTCAGAACTAAGAATGAACCCAGAATTTATTAAATGCCACTTTTTTTCCCCAGAGAATTCCATGTATCTTCTTGAGGTGGAATCACTCTGATATATCATCTCATTATCACTTGGCTTCATCAGCTCCTCTACCCAATATCTAACAAAACTTTCAGTTCAAAACCTGTCCATTGCCTGTTTCCTACTTTTGTTTTTATTTCCTTTGCTCCTCATAGATTCTTGAAATCGATTTGCATATAAATATCAAACTACCATGAAGTTTTAAAATATCACAATTAAATAAGACTTAGAACCTAACGGTAAAACCTTATTTGTGTTAATTGATTGACATATGTTTCAATTTACTTGAAATATTTTATACTTTTGCCACTGAATTAATTTTTTAAGACAAAAATTAAAATAAATTTGAAGGCAAATGTATAGGAGGAAATTATTAGGTTTCAATATTGGTAAACTCATGAAACCAAAAAAATTTTTGATTGAGAAAAAAAGTATCTGCAAAACAACCTTCCTAACTTTGTTTATTGTTAAATATGTTAAAAGTATGAGCTGTTAGTAAAAGAAGTTAGAGAAGATCTAAATTGTTCTCTAACTCAAGATTCACTCAAAGAAAATATTTTGCATAACTATTAAGCAGGGAATTTTTTTCCTTGGAATGTTTGAATTGGTTCCAAAGTATGTTAGAAACTCTCTTCCATCATACTCTCACCCTGACAATGAAATAAACAACACTTGCTTTTCAGTTCAACTGGCACCTTCAAGCACTCAGCTCAGAAATGTAATTACAAACTATTAAAATTTTTCATTTTTATTTTTTAATAATCAATATTTATTTCATACCATGTGATTGGAAAGCATGCTTGATATGATTTCAGTATTCTTAACTTTATTAAAATTTTTGTTTGGCCTAACATTTTATAACTGGTCCTTGAAAATGTTTTATGTGTGCTTAAGAAGAATGTTTATTCTGATGCTGTTGGGTGGATTGTTTTGTTTCTGTTGGGTTCATCTAGTCTAACATACAGTTTAAACCCAGTGCTTCCTGATTCATTTTTTGTCTGATGAATCTATCCATTGTTGAAAGCAGGGTATTGAATTACCCCTTCTATTATTGTACTGTTTTCTATTTCTCCCTTCTGAACAGGTAACAATTCTTTATATATGGTGACTGTGTAAATATTTACACTTTATTATATCCTTTTCTGAACTGACCTCTTTATTATTATATAATTGTCTGCTTTGCCTCATTATGATTTTGCCTAAAGCCTCTTTTTTTCTGATGTAAATATCACTAACCTTGATTTCTTTGGTTTCAGTTTGCATGAAATACCTTTTTTCCCGCTGCTCACTTTCAGTCTGTGTGTCTTCTTACAGCTGAAGTGAGTCTTTTGTAGGCAGCACATAGTTGTATCTGTTCTTTTTATTCATTCAGTCATGCTATGTTTTTGTTATTGTAGAATTTAGTACGTTTACAGTAACAATAGGTATGAACTTAATATTGTTAAGTGTTTTCTGGATGTTTTTTAATTTGTTACTTTACTACTCTCATGCTTCATGATTTGGTGATATTCTGTAGTGGAATGCTTTGATTTTTTTTCTTTCTGTTTTGTGAATCTATGATAGCTTTTTTTTCTTTGTGGTTATCTTGAGATTTAGGTAAGATATCTTAATTATAACAGTCTATTTTAGGACATAAGTGTGGGTCTTTTAGAGGGATCTTTTTGGTACTCTTTGAGCTTCCTGGATTTGGATATCTGTTTATTCACTCAGTTTAATGAACTTGTCAGCTATGATTTCTTTTTTAGGTTCGCTGCCCCTTTCTGTCTCTATTCTCCTTCCAAGACCTCCTTTTAGGTCTTCTAATGGTGTCCCCAAATCCCTCAAGCTCTTTGAACATTTCAAACTTTTTTGTTTGCATCTCTGATGGGATGAATTCCACTGATTTATCTTTGAATTTCCTGATCTTTTCTTCTACTTGATCTAGACTGCTATTGAATCTATTAATTGAGTGTGTTTTAGTTATTCTTCAATTTTGTGGATTCTTTTGTGGTATTTTTTAAAAAATATTTCTATCTCTTAGTCGTAATTCTCACTTTGCTCATTACTCTTCTGACCTTGATGAGCATCTCTTTGACCATTATTTTGAACCTTCAGGTGAATCACTTATCTGTGTTTCATTAAGATTGGTTTCAAGAGATTTATCTTTGTTCTTTTCTTTGGAACATATTGAGCGTATTTATTCACTTATCTTCTGTCTAAAAAAGGGGCAGGTGGTACATGGCTCTACTAAAGGATTAGCTGTATCAGCATTCTAGTCACCTTCTTTACTGCAGGCCAATGATTTCCGGGCATGTCAACCAACAAAACTCAGTATATTGATCGGAACTGGAATTGTTTTTATTTCTTGATTATTAAGCAATTAAAATTTTACAAATAGGAAGGACTATAGGAGGTTCTTCATGGTTTTTTCTTTCTTTCTTTTTTTGTAAGTATAACAACTGAACAAGGTGTTAGATTTGTACTGTGAAGGTGAAATTTGCTCAGTCATGTCTGACTCTTCGTGACCCCATGGACTATACAGTCCATGGAATTCTCCAGTCCAGAATACTAAAATGGGTAGCTGTTCCCTTCTCCAGGGGGTCTTCCTAACCCAGGGATCGAAACCAGGTCTCCCACATTGCAGGCAGATTCTTTACTGGCTGAGTCACCAGGGAAAGCCAAGAATACTGGAGAGGGTAGCCTATCCCTTCTCCAGCGGATCTTCCCAAACCAGGAATTGAACCAGGGTCTCCTGCTTCACAGATGGATTCTTTACCAGCTGAGCTACCAGGGAAGATTTATCCTATATAATTACCTAAATCGAATTAAAAGGCACATTTCTTCTTTTGGTCATTTATGTTGTTTATATTGTCAAAACATAGAATGGTATAAATATCAGCATGTATATGTTGATATAAGTATACATTTTGCTATTTCTCATTTCTAGTTCTGATTCAAATATCATTCATATTTAATGATTCATGGGTTTTTTCTTTTATTTTTGAACAGTAAAGTCTTGCTTCCAGTAGTGCCTGTAGTATCATAAGAATTTCTCATAAATGTTCAAATTATTACTTTGCCAATGGGGAAGCATTGTGCTTCAACTAAGACATAGTAAAGTAACACTACTATTTTCTGACGGTTACCCAGCTACAAGATTTCTATATCCTTCTAGTCTTATCACTGTTCAGTTGATAAGTCATGTTGGACTCTTTGCAGCCCTATGGACTGCAACATACCAGGTTTCCCTGTCCTTCTCTATCTCCTGGAGTTTGCTCAAATTCATATCCATTGAATCAGTGTTGCTATCCAACCATCTGATCCTCTGTCTCTCCCTTCTCCTCCTGCTCTCAATCTTTCACAGCATTAGGGTCTTTTCCAACGTGTTGGCTCTTTGCATCAGGTGGCCAAAGTATTGGAGCTTCAGCTACAGTATCAGTCCCTCCATGAATATTCAGGGTTGATTTCCTTTAGAATTGACTGGTTTGATATCCTTAAGATCCCCTGAAGAAGGAAATGGCAACCCACTCCAGTATTCCTGCCTGGAAAATATGATGGACAGAGGAGTCTGGTGGGCTGCAATCCATGGGGTCTCAAAGAGTCAGGAACGACTGAGTGACCCATACTTACTTACAGTACAAGGGACTCTCAAGAGTTTTCTCCAGCACAACAATTTGAAAGCATCACTTCTTTGGCATTCAACCTTGTTTATGGTCCAACACTCACAACCATACATTATTACTCTTATTATTACTAATCTTATTATTCTCTGCTGCTGCTGCTGCTAAGTCGCTTCAGTCGTGTCTGACTCTGTGCGACCCCATAGACAGCAGCCCACCAGGCTCCCCCGTCCCTGGGATTCTCCAGGCAAGGACACTGGAGTGGGTTGCCATTTCCTTCTCCAATGCAGGAAAGTGAAAAGTGAAAGGGAAGTCGCTCAGTCGAATCCGATTAGCGACCCCATGGACTGCAGCCGACCAGGCTCCTCCATCCATGGGATTTTCCAGGCAAGAGTACTGGAGTGGGGTGCCGTTGCCTTCTCCGTATTATTCTCTAGATATTAGCAATCTGAGTAATTTCAAAATCCATGAGGAAATACCATATTTCTATCAGGATGATTATTAATATCATGATATTAATATCATCATATCATACCATATTATCAGGATGATTTTTTTGTTTGTTTGTTTGCATGTCATAACTGGCTTCCAGCCATTTAGCTCAAAATAGAGTTTAGTTCAAAAATAGTCTTCATTTATGATAAGAAACACTCTTTTGGTAGTAAATGTGCCCATATTAAAATAGGTTATATTGGATGTCATCAACCCCATGACAGGAAGATGTGACCATGATAATTGCATTCCCTAATTTCTTTATTAAAAAAAACTGATTTTAGTCCAAAAGACTGTAACCATTTTGATAAGGGTGACTTCTCTTCCCTTGTTTTCTGACTTTAACACTCAGAGTGGATGAGATTGGCATGGAAGTGAACTAAAGTTCAAGGCTCTGATGTGGGGAAAGAGTGTTTTTCATTTTGTATTGGTATATTGAGGTCAGCTGCTTAAGGAATAAATTATATCATCTCATTCCATCAGAGTACTTCATGGGATCCAAAGGAAGAAAGAGCAGTTGAGTTCACGAAGAACCAAAGTCAGGATCTTGAAATATGTTAGAAAATAAGTATTCTCTATTTCTAGAGTTCATGATTGTTATTCACGTTCCTTTTTGTACATGTTCCTTTTCTCATTTTGTAATTCTATGCAGTTGGAAGAACTTATACCCAGTTCAAATAATCAGCACAACCTGATTCAAATTTAATAGAGTGATGAGCTGGTGGGGTTGGGTTGGGACATAAATTCCCATTCTGTTAAATCAGGGCTGAGAGGAAATGTTCTTGCAATATACTTTCAGGGACAGAGGTGGAGGATAGTTCTCAGTGAAGTGGTAGTTGTCTGTTGGGTATGAATCTAACCAAATATTAAAATTATAAAATAATATTGTAAATAAAATTGTAAAAAGAAATGTAATATTTTTACATCATTATGGTCTAGTTAAAGTGTTTCAGTTCAGTTCAGTTGCTCAATTGTGTCCAACTCTTTGCAACCCCATGGACTGCAGCATGCCAGGCCTCCATGTCCATCACCAACTCCTGGAGTTTACTCAAACTCATGTCCATTGAGTCAGTGATGCTACCCAACCATCTCATCCTCTGTCATCCCCTTCTCCTCCTGCCTTCAATCTTTCGCAGCATCAGGGTCTTTTCAAATGAGTCAGTTCTCCACATCAGGTGGCGATTGGAGTTTCAGTATTGGAGTTTCAGCTTCAATATTAGTCCTTCCAATGAACACTCAGGACAGTGTCAGACTTTATTTTGGGGGGCTCCAAAATCACTGCAGATGGTGACTGCAGCCGTGAAATTAAAAGACGCTTACTCCTTGGAAGGAAAGTTATGACCAACCTAGATAGAATATTCAAAAGCAGAGACATTACTTTGCCAACAAAGGTCCGTCTAGTCAAGGCTATGGTTTTTCCTGTGGTCATGTATAGATGTGAGAGTTGGACTGTGAAGAAAGCTGAGCACTGAAGAATTGATGCTTTTGAACTGTGGTGTTGGAGAAGACTCTTGAGAGTCCCTTGGACTGCAAGGAGATCCAACCAGTCCATTCTGAAGGAGATAAGCCCTGGGTGTTCTTTGGAAGGAATGATGCTGAAGCTGAAACTCCAGTACTTTGGCCACCTCATGCAAAGAGTTGACTCATTGGAAAAGACTCTGATGATGGGAGGGATTGGAGGCAGGAGGAGAAGGGGATGACAGAGGATGAGATGGCTGGATGGCATCACTGACTTGTTGGACGTGAGTCTGGGTGAACTCTGGGAGTTGGTGATGGACAGGGAGGCCTGGCATGCTGCGATTCATGGGGTCACAAAGAGTCGGACATGACTGAGTGACTGAACTGAACTGATGGGACCAGATGCCATGATCTTAGTTTTCTGAAAGTTGAGCTTTAAGCCAACTTTTTCACTCTCCTCTTTCACTTTCATCAAGAGGCTCTTTAGTTCTTCATTTTCTGCCATTAGGGTGGTGTCATCTGCATATCTGAGGTTATTGATATTTCTCCCGGCAATCTTGATTCCATCTTGTGCTTCATCCAGCCCAACATTTCTCATGAGGTACTCTGCATATAAGTTAAATAAGCATGGTGATGATATACAGCCTTGACGTATTCCTCTTCCTATTTGGAACCAGTCTGTTGTTCCATGTCCAGTTCTAACTGTTGCTTCCTGACCTGCATACAGATTTCTCAAGAGGCAGGTCAGGTGGTCTGGTATTCCCATCTCTTTCAGAATTTTCCACAGTTTATTGTGATCCACACAGTCAAAGGCTTTGGCATAGTCAATAAAGTAGAAATAGATGTTTTTCTGGTACTCTCTTGCTTTTTCAATGATCCAGTGGATGTTGGCAATTTGATCTCTGGTTCCTCTGCCTTTTCTAAAACCAGCTTGAACATCTGGAAGTTCACAGTTCACATATTCCTGAAGATTGGCTTGGAGAACTTTGAGCATTAAGTGTTTAGCATTCACATTTGTGATAATCAAAAGTGTACTGCTCACTTTTAATCAGAATATTAATGCTATCACTTCATCAAAACATCAGTGTTGCCAAGTCCTGCCTGCTACTACTGCTGATGGTCAATATTCTTTCCTCATCTTATCTGTCAGTAGTGCTTAACACGGTTGATTATTCTATCTTCCTTTATTCTGTTCCTTTATATGGCTTGCCAAGTACCACAAATTACTAATTTTCCTTCTAACTTGTGGGGTTTTGTTTTCTCACTTTCTACTACTACTTTCTCTTCTTCCAAACATTTTAATGTTGGAGTGCCCTAAGAGATGGTCCATATTTCACTTTTTCATCTGTCCTCAATCCCTGGTTGATTGTTTTTCTGGTCTCACAGCTCAATAATGTCTGCTCTATATGCTGATGATTGTTTATGTTCAGTTCTGACTGTTATTTCAACCAACAGGCTTATATATCTACTTGGAGTTTTAATGATCTGAAAATCAATAAGCCTGACACCAATATGCTGATTTAATCATTCAAAGCTATTCTGTCTGAAGCCTTCTCCATTTCTAGATATTCAGACAAAACCATACCAAAAGAGTCTGTAATTCTTGGAATTCAGAAAAATATTGTTTGATAGTATAGGCTAAGTAAAAACATTTTTAGATCAACAAAGAATATTGCAGATTGAAGGGAAATTATATCAGGTGGAAAATGGGAATTCCAGAAAGGACTATACAGTATTGGGAATGAAAATGTATCAATAAGTATAGAAGACAATTTTTATACTGTTTTTGAAACTATGCAGAATTTTTTAATGCAAGAAAATCATAGTATTGTATTATAAGCTTTCAATGTACATAAATGTAACATATAATGACTATCTCAGAAAGACTAGGGGTAAGTAGGCATGTATGGTTGCAAGCTCTCTATATTTTATGTGAAGTGATAAACTGTTAATACTAAGTAAACTGAAGTTAATGGTTATTAAGAGTATATATGCTAATCTCTAGAGTAAACAGTAAAAATAATGGAATCCAATATAGCTTAAAAGGTCAAAAAATAGTGAAAATTTAATTATAAAAATAATCACTATATGTATAAAAGGAAAGAAAAAATATTAGAAGAAACGGGGGGACAAACAGTGTTAAATCCAACTGAATTAATTTAACTGAAACACTCCAAGTAAAAGGCAGAAATTTCAGATTGAATATAAAAACAAAATCAAATTATATACTGTCACAAGACAATACATATGTGTGTATACATATACATATATGTATATACACAGCCAGGGGATTCAAAGTATGGAAAGAGAAAAAATTACCATGTAAACTATGATCATAAAATATCTAGAATGGAAATTTTCATAGCTTATACAGGAGAGCAAAATATGAAAGTGGGCAAAGAATAGCTCAGTATGTATAGGGTAACAGTGATAAGAGTTCAACTTTTTCATCAAAACCCATGCAAGATTAAAAGGATGGGAAAACACTATGCCTAAAAGTTTGAGGTGATTATATTCAAGTGTTGAAGGAAAATTATAAAATAAGACAAAGAAAAATGGTCAACTAGAATTCTATATCTAGCAATAATATGAGGGAAAACTACTATATAAACAGAAGCTGAGAGAATTTGTAACCAGCAGGACCTGCACTAGAAAGAATGTAAAAAATTCATTAGAAGGAAGAAAAATAATTTGAGAAACTTGGATCTATCCAAAGGAATGAAGAACTCTAGAAATGGTTAATATGCATATGAATACAGAAGACTTATTTTCTCATTCTCTAAAGTCTTTAATTTTAGGGGACAAGCAAAATTGTTTGTTTTAAAAGACAATCTACTCTTTATGTAAACAGTAACAATATATAAAAACATTTATAACACATGTCAACAAAATGAGTGAAAAAATAGTACAGAGAATAGGAAGGAGATATTAAAGTATGTTAGCTATTACATTGTATGTAAAATGAAATAAGAGCACTTGAAAGTAGTCTTTTATAAATTAAAGTTACATATTGTAAATGGTAAAGTGACCACTAAAAATCAAGTATGGGTAAGTAGCCAGGAGTGAGGATAAAATAGACTACTATAAAGTACTTTATTTGGGCACTGTTCCTCACTCCAGCAACAATGGATTGCATTTTGTCCATAACCAAGTAGAAGGACAGGACTTGCTAGGTGGCACTAGGGGTAAAGAGTCCGCCTGCCAATGCAGAAGATGTAAGAGACAAGGATTTGATCCCTGGGTCAAGAAGTTCCCCTGGAGAAGGGTATGGCAACCCACTCCAGTATGCTTGCCTGGAGAATCCCATGGGCAGAGGTGCTTGGTGGGCTTTAGTCCATGGCATAGCACAAGAGTTGGACACAACTGAAGCAAATGGGCAGCAGCAGCAAGTAGAGGGATGGTCAAAATTTATGAAACAACTGTTTTCACACATTGGTCAGTAGGCAGGACTTCTGTCAGTGAGAGAAGAAAATCAGTAGAGGGAACCCTACAATTTCCCTGGCTGACATTCCAGGAAGGAGTTTCTAAGCTGCAGTGCAGTGAGTGGGTAAACAAACAGAACAGTTTTTTGTTTGTTTGTGTGTGTTTTTGGTGAACTTCCAAAAATGGAAGTTCAGGAATATTAGGTGATTCCAGGCTAGAATTTTCAGGAGAAAATATGGGAAAAGAGCAACACAGAGAACATTTCAAAGATATGTAAAGTGGGGAAGAACTACCATATTTTGACTGAGTTCAGATCTTTACCAAAGACTATGAAGTCAGGGGAAAAGCTATTTTTAACTATTCTAAGAGCTCATGATGTTGGGGAATATTTGCATTCTCACCAGCAAGAGCAGAGAGAACTTAAAATATATGAGGCAGCCAGTATAGTCTTAAGTAAGATATTGCCTCACTAATGGAGTGAAAGGATGATTAAGCCAGAGACTGCTCTGGATGTAAACCAAGAAGTCTCAAAAGCAAGATTTAAAAGATTCAAACTGATTCCAAATAGCTTTCAGTTCAGTTCAGTCGCTCAGTCATGTCCGACGCTTTGTGACCCCATGGTCTGCAACACGCCAGGCTTCCTTGTCCATCACCAACCTCTGGAGATTACTCAAACTCATCTCCATTGAGTCGGTGATGCCACCCAACCATCTCATGCTCTGTCATCCCCTTCTCCTCCCACCTTCAATCATTCCCAGCATAAGGTGTTTTCAAATGAGTCAGTTCTCCACATCAGGTGGCCAAAGTATTGGAGTTTCAGCTTCAGCATCAGTCCTTCCAATGAACACTCAAGACTGATTTCCTTTAGGATGGACTAATTGGACCTTCTTGCAGTCCAAGGGACTCTCAAGAGTCTTCTCCAACACCACAATTCAAAAGCATCAATTCTTCCATGCTCAGCTTTCATTATAGTCTGACTCTCATGTCCATACATGACTACTGGAAAAACCAAAGCTTTGACTAAACGGACTTTTGTTGGCAAAGCAATGTCTCTGCTTTTTAATATGCTGTCTAGGTTGGTCATAACTTTTCTTCCAAGGAGCAAGCATCTTTTAATTTCATGGCTGCAGTCACCATTTGTAGTAATTTTGGAGCCCAGAAAAATAAAGTCAGCCACTGTTTACACTGTTTCCCATCTATTTGCCATGAAGTGATGGTACCAGATGCCATGATTTTAGTTTTCTAAATGTTGTTTTAAGCCAACGTTTTTACTCTCCTCTTTCACTTTCATCAAGAAGCTCTTTAGTTCTTCTTTGTTTTCTGCCATATGTGTGGTTTACTACATGACATAACAAAGTCCTACTAAACAGTGACAGCCTCATAAATAGATCAGAGGAGAATCTAGTTCCTGGAACTACTAGTTAAGACTGGCCACCAGACTTATAAGTGAGGTCATCATGGATGTCCCAGGTCCAGCCAAGTTCCCAAATGAATGCAGCCATGTGTGTGACCCTAGAAAACAGCATATGGAGTAGAAGAACCATCAGTAAAATTCAGGCATCCCATAGAATCATGAGAAATAGTAAGTCACTGCTCTTTTAAACCACTGGATTTTGTTATGAAGAAACAGATAATTAAAATAGAGGGTATGTTCTCTTTTGTGAAGTGGCCAAGGAGGAGGATGAAACATGAAGAATTTTCCAGAAGGTGAAACTGAAAACCATAGAAAACAGTGTACTAAGGAATTATTTCCAGGGAGCAGAATTAGGGCTTATTCAAATAAGAGAGTCTATTTACAATCTAGGGCTCCTAGTAACAGTTTCCTACTCGGATTCCCCCTTTTCTGTGGAAGTGTTTGCTGGAGTTATCCTGTCCCTTTGACACTGTTTTGTGTTGCCTGGGTAGGGAGCACATAACTTTTCTTTTTAGTTGATCTGTGGCTCATGAGGAACTACATCTGGCCTTCAATGCTTTGTTTTAATAAGACTTGGGAAAAGAGACTGGGGATTCTGGGAATAATAGTGAGCTTTCTTTCTGCAAATGAGAGAGATGTGAATATTTTTGAATAAAGGAGGAGATTAGGGTAGATTTAGAATACTTCTTAGCATGTATTCAACTCTTATGCACCCCTCTTCCATAGCAAGAGTATATTACCTTAACCCTTTGATATTATCCTAGACCAAAGGATATGATTTATCCAGAGGACAATGAGCAGCAGGGTCAGTGGTTAAATACTAAGTCTAGGCCTTAAGAGATATTACACGTTTTGGCTTGCCCCCCAAGGGGTTTCAGATCTCTGCCATGAGAAGAGTGTGGTTTAGGTATTACTGCTAGTTCAGCCTTTGCTTCAGCATGAACCAAGAGGAACAAGTTCCCCAGATGTGTAGGTGTACAGGCTGAGATAGTGCCGTGCTAACTGACATGCAGACAGGGTGAAAAATAGATGTGTATCATTGCCTGCCACTGAGATTTTGTGGTTCTTTGGCATGAAGCATTACTGCAGCAATATTTAACTAATACACCATATTTCTCCATACCTCCTCCCTCAGGTAGATACAGGAATTCAGCTAAGGTTGTTTCCTATACATTCAACATCGGTTATGTGTATCTAGTAATAGTTTTGTCAGCAGTTGGTAACCTGAAGTGATATAAATGGACCTCAGCCCATTTCTTTATTTTCGCATCTAAATTGTATATGGTGAGAATAACAAGAGGAAAAAAAAAGATGAAGACTCATTTGTACATGGGACAAATTTATAAACTAAATTTATGCATGCACCCTGGCCCGAGGAATCTTTGCATTCATGATCAAATATATTACTAAATAAATGTGTATATGTCTGTTCTATAATAACCACATTTATTTACAATGAGTTTTCATGTTGGGAGTGGGTCTAAGAAGGACCTTGAAAGATAGAGTCCTGAGCAGATTATGGGACTATGATGTGCTAGAATGAATTACACACTCTATTTTAGTGTTTTAACACATTGCAGTTCACTTTTATTTCCATGCTTTTGAGGTTAGTCAGGAGCTTCTTCCAGGGAGAGATTTGTAACTAATATAGTGATTCCAAGAATGTAGCTGCTGTGATAGTATCTCTGTTATGTATTTAGGCAATAGCTTGGAGAAGAAAATGGATGGAGCAGCTTGGTTAAGCTACAGTGTGTGGGGTTGCAAAGAGTCAGACACGACTGAGCAACTTCACCTCACCTTCACGTTACAATAAGGCTGATCTATATTATTTGGTCCCAAAGTTTGTGAGTTTCAAAACCATTTCTGAGACTTATTTGTTATTAGAAAGGAGGAATATATAGAATATAGAAACATAGTCTAAGAAGATGGCAAAATGATGAAGCTTAAGTCAGAGAGAGAGAGATTAATTTGAACTCCACAAATAGCAAACCTTGAAGATTGCAGAGAAAATTATCTGCTGGTATAAATCTTATTAAGTCTATCTGTTTATGATGTTTTACTTTCTAATTATTCACTTTAATGCTTTATCTCCTATGATTTTTTTCAACATTTGTTCAGTAAAGCTTGTAGACTCAGACTTTGAGGAGGCACAGTAAGTAGGAGAAAGAGAAGAAGTAAGATGATAGAGATTCTCTGCACCAATGTCTGCCCTTAGAAACTGTACAGTCTAGTTTCCAAGATCACTCAGGATAAGAAGTGTTATCTTCCTCTTTTACAAGCTCTCTGATAGTTCCTCTGAACTTGAATGCAGATAGTTTTTCTTTAAGACGGCTTCATTAAGCCAGAGGGACTATTACTTTGTACATGGTTATGTCCCTAGCCTGGATGGACCATGATTGATGCCCTCTATTACATTTCATTAGTATTCCCCGTGGTACTGGTGTGGCCATTAAGAGTGAAAGCCTGGAAAAAAAGATTCGAGAATCTTATGCACTTGAATACATTAGAAATAGCTAACCCCTTTTCCTTTCCCTATTGTTGTTCAGAGTTGGCTCAGAATTTTTATTTTGAAGCTATTTCAAGAGGGGTAAATAAAATGTAACACATACACACAAGAGTAAAATTCACATAAAAAATAGATTCACAGCAATGATCTGTATCCAGTAATAGTCTTGTAGAGAATTGGTTACCCAGAGTGATGGAAATTGGTCTCAGCCCATTTCTTCATCTCTGCAGCCCAGATCTTTCTACTCGCTACTAGGATACATAGTTACAGTTCTCAACACTCTTTCATTTCAAAATGGAAATAAGAAACAGTTTCAGATTTCTCCTATCCTCCATGAAGAACAGAAGAAGCACTTATTGTTTGAATCTCCTTGATTTCTTTTTCTGGCCTGCTTAATTATGTATTGCTTCTGTATCATAAGTAATCATTTCAAATAACACAGTGGCCCATGTTAAGGAAATGATTCATCTTCCTAATGCATTTGAAACTATGGTTTGCAGCACTATTTTAGACACTACATTTTAATTCTGTTATGCAAAACATCTTTAGAGGCTAAAATTAATGTTGATAAGAAGCTTACGCAACAGGAAAAATGAACACAAGGCAAAGAAAAGCAAAAATAAACCTGACGTTTCTACAGTCAATGAGATTGCACATTTTACATCATTATATACTCCCAGACACATCAAGGCCTTTTGTGCATCAAAGAAATGAGAGGGGGTTAAAAAAAAAAAAAAAAAAAAAACCTGAATGTACCAGAGAAGTCTCTGCTTCCTGTTTCTGCTTCCCTGCTTCCTTCTACAAATTCTCTTTGTATGCTATAGGAATCGTACAACTTTAGCAAGATAAAAAAAGAGAATTTTCATACCAATTTAAAAAAAATATTAACTTTTATATTCATAATCTCTGGGTCAACAAGAAAATGTGAAAATTTAACCTCAGAAATGTTTAGACCATTGAATAAGGAGTGATGACATTTATTTAATGAGTTAATTATCTTCACAGAATCCAAGACATAGAATGTTGAAGGAGGTCCAAAAACTGAAAAAGAAACTGTGCTAATGAGGATGAAAATTTATATTTCTTATAAAAATATTTTTCCAAGTAGTAATCTCATATCTAAGTAATATCTATATGTGCAAAGATGATTTCTACCATGCAACATATATAAATAACTGAATTTCTCTAATTCTGTCATTTGATACTACCTTAAAAAGATGACAACAGCACTTAGCACATAGCTGAGCAATCTTTTTAGTCCTATTATTTTTAGGTGCAAGTGAGGACTTTGAAGACACTGACAAAGGTTAAAAAGAAATATCCTGTAAGAACAGCAGGGGAGAAAATCATACATATTGTATAACTCCCTGTCTTGAAGAAAGAAATAACATGGTATGGCCTCAGACACTTTTCTAAACAGGAGAAACCACAAAATAATTCTTTGCCTTTTGTAAACAAAGCTCAGTTTTGTAGGTGAGATCATTATAAGGTTTTATAGCAAGATGATAAATGTGGAAACATTTAACTATAAAGGAATCCCTGTGAAAAGTGAGATTTAGGCAGAAGAAGAAAAAGTAGCAGAAAAGAGGAAGTAAGAAGCTGGAAATAATTGGAAAAGTGGTAACAGAACCAATAAGAAGACAATTTTAACAGAACCAATCAGAAGATAATTTTATAGCCCCTAGAATTTTCAAAATATCGGAGGAGGATATATCCTCTTCTGATGTTTATTGTATCTCTGAATTTTTCAAACTCAGTCTCTGATAGAATCTCTGATAGTATATATTCATTGTTTGGTCCCCATCAGTGCTTTGTGTCTCAAATGGTAAAGAATTGCCTGTAATGTGGGAGTCCTGGGTTCAATCTCTGGGTTGAGAAGATACCCTGAAGAAGGGAATGGCTACCCACTCCAGTATTCTGGCCTGGAGAATTCCATGGACAGAGGAGCCTGGCAGGCTACAGTCCATGGGGTCACAAAGAATTGCATATGACTGAGTGACTTAAACTTTCAGCGCCTTAACATTAAACCTGACGTTTGCATGAGGTTGCCATACCTACAAGCTTTGCTCTGCATATATTCTTTCCTCTATGGAGTTCAAAGTTCATCATAGATAATGTTTTCCTAATATAAAAGGGTTAACAGAAAATACTAAATCCCTATATGAAAAAAGCTAATAATAATATTCATTATATCTGAAGTTTTATAAAATTCTTATTAAAAAAAAAAACTGTTTTCTTTACCACAAAGACATAATAAAGTATCCAAAGTTGGATGATACCACTTTTTCACAGTTAAGTAAATTAAGGCTTAGACAGGTTAATGACTTGACCATGTTCACAGATACTAGAGCCAGTTTTGATTCCAAGCTTTGTCTAAGTCCATTAAACATCAATTGCTGTGTAACTGATTTTCCCTGGGTGGCTTAAGGCAGCACCAGCATTTATTATCTCAAACAGTCTCTGTGGGTTTCTAAATTCTTAATTTTGGAGTGGCTTTGCTGAGTGATTCATGGTCTCCCATAAGTTTCTAGTCTTGAAGTTGGCAGTAACTGCAGTTAACTAAAGACTTAAGTCAGCATTACTTAAGAATTTGCTTTCTAGATAGCTCACTCACGTGGCTGTCAAGGTGGTGCTGGCTCTTGACTGGGAGCTTCAGTCACTCACCGTATGAACCACTACAAAAGGCCACTGAGTTGTCTTCACAACACGGCAATTGGCTTCCTGCAGAAGCGTGCTTCAAAGTCAAAACCACATGCTTTTTCTGGACTAGTTTCAGTCATTTTTGCAATATTCTATTCCTCACATAGATCAGTCCTAGCTAAAGGGGTGAGGAGGAAGGTGGTATGAAAGAGTATAAATAATAAGAGGAGGTAGTCATCAGAAGCCATCTTGAAGGCTGGCTATGACACTTAACAATACCACACTAACGAAGTTCACTCTATGAATCTTTTTTTTACTTCCCTTTTTTTTTATTATTACACTATCTAACTCTTTGGGTGGTAACTTAATATACTTGCTTCACTTCTGTACCATTTGTCTTCTACATATCATATCATAAGCTCCCTGAATATAAGTACTAGAAATTCTGCTTTTTAACTGTTTATGGTTCCTATTATGATATTTGGGGTAAAATGGGTTCTCCATTGATCCTGAATAAATGAATAACTGAGTGAGTAAGTATATTGATAAAAATAAAGACATCTAATTCATCAGCAGATGTATTTGAGTCAGGTTTAAAGTCTAAGAAACTTAAGTCAAGAGTGCCAGAATTTATTGCCAAGATGAAGGTCTCAGAGCAGATCTGATATGCCTACCCCAGTACGAGAAACTGCTTTACATTTTCTTTTATATTTTGCAGTTTCCTTATTTCAGATAATTCTAGTACTTTCTACATGAAAATCATGTAAAAAAAAAAAAAAAAGACACAGTAACATAATGGCACTAAAATATTCTAGGGAAAAGTAACCAGAAAATGTTCATTTTCTATGGAATAGAAACTTCTGGAAACAGGAAACATATTTGCTTAAATAATTCATTCTCATAGAAAACTGAATTTGGGTAGCTTAATATGCTTTAGAAGATTGTGCATTATAGTGAGAATTAAACGCTAATAGGAAACTGAGACATTTCTTTCTTTTTTTAGGAATAAAATGACCCTTTCCACTACTTCCATATGTTCATGTTTCAAAACGAAAACATTTTCTGCAAAGCAGACTCTTACTCCCTAAGAAACCAAGGTGAGTTTTGATGAAGAAACGGCAAATAAAAGTACAAAGAAACAGAAAAACAGAAATTTTTAAAATCAAGTAAGTCAAAATACTTTAAAATTACCAGTAACTCTGCTTATCACCAACCCAACTCAATATATACATGTTTATTTTGTTTTAAGGTTGCTTTGCGTGGTCACTTGAGTTGCGTCCGACTTTTTGCAACCCTATGAACCATAGCCTGTCAGGCTCCTCTGTCCATGGGAATTCTCTAGGCAAGAATACTGGAGTGGGTTTCCATGCCTGCCTCCAGAGGATCTTCCCGTGGAAGATGGTAAAGCTATAGCTTTACTGAAATGTTAATATAACTGACTTAATGCTTCCCAGGTGGCGCTAGTGGTAAACAAACCACCTGCTAATGCAGGAGACATGAGACATGGGTTCTGTCCCTTGGTTGGGAAGATCCCCTGGAGGAGGAAATGGCAACCCGCTCCAGTTTTCTTGCCTGGAGAATCCCGTGGACAGAGGAGCCTGGCAGGCTACAAACCATGGGGTTGCAAAGAGTTGGACACGACTGAAGCGACTTAACACACATAGTAAGTGTACGTATTTAAGGTGTGTTTTGATATATAGATATACCTATGAAGCTATCACTAAAAAGGAAATATAATGAACTTATTCAAACTCCCCAAATGCCCCTGTGGTGCTTATTAATCTCAGCTTCATGTCCCTCCCACCCTTCTCACTGCCTGAACCTCAAGCAACCCTTCTACTGCTTACTGCTTTCTATTACTTTAAGTTAGTTTTCACACTTTAGAATTTTACATAGGTGGAAGGAATCATTCAGTATGTACTATTTGAGGGAGTCTGAATTCTTAATATAATATGATTGATATAATAGCTATTATATATTGTTAGTATACAAAATAATTTTGCGGTTCACTCATGTTGCATGTTTCAAAATGTATTCACTTTTTTTTTTTTTTTTAACTTCATTGTATGGATATACCATTGTATGGATATACCATAATTAGATGATTATTCAACTGTTACTATTTGGATTGTATGGATATACCATTGTATGGATATACCATTGTATGGATATACCATAATTAGATGATTATTCAACTGTTACTATTTGGATTGTATGGATATACCATTGTATGGATATACCATTGTATGGATATACCATAATTAGATGATTATTCAACTGTTACTATTTGGATTGTTTCCAGCTATTATAAATCTGCTATGAACATTGAACATATGCTTTCATTAATCTTGAGTAAATACCTAGGTGTGGAATGGCTGAGTCTGTTGGCAAGTATGTGTTTAATATTTTAATAAATGATACATTATTTTCCAAAGTGATTTTGCCATGTTACACTCCCACTAGTAGTATAACAGAGTTCCAGTTCCTCCAAATTCACCAACGCTAAATAGGGTCAGTCTTTTTCAAATTTTGGCCATTCTGTTAGAAGGTTAGCAATATGTCATTATACTTTTAATTTGCATTTCCCTAGAGATTAATGATATTGAACATCTTGCCATGTGCTTATTGGCTATCCATATATGTTCCTGAAGAAGTATTACTTCAGATGTTTTGGCCATATTTTATTTTTATTATCTAATTTTAAGTGTTTTTTTTTAATTAGATATAAGCTCTTTATCAGAAGATGATTTGCTAGATTTCTGCCCCAACATGTGGCTTGTCTTTTCATTTTGTTAATAGTCTTTCAAAGAACAGGAGTGTTAAATTTTGATTCCAATCTATAATTTTGTCCTTTCATGCATCACGCTTTTGAAATTATCCCTAATCCAATCTTTTCCTAGTCCAGGGTCACAAATATATTTTTGCTGATTATAGAAATCCAAGTGGATAAGTTTTTTGTACTGTCAGCACTTTAAAGCATGACTTTTTCACCTCAATTTTCTGGATGATTTTAAGGTTTTCTCTTTACTATTGATTTTAGGCAATTTGGTTATGATGTGTCTTAGTATAGTTTTTCTTATGTTTCTGGGTCTTGAGCTTTTTAGATCTAGGGGCTTATAGTTTTTATTGTATTTAGAAAGATTATACCTATGAAATCTTTAAACTGTTTTCTGCCTCTACCTCATCTATTCCTCTCCTTCAGGGCTTCCAAATATATCTTCATTAGCCTGCTTCAGTTTTAGCATTTTACTAATTCTTATCTGTATATAACTTTTCAATATGGAATGAGAAAAATACTACTGTTACATGCATATGTAACATGCGTATGTTACATGTAACATGTGTATGTTACATGTAACATGCATGTGTTACATGCTTGAAATTGTTTGCAACTCACTGGTGATATGTTTTTTCTTTTTAAAATCTTTTTTGTTTCCCTGTGTGTCTTTCATTTGGTTTATTTCTATTGCTATGCATTCAAGTTCACTACTTTTCTACTGCAATATCTCATTTCCCATTTATCCCACAAAGTATTCTTTAATCCTACCTATTATAGTTTTCATCTCTAGAAGTCTGACTTGTGTTTTAAAATATTCCACTTTTCTACTTAACTTTTTAAACACATAGAGAGCTATAATAACTACTCTAAGCATTTGTTTGTTAATTCTACCAACTTTTTAGATCTGAGTTGATTTTAATTGCTTTTTTTTTTATTTTATTGTCAGTCATTGTGTCCTCCTTCTTTGCATATCTGGCAATTTTTATTTGATGCCAGAGATGGTGACTATTGCCTGTGAGTGCTGGATAGTTGCCTATTCATGTAAATATTTTGAACTTTGTTTTGGGACTCAGTTAAATTTCTTGGAAAGAATATGACCCTTTTGAATCTTGCTTTTAAATTTTGTTAGGTGAGACAGGGCTGTCTCATTCTAGGAGAAATTTGTTCAGATCTGGCATCACTGATATTTGGGGGTAGGTAATTCCTGGTATGAGATGCTCTGCTGTACAGTGTTTAGTGGCATCTGGCATTACCTATCTAATGCCAGAGTGCCCTCCCCCCTCTATTTTGACAACCAAAGCTTTCTCTGGACATTTTCAAATGGTCCCCTGGGAGTCAAGATCATGTCTGTTTGAGAAGCAGTGAGCTAGAGCTAATAGTCTCCATTTCTGAAGCTAGACCTTTTGAGGACTCTGCCTGAGCTCCATATGTTACAAGGTTTTCCCTTCTGGCTGACAGGAGCAGGCACTGGCCTCAGCTTTATGCAGGATGAGACATTCTTCCCCCTAATATTTTCCTTGGCTTGGGCAGTGTCTTCATTTCCATGTGCAGATCAGCCCTCTGCTGAATACTTGAGGGGGCCTCTACTCATCTCTCGTGTTCTTTCTTTGTGTAGTTCTCTCTCCTTTGATTGTCTGTCCTGCAAATTCTAGCTATATTTGTCTCCTTTTATTTTTAGTTCTCTTTTCAACTCATGGTTCCTGATGGCTATCTTTTCCTTGCACTGTAACTGAGAAACTCTCTCAAATCCGAAAACTCATGTCTTTGTAAGCCTCACCTTACTTGTTTTCCACCTTCTATCTGAAATCAGTGTACCTCATTCTTTAATGTCCAGTGTTTCATTTTATATGTTTTGTCATGATTTTTGGTTATTCAGGTAAGAAAGTTAATATAATCCATATTACTCCATTTGGTTTAAAATGTTTGTCTTTCATGCATATTTTTTTTTTTTGCCATGTCTATTTTATCTATTCTTTCCCACTTAAATTTCTTTCTTTTTTTCATCCATCTGTGTGTTCCTCTGTTCTTCATTATCAACTGCTATTTTCATGACAAATTGGTCAATAATACCTGGAGTTTGAGAAATATTTGATAGCTATTAGTTTTATAGCTTTTATTAAAGTCATGCAACTGGATAAAATTACCTATGTAAAAAAGTAAAGATAAAATGATTTAGAATTTACTCCTGTCTGTGTGATGTGTGAATGAGTATGTTTTAATATAAATAATTTCACATATATTTACATGCAAGATGATCTGAATTATATATGCTTATCTCTTTTCTTACACCAGAATTAATTTTGAATACCAGGATTATGATTTAGTCTCCATCTGCCCTCTCAGTATAAAGTTAATGAGGAAACTGACGAGAGATGATGAACATAGTATAAAATATAGAGGGTGGGAATGAATAATTGAAAAGATACTACCCTACATTGTCCTTGTTATTTTATTCTACATTCGGTTTGAGTGATTACAATCCTAATCAACCAAAATAAATAGATAATTGTTCTATCTTTACCAAGAAACAAAGTTTAAATCCCGATTTAAAAAATAAAGATCTTGATGGACTTTTTAGTGGGTTATTTATCTTCAAAACATTAAAGCTTCCATGTGTGTAAGTTTACTGTAAATGGGATACATGCTTATTTGTATACAGTGTCATGAAACGATTCACTTGAACTTTATGGAATGTGGTCATCTGAATAAACAATCTTATGTTTATTGCATTTATACAGAAAGCTGAAAACTACTTGATCTTCTAATGGATCCTCTTTAATGGCCAATTCAAATGTGTACATTAATATAGAAAGTCATTTTAAAAAAATATTGTTTTTAAATTCCAGTCTTTCCTAGATAGAAATCTCATTTTGTTTTGTGACTACTTTGATAATTCTATGAAAAGGCTAGAAGCATGGAGTTGGCTAGATCCTTAGATTATGAGATCCTGGTAAAGTTCCTCTGGATTAAAATGAGAAGAGAGGCCTTTCTTTCAGAAAAGAGGTGGGAGAGACTTGCAGACACAAAAACAGTTGGGGTTGGGGTCAAAGAGATGGGAAATAAAAGAAGGAGTTTTGGGGAGTATAGAAATATATTTGATGAATGTCTATTAAGTCATTTGCTATTTAGTGTAGAGTATAGCTATTCTTTTTTATTCTATGACATATTTAGTAATGTCAACATGACTCACTAGAGAGTTGGGTAGATTTTCCTTCCTTAGAAATGATGGAAGTTTAGGGTCTAAGTTAATGGCAGCCCACTCCAGTATTCTTGCCTGGGAAATCCCTTGGAGAGAGGAGCCTGGTGGTCTACAGTCCATGGGGTCACAAAGAGTTGGGCACAACTGAGTGACTAAGCAAGTACAGGGTCTAAGTTAAGCATTGGGACGAGACAAACACAAAAGCTCACCAAAGGAACAAAACTTGCACAGGGCAAGTATACTGTTATAGAAACAAGGAAGACTTAGCTGTTCTATTTACCACTAGGAATTTGGGGGTAAGTTACTGATTAACCAAAATTTCCTGTGGCTTTTCCATATTGGTATATAAAGTCTCCTATGCTGTATTCTGTATAGAGTTATAAATAACACAGATCACTTTGCTCATCCATATTATGTCAACCACAAAGTAGATTTAGGCAAAAATTTTTATTACTTTGTCTCTTAGGACTGTTTTGAAGATTATATTTGTAAAATTATATCAAAGTTCTTCTAGAGAGAAATATTTTGTTGCTTTAATAGCTTAGGGCCTAAACTCATTTCGTGTGTGTTAGTCACTCAGTCATGTCTGACTCTTTGCAACCCCATGGACTGTAGCCCGCCAGGGTCCTCCATCCACGGGATTTTCCAGGCAAGAATACCGGAGTGGCTTGCCATTTCCTTCTCCAAAACTCTTATTAATATCTGACAATTTCACTTAAATTTTTTAAATGGATCTCATTTTCAGTGAAGTTGATGAAACTTAATGTTTATATAAGTTGAAAGAGTTAAAAAAGATAGGCGATGTCCAAAGAAGAGAAAATTGGGTAATAAAATGAGATTGTTTCTTAGAAGTGGACTCCCTGTTGATAAACTGGAATGGGCTGTAAAGTTGTCATGGGCTTTTTAGATGAATGGAAAAATGTTTCAATGCTTTAAATAAGGGGAGACAAAAGACAACTTCCTTTAAGATTTTTTAAACAAGAGTTAAATAGTATTCAGTTCTTCATTGTTCCTGAATTTGATTTATGCTTAAGAAATACATGATAATTATCTATGCTGTTTGATGACTCACTGATAAATATAATACTTATAAGCAAAGTAGAAAATAATTTAGATCTAAAGAATGGCTTATAGAAACTCTTTCAATGTCTGTATTTGTATTAGAGTCAAACATAACAATGCTATCATACCCAAAATGGAAGTTGTTTTAATTGGATTTCAATTTTATTTTTAAAAGTATTAATAACTAAAAGCATGTGATCTCTCCCAAGTCATTTTATCTGAAAATGTTAGCATTTTTTTTTCTTTCAACTATAGTGACAGGCTCAGGTTATATTTTTGTCCCAAAAATGGGCTGGCTAGCTAATGTCTTAATAATTATGATGCAAATTTTTCAGTAGCAAATATTCTGAGTGCAGACTGCCTAGGTGAAATTTACAGTGGTAGGAAATGGAAGCATCACCAAATTTTGAGTTACAGATGACTTTTAAAATTGAGATGTCACCAGATAGCACTGTATCCAGCTCTTCCAATTATTTATATTCTATTGTTGCTAATCTTCCTCTATTGAACCTTACTCCAACTCTGCTAATGAGGCCCAGAAGCTTTTATCAGTCCTCTTAAAAAAACAAAACTATAGGCTTAAAGGGACAACAGACTTATTATTCTCATAAGTAATATCTAATCTGATTAGTTTATTTTTTCAAAGTTATTTCCTTTAAGTTATCTCATATTATTTATCTTTCCTAACTAGAAAGGAGGAAAATAAATCATGATGGCCAAAGCAGCCAGCTCTAGATCACAAAACTATTGCTAAGTAGATGAGTCAGCCATTTAAGAAGGCACAACTCCAAGTTCTGTGTTCATTTCGTCATATTAAACCGGATATATTGAATAAAACAGTGGTGTGGAATGTGAGGTACTAGGAAGCCCATGGTTAAAACATTTATTCATTATTAGGGGCCACCCCCAAGTACACATCTCTAACCTCAAGGTGTTGAGAGATTAGTGTAGGAGTGGGTGCATACAATGGGCTGTGCTATAAGATCATTGAGCTAAGTGCCATATCTTATCATAAAGCGATATAAAATGATTTAAAAGTTTTGAGACAAAGGAGGAAGGACTAAACTTCCTACAGTTATCTGGGATCAATGTAAGATGAGCAGATATTTTAATAGGATAGAATGTCATGGAAAGGCCATTCTGGATTTTCAAGCATCATGTCAGAGATAGATAAGTTCTTTGATAATTTGTTGCAGTGGTAATGAAAAAAGAGGAAGATTCACATATACCTCGTGGAGACACATTGTAGTACCAGTACTAGCAGAAATAATACCTCTGTCAAAAATAGCCTATATTGGTTTTCTACTGCTGTGTGACAAATTACCGCAAAGTTCACAATTTAAAATAATCCCTATTTATTAGTTCACATTTCCGTATGTCAGAAGTAAAGATACAGCTTATCTAGGTCCTCTACTCAGAATCTACAGACCAATTTCAAGACCTGGTTGCTTTCTCATCTGGATCTTTAGAGAGCTTGTGGGAGAATTTAGTTCTTTGTGCTTGTAGGACTGAGATTCCTATTTCCTTGCTTCAGCCAGCCAAAGACTATTCTCAACTTTTAGACACTGATAAGATTCCTTGCCTCATAGGCCCATCCATTCCTTACCCAGCAGTGAAGAATCTCCTTCATGTTAAATCTCTCTCACTTTGAATCTTTATTTCAAGAACTGGTCATTCCTTTTATGAACTCACCAGATTTGGATAATCTCCCTATTTTAAGGTTAGCAGATTTGCTACATTATCATAGCTATAAAATTCCTTTGTAGCAGCACCTAGATTTGTGTTTGAATAACTGAGAGGATGTATGTGTATACCAGGGGCAGTCATTGATGTAATAAATATTCACAACTTAAAAGTTTGGAGTTATGTTTTATTCAGTGGGAATTTGTAAGACTTCAAGCCTGGGAGGCAGCTTTTCAAGTAACCCTTAGATAACTGTTGAAACAAGTTAAACAGTGGGGTAAGGAAGAGACCAAGTTATATAGACTTTTTTCAACAAAGGGTAGGTAGTCTGAACATCGAATGATTATTGTAATTAAAGGAAAACTGGATATTTCAAGTTAAAGAATTTAGTGCTTTTCTATGTATGGGAAGATGCGAAAGTTTGGGTTCAATGGGCTCACAGAAATCATCTCTTTGATATGTACCTGGGGCCAGTATCCTGTGTTTTCATATCCTGGTTCCTCAGGGCTCACAGTAGGGAGTGGCTGCAGTCTGACAGCTGCTAAATGGCAGGTATTCTCTTCCTTCTTGAGTTCCCTCAGCAAATACCAGTTCACCATTGGCAGTGGCTGCAATCGCTAATGATTATGATGTCCTTTGTTAATTGATATGCCAGGAAGTATCCCATTTCTCAGAACAATCATGAGTTCATCTTAAAATTCTATCACTAGCCTGTGTAAGTAGAAAGAGGGAGAAGAAAAAATTTAAATAACTGTTCAAAGCTTTTAGAAGCTTTGCCTACCAGTAAAGGTAATGATCCCTGTAATTAAATTAGCAAATACAGAACTTGTAGTTGATTGAGATCCCAGGTGTAGAGTTTAGGTCACTTAGTTCACTTAAGTCACTTTGAATTTGAGATCCCAGCGAGATAGGCTCTTTAGTGGTCAGTTGTAGTTTCAATCTGGAATTTAGGAGGTAGGCCATGGATATTTGTGAATCATTAGTATTTTAAATTTTTGTAATGAATGAGTTCACCTAAAGAGAGAAGTTTAATAAGAATTTCAAACTGGTTGTAATTTAGAAGAATTGTTTCATTTCCAGTGTAAACTTAGAGAGAAAAGAAGGCAAAAGAAACAGATGATACTAAACTATTGAGCACTATTAAGAATCTCAGTTTATTCATAGTCTACAAGCTCCCTGAGAACAAGAAGAATACCTTGAGTTGATAAAGTTAACAAAATATAAAATTAGAGATGTTTAGTAGATCAGTGGTCCATAAGACTGAAGGTCTAAGGACTCATCAATAAGTTCTTAAAGCAGTGGTTCTCAACTAAGGGTAACTTCATCCCCCCAAGTAGGATTGCCAAATAAAATACAGAACATCTAATTAAATTTGAGTATCAATTAAGCAATAAATAATTTTAAAGCATAAGTACACCCCATGAAATATGTGTGACATATTTATATTAAAAATAATTGTTTATATGAAATTAAAATTCAGCTGGGTTTCTGATGTGCTTATTTTTACTAAACGTGACAGCACTACACCAGAGGGCATCTGGCAATTTTGGTCACCGTGAGAAGGGATTCCAATGGCATTTAACAGGTAGAGGCCAAGAATACCGCTAAACATTCCACGATCCACAACCCCCACAACCACAGGTAAAAGATAACCTCAAAATATAAATAGTGCTGAGATTGAGAAGCCTTTTTTAAACTTTCATCTTTATGTCAATATTCATTATATCCATTTTTATATTTTGCCCTAACCAACATTCTAGGATGATGAAGATGTTGTTCAGTCGTTAAGTCATGTCTCATTCTTTGCAACCCTGTGGACTGCAGCATGGGTCCTTCACTATATCCGTATCTGAGGTTGTTGATATTTCTTCTGGCAATCTTGATTCCAGCTTGTGATTCATCCAGCCCAGTATTCTGCATGATGTACTCTGCATAGAAGTTAAGTAAGCAGGGTGACAATACACAGCCTTGATATACTCTTTTCCCAATTTTGAATCAGTCAGTTGTTCCATGTCTGTTTCTGTTGCATCTTGACCTGCATACAGTTTCTTAGGAAGAAAGTAAGGCGGTCTGTTATTCCCATCCTTTAAGAATTTTCCATGATTTGTTGTGATCCATACAATCAAAGGCTTTAGTGTAGTCAATGAAGCAGAAGTAGAAAATTTTATGGAATTCCCTTGCTTTCTCTATGATCCAGTGAATGTTGGCAATTTGATCTCTGGTTCCTCGGCCTTTTCTAAACCCAGTTTGTACATCTGGAAGTTCTCGGTTCACATACTGCTGAAGCCTAGCTTAAAGGATTTTGAGCATAACCTTACTAGCATGTGAAATGAGTGCAATTGTCTGGTAGTTTGAACTTTGGCACTGCTCCTCTAGTATTGTTGTTGTTGTTCAGTCACTAAGTTGTGTTCAACTCTTTGCAACCTCTTGGACTGCAGCACACCAGGCTTTCCTGTCCTTCCCTAATTCCTGGAGTGTGCTGAAACCCATGTCCATTGCATGAATGATGCCATCCAACTGTCTCATCCTCTGTCACCCCCTTCTCTTCCTGCCCTCAATCTTTCCCAGCATCAGGGTCCTTTCCAGTGAATTGGCTGTATGCATAAGGTGACCAAAGTATCAGAGCTTCAGCATCAGTCCTTCCAGTGAATATTCAGGGTTTAATCTCCTTGCAGTCCAAGGGACTCTCAGGAGTCTTCTCCAGCACTGCTGTTTGAAAGCATCAATTCTTTGGTGCTCAGCCTTCTTTATGGTCCAGCTCTCACATCCATACATGACTACTGGAAAAACCATAGGTTTGACTATACAGATATTTGCTGTCAAAGTAATGTCTGCTTTTTAATACACTGTCTAGGTTTATCATAGCTTTTATTCCAAGGAGCAAGTGTCTTAATTTCATGGCTGCATGATTTGGAAGCCCAAGAAAATAAAGTCTGTTACTGTTTGCATTTTTTTCCCCATCTGTTTGCCATGAAATGATTGGGCTGGGTGCTATGATCTTAGTTTTTTGAATGTTGAGCTTTAAGTCAGCTTTTCCACTCTCCGCCTTGACATTTATTAAGAGGCTCTTTGGTTCCTTTTCACTTTCTGCCATTAGGATGGCATCATCTGCATATCTGAGGTTATTGATATTTCTCCTGGCAATCTTGATTCCAGCTTGTGATTCATCCATCCTGGAATTCTGCATGATGTGCTTTGCATACAAGTTATATAAGCACGGTGACAATGTACAGCCTTGATGTACTCTTTTCCCATTTTCTTCTATATATACCTTACAGAATCTGATTCTCCTTGGTAAGCTATACCTATCAGAGTTGCAATAAAATACTTGTTCAAGGACCATTTCAGCCACCAGATTAGAATCTGGTCAGTTATGTAACCATAGTTTTTAATTCTGTACTATGCCACAAAATAGAGGTGCAATAAATATTTATTGAATATTTAAGCTTTAAGCTAACCTTGAGTAACGAGAGTGAATGAGAATGAGACAAATACAGTGAACTTAGGTGCAAAAATTCCTATAATATGTAGAGCAATGTTTTGGAAGAGGTCAAGTAATGATATTAATAGAAAGAATGATAATAGAATTTAATATTTCAATATTAGGAGCTCCAACATCCTGGAAAGAAAATTGCTATTAGAAAATTTATAAAGACAGTCACAAATATAATAAAAAAAAATTTAGCTAGATCATGTTAGTTCTAGTTAATGGAAAAGAGTTGTAATGCCTCAGACTGACTTTCTATCTTCAAAATACATTATGGAAAATGCAAAAGCTAGAGACTATTTTTAAAAAATGAATTTGTTGAGTCAATGACTGAAAGACCAAGCACCCCAAAATGTTACTTTAAATAGCACATTTCACACTGAATTTTATAGCAACTATCTATTCCTTACATGTTTTGTTACTCTAAATATAATTCTTTTCCAAAACTCTGAGTTGATTTTGAAGCTTCTATTTATTGCTGAGAGGATCATTTCTCAGATGTTTGTAGGGATGTACTGGTTTATCTCATTACCAGAAGGCACCATTAAAAGAGAAATTTTAATCATTCTGCCATAAGGATATCTATTTTTCTAATTTTGCATAATGAATAAATCAATCACTTAAATAGCACTCATTAAATAACCAGAAGGTTCTGTCTCTGTAGCATTAGCATACATATTAATTCAGATGGATGAATACTGTTAAGAAATATTTATTGTGTACTATAGGCTCTGTTTTGGAGAGGAATGAAGAGGGATAAAATTATAAGCAAATAAATATATATAGTCTTTACCTTTGTGAAGTTGCTATCAAGCATAGGTGCCATTTATTAGATATTATTATGAAATAATGTAGTTAAATGTATAAATATTATGAACATATTTTGAATATGCCTGATGACACACATGCTGTGATAGTTATCTATGCAGCAGGATAAATTACTCCAAAATGTATCAACTTAAAACACACGTATTTATTATCTTACAGTGAAAGCTTCAGGCTTCCCAGGTGGCACAGTGGTAAATCCCCTGGAGTAGGAAATGGCTACCCACTCCAGTATTCTTGCCTGGAAAATTCCATGGACAGAGGAGCCTGCTGGGCTAGAGTCCATGAAGTCGTGAAGAGTCACACGTGCAATTGAGTGACTGAGCACACACACAGTGAAATCTGAGATTGGCCCAGCTGGTTGGCACTGGCTCAGGGTGTCTCACGAGACTGCAGACTTATGCTGACTAGGGAGGTTGTTAGGGAAGTTCTGGAACTGAAGGATCTACTTTAAAGAAGATTTACTCGCGTGGTTTATGGCAAGAGGGCTCAGTTCCTTACCACATTGGCTTCTCCATAAGGCTGCTTGAATATTCTCATGGTATGGCTTCTGGCTTTGCTTAGAATGAATGATCCAAAAGAAAGAGCAGTAAGCGAAGCCACAATACCTTTTTATGACCTAGTCTCATAACTTGCTCATTACTCATAATGTCATTTCCACCACATTCTATTTGTGAGAAATGAGTCACTAAGTACAGCCCACACTCAAGGGGGAAGAAGTATAATTAGGCTCCACCTTTTGAAGAGTATTGCATAATTTGTAGATATAATTTAATATCCTATATCTTTTCTAATATGGGGTATGAAAATAAAAAAGAACTTTCCTGTCATCATGACCTTATGCTGAGAACTGAAGAATGAACAGGTTTAGCACCAGATAGTAAGTGAAGGGTGGAAGACCAGAACAGTGACAGACACAGGGAACATACATGAATGTCCTAAAGCAAAAGAGAACACATGAAAGAAAATGAAAGAGGGCTGGTGTAGCTATAGAGACAATAGTGGAAGGGGACTTACGAGTTGAGACTAGGAGGGGTAAAGAGACAAACTAGGCTATACAGAGCCTGTAGCTCAGGTTATAAATTTTATTCTGCATCTTCAGCCAATGGGAAGCCATTGAAGGGTTTCAAGAAGAAGAGGGACATGATTAAGGCAACATTTTGCAAACAGTAGTACTCTGTCTGTTTCGTGGAGAGTGGACTGAATGGGAACAAGAAGGCATGTAGGGAAAGGAGTTAAAAGGTTGTTGCCAGAGCTTTAAAACTTGAACCTGGTGATGGCAGCTGATGTAGAAAGAGGAGGACATATTTTAAATATATTTATAAGTAAGCTAGATAAGACTTAATATCTCACTGAGTTAGTAGGAAAGCAAGAGGAGGTAGCTGATTCCTAAGTCTCTAGCTTAGGCAATGGGTGGTGATTATACCATTTACTAAGAAAGGAAACAGTTGAATAGATTTGGGGGCAGAGAGAAAACCACAATGAGATAGTTGTGAGCTAGTGGAGTTGCTAGAGATCCAAGAAAATGATGGATGTAACTTTCTCAAATCACAGAGTTAGTTTTTTATCGGCAGAACTCATATCCTTTGACGTTTAGACTCAAGTCATATCTACCACATTATGATTCCCTCTCTATGATTATTTTCCTGTTTTATTTCTATGGATGTAGAGAAAGAGAGTGAGAATGTAGTTTCCTCTACTAAATTCTTTATAAGAATATTGACCCATCTTTGTATATAAAGGATAGCTTTTTGATATATGTGACTGATTAAGGCAAAAGAAAGAAAAATAAGACTCAAAATAAGACTCAATATAGCACTATCTTGGCTTCCCTGGTGGCTCAGCTGTAAAAACTCTGCCTGAAATGCAGAAGTCTCAGGAGACACAGGTTCGATCCCTGGGTCAAGAAGATTCCCTGGAGGCAGGCATGGCAACCCACTCCAAGTATTCTTGTCTGGAGAGTCCCATGGACAGAAAAGGCTGGTGGGCTACAGTCCAGATGGTTACCAAGAATCGGATGTGACTGAAGTGACTTAACACACATACTATATTGGTGCTGTGGGCTGATGCTTGAGTGTCACTTAATTGGGTTTTATCATGCATGAAAAGTAGATCAGAAAGACACACTTTTTGGTGGACTTCTGAACATGTTCATATGAGAATAAATTATGATCTGTCAGTGTTGTTGAATGAGAAATACTACCTGTGGTCCACAGGGTAGAATGGCATTTGTGATTCATACTGCCTTTATGGCTATCAGTTTAGGACAAATGTATTAATAATTAGTTAATCAGGAGCTTGAAAGTCAGAAGGAAGAATTTAGGTTTGTTAACTTGTGGTGTAAATGAATTAGGGAGATTAATGGGGAGAGTGTTCAAGATGCTTTTCTGCAGGGAGAAAATAGACTTGGGGAAGTTCTCTGTGACTCTCATCTATAGTGTAGGAGCTTAGTTGGAAGTGGGTTTTGTTAGACTCATGTTAAATTCTGGCTAGTTATGAAAGGCAGTCCTGACTATTAGGTGAGATCATTTTAGGAATCATATAAACCCTGAACTGAGAGTTGACTGTGCAGCTTGTCATTTGAGCAACCTTTAATGAACTAACCAATTTCTCTGAACTCCACTTTTTTCTTTTCTAATATAGGAAAAATTACCTCTCTGGTGCCTCTGCTGTTGTGTGGTCTGCATTTCGTGCCTTCTTCAGGCTCTTTCTCTCCTCCTGCTCCACTGTTGTGATACTGTGGATATGCTGATGCTCCTAGGAGGGCTCAGAAATACTTGATTGAACTGCACGTGTTAACTCTTGCAGGTGCTGCATATGGGACATCGTCCCTGACTAGGGGATCAAGCAGATTATAAACTGGCACGTGGCTATTTAGGAATCAGCCAGTTAACAAACGATCTAAAGAAAGGCTGGAAGACACAACCCCAGTGTAAGTGGACAGGAAGCTTGAAAGGCCTGATTACAGGGAGTGCAGGGATTTCCCTGAACACTAGAAGCACTGTGAATCCATGTGTTCAATGTCTGTCTACAATCCAGAAGACATATCACTTAAAGAGTCATAGTGTCAACCAGTCAGAAAGTTTGATTGCTCAGGCTGGTTGTGGGATGACTCAATCAACACAATGTCATTATCAGAGTGGCTTGCAGGCCATGTTCTAGAGTAAGACCACCTGGGTTCAGATACCACTGTGGACACACAGAACCTGCATGTAATTGGGAAATGACTCGCACCCCCTTTGTCTTAGTTTTCTTGTCTGTAAATGTGGATAATTGTAGTATGTTTTCAAAGGGGTCTTCTGAGGGTCAAATTAAATGACATATGTCTTAGCCTGGTAGTTGGTTGAACAAATGATCACTGAATGCATATGTATTGTGATTATTATATCTTCAAGAACATGTGGATGCCTACACTAATATACCAGCATGTTGCACAGTAAATATTCTCTTACATTAGCATCCTCTTTGAGGCAGAGCATACTTCCTTACTTCATTGAATTTAGTTTGGCTGTGTTGCTTTGATTATAGTTATCCAAATGGCATGATTGAACAGTTTCAATGTGCCTGTAAGCATCAGTGTGGCTCTTTTTCCAGATTTCCCTTAAGAAGAGCATACCGCAGGTAGCGCTTATTCAAGGACCCTATGCTGCTGCTGTCTCTTCAGTCGTGTCCGACTCTGTGCAACCCCATAGACAGCAGCCCACCAGGCTCCCCTGTCCCTGGGATTCTCCAAGCAAGAACACTGGAGTGGGTTGCCATTGACCCTGTGGAGATGTATAAAATGGATTTGAACCCAAACCCTAAACTTAAACTAAGTCCAACCTGTTCATAGCCTAAATCATAGCTGCCCACACTCTGAATGGAGGTGGGCGGTGGGAGGGGGGGCGGGGAATGCTTGTATTTTACACCACTGAGATTTTAGGAGTTTCTTTATGCAGTATTATTATAGCAATACCTGACTTGTCTTTTGTACCACAGTGATTCATCATTAGTGCAAGCATCAGGTGTACACTGCCCAGTTACCTAAACAGCCTGGATCAGAGCCACAAGCCAAGGCCAGACTAGATGAGCCAAATTAATTGTTATCTGAGTTTAAGGGTATTTTTCATTGTGACAATAAGTAACTGACACACTTATTTTTGTGCCAAACATAGGAAAGAAAAGAAGTCAGTTTTGCTGCAGTGTTTGCATGCTAGTGAATATTTATAAACAGTCCTAAATGCAGGCCAAATGCTGTTACTCCTGACCATAATGTTTTACACAAAATGGTAGAGTTCATTTTTCCGCATGTTCCACCATATTATGAAGCTCAAATGTAACCTCCTAAGCCTGTGAAAATTTAACCCTAAAATCTATTACAAAAATTTAACCCTAAAATCTACTACAGAATCTCTCCCTTAAAGAATATGAACTATAGCACAGACAACTTTTTGGTTAGAATATTTGGATATCTGCCTGCCTGAGGGTAGAGGCATAGGCCAGAAAACTGAAGTTGCTCTGCTTTTATAGTTTTATTATTTTATTGAATCTTAGCCAATTTGAATTTCAAGGAAGCTAGGCACTTTCTAAATAGTTTATGAAATTAAAGGCTCTATTGTTTTTTTCTCCTTTTCATCCTGGTCTAAGCAAATGAGGTCAGCAACTTAGATGGCTTTGTTCTTAGGAGTTTGAAAATGAACAGCTTGATGAGACAGCTAGTGCTAGGCACACAGTCTTATAGCAACTGTACACTTTTAGGTTCTAATCAATCAGCTATACCTGAATGATAAGTTGGTACACAAACACATTTGTCCTTATTTGGTTCTTTGGTTCTACTTTATTTACAACTCTTTTTTGTTGTTAAAGAAATACAAAAACTCAAGCTGAAAATCAATGAGTCATGATTTTTATATTTGCACTTGCAGTTATAATCTAGAACCTCTTTTTCTAAATACTGTTTTTGGAAGTGCTAACCTTTTCTCTACTGTTTGAATATATAAAATATAGTTAATATGCAGAGAAAAATTAATATAGAAGATCCCTTTAGAAATTTTAAAGATGAATTTTTAATAGTTAAAGATTATGTATTCACCATTTCAAATGAATAATTGTCTTTAAAATCTCTAAGATTTTAGGTATTTTGAATCTCTGAAAAACTTAGATTTCCTACAATATTGAACTTGAAAAGGTTTTTGCAAATTCAGATGTCTCTAATTACCATGAAGAAAAGTACAAGTACTAAGGTTAATTCATAAATCTTAGTAAAGATAAGTGAGAATGGGAGAAGTACAGTGTGTCTCAACTAAAAGAATTCTCATTCAAAATTTTAAAACTGATGTGCAAGGAATTTTGGTTTCCTAGGCTATAGAAAGCCACAAAGGGTGTTGGTCCCATCTCAAAAATGAGTAAAAGCCTAGTAAACTTTCATCCAAGTCATTACTTGGAAACCATCATCAGAGAACTGAGATTGCAAAGCAGCCTCGAAGTGAATTCCAAAGTGGGCCAAGCCTCTCTAAAGTGATGTGGACACTGCAGCACAGACCAGTGGAACACAGGAAAAAGAGGCTCTGTCCAGAATCAGTTAAATTTTGAGAAAACCCCAAAGGCCAATCATGGACTAAAACAGCTGGGGACCACAGAAGCTAGGGCTTCCAGGTGGCACTACTGATAAATAATTTGTCTGCCAATGAAGAGACTCAAGAGACATGGGTTTGATCCTTGGGTCGAGAACATCCCTTGGAGTAGGAAATGGCACCCCACTCCAGAATTCCTGCCTGGAAAATTCCATGGACAGAGGAGCCTAGTGGGCTACAGTCCATGGGTCCACAGAGAGTAGAAGACCACTGAGCACACACACAAGTGTGAGTGCGTGTACACACACACACACACACACACACACACAAACAAGGGGAGCTCACACTCACTTGTAAGCTTTTTCCCATAAGCCGTTGTCAGTAACTAGGTGGGACCTCAGGTCTCAAGTTGGAGGAAGAAAGGACTGAGCAGAAGACTAGTGAGGGCCTCCGTTCAGTGGTGCAGGTGATGGTTGCTGAGATTGGCACAAAGACAAGCCTACTTTTTCAAGCTCTTATCTCTTAAGGAAAAGAAGTTGCTATAAGAGTAGGAATGAATCCTCTTTTCCTCTTTTCAAAATTGGCAATGAGCTATACAAGATAGATACAAAGCTTCCCAGATGCATTTTAAGATTAGAAAAATATGTTTTTACCACTGGATGGAGGAGCAAGAAACTTCCTTGAGCCTAAGAGCCTATAAAGACACCATATAAAGGTTAGGTACTACTTGCGGTGGGCAGGAAACTCACACCTAAGACCCATCACAGGAAGATGGAGAAAGGCTCCCCACTAAGACTTAGGCATATGGGCAACCCTTGGACTTAGGTGGAACTAGAACAACAAAAAACCTATACTCACAACATGAGCCTAAGACAAAGTAGAAGTAACAGCGGACTCTGGGGAAAGAAAAAGTGCAGGAAGAGTTCTCCTGGGCTGCAAGAAAGGGGATAATTGAACAGGGAGAAAAACTTCCAACAACTGAGCCTCAGCTCTAAGCACAGAGCATGGCAGTCAATGCTAGAGGAATTTGAGATCTGTGGTGCACTGCTGAAAACCATATTAACAAGAAAACCAAATGTCCTTCTTGACTAGATTGACTCAATCCTGCGCACTGATGGCCCAACAAAAAGACATGTCCATTTCCAGGTATAAACAGAGTTTACCTCAGTCCCTCCTGTTTTACGCAGTTCAGTTCAGTTCAGTCACTCAGTCCTGTCCAACTCTGCAACCCCATGAATTGCAGCATGCCAGTCTTCCCTGTCCATCACCAACTCCCAGAGTTCACTCAAACTCATGTCCATTGAGTCGGTGATGCCATCCAGCCATCTCATCCTCTGTCGTCCCCTTCTCCTCCTGCCCCCAATCCCTCCCAGAATCAGAGTCTTTTCCAATGAGTCAACTCTTCGCATGAGGTGGCCAAAGTACTGGAGTTTCAGCTTTAACATCAGTCCTTCCAAAGAAATCCCAGGGCTGATCTCCTTCAGAATGGACTGGTTGGATCTCCTTGCAGTCCAAGGGACCCTCAAGAGTCTTCTCCAACACCACAGTTCAAAAGCATCAATTTTTTGGTGCTCAGCTTTCTCACAGTCCAACTCTCACATCCATACATGACCACTGGAAAAACCACAGCCTTGACTAGATGGACCTTTGTTGGCAAAGTAATGTCTCTGCTTTTGAATATGCTATCTAGGTTGGTCATAACTTTTCTTCCAAGGAGCAAGTGTTTTTTAATTTCATGGCTGCAGTCACCATCTGCATTGATTTTGGAGCCCAGAAAGATTAAGTATGTCACTGTTTCCATTGTTTCCCCATCTATTTCCCATGAAGTGATGGGACTGGATGCCATGATCTTCGTTTTCTGAATGTTGAGTTTTAAGCACCATTTTCACTCTCCTCTTTCACTTTCATCAAGAGACTCTTTACTTCTTCTTTTCTTTCTTCCATTAGGGTGGTATCATCCACATATTGAGGTTATCGATATTTCTCCAGGCAATCTTGATTCCATCTTGTGCTTCATCCAGTCCAGCATTTTGCATGATCTATTCTGCATACAAGTTAAATAAGCACAGTGATGGTGTACAGCCTTGACGTACTCCTTTCCCAGTTTGGAACCAGTGTGTTGTTCCATGTCCACTTCAAATTGTTGCTTCCTGACCTGCATACAGATTTCTCAGGAAGCAGGTCAGGTGGTCTGGTACTCCCATCTCTTGAAAAAATTTCCAGTTTGTTGTGATCCACACAAAGGCTTTGGCATAGTCAATAAAGCAAAAGTAAGTGTTTTTCTGGAGCTCTCTTGCTTTTATGATGATCCAACGGATGTTGGCAATTTGATCTCTGGTTCCTCTGCCTTTTCTAAATCCAGTTTGAACATCTGGAAATTCATGGTTCATGTACTGTTGAAGCCTGGCTTGGGGAATTTTGTGCTTTACTTTGCTAGCATGTGAGATGAGTGCAATTGTACAGTAGTTTGAACATTCTTTGGCATTGCCTTTCTTTGCAATTGGAATGATACTTGACTGTTTCCAGTCCTGTGGCCACTGCTGAGTTTTCCAAGTTTGCTGGCATACTGAGTGCTGCACTTTCACAGCACCATCTTTTAGGATTTGAAATAGCCCCTTGTACCAATGTGTTTATTACCTTCATCTCACCCAGGATCCCCTAGTCAATATCCTAGTCAGAACCATCTCTCTCAATATATAATATATATTTTACATCTCGTCCTTATTTCTTCTAGACCTTCAGATATGGCATGAAAACAATTTGCAATCATATATATTGTAGAGTATTATGTTATTAAGAAATATGAAAAATCTTATTTTTGTTAGATCTGTTAAATTTTTAAATGACAGTGATCATAGTGTCAAGGTATTTTTTTGGGAAGAGTGTTCAGAGAGGCTTTCTGCTTGAGATCTTAACAGCATATCATATAAGAAAAAAATAAGTATGTCAAAAACCATGACTTATTCTAATAGACATGTGAATACACCTTTACATAGACATATCTTGCAGCCTTATTGCCCCCTGGTTGAATGCAGTGAGGCAAGATACCACATTTCACAGAAATCTCCATGACTTTCCAGTTTAAATTTACATTTTCATCAAGAGATATAGTTGATCTTAATGAAACCATATTCTTTATTTGGAATGAAAACATTTTTTGCAATTACTTAAGGTTTAAATAAGGTATACTTTTTACATTGACTCAATCAAAACTTACATCTTTAAGCATGTCTCCTTTTTAGAAGACACAAAATCTGAGATGTAGACAGAAAAAATGATTGTATCAGCAGGAAGCCTTTGAACTATTTAATGAAAATCACAGGTTGCTGTTTTCAGAAACCTGCAAGAAATCCTTCAGTTTCTCTCTTCTTTTGCTCTTATTACTGCTGTGTAATTGTCAGAGAGAAAAATCCTCAATGATTATTTATCACATTTCTGAGCACTTAGAAGAAACATAAAAACTTTTAAATATTCAGGAAATAGGTTAAACAGTTAGTGATACTAACTGCAAGGAATCCAGTGTCTTTTCATGAATCTCTTGAGAATTATCACTTTTTAGCAACACTTTAAGACCAATTTCTATTTTGAAAACATGGAAAATATATACTTTTTTGGTCTCATATATTGTGTCTATGTTGAATGTCTTTTCCCCTCTTAGCTGTGATAATTTAACCAAAATAGTAATTTTCAAAAAGAAACATAAATGATCTGATTTGATGAGATAACCATTTTAATTCACACATATTCCTTTCTAGTTAAGTACATTATTTTGCAGTTTTTTACTTAATATTCTGTGAATTCTCCATTCCTCCATGGTCATTATAATTTTTACTCTATTTACTTTGCATTTACATTTTTCACTCCTATAGGTAACCATAAATATTTTGGAATTTGTTTTAAAAAGTTATTGAATTGTAATATGGAAAGATGGGGAAGATAGAAAAGAGGCTGGCATGGGGAGAAGAAATTGAGAGCTGCTTGGGTCACGTTGATTTTGGATTGAACGTCCAGGGGAAAGGCCAAGTGGGCTAAAAAATATTTAGGTCTGAAACTCAAGGGAGGAGTTTGGGCTGGGGCACGAGAAGGAATGGGAATATTTTCTAACCAGACTTAGAAAAGGTAGTGAGGTTGCTGTTCGCAGAATGAAATAGAGTGCCTGAGACATTGTAGAGTACTGAGTGGTTATGAAGTCAAAGGCTTAACTACCATCTACATTCAGATTCTGGCTTTGCTACTCATGGTGAACTCTTTCCCAATCTATAAAGTAGTGGAAGTTGTAAATTGAAAGTCATTACTACCTTGTAGGATTGTTGTAAAAATTAAATTAAATAACCCTCTGAGGCATGTGTTGTGAAGTTCGGCTCTTTATAACCCTTCAGTATATATCTCTTATCACTACTGCTGCTACTTCATCTATATGGACAACATAATATGTCTGAAGAATAAAACCCAAACTTGCTGACTCACCTGAACTTTCATTTCATGATCCCTATCTTAAAAGGGCCCTGGGTGCCTGTTTTATTTACCTAATTCATTCACCGTCTCACTCTCCTAGATTACTATTTTATAACTTATAAAATGCATTTCATTTACTTTTTTGCACTGAGATAATGGGCACTGGGTGATGGCCTTCCTTAGTTATTCATAGTTCCCTTCCCTCCTCTCTAGATGGCTGTTTCCCAGTAATCTTTTTGAAATCTAAAATCTCCACTCTGGTCCTATATGCCAGAGTTCAAACAAAAGATGCAAGTTTTGATTGAGTCAATGTACAAATATGCCACTGTCTCTAATTTCTCTCCTCTTGAATTCATTTCAACCCAGATTTTGCCTTCACCACTCTGTGAGAATTGCTCTGCTAGAGTTCACCAAGGAGTTCCACTTGGTTCAACTGAACTAGCAACTATTAGACCTTGTTTTACTTTAACTGGCAGCATAGTTTGACATTGTTATTCATGTCTTCATTTCTAGGCACAGTCTTTCTTCAGTTCTTGTTTACCTAATTGGTATTTCCTTTCCAGTCTTTTTCCATATTTTTTCTTCATCATCTTGCTGACTTTTAAATATTGATATGCCCTTGGCTTAGCCCTCATGCTTTTCATATTCTCTAGATATACTTGTTACCTTGGTAATTTTATAACAGCTATATATACTCTGAAGACACTCAAATTTATATCTCTATTTACAGCTCGATTATGCATCTGTAATAAAAATTCATCATATCACCATATAGAGTTTTATGTAATAGGTAACATTTGGTCAAATTTGCAGTCAACCCTTTCTCTTGATGACATAAGCACTTTTGTCCATGCTCAATCATGAACTTTAATTCTCTGCTGTAAAGATTGGTTTATAATGGCTGAAATGTTTATCACTAAAATGTCCTTTTTTCCAACCAAGATTCTGAATAGACAATTAAAAATGTTTATTCATGGAAATAAAACTGGCAAAAATGACTATGAACTCCATTCATACAGAAGTATAGAGCTGTTATTTATCTACTTCCTTCTCTACCACAGTTATATCGTACCTCTCAATACACACACAAGTACCTGCTAGGTCTATGAAACTGGAACATAGGCAGACCAGCAAACATACTTGTTAGTCTGTAATATTCCCAATTATGGTGGATGGTAGACCTGAGATGCCCTTCCGAATGTGACATTGTTTGGGGGATGGGAAGGGTCATGGTTCAGTCTTCAAGAAACCAGTGTTAACTTATATGATCAACTTTTCCTGCACCATCTGTGTCAGGCTTACCAATTTCCTCCTGCATCTCACAATGTCAAAGCCATCCTGTCTGCTTCTGTGTTTTTACTGTTTAATTAATGTTCACACCCCTGTCATCCCTTCCTCAGGACATCCTTCTCTTGGCTTTTCATTTTTGTGAAGTGTGGGTTGTGATCAGTCTGACCTGAAGATTTCCTAACTGTGGACAGTCAAAGAATTTCTCTCTCTTTCCCAGAAGAATATTGCACTAACGTGCTCATAGCTCAGAATGCATTTCAAGTACACTGAAAATTTTTCCTATGTGATAATGACTGAGAACCCATTTTTTGTCTTCTGAATTCTTCACAGTAGATTTTTGACTGATTGATTTATTAACTGAAGATGGAATGTAATATTTACAATTTTACCCAGTTTTAGTGTTCTGAAACTACTGATTTTACTGGATGTTTTACAACTAGATTTTCGGAAAAGTATTTCCCTAACTTGTTTTGAGTCTGCCAATTGTTTTTTATAATTCATTATTTATTTTCACAGGTGGCCTTATAACTCTAGATTTAGCAGGCGAAAATTTGATTTTTAAAGTATGTCTGTAGTCATAATTTAGTCTAATAATTTATGCATGTAACTCACATTTAAGTAGGCTGATAAACATAAAGCTAATTCAGTGTTCACAGACTTATTATGCTATGGCAGAAAACTACTTGGATAGATTGTAATAGACTGAGGTCCTAAAAGTGTCATCTCTGCCTAAAGTCAGCATTTTGAAATGATCTACAAATGTGGCTTCTACAAGGATTTTCCAGAGGCATACTCTTGGATTTGCATATAATTTGTGTGTTTTTAGTGACATTGAAATCCAGCCTTAGGCATTGTCCTCGTTAAAGTTTTATCACTGCTCTTCCCAAGGTCATTTTATAAATTTCTTTTCATTTGCAAATATCTCCAAAGTAATTGCTCTAAATACGGTAAGCATAATTCCCCGGGTTACTAGATTACTATCTACACCAACTCAGACATAGCAGTAATTACTATCTCATTGATTGAGAAGAGAGGAAGAGGGAGAGGAAGTCAGGAGAGATTTCAAAACTCTTAAAAGCATGTAAAATCAGTTACCTCTGGTCAAAGCATTTGGAGGCTATGACATCTAACTGCTTCTTCAAATTCTTTGATTCGATCTGTGAATGTCTAACAATTATGACCTAATTAATGAAATATCAGTAAGGATAGTTGGATATCAAATATAGTCTTCCTATGGTTGTATATGAGTTATACTAGAATATAAAATCTTGGGCTCTGGACTTTGGTTTTATCATTTGTACTCCCCAACTCTTATGTAGTGACTGGATTGCAGTTAATCACTTTTGTTGAGTGTATGAATGAAAATCTCATTTGGAGGTTGACTGACTTTGTGAATGAAGCAAAATGGTTCCCCAGAAAGAGTTTGGATTTGGGACTCAGATATCCTATGTTCAAATACCAACCCTTCCATTTAATAGTTTGCTTAATGCAACAGCTATTTAGTTTGAGGCTCATTTCATGTCTTATGCAAACCTTGAGAGAGGAAAACAGAATTATATATTGTCATCTATTTCTTCTTTCTTTGGATGAACTCCTCTGCTAACTACTCTCCTGTTTTTCTGCAGGATAATGTAATACCATTTTCTGTAAGATGGGTCTATTGTTTTTTGTTTTTTTTTTCATGCCCTAAGGGAAAGATCAAGCTTCCACTCCACATTTACTAAACACTTCCCCTTGGAAAGGTCATCATTCCTACTCCATCCCCACCACTAGATAGCTCTGTGAAAAAGAAAGCAATTGAAAAAAAAAAAAAAAGTCTTGTAGTGTAACTCAAACAATAATGGTTCTAGGAAGGGGAACAAATAAACTGTGCCTGATAACTTATACCCATCGAATTATTTTCTGGCTAAAATGAAGAGCTTTCACAACCAAAGTCTGTGCTTCTGGGAGTAGAAGGACGAGGAGGAGCAAGTGAGGAAGAAGGGAATGCTTATTCCAGTGATACTTTTCTAAATGATTAGCTTGCCACACTAAAATTTAGGATCCATTGAAAAAAAATAATGGTCCAAAGTGCTTGAGGCAATGATTAAAACTGTGGCTGCATTCATGAAGATAGGATTGGAGGACTGGAGTAGTGAGAGTTCTGTGAAGTGTGGAAAGAGGAGCAAAATTGCTATTCTCCTTCCACCTGGGATTTTTTTTTTTCCCCACTGTGTTCTTTTCTTATAAAGGGCATTTATTTTATAAGACTGTTTATCTCAAAGATGGAAACTTCAAGGTTATTTGAGGCCCTGTAATGCCTATATCCCCAGGTGGCCCAAACTCAGGGACTGAACTGAGAAAAAACCTGACCCACTGTTCCTCAAGTCAATTAGCCCCTCTGGACTGTAAATGAAAAAATCCAGCTCTGACAATGATCCAACTGTGGGATTAGTGACATGAAGCTGGCAAAGCCTCCTTCTGAACCCTTTGAAATTAACATGCAGTTATGAGATATTTGAAACCGACAGAAGTGCTGTATTTTGCTCCAAGAATTTAAAGTTCTTCCTGAAGCCAGTGATGTGACACATTTCTTGAAGCAATCTGCTTGTGATTCAAATTAGAGGTGTGAATTTCCTTCTGATTCCTAATACATAATGTGCAGATGGGGAGTATGAAGGGATGGATGCTTAAGCTTTTTCTTCTCTCCCTTTATATCAATATAAAGTTATACTCATTTACTATTGATGCCTCAATCATGTATTTAGTAAGATACCATTTCCCTGGAGGAGGATTAAACACCCTTTTATGATATTTAACCTAGTAGTTTCAAATGTAATGTAATTAAGCATAGCTGAGCAATTAACTGACTGCATCAATCTAAAACTGTAGCTCAAGTCAAAATAAAAATGCTGGTCACAGACATTTACCATTAGGCCTGTGTTTTGGAAAAGAAAATGCTTCCAAGATTTCACAGGCTTCTCTTCTTAAAGTATTAAATGGGTTAGGCTTCAAACCTCTGTTTCGTTTCGTCCTCCCTTCCCTCTGATCCCTCACCATGTTTTACATTTGTCTCAATTGACTAACTTCTAGGCCAGTCATGATCCAGGGCTGGCCACTCCTAACTTGGTGGAAAACTCCAAGAGTTGACAGCATGATTGAGACCTGTGACTATTGTGGATGTATCTCAAAAATCTATTATATATTGTGTAATGGAATTTGATGGCCTTCACTGAATATGAGTAACAATAGCATTTGGCTTAGTGAAGAAAATGGTAAATCTCCCCAGCACTGTGACATTTTCATGAGGCAGCCTGGAATCAGCTACACATTCATCATGTCAAACCAGTCACCATTTACCTTTTATCTTCTTTACATTGCTCTTTTTAATTTAAGCTGATTCCTTTAAGCAGCCTTGTAAAAAGGAGGAAAAAAAGCTTTACCTCATTTAATTTAGTGTTTTATCTGACATTTTCCAATAGACAGAAACCCTAACATATTTGAGCCTTAGGAGATAAGCAAAGAAATTCCTCATGGCTAAAAACAGAAAATTATGCACATAAGTCTCATTTTCAATAAGTAAAAGATTTTGCACCAAATTTAACCTCAATAATAAAAAATATAAAAGAATATCCCTATTTTTCATCTTGTTGGAAGGCTGATTTTCATTGCTAAATGAAGTGGAAATTTCTGGCATCACAGAAATGAGTGAGGATAATGAGCATTATCCCATAGGTTGCTGGATGCCATAAAATATAAAGCAGGCATTTTAGGGAAATTTCTGCCCCTGTTGAATTTGGTCATGGTTCTGCTGGTAGGGATAAAGAAGGGGCATCCCCTGCCATTTGTGGTTCTATTTCTGTATCAGAGAGAGTTTTGAAATGCTTTGTACCTCAACAGAAGAAAAGTTTTTAAAACAACATAGCTGTTAACCAGTATCATCAGACAAAATTCAAGCTTTAGTCTATACATTAAAACTACATACAAGGATTAAATGCAACCGTCACAATAATTTTTTCATGAAGCAAAGTATAGAAAATGTAACTAAATGGTAATAGCCTTTGCTTAGTCTGAGCCTGCAGTTTTCATTTGAATGGATGTTATGCCAAGTGTAGCAGCAATGACAGGAGTAAAAGTCTAGTACAAGAGAAGGGGTATACGTGTTCAGGAAAAGGGGAGAAAAACACATTTACAGATTCCATTTATAAATAGTTTGATAAACTTTGTTGTTTAGTCACTAAGTCATGTCTGACTCTTTTTGTGACCCTTTGGACTGTAGCCTGCTCGGTTCCTCTGTCCATGGGATTTTCCAGGCAAGAACACTGGAGTGGGTTGCCATTATCTTCTCTGGGGGATCTTCTCGACCCAAGGATTGAACTCGCATTTCCTGCTTGGCAAGGGGAGCCACTAGGGTAGCCCCAAGATAACCCTAAAGCACAAAATGCAGAGGTTTCTATGAAAGCAAATGATCATCCTATTTGTTAGTGAAGTTCTGGAAACTACCAGAACTAGTGAGGGGGAGAAAAAGGCAAAAGGATAGTAGCCTTAGCGTTAGAGATGTTTTATATTTGAAGTCTCTAGGGAAACGTTGATACCAATTAATTGTTAAAATTTTGACAAAATATTGATTTATATGGTGATTAAAAAATTGGTAACTTGTTCTTATTGTCTTCAATTTGAGTGTGATAAATTTCTTCTTTTTATTTGCCCTAAGAATTCCCATAAACTAATTAAAATGTCAAGAATATTTACTCAAGAATGTAACCCCTTATACATGGCTTTATTTCCCTTAAGATGTTCAGAAATTTGAATTGTTAGTCCTTAATGCTCAAACCTACACATTCTATGATCCTGTTAGTGGCATGTAATATAAAAGGAAAAAAAAAAAAAAAACCAAACCCAAACAGAGATATCTTTCTACTTGGTATAGAGATGTTTGTTGCCATCCCATCATTAAATAGTTCTGGTATGTGTTGACACCTAAGGATGCTCCCCTTTTATATGTTTGTTTAAGCTGTCGACATTTTCTAACAAGGAACTGATATTACTGATTCTATTTTTTGGTGGGCATGTAGACATAGAATTGTTTCTTCCATTTAAATTTAAGATATATACATATTAAAAAATGCACTCATTTTAAAGCTGTTGTTTTCAAAAGGTAACTTTGAAATCTAAGTATATTCGCTGTAAAGAATTGGGCTTCTTTACCCATCTATGTTGACTTTTACATGACACTGGAAACGGTGGGTAGTTTTCTGGTGTTTTTACAGTTTTCCTGCACATAAAATGAAGAGAACAGCTACCACCCATTCATTCCAAATTGGAATGATTCATAAGAATCACACATGTAAAGACCTTGCACAATGCAGAAAGTGCTAGCTCAGCTGAAGCTATTTTGGGAATGAAGGTTAATGCTCATGTCTATCTCCGTAATAGCCACCTGCTCTGTCTGCATATGTTGTAATTTCTCTGTTGCTCCATATCACTTCCTACTCTTGCAAGAAAAGCCTCACGTTTCCTGAAAAATCTTACGATAAAGATATTTTGAGTAGATTGTTTTGCAGCAGGAAATAGAGAATCATATGAGTATTAACACTTATCTTTAAAGAAAGGCTGCTCAGAAAAAAAAATAAAAAATTAATGACAGGTTTCCTTACTAACAATTATAATATCATTGAAGAGTGAGGCTTCTACATTTTCTAAGTACATGTTTCTAGGGCATTTTGGTTTGTTTATTTGTTTTTCAGATGACACTATTGGCATGTCTCTTTTTGTGCACATAATTTGATTTTATTATCAATAGTGGCAATTTTGAGCCAGAAAGAAAACACAAAATCCTGGAAAATGGTTTGCAAATTCATTATCCCTATTAATCAGAGAAGGCGATGGCACCCCACTCCAGTACTCTTGCCTGGAAAACCCCATGGACGGAGGAGCCTGGAAGGCTGCGGTCCATGGGGTCGCGAAGAGTCGGACACGACTGAGCGACTTCACTTCCTTTCTTTTTTTTTTAAATTTTATCTTATTTTTAAACTTTACAATATTGTATTAGTTTTGCCAAATATCGAAATGAATCCGCCACAGGTATACCTGTGTTCCCCATCCTGAACCCTCCTCCCTCCTCCCTCCCCATACCCTCCCTCTGGGTCATCCCAGTGCACCAGCCCCAAGCATCCAGTATCGTGCATCAAACCTGGACTGGAGACTCGTTTCATACGTGATATTATACATGTTTCAATGCCATTCTCCCAAATCTCCCCACCCTCTCCCTCTCCCACAGAGTCCATAAGACTGATCTATACATCAGTGTCTCTTTTGCTGTCTCCTACACAGGGTTATTGTTACCATCTTTCTAAATTCCATATATATGCGTTAGTATACTGTATTGGTGTTTTTCTTTCTGGCTTACTTCACTCTGTATAATAGGTTCCAGTTTCATCCATCTCATTAGAACTGATTCAAATGCATTCTTTTTAATGGTTGAGTAATACACCATTGTGTATATGTACCACAGTTTTCTTATCCATTCATCTGCTGATGGGCATCTAGGTTGCTTCCATGTCCTGGCTATTATAAACAGTGCTGCGATGAACATTGGGGTACACGTGTCTCTTTCCCTTCTGGTTTCCTCAGTGTGTATGCCCAGCAGTGGGATTGCTGGGTCATAAGACAGTTCTATTTCCAGTTTTTTAAGGAATCTCCACACTGTTCTCCATAGTGGCTGTTTCACTTTCACTTTTCATTTTCATGCATGAGAGAGGGAAATGGCAATCCACTCCAGTGTTCTTGCCTGGAGAATCCCAGGGACAGGGGAGCCTGGTGGGCTGCCATCTATGGGGTTGCATAGAGTTGGACACGACTGAAGCGACTTAGCAGCAGCAGTGGCAGCATCCCTATTAATCTTTCTTGGTATGGAAAAACATGGAATTGCCTTGAATCAATGGACTTTTTTTTTTTCCTATTGGCTTAAAATCCTTTGTCAATTCTAATGAAGCCTAAGGGGATAGAGAGCCAAGGAAAAGCCTGTACTTGATAAAGAGTATAACCAAAAAATAGACATACTTTCCTTGTTCTAAGAGTTTTCTGAAGGATTAGGGTCCGATTTTGAAGATAACAATAATTTAAAAAAAAAAATGACATGAAGCAAGACACTGAATTGGCATATGTGACAAAGGATTGGATTCTTTTTTGTTCCATGTCACCACCCATTTTATTTTTAAATATATTAGTCATTTATATAAACTAATATATTTTCAGTATAGAAAAAAATGGAAAAAAAAACACATAAAAAGGAAAGACAAAAATTAAGATTCCCTCATTATCGCACTCGGGGTAATCACTCTTAACGTTTTGATGATTATATTTCTAGTCTGATATTTGTGTCTATGCATTCACAAAATTATACAGTACATATGACTATATTTTCATTTTTTTTAATTGCTTTTTTATGACTTCACTTCTTGCTAGTTTTGTATTTTAGTACCTTGGTAAGTGTTCTTCATATCATATGAATGGCTCCTCAACTTTGAAGAATTCTTACTACCTCAAGTCCTTGAATGTCAACTTCCAGGCTGAGCAAATATGATTGTGAGCTTGGAGTGCTACCAAATTTTTCCAACCTGAACCATAATGAATATAGTCTTCTGCTGACATTGGTATACTGCGTATTTTTTAAAAAGCCATTCAGATGTCTTTGTTTCAGACGTGTGCATGCTTGGTTGCGAGGTCATGTATAACTCTTGGTGACCCCACAGAGTGTAGCCCACCAGGCCCCTGTGCCCATGGGATTTCCCATGCAAGAAAACTGGAGTATGTTGCTGCTTCCTTCTTCAGGGGATCTTACTTGATCCAAGGATAGAACCTGCATCTCCTGCATTGGCAGGCAGAGTCTTTGCCATTGAGCCACCTGGGAAGCCCCTGTTTCAGTTACCTCTCCCATAAAAACAAATGTTTTCCATTTGATGTCATAAACATGTTTTATGAGTAAAACAAGATATAAGACATTCTTTAAAAAACTATAAATGCAAGAATAATTTTATTCTTGAAAATAAGAAAAATGCAAGATAATTTTATTTTTGAGGCTGAATTGTGCTGAATTTAAACTGACATGTATCTCTTTCTCTGAGATATATCTAAGGCTCAGTGTATAACCTGAGTACATGTATTATTTTGTTTTTAACTACTTGATCTAGCCAGTACCATGGATAGGTACTTCAGGAGTCTAGTGTTAAATCCAAAGGTAAATAGGAATTAAATCCAAAGGGATTATACCTTTAGATTTCTTTTCAACTTTAGATTAAGCCCACTTAGAGAAAATACTCAAACATATAAACATGAAAATCACAAATTTATAAACATGCAAATTACGGACTAGCAACTGCATGATATGAGAATGATGCTCCCCCGGCACAAAATTATTATCTTGTAAAAATTAAGATGTTACTTTGTTTCCTTTAAATCGTATATAATCATCATAGATATTGTAACAGATATTTTAAACATCTTCCCATGAGCCATTTATCTTTTTTCTTGTCAATCCTGTTTGTAGCACAATGTTTTCAGACCCGAAGGATGAATCATGACTTGCCTAAGTCACTACTGTTATTCTAGTCCCCTGTGCCAGATACATACTTGCCTAGCTTCCTGAGAGCTGAAGTTTGGAAAGAAGAGCTATGCCTTTGTTGACATTTTAAGTCTATATCCAAGCATTCTGAGACTTTAAAAACTTGATATTTTCATTGTTTAGCCCTCAGGTTTATCTGATATTTTGCTTTTTATTGTTGAAGCAGTTCTTAAGTTATATGTAATATAAAGGCAGTTGACTGCATCTCAACAGGAATTGTATCTTATTTATTTTTAAATTCTCAGCACCTAAAACAATGTTTCCCCCATGGTGGGTGCTAATAATGTATAGTGAATGCATATTTATGTGTATTTGAGGCTTTATAATATGTAGAGAAATTTACTTAAACTATATTATAAATGCTGTAAAGATAGGGGCTTTATTGTATTCACCAGTCTTTTCTGCACTCTGGGCATAATATTTGGCTGCAGTAGGCCCTCATTAAATATGTTTCAATTAATAATTAAGTAATGAATAAAACATTAGTTTATATGATTGCAACAATAACTCTGCAAAACATATCTAGGGAGTGTTAATACATACTCACTATTTACAAATGAATAAAACTGATGCTCAAGATGACTTAAATTGTCCACTCAGGTATGCATTGCTGGTAAAGGTTAGAACAGGAGCTGAAATCCAGGTTGTCCCGTACAGCAGCTAATACTCTTTGCTCATTACCATGGTACCGTCTTGTTCATTTAAAGGTGTGATTGTATAAAATTTGGTTCTTTGGCCAGAGCGTTTCTATTAGACAAGGTATATAAATTAGGATGTTTTAATTTCAGGACTTTCAGGTACCACTTTCAAGCTTGGCAACTACCGGAGTAAAAAATCAGAGCAATCTCTTCTTTTTGTTTTCTTCTTGATAGTGAGGAAATCCTACCCAGAATTCTTAGTAAGCTTCCCCTCTGGTCTCACTGGCCAGGTTACCATCACATGCCTGTTTCTAATCTCTGACTATGGGAACGAGAGTACTGTGGTTTAGAGTGAAAGGATTTTGGAGAGTTGATTACAGTGACTAGTGTTTAGGGGCAATGAACTAGTATAAGACCATGTGCTAATATCACATTCTGTAAGATTACTCGGGAAAAGAAAAAACTGTATGTCTTTCTCTTAAAAAAAAAAAAAAAAAACTATTGTGATTTTGGGATACTGAGGCAAATTAAACTATGAAAGTAAAATGAAGAGTCTGACTTCATTTCATGTTTAATTTCTGATAGCTATTAGCATCCCCTCTCCCTTTTCCCTCTCTACCCTATGCTCTTAATCTGGACAAGCTGTTAACAAAGCATGGATGCTTTCTCCTTTGTTGCCAATGGGAAGTTCAAGCCATGCAATCCCCTGCCCACCAGCAGAAGCCCTCATCTTGGCCCCACCCCCTGTACTACAATAAAAACCTAAAAAGACAGGTTCTACTTCTATTACTGTTTATTGACTATGCCAAAGCCTTGACTGTGTGGATCGCAACAAACTGTAGAAAATTCTTCAAGAGATGGGAATACCAGACCACCTGACCTGCCTCCTGAGAGATCTGTATGCAGGTAAAAAGCAACAGTTAGAACTGGACATGAAACAACAGACTGGTTCCAAATTGGGAAAGGATGTTGTATGTTCCAAATTGGGAAAGGATGGTGTATGTTGTCACCTTGCTTATTTACCTTATATGCAGAGTACATCATGGGAAATGCTAGACTGGATAAAGCACAAGCTGGAATCAAGATTGCTGGGAGAAATATCAATAACCTCAGATATGCACATGATACCACCATAATGGCAGAAAGCAAAGAGGAACTAAAGAGCCTCTTGATGAAAGTGAAAGAGGAGAGTGAAAATGCTGGCTTAAAACTCAACATGCAGGAAACTAAGATCATGGCATATGGTCCCATCACTTCATGGCAAATAGATGGGGAAACAATGGAAACAGTGACAGACTTTATTTTGGGGGGCTCCAAAATCAATGCAGATGGTGACTGTGGCCATGAAGTTAAAAGATGCTTGCTCCTTGGAAGAAAAGTTATGACCAGCCTAGACAGCATATTAAAAGCAGAGACATTACTTTGTTAACAAAGTTCCATCTAGTCAAAGCTATGGTTTTTCCAGTAATCATGTATGAATGTGAGAGTTGGACATACAGAAAGCTGAGGGCTGAAGAATTGATGCTTTTGAATTGTGGTGTTGGAGAAGACTCCTGATAGTCCCTTGGGCTGCAAGAAGATGCAACCAGTCCATCCTAAAGGAAATCAGTCCTGAATATTCATTGGAAGGACTGATGCTGAAGCTGAAACTCTAAATACTTTGGCCACCTGATGCGAAGAACTGACTCATTTGAAAAGACCCTCATGCTGGGAAAGATTGAAGGCAGGAGGAGAAGGGGACAACAGAGGATGAGATGGTTGAGTGGCATCACCGACTCAACGGACATGAGTTTGGGTAAACTCCGGGAGTTGGTGATGGACAGGGAAGCTGCAGTCCATGGAGTCGCAAAGGGTCAAACATGACTGCGCAACTGAACTCAAAAAAACAGGAACCTTTCCCTACTACCTTAAGCCATTTTTTGACCATCTAGGGTGTTATGCCCTGTGTTCCCAGAAAGTCTTATTTATGTAAGCAATAAAAGTTTTCCTAACCTATTGGTGTGTATGCGGTATCAGTGAACATCCAATCTAAATTTTGGATGAGGATCTATTCTGTGTTTACAGGCTGATTACAATAGGAAGAATGATAGCTGTCAGAGATTTATGTAATATAAACATTTAAGGCTTAATTTTTTTTTGTTGTCAAGTAGATCAATCTTATCAATAAACTGTGAATCTATTTTTTTATTAAGTGGGATTTGAGTTGTACTCTGAAGTTCAAATTACCTGCTTCTCTGGCCTACAACACTCTAACCCTACTGTGGTGATAAAAATTCCTCCTATAGTAATTTCTGAGTGTTGGTCTCTGCTTTTAATGCTTTTGCATATCGCTGCAGGAGAGCCTACATTTTAAGACCTTACAACCTCTTTCTAAGTGAGTTTTTCAAATATTTTTCACTTGTTAGAATAAACCTGTGCTATGTATAATATTCGGAGAAGGCAATGGCACCCCACTCCAGTACTTTTGCCTGGAAAATCCCATGAATGGAGGAGCCTGGTAGGCTGCAGTCCATGGGGTTGCGAAGAGTCGGACACGACTGAGCAACTTCACTTTCACTTTTGACTTTCCTGCATTGGAGAAGGAAATGGCAACCCACTCCAGTGTTCTCGCCTGGAGAATCCCAAGGACGGGGGAGCCTGGTGGGCTGCCGTCTATGGGGTCGCACAGAGTCAGACACGACTGAAGCGACTTAGCAGCAGCAGCATGTATAATATTGTTTGGTAGACTAAAATAGTATGAAAGAGATAGAAAGAGAAAGAAATGGAACAGAAAAAAAAAGATAGCAACTCTGATTTAATAGGAGAAACCCAAATACTTTAGATGCTGAAAAAGCAAGGAACATCAATGACCCACATATACAGTATAATTAAGCTTCTTGGATACTAGTCTTCTTAGTTATGTTCTATGTTCAAAAAATTCTGATCATTCTATTTTCTGCAACAATGCATCTAACATCCTCCAACAGGCATTCAAGCTTCCCTTTTCCTGACCACTGTCTAAATTAAACACACTCACTTTTCAATATCTGCCAGCTCCTTTATGTTAGTGTTAAGTCTGTTTATTTAGTCTTTAAGTTCTCCCGTGATTGACTCATTTTATTCTTTCTGCTGGGAAAGCTTCCTCTTTTTACTTTAAAGCACCTTAATCTCATGCTTTCTTCAAGACTCAGTCAAGATACTCCTCAGTTTAAAATTGGCTCCCTCTTTTCCTAAAACCTTGTTCTCCATGTTGGCAGTCTACATAGTGGTTTAGGCATAGTGCCTGTCCTCGGTAAGCTTAGTATTTAATGAAAAGAGAACCAGCAAACATATGAGCATTGTTTCTTTGAATCATGAATTATCCTGGGGACATATCAGAAGGACATCTCAGCAAGTCCTTAAGTACTCCAGCCATCACTGGTGTGTTCAGTTTTCTCACAACTCTATTACCCTTTCCTTACACCATAGTTTCACACTTTTGTCAATGTCGTTTCATAAATTGAAGGTGGAGAAACTTTTATTCACTAGATTTTTCCTGGAGAAGAAAACTGTATTTTTTTCATGGAGATATTTTCATAAGGAACCTAGGGTAGAGGTTGAAGTTTGATGGTAGGCAGGTGTTCAGTGGTAAGAATCCACCTGCCAATGCAGTAGACGGGAGTCTGATCCCTGGGTCGGGAAGATCCCCTGGAGGAGGAAATGGCCACCCACTCCAGTATTCTTGCCTGGAAGATCCCAGGGACAGAGGAGTCCGGTGGGCTACAGTCTATGGGGTCACAAAGTATCAGACAGGACTGAGCACAGAGCACAGCTCTTGTCTGGCTGAATTGCTATAAAGGGGAAAATGAGAATTCATATTGTTCCTGAAAAAATCAGGAGCTGGAGGAGAAAGAAAAAGAGACTGAGACAACTGAGGAATCAATTAGAGATGGTTGAAATTCATGCAAAATGCGATGTGAACACTCACTGTTATTCTTGAATCTCAGCAATGTAACTAGATTCCCAAAATCCATGATGAATTCCAGGTGTTCTGTGTGTGTGTGTGTGTGTGTTAGAAAAGATATGCTTTGTTTCTGACATAGGTCAAAATAGAGCTAACATTTGATAAATGAAGGAGTCTGATAGGAAACATGTATTAGTAAATACTCCATGCGTACTGCATATATACATGTATAATCCAACCAGGGTATAAGCCTTAAGTCAGGGCTGTGATTCATTTTTCTGTACATAATGTGGAGCAAAGAAGGTATCTAATGTTTTATTTTGATTTTTAACAAGTTCTGTAATTTCTGACAAATCAAAATTCATGTTTGAGGCTGCAATTGGATATGGTGGCAAGTAACAGAGACAGAAGGGGACGATATTTTTGGAAGCAAATACATATCTGTTAAATCACCAGCCAGCTATGAATGTTGCTTCTCACTGAGGATTTCTATGGAATTGGTAGCACAGATTTTTCTGTCTTTCTGATGTTCTGAGTGACGTTCAGCTCCAGACATGCCGAATGTGATTAAACAACATGAGTAGCAGCATGCCTCAGGAGAACAGTGTGTGGTCGTCTGTGCCGAGTGGTTGGAGGGATTGGCTCAGTGCCGCCTGTCAAAATGCATAACCTTTCAGGCCAGAAAGGTCACAGCCATTTCCTCTGTGGATACAGCAAAGTTACTGAATGAATTCTTGACCAGAAAATGTCCTTGTAGAGAAGAAAGAACCCTGTGCTATAATAGGATTTAATTCCAAAGGCTTGAAGAGGAAATGATTGATCAATTCTGACAAAATTTTAATTCAAAAGAAATTATTGTTCTTCTCACCATATTAACACTCACAGAAGATAGCTTTATAACTGTATTCCAAAAGACGTCCAAATCACAATTTTTTGAGGGGATGGAGGGTATTGGGGCTTTCCATGACATTTTTCATCGAAACCCTATGGGTTTCAACCCCTTCGTGTTATCTAATATTTTTGATAACAAACAAAATTAAAGCTTCAGCTGTGGTGGAATTTCAACACTCTGGTTTCAGACTCTCTCAGAACTGTAGATTTCATGGTTGTGTACAAACTTTGGAATTAGTTCCTAGAGTCTCCAGCCTGGTATCTGCATTTATAAATACACCAGAGGTTATTTTAATGAGATTAGTCTTGGATCCTCATTCAAAGCAAGGTCCTTGCCACTCCAAATTATTGAATTTAAAAGCCTAAAATCTCCATTTTTAACAAGAATTCCTGCAGATTCTATAACCCATTCCTGAAATTAACCTAATGAAAGATATAAAACATATGAAATTCTTCCTATCTTTTTTACATAATAATGATCAAATAGCTTAATATTTTCTTTGATGTTATTAGTAGTTGGACAGAACCTCGGAGTCTCAGTTTCACACCTTTAGACACAGTGAAAAGCAAACAGAAAATGAGAGAGAAATTTAACTGTAAAACTTACTGCTTTATAAGCTCATCAGGGAAACTAGTAGAATATTTGCAAACAATAAGCATAAATTGAGATGAATCAAGAAATTAACCAGGATATTGTTTGATATAATTTAAGAAAACAATTAACTTTATCATTCTAAATAAAGTGGCCTTTAAATACCTTCTTTATGCTAGGAGATTACAGATCTTTCTCAGAAGACAGTTCCTTCTACCTCCCACCTAACTAGGATTTGGGGAATAGCTGAGAAAACATTTCTGAAACTGTGAAATGTTACACAGAACCCTCCATAGGATCTCATGTTTTGGGGCTCTGATTCTAAAGAAGGTTTAGAAATGCTGCTGACAGACTAGAAAATTACATCAAATAATAACATCAGAAAACATAAGGGATATTAATTGATCATTTAAGAGAAAGAGAAAAAAATTTTAAGAAATTCTTTGAGTGTGGAATTCTATAATTGAAAAAGATTCAGTAGTTCCTATGGGAGAAAGATGCCTGTTATGAGAAAGTAGACATAGTCGTTTATTTAAATCTACTACCTAGTAATAAGACTTGAGCACGGGTTTGGGGGAAGGGGGCAGCTGATTTTTATGTCTACGCTGCTGGTTGTATGGTGACCAGCATCTTGGCTTGCCTGGGATTAAGAGGTTTTGTGGGACACAGAAGCATCAACTAGAACATGTCAAGCCTCAGGCTACTGAGCAGAGTGGTCGCCCTAGTTGGTTGACTCCACAACCTCCACCCGTATCCTGGGTGGAGAGTAATTGGCCTCGCCCCTACTTCCTTGCACAGGGATTCATTCAGGCAGGGACATAACCTATGTAGGTTTGATGTGTGTGAAGTCAAGGACTTTTGCCTGATAGTTTGAATAATGAAAGTTCTCCTTTTCAGAGTAGTCTTGTGTTCATAAACTATAAACCAGAACTGTAACAGCCAACCCTTACTACAAGGAGGAAAGGATGCAGCTGACACATGGAGGAAAACAGACCGGGAAAACAGAGGAACCGGGATCCTGATGATAATAGGGCCCTCTCTAGCAAACACCATCTAGAAACCGCCCCATCCCAGGACTATTTCATAGAGTTCAATCAATTCTACCACCTCTTCCCTTTATAATTCCATAGTGCACATATAACATTTAAAGATTATGAAATAAATTAACACCCAAGTTCTCCCCATGCAGCTTAGAAATGGAATATTTACACCTCAGAAGATCACTGTATTCTCCTCTCAGTTACTTTCCTCTCCCATTGTCCAGGGGTGATTATACTCCTGATTATTGTGTTATCATTCCCATGCTTTTCTCTGTGGTTATATTGCATATATATTCATAAACCATTAATATTTTGGTTCTGCTTATTTTACATGCACACACATGCACACATACCTCAGCATGGAGACAGGCCTGATCTCAGTGTCTTGGAAACATTCCTCCACATTGCTGTGCTCTTATCAAAAAAAGTTAACATGTGCAAAGAATCATGTAGTAGTAGTTTTATGTAAACTGCTTTTGTATTTATTTTTATTACTGGAGTATAATTTCTTTATATGTTGTGTTACTTTCTGTGGTACAACAAAGTGAAACAGTTATATGTATACATATATCCCTTCTCTCTTGAACCTCACTCCCACCTCCCCTATCCCAGCCTTCTAGGTCATCACAGAGCACCAAGCTGAGCTCCCTGCGCTATACAGCAGCTGCCCACTGGGTGTTTTACACTAGATTATATGTGTATAATATATTATTATTTATTATAATATAATATTATGTTTTATATTATATTATAATAAATAATAATATCATGATATAATTCATTTTATAATTTATATTATATTATAATATTTTAAATTATTTTATATTATAATATTTATTATAAAGGAAATGGCAACCCACTCCAGTGTTCTTGCCTGGAGAATCCCAGGGATGGGGAAGCCTGGTGGGCTCCATCTATACAGAGTCGGACATGACTGAAGTGACTTAGCAGCAGCAGCAGTATTATATTATTATATTTATTATATATATTATATTATTGATAATACAATAAATACATATTATAGTATATTTATATTATATAATTATATTTTATTATTTTTATATATTATATTATATTATATATTATAGTGTTATAGTATTTGTTATATTCTATATTATTATATATATTATATTATAATGTTTATTATATACATATATCTTAATCTCCTAATTCATCCTGTTGAAATATAATTGATATATAGCACTATATAAGTTTAAAGTGTATAGCATAATTTGACTTCCATACATCATGAAATGATTATCACAGTAAGTTCAGTGACCATCTGTCATATCATGTGAATAGGAAATTATAGAAATAGTAAAGAAAAATTTTTCCTTATGTGAGAACTCTTAGGATTTACTCTTGTAACACAAACTCCCATAACATACAGCAGTGTTAACTATATTTATTATGTTCTCTTTTATTTCCTTAGTACTTACTTACAATTAAAGTAAAACTGGAAGTTTGTACCTTGTGTTTGCCTTCATCCAATTCTACCTCCTCCTACCACTTGCCTCTGGTAATCACAAATCTGACCTTTTTCTGTGAGTTTGTTTGTTTTTAAAGAATAATTAGCCTACAACACTATGTTATTTCCTTTTATATAACTTAGTTCAGTTCAGTCGCTCAGTTGCGTCAGACTCTTTGCGACTCCATGGACTGCAGCACGCCAGGCCTCCCTGTCCATCACCAACTCCCAGAGTGTACTCAAACTCAGGTCCATTGAGTCGGTGATGCCATCCAACCATCTCATCCTGCCGGGAGCCAGCGAGAGATATTCCACTTGTGACAAAGGTCATGAGGAAGGAGGCTCGGCATAAGCAAAGGTGGGATGGAGCCTCAGGAGTCCCCCCGGATATTCTCGAGTATCTACCCCCAAAAAACCAGAGTCTGCCTACTTTATTGCTTTGTGCTCTCACCTCTGACTTTACTGGGGGCTGTCCCCTACCACCATCTCGCTCTCTCTGTCAAAGAGTTAACTTACAGCTCCAATTAATAAAGTTCCTGGGCAACTAGGAGTGTTTAAATCCAAACCCCTCAGCTGGCTCTCTAACTCGCCTGACAAGTTTACGTGGACTCCTACAGCTATGCATACGATTGTTTACAGTCTCCCAGCCTCGAGAGGCATGGGAAGCTTAAGATATTCAAATAGCTTAGAGCCTCTCAGAGAGTTAGAAACTATCAGAATAAACTAGTAAAGGATTTCATTGATGAGCCAATGCTTGTTGCCAAGTTTCCACATCCCCTGAATTGTATCCTTGAATATTAATTAATTAATAGTTGGTATGTAGAAAAAATAAGTAGTGGCCTTGGTGTTAGTAACTTTAGACCCTTAAGGTAATAAACTCTTTTCTTTGTTGTAAACCCATTACACATCCGCCCTATAGGAATGCAATTTTATCTTCGGAAGATGGCGCCAAACCTTAAAATAATTACTCTTAGAGAAAATAAGTCTTTGTTGATAAGTCCTTGTCAAGAGTCATAAACTGTTAATAGGCCTTCTGGCCAGAAGATGATGTAAATCACCTAAACCATTTGTATACGATAAATTTGCAGGAAAGAAACCCTGGTTTTTGATAAGGATCAAAAACTGCTGACTTTGCATCCCTATTATCCTCTATATGTAACTTAGGGTATAAAAGCCCCTGTTGAAAATAAAGCTACGGGCCTTGCTCACCAACGCTTGGTCTCCCCATGTCATTCTTTTCACATTCTGGCTGAAGTCTCCATCTGGAGCACGGATATCCTCTGCGACCATTTATTTGCCTGGGCTTCTAAGACCCACTCGAGAAAGTGTCTAAGGTGGGGCACCTTCCGCTATTTGAGAGGGCGCCTGCGGCCTCCGTGGTCAACGCTAACCTGTTATCACGGGTTATATTGATTTTCCGCGTAAACCAAACTACTCAGCCTCTTTTCTCCACTGAATTTTCCTACTGAGCTGTCCTCATTCTATTACTCTTTATATCTCTAATTAACATTTGAATAGGTCGCCTAAGCCGTCTCTCCTTCGAATACCCCGGATCAGCTGGGGCAGGACCTCGGCATCATCCTCTGCCATCCCCTTCTCCTCCTGCCTTCAATCTTTCCCAGCAACAGGATCTTTTCAAATGAGTCACTTCGTTGCATCAGGTGGCCAAAGTTTTGGAGCTTCAGCTTCAACATCAGTCCTTACACAACTCAGTGACTTGTATTTCTGTACATTTCAAAAGAGTTACCATGATAACCCCTTTTGTAATTAGGTTATTATTTTTTTATTACTAACTTTTAGGAATTCTTAATATTTTTAATAGCAACTCTTTATCAGCTGTTCCTTGTGCAAATATTTTCTCCCAGGCTGTAGTTTGTCTTCTCACTCTCTTGACACTGACTTTCACAGAGCAGAATTTTTTTATTTTAATTTTAATAAAGCCAGTTTAACAATTATTTCTTGTTTTTCCCAGGAAAATTGGTGCATTAATTTATGTTTTAATTCAAATGTAATTGATTTACAATGTTGTGTTAATTTCTGCTGTGCAAAGTGGCTCCGTTATACATGTATCTGTTCTTTTTCAAATTATTTTCCCATTTAAGTTTCTACATAATATTGAACAGAGTTCCCTGTGCTATATGGTAGCTGCTTGTTCATTTTCTACATTAAGTATAGTGGAACACACTGTTTATCCATTCTATATATAATAGCTTGCATCTGATAACCCCAGCCTCCTACTCCATCCATCTCACACCACCCCACTTAGGAACCAACAAGTCTCTTGTCTGTGAATCCATTTCTGTTTTGTAGATATGTTCATCTGTGCCATATTTTAGATTCCACATGTAAGCAATATCAAATGATGTTAGTCTCTTTATTTCTGACTTCACTTATTATGGTAATCTCTCGTGCATTCATGTTGCTGCAAATGCCATTATTTCATTTTTTTTTTTTTTTTTTTATGGTTAGACGGAGGAGCCTGGTGGGCTGCAGTCCATGGGGTCGCGAAAAGTCGGACACGACTGAGCGACTTCACTTTCACTTTTCACTTTCATGCATTGGAGAAGGAAATGGCAACCCACTCCAGTGTTCTTGCCTGGAGAATCCCAGGGATGGGGGAGCCTGGTGGGCTGCCGTCTATGGGGTCGCACGGAGTCGGACACGACTGAAGCGACTTAGCAGCAGCAGCAGTATTCTGTTGTATATACATGACACATCTTCTTTATCCATTCGTCCATCAATGGACATTCAGGTTGTTTCCATGGCTTGGCTATTGTGGATAGTGCTGCTATGAACATAGGGGTGCATGCACGTTTTGAATTATAGTTTTGTCCAGATATATGTCCAGGAGTAAAGTTGTTGGAGCATATGGAAATTTTATTTTTAGTGTTTTGGAGAATATCTGTACTGTTTTCCTTAGTGGCTGTACAAACATACATTTCCACCAACAGCGTAAGATGGTTCCGTTGTTGCCACACCCTCTCCAGTATTTATTTGTAGACTTCTTAATGATGGTCATTCTAACCTATGTGAGGTAATACCTTATTGTAATTTTGATTCACATTTCTCTAATGATTAGTGACGTTGACCATCTTTTCATGGACCTGTTGGCCATCTGTATGTCTTCTTTGAAGAGTATCTATATAGTTCTTATACTCATTTTCAGTTGATTTGTTGTTGTTGTTGTTGTTGTTCTTTCTGTTGTTGTTGGGTTATATGAGCTTTTTGTATATTTTGGAAATTAAGTCCTTATCAGTCACGTCATTTGCAAATATTTTCTCCCATTCAGTAGGTTGTCTTTTCATTTTGCCTGTGGTTTCCTTTGCTGTGCAAAACCTTGTAAGTTTGATTAGGCCCCATTTGTTTATTTTTGCTTTTATTTCTTCAGTTTAGAATGATTTCTTTCATGGATCATGCCTTTGGTGTTGTATCTAAAAACTATTGCCATATCTAAGGTCGTCTGGATTTTCTCCTATTACATCCTCTAGAAGTTTCATAATTTTAAAATTTACGTTTATGTCCATAATCATTTTGAGTTCCTTTTTGTGAATGGTGTAAGGTCTGTGTCTAGATTCTTTTCTTTTGGTATGTGGATGTCCAGTTGTTCCAACACCATTTGTTGAAGAGGCTGTCCATTCTCCATTGCAGTGCCCTTGTTCCTTTGTTGAAGAACAACTGAGTATCCTCAGAGAGGTCTCTTCCTGGACTTTCTACTGCTTCATTGATCTGTTTACTCTTTGTCCAAAACACACTGTCTTGATTACTATAGCTTTAAGTCTTGACGGCAATAATCAGTTCACCAACATTGTTCTTCTCTTTTAATGTTGAATTGATTACCCTGAGTCCTTTGAGTCCATATAAACATTAGTCAGTTTATAAGAGTCCAAGTTTTTTTCACTATTATGATATACTTTGTCTTTTATCTGGAAATTTTAGTCTGTTGCACTTTGATTAATAATATGTTTGTATTTTACTACTATACTACTTTGTACACATTGTAGTTACCTCTAGATTTTTAAAAGTCCATTTAGATACTAAACTTAAGCAATTGGAACTGGTGTGATTTATCACATATTGTAAAATTTGATGTTAAAAAATAATTAGCATATATCATCCCTTTATAAATTTCCCGTGGTGTACTAATGCAATAGCAATTTGTTACTAGCTATAAATCATTTAAAATGAATAATTATCTTTATTATTACAAATTTTACATTGCTCCCTTTGCTCATAAGTTTGTATTTTCACGTCAATAGAATTTTATACTAACATAATATAATTTTATGCTTGAAAGTATTTTAGTAATCACTCAGTCATTATTCTCTACAATAAAACTGTGTACATAATTGAAAATTTTAATTTCTTTCCTGTGACCATGTGGATTTATGTGCTAATATTTTCTTCTTAATTGAATTCTCATTCCAATTATTATTAACATAAAAACATCAAGTCTTGAATGTATTAACCATTTGGTGAACAAACATTACACATAAAAAGAATAATTATGTTGAAATAAATTTCTCTTGAGATGAATAGGTGAATGATTTGTGGTATGCTTGTAGGCTGTTTTTAGGACTGTGCATCTGAGGTAAGGTATCATAGTAAGGGTCAAATTGAATGAGGTGTAGTGTTAGAACTTTTACAACATGGAAAAAAGAGCAATTGTAAATGAGGTGAATAAGAACCAACATGATTCAACCAAGGACACACACATGCTCAGGCAAATAAGTTTATAATAGAGATTATATAGACATTAAGGCGGAGAAGGCAATGGCACCCCACTCCAGTACTCTTGCCTGGAAAATCCCATGGATGGAGGAGCCTGGTAGGCTGCAGTCCATGAGGCCACTAAGAGTCGGACATGACTGAGCGACTTCACTTTCACTTTTCAATTCCATGCATTGGAGAAGGAAATGGCAACCCACTCCAGTGTTCTTGCCTGGAGAATCCCAGGGACGGGGGAGCCTGGTGGGCTGCCATCTATGGGGTCGCACAGAATAGGACACGACTGAAGCAACTTGGCGGCAGCAGCAGACATTAAAGCTCTGATTTGCTGCTGTTCAGTTGCTAAGTCATGTCCGACTCTTTGCAACCCCATGGACTATAGCACGCCAGGCTCTGCTATCCTTAACTGCCTCCAGGAGTTTGCTCAAACTCATGGCCATTGAATCAGTGATGCTGTCTAACCAGCTCATCCTCTACCACCTCCTCCTCCTTTTGCTTTCAATCTTTCCCAGCATCAAGGTGTTTTCCAGTGAGTTGGCTCTTCACATCAAGTCCTAAGTACAGGAACTTCAGCATCAGTCCTTCCAATGAATATTCAGGGTTAATTTCCTTTAGGATTGACAGGTTTGATCTCCCTGCTGTCCAGGGGACTCTCAAGAATTTCATCCAGCACCACAGCTTGAAAGCACCAATTCTTCAGCACTCAGCCTTCTTCCAAGGATCTATGCTGTACAGGGAGATCTCTATTGCTAGGCACTCTGCCTGGAAGTCAGCTCTGAGTTGTATATGCATGAAAAGTTTCATTTGCAATATCAAGAGGAAAATATCTATAGGAGATAAACACAGGTTTCCACATTCAATAGCTTCTTTATATAAAATCTTCTTATAAAATTTTCATTAGAGGCAAAGGAAATTGATTTGTTTTAAAATCAGTCATTTCCTGGAGCAAATACTTGCATACTGTGACTATGAACTGTTAATATTAATAATTATGTCACATATAATACATGCATATATACAATATTATGTGCTATAATATGTTATATGGTTGATATTATCAATGACTGCTATAATGTATATGATTAATATATAACATATGCATATATAATATTCATGTATTATATATAATATTAACAACTATCAATATTAGTAACAGGGTAAGGAAGTATCCTTAAATAAAATGCAAGAAAGATGGATTCTACATTGTGCAGTGCTTGCATATTCTATCTCTATATCACACCAACCTCCTGTTAATCATATGGTTCAGAAGACAAGCCAAGCATGGTTTGGCAGATGGAAGGTACCTTGTGCCTAAAGACACTTGCTCTATTAGGGAGAGTCAAGGTAAATTACTGGTTATGGTTAAAACTGACTGCTAGCCTGCTGAGTATCCATGGTTTTTATCTGTGATTTGGAAGAGGATGCCTAAGGCCGGAATGTGTGTCATCTATGGATACCTGATGACATTGCTACCAATTGGAGATGACCTAATATATGTCTTATGAATAGATAAGGTTTACCTATTCCTTCCATCATCTCTCTTATAATTAACACATGGATATATGTGCTATGCTAACACTATGTTTAATATATCTCAGCAGTTACTTGCTTCTGTGCTTAAGTTTGCCTGCTATTTTTTTGTCACAGTCTTTACAACAGAAATGAATATTCTTAAATACTTCAGCAAACATACTTTCCATACTTCCTGTTCTTTGCCTCTTTATTCCTTCCTCTGAACTACTCTTGACTTACTTCACAATAGTGGTACCTTACAGAACACCCTCTGTTTTTCTTGAGACTTGCACAGTGTTATGAATTCTCTATATTTATTTGGACACAAGCCCTTTTCCCACATCCTTTTCTGAAGGAAGAAAGTGGTAGAAGAAAGTACTTCCAGACTTCTTGTTAGCTGAGAAGAAATTAACCCCTCTACATATTGGCCCCTATATATCATGTTTTCTGCTACAATATATAGAGCTGAAACATTCCTACCAAATCAGGAGACCACAAGGAAATCACAGTAACTAGGCTGCCTCATGTCTACTTGTGAATGAACAACATGTCTGGCAACTAAAAGATGATTAACAGGAATTGAAATCTTCATTACAGTCTCTCTAGAGACTCCTATTTTTAGCATATAGCAAAACTTCTAAAAGCCTTGTTTCTACCAGTTCATCAGTGTAAGAAAGCCTTCCTCAGCGATCAATGTAAAGAAATAGAGGAAAACAATAGAATGGGAAAGACTAGAGATCTCTTCCGGAGAAGGCAATGGCACCCCACTCCAGTACTCTTGCCTGGAAAATCCCACGGACGGAGGAGCCTGGTAGGCTGCAGTCTATGGGGTCGCTAAGAGTCAGACACGACTGAGCAACTTCCCTTTCACTTTTCACTTTATGCTTTGGAGAAGGAAATGGCAACCCACTCCAGTGTTCTTGCCTGGAGAATCCCAGGGACGGGGGAGCCTGGCGGGCTGCCGTCTATGGGGTCCCACAGAGTCAGACACGACTGAAGTGACTTAGCAGCAGCAGCAGAGATCTCTTCAAGAAAATTAGAGATACCAAGGGAACGTTTCATGCAAAGATGGGCTCGATAAAGGACAGAAATGGTATGGACCTAACAGAAGCAGAAGATATTAAGAAGAGGTGGCAAGTATACACAGAAGAACTGTATGAAAAAGATCTTCATGACTCAGATAATCACGATGGTGTGATCACTCACATACAGCCAGACATCCTGGAATGTGAAGTCAAATGGGCCTTAGGAAGCATCACTATGAACAAAGCTAGTAAAGGTGATGGAATTGCAGTTGAGCTATTTCAAATCCTGAAAGATAATCCTGTGAAAGTGCTGCACTCAATATGCCAGCAAATTTGGAAAACTCAGCAGTGGCCACAGGACTGGAAAAGGTGAGTTTTCATTCTAATCCCAAAGAAAGGCAGTGCCAAAGAATGCTCAAACTACCAGACAACTGCATTCATCTCACACACTTGTAAAGTAATGCTCAAAATTCTCCAAGCCAGGCTTCAGCAATACATGAACCGTGAACTTCCAGATGTTCAAGCTGGTTTTAGAAAAGGCAGAGGAACCAGAGATCAATTGCCAACATCTGATGGATCATCAAAAAAGCAAGAGAGTTCCAGAAAAAATCTATTTCTGCTTTATTGACTATGCCAAAGCCTTTGACTGTGTGGATCACAATAAATTGTGGAAAATTCTGAAAGAGATGGGAATACCAGACCACTTGACCTGCCTCTTGAGAAACCTGTATGCAGGTCAGAAAGCAACAGTTAGAACTGGACATGGAACAACAGACTAGTTCCAAATAGGAAAAGGAGTACGTCAAGGCTGTATATTTTCACCTGCTTATTTAACTTATATGCAGAGTACATCATGAGAAACACTGGGCTGGAGGAAGCATAAGCTGGAATCAATATTGCCAGGAAAAATATCAATAACCTCAGACATACAGATGATACCACCCTTATGGCAGAAAGTAAAGAGGAACTAAAGAGCCTCTTGATAAAAGTGAAACAGGAGAGTGAAAAAGTTGGCTTAAAGCTCAACATTCAGAAAACAAAGATCATGGCATCTGGTCCCATCACTTCATGGCAAATAGATGGATAAACAGTGGAAACAGTGGCTGACTTTATTTTTCTGGGCTCCAAAATCACTGCAGATGGTGATTGCAGCCATGAAATTAAAAGATGTGTACTCCTTGGAAGGAAAGTTATGACCAAACTAGACAGCATATTAAAAAAGGTCTGTCTAGTCAAGGCTATGGTTTTTCCAGTGGTCATGTATGGATGTGAGAGTTGGACTATGAAGAAAGCTGAGTGCCGAAGAATTGATGCTTTTGAACTGTGGTGTTGGAGAAGACTCTTGAGAGTCCCTTGGACTGCCAGGAGACCCAACCAGTCCATCCTAAAGGAAATCAGTCCTGAATATTCATTGAAAGCTCTGATGCTGAAGCTGAAACTCCAATACTTTGGCCACCTGATGAGAAGACCTGACTCACTGGAAAAGACCCTGATGCTGGGAAAGATTGAGGGCAGGAGGAGAAGGGGACGACAGAGGATGAGATGGTTGGATGGCATCACTGACTCAATGGACATGGGTTTGGGTAGGCTCTGGGATTTGGTGATGGACAGGGAGGCCTGGTATGCTGTGGTTCATGGGGTTGCAAAGAGTTGGATCAGTGTCACACATAATGTGCAAATATATCTAAGGATCTCACCATTTTATGACAAAATGTACCCACAATTACTCTCACATAACCCACATATACTCAGTTTCTCCCTGTATAACACTATTTTGTTGCTTTTGGTCTAATCAGCAATAAATTCAAGCTCCTTCTAATGAAAATATCTCACTATTCCTGTGCTGTTTCTACCATTGCCCCAATTCTCCCTGCAAGAAAACACTTGGGAATCATTAACTAAAAGTATAATTATTAATAATCCAGGTTATAGAAAGGGGAGAGACTGAGTATGAAAAGGTGAAGTTAGAGGGCAAGACAATTAAGGAAATTGTGACAAACCACACATGTTTAATTTTTGTCTCTTCCCAGTTGTATTCTCTCTCATTAGATACTACTATCCCCTCCTTGGCTGACTGTGTGATGCTTGTGTAGCATGATTTGAGGGACCATTGTAGGTTCTCTGCATCCAAACCATCATTACATTACTCCTGCACCCAATCTGTAATTGCTACCATTAATCATTGTTTGAGTAAAAGCAATGTCTCATGATAAAATGAGCACAAGTTAGGGAATTAGAACCTCTCTTTATCTCTGCAAACTTATCTACAAAATGGACACGATAATCCATCTTCTGCTTGTCAAACAGGCTGGCCTATGACAGTCTCTTAATCTTCTGTTCATTTGACAACTATTATTGAGTATTCACCGTGTTACAGGAACTAGGACTATAGCAAAAATGAAATCACATGGAGCTTAAAAGCTAGCTTTTGGAACATAATGAAATCATAGAAGGGTACCTCTTAAAGAGTGTCACTGTATTTGCAGACATGAGAATCAGGGAAGTGGGATGGCAGAAGACATATAAAGTTAATGGAAAATAAGCTAACAGTCTAGGATGAAAGGCTGTGTGCGTGTGTGTGTGTAGGGATGGTCATAAAAGCTAAGTGACCAGAGGAACATAATAAGCTTCAGCTGTTCAGTCTGTGGCTAATCTTGACCTTCTGTAAATCAATGACCTGGTACTAAATATAGTATCAACTATAATTTCATTTCATATTACTTGTTATCAGAGAGACTTGTAAAACTACTGATATGTGTGCAATAGCTATACAAGTTTTAATAAACTTTAAGGGTCACAGCTGTCATTAGATAGGATATTTCCTGGGGGAGGGGGAACACTTCCATCGTAATAGCCTGCCTCCATGCCTTGCTTCTGTTACTCTCTGATTCTGTCCACCTCTCTCTATCTCTTGAGTATTTGATAAAATCTGTCTTGATTCCTTCAAGAAAAAGGGGGCTCATCCTCTCGAAGCTCCTAAAGAATTTTCTATACTGCTCTCAAACCCTTACCAAAGACACTCATTATTATCGTTTGTGTCATCCTAAGGTCTTTGATGAGGACTGCTCTATGTATAATCTACCATGAACATTTAGCAATCCATAAAATATATGTTTCATATGGAGTTGATTTTTCATAATGGCCCCAAAATGTGTTGTTTGCCTATTTTATGAATAGAGCCTTTAAATTTGACTCTAAATGTATAAGTTCCTGCTTTAAAAAATGCTTTTACAACAAAACTTTTTTGTGCAGTGAATAGGAAAGAACAACAGTAGATAAATATAAAGAAGATAAATATTTTTTTTTCCTAAGAAAACTTTCATTTTATATATTGCTTCTGAAAGTCCAAATGCCTCTATTCTTGACTTTTCTATTTGGTCTTTTGCCGAACCCCCAAATTATAGATGCCCCAAACTAACATCTTCTCTATGAAAAAGAAACTTAATTCTCTCTAGATAAAATCCTGAGTTGGGTGCGTGAGGGTAAAAGACCAGTTTACCCTTTGTGACAAGCTGGCCAAGAGACCTAAGATAACCACAAAGAAACCTTTGAAATCAGCAGAAATTATGCTGGCAGGGAGGGTTCCAAGGGAGAGATGTTCTCAGTGAGGCTATGTTTGACAAACGATGCTCTTCAGCCTAAGCCTGTTTGATATAGCATGTGATTCTGACAATTACTGCAGGGATGCTATTTTTATTTAGCAAATACATGGCTTCTAATGTCTTTGTATTTATCACTTGCCCCTTGTAACACTTTTTTCACTTAGAAGCACCACATTCTGTTAAGTAGACAGAGAATACACAATTGCATCCCAAAACACAAAATATAGTTCAGTAAATAGTTTATCACACAGATGTTCAGAGCACATAATTTTGACACATAATTATATCTCAAATAGGAGAAGTGTCAACAAGCTGAAGAGGAGTGGAAGATTTGGTGAGTGGGGAAGAAATATTACAAAAATAAAATTATAGAAACAGAGGAAAACTAAGGGTGAACTAGAGTGCAAAGCCAGGAGGGGTGCTAGAGATTTTTTAGTAAAGTTAATTACAAAGGCCCTTTGTTGCTAAATTTCAAGGATGGAATAAAGCATATGTATCCAGGTAGAAGAGCAAGTCAGTATCGAAAGGGAAATCATGGTGGTCTTGGACTTCTTCCCAATAACCCATAATTCCAGAACTACAGGGCAGCCCAAGAATGTTATATTCTCCCATTACCCTTCATCTCTAAAGGAAACAGAAAGACATTAAATAAAGCAGAATTAGGAAAATACAATATACATCATTGTTAAACCAATAAAACTATTATATAACAAAATGGAACATAAAGAACTAACTCTATATTAAAATACTCAGAAATAGAGAAATTAAACTTAAAAGCTTCTGCACAACAAATGAAACTATAAGCAAGGTGAAAAGACAGCCTTCAGAATGGGAGAAAATAATAGCAAATGAAGCAACTGACAAACAACTAATCTCAAAAATATACAAGCAACTCCTGCAGCTCAATTCCAGAAAAATAAATGACCCAATCAAAAAATGGGCCAAAGAACTAAATAGATATTTCTCCAAAGAAGACATACAGAAGGCTAACAAACATATGAAAAGATGCTCAACATCACTCATTATCAAAGAAATGCAAATCAAAACCACTATGAGGTACCATTTCACACCAGTCAGAATGGCTGCGATCCAAAAGTCTACAAGCAATAAATGCTGGAGAGGGTGTGGAGAAAAGGGAACCCTCTTACACTGTTGGTGGGAATGCAAACTAGTACAGCCACTATGGAGAACAGTGTGGCGATTCCTTAAAAAACTGGAAATAGAACTGCCTTATGATCCAGCAATCCCACTGCTGGGCATACACACTGAGGAAACCAGAAGGGAAAGAGACACGTGTACCCCAATGTTCATCGCAGCACTGTTTCTAATAGCCAGGACATGGAGGCAACCTAGATGTCCATCAGCAGATGAATGGATAAGAAAGCAGTGGTACATATACACAATGGAGTATTACTCAGCCATTAAAAAGAATACATTTGAATCAGTTCTAATGAAGTGGATGAAACTGGAGCCTATTATACAGAGTGAAGTAAGCCAGAAAGAAAAACACCAATACAGTATACTAACACATATATATGGAATTTAGAAAGATGGTAACAATAACCCTGTATGCAAGACAGCAAAAGAGACACAGATGTATAGAACAGTTTTATGGACTCTGTGGGAGAGGGAGAGGGTGGGATGATTTGGGAGAATGGCATTGAAACATGTATAATATCATATATGAAACGAGTCTCCAGTCCAGGTTTGATGCACGATACTGGATGCTTGGGGCTGGTGCACTGGGATGACCCAGAGGGATGGTATGGGGATGGAGGAGGGAGGAGGGTTCAGGATGGGGAACACAAGTATACCTGTGGCGGATTCATGTTGATATATGACAAAACCAATACAATATTGTAAAGTGAAAAAATAAAATTAAATTAAATTTAAAAAAAAAAGAAATAGAGAAATTCTATAGGAAAGAGTAGGGCTGAGTGTTTAAACCATTGAAATACAGAACCAGTTTTCAAGGACTTCAATATTTTTATGTTGATTTCATATGACTCTAGATTGATATTTAGGAAATAACATGTCTATGGTGAAGAAACTATTTGAAATTCATCACAAAATTTAGTTTCATTTCAGTTTTTTTCTTCACCCAAATATGAGAGTAATAATCAAATATCTCTTTTAAATGCAAACAGTACTTCTTTAGGATGGTATGGTAATGGTTCATTTTTGTGTTGACTTGGCCTGTGTGATTGAAATTTTAATATTAATTCCGTACCAATTTTTACAAGTTCTTTTTAAAGGGAGAAATTATTCATATGCTATTTCATGTTGAAAGTCTATCAGTAAAATCTAAGGAAAGAATTTTTTACTATTCAGCACAGTTTAGGGGACCAGGCAGTGTTGTGACTGATGCCTAAACTTTTCTTGAGTTTTTAAAAGACGATCTTTTGGTAAATCCTCCACTCTATTAATATCACATGTCTATGTGGTAAAAACTTATCTTGCAAAAGTCCTATGGGCATCTTGGACTCCATCTTGCTTTGTAATAGCCTAAATACCAAGAAGGATTGAATCTCAAATGGAATCAGCCAGGAGTTCTTCACTTGGCACATTACTAATTTTTAAAATATCAATTTGACTTTCATATATAAAATAATAGTAAAGCCATACATTTCTATTCAGTACAGAGAAATGTTTACTGCCTTTCAAGTCTTAGAAATTATTTTAAAAATTTAATAGAACTGCCTTATGATCCAGCAATCCCACTGCTGGGCATACACACTGAGGAAACCAGAAGGGAAAGAGACACGTGTACCCCAATGTTCATCGCAGCACTGTTTCTAATAGCCAGGACATGGAGGCAACCTAGATGTCCATCAGCAGATGAATGGATAAGAAAGCTGTGGTACATATACACAATGGAGTATTACTCAGCCATTAAAAAGAATACATTTGAATCAGTTCTAATGAGGTGGATGAAACTGGAGCCTATTATACAGAGTGAAGTAAGCCAGAAGGAAAAACACCAATACAGTATACTAACGCATAAATATGGAATTTAGAAAGATGGTAACGATAACCCTGTATACGAGACAGCAAAAGAGACACTGATGTATAGAACAGGCTTATGGACTCTGTGGGAGAGGGAGAGGGTGGGAAGATTTGGGAGAATGGCATTGAAACATGTGAAATGTCATGTATGAAACGAGATGCCAGTCCAGGTTCAATGCACGATGCTGGATGCTTGGGGCTGGTACACTGGGACGACCCAGAGGGATGGTATGGGGAGGGAGGTGGGAGGAGGGTTCAGGATGGGGAACACATGTATACCTGTAAAAATAAAAAAAAAATAAAAAAATAAAAACCTATCTACAGGAGGAAAAAAAAAATAAAATACTTTGAGATACTTAAAAAAAAATAAAAAAATAAAAATCTTTTATGATATTGCAAACTCACTTTTACTTTTAATTTCTATAAGGAAACACTACAAATAAATCCAGTCCTTTACTGGTCTTTGCTGATTTATTTAGCATTTTTAGTTGCCTAGGGGCAGTGGTAAGTTCAGTTTCCTGAGAGACAGGGAGAAAAATAACTGATGGGATACTGAATGTCACTATCAACATATTTCTAAAACACCCCATCACTTGTAGCTATATATTGATAATAGCATCTTACATTATATGATACCAGAAACTGTAAAGATAATAACACAGCAAATCATCACAACCATCCTTTTATAGGTTGGCTTATACAGATGAACAAACCCTGAGGTTTAAGTTACCTGCCTAATGTCACAAAGCTAGTAAATGTCAGAGCTGTGAACTGAATCCAGAAAATTTGACTCCAGAATTTACTTATACTGCCCACATGATACCCCAACAAGTAATTTGCCTACACAATTAATTAATAGCCATATTCCTAGGTTGATAATGGGCAGGATAGCCCTATGAGTAGCATTTCATGAAGAATATTAGTATATTCTCACTAAGGATAATATTACAAATATCCTTTAAGACTGAAATTGTTCCAAAAAGAGAAAATTCTCTCTGGTTGGTGGCATAATACCACCATACTAGGTGGGTTTACTCTTTGTGGAGTTTTGGGAGGATATACTTGTGTATTCGTGGTGGGAGAAGGACTTGAAATTAAATGAATATAAGAAAAGAGAGAAAGGCAGGTGCTCTTGTTGGCTGCTCCTTTGGGCCATACTGATAGTGTCATTAATACCCTAATTGTCATGAGAATATATGTTCTTATGTCTTCACAGGAGGCAAGGAGGCAAGCAGATAAGGGGAAGAAGATAAATCTAATGAATAAAAATATTAGCAACTGTTGCTATGTCAGTGCGGAGAAGGCAATGGCACCCCACTCCAGTACTCCTGCCTGGAAAATCCCATGGATGGAGGAGCCTGGTAGGCTGTGGTCCCTGGGGTCTCTAAGAGTCGGAGACAACTGAACAACTTCACTTTCACTTTTCACTTGCATGCATTGGAGAAGGAAATGGCAACCCACTCCAGTGTTCTTGCCTGGAGAATCTCAGGGACGGGGGAGCCTGGTGGGCTGCCGTCTATGGGGTCACACAGAGTCGGACACGAATGAAGCGACTTAGCAGCAGCAGCAGCAGCTATGTCAATGTGAATCAAGAAATAATAGTTTCAGTAAAAAACAGGCCATGGATATTTATTTTTATTGCATAGCACTTAGGATTATTTTGAGGCATTGCAACTTATGCTTCTATTGCCAACAACATTTGTAAAATTGACAGTTTTACAGGGAGGATTGTGAGCAGCTATAAAAATATTATTTTCCTATAGATAAAAGTTAACTCTGATTTCCATCAACCCATGAAACATGGTTTAGGGTTCAATCAACAGTCAGAAGCAAGAGTGTGGAATTTAATCTTGGTTGTTTAATCCTTAAGGATCTGCAAGTATCAGACTATGTTTTCTTTAAGCCTGAGTCCCTTTCTGACAGTGAGATAAGAACCCAGAGAGAAATATTTTTTCAGCCTTTTAGGGAACCAGGTCTTTCATTACTATACCATGAAGATTTAACTGTAACAATGCTACCGTCTCTCACTGAACAACACACACACCAAAAGCATTTTACTCTGGGCATTTTGGAGGTGAGAGTATACATAAAATGCTACAGTTCAGTTTCCAGCAAAAAAAAAAAAAAAAAAAAACACAAATGTTCTTGAGACCAACAGAATATGTATGTTATGTGTCTCTCCATTGATATGGTCATTAGTACTGTGTTCATATGTGCAACACCTTCTTAGAAAAGCTTTTTGAAAAAGTTTGAATTGTACTATGTGTCTACTCTAACTCATTTGAGAGAATATAGGAAAATAATCTACAGGAAATCCATGATAAACTAAAATACATGGAGACTAATAAAATGTGTTTGTATGTTAGATAGGTAAAGACTACTTCTGTTACCTAAAAAAATGAAGTTGGATGAATATTATAAGAAATAACTCTACACTGGACTTTATCAAAGAGTAGTCCACTATAGAAGAGGAAGAGAAAAAGAGGAAACTATATACCATTACATTAAATAAGATTTTACTTATGTTCATTTATGAAATGGATATTGAGCCCCTAGTATTTACTAGGTATATTTTAAATAGATGCTTGAAATATATCACTAGGCTAAAATAGATAAAAATTGGTCTTTACGGAGCTTGAATTTTAGCAAGAGAAAACAGAAAATATAATGATAAAATAATATAGAACATTAGGAGGTGATAAGATGTGTGGCAAAAATAGAGCAAGGCAAGTGGGTATGGAAAAATTATGAAATCAAGGACCTAGATGCTGTATCTGGATTATATGAAGCAGTAGAGTTTAATATTTTTAACAGAATGATGAAGAGGGTATTCAGGCAATAATAGTTTAAGGAAAATTGTTGATTCCTATGATGGTTAATTTTATGGGTCAACTTGACTGGGCTAAGGGATGCCCAGACAGCTGGTACAGCATTATCTCGAGGCGTGTCTGTGACAGTGTCTCCAGAAAAGATTGGCATTTGAATCAGCAGACTGAGTAAAGAGGGCCACCTCTGCTTGTGTCCATGTGCACTACCCAACCTGCTGAGGGCTCGGATAGAACAAAAATGGTGAAGGAAGGATGAATTTGCTCTCTCTGCTTACCTGTGACAACTCTCTTCTGCCCACAGACACTGGCACTTCTGGTTTCCCCTTCTTTGGACTTGGATTAAATTACATCAGTGACCCTCCTAGTTCTCAGGCTTGAACACGGCAGACGGTGGGACTTCTTGATCTGCAAAACTGTGAGTCAATTCCTATAAGGAATTTCTTCTTTTATAGCTATAACTATTGCAAGCTATCTCTCTCTCTCTGATGGAAGAAGCATGTAGCGAGACGTTTGGTTAGGTACAATACTGACTTCCTAGACACTAGTGTGTCTAATAGAAGATATACTGCTTTCCTAGATAGCAATGTAATTTAGTCTGTTCCAATTCACCAGTCCTACATATAGTGCCAACTTTTGCTCAGTTTCATGGTAATATTGATAAATTATTGTATTAAAAAACATCTCATTTTTGATTATAAAGTCCAGGAAGGGGAGCTGGATCAAGGAGCAGAAGTGGTTTCTCTAATCCTTTTTCCAATAAAGATTGTGCTTTCAGAAGAGAAAATTATGGGAAAAGCCAATAACTATCAGCATTTCATAATTTTCATTGGTGGTTTATGGTATAAGACTCATGAGGTTTTGATTCGTATTTCCTTAATGATTGATGAGGTTGAATACCTTGTCATGCTCTTGTTACTCATTTGAACATCTTCTTGGAAAAATCCCCACACTGTTCTCCAGAGTGGCTGTACTAGTTTGCATTCCCACCAACAGTGTAAGAGGGTTCCCTTTTCTCCACACCCTCTCCAGCTTTTATAATGAGGCAGATGAAGCTGGAGCCTATTATACAGAGTGAAGTAAGTCAGAAAGAAAAACACCAAAACAGTATATCAATGCATATATACAGAATTTAGAAAGATGGTAACAACGACCCTATATACGAGACAGCAAAAGAGACACAGATATAAAGAACAGACTTTTGGACTCTGTGGGAGAAGGCAAAGATGGCATGATTTGAGAGAGTAGCATTGAAACATATATATTACCATATGTGAAATAGATGACCAGTCCAAGTTTGATGCATGAAACAGGGGACTCAAAGCTAGTGCACTGGGACAACCCAGAGGTATGGGATGGGGAGGAAGGTGGGAAGGTGGTTTGGGATGGGGGACACATGTACACCCATGGCTGATTCATATCAATGTTTGGCAAAAACCACCACAATATTGTAAAGTAATAAGCCTCCAATTAAATAAATTAATTTTTTTAATAAATTAATTTTTTAAAAAAGAAAGAAAAATGTCTATTTTCTCATTTGTAAAATTTGAATTACTTATTGTAGAGTTTTTAGCTGTTGAATTATATGCATTTCTTATATATTTTGAGTATTAGTACATTATGACATTTGTGGTTTGCAAATATTTTCTCCTATTCAGTAAGTTTCCTTTGCATTCTGTGTATGGTTTCCTTTGCTGTGCAGAAGCTTTTTGGATTACTTGCTTGTTCTTGCTTTTATTGCTTGTGCTTTTGGTGACATAGCCATGAAATCATTGCCAAAACCAATGAAAAAATATTGTCCCTTTGTTTTATTCTAGGAGTTTTATGGTTTCAGGTTTTGCATAAGTATTTAATCCATTTCAAGTTAATTTGGGGGAGAGGTGTAAGACTGGAGTCCAGTTGCATTCTTTTGTATATGAATATCCAGTTTTCCTAGCACCATTTATTGAAGAGACTAACTTTTTTTTTCTTGATTCTTTTTCAAATATTAGTTAGTTTATTAGGGTTGATTTTGGAGCTCCTTATTCTGTTCCATTGGTCTATGCATCTTTTTTATGCTATTACCATACTGTTGTGTTTTTTGAACTACCTAGTCACTATCTTGATGACTTAAATGTTATTATTGGTATTCAGAGACTGTTATTTTATTTTGTAGTGTGAATAGCTAGGTTGATATCATTGAGATTAAAATTTATATCATGAGATAAATTCAATTGGCAAATTTTAATGAAGCTAAGTAAAATCTGTAATAATGAATGAAGAATAAATTAATCAGTAAGAATTCTTGATGTACTTTATCTTTAAAAGTACAGATATTTTACTTTTGACCACTATAAAGGCATGGAAATAATATCAAAGCCAGCAGTAAATGAGCATAGCCATTGTCCCATGTGAGGGAAATAGCACTATATGGAGACCAAACATGATAAGTAAATATATATAATATTTATAAAATAGAGGCTTCTTGCATTGATCATTGATGAGACTATAACTTGAACTGCAGATTATGATGAATTCAAATCTTTGTAATTGAAGCTCAACAAACAACAAAATGAAATAAAGCAAAAATAAAACACTGGCTGCTTACTCCAAGGCTAGTATTACTACTTCATCTCTGCTAATATCTCTTGTTTATGAATTAGGTGGTGATCTCTGACATCATCAACTGTGGTTCTAGATAGCACTTTTTCTAGAGTTTGGCAAGTGACTCAATTCTGGGAATAAGCCCTTTGGGGGCAGAGATAGCTCAGAGAAAATTACTCCTAGTTAGTATAAAGTTACAGTAGATTCAAGAAGAAGCATTTGTTCTGGGTTACACCTTGCTTGTCTCATTATTTTGAATGAAATCTTTGTGGGGATATGATGATCAGAATAACTTCCATCATTTTGGAACACTGAAAAAAAAGACCTGGGAAACTGTAGTGATGCCAGTCATAAATCCTTGGTGCTGACTTAACAAATGACTGCAAGAAATAATTATCCTACCCTTGTTGAGTGAGGAAGAGAAAATCAAGTCTCTAGTCTAGGCTACATTAGCTTGGCTATTGTCTCACTTGAAGGGAAAGCCTTTCCTAATTGATACATTAGCATGTGTATACAATCTCTATGTTAAAAAAGAAACACTGTCTGTTGGTTGTAAAGGCTACCATAATCACCAATACTAGTAGTGAACAGTTAATTCTTTCCATTTGTGATTTTTTTTTTTTTTAGCGCAGTGCTGTTGCTCTTTCCTGAATGCTTCATTCTGTTGCAGGAACTGGAAGGTCATTAGATGAGGCTAGGAGTGAGGGGATACTTTGTTTCAACTATTTTGTCCCCAGTGCCAATCAAAGTAACATTTAGTTTTTACATGAACTTTGTTCCTATTTGAGCATTTTTCCTCTAAGGGTAAGATGAAGGGGTGTTCTGATAACCTTCATTAGAAATAATGTATTGACTAGTGTCAGCTTTCCAGGTGGTACAGTGATTAAAAAATATCTGCCTGTCAATGCAGGAGACAAAGGTTTGATCCTTGGATAGGGAAGATTTCTTGGAGAAGGAAATACCAACCCTCTCCAGTATTCTTGCCTGGAAAATTTCATGAATAGAGGATGAGGTCAAAGGGTCTGACAGTACTGAGCGACTAAGCATACACACATTGCCAATTGTACTGGAACTCTTGGAAAAACTTGTCCTTAACAGTGTTTGAGTAAGTTCCTCAGAGATGAGCAAGACATTTTAGGTGGAAAAATTAACCTTAATTTTAGGTAATTAAGGCCACTTGGTAGAGTCTAAGAGTAATTTGCTAAGTGGTAACCTGGAGGCATCAAAGAAATAATTTTCCACATAAATTGCCTGAATTTATCTCAGAAGAGCATTCAGCCTCTCTAAAGTAAAGTAATAACTCTTAACCTTTTATGTGGTCATGTTTCAGCACCTCTGTAAAATGTGAGCATATTCGGAGAAATAATCAATGCATATTTATAAAGATACTGCGTAAAATTTTAGGGAGGTATGCAAGTTCACTGCAGAGTTTCCCAGACTCTCTGTCTTCCCATTTTTCTGGCTTCTATCTTACATAGTAGCCACAGTAGCTACTCAGTGGTGTAATACATCCTGAACTTCTTTGACCCCCAACCTTGTGATCTTTCAATAATTGCAAATGCCAGCGTTATTATTCTGATAAACCAGGAGCATTTGGTAAATGTTCTATTGATTCTGAATGATTCAGATAAGTTATGAAAGTCTCCTGGCAGTAGCAAATCTATGGCTATGGTTTCAGATTCGCAATAAGACTCATGTGACATAAACAAAATGGCAATAAAATCTAATAATAGAGAATAGTAATATAATACTATAGTTAATTAGCTGTTTAGAAGGATACAAAGCAGGAAATACAATATCTTCATCTCATTAGAAGGCCTGAGCAAAATGTATCCAAAAATGCAACTACTTTTGTCTCCTTAGATACATGGGTCACACATGGTTGCCACAGGTGAGGATCAAAGAGTATGAGGATCACCTTGACCTATGGAAGGGCATCACCGCTCTACCCACCAATTTTGTATACCATTGCAGTTGAAGCCTTCCATCCCAAATCACCTCTCTCCCAAACCAGTGCAGTACCACGCCGCAAAGGAGGCATAAACATTCATTTGTCTTCACTAGTACTTCCAAGGAAAACGTCAAGCAGTGTTGTGTTAACTTCAAGCAGGCCCAGTGTTAACATTTTATTTACACTGCCCTTTGACCTCTAAGAAACTCTGATATTAGATGGGAATCCTGGTATGAATCAGTACCATTGTGCCAGGCCTAATTTCATAGGAGTTTACAATGTAATGTGAATTATTAGATAACAGTAGATTAGCAAAATAAAGAATGAAGTCAGTAATATAAAAGATCCCTAAATCAAATGCATCATTCTGATTCTGTTAAGGCTGAGAAGACATCATTAAACCTTCACGGAAAACATAGCATTTAATTGAGGCTCAGAAAGAAGGTTAAGTTTGTCTGATGCACTGAACAAATGTTTTGAGGAGGTATAACTTCCTTTAAAAGAGATTGTCTTACAATGATTTATATAGAAATATATCAGCTCCACAAAATTTTCTCAAAATATGTGTAGTCAGTGGAGCAAGTATTACATTTTAAAATATCTTCAGTATGTCCCAGGTATAACACTGAAATAGGTGTAGTTTTGTGTGAGAACACTGAAAGGAAAACTACATTCTTCAGGGACTTTGTGTATATCAGGCACTATGCTAAATGACTTACAAATGCTATTAATGTCTTAATTATCTCTAGCTTCATAACAATCCTGTGAGGTTGATATTCTATTCATTCAAGAGGGAGAACCTGAGACTCAGGGCTGTGAAGTAATCTACCCAACCACTCTCATCTCGTAACCAGTGGAGTCAGGATGTTAACCAAGGTCTAACTGAATTCAATTTAAGGATTTTTTCAAGTATATTATGATACTCAGAGGCCACAGTGTTCGAGTTGCCTACACAAATTAAAGACTATTCAGAAAAGGATAAACATAATGTTGGAGAATAAGGACAACATGTACAAAAGAATATTGAAAGAACTAAGGATTATTAGGGGAGATTTGCCAGCTCTGAATAATGCACAGACTCGCTCTAAATTCTGAGCCAACTGAGATGAAGTTCAAGGATTTGGACGAAGGATGGAATGCATCCAGTATCAACTTTATTATCCAAAGCACACAGCTTACTGTTCACATTGAATGTGAAAATGTGTCTTGGACTTAACAGTGAAGAGAGGCTTTCTACACTCTTCGTTATGAATTGAACTCTCTTGCCCATCCAGTTTCAGGCCAGGCAGTTGAATAACCGTTATTTCCTATAGTTAGTAAGACTGGGAAGGTCTTTAGTGGTGAGCTTACCACATAGACAGGATTGAGGAGAATATCTGCCACTTAGAGGCATTCCTGTCATCTGGGAGAGAAACTGCAAGACGCCAAGACAGACATGGTCAGTGAACTTGGAATATTAATTCTGACCATCAGAGAGGAATCGATATTAGGCCTTTGCCTGTATTAATCATTTTTTTTCCAGGTGGAAGAGAGAAGAGGCTATGCATAGATGGTGTGAATAGAGGGAATCAAATTGTGTCTCTCCTACTCATCGCTGATGAAAAAAGAAATAAAATTATTCTTCTATAACCTCATGGATAAAGAAATGTTCCTTTTCCTCCATCCTTGTAACACACAGACCCTAGAAAGAAAGACAGAAATATGGAGAGGGATGGGGAAATGAAATGCTTTCAATTATTTAAGCGATCCTAATGTGGTAAAAGAAAAGGCCTCATTCAGAAGATAAATGTTTATAAGTTAAAGCAAGCCAGAGTTCTGCTTATTATAAGAAAGACTTGCTGTGAATTAGAGCTAGCCATTAGTAGAATGAGCTGCTTTAGTGTTGCATTAGCAAAGACTTATGCCAAAACTACTCGTAATTAATGTTCCAATGACCAGCAAACTCAGGGAAAATTCTTCTAATGAAAACCTTGAATCCTCACTTACTTTTAATACTTGATGGTCTTGACTCTTCCTACTTCTTAAATACTTGGATAGCTTTTCATCTTTTCAAAAGTCAGTAGAGACATTCATCAGGAGCATTCAAGTGGACACTGGATGATCATTTTTTCTCTCTCAGTTAAGAAAGCAGAACACGTGATTTTCCAACAGTGCAGTAGAGAGGCTAAGCTATTTGTTGAAGAAGTTCGGTTAGAGAAAAGGACTGCAAGTGAGGGAAAGTCATGGTACTCTAAGGATTACATTAAATCTATAGCAATTAACTTAGAAAGCTCATCACTTTTTAGTATTAAAACTTAAATATTAGCAAAATATTACTTGTAAAATACTTTATCACTTCTACTGTGTATTGAGACGACATTGTAGCATGATGACTTCCAGTCCTTTTTTGGAGTATTTTCATTTATATATTTTTAAAAGAGATATTTTTATTCACTGAGGTACAATTTACATACAGTAAAGTTCACCATTCTCATGTGATATATGTACAATGTATAATGAATGTAATCATCACTATAATCAAAATACAGAACATTTCTCTCAGCGCCTAAAATTCCCTTTCTGCTTCTTGGAGGTCAAACCTCTCCCTCCCCATCTTGTAATCACTGGTCTGATTTTGACCTTTCAAGAATTTTGTATAAATCTGGTTGTACAGTTAGTGACGTTTTTCGTCTCACTTCTTTCATTTAGCCTGATGCTTTTGAGATTGAACCATGTCATTGCATGTATCTGCTCATTGATTTTATTACTAAGTAGTTTTCTATTATATGGATATGCCACAATCTATTTATCCATTCTATGATTGGTCTGTATGTAGTGGTTTTCCAATTGTGCAGACTATATTAATCAGGAGACCTTTGACTTAGAGTAACAGGAAGTTCAAATTGATTTAAGCAATAGAAAATTTATTTCCTCATTAAACAGCAAGCTTAGACATAGGGTCGTTCTAGATTTTGTTGATTTAGTGGGTCAGCAATGTTATAATAGATAGTCTCAGGTTCTTTCCTTCTTCTCTTGTTTTCCACCTTATGTTCAACTTTATCCCCTGGCTTCCAAATGACTGAAGTGGGTTCACGTGACTTATGCATTCATAACATGTCAGAGAAGAGACTTCTTCACAATAGCACCTCATTTCCCAAACACGCACGCACGCATACACACACACACATACAGATTTTTCTTCACATTTTATTGGCCAATAGGAATCCTGTCGGGGGCAGGAAGAAGGAAATCTGAGTGAATAAAAATCCAGAACTTTTTCTGTTTTGGATATTATTTTATCCAGATTAAGTGCCTGTTCTCCATAGTCTATATTATGTCAATTGAAAAAAATATTCATGAAGCTTATTGATTAAAAGAAAATTTTGAGGGCCATTTTTATTTAGTACATGTGAGGAAATAACTTGTGGTTTTATGAGATAATCTGATTCCATTACTGAAATTAATTTATTTTAAAAATGTTAATTATCTAATATCATTATATGAAACATGGGCATTACTGAAAATAAAATCCAAGAGAAAAACCTGAATTGTCACTTTCTCTTTTTAAAAATTTAATTTGGAGTTGTTTATAATTTTTTAAAAATCTCACATTGGTAAAAAAATATATAGATATATTCAAGATATCAATGCACTGGGTTAAATTTTCTCCATATAAAATAAAATTGTGAAGAGTACTATTAAAATTTTATTACTAAATATATTAAATAGGTATATACTATAGTTAGGCTGCATGTTTACCACCAATTTTTAGGCAAATAACAATATATATACGTATAACATCTATCATATATACATATCACAATTGAAATTATATTCCCTCAAGTAAACAGGCTGTACTTTAAAAGATGATATGCATTGAAATGTCATAATAGGGGTTTTTTCCTTTCAGATCTTTGGTTCAAGGATATGACAAAATATTTTGGGATTATTTTTGTTCTACTGTGGAAAATAAACTGGATTAATTGCAAACAGGTGGTTTGTGGATGTTTTGTAGTTTTAGTACTAAAACCCATTTTTATTATTGGGGCTATGTCTAAAAGGTGAAAGTTCAATAGAGTTTTACAGTGACTTTAAGAATCTCAGGAAAAAATATATAGTACATTGTAAAATTAAAAGTTATTACTATCTGCTTATATTTCACAATTTTATGCATCTTAATGTTTTGGTATGTCTATCCTCTACCACAAGCTCACTGAGGATAGGGACTGTCTTGCTGTACACATACTGCCTAGCACAATGCTTTACTAAAAATATCATCATCATTATAATAGCTACCATTTATTAAGCACATTTTAGTTTATTTTTTATTTTTTTGGCCACACCATTCAGCATGTGGGATCTTAGTTCCCCAACCAGGGATTGAACCCACACTCCCTGCACTGGAAGCATGGAGTCCCAAACATCCAACCACCAGGGAATGGTTGAAGCATTAATCTCCTATTAAGCACATTTTTAATAGCATTTGTAAAAGAAAATCAGGCTTTTTGTACCAAGACTTTTCAACATTATGTCATCCTTACAGCACAATCACTATAATTTTTTTCAACTTTATTGAGCTATAATTGACATATAACTTTGTGTAAATTTAAGCTTCATGACAATCAGGGCCCACCTCTGTCAGCTTGCTTCCCTGTCATCAGCTTCCATTTTATAATTTTAGAGGTCTATTGACTCTCAGGCCATAATGACTTCAGACTTCAGGAGGGAGAAAGAATGACAAGGATGACAGAGGCTTGTCTATCCTAACAGTGATGATTTCTGGACGCTTTCATATACTTTTATTTGCATTCTGTTGATCAGTGCTTAGTCATGTAGCCAAGCCTAGTATTAAGAGTCTGGGAAATGTATACTTTATTCACAGTAGGCCATGTGCCCAGCTAGAAATTAGGTATTTTATTATTAAGGAAGTCAGGGAACCCAGATAATTTCAAAGAAAACTCTATGTCACATCAGAGATGAAAGATACTAAATGCTTTCTCCATTGAATTATGTAGTCTTTGTATCGTTGATGTTCCTTTTCTTTGCTGTTTTCCTTTCCATTTTCTTGCTTTCCCTCTTCTTTCATACCTCCTCTTTTTATGTTCTTCCTGCTTTTCTTTTTAATGGGGACAATACAGACATATTTAAAGGCTAATGAGAAGCATCTAGTATGTACACAGACATCTAAAACTCTAGAAGATGTTGGGCCTCTGTACTTGATGTAGACAGGCATCATCTTGTGTCTTAAATTCTAGTTTTTATTTGCAATGAATCCTAAGTGTGAATTCTATTCTTATGCTGCTTCACTGGCAAGTACTCTTTCCCAAGGCACTCATAAACAAGAACTTTATTTTGCTTATTACTCCATGCCCAGTTTGATCCACTCTGATAAAGAGAAAACTCTTAGAATTTTATTACTAGTTTAATGTGCTTCACCAATACACAATGTTTATTCTAATCACTATTTAGGAAGGATACCTGTTAAGGTGGCCAGACTACTGCTGAGTGCTCTCTTGTTCTGGCTCTTAAAATGTATCTCAGAAAGTATTATGTAATATTATAAATAATTAATAACATAGGAGGAAGATCTCTTGCCATTTCAATTTTCATAAAATGATGCCAAGTTTAGGTCTTTGATTTAAGCATGGAAACTGTACCCATAAACTGAAGGTACTGTCTGCTTAGGTTGGCACCTATTAGCTGTTTTAGAGCTGGTACAAGCTAGCAGAATCTGTTTTACTAATATTGTAATCCAGAATTTCTGCACCAAGCTTAGAGGTATAGATATGGCACCTTGAAACCCAAATGACCTAAAGTACCACCCTCTGGAGGCCAAGGATATCCTGGCTAATTGCAATGAAGTAGAAGGTTCAAATTTATAAGGCCTCCACCTAAAATCGGAGAAGGCAATGGCAACCCACTCCAGTACTCTTGCCTGGAAAATCCCATGAAAGGAGGAGCCTGGTAGGCTGCAGTCCATGGGGTGGCTGAGAGTCGGGCACAACTGAATGACTTCACTTTCACTTTTCACTTTCATGCATTGGAGAAGGAAATGGCAACCCACTCCAGTGTTCTTGCCTGGAGAATCCCAGGGACGGGGGAGCCTGGTGGGCTGCCGTCTATGGGGTTGCACAGAGTTGGACATGACTGAAGTGACTTAGCAACCACCTAAAATGCTCCAGGGTTAGTGTTGATGTCTCAATTCAGGTAGATAGAACATTTGCCAAAATGTTGCTGAAGTGGGCTGGGGTTTGGATCAGATGTTCTGGTGTTTTGGGAACTTGAGAAGTTAGGCACTAGTAATTGCATGCTAGGCAAAAATGCTTCAGATCAGATCAGTCACTCAGTCATGTCCGACTCTTTGAGACCCCATGAATCGTAGCACACCAGGCCTCCCTGTCCATCACCAACTCCCGGAGTTCACTGAGACCCACGTCCATCGAGTCAGTGATGCCATCCAGCCATCTCATCCTCTGTCATCCCCTTCTCTTTCTGCCCCCAATCCCTCCCAGCATCAGTCTTTTCCAATGAGTCAACTCTTCGCATGAGGTGGAGTTTTGCATAAGTACTGGAGTTTCAGCTTTAGCATCATTCCTTCCAAAGAACACCCAGGGCTGATCTCCTTCAGAATGGTGGGACGACCCAGATGGAGGGTATGGGGAGGGAGGAGGGAGGAGGGTTCAGGATGGGGAACACATGTATACCTGTGGCAGATTCATTTTGATATTTGGCAAAACTAATAGAATTATGTAAAGTTTAAAAATAAAATAAAATTTAAAAAAAAACACAAAAAACAAACAAACAAACAAAAACCAGAATGGACTGGTTGGATCTCCTGCAGTCCAAGGGACTCTCAAGAGTCTTCTCCAACACCACAGTTCAAAAGCATCAATTCTTCAGCACTCAGCCTTCTTCACAGTCCAACTCTCACATCCATACATGACCACAGGAAAAACCATAGCCTTGACTAGGCGAGCCTTTGTTGGCAAAGTAATGTCTCTGCTTTTAACTTGGTATAAAACAATAGAAAGTTAGGAGTAAGTGGTACTGGCTCATTTACTCAGCATGAAGAAATGTGCTGTGTCAGGCCCATTAGAAGACTCTGGATTCCTCTTATTATTCAAGCTGCTTGAGACATGTCAGTATTACATCATGGGAATCAGTATAGATATTTTGAAATACAACTCCTAATTTAATAGCTAAATAAGGAAGGCAGTCATATCTGACTCTGTGCAACCCCATGGACTGTAGCCTACCAGGCTTCTCAGTCTGTGGGATTTTCCAGGCAAGAGTACTGGAGTGGGTTGCCATTGCCTTCTCCAGGGGATCTTCCCGATCCAGGGGTCGAACCCGGGGCTCCCGCATTGTAGGCAGATGCTTTACCCTCTGAGCCACCAGGGAAGCCCATATAAAGATTACTGTTAATAAAATAAAGATGTATCACTCGCAGTGGAATGAGACTAGACAGAAGCAAATATAGAGGACTTCAATCAGCCTTCAATCACTGTCTAGTCTTAGAATTTGGGATAAATGCTACTATTGCTTCAAATCTACAAAAAACAACTTAGAGTATGTTGGAATGATGAAGTGGTCTCTGGATCTCCCAACCCTGAGCTTGTTCCTCCTAGTGATAGGCTTTCTGATTGCATAACCTCAAAACTCTAAACCTTGGCTAATGGCCTTGGAAGCTATAAGAATGCATTCTTGAAAGTCAGTGCTATCAGATGAAAGCTGACTACTAAAATTTGAAGAGATCTTCAACAGTGTCAGAATGAACATCTGCAATCTCAAATCCTGGGCAACATGAGATTAACATAAACACTGGTGCCTACAAACTCAAGGGTCACATTGGAATTTTTATTATTCTATGATAAAAACCTGTAATCTATAATGGAAAGGAGAGTGGAGAGGGCCAGAATAAATGGAGTTGTAATTAATATTACCTGGTTATATGTGCTTTTTTTTGATAATTTTTTGTCACCAGGATAAAGTGTAACAATTACTAAGATGGGATTAGTAAACAATTGTTTGAAAATTGGAAATTGTCACTTTATTGCTGACCAGAAGTGGATTCTAATAGACTATTGTCTGGCTTAATACACTAAAATCTCAGGTTGGCTTGATGATGATGCATTAAGAAATCGAATATTGCAATATATGTTCACGAGGCAACCATTTACATATATGGCAACAGAGGGAACTTTTGAGTATTGATGGCTTTTCTGTGAGTAAACAAAAAAAGCACAAGCCTCAACTATGCACATACCTAATCACGTGGATTTCCTATTCTATACAAGCTGTTTGATCATTAACCTTCAAGCACATCTCCAGGAACAAATGGCATCACATGATCAACCTCACAACACAGCAACTCCTCATTTTTATTCTTTATCCCCAGTATAACATTAACTTGCTACTTTGCTTGTTTGACAGAAAAACCTAAGAAACAGTTAACACTAGCTGTATTTTAGCCTAATAGTATTTGAGGATAACATAGGCCAATGCAGAAACAATGACTTATAGATGCTCTTCATGACTAAAGCAGGATGATATCATTATCAAAAAATATAGATGCTCCATAGAATAAATGTAATAAGATTTTTATATCTTGATATTTCTATATGATAATATCCTTTGTAATATACAAAGGGATATAATAAAATTCAACATCTTCTGCAATGGTGTCAGTTTGCCTGGAGTAAATGAAAATCAAAAAGTTGTCCTAAAATAAAGTGCACCCTATTTCATGCTGCAGATAAATGTCATAAAAGGAACTTCAGCAATTAGTGATTCAAGTAGATGATATCATTCGAGATGATTTGCTTGAGCTTTCTTCTACTCCAAGCTTAATAATTTTAGTAATACCTGGCCTCATCAGTGTTCCATAATAATGATTGTCTTACTTTTCTTCGCCAGGTGATAAGCAAATTTGCAGGATTTTTCATGACAAGTCTATGGGAAATCCAAGTTTTCAAGTCAAAACTTTTTCTTAAGTAAAAGCTCTACATTTACCAAAGTGTTTGAAAATGGACATATGTGCCCTTTAGCTTTGATAGCTTCATGTTTAAATGGGCAAGAATTTGCACAGGAAAAAAAATACTGGAGCCTTTATAATCTATCACATTTAGTAGTGAATGAAAACCCAATTGGCATAAGAGTTTTATCATATTTCCCTGCACATTTTCATTGTATGTTAAATTCAGCATAAAAAGAAGATGTGGACAATCATAGCAGGATTTAGCAATTTTTACTGCTTCATAGGATTTTTATTTCATTTTTATTTAAAGTATTTTGTGGAGGTATAATTGACATACACACTGACCATATGTAAAATGTAAAATTTGATAGGATTGACACATAGATACAAGAAATCATCACCAAAATCAGCAAAATGAAAAAAGATACGTGCATTTCATTGTATTTAGTGAATGCTATATAATTTCACTTTACATAATATTCTTGAAATGACAAACTTAAAAAGATGGAAAACAGTTTAGTGGTTGCCTGGGGTATGGTGGTGACGAAGGATAGAAAACCAAGTGACTGTAGCTATAAAAGGATAGTGAAAAGATAGCAATGGGACCGTTCTATATCTTGACTGCTGGTGGTCACATGAAACAACACAGGCAATAATACTGTATACGGTTAAATAGCCACCCACAAATGAGTATGTGTAAAACTGGTAATATCTGCACGAGGTTGGTAGATTGTGTCGATATGAATTTCCTGTTTATATAATTCCTGTACTATAATTATGCATGGATTTGCCAACAGGGGAAACTGAGTAAAGAAGGCATGTGCTCCCTCTGTATCATTTCTTATAACTCTATGGGAACCTAAAATTATCTCAAAAAGTTAAAAAAGATTATGATGTGTGTAGGAAGCCTAGTCCAACAAGAAAAGAAAATAATTTTGTCCATCACCCCTGAAAGTTTCTCTGTTCCCCTTAAGTTTCTGCACCTTGTCCATCAGACAACCACTGATCTGCTGTTACAAATAATCAATTTGACTATTCTGTAACTTGGTAAAAATGAAAGCACACAGTGTGTTTTGTCTGGCTTCAGATAATTATGTTGATGTTCATTCATTGTGCATGCATATTAAACAGTTCATTCTTTTTTGTTGCTTTATACTATGCCGTTATATAGCTGTACCATGTACTGTGGTGGTTGCAGTCTCACTTGCATCTTTGCCCATGAGAAATCTGGAGTCATGCCTACAGCTCTTCTTTTTACATTATATAGCATGTCTTTTGTGGGGAGAAGAGGGGTTACTTGGTTTTAAGATTTTCTCTTTCTCCATAGGTTTTGAGTAGTCTGTGATATGCCTTGGAATAGTTTTTCCCACATTTCTTGTCTTGGTGCTTGTTGAGTTTCATGGACGTGTGGTGTCCATTTTTTCATTAAATTGAAAAACTGTGATCACTGTTTCTTCAAATATTTGTCTACTGCTCCTTCTACTTCTCTTCTTCAGGGAATCCGTTACACCTATAGTACAACTTAAGTTTTAAAAATTTAATGCACACCTTTCTATAGTTGATTCTGTAAGAAATCCTATGAATACCACCTGTCTGTTCAATTAGTCTTATGCCATGCTACATGCATTCAAAGTAAATTTTGATTTAATAGGCTTGCAAAATCAATATCCAAAAGTACGGGCTAAAAATAAACATTTATTTTTCATTAAATCCAGTACACTTATCTTATAAAATTATTTTAATCGTGTGATTGAAAATATATCAAATTATAGCACTGGAATATTACACCCTAAATATGAACCCTGGGGTTGTAGCCATTTTTGTTAAAATACAAAAAGAGACACAAATATAAAGAACAGACTTTTGGACTCTGTGGGAGAAGGTGAGGGTGGGATGATTTGAGAGAGTAGCATCAAAACATGTATATTACCATATGAGAAATAGATGGCCAGTCCAGATTCAATGCATGAGACAGGGCGCTCAGGGCCGGTGCACTGGGACAACCCTGAGGGATGGGATGGAGAGGAAGGTGGGAGGGGGTTCAGGATGGGGAACACATGCACACACATGGCTGATTCATGTCACTGTATGGCAAAACCACTACAGTATTGTAATTAGCCTCCAATTAAATAAATTTTTAAAAAAGAAAAAAAATACTAAAATAACAATGTTTTTCTTCCTAAAATGTTATTTAAAATGGTGCTTTTATATTTGAAAATGTTACCAATTAATGACATAAAGGTGGCCAATATTAGAAGATACATAAATGTGCATCATGTTTTGCTTCCTAACCTCTGAAATTAGAGGAGGTATGTGAACATTGTGACATTGTCATGTGAAAATGTTTGACTTCTTTCAGCAAGATAAAAAATAGTAAGAATGTCAAAACACGTTAGATATATAGATCAAGTAGAGATACATTAGGATATGTTATAAGAAGTTTTAAATTATATATTGTTTCCTCTGGTCTTCTCTAACATTAATATTTAAGACATATTTAAATATTTTTTATATTAGAACTAGTATTAGACTTAAGTTGGATGTCCTAAGCTCCATTTCCCTTCTAACTAGTTCAGTCATTCTAAAGCTAAAATACCAATTTTCCATCCTGCCTTCAAACTTCACGTTGCCATGAGGCACAATGAAACGTAATGGCTGGTTAGCCAGTGCAACCTCTTCTCCTCATCCCTTCTGTCTGTCTGGAAGGGGCTCTCAATGCACGAAACTGAAGCAGCCATCACTAAATGCTGTGAAAAGAAAGACAGAAGGAGCATCTCTCTAAAGGTGTTAAGCTGCTAGAAAAGCCATTCCTGGTATGTCTTGGTGCATAAATTAAATAAACTCTTGTGAAACTTCGTACAGGTTTTCTTTTACTTGGAGCCAAGTACATTTCTAGCTGATGGAAGTAGTATGGATAATACCTGTTATTGCATTAGATTTTAGTATGGATTGGATTTCATAAAAGCCTTTGCATCTGCTTGAGGTTAATCACACGTACTTGGTAACTTAACTCTGGTATAGCTTGCTGTATGAGATCATGAAGGCACCTTTTACTTCGTCTCTTGTCAGTAGCTAGAGAAAGCTGTGTGCTATTCTGTACTAGATGTTTTCTTACTAAGAAGCTGACATACACTACACAAAATTCACCTTCATCTTCACCATGAATTTAAAAAGCTTTATCAGACACCAAGAAGCATTACTGTTTGTTGACATAAGCTCCAGTTTTTCATATGTAGTATGTCTCCTGTACATGTGATAACTAATAAGTGTGGGACTATTCAGGGATGAAACTGGAAATGATTCCCAAATCTGGAGAGTCATTGTCCTTAGATTCCTGTGATCTAATTTTTTGATAGCAAAATTTAGACCTCACTCATGTTCACAGTCCCAGCTGCTTCGGATGAACAACCAAGAGGTTGACAAGCAATCTCTGCCATCAGTTTGCTTTGCCACCCAAATCTGATTGCTACAATTTGCATTTTGTAAAACCTTGTGTTTATTTAATGAAAATGTGCTGGAGGCTGGGCTAGCTCCTAAGACCTGTAGGGCTAAGAAGATCTAAAAGTTTTTTTTTCAGCATTGCCACTCTTTTAAAGATCTAATTCATGTGCTAAGTTTCTTTGTAACATTTCACAGAAAAAAGCATTTCATAACCAATTTTTTTATAAAATTAAAAATTGAAAGCATTAAGCTTATAGAATAATGTGCCTAGATAGACACATTAGCTTGCTTTCCTTTCTAGCATCAACTCATCATGCTATTTGCATTGTACTTACCCACTTGAATAATTAACTTGTAGTTTTCTGATTTTGGAATTTCTGATTTTCGACTTAATTCTTCAGATTTTGGGTTAAAACAATAGTCAGTGTCCTTTCTCTCTTCGTCCATTCCCCGTAACATTTGAATTCAATGTGTGTTAAGGATTCATTTTATACAAACACTCACACTGACACACACTTTCTTGCATTCTCCCCACATATTATAATGCTGTTTCTCCCAAAACTTAAAATGTGTATACCTTTGCTGAGCCTAAATTAATCTGAGTATTGGGGATATAAGTGGATGTTTTTAGTGAGTTCATGATACAATGAGGATGAATTTCTTAGATCAGAAATTCTGAGTGGTGGGATCTACTAATTTATATATATATATATTTAAATTTTTTTCCAAGTGATACTGATACACACAAGGTTCAGAAACATAGGTAGCCTATATTTGTTGTTGTTCGGGCTTCCCTGGTAGCTCAATTGGTAAAGAATCCACCTGCAATGCAGGAGACCCTGGTTCGATTCCTGGGTCGGGAAGATCTGCTGGAGAAGGGATAGGCTACCCACTCCAGTACTCTTGGGCTTCTCTTGTGACTCAGCTGGTAAAGAATCCACCTGCAATGTAGGAGACCTGGGTTCGATCCCTGGGTTGGGAAGATCTCCTGGAGGAGGGAAAGGCTACCCACGCCAGTATTCTGGTGTCGAGAATTCCAAGGACTGTATAGTCCATGGGGTCGCAAAAGTTGGACACGACTGAGCAGCTTTCACTCATTCATTTGTTGCTGTTCAGTTTCTAAGTCATGTCCAACTCTTTGTGACCCCATGAACTGTAGCAGGTCAGGTTTTCCTGTCCTTCACTGTCTCCCTGAGTTTCCTCAGACTCATGTCCATTGAGTCAGTGATGCCATCCCCAACCATCTCATCCGATGTCACCCCGTCATGCTCTTGCCCTTAATCTTTCCCAGCATCAGGGTCTTTTCCAGTGAGTCAGCTCTTCACATCAGGGGGTGAGAGTAGTGGAGCTTCAGCACCAGTCCTTCCAATGAATATTCAGGGTTGATGTCCTTTAGGATAGACAGGTTTGATCTCCTTGCTGTCCAACACTCTCAAGTCTTCTCCAAACCACAGTTTGCAGGCATAAATTCTTCGGTGTTCAGCCTACTTTATGGTCCAACTCTCCCATCCATACATGACTACTGGAAAAACCATAGCTTTGACTATATGGACCTTTGTCCACAGAGTGATGTCTAATTTTTAATACACTGTCTAAATTTGTCATAGCTTTTCTTCCCAGGAGCAAGCGTCTTTTAATTTTGTGGCTGTGGTCACCATCCACAGTGATTTTGGAGAAATCACTAAGAAAGTGAAACCTGTCACTGTTTCCACTTTTGCCCCATCTATTGGCCATGAAACGATGGGACCAGATGCCATCATCTTAGTTTTTTTTTTTTTGAATGTTGAGTTTTAAGCCACCTTTTTCACTCTCCTCTTTCACCTTCATCAGGAGGCTCTTCAGTTCCTCTTCACCTTCTGCCATAGGGTGGTATCATCTGCACATCTGAAGTTGTCAATATTTCTCTCAGAAATTTTGATTCTAGCTTGTGCTTCATCCAACCCACCATTTCACATGATGTACTCTGCATATAATGTAAATAAACAGGGTGACAATATACAGCTTTGACATATTCCTTTCCCAATTTTGGAACAATTTGTTGTTCCATGTCCGGTTCTAACTGTTGCTTCTTGACCTGCTACAGGTTTCTCAAGAGGCAGATAAGGTGGTCCTGTATTCCCATCTCTCAGAATTTTCCACAGTTTGTTGTGATCCACATAATCAAAGGCTTTAGTGTAGTCATGGAAGCAGAAGTAGATGTATTTCTGGAACTCCCTTTCTTTTTCTATGATCTAGTGGATGTTAGCAATTTAATCTCTGATTCCTCTACCTTTTCTTAAATCCAGCTTATACATCTGGAAGTTCTCGGTTCACATACTGTTGAAGCCTAGCTTGAAGGATTTTGAGTAATACCTTGCCAGCATGTGAAATGAGTGCAATTGTGTGGTAGTTTGAATATTCTTTGACAATGCTCTTATTCGGTATTGGAATGAGACTCAATTTTTTCAGTCCTGTGGCTACTGCTGAATTTTCCAAATTTGCTGACATACTGAATGCAGCACTTCTAACAGCATCATCTTTTAGGATTTGAAATAGCTCAGTTGGAATTCCATCACTTCCACTAGCTTTGTAGTGATGCTTCCTGACCACACCATCATGGTTATCCATTTCATTAGGACCTTTTCATACAGTTCTTCTGTGTATTCTTGACACCTCTTCTTAATATCTTCCACTTCTGTTAGGTCCTTACCTTTCTGTCCTTTATTGTGCCCATCTTTGCATGAAATGTCCCCTTGGTATGTTCATATTTTTTGAAGATACTCTAGTCTTTCCTATTCTATTGTTTCCCTCTATTTGCACCCAGTCAAAATCTGCAAGTAATTTTTACAGAGTGTTTCTTTAAAACGTGTTGAATTCCTGCCATATTTTTTTTGCTTTGTTTTTCACCCCACCCTACCATCATCTTTTATTAATAGAATGTTAAAAAAAATCGTAGATAGCCTTTCTCCTCAGTGTCCACATGTTAAGATGAGAAAGTTGATGAGCAGACAGGTATAGGGATGGGTCATTCCAATATTATTACACAGTTCCCCTAACTCAAAATGTAATCCTCTTGTTTCTCCATGCTAGACAAAATCAGTACTATTATTACTTCATTGTATGAAAGAAAAATGATCTTCTTTTGTAAAATGTTTTCCATCACACACATACACCCTGACAAGAATCATAATTGCCTTCAAGTCTAGTAATTGTCTATATTTTCTTTCCATACCTAGACTCTTATTTTCCATTTCTTTTAACAGGCACTGTCTGAAGATGCAGTTATTACAATATCATTTTATTTTCAACATCACATCCTGGAATCATTAATTTTCCCTGTCACACCAGCTACTCGAGGATATATTTCAAAATATGATTTTCAGTTGGGACTGTCCTCTGGGACAACTGTCAGAATCTTTTCTTGAATAGGTATCAAGAGGAGACCAAGAAGGTGCCATTAGGAGCAGTCTGGTGATGGATATGTTGGTGGCATTGATTATGGTGGTGGTTTCATGGGTGTATTTTTATCCACAAATACATCAAGTTGTATACAATATATACAGATTTTTGTATGTCAGTCATACCTCAATAATACTCTGGTTTCTCTTCAGATCAAATAAATCATTTGCCTTTTACTAAAAAAAAAATCATACTTCAATAATGTGTTCTTTCTTAAAAAAGGAATAAAGTACATGAAATTTAACAAACTCATAGAAATTGTTATGCTTTATGTTGTTCATTATTCAGTCACTAAGTCATGCCCAACTCTTTACAACCCCATGGGCTACAGTATGACAGACTTTGCTGTCCTTCACTGTCTCCCAGAGTGAAGTCCATTGAGTGACTGACTCACGTCCATTGAGTCAGTGATGCTATCCAACCATTGCATCCTCTATTTCCCCCTTCTCCTGACCTTAGACAATTCTAGTATGAGGATCTTTTCCAATGAGTTGGCTCATCACATCAGGTAGCCAAAGTATCAGAGCTTCAACTTCAGCATCAGTCCTTCCAGTGAATATTCAGGGTTGATTTCCTTTAGAATTGTCTAGTTGGATCTCCTTGCAGTCCAAGGGACTCTCAAGAGCCTTCTCCAGCACCAGAATTCAGAAGCATCAATTCTTCAGCACTCAGCCTTCTTTATGGTTCATCTCTCATATCCATACATGCCTACTGAAAAAACCATTAGCTTTAACTATACAGCCCTTTGTCCGCAAAGTGATGTCTCTAATTTTTAATACACTGTCTAGGTCTGTCATAGCTTTTCTTCCAAGAAGCAAGCATCTTATATTTTTGTGGCTGCAGTCACTGTCTGCAGTGCTTTTGGAGCCCAAGAAAATGAAATCTGTCACCGTTTCTATTTTTCTCTCTTCTATTTGCCATCTAGTGATGGGACTGGATTTCATGATCTTAGCTTTTTGAATGTTGAGTTTAAAGCCAGCTTTTTCACTTTCCTTTTTCACACTCATCAAGAAGCTCTTTAGTTCCTCTTCGCTTTCTGCTGTAAGGGTGGTGTCATCTGCATATCTGAAGTTGATATTTCTTCCAAAAGTTTTGATTCCAGCTTGTGAGTCATCCAGCCTTGCATTTCACATAATGTACTCTGGATCTAAGTTAAATAAGCAGGGTAATAATATACAGTCTTGACATACTACTTTCCCAATTTTGAACCAGTCTATTGTTCCATATCTGGTTCTATTAATAATTGTTGCTGCTTGATCTGCATATAGTTTCTCAGGAGACAGGAAAGGTGGTCCGATACTCCCAGCTCTAAGAATTTTCCACAGCTTGTTGTCATCCACACAAAGTCTGTAGCATAGTCAATGAAGTTGAAGTAGATGTTTTTCTAGAATTCCCTTGCTTTTTCTATGATCCAGTAAATATTGACAGTTTGATCTCTGGTTCTTCTGCCTTTTCTAAATCCATCTTGTACTTCTGGAAGCTCTCAGTTCATTTACAGTTGAAGCCTAGCTTAAAGGATTTTGAACATTACCTTGCTAGCATGTGAAATGAGTGCAATTGTATGGTAGTTTATGAGCTAATGACTTTTAAATTTTTTCCAAGGCATAAATATCATAAAACATTATTAACAATCACATTGTTAAATATAAAACTTGTGATGAAAATAGAAAATTCAAGTTTTAAAAATCATTCCTATACATCTTCTCATGCCCCCATTTGTTGTAGCAATACCAACAACCACAATCTGTGGAGCACTTTTTGATATACAGTGTATGTTTTATAGTCCCTCAGTCGATTGTCACAATACATTTACAAAGGAGCAAATGTTTTCAGAGGAAAAAGTGACTCGTGCAAAGGCACTTTGCTAATAAATTCTGAAGCAGCAATTCAGTTCCAGATTTTTGGTTGGCAAATTTAAAGATCTCAGGTATATTATAGGACTTCTGTTGCAATTAAAGTGCATTTTCTTAGTGAATGTAATAGTGGTTGGTGTTCTTTAGAAAGATCTGCTTTTTCTCAGACAATGTAAGTGGGTAGGACTTTGTTTCATGAAATATGGAATTCATTTTAAACTACTAATGTTACATAAAACTACTAAATGATCACATGAACTAATCATTATGTGTTGATAGGTTTGTTATTATTATCACAGAAGTAGTGCTGGCATCATATTTGAATAATTTTAAATGCATAAATTTTGTGCTCATGTTATTACTAAAGATATATGGATATTAAATCACATTCCATTGATTTCCAAATTTCCCTACAGATAAGGGCATAATTGCACTAATTCTTTATGATTTTCTCTTGCAGATGATATACTAACTTAGAAACATCCATGTATTTCTAATATTTAGTCATAGCATAAAACACTATTTTATAGCAGCTATCAGATCAGATCAGATCAGTCGCTCAGTCGTGTCCAACTCTTTGCGACCCCATGAATCGCAGCACACCAGGCCTCCCTGTCCATCACCAACTCCCGGAGTTCACTGAGACCCACGTCCATCGAGTCAGCGATGCCATCCAGCCATCTCATCCTTTGTCGTCCCCTTCTCCTCCTGCCCCCAATCCCTCCCAGCATCAGAGTCTTTTCCAATGAGTCAACTTTTCGCATGAGGTGGCCAAAGTACTGGAGTTTCAGCTTTAGCATCATTCCTTCCAAAGAACACCCAGGGCTGATCTCCTTCAGAATGGACTGGTTGGATCTCCTTGCAGTCCAAGGGACTCTCAAGAGTCTTCTCCAACACCACAGTTCAAAAGCATCAATTCTTCGGCTCTCAGCCTTCTTCACAGTCCAACTCTCACATCCATACATGACCACAGGAAAAACCACAGCCTTGACTAGACGAACCTTTGTTGGCAAAGTAATGTCTCTGCTTTTGAATATGCTATCTAGGTTGGTCATAACTTTCCTTCCAAGGAGTAAGCGTCTTTTAATTAAATCCAAGGTAAGTATTCTCAATTCAAAATAATGCCAGAAACTTTAAAAAGAGATGGGCCGGGCTTGGAAGAAATCTGTCTCTCATTAAATATTTACATACCTAGCTACCTACCTGTTGTGGGACCTTTTCAAAACAACCTCAAATTTCCCTTTCTCAGTTTCCGTTTCTCTTTGCAAAGATTCATTAGTATCCCTTATCTTTCTCTAGCTCACTTTTCTTCTCAGTCTAATTCTTTAGGGTAGTATTATTTTACAAAATATGATTTGAAAAAATAAAAAGTCTGGACCAGATGATCTCTGTTTTCCTTATACTCTAAAGCTCCATTATTGAGTAAAAGGAAGGGACTTTCAAATGACTATACATTTAAGATCTCTCTTCTTCTCTCCCTGTGAAATCACTCTGGAGTTTTTCTAGTAGATGGTTTGAGGTAAATTCTAAACTGTCTGTGTATGTGTTAGTCACTCAGTCGTGTCCAGTTCTTTGTGACCTCATGGACTCTAGCCCACCAAGCTCCTCTGTCCATGGAATTCTCCAGGCAAGAATATTGGAGTGGGTTGCCATTCCCCTCTCCAAGGGATCTTCCTGACCCAAGGATAGAACCTAAGTCTCACATTGCAGGCAGATACTTTACCATCTGAACCACCAGAGAAGCCCCAAATTCTAACTGTATTTGTTTCTAAATGGATAACCAATGCGATTCTTTTAATAATTTCTTCTATAAACTTGTGGATCTTGCATCAATGTCATTCTGTTAAATACATTCAAATATCTTATTTAAGTAAATTATACATTGATTTGTACTTTTCTTTCTGAAATATCTTCATTGTTCCTTCACATTTACACAATCACATAAAATTCAATTAATTTTTAATTTTCCATATAAATTTTAATATGAGCTTGTAATTTTGTATCATATCTATGGCACTTTTGTTATTTCATTATGCTTATAAATTTGAGGAAAATTGATATTTTTCACTAAATAGGACTATAGCATATTTTACCATTATTTGTATCTTCTGTGTTCCTCACTAATATTTCATGATTTCATTCATATGGTACTTGTATATTTCCTGTTTAATGTTTTCCTAATTATATTTTAATATAAGATTTTCCTTTTTATTTTTGTAATAGAATTTTTCATTATATTTTACTAAATGATAAATACTTGTGTATAGGCAAGCTGCTTTTTAAGTTTAAAACCATAAACTATTACTGGATTTAAATACATTTCTGATAACTTTCTTGGTAACCTAACAAGGAGGTGATGGACTTGTCATTCCTTTTAGATACTATACCTGCTGGAATATAAGATAGTTTGGACATAAGAGTTGACAATTTCTCATGAAAGTTAAAACCACATCTAACATTTGACCCTAAATGTTATTTCTAAGTATTAATACAAGAGAAATAAAATCATATGTCCACAGAAAGAACTATACCTGAATTTTCATAGCAGCTTTATTCACAATAACTAAAAATTAGAAGTAGCACAAGTCTTCATCAGAGAAGGCAATGGCACCCCACTCCAGTACTTTTGCCTGGAAAATCCCATGGATGGAGGAGCCTGGTAGGCTGCAGTCCATGGGGTTGCTAGAGTCGGTCACAACTGAGCGACTTCACTTTCACTTTTCACTTTCGTGCATTGGAGAAGGAAATGGCAACCCACTCCAGTGTTCTTGCCTGGAGAATCCCAGGGACGGGGAAGCCTGGTGGGCTGCCGTCTATGGGGTTGCACAGAGTCGGACTCGACTGAAGCGACTTAGCAGCAGCAGCAGCAGTAGCAGCAAGTCTTCATCAACAGGAAAACTGATAAATGAATGTGGTTAACTCTACAGTAGAATTTAGCACAACCACACAAAGGATTGAACTACAACATTGACTTCACAGAGAAGTCGAGTTAAAAGAAGCCATTTGTTCTAAGGATAGCTTTGTATGATGAATATTTTGATTATTTATTTTCATTCTTACTTGATTTTATTAAATGCATTTAAGGGTATAATTCCACCATCTGTAGTTGCATCTGCATCCCAGAGATTTTGACATGTACTTTTGTCTATATTCAGGTCTACATATTTTGTTAATTCCAATTATTCCTTCCTAAACTCTTGGTTTTAAAACAGAAGATGAAAAGTGGAAAGCATGTAGAAGTCAGAGGACCATTTGAATTCTGAAATTCTCCTGGACAGATGTTGTCAGGTCCTCCGACTCCAGAATATACTGACTAGTGCCAACTTTGTTTCTACAGAATGGTACCTGAGTCCTTCGCTCCTGCCAGCTCCTGACTCCACCTTTGGGATGCACTTCCTTTTGCATTACCCACCGTGGCCATGTCTGCAGAGTTAGAATATGAGAGTGTACCCTTCTTGATAGCCAAGGAGATTTTCCAGCCTGTTCCTTTCCTTTATGAAGTTGGAGACCATATGCAATTTTGCATCTCAATTACTTTAATATTTTAGACTCAGTTGGCATTGTTTTTGCTAGCACACATCTTTTTCAAAGACGGATCAATTCCTTTGGCAAAAGCTACATTCATAATCCTTTTTGAGATAGAACTCTCTATTTAATTTCAGGTAATTTGGATACAAGTGTGTGTATAACAAGGCATTTAATCTTTCTAAAGTCATTTCAGTCTAGAAGAATGGTCTACTGGATACCATCTAAATATTTTCAAAAGTGTTAACAAATAACAAAATGGTATTGAAGGCACATTCTTTGGTCTTTACCTGGAGCCTGTTTATTAATGGTTGCATACTGTGTTTGATCTTTTCCCTGCAACTGCATTTAAGTGGCTTACCTTTGATTTGGTGAAAAATTCTGTGAAATTTATCTTTAATTTCCTTCTAAATTATCTTTTAAACTAGACAGGCTTGGTGTAAGTGCATCATTTTCTTGCATCATTGAAACAAATACAGCTAGCAAGAACCCGCTCACACTTCATACTTTTAGCATTCTCTTTCAAAATCTCATCATTCAGTTTTTTGTGTAAATTTCCTTTTCAAATTATTTTAGGCAACACCATTACCGAGTGTTTCACTGCTACGAGTCACTGTTTTCCAGCCTTCTATGTTTCCTTATATGTGGCCCAACTGTGCAAAGACTTCAAGCTTCTGCTTATATAATGTGTGCTAGAATCCTGCTGGCCAAAGCAAGTTACATGGCCAAGTCCTGAATCAACATAATGAAAAGTATAGTCTTCCAATGTAGATGGTGGTTATGGAAGGTGAATATTTCCTGAACACTAATCTTAATCCATCGTACTACTCAACTGGTATCATGATACATTTAAAGTAGTCTGTTCACAGAAAAGTTAACTAGAAAATTTGAAACTCATCCTTCAGATTTTCAAATAGTCATTTGTAAACATTGGTAGGAGGGGATCTTGCCATTTTATTTGCATCACAGACATATTTTTCAATTATACTGTGGACACACACAGGACATTCACAAAGATAGGGAGTGGTTGAAATCCCTTACTATTCCTGCATCCTATCACAGAAAATTTGGAACCACTTCCCACTATGCATTGTGGACAGACTATAATGAAAAAGTTTCTATCTGCTGAATGTGTATTACTTCTTAATCTCTTTGATATTTTCTAGTATCTTCCACAGAAAAAGAAGTCCTTTGGTTAATAGAGGGGTTGCACATATGAACATAATCCTAATAATTTAACCATTTTATAGCAAAGGGAATTCTGGGAAACATACTTTACAGAAATAATTTCCTGTTATGAAACAGTTATTTTGGTAATTGCAGTAAACTGTCTAAAGATGACTTAAATATTCTTATTTTTATTTTCTGTTTTTCTTGCTTTTCATGAATCATGAAGTAGGAAGTCAGGGGATTTATGGACTGGTCCAGGGAAAAGACATGACTATGACAGGCAATAGAACATCTGGTTTTGGCTGGCAATTCTTTGACAGGTTTGCATGTAAAGACGTCCCTCACAGAATAAGCTTATCCAGAGGCTCTGGCTCAGGGTCTACTACTCAGAAGGAGAGAGATAAGACAACTCTAACTGGAGAGGGGAACCTGAGAGTGGGCTTAGACCTGTGTGCTCTTAGCGTCTTAGGGGCACTCTTTGGTCAGAGAATTGAAAAGGAGGGACCTTATAATCTCAAGGTTCCATTTGATCAACAGGTAACAGCTGGTTGGTGAGGTTATATAGTATATTCAAAGTAGGAAGCCTAGACATAGCCAAACATTTGCTTGTTTTGTCTATTTTAAAAATAACTATATGTGCAAAAATTTAAGTCTGGTGCTGGCAGGCTTTGGAGCTGGAAGGTCTCAGTTTGAAGGGAAGAAGTAACATTGGGGCCAACACACAGAGGCCATTTTTTGTGTGTTTATGTAACAGTGATGCAATGGGAAAAGAGCAGATTAGGATACATGAAAACTTGGCTGCAACTTGAGCTCTGATAAAAAGTTTTAAGGAACTTGAGTTAGAGGCAAGAATATACAGTGGAGAAAAGACAATCTCTTTAACAAGTGGTGCTGGGAAAACTGGTCAACCACTTGTAAAAGAATGAAACTAGAACACTTTCTAACACCATACACAAAAATAAACTCAAAATGGATTAAAGATCTAAACATAAGACCAGAAACTATAAAAATCCTAGAGGAGAACATAGGCAAAACACTCTCTGACATACATCACAGCAGGATCCTCTATGACCCACCTCCAAGAATATTGGAAATAAAAGCAAAAATAAACAAATGGATCTAATTAAAAGCTTCTGCACAACAAAAGAAACTATAAGCAAGGTGAAAAGACAGCCTTCAGAATGGGAGAAAATAATAGCAAAGAAGCAACTGACAAACAACTAATCTCAAAAATATATAAGCAACTCCTGCAGCTCAATTCCAGAAAAATAAACGACCCAATCAAAAAATGGGCCAAATGTCTAATTAGACATTTCTCCAAAGAAGACATACAGATGGCTAACGAACACATGAAAAGATGCTCAACATCACTCATTATCAGAGAAATGCAAATCAAAACCACTATGAGGTACCATTTCACACCAGTCAGAATGGCTGCGATCCAAAAGTCTACAAGCAATAAATGCTGGAGAGGATGTGGAGAAAAGGGAACCCTCTTACACTGTTGGTGGGAATGCGAACTAGTACAGCCGCTATGGAGAACAGTGTGGGGATTCCTTAAAAAACTGGAAATAGAACTGCCATACGACCCAGCAATCCCACTGCTGGGCATACACACCGAGGAAACCAGAATTGAAAGAGACACGTGTACCCCAGTGTTCATCGCAGCACTGTTTATAATAGCCAGGACATGGAAGCAACCTAGATGTCCATCAGCAGACAAATGGATAAGAAAACGGTGGTACATATATACAATGGAGTATTACCCAGCCATTAAAAAGAGTACATTTGAATCAGTTTAATGAGGTAGATGAAACTGGAGCCTATTATACAGAGTTAAGTAAGCCAGAAAGAAAAACACCAATACAGTATACTAACGCTTATATATGGAATTTAGAAAGATGGTAACGACAACCCTGTATGCAAGACAGCAAAGAGATACAGATGAATAGAACAGTCTTTTGGACTCTGTGGGAGAGGTGGGGGGGGGGATGATTTGGGAGAATGGCATTAAAACATGTATAATATCATATAAGAAACGAATCGCCAGTCCAGGTTCGATGCAAGATACAGGAAGCTTGGGCTGGTGCGCTGGGATGACCCAGAGGGATGGTACGGGGAGGGAGGTGGGAGCGGGGTTCAGGATGGGGAACACGTGTACACCTGTGGTGGATGCATGCTGATGTATGGCAAAACCAATGCAATATTGTAAAGTAAAAAAAAAAAAAAAGTATATCATTTAACTTCATTTAGTATCTCTGAGGGCTTCCCAGGTGGCTCAGTGGTGAAGAGTCCTCCTGCCATTGCAGGAGATGCAGGTTTGATCCCTGTGTTGGGAAGATTCCCTGGAGAAGGAAACAGCAACCCACTCCAGTACTTTTGCCTGGGAAATCTCATGGACAGAGGAGCCTGGTGGGCCACAGTCCATGGGGTTGCAGAGTCAGACATGACTGAGTGACTGAGCACACACACGGTATCTCTGAACCTGAATTTCCTCTCCTCTAAAGAGATTAGCTTAAATGAAGTGAACTGAAGTGAAAGTTTCTTAGTTGTGTCTGACTCTTTGTGACCCCATGTACTGTAGCCTGCCAGGCTCCTCTGTCCATGGAATTCTCCAGGCCAGAATACTCACGTGGGTGGCCATTCCCTTCTTCAGGGATCGAACCTGAGTCTCCCACATTGCAGGTGGATTCTTTACGGTCTGAGCCACCAGGAAAGCCCCTAGATTAAATGAGTGGTCCACAAATATTAATAATTCGCATCTCAGTCTGGCTCACCCCCTGGTTTTGTAAATATTTCACTGGAACACAGCCACATTTGTTTGTCCATGTACTGCCCATGGCTGCCTTCCTTCTGCACAGGCATCACTGAATAGTGAAAGTTTCTATGTGGCCCATGAGACTCAAATATTTACCATTTGGCCTTTTGCAGAAAACTTTGCTGACCCCTGAACTAGCTTACAACACGGGCTTCCTTCAGCTTAAACCTTTTTTTTTTTTTTTTTGAAAACATGTTAGAAATCCAGCTCTTATCATCTTCAAATTCCTGCTTCTTATTTTTACTTACCTTTTGAACAATCACTCAGCACTTCAGCCGTGGAGTCTATTTGTAAGTTTCATGCCAACCGTCACAAACATCATCTCTCCTACAGCTAAAATGATATTGCCAGTCTCCCTGAATAAATCAGTAGCGCTCTCATTTTCATGTCTAACCTGAAATGAAAATAGAAAGAGAAAGCAAAAAGAGTGCAGGGAAATGGAAATATAATATTTAATTGAAATAATATGAGAATTTTATGTTAAAGGAGATGTAATTACCTAATTGGATTTCATTCGGTGGCTTGCCTTCCCTTTGTCTCGGCTAAATGACCAAGGTCATTCTGTCTCATTGGGGGTTCCAGCCTACCTTTTTACATCTCATCTGGCAAAGGCCAAAAATTAGTCAGAAGCAACCACTCATTTCAGGCACTTAAATTTTTATTTGACACACACTGCCATTAATTATTAATTCAGTATTTCAACCAGAAATCACTCATTATTACAAGGAGCTTCAAATTGTCAGAAGTCAAACTGAAACCTCTCCAAAATCATTATGTCTTCTTCTCTAATAAAAGTCAAGATTATTTTGCTATACTATGAATACAGTTTTATACAGATCATCATTATTTTGCCAGCTCAAGAATAGCAAAACACATTATATAACTGTGCATCCTATATATTTTTAAAATAATTTAAAGCATAATGAGAACACTCACCTAAAAAAGGATATGTGTCCTTCTCAGAATGTTTTTGTTGTATATATTTAAAATAATCCCTTCATGAAGACTTCTTTGAGTGTGACTGAAGTCACAATTTATTTAAATTCATTTCTACTATTCGTACTAAGGTGAAGGACCAGTAGAAGTAGTAAAAAAAAAAAAAAAAAAAGCGGCCATGGAGTTTGACTGATTTCCAAGGGCAAGATGGAAATTGAAAAATTTTAACTATACTTTCTGTTTACATGTAAAGCGCAGAATATTTTTTGACCAGGTTTTCTAATTTTAATATGTATTGTTTGCTGTCTATGCAAATTCATAGTGAACCACATCTATATCTAGTTAATATATGCTGAATTGCTACCATCTTTCAAGTACTGCTTCTGGTACTTTTACAACTATTTCCTTATTTTATATTGAGTATAGCCCTAGTGCTATGAACTAGGTTCTTTTTGTTGTTGTTTGACTTTGTCTTATTTGCTTCCATTATGCAGTTGAGGATACTGAAGCTCACAAAGGGAAAGTATACACTAAAAACAACAAAAATCAGAACCAGGCTTCAAATCCAAGGCTCTGAATCTCTAAACAGAATAAGGAAAAAAATATTTTCTCCCCCACCAACCTAAGTTCATGTTGATTCTGCCCTGGTTTGCTGACAACTGCATTCATAAGATGGATGAAATCCTGTTTAAGAATGACAATTACAAAAAATCTTTTATAGTGCTTTTCAAGAACTTTTTACAACAAATACCCAGCATCAGCAAAAAGGAACAATTCTAGAATGGGGGCAGAGAAAGAAAAGATAAAACCTTATAAGTAAACATTAATAGTGAATCAAATTGTTATAGTGATGATGTTTAAATCAGACACTTTTCAAATGTGCATTTCCTTTGTTGCATTGCTGCTGCCAGCACTATAGCACTGTATTTTTTCTCATCCTCTAATTCCTACTGTATTTAGGAAAGACCCCAGCAGAGTGCCTACTTGGAGCCCATTTGATGAATGGCAGTGCTGTGCAAGTGACATGGGGGAGCAGCATGTGGTACAGATACACCCAGGGATTGGCAGGAGACAATGGGCCTTTGTGGCAGCCACCAGGTCAGGTGGACACAACAGATCAGCTTCCTTAGACACAACAGATCAGCTGCCCTCACCATGCAGGTTTGTTGATACTGTGGAAGTCATCCCAGCCTGTCTCCAAAACAGCATGATATTGACAAGGTTTTTAGTTCCTGCTGCTGAATGGACTACACTCAGTGTCTCCTCAGCTTGCAGCAGTGGTAAAAGAACTCTTAGCCCAGCTTCCGTTATGTAGGGATGTTGGCAGGTAGGGGTTTCCATGGTAGCTCAGCTGGTAAAAAATCTGCCTGCAATGCAGGAGACCTGGGTTCAATCCCTGAGTCAGGAAGATCCCCTGGAAGAGGAAATGACAACCCACTCCAGTATTCTTGCCTGGAGAATATGGACAGAGGAGCCTGGTGGGCTATAGTCCATGGGGTTGCAAAGAGTCAGACACGACTGAGCCAACAACACACTTTCTTTTCTAATATCTAACTGAAAGTCTCTGCTGAGTACATTTTACTAAGTAAAGATTAAAAATGTATAACCAGTTAAATAGTATGCTCAACATTTCTGTGGCAAAAAAAAAAAAAAAAGAAAAATTCTGTATCTATATCCTGCTGATACCTACTCCCTTTGCTAAAGAATTATTCTTTCAAGATGGTTATTATTTTCTTCCTTGGTTAGAAATCCTCTCTCAACCATTAACTGCTTACTATGTGATTGCTGTCTAGAAGTTTGTGGTGAGAGTTATGTAAGTATCAATCTAAAAAAGACTGTTTTGATACCCCAGCGATTATTTATATACTTATTACTACTGAGCATCTTTTGAATACTTTCTGGATTAGAAGAAACCAGTACATCAGGGTCCAGACTGCTCAAGCTAAAAACCTGAGTTTGTCTCCCTAATATCCTTCAATCTGAATCAGACAGATGACCAAGGTTTTGTCAACCAAACACACACGAAAGCTTGATTCGGAGAGTGATATGAGGAAGAGTATGCTGGGCAGAATTTACTGAGGAGGATATATCGTTGTGATGAAGGGATATTTGTCTGTTTAGAGTTTCCACTGGAGTAACCCAAAGTGTAATCTAGGTGTTAGAATCTTAATTTCATTTCTCCTCTTCTAAGTTTTTGGCCTTTGCAGATTCTTAGAGAGTTGCCTCCATCTGTTAATATATTTTTTGTAGATATGGGGCATAATATAGTTGGGCTAGATGCTCTTGCAAGTATCAAAAACAAATACCAAACTTTTAAACAGCACCTTTAAGTTCTTGTTTTGATGTCTCATGTAAATCTTCGTAGAGTGAAATATGGCAGATATGTCTCCTTAGCTGCCAAAATTAATTTAATCTATTTGATTTCTCTTTGTGTAACTTGAGGATATATTAGTGTATCTATCTTATTGCCCCTTGGTGGCTCAGACAGTAGAGTCTGCCCTCAGTGTGGGAGAACCAGGTTCGATCCCTGGTTTGGGAAGATCCCCTGGAAAAGGGAATGGCAACCCACTACAGTATTCTTGCCAGGAAAATCCCATGAATGGAGGAGGAGCCTGGCAGGCTACATACCATGAGGTTGCAAAGAGTTGGACATGACTGAATGACTTTACTTTCATTTTCATCTTACTGCCCCTAAGATTATAATGCATGTTTTTTTGTGAAAGTATTTGTATTTCATGACTTTTTTTTTTTTTTACTTTTTATTGAGTACCTTTTATATGATGGGTAGATAATAAATGTTGAATAAATAGCTAAGTGCTCCTATCCAAAACTTGGGGATATAAAGCAAGTTTTATGTATTAAGCTTTTGGTAGCAAAGTAGTATTATGTTTGTCATGCACAGAAAATGTAACGTTAGGACATAATGGGTTAAAGGTAGTTTGAGGGACAGAGTAGAAAGGTTAGAGTAAAAAAAAAAAAAAAGAGGAAGGATCATGGTAGGACAGAAGAAAAGTTTTGTTTTTTTTTTTTCTATAATCTACAAATTTTTCTTTAGTTCTGGACAAAGGGAAAGAAGTGATTTTCATAAACAATTAAACAGACCCCACTCCAATACTCTTGCCTGGAAAATCTCATGGACAGAGGAGCCTGGAAGGCTGCAGTCCATGGGGTCGCTAAGAGTCGGACATGACTGAGCGACTTCACTTTCACTTTTCACTTTCATGCATTGGAGAAGGAAATGGCAACCCACTCCAGTGTTCTTGCCTGGAGACTCCCAGGGACGGGGGAGCCTGGTGGGCTGCCATCTATGGGGTCGCACAGAGTCGGACATGACTGAAGCGACTTAGCAGTAGCAGTATAAAGTTTATAATACAGTGTGGAAAATACAATACAAAGGATAAGTAGTAAATTGAGCTACCAGCATGATAAAACATTATCAATGTCATATTTAGACTGGACTCCTACTATTTACAGGGGTAAGGGAAGGCTAATAAAGTTGGTCTTGAGGCAGTAGGCATAAATGACTCCAATCCATGCAGCTTCAAAGGTGGAGAAGAAGGATTTTATTTAAAAATCAAGAATGAGGTGTGTTGTTTTCAGCAACCAAAAGCACAAAGTCTCAGACTTGTTTGCTACAGTGGTTTCACTTAGAAACTACTCCTTTCCATATTGAATTCTTGCAATCCAGTCAACTCCACTTCCTGTCATGTGTTACTAATTCAATTTTCAGAGCCTGCATGTTTCCATATACTTCTGCCTAACCTAAGAGAAAATTAATAAGAATTCTTCAAATATGAAAAAAGAATTGGGTCAGAAAGCTTTTCTGTTAAAACTTCATTTTTATCCCATAGCAGGTGAAATATCAGCAAGGTATTGTGAAGTGTAAATGTCAAAATATTGAAGGTATTCAGTTCAGTTCAGTTGCTCAGTCGTGTCTGACTCTTTGTCGTGTCTGACTCTTCGACCCCATGAATCACAGCACTCCAGGCTTCCCTGTCCATCACCAACTCCCAGAGTTTACTCAAACTCATGTCCATCGAGTCAGTGATGCCATCCAGCCATCTCATCCTCTGTCATCCCCTTCTCCTCCTGCCCCCAATCCCTCCCAGCATCAGGGTCTTTTCCAATGAGTCAACTCTTCACATGAGGTGGCCAAAGTATTGGAGTTTCAGCTTTAGCATCAGTCCCTCCATTGAAGGTATAGGATCAAATAATTTTAGAGGTCAAAAGAACTTTGTAAGTCATTGTCACCAATTTTCTACCCCTTTAGAAATATTTCAAGCAGTATCTCTAGCAGATGGCTATCTAGCTTTTGCTTAAAGACACTATAGTGGTAGGGACTCTACGTTCTCCTAAAGTGTCCATTTATTTACATAAAATAAGTATTGACTGGGGCTTTCCTGACTGGTGGCTCAGGTAGTAAAGAGTCCACCTGTGGTGCAGGAGACGTCAGAGACACAGGTTGAATCCCTGGGTTGGGAAGATCTCCTGCAGAAGGGAATGGCAAGAAGAGAATTCCATGGACAGAAGAGCCTTGAGGGCTACAGTCCATGGGGTTGCAAAAAGTCAGACATGACTGAGCTACTAACACGCAGCTAGAAAGAGATACATTTGATATTATGTACTAGATGTTGTAGCAGCATATCTTTAGAATATTTGTCCCATTTTACAATGAGCTAAAATTCATCTCACTTTGATTCCCTTTAATGGACACATATTTAATATTAGTCAATATTTAAAGTGTCTATTTACCTTGAGATTCATGATATAACTTTTGTCTTTCTGTCTGACTTCATTCAGTATGACAATCTCTAGGTTGATTCATGTTGCTGCAAATGGCATTATCTCATTCTTTGAATTAAATATCCATAATGGGATTTAAAGCCAATTTAGCTTTAATCCTTTTGAAAAGCCTACCACTATCAAAAGTTTATAAAGAAGTTGTGTTCAATCCTAAATGCATAATTGGATCATTTGGGGAGATTTAATAACTACTGAGACTTCCTCATCACTAGTTAATTCTGATTTAATTGTATTTTGGTTGGACCTGGGCATGGGTAGGTTTCCAGTCTTTCCAGGGGATTCTAATATGTAGCTGGGTTTCAGAGTGCATGCGTGCGTAGCCATTAAGTTGTGTCCAACTCTTTGCATTGCCATGGACTGTAGCCCACTAGGCTCCTCTGTCCATGGGATTTCAAAGGCAAGAATACTGGGGTGGGTTGTCATTTCCTTCCCGACCCAGGGATCAAATCCATGTCACCAGGGAAGCCTCAGGTTTCAGAACAACTGTTTAAAGAAAATCTTGAAATCTCTCTCTTGCTCACTCCTATTTTACAAAGATCAGAATGATTTTATTTAGCAACTGTTCCATTGTATTATAACCCTGAGACACAAATGTACTTTAAAAATTGGATTTTTTAAACTCACATTTTATAGTATATTATTTATTTTAAACAATTCAAATAGCACAGAAAATTTTAAGAAAAAACAGAGAAATTGCCTATATGTCCATTTCTGGAAATAATGCTCACTATTTTGATATACAAATGCAACCACGAGTACATATCATTTTGTAATTATTGGATGTATTTCTACAATATTGGCCGGAGAAGGCAATGGCACCCCACTCCAGTACTCTTGCCTGGAAAATCCTATGGACGGAGGAGCCTGGTAGGCTACAGTCCATGGGGTGGCTAAGAGTCGGACACGACTGAGTGACTTGACTTTCACTTTTCACTTTCATGCATTGGAGAAGGAAATGGCAACCCACTCCAGTGTTCTTGTCTGGAGAATCCCAGGGACGGGGGAGCCTGGTAGGCTACCGTTTATGGGGTCACACAGAGTCGGACACGACTGAAGTGACTTAGCATAGCATAGCATAGCTACAATATTGGCAGGCTGCTTTAAAGCTTTCTGTTCCCTCAGGTAAGGTATTTGCTTTTTCCTCATGAACATAAGCAGAGGTACCAGTGTTTGGCAGACACACTGGCTTTCAGTGTGTAGACATTGGGAAAGAGAACCACCATTTTCTTGGTTGGGGGCTTTCCCAGTAGCTCAGCTGGTAGAGAATCCACCTACCAATATAGAAGACGCAAGAGAAATGGGTTCAATCTCTGGGTTGAGAGAATCCCCTGGAGGAAGAAATAGCAACCCACTCCAGTATTCTTGCCTGGAAATCCCATGGGCAGAGGAGCCTGGCAGGCTACAGTCCATAGTGTTGCAAATAGTCAGACATGACTGAGCATGCATGCATCTATGCACACATTTTTTTGGTACAGCTGAATAGGTTTGCTCATGGTGCCAGAAAGAGTAATTACGAATCTTTGATTATGATGGCTTCCTCAGTTTTTAGTCATAGATATATCTAAGAGTCCTAGTCCACAGAGAGAATCAGAGAAAGATAAACTCAAAAGCCTAGAGAGAGTAACCCCCAGTTGAGATAATTTAATCAAGAAGAGAAAGTAAGGCATACCCACAAAGGGACATTTAAGGACCCTTTATTTATTTTTTATTTCCTTTCTTTTTTTTTTAAGTTATAAAAAGAACAAACTTACACATAGTTCTACTTTATTATTTTTTAAGTATATAAATTAAGATTTTTAGTTGGAGTTTCAATATCAGACTTCCAAAAATTAATAGCATGAATATCCACAAAGTAGAAGGGTATAGTGGACCTGAAAAGCACTATGAACCAGTTCAACCTAATTAAAATTTACAATTTTAAGAGAACTACTACTACTAAGTCACTTCAGTCATGTTCGACTCTATGTGACCAATAGACAGCAGCCCACCAGGCTCCCCCGTCCCTGGGATTCTCCAGGCAAGAACACTGGAGTGGGTTGCCATTTCCTTCTCCAATGCATTAAAGTGAAGAGTGAAAGTGAACAGTAGGATATAAATTCTATTCAAATTCCCGTAGACTATAAACTAACAGACACTGGAACATATCCAAGGATGCAAAAGAAGGTGCAACGATTTCATGGTATAAAGGTATTGAAATCATACAGTGTTTGTTCTCTTATCACTGTGGAATTACGTTAGAAATCAGTACCCAGTGAGAGCTTGAAATCTCTTAATGAGTCTTATGTAATAATCAGATACAAGCCTTGCTTCCTTTCCCAAGTCCATTTTCTCATGCCTCTTTCCACATATGTGTCAGTAGCATGAAAATGATAAGAAAACAAACAAACAAATATAAAACGGGTCAAACAATTGCACTGATACTTCACAAAGAAGGTACATGAATGATTAATAAAACCTCAAAGAAGTTCAACATTATCAATCATCAGTTAAGTTCAGTTCATGAGGACATGCAATTAAAACCACTAACACCCATTAGAATGGTTAAATTTTAAAAAAGAAAAATGTGGTCCTTCCGCCTCGGCAGCCATTGTAGAACAACAGCCATGGCTCTGTGCTACCTCATGGCCATGGGCCTCAGCAAGGGTCCCAAGGTGACCAAGAACGTGGGCAAGCCGAGGCACAGGGGCCGCCGCAGGCGTCTCACCAAATACACCAAGGTCGTGCGGGACATGATCCGGGAGGTATGTGGCTTTGCCCCTTACGAGCGACGAGCCACGGAGCTGCTCAAGGTCTCCAAGGACAAGCGGGCCCTCAAGTTCATCAAGAGAAGGTGGGGACACACATCCGCTCAAAGAGGAAGAGAGAGGAGCTAAGCAACGTCTTTCTGCCATGAGGAAAGCGGCAGCCAAGAAGAACTGAGCCCTTCCCTTTTGTTCACAATAAATCTTGCCAAAAACTGAATAAATAAATAAATTAAAAAATTAAAATGTGACATTAGCAAGTATGGGAGAGAATGTGGAGCAACTGAAATGCTCTTACACTGTTGATAGGATTGCAAAATGGCATGGGCGGTTTGAGAAATTTAAAGTAGTATATATAAGCCCCTTATCATATGATTTAGCAATCCCATTGTGTAAGAACAGATAAACAAAATGAAATGAAAACACACACATACAACTTATACATGAGTATTCAGAGTTTTATTTATCTTAGAGTCTGGAAACACCTGAAGTTGTCAATCAAATGGAGAATGGATAAACCAATAATCTTTTAACCATCCTATAAAACACCAGTCAGCAATAAAATGACCAACATCATAGCTGTAACTAAAACACATTTTGTTTAGTGCAAGAATTCATAAGCAAAAGATAGGTACTCTTAAATTCTATTTACATGAAATTCTATAAAAGGAAAAGCTAGTAATGACAGAAAACAGATTAGTGGCTGCCTGGAGATAAGAAGGGGTCACTTTAAATGGTCATAATGGAGCCTTTGGGGGTGATGGATACTGTATTTTCATTGTAATGAAAGATACAGAATTTTATACAATTAGAAAATATATCAAATGGTACTCCTAAAAGAGTAATTTTGTATATAAATTATAGCCAATGCCATAAACATGTATAATATCATATATGAAATGAATCGCCAGTCCAGGTTCGATGCATGATACAGGATGCTTGGGGCTGGTGCACTGGGGTGACCCAGAGGGATGGTACGGGGAGGGAGGTGGGAGGGGGGTTCAGGATGGGGAACACGTGTATAACCATGGCAGATTCATGTTGATGTATGGCAAAACCAATACAATATTGTAAAGTAAAAAAAAAAAAAATTATAGCCAATAACTATTTAGAAGTAAGTCCTAGAATAAGGCACTCTTATACACTGTAGATGGAACTGTCAATTGGTGCAATCTTTTTGGAAGAACATCTATGACAGTTTAAGTATTTTCTTTTTTATGTACTCCCACATTTATATATTTACTCTACATAAATCATCACTTGTATATAAAGATGTAATGGAAAGATTGTTCATTGAAATAGTTTTTAACATCAAGCAATTCTCAACAGTATCCTGCTTAAATCAATGATAGCACATCTATACAATGGAAAAACACGCATCTTTTATCAAATATAACATGTTGTTGTTGTTAGGTCAGTAAGTCATGTCCAACTCTTTGTTAAGCCATGGACTGTAGCCCACCAGGCTCCTCCATCCATGAGATTTCCCAGGCAAGAATACTGGAGTGGGTTGCCGTTTCCTTCTCTAGGAGATCTTCCTGACCCACAGATTGAACCTGCATCTCCTGTCTCCTGCATTGGCAGGTGGATTCTTTACTTCTGAGCTACAGCTGGAATCTGCATGGAAAGTTTCTAACATATATAAAATCAAAAGTGTTAAGGCACAGAACAATGTGTCTGTATTTAAAAACTCTCACCTTTTTTAAAATTAACTTTTGTTAGAGTATAGTTGATTTTCAGTGTTGTATTAGTTTCTGCCATACAGCAAAGTGAATAGTTATACATATATCCACTCTTTTTTATATTATTTCCCTGAATAGGTCATTACAGATTATTGAATAGAGTTCACTGTGCTATGCAGTAAGTCCTTATTAGTTACATATGTTGTATATAGTAGTGTGTACATGTCGGTCTCAGTAGCCCAATTTATCCCTCCTCCCTAGATTTGTTTTCTTCATCTGTGATTCTCTTTCTGTTTTGTAAACAAGTCCATTCTTCCATCTTTTAGATTCCACATGTAAGTAATATATTTTTCTTTCTCTGTCCAAAGGGAAAATCATATCAAATTATACATAAATGTACATGTGTTTATACATGATGAAACTTTAAATATATCTTTAAATTTTTCTGCAAGATAGTTGTTTAAAGCAAAAAAAAAAAATAAATTATTATACATGGCAGCATTATAGACTATTTAGAAGATAAGTAGCAAGAGCACATAGGACAGAAAAGTGTTACAGAATTATACTCTTGTAAATTTCATATATTTGTTTGGATATAAACTGTGATGTTAAAGATACACTGAAATCAAATAAAATGCATAAAGGTGTATCTTAAAACTCAACAGAGGAAATACAAATCAAATACTAGAAAAAATTTTAGTAATCAAAAAACATAAAACTGAGGAATATAGGCTACATCAGTATTTGAAACAAATGCCAAACATACAATAAATGGGAAAGGAATAAACACTTTACTTAAAAGGTCTTGATGGTAAGACCAAATTAAAAAATCAAGACTGCCTATATGATACCTACAAGGAATATTGTGTAAAGTAGACTGCTTTAAAATAAAATGGTGGTGAAGTGTATACCTTGAGAACACTAAGAATAAGAAAGCAGGAATGGGTATATTAACATCAGACAAAGTATGCTGTACTTCATCACCAAAAGTGGAATTTCAAATACAAAAGTAAAACTAAAAAATTTAAAGGAAAAATAGACAGATTACAAGCAACTTTGGAAATTTTAACACTACCCTATCAATAGCTGATAGGAATCATTAAAGTCAATAAAGATATAGAAGGCTTGATAACATCATTAAGAAATTGGCTTATTTGACTTTGGATTACTACATCTAACAATTATGAAATATACATCATTTTCAAGTACACATGAAACATTCACCAACATAGACAAAATGCTGGGTCATAAAACAGAACTCCATAAACATCAAAATAATGTGAAGTATATTATCTGACCAGAACAGTATTAATTTAGAAATCAGTAGAACAAAGGAAGAATTAGCATGGAAACAAATTGCCAACAACTAGAATAACATTGCACATCATTAGAGAGCCTTCATATATTAATAGGGTAATAAAAAGTTTAAACAATTGAATGCCCCAAATTAGAAAAGGTAAATAAAATATTTGAAAATACAATTTCAGGACTAAGGCTTTCTCTCTAAAGTAATATTTGTGAAATTCTAGTGTACTCAAAAATCACTGCTGCTGCTGCTGCTAAGTCGCTAGGGGGGATCATTATAAAATACAGATTCTGTTTCTAAGTTCTGGTGTAAAAACTAAGATTCTTCAATTCTAAGAAACTCCCAACTGATGCTAATGATGATTAGAAAATAATATATGTTACTTAAGGAGGGATACTCATTATGCTATTAAAATGCTTCAGGGTACTGAATGTATTTGTACTTACAGAGGATAGAGGTATTTTGATCTGGAATCCAAGGAAAGAGAGCCAAATAAATGAGATGTTGACTTGCATGAGACGTTTCATAGGAAGTTCTGAATTATTGCCAAGTTAGATTGGACGCCAAGGTGCAGGGAAAATCTGGCAAGGTGCAAAAAAAAAAAATCCTTTACTTCACAAACATCAAGGGACTATGCCTTTCTTTATTCATACTGCCTTTTACAATGGATAGAAATTTTCATATTAAAATATCAAAAATGGTTAAATTAATTAAATATCACATTTTAAAAGGCCCTTGATTTGCAGATGAAAACAAGTTTAAACATTTTTCTTCATATAATGATCTTTCTAGTCTAGATGGCTTAAGTGAAGAATTTAATTAGACTGCTTTAAAAGATAACTAGTGTTCAAAAGTAGTCAATCTTCAAAATTAAAAATAAGACACTTTTCTCATTTAACAGTTGGCTGCACAGTCAAGGGTATTTTGCTTCCTATTAACACTGTATGTTTTCAAAGCTCAGCAAAAATGTTTAAATGTACATACAAATTACTTTTTCCTTGACTTATATTTTAATTTCAGCAATACTCTCCATTCTGATTGATCTTAAATAAGCTCTGACTTCTAATGAATGATTATATTGCTGAAAACAATCTTAGAGCTTTAGTAAGAAGAAAATAGCGAAACTTCAGTATTTTGGTCATCCGATGCGAACAGCTGACTCATTGGAAAAGTCTCTGATGCTGGGGAAGATTGAGGGCAGAAAGAGAAGAGGGCATCAAAGGATGAAATGGCTGGATGACGTCACCGGCACAGTGGATATGACTTTGGGCAAACTTTGGGAGATGGTGAAGGACAGGGAGGCTTGTCGTGCTGCAGTCCATGGGGTCCCAAAGAGTCGGACAAGACTGGTCGACTGAACAACAACAAGAAGAGGAAAATAGCAGAAAAATAAGCAAATTATGTCCTAGAAAAAAGTAAACTCCTTGATTTTTGAATTATGTTAATTTCTTGAATAGTAGTTTTGTTTAGAGCCTGGTCCCAGGTCTGTGATTTCAAAGCATTACCTTTGTGAATCAGGCCCCAAATTGATCAGGCTCTAATTTTGAAAGGAGATGTACATACAAGGAAGTATGCAAATACACGATAATGCCAGATATCAATTCTACCTGACATATTTCACTCTTCTTAAAATGTATATACTTTTATTAAAAATAGTACATATGTAAGGCATATTACATGGTTTGATATACATGAGAATAGTGAAATAATTACTTAATTCACAGTAATTAACATACCGTCTTACCCAGTTACCATTTTTTTCAAAATAAGTTCATCTTAAATCTATTCTTTTAGCATATTTCCAGCACGTAATATAGTACTATTAACTACTATAGTCATCATGCCTGTACATTAGAAAACTATACTTATTCATCCTATATAACTATAACCTTGTACCCTGTGATTAGCATTTCCCCACTTCCTCTACTCTACCAGCTCCTGGTAACCACCTTTCTACTCTCTGCTCCTTTAAGTTCTATTTTTTTTTCAGATTCCACATATAAATGAAATCACACAATATTTGTCTTTCCCTGTCTTGCTTATTTCAGTAATATAAATGTCCTCCAACTTCACTCATATTGTCACAAATGGCAGGATTTTCTTCTTTCTCATAGCAGAAAAATATTCTATTCTCTCTCTATGGTACATAGAATAGAATGTTATATTTTAGTATATATTCTATTTTAAAATATTCATATATATATATATATATATATATATATATATATATATATATATATGCTGCTAAGTCACTTCAGTCATGTCCAACTCTGTGTGACCCCATAGATGGCAGCCCACCAGGTTCCCCCGTCTCTGGGATTCTCCAGGCAAGAACACTGGAGTGGGTTGCCATTTCCTTCTCCAATGCATGAAAGTGAAAAGTGAAAGTGAAGTCGCTCAGTCGTGTCCGACCCTCAGCGACCCCATGGACTGCAGCCCACCAGGCTCCTCCATTCATGGGATTTTCTAGGCAAGAGTACTGGAGTGGGGTGCCATTGCCTTCTCCAATATATATGTGTGTGTGTGTGTGTGTGTGTGTTCTCACTATTTTATCCATTCATCTCTCAGTCGACACTTAGTGTGGTTTTAGACCTTGGCTATCGTGAATAATGCTGAGTGCAGATATCTCTTTGAGACCCTGGTTTCGTTTCCTTTGGATTTATATCCAAAACTGAGATTGCTGAGTCATATGGCAGTTCTATTTTTAAATTTTGGAGGGGAAGCAATACTTTTTTCCACAGGGACTGCACCAATTTACAATCCCACCGACAGTGAACATGGGCTCTTTTTCCCCACACCCTTGCCAACAATTGCTACTGCTTCTCTTGATAATAGCCATCCTAATAGGTGTGATATGATAGCTCATTGTGGCATTCATTTGTTTTTCCCTATGGTTAGTGATGTTGAGCATCTTTTCATATCTTATGGCCATTTGTATATTTTCTTTTCAGAGATGTCTATTCAGGTCCCTTGCCTATTTCTTAAATCAGTTTGTTTGTTTTCTTGTTATTGCGTTGTTTCTTTTATATTTTGGATATTAAGGCCTTATCAGATACATGGTTTGCAAATATTTTCTCCTATTTTGTAGGTTGTCTCTTCATTCTGTTCACTGTTTCCATTGCTATGCAGAATTTTTTTTCTAGTTTGATGCAATCCATTTGTCTAATTTTGCTTATATTACCTGTGCTTTGGGGGTCATAAATATATTTTAAAAAAACTCATTTCCAAGACCAATGTCATGAAGCTCTTCCTCTGTTTCCTTCTGATAGTTTTGTGGTTTTGGATCTTACATTTCAATTTTTACTTCATTTTGAGTTGATTTGTGCATGTATGGTGAGATGAGAATCCAATTTCATTCAACTGCATGAGGGAAACTAGTTTTCCCAACACCAGTTATTAAAGAGAATCGTCTTTCCTATCGTGTGTTCTTGGTGCTTTGTTAAAAATAATTTGACTGTAAATATGTCTATTATTTTCTGTTGGTCTTTGTGTCTGTTTTTATGCTGGTACCAAGATGTTTTGATGATTATAATTTTGTAGTATATTTAGAATTTGGTAGTGTGATGCTCCCAACTGTGTTCTTTTTGCTCAAGATTATTTTGGCTGTTCGGGTCTTTTGTGGTTCCACATAAATTTTAGACTCTTTTTTTCTATTTCTGTAAAATAGCCATTGGAATTTTGACATGGATTGCACTGAATCTGTAGATTCCCTTGGGGGCAGTATGGACATTTTAATACATTAATTCTTTCAATCCATGAACAAGGGGTATATTTCTACCTATTTGAATTCCTCCCATCAATATTCTACAGTTTTCAGTGTATAGCTCTTTTACTGGTAAGAGTGAGCATTCTTGTCCTATCCCTGAAATTAGAGAAGAAGCTTTCAGCTTTTCACCACTGAGTATGATTAGCTGTGGGCTTGTCAGATATGGTCTTTGCTATGTTTTGAGGTACATTACATCTAAACCTAATTTGTTGAGAATTTTTATAATGATGTTGAATTTTGCCAAGAGCTTTTTCTGTATCTATTGAGATGAAAAATGATCATATGATTTTTATCTTTCAGTCTTAATGTGGTATATCAGATTCATTGATTTGTGTATATTGTGATCCTTGTGGACTTCCCTTGTATTTCCAGGGATAAATCCCACTTGATCATGCTATATTATCTTTTCAACATGCTGTTGAATTCAGTTTGTTAGTATTTTGTTGTGCATTTGTACATCTGTGTTCATCAGGGATATTGCCCTGTAGCTTTCATTTTTGTAATGTCAGTGTTTGTCTTTGGTATAGTACTATCCAGGCACCCGACTCCAGTACTCTTGCTTGGAAAATCCCATGGACGGAGGAGCCTGGTAGGCTGCAGTCCATGGGGTCGCTAAGAGTCAGACACGACTGAGCGACTTCACTTTCACCTATCACTTTCATGCACTGGAAAAGGAAATGGCAACCCACTCCAGTGTTCTTGCCTGGAGAATCCCAGGGATGGCTGAGCCTAGTGGGCTACCATCTATGGGGTCGCACAGAGTTGGACACGACTGAAGCGACTTAGCAGCAGCAGCATCCTTATTAAAATATATTTGGAAATGTTTCCTCCTCTTCTATTTTTTAGAAGAGTTTAAGAAGGACCGATTTAATTCTTCTTTCAACATTCAGTAGAATTCACCAGTGAAGCCATCTGGTCTTAGGCTTTTATCTGCTGGGAAGTTTTTTTGCTATATTTTTATTATTTATTTTTCCAGTTTGAAATATAATTGACATAACACACTGTATGAGTTTCATGTGCACAACATAAAGGTTAACTTATATATATGGTCAAATAGTTGCCACAGTAGATTAGATAACATCCATCTTATCATATAGTACAATAAAAATAAATGAAAAAAAAGAAAACTTTGCTACTTGTGATGACAGCTCTTAGGACTTACACTCTGAACAACTTTCATATATATCATACAGCAGTGATAACTATAGCCAGCATGTTATACACTACTTCCCTAGGACTTATGTATCTTTTAACTGGAAGTTCATGCCTTTTGATTACCTGAATCAAATTCTTCCACTCCCCAACCCTTGCCTCTCATAATCACAATCTGATCTCTTTTTCCTATGAGCTTCCGTTTTTTTTTAGATTCCATATATAAATGAGATCATACGGTATTTGTCTTTCTTCATGTGATTTATTTCGTGTAGCATAAAGCCATAAAGGCTGACCTATTTTGTCACAAATGTAAAGAATTTCTTATTTTTTATGGTTGAATAATATTCCACTGTGTGTGTGTGTGTGTGTGTGTGTGTGTGTGTGTGGGTATTATGGCACAGCTTCTCTATCTTTTAGTCAGTCAATGGACACTTAGATTGTTACCATAGCTGGCTATTATAAATAATGGTGCTGTGAACATAGGAATGCAGATAGCTTATTGAGTTAGTGTTTTAACTTTACTTGGATATATTTCCAGAAGCGAAATTGCTTGATCATATGGTAGCTCTCTTTTTTGATTTTTTGAGGATCCTCCATTCTTACAATCCCACCAAAGAGTCTGTTTTTCTCACATCCTCACTAGCATATGTTTTCTCTTGCCTTTTTGATGATGGCCATTGTAATAGACATGAAGTGACAGCTTATTGTGCTTTTGATTTGCATTTTCTTAATGACTAGGAAAGTTAAGTTTCTTTTTATGTACCTGTTGACCATAGTTGCAAGGATTTTGAGTACTGGTTCAATCTGTTTACTTGATATTGGTCTGTTCAGACTCCTAATTCTTCATAATAAGGTCTTGATAGCTGTGTGTTTTTAGAAACTTAACCATTCTTCCTGGTTATCCAATTTGTTGGCATATAAATGTGTATAGTAGTCTATAATGATCTTATGTATTTCTGTAGCATCACATGTGGTATTTCCTATTTTATTTCTGATTTTATTTACTTTGAGTCTTCTCTCTTTGTTCGAAGTCTAACTAACCGTTTGTCAATTTTGTCTATTTTTTCAAAAAACTAATCATTCGTTTTAATGATCTTTTCTATTGTTTGTTCTAATCCCTATTTTAATTATTTCTGTTCTAATCTCTCTCATTTATTTGTTCTGCCAACTTCAGGTTTACTGGGACTGGCTGGACCTTGGGTCCACTGAAGCCTGGGGCTGTAAGGACTGGTCTTACATAGGAGTTGGCCTGAAGCCTAGTTCAGTTTAGTTCAGTTCAGTTCAGTCACTCAGTTGTGTCTGGCTCTTTGTGACCCCATGGACTGCAGCACACCAGGCCTCCTGTCCATCACCAACTCCCAGAGTCTACAAACTCATGTCCATTGAGTCAGTGATGCCATCCAACCATCTCATCCTCTGTCATGCCCTTCTTTTCTGCTTTCAATCTTTCCCAGATTAAGGGTCTTTTCAAATGAATCAGTTCTTCACATTAGGCAGCCAAGTATTGGAGTTTCAGCTTCAGCATCAGTCCTTCCAGTGAATATTCAGGACTGGTCTCCTTTAGGATACACTGGTTGGATCTCCTTGCAGTCTTTCAAGGAGGAAAGACTTGAAAGGAACTTTCAAGAGTCTTCTCCAACGCCACAGTTCAAAAGCAATTCTTCAGCACCAGCTTTCTCTACAGTCCAACCCTCACATCCATACATGACTACTGGAAAAACCATAGCTTTGACTAGACAGACATTTGTTGGCAAAGTAATGTCTCTGCTTTTTAATATGCTGTCTAGGTTGGTCATAGCTTTTCTTCCAAGGTGCAAGAGTCTTTTAATTTCATGGCTGCAGTCACCATCTGCAGTGATTATGGAGCCAAAAAAATAAAGTCTCTCACTGTTTCCCCATCTATTTGCCATGAAGTGATGGGACCAGATGCCATGATCTTAGTTTTCTGAATGTTGAGTTTTAAGCCAAATTTTTCACTCTCCTCTTTCACTTTCATTAATAGGCTCTTCAGTTCTTCTTCAATTTTTCCATAAGGGTGGTGTCATCTGCATATCTGATGTCATTGAATTTCTCCCGGCAATCTTGATTCCATATTGTGCTTCATCCAGCCCAGCGTTTCTCATGATGTACTCTGCATAGAAGTTAAATAAGCAGGGTGACAATATACAGCCTTGGCGTACTCCTTTCCCTATTTGGAACCAGTCTGTTGTTCCATGTCCAGTTCTAACTGTTGCTTCCTGACCTGCATACAGATTTCTCAAGAGGCAGGTCAGGTGGCCTGGTATTCCCATCTCTTTCAGAATTTTCCACAGTTTCATGTGATCCACACAGTCAAAGGCTTTGGCATAGTCAGTGAAGCAAAAGTAGATGTTTTTTTGGAATACTCTTGCTTTTTTGATGATCCAGTGGATGTTGGCAATTTGACCTCTGGTTCTTCTGCCTTTTCTAAATCCAGCTTGAAAATCAGGAAATTCATGGTTCACGTACTGTTGAAGCCTGGCTTGGAGAATTTTGAGCATTACTTTGCTAGCGTGTAAGATGAGTGCAATTGTGCAGTAGTTTGAGCATTCTTTGGCATTGCCTTTCTTTGGGATTGGAATGAAAACTGACCTTTTCCAGTCCTGTGGCCACTGCTCAGTTTTCCTAATTTGCTGGCATTTTGAGTGCAGCACTTTCATAGCATCATTGTTTAGGATTTGAAATAGCTCAACTGGAATTCCATCGCCTCCACTAGCTTTGTTCATAGTGATGCTTCCTAAGGCCCACTTGACTTCGCATTCCAGTATGTCTGGCTCTAGGTGAGTGATCACACCATCATGATTATCTGAGTCATGAAGATCTTTTTTGTACAGTTCTTCTGTGTATTCTTGCCACCTCTTCTTAATATCTTCTGCTTCTGTTAGGCCCATACCATTTCTGTCCTTTATTGAGCCCATCTTTGCATGAAATGTTCCCTTAGTATCTTTAATTTTCTTGAAGAGATCTCTAGTCTTTCCCATTCTGTTGTTTTCCTCTATTTCTTTGCACTGATCACTGAGGAAGGCTTTCTTATCTCTCCTTGCTGTTTGCTTCTATTCTTTCTCAGCAATTTGTAAGGCCTCCTCAGACAGCCATTTTGCTTTTTTGCTTTTCTTTCTCTTGGGGATGGTCTTGATCCCTGCCTCCTGTACAATGTCATGAACATTTTTCCATAGTTCTTCAGGCATTCTGTCTATAAGATCTAATCCCTTGAATCTATTTCTCACTTCCACTGTATAATCACAAGGGACTTGATTTAGGTCATACCTGAATGGTCTAGTGGTTTTCCATACTTTCTTCAATTTAAGTCTGAATTTGGCAATAAAGTGTTCATGATCTGAGCCACAGTCAGCTCCCAGTCTTGTTTTTGCTGACTGTATAGAGCTTCACCATCTTTGGCTGCAAAGGATATAATCAATCTGATTTCGGCGTTGACCATCCAGTGATTCCCATGTGTAGAGTCTTCTTTTGTGTTGTTGGATGAGGGTGTTTGCTATGACCAGTGCATTCTCTTGGAAAAATTCTATTAGCCTTTGGCCTGCTTCATTCTGTACTCCAAGGCCAAATTTGCCTATTACTCCAGGTGTTTCTTGATCCTACTTTTGCATTCCAGTCCCCTATAATTAAAAGGACATCTTTTTTGGGTGTTAGTTCTAAAAGGTCTTGTAGGTTTTCATAGAACTGTTCAACTTCAGCTTCTTCAGCATTACTGATCAGGACATAGACTTGGAATACTGTGATACTGAATCATTTTCCTTGCAAACAAACAGGGATCTTTCTGTCATTTTTGAGATTGCATCCAAGTACTGCATTTTGAACTCTTTTGTTGACCATGATGGCTACTCCACTTCTTCTAAGGGATTCCTGCCCACAGTAGTAAATATAATGGTCATCTGAGTTAAATGCACCCATTCCAGTCCATTTTAGTTCACTGATTCCTAAAATGTCGAGCTTCACTCTTGCCATCTCCTGTTTGACCACTTCCAATTTACCTTGATTCGTGGACCTAACATTCCAGGTTCCTATGTAATATTTCTCTTTACAGCGTCAGACCTTGATTCTATCACCAGTCACAACCACAGTTGGGTGCTGTTTTTGCTTTGGCTCCATCTTTTCATTCTTGAGTTATTTCTCCACTGATACCCAGTAGCATATTGGGCACCTACTGACCTAGGGAGTTCATCTTTCAGTGTCCTATATGTTTGCCATTTCATGCTGTTCATGGGGTTCTCAATTAAGAATACTCTCTAGTGAACCTCATTTTGTCAGAACTCTCCACCATGACCCACCATCTTGGGGGCCCTACAGGCATGGCTCACAGTTTCATGAGTTAGACAAGGCTGAGGGCCATGTGATCATATTGGTTAATTTTCTGTGATTGTGTCTTTCAGTCTGTTTGCCCTCTGATAAGGGCAGAAGGATAAGAGGCTTATGGAAGTTTCCTGATGGAAGTGACTGACTGATGGGGAAACTGGGTCTTGTTCTGGTGGGCGGGGCCATGCTCAGTAAATCTTTAATCCAATCTTCTGTTGACCGGTGAAGCTGTGTTCGCTCCCTGTTATTTACCTGGGGCCAAACTATGGTGGAAGTAATGAAGATATGGAGACCTCCTTCAAAAGGTCTCATACACTCAGTACCCCCAACCCTGCAGCAGGCCACCACTGACCCACACTTTCACCAGAGACTCCTAGACACTCCTGGGCAAGTCTGGGTCAGTCTCTGTGGGGTCACTGCTCCTTTCTCCTAGGTCCTGGTGTGCACAAGTTTCTGTTTGTGCCCTCCAAGAGTCTCCAGTCCTGTGTAAGTTCTGGAAGCTCTATGGTGGGGTTAATGGTGACCTCCTCCAAGAGGGCTTATGCCGTACCCAAGTCTGCTGCATTCAGACCCCCTGCCCCTGCAGCAGTCCACTGCTGACCCATACCTCCACAGGAGACACTCAAACACAGTTCTATCTCAGTCTCTGTGGGGTCTCTGGGTCCTGGTGCACACAAGGTTTGTTTGAGCCCTCTAAGCATCTCTGGCGGGAATGGGGTTTGATTCTAAATGCAAATTCCCCCCTCCTACTGTCTTGCTCGGGCTTTTCCACCCTTGGATGTGGGGTATCTCCTCACAGCTGCTCCAGCGCTTACCATCTTGCTGGGCCTTCTCTGCCCTTGGATGTGGGGTATCTCCTCATGATCACTTCAGCACCTGAAGCCCAGGGCCATAAGCAAATCTGGCACTGGAGTAGACCTGGAGCCCAAAACCAAGGGTGCTGGCCTAGAGTTTGTCTGTGAGTACTGATTTGGGTCTGGAGCCTGGGTTCATGGGTGCCAGTGTGGTACCTGGATTCACAGGTACCAGCTTGGGTTTTGAAAGCCAAGAGGACCAATTTTTGCTGGACTGTAACCAGAGCTGCATCTGTAGAGACTGGCACATAGGCTGGGGTCACAACTGCCAATTTGGAGTCTGGGGTCAGTCAGGAGCCTGAGGTCATAGGTGCCTGAGGCCAAGGTGGTTGGCCTGGTAGTGAGGTGAGGTCAGGTGCTCAGTTCACCCTCCTTCTGCCAAAGGGAAAGTGTCTCTCAGAGGTGCTGGGCTGCCCAGACTTGGGAAAGGGTGGAGGAGGGGGATATAATACCTCCTGTCTATAGTCATTAGTGTATTTTTTAAAATTTTTATTTCTGTGCTACACTTAGTTGTCTTCTTTCACCTGCAGTCTTTACCTGTTGCGAAAGTATTCTTGTATGTGGATGGTCATGAAAATAATGTTTCTATAAAGGCACAATCATGAAAAATTTCTGTCTCACCATCTTGCTGATACTACTCCATTTCTTCTTATCTTTCACTCTTATGTGGCGCATGACTTTCCTACAGTCATGATTCCTAAGAAGCTGAATTCAAAGCTTGGGAATTGTCTACTGGTTCAAATCAGAGCAGAGAGCACTGGGCTTAGTGTATGTTATTTAGGTCTTGGAAAAACTTGGGGATGCCCCTGTGTAGCAATTAGAGAGCTTGTATTGTCCTGATCTTCCCTGGTGGCTCAGACAGTTAAGCATCTGCCTGCAGTTCGGGAGACCCAGGTTCAATCCCTGGGTCAGGAAGATCCCCTGGAGAAGGAAATGGCAACCCACTTCAGTACTCTTGCCTGGAAAATTCCATGGATGGAGGAGCCTGGTAGGCTACAGTGCATGGGGTCGCAAAGAGTTGGACACGACTGAGCGACTTCATTTCATTTCACTTCATTGTCCTGATCCAGTGTTTCTACCTATATACTCAGCTAGGTAAATTCTCAGAATATCCTAAGAAAACCTTGCAAAAACATATACCAAAATATTGAGTTTCAAAACTTACTAACATTGAGTAGTAAAGCTGGTAAACATTTTCCCCATAATTTTGGAATAATTAAATTTTGTTGTAATTTCCACTGAGAGATACTATGGAAGTATCTTTTAGGTTGTAATTCTTATTCTCCCTCCACTTTCTGAAAGTTAATTGCTAAAGTTTTTCTTTTTTTTTTTTTATGTTTTCTCTCAAGGGTGTATTGGCACATGTGCAAAAATGAAGAATAAAGCCTAAATATTAAAAAAAAAAAAAAGCTTCTGTAATGCATTAAACACACTCATAAATATACATTGTATTGTTGTTATTCAGTCACACAGTCATGTCCGACTCTTTGTGACCCCGTGGACTGCAGCACACCAGACTTCCCTGTCCTTCACTGTTTCCCAGAGTTTGCTCAAACTCATTGTCCACTGAGTCAGTGATGCCATCTAACCATCTCACCCTCTCTCACCCCCTTCTCTTCCCGCCCTCAATCATTCCCAACAACAGGAATTGAGTTGGCTTTTCACATCAGGTGGCCAAAGTAGTGGAACTTTACCTTTAGCATCAGTCCTTCCAATGAACATTCAAGGTTGATTTCCCTTAGGATTGATTGGTTTGATATCCTTGCTGTGCAAGGGACTCTCGGGAGTCTTCTCCAGCACCACAGTTCAAAAGCATCAGTTCTTTGGTGCTCAGTCTTCTTTATGGTCCAACTCTCACATCTATACATGACTATTGGAAAAGCCATAGCTTTGACTCTATGGACCTTTGTTGGCAAAGTAATGTCTCTGCTTTTTAATATGCTGTCTGGTTGGTCATAACTTTTCTTCCAAGGAGGAAGTGTCTTTTAATTTCATGGCTGCAGTCACCATCTGCAGTGATTTTGGAGCCCAAAAAAATAAAGTCTGTCACTGTTTCCATTGTTTCCACATCTATTTGTCATGAAGAGATAGGACTGAATGCCATGATATTCATTTTTTGAATGTTGAGTTTTAAGCCAAATTTTTCACACTACTCTTTCAACTTCATCAAGAGTCTCTTTAGTTCCTTTTTGCTTTCTGCCATTAGTGTGGTGTCATCTGCATATCTGAGTTTATTGATATTTTTCCCAAAATTTGATTCCAGCATGAGCTTCATCCACCCCAGCATTTTGCATGATGTACTCTGTGTATAAGTTAAATAAGCAGGGTGACAATATACAGCCTTGACATACTCCTCTCCCAGTTTTGAACCAGTTCATTGTTCCATGTCTGGTTCTAACTGTTGATTCTTGATGTGCATGCAGGTTTCTCAGGAGGCAGGTAAAGTGGTCTGGTATCCCCATCTGTTTCAGAATTTTCTAGTTTATAGTGATCCACGCAGTAAAGGCTTTAGTGTAGTCAATGAAGCAGAAGTCGATGTTTTTTGGGAATTCCTTTGCTTTTTCTATGATCCATCAGAGATGTTGGCAATTTGATCTCTGGTTCTTCTGACTTTTCTAAATTCAGCTTGTACATCTGGAAGTTCTTGGTTCACATACTGTTGAAGCCTAGCCTAAAGGATTTTGAGGATTACCTTGCTAGCATATGAAATGAGTGCAATTGTGCAGTTGTTTGAACATTCTTTGGCATTGCCCTTCTTTGGGATTGGAATGAAAACTGACCTTTTTCAGTCCTGTGGCTACTGCTGAGTTTTCCAAATTTTCTGGCATATTGACTGCAGCACTTTAACAACATCATCTTTCAGGATTTGAAATAGCTCAGCTGGAATTTCATCACCTCCTCTGGCTTCATTTGTAGTAACACATCCTAAGGCCTACTTCCCACTCCAGTATGTCTGTCTGACTCTAGGTGAGTAATCACACTATCATGGTCAGCCGGGTCATTGAGACATATTTTGTGTAGTTCTGTGTATTCTTGCTACCTCTGAATATCTTCTGCTTCTGTTAGGTCCATACTGTTTCTGTCCTCTATTTTGCCCATTTTGCATGAAATGTTCTCTTGGTATCATTAATTTTCTTGAAGAGATGTCTAGTCTTTCCCATTCTATTGTTTCCCTCTATTTCTTTGAGTTGTTCACTTAGGAAGGCTTTTAAATTATGTATATACATGTATTTTGTGCTACTCTCAGAAACATGTAAGCTGCCATTACCAATACTGAGACAGTTTAAGCCATCAAGATAAGGTGTGATCCTCAGACATACAGAACAGAGTTACGGACACGGCTGTGAGGGGGAAGAAGAAGAGGTTGGGATGTACCAAGAGAGTAACATGGAAACATATATTACCATATGTAAAATAGATAGCCAATGGGAATTTTCTGTATGACTCAGGGAACTCAAACTGGGGCTTGGTAACAACCTAGAGGGGTAGGATGGGGAGGGACGTTGTGGGGAGGATGTTCAAGTGAAAGGGGACAAAACATAAAGACAAGGTGTAATCCTCATCATCCAAAAAATTAGAGCTAGGTCTAGGGAAACATCTGCTTAATGGAAAGTGTGTTTTATCAATTAAGGTAATACAAAATAATAGTTTTTACTAACAGCTTTTGCACCTTTTGCAATTATATCTATAGAAGTTTTCAAATTTTTTCACTAATACATTTTTGACCACTGCAATTCTAAACAAAAAATACATGCAGACAGTTCATTGTAATGGATATTTGTCTTCAATAGGTGCTAATCTATATTATTTAAAAATATAATAGAAATATGCTTGACTTTTGTATATTGTGGCCATAATATACATTTAATCAATCACCACAGACCAAATTATCTGCTCCTTTAAATCCTGAGAATTTCTTTTTTTCCCTCCACTGCACCAAGAAAGGCAATATTAATAGAGTGAGGGAAAATTTTTTTAAATGAAGAATAGTTTTGAAATTCTGCTAGAGAATAAACATAAAAGATATGATCATAGATGAACTCAAGTAATCATAACAGAAATCAGATAAGAAAACATTCTTTTAATTTTCAAAAAGATAAAAAAATAGTGGATAACAGAAGTGAAGAAATGTATTGAAGAACTAGCTAACAAAATTTTATGTGCATAGTTAGTGGCAAAATTGTCAAATAACCAAGAGTTACCATAGGTTCACCTGACAAGACTTGCTAGAATGACATGATATTAACTTTATCTTACAATTGATATGGATATGCCCATGTTTGTTGCTTGTGATATTTGTACATATATGTTTGTGCGCATTTAAGCAAAGTGTCTGACAAAATGCCTTCTGATACCTTGCGATTATTTACAGGGTTAAATACCACACATTACTGATCCATAGATGGTTGACTATTTATGTGCTGATTATTTATTAATGAATATGTTTCAATATAAAATGAAGTATTTATTGCATCATGCTCTCTACCTTGTCACTGTTTTTCCTTAACATTTGTATCAATAATTTGAATGCAGAGCAAAATAAAGCACATTTGTGAAATTTGGGGTAGGGTGGGGCATCTAATATGCAAGATGACAGAATCAAGTTTCCAAAACTACTGAGCAGAAATAGCAAATCACAATTTTAATCACTACATTTTAGAGTAGTTACATGCTGACTGGGCTTCCCAGGTGGCGCTAGTGGTAAAGAACCCACGTGCCAATGCAGAAGACTACAGGTTTCATCCCCTGGAGGAGGGCATAACAACATTCTTGCCTGGAGAATCCCATTGACAGAGGAGCCTGGTGGGCTACAGTCCATAGGGTTGCACAGAGTTGGACACGACTGAAGCAACTTAGCACTCACGCACTGTGTGCTGACTAGGCACCTTAATACACTGTATCTCACTGGTAATATAATTACCCAAAATAGACAAAATTTTTCTTGATTTTTTTAAAAAGACATATGAAAATCAAATGGCACACCTGGTTGCAGAGGAAATAATTTATCCCAGATTTGTCTTACTCAATAGTTCATGTTATAGCTTTGCCAGGCTAGCATTTATAAAAATTTATGAATAGGTAATTAAGTAGAGACAAATAAATTCATATGTTTAGACACAAGAGCCATTTTTCTATATATGGAAAGGGATAGCTTGAATTAAAAATAATTTTTTCTAAGGTAAGATTGTAGTATATATGCATAAAGAATTCTATTCAGCTGCTAATAAAAATAATACTGTCATAAAGTTTAGACTGCATTGAAAGTATTACACTGAACAGAAAAGCATTCCATCCTATTCTTCTTTGGTAAGATTACATCAGAACTCCTGTACCTAGTTGGTTATGTGTCCCCAAAGAAGTATATTGATAAACTCAGGACTCTGAGTAATTAGGACATGAGGCTTTGAGCACTTTCTTTGCTTATTTATATATTGTTCTTCCTAAAATGAGTTGTGATAGAATATGTACAAAATTTCTGTTTGAAAAAAAAAAATATATATATATAAAGCCATAACCTACTTAGTCCTATATGTGAATGTCTCCCTATCCAGATAGTAAGAGAACTATATAAGAATTAAACTCATGCAAGATTACTGGATAGTTAGGAGTGTTGAATGACTCTTAAGAGCCACATGAAGTATTTTGGGATCAAGCAAAGCAACAATACAAACCAAACATCATAGATCTATCACACTAAGAAAATTCCTAAAAAAAATTTAATGGAAGCATAACTAGGGTTTTCTAACTATTTGAAAATATTATAGGATACATTTATAAGCACATATATTTATGCACACTGGAGATTTGCTTTTTCTCTAAGTTCTGTTACTATTAAGGGTGCCATGAAACATTCTGTAGTTACCAAGCAAGAGTGGAATTATAATATAAAGCACAATAGCAGTTGCAACATATTATGTAGAGGTAACTTGACTGACTTACATGAAAAATTACACTGCTTTTCATCACATTCTGTTAAACTTTCAGACAGTTCATTTAGCCTTTGATTTGTTGAGTATATGAACTTCAGTTTGAGCTTTCAAACCAGTTCCAACTGATTTGACAGAAGCATGAGTGACTTCTGATTTCAATTTAAAGACTGTGAACAAAGAAATGGTAAATGAGATTTTTCTATTTTTCTGTTTGTAGCACTGGATTGCTTTAGCTATGATTTAATGCATTTATTGTTCTTTGAGGGAACATAGGTAAGAGTAATTTAATGAAAATATCTGTAGTGGAATACAGAGGGTTCTCTGTGTCATCTCAGGAACTTTTATCAATTAAGAGGGAATGAAGCAGAAAAATTGATGTCCCACAAATATGCTGATGTTGCTTCCATCAAGTTAATTTAGAAACTCTACCAATTGGAAAAATTATTATTTTTAATCTTTTTCAATTTTGTTACTCAAATATGCTAGCAAAGGTCATAAAGGGGAAAATCTTTCACAAAAACTGCAAGGATTATCAAGATTACTTTGTTTGAATCACATTAATGCTTTGTGGCAAGGACCATAAAGTTTTTTCATTTAGTTGTTAATGGGCATATCTCAGATCTACATCAGATAAAATTGCACTGGGTGATCCTTTAGAAGCTACAAGTTAGAAATGTGTTCACCGAAGAGAAACACTTCATTTAGAACAAATACATCTCAATATCCTTCTTCATATACCTATCAAAGAAGTTGACAGTATTGTTAATAGAAGGAACAGACAGTTCCTTCTATTATTAATTGGCTTATCGTTCCAACGTCATTTAGACTTGGAATTAGAAAATCATGCCTTTGCATGCTAGGATAAGCACAAGTTTAGTATGAGACTTTCAAGCAATTTTTGTTGTGTTAGTCACTCAGTCATGTCTGACTCTGCGCCCCCATGGACTGTAGCTTCCAGGCTCCTCTGTCCGTGGAATTCTCAAGGCAAGAATACTGAAGTGGTTAGTTGCTCCCTTCTCCAGGGGATCTCACCAAACCAGGGATCAAATCTGGGTCTCCGTATTGTAGGCAGATTCGTTACCACCTAAGCCACTAGGGAAACCCATTAAAATCTTAACAATCATTCAATTGACTGGCTCAGGAATTTATTGCTAATTACAAAAAATATTATTTTAAAGCTTATTGATAACTCTATGCATCTTCTATCTGGGCACTACAGAGGACATAAAGACCAATTATATCACAAGAAAAAAGAAACGAAAATAGTAAAAATTTCCATAATTTTAAAAGGAAATCTTGCCTGAATTGATCACCTAGATTTTTCGCACTTATGATCAGTAGTCCAAATTAATCAAGAGCATTGGATCTTTTGCTTAAGTCTCTAACTTTACTATATAGGGTAGAGAAAAGCATTATAAATGTGGATATAGGAATGGATCAATAGACCCTGAACACAGTCTTATGGAAAATAATGTAAGTCAGAAAACAAGTTATCTGCTGCTGCTGCTGCTGCTAAGTTGCTTCAGTCGTGTCCGACTCTGTGCGACCCCATAGATGGCAGCCCACCAGGCTCCCCCGTCCCTGGGATTCTCCAGGCAAGAACACTGGAGTGGGTTGCCATTTCCTTCCCCAATGCATGAAAGTGAAAAGTGAAAGTGAAATCGCTCAGTCGTGTCCGACTTTTAGTGACCCCACGGATTGCAGCCTACCAGCCTCCTCAGTCCATGGGATTTTCCAGGCAAGAGTACTGGAGTGGGTTGCTATTATCATCTAGTAGTATGCATTAAGATTCATGCAAAAAGTCAAATTTTAATTTATCTTCTACAAAGAGGAAAGTGTTATGACAAGATCTTCATGGTGAAGGGTGCAATGAAAGATCTGGAAATCACTTGCCTCTTTTACTGTTCTGGTTGTTATGATAAAGATCTAAATTAAAACAAGAGTGTGGGGAAGTGGAGGAAGGGAAAACTGGGGTCATGTGAAGAAAATAAAACCTACAGATTTTGGTGGTTGAATATAGAAAAGAAGAGTGAAAAAAGTGTCACACTAGATTACTGGATTGGAGGTAGTGACTTTAATGTAGCTTAATGATATTATGGAGAGAAAATAAGGGCAACTTTCTCCTCACTCTGGCTGACAATCAATTTGGTGTTAGAGAGTTACCTATTTTCTCTAATCTTTCTTTATTTGTGGGATAGGCTATACAAAACTTATTCTATCAACTCAGACTGACAATGAAAATAAATATTAGGTATAAAAATTTGCATAAGAAAATAATTGCTAAATGCTACCTTTTGCTTTTGCTCCTTCTTACTGTTAATACTAATGCTTCCAAATAAAACACTCACTGCATTTTGCATGAACAATTTCAGTAGTTTTCTAACGTGTCCACTACTCTTCATTTAAAATTTTTAATTCATAGTACCTCATACTGAGTTAAGTTCTTTTTTTTAAAGCTCTTTTTTAAAAAAGTTTTTTTTTTTTTTAAAGAACAGGTTGTTTTGTTTTGTTTTTTAAAGAACAGTTCTTTTTTAAAAATTAGTTTTATTGCAGTATGTGTTTCCCTGATAGTTAAGTTGGTAAAGAATGGTTCCTGCAATGCAGGAAACCCCAGTTTGATTCCTAGGTCAGGAAGATCTGCTGCAGAAGGGATAGGCTACCCACTCTAGTACTCTTGGGCTTCCCTTGTGGCTCAGCTGGTAGAGAATCTGCTTGCAATGTGGGGGACCTGGGTTCAATCCCTGGGTTGGGAAGATCTCCTGGAGAAGGGAAAGGCTACCCACTCCAGTATTTTGGCCTGGAGAATTCCATGGACCATACAGTCCATCAGGGCACAAAGAGTCAGACACGACTGAGCAACTTTCATTTCACCACACTTTATTGCTGTACAGTTGCTTTGCAATGTTGTGTTAGTCTCTACTGTATGGCAAAGTGAATCATCTATATGTATACTAATTTTCCCTCCTTTGGGGATTTCCTTCCCATTTAGCTCCCCACAGAGCACTGAGTGGAGTTCCCTGAGCTATACCCTGAGGTTCTCATTAGTTACCTGTCTTAGACATAGTGCGTCCCCGGGGGCTCACTGGTAAAGAACATGCTTGCCAGTGCAACAGACATGGGTTCAGCCCTTGGGTACAGAAGATCCCCTGGAGAAGGAAATGGCAACCCACTCCAGTATTCTTGCCTGGAAAAACCCATGGAGAGAGGAGCCTGGAGCCTCAAAGAGTCAGACATGACTGAACAACTAAATAACAACAGCAATATCGCTTCTATTGGTTCCAAATGATACAGAAAAAGTTCAGACATGCTGTAGATTATCTCTTTATTAAAGTTCTATAGCCCTCCTTCTTTCTTTAAAAAAGGAGGGCCTTGTATTTTTCTTCATAGACAAATGGATATAATCTGCCTGAGACTGTAACTTGCCTGCCCTACCCCTCCCCTAAAAGCACATGAATTACACTCTCATTTCAGGGGAAGTCTTGTGTCACCTTCTTCAAAGTGCTAACTCCACCTAGGTACTGTCACCCCTCTCAATTTCCTTGGTCGTTGATTCAAAAGTTACTTTAATCTTGTGTCTTCATTCTTTCCTTTTCTATGATTCCATTCTTTCTGTCTGTATGATGCTAGCCATACATCCTTAAAAGGCTTTTCATCCTTAAAAGGCTTACCCAAACTTGCCTTGCACTCAAACTACCATCTGTTCTTCTTTTCCTACTCTGATACACTATATAAGCCAGGACTGTAATTATTTTCCACTACTTTAGCTTCCTCTACTTTTTAACTCATTTCGATTTAATTTTTCTTCATTTTGAAATCAACCTTAATAAGATCACCAGTGAACTAAAAATCATTAATCCAGTGGTTCATTTCACTGCTCACTAAATAGACCCCTCTCCAGAATCCAACATCGCTGATGTCATTCTTTAGATTCTTTCCTCCTTTGATTTATAGGAGGCTAATATTTTTTGGTTTTGCTTCTAATTTGGCTTAATTACTAGTGTCCATTTTTTCATCATTGCCTTAAATGTTAATATTTTTCATGGTGTGCTTAATTACCCATTCTCCTTTTCTACATACATTCCTCATTGGAATGTATACTCCTCATTTTCACCCAAGTGTTTATGTATAACAAGTACCTTTTTCATGAAAATGGATCTCCACTAACTTTTTATACCACAATTAGGCTGATTCCATGCTATCTGTCTTTCAGGATCTTACTGGAATTCCTCCAGTAGGTATCTTTTATTTCCTCTCTCTGCTGAGATATCCTGATATTGTACTTTATTATGTTCTTCTGAGGGGTGTATTGCTCTCTATTTGGCTTTATCTGTTGCAGTCTGGCATGCATGCAACCCAAGGACAATGTTCTTGTTTCATCTACATAGCTTCCACAGTGCTTTAAAAAATCTTTTGTGTATATATATACAAAATCTCTTGTATAGTAATTTCTCAAAAACCACTTGTTGAATGCATGAAAGTGGAGAGTATAATTGAAAAAGATCTTATAGATCATTAGGTTCTATTTTTTATATTGATAACAAATGATCCATCTTGGGGGTTTACAACTTTAGCTTTGTCTTGTATTCAAAATAGCCTCATTTTATATGAAGTGGCTTTGAAAACACACTGAGCTGACTACACTAGAGGGGAGATACAGAAACCTCACATGAAAATTTAGTTTCTGAAATATGAAATTTTATGGTTGCATATAAATGCAACAGTTTCCATAAAAGTTCTCTGATCAGGTGAAATCAGGTGTCACCAAACCCACACTTTTCAACTGCAGAAATAATGAATATCATAGATAATGCATGGCACAAATACTAGCTAATCCCTTTAGACATATAATTTATGTAAGATGGTTGATCACACTCATGTATGGTTTTTTAATATATGTGTTTTTTTTCAAGGGAAAATGGATATAACAATGGCTTACATTTTGCTGTGAAATGTTCTTTAATTTCAACAGCAGGATACAGGCAATGCAATAAGAATGAAAGAAAAGAAGGAGACCCTTTTAGGCTTCCTTAGTAATCCTGTGATAGTATCAGTTCCCACATATAAATATTTAGGAAAATGCATAGTAAAAAATAAGATCTGCTTTCTTAATTTTACAAGCTACATAAAAATTAAGAATGATATTATAGAAATATATTCCAGAATAACACAGAATAAACTGATACAATTGCGTATCAATGACTACTGACACTATAGTTAGTTTTACTTTATTTTGCAGTTGAATTTAGGTATCAGTTCAGTTTGGTTGCTCAGTCGTATCCAACTCTTTGCGACCAATAGACTGCAGCATTCCAGGCCTCCTTGTCCATTACCAACCCCTGGAGCTTGCTCAAGCTCATGTCCATAGACTTGGTGATGCCATCCAATCATCTTACCCTCTGCTGTCCCCTTCTACTCCTGCCTTCAATCTTTCCAGCATCAGAGTGTTTTCCAATCAATCAGTTCTTCACATCAGGTGGCCAAAGTATTGGAGTTTCAGCTTCAGCATCATTCTTTCCAATGATATTCAGGATTGATTTACTTTAGGATTGACTGGTTGGATCTCCTTGCAGTCCAAGGGACTCTTAAATATCTTCTCCAACACAACAGTTCAAAAGCATCAATTCCTTGGCCTTCAGCTTTCTTTATAGTTCAACTCTCACATCATACATGACCACTTCCTTCTAAGGAGCAAGTGTCTTTTAATTTCATGGCTGCAGTCACCATCTGCAGTGATTTTTTAAAGTCTCTCATTGTCTATTTGCCATGATGTGATGGGACTAGATGCCATGATCTTAGTTTTTTGAACACTGAGTGTAAAGCCAACCTTTTCACTCTCCTCTTTCACTTCATCAAGAGCCTCTTTAGTTCTTCTTCTCATTCTGCCATAGGGGTGGTATCATCTGCATATCTGAGGTTATTGACATTTCTCCTGGCAATCTTGATTCCAGTGTGCTTTATCCAGCCCAGCATTTCGCATGATGCACTCTGCATAGAAGTTAAATAAGCAGGGTGACAATATATAGCTTTGATGTACTCCTTTCCCGATTTGGAACCAGCCCTTTGTTCCTTGTCCAGTTCAAACTGTTGCTTCTTGACCTGCACACATATTTCTCAGGAGGCTGGTAAAGTGGTCTGGTATTCCCATCTCTTGAAGAATTTTCCACAGTTTGTTATGATCCACACAGTCAAAGGCTTTAGCATAGTCAGTGAAGCAGAAGTAGATGTTTTTCTGGAACTCTCTTGTTTTTTCAATAATCCAATGGATGTTGGCAATTTGATCTCTTGTTACTCTACCTTTTCTAAAACCAGCTTGAACATCTGGAAGTTTGAGGTTCACGTACTGTTGAAGTCTGGCTTGGAGAATTTTGAGCATTATTTTGTTAGCGTGTGAGATGAATGCAATTGTGCAGTAGTTTGAGCATTCTTTGGCATTGCTTTTCTTTGGGACTTAAATGAAAACTGACCTTTTCCAGTCCCGTGGCCACTGCTCAGTTTCCCAAATTTGCTGGCATATTGAGTCTTTCACAGCATCATCTAGCTCAACTGGAATTCTATCACTTCCATTAGCTTTGTTCCTTCCTAAGGCCCACTTGACTTCACATTCCAGGATGTCTGGCTCTAGGTGCATGATCATACCTCATTAAGCTTCTTCTGTGTATTCTTGCCACCTCTTCTTAATATCTTCTGCTTCTGTTAGGTCCATGCCATTCCTGTCCTTTATTGTACCCATCTTTGCATGAAAATATTCCCTTGGTATCTCTAGTTTTCTTGTAGAGTTCTTTAGTCTTTAATTTCTTTGCATTGATCACTGAAGAATCACTGCTATTCCTCTTTACTGTATCAAAATGTAGCAATTTGCCTCCTCCATGCAGAATGGTGTTGATCACTGCCTCCTGTACAATGTCACAAACCTCTGTCCATAGTTGTTCAGGCACTCTGTCTATCAGATCTATTCCCTTTAATCTGTTTGTCACTTCCACTGTATAACTGTAAGGGATTTGATTTAGGTCAAACCTGAATGGTCTAGTGGTTTTCCCTACTTTCTTCAATTTAAGTCTGAATTTTGCAATAAGGAGCTCATGATCTGAGCCACTATCAGCTCCCAGTCTTATTTTTGCTGACTGTATGTAGCTTCTCCATCTTTGGCTACAAAGAATATAATCAATCTGATTTCAGTATTGACCATCTGGTGATGTCCTTGTGTAGAGTCGTCTCTTGTCTTGTTGGAAGAGTTTGTTTGCTATGACCAGTGTGCATTCTCTTGGCAAAATTCTGTTAGCCTTTGCCCTGCTTCATTTTGTACTCCAAGGACAAATTTGCCTGTTACTCCAGGTACCTCTTTGCTTCCTACTTTTCCATTCTTTTCCCCTATGGTGAAAAGGATATCTTTACTGGGTGTTCGTTCTAGAAGGTCTTGTAGATCTTCACAGAACCGCTCAACCTCAGCTTCTTCAGCATTACTGGTTGAGGCATAGACTTGGAATACTGTGCTATTGAATGGTTTGCCTTGGAAATAAACAAAGATCATTCTGCCGTTTTTGAGATTGCATCCAAGTACTGCATTTTGGACCCTTTCATTGACTATGAGGGCTACTCCATTTCTTCTAAGGCATTCCTACCCACAGTAGAAGATATAATGTTCATCTGAATTACATTCACCCATTTCAGTCCATTTTAGTTCACTGATTTTAAAATGTTGGTGTTTACTCTTACCATCTTTTCTGTTTGACCACTTCCAATTTACCTTGATTCATTAGACTTACTTGTAGCTCAAATGGTAAAGAATCTGCCTGACATGCAGGAGACCAGGGTTTGATCCTGGGGTTGGGAAGTTCCTCTGGAGAAGGGAATGGCAATTCAATCCACTATTCTTGCCTGGAGAATTCCATGTACAGAGAAGCCTGGTGGGCTACAGTCCATGGGGTCACAAAGAGTCAACTGGGTGACTAAAGTACACGTGCACGGGGACCTAACTTTCCAGGTTCCTACGCAATATTGCTCTTTATGGCATCGGGCTTTACTTCCATCATTAATCACATCCATAACTGGGTGTTGTTTTTACTTTGGCTCTGTGTCTTCATTCCTTCTGGAGTTATTTCTCCACTCTTCTCCAGTAGTATATTGGGCACCTACCGACCTGGGGAGTTCATCTTTCATTGTCATATCTTTTTGCCTTTTCATACTGTTCATGGGGTTCTCAAGGTAAGAATACTGAAGTGGTTTGCCATTCCCTTCTCCAGTGGACCACATTTTGTCAGAACTCTCCACCATGACCCGTCCAAATTGGGTGGCCCTATAGGCCATGGCTCATAGTTTCATTGAGGTAGACAAGGCTGCTGTCCCTGTGATCAGTTTGATTAGTTTCTGTGATTGTGGTTTTCATTCTGTCTGCCCTCTTATGGATGAGGATAAGAGGCTTATGGAAGCTTCCTGATGGGAGAGACTGACTGTGGGGGAAAGGGTCTTGTTCTGATGGGCGGGGCCATGCTCAGTAAATCTTAAATCCAGTTTTCTGTTAATGGGTTGGGCTGTGTTCTTTCCCTGTTGTGTGACCTGAGACAAAACTATGGTGGCAGTAATGATGATAATGGATACAAGTTGTAATGATGAAAACAGACACTTCACAGACACTTAAGTTGTGTCTGTATCATGGCTTTGAATAAAGCTACAATGAGCATGATAAGGTAAATGTTTCTTCAAGACAGTGATTTCATTTCTTTTGGATATATGTCTACAAGTAGAAATAATAGTTCAGTTTTAAAATTTTTGAGGAGTGTACATACTGTTTTCCATAATAACTGTCTCTATTAATATTTCCACTAACAGTGTACAAGGGTTTTCTTTTTTCCAAACCTCACCAACACCTATTATCTCTTTTTGTGTAGTTAATGTTAATAATATGAGTTCAGAAAGAAGACTCAGAGGAGTGAAGGGTCAAAGTCACACACAAAAGTGATATAGAAAAGATGACTATGAAAACATGTTATGATGAGTACATTAAAATGAAGAGGCTGAAAAAAAAATGAAGTAATTTCCCACCTCTGTAGAATGACTCATGCGAATTGAGAACATGCAATGACCTTACTCAAAGAACAGAAGCTTTTTCCTCAGAAATGCCAGGTTGATTCGATCATTAGCAGACATTTATTAAGAATCTTCTGTGTGCTAGGCACTATTTGGTGTGCTCAGTGAACATAATAAAAGTCTATGATCTCCTATAACATATTCTAATAAACAGTAAACAACAAGCATGATAATAAATTAGTAAACTGTGATGTGTTAGAAGATGTAAAGTGTTATGGGTAAAGAAAGCAGAAGATCTGTGTTGTGTTAAATACAGTGGTCAGAACAGACTCACTGGAGGAGGTGAGGTTTGAACAAAGACTTGAAGGAAGGAAGTTAATGAGACACGCTGTTGTTAAGATGTGTGTTCAAACCCTTGTAAGCTGCCCAGGCTTTAAACCTATTCAATAGAGCTTTGCCCTTGGAAATGTGCAGACCCAACTTCAGGGATTTATTCCTTTATCTCCATGTGCAGTCATGTAGTTCAAACCATTTAGATTCTATGACTTTCAATTTTCTAATTTGTAAAATAAATTTTGCAATATTAATACAGTATTAGTACAGGAAAATCAAAAAAGCATCACAGTTATTTTTTTTTTAATTTTAGAACAGATTTAGATTTTAGAGAAAAGTTGCAAAGATAGTACAGAGTTCCCATATATTCTATATTCAGTTCCCCTATTATTAACATCTTACATTAATGTGGTATATTAGTTACAACTAACCAATACTTTGGCCCCCTGATGCGAAGAACTGACTAATTTGAAAAGATCCTGATGCAGGGAATGATTGAAGGTGGGAGGAGAAGGGGACAACAGAGGATGAGATGGTTGGAAGGCATCACCGACTCAATGGACATGAGTGTAAGCTCCAGGAGTTCGTGATGGACAGGGAAGCCTGGCGTACTACAGTCCATGTGGTCGCAAAGAGTCAGACATGACTAAGTAACTGAACTGAACTGATGCATTGAGTCAATTCCTTGGCAGGTTGATAAGAAGTCCAGGGTCCCGGAGGAGGAGACAGGGGTCTGGAATTCTCAAGGAGGAGGAAACGACAAACTTTTTTTTTTTCCTACATTCCTTAGTGAGAATTTATACAATAATGCATCCTGCTTGAGGACAAGTTTCTGCTTCCTGAAAACCTTCTCACTAATCCTGTAATCTTAAAATGTATATTGTGGGAGTGAGTCTAGTAAGATCTTTACAACCTTGAGATATTCTTTTGATTTATTGTAATAAGCAATTAAAAAGTATATAATTTCTTTGCTAAGACTAGGGATTGGGGCACTCTCCATCCGCCTTCTGATGTCTATGTCAGAAGCTTTCTCTGCCCCTTTTTATATTTTAATAAAACTCTGCTACACAAAAGCTCTTGAGTGATCAAGCCTGGTCCCTGGTCCCAAAGCTAAATCTTCAGAGATCACAAATCCAACACCATTCCCTGTAAACTATCAGTATTAACCTAACTCCTTTATTCAATTTCCTTTGTTTTTTACACAGCATCCTTTTTCTGCCACAGGATCCCAGCTAGGTTATCACATTCCATTTATTCTCATGTCCTCTGAGGCTCTTCCTGATTGTGACAGTTTTTAGGATTTTTCTTGCTTTTGTGACCTGGACAGTTTTGAAGAGCAATGTTCAGATACTTTGAAGAATGTCCCTCCACTGGGAATCATCTGATGTTTTAGACTGTGGTTATGAATTTTGGGGAAGAAGATCACCAAGGCAAAGTGCTTCATCACATCACGTCAAAGGTACATAATATCAATATAACTTATGAACTGTTACTGTAAACCTTGAGGCAGTACCTGTCAGGTTTCTCAAAAAGCTTTGTGTTTAAAAGTGGATTCTCTTTAAAGTGGCAAACTAAAATCTGGACCCATGTCACTTGATGGTACTTGTTGAGTCTATTGCCTAGGCCAGAAAATCTATATTAATTAAACATACATTGCAGAATCTATCTTGTGCTCAATTGTCTACAAAGCAACAGATCTCTATTGTAAAAGAAAGTAATTGCTGAGTTATTTTCCCTATGATAAATCTTGTGAACAAAACAAGAGTTTCACCATGTACTTCCTTGTTACTATATATAAGCCTTTGGTCATATTTTCCTTTAATTCTATTTTAACCCAAGGGATGAAAAGCAGGTCTCTAAAAGACTTGCAACATGTCAAATGTATGTGTTGCTTTGGAATGTAATTTTACTTCTGTGCTCAGCTTCTACTTGGGAATTGGAAATACACTTCCCAGTGACAAGAGCATATATCAACTGAGGCAGCAAGTTGGTTATGAGACCCTAGGATGTATTTCAGAAAATGAAAAGCAAACCAATCATAGAGAAGGATAGGCAGGACTTGCAGGCTAACCAAAGCCTTCATCTCTTTCTAATTTTGCTTTCATGAATCCCACAGAGTAAATTATATTGTTCAGGGTGAAATGAGACCCTGTATGTTCACTGCATTCTTCTTTTTATATGTTTCAAAAGATGCCAGACCAAGAGCAAGCCCACATTTTAGAGCCACACTGTCAATACCAGTGACAAAGATGTTTGCCTTAGGCATTGCTATTTTCTTTTTTAAAGAAATTCATTTAAATCAAAATCAGCCTTGAGAGGGCACAGAGTGGCAGCTTGGGGCAGTTCATCACAGGGCATTTGGCTCATGATTTTGATCTGCAAAAGTGCAGCAAGCGGCTGATGTAGCCATGGCTATACTGTGGGAGGTCAGCTCTCCCTCCAGGGAGAAATCTGATTTTTGTCCAGAAAAGCCCATTTGTCTTTGGATTGTCCTCTTCTGCTTCTGGTGCCCAGGGTTCTTTTCACCCTACACTCCCCTTTTATTCCAGAACTTTGATTCATGATATGTAAAACCTAAAGAGTTACACAATTTGATGTAACTTTGAAAAGTAAAACATATTCTATATTGAAAGAGATACATTTCTCATCAAAGAAATCCTGATGTTGAACTGCATCTCTTAAATCTGTTTTAATATTTTAGTTCTATATTTAGCCACCCTTTCCCATAACTTAGAGTCAACATCATTGTAAGCTCTGGTTATCACATACATATTGGTTAGAAAGAAGGAAAAATGAGTAATTAATGATTGGAGAAAAATATTTTCCTTTAATACATCTTTTTAAAATAGTACAAGGGTTGCCTTTTAATACAATGAAAGTTTAAATATGCTTTTATTTTATTTTCTATTGGAGTATAGTTGATTAACAATATTGTGTTACTTTCAATCATACAGGAAAGTGATTCAATTATACATATACATGCTTATCTCTTCTTTTGCAATTCTTTTCCCTTTTACGTTATTACAGAATATTGAGCAGAGTTTCCTGTGCTATACTGTAGGTCCTTGTTGGTTATCTACTTTAAATACAGTAGTGTGGGGTTCACATGTACATATACTTTTATGTATTAATATAACTCCCTCTGTCCATTCCCAATCTTTCCAAATCCATGTTCTTTATGCCCACATTATTTAATTCATTAATTCCTATATCTCTCTCCCTATGATACTTCATTTATTTTATTTATTTAACCTCTCTAAAATATCCTTTCTTAAGTAAGGGATAAAATTTCACATAAATTATTAAGATTCCCCAGGAACAAGTAGTTGAATCAGTTTGTCAGCAAACAGCCATAGTATTGATATATTGGGAGTGAAATCCTAAGAACATGTAGGTGTGTGTTGTTCTTACAGATGACTAACAACAAAGTCAATCTGACATGTGTTTAACAATATTTTTATTAATGTATTGCATGATAATTAAACATAAATGAGAATAGTTAATAATACTTAATCTAATGTCTATATTTACTATTTCTCACACTGAACCATACCGGTGTCCAGCCCCGGTAGGATCCAGGGATTCCCTCGGGAGGACAACGTCGGTGAACGCATAGATAAAGAGACGGGGAAAGAATTTTGCAGTTAAGAAAATAGAGGAGAGAAAAGAGGCTGATATTCCTTGGTTTATGCAAAAAGCCAATAAAGCCCCAGCACGGGACTTGCTCTGTTCACGTAGGCTGCAGGCGCCCTCTCGAATCGCAAAAGGTGCCCCACCTTCTCAAGTGGGTCTTAGAAGCCCAGGCAGGAAAGTGAACACAGAGAGCCCCTGCGCTCCATGGAATCAGCCTGAGTAGGAAAAGGAAAGAGAAAGAACGACATGGGGAGACCAAGCTTCGGTGAGCAAGGCCCGCATTTTATTTTCCAAAGTGGTTTTTATACCTTAAGTTGTGCATAGAGGATAATGGGGGAAGGGGTAGAGTCATGCAAGGTCAGCAGTCCTTGATCCTATTGAAGCCAGGCTTTCTTTCTGAAAACTTATCATATGCAAAAGTTTTAGGTGATTTACATCATCTTCTGGCCAGGAAGCCTGTTAACATTTTATGACCCTTTCTTCAGAAAATTTATTTTTCTCTAAAGGTGATTATTCTAAAGTCAGGTGCCACCCTCCAAAAGCATTAGATAAAGTTGCATTCCTATAGGGCAAAAGTGGGGGGCTATAACAAGAAAAGAATTAACTCAAGGGTCCAAGGTTGCAAACATTAAAGCTACTACTTACATTTCTATACACCAACTATATTAATCAATACACTCCCAGGGACACAGTAGGTAAGGGATATGGAAACTTGGCAGCAAGCATTAGCTCAACAAAGAAATCCTCTATTAGTTCTATTTTAACAATTTTACTTCTCTGAGAAGCTCTGCATTGTTAGAATAGCTTAAGCTTCCCATGCCTCTCGTGGTTGGGAGGCTGTGAATCTGAACAAACCTGTCAGGCAAGCTAGAAAGTCATCAGAGGGGTTTGAATTGAAACACTCCTATTATGCCCAGGAGACTTATTAACTAGAGTTTTAAGTTGATTTTCTTACAGAGAAAGATGGTCGGGGATAGCCCCCCGATAATGTTAGAAGAGTTGGTGAAAGTCGTGAAATAGTAAAACAGACAGATTTTGGTTTTGGGGTAGATGCTCGTGCAGGTCCAGGAGGGCCCCTTGAGCCCTGACTCGCCTTTGCATATCAGGCCTCTCTGCATGACCTTTGTCATGGGTGGGGACTCCCGTGCTGGCTCCCAGCAGAACCAAAGCATATTTTTCTCACCTCTTTGTATGCTTTTCAGTATTTGTAAATGGCACACACTGAAACATGAGTTCCTCTAAGGCAACTCACACCTGCTTTATGGGATGTCCTCAGGTCTTAGCACAATGTCAGCTTTACAATAATGTCACAATAAATACTGAAGGGATAAATCTTTATCCATGCATTGAAGTTCCATGAAAACATGTGAGCCTCATTTCATACTGGCTTATGCACCAAATGAGATGGTCACACAAACCCACACAATTCTGGGCTTATTTTTGAGTCCCTTATTTGTGTCTGGCATTGGGCTATCCTTAGGTCTACAGAGATGAGAAGCCATATTTCATGCTCTCCGGGAGCCAACAGTCAGGAAGGGAGGTTATGGATAAGACAAAAGACGATGTAAACTGGCTGGATCATAAACTGTCTATGGGGGGGATGAAGAGGCTGAAAAATCAGGCCTAGAAATTTGCCTTACAAGCAATGGGCATACCTTGCATGATTTTTAAGCAGCAAGTAACACTCATTAAAAAGTAAGTGGCCTAACATTCCAAAAGCCCTAATTATTTGTGCCCATATCTCTAGTCCAGGGCCAAGAATTTCTGTAACTACCTTTCTAGCTTCTGACTCAGTGGTTCTTGACCTCAACTGCTTATGAAAATCACCTGGAAAACATATACAGAATTAAAGAGAGGCCATCAGTATTCTGATTTATAGGTAAGACTGGGGTCTCAAGCATCATTTTTTAAAAGAACAATTCTAATTCAAACATGGTTGAAAATCATGGTTCTAGTTTGTTTTCTTCCTTTTACAACTTGGCAGAACTTGTTGCTGTTCAGTCCCTCAGTCATGTCTGACTCTTTGCAACCCCATGTACTACGGCATGCCAGGCTTCCCTGTCCTTCAGTATCTCCTGGAGCTGGCTCAATTCATGTCCATTGAGTCAGTGATGCCATCCAACCATCTCATCGTCTCTTGTCCCCTTCTCCTCCTGCCCTCAATCTTTCCCAGCATTAGGGTCTTTTCTAATGAGTCGGCTCTTCATATCAGGTAGCCAAAGTATTGGAGTTTCAACTCAACATCAGCCCTTCTAATGAATATTCAGGACTGGTTTGCTTTAGGATTGACTGGTTTGATCTCCTTGCAGTCCAAGGGACTCTCAAAAGTCTTCTCCAGCACCACAGTTCAAAAGCATCAATTCTTCGATGCTCAGCCTTCTTTATGGTCTAACTCTCACATCCATAAATGGCTACTAGAAAAACCATAGCTGTGACTAGACGGACCTTTGTCGGCAAAGTAATGTCTCTGCTTTTTAATACTCTGTCCAGGTTTGTCATAGCTTTTCTTCCAAGTGAAAGGTTGTTGCTGAACAAAAAGACGCTGGGATTCTTGGCTTCTGGAGGAAAAGAATTCAATCTGGGGCCAGAGACGAGGCTTGATCGCTCAGAGCTTTTGTGTAATAAAGTTTTATTAAAGTATAAAGGAGATTAAGAAAGCTTGTGACATAGGCATCAGAAAGAGGCAGAAAGAGTACCCCCTCTAGTCTTCAGCTGAATGTTGTATAGTCACTAGCAGTCTGTTAATGAAAGAAATGAATGTCTTAAAACTCAGAATGGCACCAGGCCCCTCAGTCATAAGAGGCACTTTGGGATAATCTTGGCACCAGTGGATTTATCTCAGGCCATAAAATGATTAACCTGAATCTTGTAGAAGGGCAGATTACCATACAAATAGTTTCGTTTACATAGATTAGGGGAACAATATCTGAGTATAACATACTGGTTTGTCAAGTAGGTTCTGAGCCATTAGGTGGAACAGACTTGAAGACAGAGTCTGGGGTAAATGCATAGCACATTAGCATAGCTTAAGACAAACATTTCCATAAGAAAAAGGCATTGGTTAACTCAAGGTTTGAGAATAGTTAACTTCAGGTGAAACCAGGTATCATTATGGCAACACAGAATTTTAAGAGAAACCTCTTTTTAAATTTGTATAGAGAAGAAAAAAATATCCCTAGTTTGTTTCCTCCTGCCCCTTAAGAGATATAAAAATGTCTGACACTTGCAGGCTATTTCCTCTGCCTGGCCTTCCTACCTGTTACCCTCTCACAAGGAGCAAGCATATTTTAATTTCATGACTGTAATCACTATCTACAGTGATTTGGGAGCCCAAGAAAATAAAGTCTATCACTGTTTCTATTGTTTCCCATCTATTTGCTGTGAAGTGATGAAACTGAATGCCATGATCTTAATTTTTTGAATGCTGAGATTTTAGCCAACTTTTTCACTCTCCTCTTTTCACCTTCATTAAGAGGCTCTTTAGTTCCTCTTCACTTTCTGCCTTAAGGGTGGTAGCTTCTGCATATCTGAGGTTATTGATATTTCTCCCGGCAATCTTGATTCTGGTTTGTGCTTAATCCAATCTGATGTTTTGCAGGATGTTCTCTGTATATATGTTAAGTAGGCAAGGTGACAATATACAGCCTTGATATACTTCTTTCTCAATTTTGAACCAGTCCATTGTTTCATGCCTGGTTCTAACTGTTGCTTATTGACCTACATACAGGTATATCTTTCCTTTTCTTCTTTGCTTTTGGCTTCTCTTCTTTTCTCAGCAATTTGTAAGGCCTCCTCAGACAACCATTCTGCCTTTTTGCATTTCTTTTTCTTAGGAATGGTTTTAATCACCGCCTCCTGTACAATGTTATGAACCTCCATCCATAGTTCTTCAGGCACTCTGTCTATAAGATCTAATCCCTTGAATCTATTTCTCAGTTCCACTGTATAATCATAAGGGATTTGATTCAGGTCATACCTGAATGGTCTAGTGGTTTTCCCTACTTTCTTCAATTTAAATCTGAATTTGGCAATAAGGAGTTCATGATCTGAGCCACAGTCAGCTCCCAGGCTTGTTTTTGCTGACTGTATGTAGCTTCTCCATCTTTGACTGCAAAGATTATAATCAATCTGATTTCAGTATTGACCATCTGGTGATGTCCATGTGTAGAGTCGTCTCTTGTGTTGTTGGAATAGGGTGTTTGCTATGACCAGTGCATTCTTTTGGCAAAACTCTGTTGGCCTTTGCCCTGCTTCATTTTGTACTCCAAGGTCAAACTTATCTGTTACTCCAGGTATCTCTTGACTTCCTACTTTTACATTCCATTCCCCTATGATGAATAGGACATTTTTTTGGATGTTAGTTCTAGAAGGTCATGTAGGTCTTCACAGATCTGTTTAGCTTCTTCTGTGTTAGTGGTTTGGGCATAGACTTGGATTGCTGTGATACTGAATGGTTTGCCTTGGAAATGAACAGAGATCATTCTGTCATTTTTGAGATTGCACCCAAGTACTGCATTTCAGACTCTTTTGTTGACTTGAGGACTACTCCATTTCTTCTAGGGATTCTTGCCCACAGTAGTACATACAATGGTCATCTGGATTAAATTTGCCCATTCTGGTCCATTTCAGTATACTGATTCCTAACATATTGACATTCACTCTTGCCATCTCCTGTTTGACCACTTGCAATTTACCTTGATTCATGGACCTAACATTCCAGATTCCTATGCAATGTTGTTCTTTATAGCATCTAACTTTACTTTCACCACCAGACACATCAACAACTGAGCTTTGTTTCCGCTTTGGCTCAGCCTCTTCATTCCTTCTAGAGCTATTTCTCCGCTCTTCTTCAGTAGCATATTGGGCACCTACCAACCTGGGGAGTTCATCTTTCATTGCCATATCTTTTTGCCTTTTCATACTGTTCATGGGATTCTCAAGGCAAGCATACTGAAGTGGTTTGCCATTCCCTTCTCCAGTGGACCACATTTTGTCAGAACTCTCCTCCATGACCCATCTGTCTTGAGCATGGCTCATAGTTTCATTGAGTTAGACAATGCTATGATCCATGTGATTAGTTTGGTTAGTTTTCTGTAACTGTGGTTTTCATTCTGTCTGCCCTCTGATGGATGAGGATAAGAGGCTTGTGGAAGCTTCTTGATGGGAGGGACTGGCTGTGGAATAAACTAGGTTTTGCTCTAGTTGGTGGGGCTGTGCTCAGCAAATCTTGAATCCAGTTTTCTGCTGATGGGTGGGACTGTGCTCTCTCCCTGTAGTTTGGCCTGAGGCCAAACTATGGTAGGGGTAATGGCAACTGTCTTCAAAAGGACTTAAGTCAGCATCCCTTGGCTCTCGGGACTGTTGTATTCAGTGCCCCTGACTATCAACCCACACCTCCACCAGAGACTCCTGGACACTCACAGGCAAGTCTGGCTCAGGCTTTTATGGGAAGAACTAGGCATCAGAAATTCAGACAGGAGACTATAAATGGATGATTAGTACTGGGAGCTATGGTATTTCTATGATGCTACAAGAAATCATGTGAGTTCACCTGTGTGCTGATTTGAGACAAGTTAGTGATGTACTATGCCCCTCATCAACTTATAATCTCTGGATAAAGACACTGGAGCAGTGAATTCCAAAGGAAGGGAACAAAAATGCCTTCTCCCAAAATCCAGAAAAATGATCTAATGTGGAAGGGATGGGCCTTTCCATGAAAAAGAGGTACTCATATATTATATTAATTACCTTGATTAAAAATTTATGTTCATAAAGTCACAAGAAAACAAATCAATGTTTGTTTCTGTGTTTCCCAGTTACATTACACACACACGCACACACACACCCCTCAATACAAACACACCCACATGTGCCAGAACATTATGCTTTGGCTTTAAGGGACTTTACCATAGCAGAGGGCACTTGCCTTCATAGTCCTCTTCAATACTCAGGTTCTAAATGTGCTGGTTTTCTTCACAGTTTTATTCCTCAGGCTGGGGCCTTTATTGACAAGTAGGTATAATAAGATTTTTTAAGTCTCAAAACCAACATATAAAGTAATTTTTGACTTTCAGACCAGAACAAAGATGATGGTATAGTGGGATTTATTCTAAAAACCTGTGAACTAAATTCTCTAAATATACTGGGGTTAGGCACCTTATCTCTTGTATATTTTAATTTATATTTAGATCTAGATACATAAATCTCTAATTGGTTAAACTGAGAGAAGTTTAATTCCTTAAGTAAACAAGAGATTTGGAGCTGAGCTCCGGGATGTCTGCATGTGCCCGTGATCTAATTTCTTATTTTCTCCTCTGCCGTATTCTCAGCATGTGGGCTTTGTTCTCATGACCACAAGATGACTGATGATCCTGCAGGCACTATGTCTACTTCCCTGGGACTAGTGGGCAGAGTTAAGGCAGAAAGATAGAAAATTGCATGCCAGCTGAACTCATTCCTTTTACAAAAGCTTTTCAGAAGGCCTATCAGAAATTTTCTTTAATATTTCATTGTCCGTATCTTGATCATTCGGTCATGACTAACTGCAAGGAAGACTAATATGGTCTAAGTTGGCCAGGCTAATTTGTCACCCAATTTCTCTCGTCTGTTCACCTCACCTCAACTTTCTTTGTTCCTAAACTCTAATATCTGGAGAGAAATTAAGAAGACCAGTTAAAATGTCAAAGCTTGAACTCATTGTTAAGACAGTTGGCGTTCATATCAGAAGCCACAGGCTTTATGTCAGAGCTGGGAAAGTGTGAAGGTTCGCCTCAGACATAGAACACAGGAAATAATTATTTCTTCATAATAGTGCTGAAAGACTTCAGAATGTAGGCTTTTTAATAATTGAGTAGTTATCTTGACTTTAGTTTACTCAGTTCTTGCTAAGAATTGTCACTAGGCACTCTTTCAGGAAAAAAATAACAGAAAAAAATGAACACATGATTTTTCTCTTCAAACTATTTCGGGAGCTAGGCAACAATTAGCGTTGCTATATTAATGTGGGAAGACACTTTGGTAGCAGTGCTGCTTTTCTAGTACTACATACTAGCGGCAGAGCACTGATATTAAGATTAATGAAGTGGTTACTTCATCCAAGAGGAGGCAGGAGTATCATTTCTGTGGATTTTCAGTAAATACATTATGCTAATTAGAAGTATTTAAGCTATTAACTGTGTCCATGTTGTGTCTAAATAATGGGTACTAGTTTTAAAACTCATTAAGTTTTCTTAATAAATATTTGACTCTTTATTAGGAGTAGCAGTTTCCAACCTAATTACTTGTTTCTGAGTTTTTCTTGGCACATGATCACATCCATATAAACACTCACACACACACATACACACTCAAAGGCTCATAATTATTCCATAGAGTAGTTAAGTTTACTTACCTGGTTCTCTGATTAAGGAGAATAAAACTCATACTTCATCTTGCTATAAATTACAGTTAAAGAATTTGAAATACTTAAAAGAAAAAAGTGATGCCTGCACTATGTAATTCACACAAATTAAATTGTATTCATATATAATCAGTGGTTCTAGGAATTATTAGGTAACATATTTAAACTTTCCTTATTGGTTCTAATTTGAATATAGCAACATTTTGATGAGTATTCAGATCTTCGTAAAGTACTGTGGAGTATCTTTATCCAAAGGGTTTCAGTAATTTGTCAACTTGTATGTTGTATTATGACCTTCACTTTTAAAGCAGTTATGACATTGCTGACAAAGATCTGTGTTATGTTGTAATTTCATGGTCAGTAGAAATTACACATGAGATGCTTATACACTCTGAGGCATGATATTCCCTGTTTGAGGGTCAAAGCTTTGATTGTGATCACATTATTGTTAGTTTTCAGACATACTCATTTTTTGGCTTTGGGAAAAACAGCATTTGGAAAAAACAGTCAGAAGCACAAATCTTCATTCTGTCCATACCTAATTGTCAACAGCTTCTACAGAATTAACTTCTGCAATGAGTCACCAAATAAATGGTTAGAACTGTTTTTCTAAAAATGGTTTTGCCACTGATTTTCCTATTGGTTATAGTCCAATCACCAGTCAACACTTAGAATATCCATGAAGATATTTTTCTTGAAGCTATTCTTCTGTAATACAAATAGCAATATACAATCTGATTTAGACAAAAAGCAGATCCCCACTTCTAAGATAAACTTACTGTCAACAAGGGGACCAAGACCATTCACTGGAAGTAATAGTCTTTTCAACAAATGGTATTAGAATAAATGGATATGCAGATGCAAAAGAATGAAGTTCACACCATTTATAAGTATTAACAGAATTGACAAAGGCCTGAATTTAAGAATTAAAACTATATACCAGGTATATGATTTTTGTAAATCATATACCTGGTAAGAGATTAATATCAAGAATATATAAAGAGCTGCTACAAATCAACAACAACAAAGAAAACATAAACCCAATTAAATGACAGGCTAAGGACTTGAACAAATATTTCTCCAAAGATATAAAAATGATTTATAAGTACATGAAAAGATGCTCAGTATCACTAGGGAAATGCAAATGTAGACCATAATGTGATACTAATTCACAGCTAATAGAATGGCTGAAAGTGAAAGTGAAAAGTGAAAGTAAAGTCACTCAGGCGTGTGTGACTCTTTGCGACCCCGTGGACTGTAGCCTACCAGGCTTCTCCATCCATGGGATTTCTCCAGGCAAGAATACTGGAGTGGGTTACCATTTCCTTCTCCAGGGAATCTTCCCGACCCAGGGATCGAACCCAGGTCTCCCGCATTGGAGGTAGATGCGTTAACCTCTGAGCCACCTGGGAAGCCCAATTAGAATGGCTATTATAACAAAATAGAAAATAACAAATGGTGGTGAGGCTTTGGGGAAACTGGAACTCCTGTGCACTTTTGGCAGATTTGTAAAATATCAGACTGTAGAAAACAGTTTGGATATTCCTCAAAATGTTAAGCAGAATTATCGTATCCAGCAACTTCATCTTAGATATATATCCAGAAACTTCATCCTAGGTATATATCCAGAACATCTTTTTGTGTCTCTGTTTTCAGCAACAAGTGTGCCAATGTTTATTGCTGCATCATTCACAATAGCCAAACGGTAGAAACAACTCAAATGTCTATCAACAGACAAATGAATAAACAAAATATGACATATCCATAAAATGGAATAATATTTGGCCAAAAAAGGAATAATGTACTTGCTAAATGTTACCACTTAAATGAACCTTGAAAAAAGAAACTGGTCATAATAGTCCACACACTATACGATTCCACTCATATGAAAGTTTGGAATAGGGAAATCTATAGAGACAGAAAGTGGGTTACTGGTTAAGCCTGGGAAAGGGAGGAGAGGTGATAAGGAGTGACAGCTGAAGGGCATGAACTTTCTTTTTTTGGTGATGAAATGTTCTAAAAGTGACAGCGATGATATTTGCTCAAACCTCTCAATATGCAAGGAAAAACATTGAAAAATTGTACACTTTAAATGGAAGAGTTGTATGGTATGTGAATTCTATCTTAATAAATCTGACTTTAAAAATGAAGATTGACTAAAACAGCCATGCCACCCCTTATCTCCAATTTAGATCTCCCTCTGACTTCATTTCTTGTTGTGACTTTGGCTGTCTTACTGGTGACGAAAAAGGCTTCTTGTATAGACCCACCTCCTCCAGGTACTTGATAATGGAAGAACCAAAAGTGGAACAATAGAGGGATAAGCTAACATTATTGATTTAGAACCAGAAGCTAAAGATGTGAATTTTTTCTAAAATATAAGTGGCAAGACAAATTTATTTTCTTTTAACACTTCATGTTAAAATAGTTTTGCCTTGCCACTTATGTTTTAGATAATAACATTACAATGGACTCAATGGCCTTGAGAGGAGTTTCCAAATACATTTATCTACTAGCTTCACATCCATATACATAAAAAAGATATTCCTACTCAGCAAGAATTCTTGGTGTTTACTGGTAGATAGATATGATTGTGAGGAATGAAAATCTTATTCTTTTTCTGACTCTGGGACTGATGGGATTGATGCTCTGATTTTTCACTCTCTGGGCCAAATCTAGATAGGGGAGGGTGAGCCTTAGATAAATACTCACGATAGAGTACAGCACAGAACTTACTTCCTGTCTTGAGCCTCAGAAAAATGTCACTAACCTGGGGAACAAATGAATGTGGCAGCACAGCATGGTCAGGTAAAGAAAAGCCCTGGTTTTGAGGAGTCCTGACTTCCCCTGTGGTGTGGATGCTCTGGCAAATCTCAGGCCTGGATGGGACTCTGTGGCAAAGTGTAGTACTCCATAAGAAAGGTTAAGAGCAGAATGACTAGTCACAGGCTAGTGAAAAGTACAGAAATCTGGAGACAAGACTGTCAGTTATGACAGTCCCAAACAAGCTGCAAATGCCAGCAGGACAAGATACATCATCTGGGCAATAGAGGGAGATACTGACTGCAATTTTTCTTGGTGTCACCTAAGTTTCACAGCTTTCTTCCCCCATTTTACACACAGATACCATTATGGGGAGAGAAGCAGGTGGAAGAAGAGTATCTGAAAGAGAGACTGGATATTTTTTCCAAGAAACGTTATATGTAAACACACTAACCAGGGGACAGGAGAGCCAAAACCAGGAAAGTGAAAACCAGGAAAGTAAGAGTGGCAAATAGTTTTATACAATGAACAGTTGGTGCCTGGGTATAGGAACCAAAGAATAAATTTTTGAGACTTTGCATGTTTGTTGATTTCTCAAGGTGAAAAGTGTTGCATTGCCAATAAATTTGAGAACACCTTGGCTGAGACGATAGATGGACCTGTCTGTTCCAAGGTTTGAGAGTACTTCCCTGTACACAGGCAGAATCCCCAGGTATAAGCACTGAAATCTTGGAACGTAAATATAATGCAATGTTCAGGGAAAAGTACCCAATTTAGAACCCAAGTTCACGTTCAGGACTGATTAAGTCTGTTTGCTATATAATTAGGAATTCAGTTCAGTTCAGTCGTTCAGTTGTGTCTGACTCTTTGCGACCCCATGAATCGCAGCACGCCAGGCCTCCCTGTCCATCACCAACTCCCAGAGTTTACTCAAACTCATGTCCATTGAGTCAGAGATGCCATCCAACCATCTCATCCTCTGTCATTCCCTTCTCCTCCTGCTCCCAATCCCTCCCAGAATCAGAGTCTTTTCCAATGAGTCAACTCTTCGCATGAGGTGGCCAAAGTACTGGAGTTTCAGCTACAGCACCAGTCCTTCCAATGAACACCCAGGACTGAGCTCCTTTAGAATGGACTGGTTGGATCTCCTTACAGTCCAAGGGACTCTCAAAGGCTGACAAATATCTCCAAAGAAAGTAGTCAGTGATTAATCAACATATCACACACATGCAAAGATGAAGTAAAAAAAATGCAGGAGGACATTAAGATTATGCAATTTATTGTATCCTGGAAAGAACTTGATATTTTGTTGTGGACCTGAATCCATACATAGGAAGGAGACATACAGAACTTTATACAGGTACATATATTTTTTTTTTCACAATTTTCTACTCTGCGGTACAAAGGAAAGGTAACAGGGCTCTTACGGAGAATAATTTTGAACTCCAAAATAATAAAATTAAATCCAGCTGACGATTTTGACTCATCAAGAGGAAGCATAAAATTTCTGGCATAAATATCCCAGTGGTATCCCCAGAAAACTGAAAGTTCAACTGAAAAGTGTCAAAACATGTAATTAAGTAGAATATTTACAACTTAGTTTCTTCCCAATAATTTGTAAATACTCCACTTACTTGGAATAGGTTTTAATTTCCTGTTTAACAATAACTGATTCTAATCACTTTCTGTTTTTCAGTTATGAAAAAGAGAAAAGTTATTTGAGTATGATGGTACATATATAACTGTTGGCCCCAGAAGTAAAGAACCTGTCTGCCCTTGCAGGAGGCGTAAGAGGCACAGGTTTGATTCCTGGGTTGGTAAGAACCCCTGAAGGGAGGGCATGGCAAACCATTCCAGTATCCAGTATCCCATGGACAGAGGACCCTGGTGGACTATGGTCCATAGGGTCTCAAAAAAGCTGGACACAACTGAAGCAACTTAGCAAGCATGCACAAACATAAATAACTGTTGCCCAAGTTCTCCAAATGTAAAACTAGGATTATAGTATAGTGCAGTTGTTTAACAGTTTCTACTTCAACAAAATATATCCATTCCCCCAAATGTAATACAATATCACACTAACTACACACAGAAATGAATATATACATCTATTCACACGTATAGATTAAAACCTCATGCTCAATAAGTTATCTTGACTTAATAAATACAAAAATACCAAAGCCTATCATTCAAATATCAATTATGAACTATGTATATATCCATATGTGTATATTTATCCATGTGTGTATACATGTGCTGTGCTTAGTTGCTTATTCCTGTCTGATTCTTTGTGACCCCATGGACTGTAGCCTGCCAAGCTCCTGCTCCTCTGTCCATGTTAATTCTCCAGCCAAGAATACTAGATTGGGTTGCCATGCCATCCTCCAGGGGATCTTCCAAACCTAGGGATCGAACCCAGGTCTCCCGCACTGCAGGCTGATTCTTTATATCTAAGCCACTAGAGAAGCCCAAGAATACTGGAGTGGGTAGCCTATGCCTTCTCAGGGGGAACTTCCCCACCCAGGTATCAAACCAGTGTCTCCTGCATTGCAGGTGGATTTTTTACCAGCTGAGCTACCCAGGAAGCCTGTGCATATACATATTTTCCATCATATTTTAATTTCTTTTTTCAATATAATTCCCTTTATTCCTTCCTCCTTTATGTTATTATTATCATACAAGTTATATTGTTATAAGCATTTTTATAATTATCAATTTATGCCAGTTTTTAAAATCAGATATGAAAACAAAGCTAACAAAAATATATGTTACTGTTTTTTATATCTACCTATGCAGATACCTTTATTTCTTCATGTGGATTCAAGTTACTATTGTGTCCTCTCATCTCAGCCTGAAAGATTATCTTGATCACTGTAATTTTGGAGGGCAGGGTGCTAGCAATGGATCCTCCCCATTTTTTAATTTTTCTGAGGATACATTAAGTTTTCTTCCATTTTTGAAGAATTTTGTTGGATATATAGAATTTCTTGTTTTACTTTATTTTTTAATTGGAGGATAAAAACAATGTGTTGAATTCATATATCAACATGAATCAGTCATAGGTACACACATGTCTCCTCCCTCTTGAAACTCCCTCGCACCTCCCACCCCATCCCACCCTTCTAGGTTGTCACAGAACGTGAGGCAGAGCTCCCTGCATGATACAGCAACTTTTCATTAGCTATCTATTTTACACATAGTAATATAAATATATTCCAGTGCTACTCTCTCAATTCATTCTACCCTCTCCTTCCCCTGCTGTGTCCATAGGTCTGTTTTCTATATCTAGGTCTGTATTCCTGCCCTGCAAATAGATTCATCAATATCACTTTTTCTGCATTAATATACAATATTTGTTTTTCTGACTTTACTCTGTATAATAGTCTCTAGGTTCATCCACCTCACTAGAACTAACCCAAATTCATTCCTTTTTATGGCTGAGTAATATTCCATTGTATATATGTGCCACAGTTTCTTCAGCAATTCATCTGTTGACAGACATCTAGGTTTCTTCCATGTCCTGGCTATTTTCAATTATGATTTTCTCAGGTTATATGCCCAGGAGTGGGATTGCTGTGTCATAGTAGTTTTATTCCTAGTTTTTAAAGAAATTTCCATACTATTCTCTATGGTGGCTGTACCAATTTACATTCCCACCAACAGTGCAGGAGGGTTCCCTTTTTTCCACATCCTCTCCAGCATTTATTGTTTGTAGATTTTTTTGGATGATGGCCATTCTGACTGGTATGAGGTGACACCTCATTGTAGTTTTGATTTGCATTTCTCTATAAAAAGTGATGTTGAGCATTTTTCACGTGTTTATTAGCCACCTGGATGTGACAGTCTTTTCCTTTCAGCACTTTGACTATGTTATTTGCTGCTTTTGGCCTGCATGGTTTCTGATTAGAAGTTAGCTGTTAATCTTATTTAAGATTCCTTATATGTGATGATTATTTTTCTCTTGCTACTTTCAAGAGTCCTTTATTCTTTGGTTTTTGACGTTTTTACTATGATAATCCTAAGCATAGAAATCGGAGAGGGCGATGGCACCCCACTCCAGTACTCTTGCCTGGAGAGTCCCATGGACGGAGGAGCCTGGTGCGCTGCAGTCCATGGGGTCGCCGGGGTCCGACGCAACTGGGCAACTTCACTTTCACTTTTCACTTTCGCGCATTGGAGAGGGAAATGGCAACCCACTCCAGTGTTCTTGCCTGGAGAATCCCAGGGTAGGGGAGCCTGGTGGGCTGCCGTCTGTGGGGTCGCACAGAGTCGGACACGACTGAAGTGACTTAGTAGTAGTAGTAGGCATAGAAATATTTGAGTTTATCCTACTTGGAATTTATTTTGCCTCATGAATGTATAGATTAATATTTCTCATCAAATTTGGGAATTTGCCCATTAACTCTTCAAATGTACTCCTTGCCCCCTTTTCTTTCTCTTCTCTTTGTATGTATATGTTTCCTTTCTGTATGTATAGGTTGATATTACTATTGATGACCCATAGGATTATGAGGCTCTGTTTAGTTTTTTCCCATCATATATTCATTTCTTATCCTTAGATGTTTAACCAGATGCTTTAAGTGGAAAGTGCTACACAAATTATTCCACATAGTCTATCAGTATGTCTTCTGTATGGTATTTAAGGGATGCATTAGTCTACTGCATGCCTATTGGAAGATTAGGCATCTTTACACAAACAGCTACATAACTTTACTATAAAAATCACTATATTCCTTTTGTGTATGCTTTGCAACTTCTGCCTCAGGCATTAGACTAAAGCCCATTGTACAGTTCTCTCCTTTTATTTCACAAGGACTACAGCTGTTTAAAAAATGAAATTAAGGTTACTATTTCTCACTCTTTAAAGACATTTTAAGATGTTTTTTCTTCCATTTCAGTTCCTGCTTTTTCTTTCTCTCCTCTTCACCTTCCTTCCATCTCTTTTTAAAACAGTATCATGCATTAAGAATTGTGCTAGGTAGTAAGGATGAAAATAAACAAAACAAAAATTTGAATCCCAAAGAATTTTAAGTCTGGCAAAGGGAGTAGGGAAGCAAAATCAATAGTTTAATGTAGGATATGTTACAAGGGGTAGACACACAGAGTTCTGGAAACAACAAAGAGAACAACCTTGTACGAGTTATCAGGTAATGGTGAGCTGAGAGGATGGCAGCAGACTCATAATCTAAAGGATAAGTAGGAAATAACAAGGGAGACAATAAAAATGTATACCCAAGGGAAAGGAAGGGGTACATTTTTTATTGGGGAAATGCAGTTGTTTGATACGGCTGTAGTTCCATTCATCCATGCATTTATACTTCACAGTTTTCACTCACACTGGCCACCAGGGAGTTTTCTAATTTCTTTGCATTGATTTGCATCTATTCATTATGATAATCTGAAAGAAACTATTTGAAATATTTTGGTCTACCAAATTGGTAGTTTATCACTTTTTTTCTAATTGAACTAAAATTGACTTAACAATGTTGTGTGAGTTTCAAGTGTACAGCATAGTGATTCAGATTTTTTTTTTCAGATTATAATCCATTACAGGTTACTACAACATATTGAATGTTATTCCCTGTACTATACAGTATATCCTGTTTTATCTGTTTTATGTATTGCAGCTTGTATCGCTTAATTCCATGGCATCTGGTTCCATCACTTCATGGGAAATAGATGGGGAAACAGTGGAAACAGTGTCAGACTTTATTTTTCTGGGCTCCAAAATCACTGCAGATGGTGACTGCAGCCATGAAATTAAAAGACACTTACTCCTTGGAAGGAAAGTTATGACCAACCTAGATAGCATATTAAAAAGAAGAGACATTACTTTGCCAGCAGAGGTCCGCCTAGTCAAGGCTATGGTTTTTCCAGTGGTCATGTATGGATGTGAGATTTGGACTGTGAAGAAAGCTGAGCGCCAAAGAATTGACGCTTTTGAACTGTGGTGTTAGAGAAGACTTTTGAGAGTCCCTTGGACTGTAAGGAGATCCAACCCACCCATTCTAAAGGAGATCAGCCCTGGGTGTTCTTTGGAAGGAATGATGATAAAGCTGAAACTCCAGTCCTTTGGCCACCTCATGCGAAGAGTTGACTCATTGGAAAAGACTGATGCTGGGAGGGATTGGGGGCAGGAGGAAAAGGGGGCGACAGGGGATGAGATGGATGGATGGCATCACCGACTCGATGAATGTGGGTTTGAGTGAACTCTGGGAGTTGGTGATGGACAGGGAGGCCTGGCATGCTTTGATTCATGGGGTCGCAAAGAGTCGTTCACAACTGAGGGATTGAATTGAACTGAACTGAATTTGTCCCTCCATCCCTCCTCCTTCAGTTTGATAACCATAAGTTTATTCTCTTGTACTGTGAATCTGTCTGTTTTGTATATACATTCATTTGTATTATTTATTACATTCCATATATATATGATACCAAATACTATTTGTCCTCTTGTCTGACTTTATGAAGTATAATATTCTCTAGATCCATCCATGTTAGTGCAGGTGGCAATATTTCATGTTATATGGCTGATTTATATTCTACTATTCCTGTGTGTGTGTGTATGTATATCTTCAGATCTTGAGTCAGTTGTCTGTGGACAGACACTTGGACTGTTTCCATGTCTCTGATGTTGTAAATAGTGCTACTGTGAACATTGTGGTGCATATATCTTTTCAAATTAGAGTTTTCACTCTTTCCACATATATATATACACACACACAGGAGTGGGATTGTTAGATCATACATTAGCTCTGGTTTTACGTTTTTTAAAGCACGTTCATAGAGTTGTCCATAGTGGCTATGCTGATGTACATTTCCACAAATCATATAGGAGGGATCCCTTTTTTTTCACACCCTCTCCAGCATTTATTATTTGTAGAATTTTGATAATAGCCATTCTGACCAGCATGATATGATACCTCGTTGTGATTTTGATTTGCATTTTTCTAATAATTAATGAGGCTGCCATCTTTTCATGTGCTGTTTGGTCTTTGGAGAAGTGTCTGTTTGGGTCATTTTTTTGATTGAGTTGTTTGTTTTCTGAATATTGAGATATATGAGCTATTTGTATATGTTGGAGATTAAATCCCTTGTTGGTTGCTTCATCTGCAAATATTAACTCCCATTCTGTGGGTGTCTTTACATTTTGTTAATGATCTCCTTTGGGCAAAATGTTTTAAGTTGATTAGGTCCCATTTGTATATTTTTGCTTGTATTTCTTTTGCCTTGGGAAGTATTACTGATTTATGTGTGAGAACGTTATGCCTATATTCTCTTCTAGGAGTTTTACAGTGTCATGTCTTATATTGAGGTTTTTAAAACACATTGAGCTCACTTTTGTATATAGTGTGAGGGAATGTTCTGATTTCATTGATTTACATGTGGCTGTCCAGCATTCCCAACATGACCTGTGGTTTTCCATTGTAAATTCTTGCCACTTTGTAGAAGATTCATTGACCACAGATGTGTGGGTTTTCCCTGGGCCCTCCATTCTGTTCCCTTGCTCTATATGTCTGTTTTGGGGCCAGTACTATGCTGTTGTGATTACTGTAGCTTGCAGTAGAGTCTGAAGTCTGAACGGAGGACTCCTCCTGCTTTGTTTCTTTTCCTCAGGATTGCTTTGGCAATTCTGAGCCCTTTGTGGTATCATAAATTTTAGGATTATTCTTTCTAGTGCCGTGGAAAATGTCACAGATGTTCTGATAGGAATTGCATTAAATATGTAAGTTGCCTTGAGTACTATGACCATTTTAACAATAATTCTTCCAATCCAAGAGCATATGGTATCCCTCCATTTCTTGAATCATTTGCAATTTCCTTTGTCTGTATTTTAAGTTTTCACTGTGTAGGTCTTTCACCTTCTGGTTAAGTTTATTCCTAGGTATTTTATTTCTGTTGATGTGATTTTAAATAGGGTTTTTATAACATTCCCTTTCTGATATTTCATTAGTAGTATAAAGAAATGCAACAGGTTTCTGTATATTAATTTTATGTCCTGCAGGAATTGAAGTGGCTATACTGCTGCCTATGATATGGGCTGTCTCTGGCAGTCTTCTCTCGGGACTTGTCTCAGATCCAGTATTAAGCTGAGGTATGCAGTCGAGAGAGTGAAAGGAGCCAAACACTCACTGGGAGGTGAACTGCTGTTTATTCCTAAGGGGGCTGACAATGGCTATCATCACCCCACCCAGACCACACCCCAGCCCCCTCCAGGCTGTCTCTGTAAAGCTAGATGTGTCGTCTCCTAGGATCTGTTTGCCAGCTTCAGCACTTAGCTACTACGTCCTCTTTTGGTGCTGCCCCATGTGTGTGGAGCCTCCATGGCTCCACCTGGCTCATACCTCAGGCATTCTGGTCTTTCTCTGAATAGCCCAAACAAGTCTTGACTCAGATGGGAAGCCAGACTGTGGTGTGAAGTGAACGAGGCTGGGATGTTCACCTGTTTCTACTGGGAGGTGTGGCGAGGTGGCAATCACCAGTGAAAAGCTCTCTGCACCCTAAGTTAGCAAGCCAGCATGCTTGCACTCCTCTTGAGTAGAATTTAGGCTTCTTCTGCCCTCCTGTTGTCTCAGTGGATTTCCTAACAGGCAAGGAAGTCTGTCTCTTCTGTGTGGTATCCCACAACTGGGATGCCCAGATAATAGTTCAGCCTGCTTGCTACCCAAGGCAAGTGTCCACTCATGTGAACCTTCTCTTCTCTTTCTTATGGATCCCTCCCACGGGTGCAAGTCCTGACTCAATGCCTTTTATTTCTGTCCTACCTACCAGGTTATGTGGAGTTCTTTCTTGCAGCTTTGATTGTGTAGCATCTCTTCTGCCAGTTTCCAGTTAGTTTAACATGAGAATTGTTCCAAATATAGATGTATTTTATGTGTGTTTTGGGGGGTTAAGCTCCATGTCCTCCTACCCTGCCTTCTTGATCTCTTCCTATATATGTTTTATCATTTTTAACACTAAAAATATTTAAATATACAAAGACTTTGTGATTATTTTCATGAGTCATATATCCCCTCATTTTTCTCAAAGCACTTCTATTTTCCCACAGAAGAGAAACTAAGGTCAAATGATTTTCCATCTTTCCATGATGATTTAAGAGAGAAACTAGGATAAAATATATGATGGTTCCTTAGTTTGAAGGCTATTATATATCTTATTGAGTTTAATTTCCTGTTAGCTATCTACTTTTTACCATTTATTATTTATGTCTTGGTACACTTCATTAGTGATAAATTAACCTGCTCTGAAAACATTTATACCTTCAACCAAATCTTATACAGAAAACTACAGTTTTCTTAAATATTTTTACACTTAAAATTTAACTATTTGTATTTTAATCCTTACATCGGATTACATCAATCATAAATCATTCCTAAATTCAAGATGAGACGGTGTACTAAACTATTCCCTGGTATGTCTAAAAACAAGAAGAAGGTCAGAAGAAACTCTGTTGGGCCCTCAAAATGTCCTCATGTGCTTCAACATAAGAAAGTGCTCCATGAATCTGAGGTCATACAGAAATAGAGCTAATTCTGTAGTCAGATTAATTTCTATTCCAGTGTATTACTCTGACAACTGCACAGACTTGCACAGATATATTTCTCTAGGATAGACGTTGACCTATTTAGTTATTTTTTTCATTAGTTACCTAAATAAATAAAATAAAAAATAAAACTTTTTAGTTATTTCTAATAGAGATATTGAATAGGAAAAAAGTTAATTGTATTGCTTATGATCCACTTTTTTTTTTTTTTTTATCTGCTCCCAGGATTGCAGACATTCTCAAGGAAAGAGGTTCAGAGTGATAGTCACCAGATTGAAACAGACTGCATTATGCTCTAAATGTGAGAAAAAACATGAAGTAATATATGTACACAAAGACATTTCCATTGCTCTAGAGAGTTAACAAGGTTCAATTTACATTTGCTCGACAGTTGAAAGACTAGGGTTTATTTCAATACATTCAGGAAGACCTTGTAAAGTTAGTAAATTCTGCCATAAGTTCTCCTTTATTTCTACAGAGGTGGACATATTCTTGGAGAAGGCAATGGCACCCCACTCCAGTACTCTTGCCTGGAAAATCCCATGGATGGAGGAGCCTGGTAGGCTGCAGTCCATGGGGTCGCTAGGAGTCGGACACGACTGAACGACTTCCCTTTCACTTTTCACTTTCATGCATTGGAGAAGGAAACGACAACCCACTACAGTGTTCTTCCCTGGAGAATCCCAGGGACGAGGGAGCCTGGTGGGCTGCCGTCTCTGGGGTCGCACAGAGTCGGACACGACTGAAGCGACTTAGCAGCAGCAGCAGCAGGACATATTCTGAGGACAGAATTTCATATTGAATGTAGCTGCTAACAAATTTTAATTTTATTTTATTGGAGTATAGTTGATTTACAATGTTGTGTTAGTTTCAGGAATACAGTAAAATGATTCAGTTATACATATACTCATTATTTTAGATTCTTTTCTCATATAGATTATTAAAGAATATTCAGTAGACTTCCCTGTGCTAACCAGTAGGTCTTTGTTGGTTATCTATCTTACATAGAGTAGTGTGTGTATATTCATCCCAATCTTCTGATTTATTTCCCCTGCCTTGTCCATGTTTTTCCATTGGTCACCATAAGTTTGTTTTCAATATCTGTACGTCTATTTCTGTTTTGTAAATAAGGTCATTTGTGTTTTTAAAATTAGATCCTACATATGAGTGATATTATATATTTTTCCTTCTCTGTGTAACTTACTTCACTTAGTGTGATAATTTCTAGGTCCATCCATGTTGCTGCAAATGGCATTGCCTCATTCTGTTCATGGCTGAGCAATATTCCACTGTACACTTGTACCATATCTTCATCATCTATTTATCTGTTGATGGACATTTAACTGGCTTCCATGTCTTGGCTATTGTGACTAGTACTGCAAAGAACATTGAGGTGCATGTATCCTTTGGAACCATAATTTTCTCCAGATAAGTGCCTAGGAGTGAGATTGCTGGATCATACACTAGTTCAATTTTTAGTTTTTTGAGGAACCTCCATACTATTCTCCATAATAGCTGTATCAATTTACATTCCTACCAACTGTGTAGGAGGATTCCCTTTCCCCCACACCCTCTCCAGCATTTACTGTTTGTAGACTCTTTGATGATTACTGTTCTAACTGGTATGAAGTGATAACTCATTGTAGTTTTGGCCTGCATTTCTCTGATAATTAGTAATGTTGAGCATCTTATGTGCTTTTTGAACATCTGTTTGTCTTTTTTGGAGAAATGTTTATTTAGGTCTTCTGCCCATTGGTGGGGGTGGGGGCTTTTTTTTTTTTTTTTGACAGAGCTGCATGAGCTATTTGTATAGTCTACAGGTCTTTGAATGAATAAATCTTGCTTCATTTGCAAGGGATTTTCATTTTCTTTCATTCTTTGGGCTATCTTTTCAATTAGCTTATGGTTTCCTTTCCTGTGCAGAGGCTTTTAAGTTTAATTAGGCCCTATTTGTTTGTTTTTATTTTCATTACTGTAGGAGGTGGTTCAAAAAAGATATTGCTATGATTTCTGTCAAAGAGAGTTCTGCCCATGTTTTCTTCTAAGAGTCTGGTCTTACATTTAGGTCTTTGATATATTTTGAGTTTGTGTGTATCATGTTAGAAAATGTTCTAGTTTCATTCTTTTATATGTAGCGGTCCAGTTTCCCCAGCACCACTTACTGAAAAGACTATCTTTGCTCCATTGTATAGTCTAGCCTCCTTTATTGTACATTGATTGACCACAGATATGTGGGCTTATTTCTGGGTTATCCATCCTGTTACATTGATCTATATTTCTGTTTTGATCTATATTTGTGTGATTTATATTACTGTTTTGTTTACTGTAGCTTTGTAGTATAGTCTGAAGTCAGGGAGTCTGATTCTTCCAGTTCTGTTTCTCAGGATTGTTTTGGCTATTTGGGGCCTTTTGTGTTTCCATATAAAGTTTTAAAAGTTTTTGTTGTTGTTGTTTTGTTCTAGTTCTGTGAAACATGCCATTGGTGACTTGATAGGGATTGCATTGAATCTGTACATTGGTTTGGGAAGTATATTCATTTGGATAATATTGATTCTTCCAATCTAAGAACAGGTATATATTTCCATCTGTTTGTGTCAGCTTCAATTTCTTTGATCACCATCTTACAGTTTTTAGAGTACATGTCCTTTGTCTCCTTAGGTAGGTTTATTCCTATGTATTTTATTCTTTTTGTGGAAATGGTAAATGGGATTATTTCCTTGATTTCTCCTTCGGTCTTTCATAGTATATAGAAATGCAAGAGAGTTTCATGTATTAATTTTATATTCTGCAACTTCTGATGAGCTCTAGCAGTTTTTGGTAGCATCTTTAGGATTTTCTATGTATAGTAACGTGTCATCTGCAAACAGTGAGTTTTACTACTTCTTTTACAATTTGAATTTCTTTTATTTCTTTTTCTTCTCTATTTGTCACGACTAGGAGAAGGCAATGGCAACCCACTCCAGTACTCTTGCCTGGAAAATTCCATGGACAGAGGAGCCTGGTAGGCTGCAGTCCATGGGGTCACTAGGAGTCGGACACGACTGAGCAACTTCACTTTCACTTTTTACTTTCATGCATTGGAGAAGGAAATGGCAACCCACTCCAGTGTTCTTGCCTGGAGAATCCCAGGGACGGGGGAGCCTGGTGGGCTGCTGTCTCTGGGGTTGCACAGAGTCGGACATGACTGAAGCAACTTAGCAGCAGCAGCAGCAGCAGTATTTCCAAAACTATGTTGAATAAAAGTGGCAACTGTGGACATTCCTTGCCTTGTTCCTGATCTTAGAGGGAATGCTTTCAGCTTTTTCACCAGTGAAGATAGTGTAAGCTGTGAGTTTGTCATATAAGATCTTTATTATGTTGAGGTAGGTTCCCTCTCTGTACACTTTCTGGACACTTTTTTTATCATAACTGGGTGTGAAATTTGTCAGAAGATTTTTCTGCATCTATTGAAATGACTATATGGTTTTTATTTTTTTAGTTTGTTAATGTGGTGCATCACACTGATTGATTTGCATATACTGAAGAATTCTTGCATCCATGGGATCAATTCCACTTGCTCAGAGTGCATGATCCTCTGAATGTATTGTTGGATATAGTTTGCTACTATTTTGTTGAGGATTTTTATGTCTATGTTTATCAGTGATAGAGGCTTATTACTTTCTTTCTTTGTGGTGTCTTTGGTTTTGGTATCATGGTAGGTAGGTAGCTTCATAGAATGAATTGGAAGTGTTCCTTCCTCTGTGATGTTTTGGGCAAGTTTCAAAAAGATAGGTATTAACTCTTCTCTAAATGATATAGTTGGCCTACGAATTCATCTGGTTCTGGACATTTGTTGGAGAGTTTAAATCACAGTTTCAATTGCAGTACTTGTGACAGGTCTGTTCATGTTTTCTATTTCTTCCTGGTTCATTCTGAGAAAGAAACAGCCTTCTAAAAATTTGTCCATTTATTCTAGATTGTCCACTTTATTTGCATATAGTTGTTAGTAGCAGAAATTTTAGAACTGGTCTTATGGGTAGCATTTCTGGCCATCCATCACACAATGCTCAATCTACAAATGATTTGGGTTGTAATTCTATCACATTGCCAGAAGTGCAACTGACTACTAGATTTTTGGAGAGTACAGTATTGTCTGTGCAGGGAAATTTAGAATTTCCTAAAATTGGGGAAAAAAAATAAAATGAAATTTACTAGTTCAGTTCAGTTCAGTCACTCAGTCATGTCCAACTCTTTGCGATCCCATGAACCGCAGCACACCAGGCCTCCCTGTCCATCACCAACTCCCAGAGTTCACTCAGACTCACGTCCATCGAGTGAGTGATGCCATCCAGCCATCTCATCCTCTGTCGTCCCCTTCTCCTCCTGCCCCCAATCCCTCTCAGCATCAGGGTCTTTTCCAATGAGTCAACTCTTCGCATGAGGTGGCCAAAGTACTGGAGTTTCAGCTTTAGCATCATTCCTTCCAAAGAAATCCCAGGGCTGATCTCCTCCAGAATGGACTGGTTGGATCTCCTTGCAGTCAAAGGGACTCTCAAGAGTCTTTTCCAACACCACAGTTCAAAAGCATCAATTCTTTGGTGCTCAGCCTTCTTCACATTCCAACTCTCATATCCATACATGACCACAGGAAAAACCATAGCCTTGACTAGACGGATCTTTGTTGGCAAAGTAATGTCTCTGCTTTTGAATATGCTATCTAGGTTGGTCATAACTTTCCTTCCAAGGAGTAAGTGTCTTTTAATTTCATGGCTGCAGTCACCATCTGCAGTGATTTTGGTGCCCCAAAAAATAAAGTCTGACACTGTTTCCACTGTTTCCCCATCTATTTCCCATGAAGTGATGGGACCGGATGCCATGATCTTCATTTTCTGAATGTTGAGCTTTAAGCCAACTTTTCACTCTCCACTTTCACCTTCATCAAGAGGCTTTTGAGTTCCTCTTCACTTTCTGCCATAAGGGTGGCGTCATCTGCATATCTGAGGTTATTGATATTTCTCCCGGCAATCTTGATCCAACTTGTGTTTCTTCCAGCCCAGCATTTCTCATGATGTACTCTGCATAGAAGTTAAATAAGCAGGGTGACAATGTACAGCCTTGACGTACTCCTTTTCCTCTTTGGAACCAGTCTGTTGTTCCATGTCCAGTTCTAACTGTTGCTTCCTGACCTGCATACAGATTTCTCAAGAGGCAGGTCAGGTGGTCTGGTATTCCCATCTCTTTCAGAATTTTCCACAGTTTATTGTGATCCACACAGTCAAAGGCTTTGGCATAGTCAATAAAGCAGAAATAGATGTTTTTCTGGAATTCTCTTGCTTTTTCCATGATCCAGCGGATGTTGGCAATTTGATCTCTTGTTCCTCTGCCTTTTCTAAAATCAGCTTGAACATCAGGAAGTTCACAGTTCACATATTGCTGAAGCCTGGCTTGGAGAATTTTGAGCATTACTTTACTAGCGTGTGAGATGAGTGCAATTGTGCAGTAGTTTGAGCATTCTTTGGCATTGCCTTTCTTTGGGATTGGAATGAAAACTGACCTTTTCCAGTCCTGTGGCCACTGCTGAGTTTTCCAAATTTGCTGGCATATTGAGTGTAGCACTTTCACAGCATCATCTTTCAGGATTTGGAATAGCTCAACTGGAATGCCATCACCTCCACTAGCTTTGTCTGTAGTGATGGTTTCTAAGGCCCACTTGATTTCACATTCCAGGATGTCTGGCTCTAGTTCAGTGATCACACCATCGTGATTATCTGGGATGTGAAGCTCTTTTTTGTACAGTTCTTCTGTGTATTCTTGCCACCTCTTCTTGATATCTTCTGCTTCTGTTAGGTCCATACCATTTCTGTCCTTTATCGAGCCCATTTTGCATGAAATATTCCCTTGGTATCTCTAATTTTCTTGAAGCGATCTCTAGTTTTTCCCATTCTGTTGTTTTCCTCTATTTCTTTGCACTGATCTCTGAGGAAGGCTTTCTTATCTCTCCTTGCTATTCTTTGGAACTCTGCATTCAGATGTTTATATCTTTCCTTTTCTCCTTTGCTTTTCACTTCTCTTCTTTTCACAGCTATTTGTAAGGCCTCCCCAGACAGCCATTTTGCTTTTTTGCATTTCTTTTCCATGGGTTTGGTCTTGATCCCTGTCTCCTGTACAATGTCAGGAACCTCATTCCGTAGTTCATCAGGCACTCTATCTATCAGATCTAGGCCCTTAAATCTATTTCTCACTTCCACTGTATAATAATAAGGGATTTGATTTAGAGTTCTACACTATTGCCTTGATAGTAAATATTAGACTATTAGCTTATAATAAAAATGAAAGGGAGTTTGTCTCAACAACTACGTGGCCAGAGCAACTAGTTTCTAGCAGAAGACACATGAAAAATTAGGCATATCTCTTTCACCAGGAGTACCAGGGACTAGGCTTATGAAAAAACAAAAAGGAAACAGAGTCGTTGTAAGTAACCAGATCTGTGAATGAAACTCTTCAACTTGACTATAACTGTATAAAAGGCAAAAATTTTAAATTAAGTGGGTTTAGCAATATAGGACCTCATTTCTTTCTCACACAAAGTGAGTTTAAAGTATTCAAACCAGGACAGATATGTGGTTCTAGTGCTGGATATTTGGGAGCAATATAGATTCCATTATTAGGTAAGTAAAGTCAAATGTGAGATATATACACACACACACACACATATATACATACACTAAAGAATACAGTCTGGAAGTTAGAAGGAAATAACTAGATGTGTAAGACACACTGTAAGTAAATCCCAGAAACATACACACACAAATAGTCATGGATGAAAATAGGTGGAACAAGATCTATAGCATGTAAAAATAAACACACAAAAGTTAACACTACATATTTTCAAGTATACTTATGTATTTAAAGATTTGTTAAAATGGCAACCTATAAAGCAAGAGGAAATGGTGGTGAGTAAGGATAAAAGGAAAACGATTGTGGATGGATAGGTGATAAACACTTCTTAAGGAACCATATTAGTAATTTCTCTTGAGCAGAAATATATAAGTAACACTGTACCTGAGTTCCATGAGGAACTACAACAAAAATGTTCAAATAGAAAAAGAAATAAATCTAACTAAGATGCAACAACAGGGATAATAAAAAATATTTTTCCCCCTCTGATGTCATAAATGAGGGCTATGAGATAAATCTTCAATAGAAGTAGAATACTATCTTCAGGAGTTGTGGAGTAAACAGCTTGCCTTTCATGAATGATCTGTTGTGAGAATTGACACATCACATGAGATAGTGACAAATTCTTTAATACTCTGTTTATATTGGACAAGAAGGAAGTATATAAATAATAGATAGAGCCCCCATTATTAAATAAATTTATATAAGCCTGAGGGCTTCCCAGGTGGTGCTCATGGTAAAGAACCCACCTGCCAATTTAGGGGACATAAGAGACGCAGGTTCAATCCCTATCTTGGGAAGATCCCCTGGAGAAGGAAATGGCAACCCACTCCAGTATTCTTACTTGGAAGGTTCCATGGACAGAGGAGCCTATAGGGCTACAGTCCATAGGGTAGCAAAGAATCAGACATGACTGAAGTGATTACATGCAGATGAGCCTGAAAGACATTTACAGTAATCCAAATCTCTGCAAGGAAAACAATATATATGAGATTTAGGTTCTTGTAAATTATTACCTGAGAAAAAAGGGGACTTGAACTGGCCAGAACTATGATTCAATTTATGCTCTTCAAAAATAAAACAGATTTAGAAAATAGTGTGCCTTAGTTCAAACAACCAAAAAATATTTTCTGATTGCCTTGAGGACAGTGATCAACTTGGTTAAAATTTAACCTAGAAAATATAAATTTTAAATGTAATTCTGCCATTACAGAAAGGAAAACAATTTCCCAGAAGTGTTGTAAAGGAGCAGAGAATATTTACAACTGTATTAGGGAAATTGCCAATTCTCTCCCTAGATCCAACTGTTTTTGAGTGTAGCATCTTATTAGAAAGTATTTCAAAAGTAGAAGAAAAGGCCCTGGAAGTGTCTACTACAAAATGGAAAGTATTCCATGTTAACAGAAGAACAAGATATGTGGAAATGTCCTAATGATAAACCATAAGAAGGGGAAAGCACAGATTCTGATGTTAGAGCTGGAAAGTCAAGCAGGAATTTAGAATATGGGTAGCTATTGATGGTAATGGTCAAGATGATGTAATAGAGTACTGAGTCCATTCAGCAGTACCATTTAATATTTGTCATTGTCTTGGGCACTTTCCTACTTACCTTAGAGAAAAAAATTATTATATGTAGTAGGGAGAATTCTAAAAGTGGACCCCCAAGATTTCCTCCCATAATATCCAGAACTATTAACATGTTGAGATATCATACCAGGAATATGTTATTTAACACAGCCAAAGAGACATTTCAGGTGTAATTAAGGTTAATAATCAGCTGCCCTTTATATAGAGAGATTAGATTGGGGGGGTCCAATCTAATTATACGAGCCCTTTAAAATCAGAGACTTCTTTCTGGCTGATCAGAAAAGGAAGTCAGAGGGATTCAAAGTACAAGAAAGATTAATTTGCCTTGCTGGCTAGAAGGGGAGGACAGGTGGGCACGTGATGAGAAACAGCCTCAAGGAACTAAGAGTACAGTCTAGCTGTCAGCCAACAAGAAAATGAGAACATCTGTCTTATGACACCAAAGAAATTAATTCTGCAAACAAGGAGTATAAACTTAGAACAGGATTCTTTTCCAGAGCCTTGAGAAAAGAGTTTAGGCTGGTGTGTAGCTATTTCCACCTTGTGACTCCCTGAGCATATACCTGGTCAAGCCCATATGTACTTCTGAACACAAAAATATGAGCTCATAAATGAATGTTAGTCTAAGTCACTAAGTTTGTGGTGCTTTGTCATACAACAATAGAAAACTAATACACCATAATTACATCACTGCAGTTTTACTTTGAATTTCTTTTTTAGACAATGTTATAATATGCATCTGTGCCCTGAGTCAAAATTATATATCAAATAATTTTAACGATCATTGAGTACAAAGGCTATGGTGGCTCAAGTCTTTTCACTGAAAGATTCATTAACTAATGTCTTAATACAACATTCTTATGGAAAATAATGAACCAGTTATTTATGACTATGAATGTAAAAGTTCTCCAAATTGTCTAAATTAAGTACTTACTCCATTGGACTTTGCTAAAAATAGTTATTTTGAATTACAATTGATTTTTAAAATGAATTTCAAAGCAATTCAGACATTAATATAAATTATTAAAAATTCACATTCAGCACAGTGAATTATTCAAAGATAACAAGATATCAGCTATAGTGCTGATTATATGTGTACTGACATGATCTTGAAGAAGGCATCTAACACTCTGACCTCAATTTTCTGCTCTCTATATAGTTTAAATCTTCTTTGAAAGTTAATGGAGGTCGCTCAGTCCTGTCAGACTATTTGTGACCCCATGGATAGTCAATGGAATTCTCCAGGCCAGAATACTGGAGTGGGTAGTCTTTCCCTTCTCCAGGGGATCTTCCCAACCCAGGAATCGAACCCAGGTCTTCTGCATTGCAGGTGGATTCTTTACCAACTGAGCTATAAGGGAAGCCCCAAAATCTTCTCTAGGTCCCTGTAATATAATAACATTTATAACAGAACTGGCTAAAGGTAAAATGCACTTTTGAAAGCAAACAACCAAATAAAAAGAAAAAGAGTAAATATTTTAATATAACAGATTTTAAATGTTTATTTGAGAAACTTTTTCAAACAAATGCTCTGTAATAATGGGAACAAATAAGATCATTATATTACTATGATAACTTTGTGAAAAATCTGTATATATACATATATGACTTCATGGGATTATTGAAATCCTTTGTGTATTTTCAATTTCAGATTGAAATATTTGAAGAATGGTATAAAATGTACGAACAAGAGATAAAGAGGAAAGAAGGAAAAAAATCAAAGGAGAAATGTGTGACCCTGCTTTGAGAATACCTAAAATCTCTAATTAGGAAAAACGAATTCAGCCAAGCACGTGAGAGGAAAAACCCAAGAAAGGAAGAAATCAGGAAGAAATGAGGATAAAACACTCACACTCCATGAACAGAAGGAGGTATTGGAGCATTTTTTAAGAAAGGATGAGAGACATCTGAGAAATAGGAAAGGCTTGTATATGTCCGTGCTCAGTAATGTCCAACTCTTTGAGACCCCATGGAATTTTCCAGGCAAGAATACCGTAGTGGGTTACATTCCTTCTCTAGGGGATCTCCCCCACCCAGGGATCAAACCCATGTTTCCTGTGTCTCTTGCATGGGCAGATAGATTCTTTACCCCCTGTGCCACTTGGGAAGGCTTGTTGAAATATTAATAATAGTCTGGATTATCATCTTCAGTAAAAAGATGTCCCAACTTCAATGTGTACCTTACCTGTTATAACTTTATCTATTTTAGCTCAATCTTCTGAAAAATTTTGACACCAACAGATTTCCTTGAGCAAATAATAACTACCAGAGATCTGTCAACTTGGTGAAAGCATCCAGTCAGAAATAGTCAATATAAAAATGAAGTGCTTCTAGGCAGCTGCTTAGACAGAGTGAATTTTGCAGAAGCATAAACCTCAGTTACCCACTTATCAGCAGGGCCTGCTTATTTTGGAGCACACTCAAGCATCTGTCAAGAACTCTGACATTTACCACTATTATTTCAATGGGAGGAAACAATACCTGTTAACCTGCCACTCCTGAAAATTCTGCCTCAATGGCAGCAATACTGAGAATAGACAGTGAGGGATGGGTGGGGGGTTGTCCCTTCATGCAAATAGCATTTACCAACAAACCAAAAGACCAAAGAGGGGAAATGGTTGACAGAAGACATCCCCTGAACCTGCCTCATCCTTTTTAGGGGGAGAACAGAACAAAACATTTCTAGTAGATAGGATTTGCTATTTTCCACTTGCCCCATAACCTTCCAAGCATAACTGGTGAGCATGATAGAAGTAACAGCCTCCAGAAATGTAATATGCTGTGTGCATAAATGCTACATGGATTAGTCAACACAGAAGCCTGTAGAAAAGGCAAGAAAAAAACATACATTGTTATTTCTACATTGGTAAAATAATTGTGAAAGCCTAGATAGATATTAAAGATAAAAGTTTTCTTTCAGAAAACCCCAGCAATTTCTATCTCCTTTGGCTACAGTTATAAGGAATGCTGAGAAATGGCATTTTTCTTTTTTGCAAGAAAGATGGCAGGAGTCACCTGAACTAATCAAGGTGGTGAGTTAAGGAAGGATTGGGAGTGATAGACAATTTGATGTAAAATGAGAAATACTTTCTTCAGGCTATCTCTTACTATCCAGCAGTCATACTTCCTCTCACCTCCCATGAACAGGCTCCCCTCTCCCCAGTGTAGTCTGTTATACTTACTCTCACTTACCAAGTCTAAGATTTCAGAAGTTTTGTCCATCAGGTTTGGAAGTAGCTCCTATGTGAAGGTCTGGAAGCTTAAAATTTTTAATCTTATCTGACACCAACATACCAATATGTAATAGTTTAGAAGAAACAGGAAACTAAATAATTTCCAATTAGGCATGGGAGGAATGGGAAATAACATTAGTAAGTTTCTAGACTTCCATTGGGGCTCATATGGTTAAAGAATCCACCTGCAATGCAGGAGACATGGGCTCGATCCTTGGGTCAGGAAGAAGGGAATGGCTACTGGCTCGAAATTTCTAGAACATACCAAATCCTGGGGGAAAAGACGAGGGAGAACGTCCTGGGATGGGAGTGAAGGAAGCTCCTTAGGAGCCGATCTAAGTCCTTGCTCTGCTGCGGGGAAAAATATATGGATACACTGGCATCATGGAAGGTGTCTACTTTCACAACCCACTTCCTCCTTGCATTTGTTTGGGTGTTTCAGAAATATTTTAAAAATTGAAGTCATTGGCTTTTGCAGGTCAAGTTAGGAGTTTCTTTTGGAAAATGGTAAGGTTCTCATCAGGCAGTGGTTCCGAAAATAGGCTCTTGATAACAAAACCACTGTGTATCAAATTGTGGTTCTGCCTTTTCCTAACTCTGTGACCTCAGCTTACTTCTATATAAAATGTGTGGCAATCGCAACCATCACAAGGGAGTATGGATAATATATGACAAGCAGTTAGAACAATGCCTACACTATAATGAGTGCTACATAAACTTTATATTCTATTTATTTTACAACCACCATCATCATCATCATTGTTAATAACATGGGTAAATAACCATAAACAATAATTATTTAGACATATTCTTTAGAGAGGTGCCTCTCACATGTTGATTTTTTTTTCTGCTCCTTCCATAATCTTTTCACACAATAGCTATAGCCTTACATAACCTTGAAATAGGCTTACTTAAAAACATCTGATGTTGGGTTCACAGCAACTGAATGACAAAGAATGCTTGGTCTAGATTATCCACACTGGAGATACAGCAGGACAAACCAAAAGAAATGCTTCTTTCATGCTATTTACATTATGAGAGGGGGAGACCCGATAATATTAAGCAATAATAAGTACACTGAATAAAGCAGGACAATGTCAAAATTGACAAAGGGAGGCATTATTTTAGGGAAGAGTCCTCAGGGAAGACATTTCTATTGGAAAGACATTTGAGAAGAGACCTGAAAGAAATGAGAGAAGAGCCCATCTTCTGGGGAAACAGCATTCCAAGCAGAAGGAGTAGCATGGGTAAGGGGCCAGAGATGGGACCACATTTCAGTGTTTCCATGAATGACCAGTGTGATTGGATCATGATATAAAATCAGAGAAAGAGGTAAGGTCTAATTCACCTTGTGAAGACGTTCAATTTCATTGCAAGAGCAATGGGAAGCCAAAAGTTTTAAACTATGAGACCGACAGGATGTTATTTAGGTTTTTCAGAGTTCATTCTGGATTTTCTGTGAATAATAACATTATTAGAAGGAAGAATTTGAAATACATAGCAGTCAACATTAAAAATGGAAAGCTGACCAATTTTGCATTTAATATTGACCAAAAGATAAAAACAGAACAAAAATTTAAGAGAAAAATGTTTCCTGAGGTTGCAAAAGGACAGACATATTCCAGGGGTCTTTACTATGTAAGGAACTACCTCTTTAAAACAGAGCCATACCACTGCTATCTAAATATCACTGCAGGCCCATTTTACCTAGGCCTTAAACTGTTAGAAGACACAATATTAAGTCATTTTATCCCCGTCTCCACTTTTTCCCTTTACCAATGGATTAAAGAGAGATGTGATTTTTAATTGATTTTTTTAGGAAAAACAGAAGATTTCAGATCACACACAACGTAACACTAAATATCATGAATTCACATTAACTAGTCGCTTTCCAAATCTTCACCAAGGTACCACCACTAAGAGAGCTCTCCTTCTATGTAGTTCAGTCGCTCAGTCATGTCCAACTCTTTGAACTCCAGGGACTGCAGCATGCCATGCTTCCCTGTCCCTCACTATCTCCCTGAATTTGCTCAAACTCATGTCCTTTGAGTCACTGGTACCATCCAACCATCTCATCCTCTGTCACCCCCTTCTTCTCTTGCCCTTAATCTTTCTCAGAATCAAGGTCTTTTCCAATGAGTAGCTCTTTGCCTAGGGTGACCAAAGTATTGGAGCTTCAGCCTCCGTCCTTCCAGTGAATATTCAGGGTTGATTTCCTTTAAGATTGAGTGGTTTGATTTTGCTGTCCAAGGGTCTTCTCCAGCACCACAATTTGAAAGCATCAATTCTTAGGCACTCATATTCTTTATGGTCCAACTCTCCCATCCATACATGACTATTAGAAAAACCATAGCTTTTACTACATGGACCTTTGTCCGCAAAGTGATGTCTCTGCTTTTTAATACGCTCCTGCTATATTCTCTGAGAAAACTGAACATCATTGTCTCCTTATTACCCCATCTTCCGTATCAGTTACTTTACACCTTACATTTCTAACAGACTTTCTTAGGCATAACAATGGAACTTGTTCTAGTGTGTTCAAATTGAACAGCCACTTATAGGAATATCACCAACAAAAGATCTTTCTGATATTGAGATGCACTCTTTAGAGTGTAGTCTAATGATTTAAAGCATGTATTCCTGATTCAGAGTTCATGGGTTCAAATGAAAAGTTTACTGTTTTTGTGTTATGTGCATTTAGACAAGTTATTTTCCCTCTCTATGTCTGAATGTATTCACCTTTAAAGTGAATATTGTGATCGATATAATCTTAGAAATGTTATGAGATAGAATTATGATGATACCTATAAAATTCTTGGCATAGCACCTGGCATATAATAATGTGATGAATAAATATTAGGCATATTCATTACTATTTTTAAAGATGATTTCTTTCAAGTAACTTTTGTTTCTTTATATGAATAGTGAAGTTTCTCTTGAAAGGATGTCAAAACAAAAACACTTAATATCCTAAAAAAGTTTTCTTTTGGATACTTTGTTAAGATTAGGTTGCATATTTACCCTAAGAACCAAAAGAAAACCCAAAGTTACTCTATTAATTTAATTTGCTCATAAGGCTCTCTTCTATGTAAGAAGGCTATTTGAACTAAAAACATGATACAGAATGCAGGGCTAAAGATAGTACGCTGTTTCATTCTGTAAAGTTTCTTTGGCAAAGGATTTCTAAGTAGACTTAGAGTCATAAAATTAAGTTCAAATCCCTGGTCTGTTATCTACTATGCAATTTTAGTCATGTTGCTTAATCTTTAAGGGCCCTCAGTTTCATCAATAAGACATGGTTAACAAGAGTATCAGTTCAGTTCAGTCTCTCAGTCGTGTCCGACTCTTTGCAACCCTGTGAACCACAGCACGCCAGGCCTCCCTGTCCATCACCAACTCCCAGAGTCCACCCAAACCCATGTCCATCAAGTTGATGATGCCATTCAACCATCTTATCCTGTCATCCCCTTCTCTTTCTGCCCTCAATCTTTCCCAGCATCATGGTCTTTTCCAATGTGTCAGGTCTTCGCATGAGGTGGCCAAAGTATTGGAGTTTGAGCCTCAACATCAGTCCTTCCAATGAACACACAGGACTGATCTCCTTTAGCATGGACTGGTTGGATCTCCTTGCAGTCCAAGGGACTCTCAAGAGTCTTCTCCAACACTACAGTTCAAAAGCATCAATTCTTCGGTGCTCAGCTTTCTTTATAGTCCAACTCTCACATTCATACAAGACCACTGGAAGAACCATATCTTTGACTAGATGGACTTTTGTTGGCAAAGTAATGTCTCTGCTTTTTAATATGCTGTCTAGGTTGGTCATAACTTTCCTTCCAAGGAGTAAGCGTCTTTTAATTTCATGGCTGCAATCACCATCTGCAGTGATTTTGGAGCCCAGAAAAATAAAGTCTGACACTGTTTCCACTGTTTCCCCATCTATTTCCCATAAAGTGATGGGACCGGATGCCATGATCTTAGTTTTCTGTATGTTGAGCTTTAAGCCAACTTTTTCACTCTCCACTTTCACTTTCATCAAGAGGCTGTTTAGGTCTTCACTTTCTGCCATAAGGGTGGTATAATCTGCATAGCTGAGGTTATTGATATTTCTCCCGGCAATTTTGATTCCAGCTTGTGCTTCTTCCAGCCCAGTGTTTCTCATGATATACTCTGCATATAAGTTAAATAATCAGGGTGACAATATACAGCCTTGACGTACTCCTTTTCCTATTTGGCACCAGTCTGTTGTTCCATGTCCAGTTCTAACTGTTGCTTCCTAACCTGCATACAGGTTTCTCAAGAGGCAGGTCAGGTCATCAGGTATTCCCATCTCTTTCAGAATTTCCTACAGTTTATTGTGATCCACACAGTCAAAGGCTTTGGCATAGTCAATAAAGCAGAAATAGATGTTTTTCTGGAACTCTCTTGCTTTTTCCATGATCCAACAGATGTTGGCAATTCGATCTCTGGTTCCTCTGCCTTTTCTAAAACCAGGTTGAACATATGAAAGTTCACGGTTCACGTATTGCTGAAGCCTGACTTGGAGAATTTTGAGCATCACTTTACTAGCATGTGAGACGAGTGCAATTGTGCAGTAGTTTGAGCATTCTTTATCATTACCTTTCTTTGGGATTGTAATGAAAACTGATCTTTTCCAGTCCTGTGGCCACTGCTGAGTTTTCCAAATTTGCTGGCATATTGAGTGCAGCACTTTCAGAGCATCATCTTTCAGGATTTGAAATAGCTCAATTGGAATTCCATCATCTCCACTAGCTTTGTCTGTAGTGATGGTTTCTAAGGCCCACTTGACTTCACATTCCGGGATGTCTGGCTCTAGGTCAGTGATCACACCATTGTGATTATCTGGGTCATATAGATCTTTTTTGTACAGTTCTTCTGTGTATTCTTGCCACCTCTTCTTAATATCTTCTGCTTCTGTTAGGTCCATACCATTTCTGTCCTTTATTGAGCCCATGTATACACCTTCCAAAAATATTCAAGAAATATTTTCTAAATTAAATTGATGTCATCTGTCAGCTTTTAACTATTGCAATGTAGAGTTTTACAGATTCTTGAAAAACAATTTAAGTTGTTACTTAAAATTATTTTCCTTTACATGTTGAAAATAGTTTCTGAAAGAAGGGCTTTAGTCAATTTGATTTGAAATCCTTGATGGCAAGAAGACATAAACTGAAACACTGTGGACTGGATTCACCTACAGAAGGAACTTCCACAGAGCCACAGTTACTCAGAGTTTTCAGAATCTCTTTCCTGAGAGATGTTTTAACCCTGAGATGACTTTGGTATTATCATCTTTGAAGTAGAATTATTTTTTTCAAGGTAAGCTTTCTTATTTTCTGTTCTCTCATTCTGTATCTTAGTGAAATTACTTTGAATGTACTCTATCATTAAATTTGTGTGTTATCTATTGCCGCAAAAGCACAGCATAACAAACACATAATGTCAACAAGCATCTATTTAGCTTGTTTATCTGCAGATAAGCTGAACTAGACTTAGCTGTGCTAGAAAGGCTCTATCCCCCAAAGTTTCTCATCCTCCATGAACCAACAGAGAAATATGTTCTCGTGGTCAGGGCAGAAGTGCAAGAGAGAGCACAAACCAGCAAGCTCTCTTAAGGTCTGGGCTAGAAACTCATAGCTTATTATTGCCACTTTATCCTCCTGTTCAAAGTAAGTCACTTGGCTCAACCTAAAGTCAAGGGTCATGAAAACATGTTCTGCATAATTTAGTAGGAGAATCATTACAAAGCCATGTAGTCAAGAGAGAACATAAAGGAAGGGTAGAGTTGCAATCACTCTTCCAAAGTAAGTATTCAACTATGATTCTAAGTGTAAGAGGAATTTTTCTGTCTTCTATTCATCACTTTCACCTTCCTCCCCAGGACTCTTCTCTGGCATAGTGGGAATGGAGAGGGCTGTTTTGTGAAAAGGTACAACTCTAAAGAAAATATAACTTTCACTATTATAATTTAATTATTTAATGAAGCTCTTGCCCATCTGTCACTATTAAATTTTTCAATATAAAAATAACAGTAGTTCCATCTAGAAAGACAAAAAGAAAGAAAAATCAAATAAGGACACAGATAGAGAAATTTTAAGCCAATTCTATTCTTCATTTCTTCCTTTAGACCTAAATAGGCCATTTCCAGATTTTGCAAACAGACCATATGCTCCCAATTCCTTAATATTAAAAGCTGTCTCATTTTGCTTTATTTAAGATGATATTTATAGTTCCCTCTATTCTATATATGAGTAGTTAAGCATTTATGCATGATCATTAGCATCTATTAAAATATTTCTACTAGATTTCATGTGGCAAATTCTCTTTGTGAGTTATTGCTCCAAGCTGCTGTGTGTCAAAGCTGTGAATTTGTGTGGAGGGTGGAAAGGACTAGAAGGGGGACTCTTCAGTAATATTGTTTCCTATTTAATGTAGTTATTCATTAAGTAACAATAAGATTATTGAGACTTTGGGAATGAGATCATGAACATGAGAGGAGGAGAGTATACAATAGGAATATTTTACTAGAGATCTAGGATATTAGAAGAGCCATGCACTTTGGATATAAATTTTCTGTTCCTGCCAACATTATCATCTTTGAGCTTATGGAATTCCTTATTCTTTGCGTATTCCACATAATGTTTCTCATTACTGAGGACCTCATTTTACTGCAAAAGAGGTGCAGCAATGTTCATATTCATAGAATCATTGGTCTTATCATAGAACCCATTGTCCTGAAGGAGCTAGACTAGCAGAACAGTTAAAAATAGCTTATTAGAGACTCAGTTATAAATAAATGAAATAAATGGCATGAATTATTGGAGTACTAGCTTACAGCATAAAGATTATAATTAAATTAGCAACCTATACATGTGCTATATTTCTTCCATTCTATAGTACATACGTACAGGGGTTCCCTGGTGGCTCAAACAGTAAAGAATCTATCTTCAATGCAGGAGACCTGGGTTCTATCCCTGGTTTGGGAAGATCCTTTTGAGAAGGGAATGGCTACCCACTCCAGTATTTTTTCCTGGGAAATCTCAAAGGCAGAGGAGCCTGGTGGGCTACAGTCTATGGGGTCACAAGGGGGTGGACATGACTGAGTGACTAACACTTTCACAGAAATCAAGAAGTGAGAGATTCTCATTGTTATTATACCTAATAACCCATTCAAAGATTTTTTTTCCTGACTGAGAAATCTTGAGTTTTTCTAGTTTGGGGTCTTAAATATCAGGAGAGAAAGGGTTTTATTGGTAGACATAATAGCTCTGTTGATTTCAAAGTTGAAACTGTCACCTGGACATTTGGGGCTCTATATCACTGGACCAATAGATGAAGAATGAGATAATAGGGATAATATTTCCTGATTACTGAGAGTAAAAATGGATTTTTGCTATACAACAGCTTTGTCTGAAATACTAGGAATTCTTTGAGATGCTTATTGCTTCCATATCAAATGATAAAAGCTAACAGAAAATCAATGGGAAGAAGGTCACTGAAGATTGCAAATCTTCCGTTAATCACTAGGTAAATGATTACAACAATGTATGGTTATGACTTGACAGAAAATGGAATGGCCAGTGGGTTAAGAAAGGTAGAAATGTCAACTACAACTTCATGGCCATTTACAGTAAAAAGGATTGTAGCAGCTACACAGGTCATCTTTGCTTGTTACATACAAAACTAATTTGTATGTATTATCTAATTTACTTTTGTATATATTAACTAATTCCCTTTTTACCTCCTCCTTTCTTATATTATCATGCATAAGGGTCATTGGGAGCTATTAATGTTACAATTTGTTATTTATCTTCTCATATATATATATATATATACACACACACACACGGACACACACACACACACACACACACATATATGTATAGAACTGTGACTGAATAAGAAGTGCACTATCATTGCCCAGAGACAGAGAGAAAGAGACTATTAGAGTTTGTCTATTGGGGGGCTGAGAATGAGTGCATCTTTGTTTGTACTAAGGATAGTTGGTTCTTATTAGAGCATTAACATTGTTCAAAGGAATCACTAAGCTGAATAAGAGGTGAGCTGTAACACATACCAGAACACAAGAGCCAACTGTTAAATTTTTAGGAATTTTGACAGCCGGTTGTTAAACAGGCATTATTTAAAATTAAATTACATACACAAAATTAAATTACACTAAATAAAATGAATACTAAAAACGTATCACTTCTTAATTACTTTACTACATTTTACCATTATCTACTTTGAGATCATGTAGATCAATCATATCAGTATTATAGCTGAATACCATTGTCATACTGTTTCATCATGTTCAATATTTGGAAGCAACTATGATGATAGAAATATTTTTACCATAATATAGACATACTCTACAAATTTGAACTTTCTCTTCTTTCCCAGAATCTAATTAAACATCTATCAAGTTGCCATTGGTTAGGACTTTATAAATTATACTTTTCTTTAGTCAATTAACCATCTTAATAGGCTCTGCCAATAGATGGCATAGCACTTGGAGATTAAAAGTCAGGAGGACAGAAAGAATTCTTTCCTGTTCAGTCAGTATTTTGTTGTCAGGACAGGGCCAATAAAAGCACCTCACCCTGGTTGCACTAGTTGACTCTAGTCTTCCAGTTCTTTCAACACCCCCATACCATACTGAATTCCAGAGAGTACAGTTTGAACTATTAGAGGTGGGATGAGAAAAATATGCCCAATTCTCATTCAGTTTTCATCCTTGATTCAACCTTTCAAGAAGAAACCTGGCCTAAGTTTGATAGCTCTTACCTTAATTGAATTCTATTTAATCATAAATTATGTATTCATTATCCATTATCACGGAGAAGGCAATGGCACCCCACTCCAGTACTCTTGCCTGGAAAATCCCATGGACGGAGGAGCCTGGTGGGCTGCAGTCCATGGGGTCGCTAAGAGTCGGACATGACTGAGCGACTTCACTTTCACTTTTCATTTTCATGCATTGGAGAAGGAAATGGCAACCCACTCCAGTGTTCTTGCCTGGAGAATCCCAAGGAAGGGGGAGCCTGGTGGGCTGCCATCTGTGGGGTCACACAGAGTAGGACACGACTGAAGTGACTTAGACTTAGATCCATTATCATACTATATTTGGTATACAATAATGGAAGTGAAGTGAAAGGTGCTCAGTCGTGTCTGACTCTCTGAGACCCCATGAACTATAGAGTCCATGGAATTCTCCAGGCCAGAATACTGGAGAAGGTAGCCTTTCCCTTCTCCAGGCGATCTTCCCAACCCAGGGATCGAACTGGGGTCTCTTGCATTGCAGGCGGATTCTTTACCAACTGAATTATGAGGGAAGTTACATGCTAAATTCTTGGAGAAGGAAATGTCAACCCACTCCAGTGTTCTTGCCTGGAGAATCCCAGGGTCGGGGAGCCTGGTGGGCTGCCATCTGTGGGGTCACACAGAGTCGGACACGACTGAAGTGACTTAGCAGCAGCGCATGCTAAATATACTCAGCCATAAATTTCTCAATTGTTGATCCTCTCCTCCTCCTCCTTCTTCTTCCTGAGACTCAAAATACATAGAATTATCCTATCTGGTGCTCATCACAAACAATGTTCTCTCTTGACCTGTTTATTATTGTCCTCATATTTCAAATAAAGCTTATGGATACCTCTCCTTTATTTACTTGAAATAGTATTTGAAAAAATAATTATAGCGGTTTATCAACATCAAGGGACTTATGTAAATGTTTATAACCATTTTTCCATTACTGGATATTTTAATTTACTGATAATTGGATCACACACCCACACAGTGACACAATCACATAACTTTTATTGTGAAGTACAATACTGAAAGTTGGACCAGATGGTCTTATTTTTTTTTTCAATTTTATTTTTAAATAAAATTTGCACCTAGTTAGGAAATACTTTTAAGAGTTTATACACTACGACCTCAGCTAATTGTTGAACAAGTATACAAAGCTAACAAAGAACTTTCATTTTTTGCCAGTCATATAACACTGATTTTGAATTTTTCCTACTATAATATTATACAGTAACAGCATGTTTGTGTGTTCACAGTCAATAAGTGTAAGTATTTTTCTTTTTCTTCATATTGTTAACATTTATTACATATATTGATTAGCTATTCAGTTAGAAGCACCAGTATTAGTTGCTAAGCTTCCATATTTTGAAAATGACTAATGTTAAATGTAATGTAGTTTCATGTTTTTAAATGCCACTGTTATATATAATATATATATTATATTATATATATAATGCCACTGTTATATATAATATCAACATATTCTTTATAAATATAAAGGAATGCCAGCTTTCAACAATACCTTGGACTTGTAAACACACAATGTAATTCACCTTTGTTTTCCTCATACTCCATTTTGAAGTACTTTTTTTCACCTTCTCAAGTATAGAGCTTTATTAATATAATGGAAAGCTCATTAGCTCTGAAATTGCAGGAAACGTGTTTTTGTGAATCTTGGAATTGGGGACTGATGGCAAAAGACATATTTTCCCCCAGTGAAAGCTGGATAGTTACTGCCTTAAACTTGCCAGAAAAACACACTGGTTCATTTTTCTTTTCATTACAGCATCAGATTTGGGCATGATTTTGAGTTTTCTGAAATAAAAAGGGAGCTCCAACTTCCTGATGGGAAGTCATCTGACAGTACAGTTTTACCTAATCAGAGTAACAGAGTATCCTCATTAGCATTAGGATAATTTAGCATCCATTCCTCGAAGAAGGCAATGGCACCCCACTCCAGTACTCTTGCCTGGAAAATCCCATGGATGGAGGAGCCTGGTAGGCTGCAGTCCATGGGGTCGCTAAGAATTGGACACGACTGAGCGACTTCACTTTCACTTTTCACTTTCGTGCATTGAAGAAGGAAATGGCAACCCACTCCAGTGTTCTTGCCTTGAGAATCCCAGGGACAGGGGAGCCTGGTGGGCTGCTGTCTATGGGGTCGCACAGAGTCGGACACAACTGAAGCGACTTAGCAGCAGCAGCAGCATACATTCCTATGCCTTCAAAATAACCTGAAATAGTCATTCCATATACAAAACATTAATGTAACAAGGCACTGAGATTCTAACTTTTAAAAAATTTTTTTCTAATTTTTTTTCCAGAGGAAAAAAACCAGCTTTTTACCTATAGTTCATGTAAATCAGGACAGAGCTGGTTAAGTGCCTAAAACTGATTTAAAAGGAGACTATTAAATCAAGAAGTTTTAATAATGTATTCTTAAATATTATTTTAAGAGTCATGTGGTGTGGCTGGAAAATAGAATGTAACTGAGTTAATTACATAATCTGATGATCAGTTCTATTATTTAGTCAAGATATCAAGAAACTCCCCAGGCATATCAAGTTAACTTGGTCATATTAAAATTCATCAGTCAAATTATTTATTCCTAGTAGTTCTTTCTTAAAGATAGAAAAAAAATAGGTTATTATAAAGTTATAGATCTTTGTTTTTTCCCTTGATGTTTTTAGTTGGAAAAACTATCCTAGAATTCATAAAATAGCTCACTTTATAATCACTGATACTTTTTGCTTATTACATGAATTTTTAAAGGGAAATTATATTGGATATTCTAAGGTAAGTTATATATTTTAAGATAAATTATATCTTCTATACTATGTAAATTACTATTTAGCAAAATCCCTTTTGTTTTCTGGATGGTTCTGTAAATTTCAACAAACGTGTGGCTGGGTTTTCAACCTTCAAGATGTCATGTCTCACCAACTGCTCAAAATTTCTCTCATATAGACAATCTGTACATACACATAACCCCCTACTTACCACCTATCTTCAGTCAATGTTTAATCATCAATCTGTCCCCACAGTTTTTATTACTGCAGAATGTCACATAAATGGGATGTTATACAAGCATTTGAGTCTGGCTTCTTTACTTAATGTATTTAAAATTAATTAATAGCATGTATCAATAGTTCATATCCTTAAATTGATGAACAATAGCTCAACACGTGGACATACCATAGTTTATTTACTCATTCAGCACTTGAAGGAAATTTGGATCCTTCCCAGTTTTTGGTGAGGATGCACCAAGTATCTCTAAATGTTTGTGTATAAAATGTTTTGTGTCAATTGAAGTATTCATTTCAGCTGGGATAGCATTTAGAAGCAAAATTGCTGGTTGTATGGTAATTGTAATGTTAACTTTATAAGAAATTATAAAGGTAGCTGTGGAATAGACAGTCACTGAAATATTGACTTATAGCTATTGACATGTCACTGAAATATTGACTTATAGCTATTGACATGAAGAGATGATCACTGAATGTTTTTTAATGCACATTTTTTGAGATAACTGTAGATCTGTATGTAGTTGTAGATATTATAGAGACGGTCCATATACCCTGTACCTAATTTTTCCCAGTGGTAATATCCTAGTAAACTAGGAATATAATCCTGTGTATTATAAATAGTAAACAGAATAGAATCCTGTATACTATCCAGAATATTGACATTATCAAAACACAGAACAGTTCCATCACCACAAGAATCCCTGCTGTTGATCTTCTATAGCCACGCCTACCTCCTCCTCCCACACCAATTCCTGGCAACTCTGATTTTGTTATTTCAAGAGTACTATATAAATGGAATCCCATAGTATGTAATATCGGAAATTTTATTATTTTTACTCAGGATAATTCTCTTGGATGCATCCAAGATGGTATGTATATTAAGTTTTTGAGTAAAATATCTAGTTATAAAATGCTATGCACAAGTTAGTTAATCCAGTTTTCTATAAACTATAGATTTTCTACCCAAAAATATGTATTAGAGAGCAAAATGATAATAGTACATAGGAGTAATGACAGAAAAGTAGGAATTTTTGTGTCCCTTTTCATTGTACTTCTCATATTTATGATTACATGAATGACTTACTCCATGAGAAAATATATAAATATAAAAAGGCAGGCCATGGGAGTTTCAAGGGAGAGGTAGCTCCATGTGGGTACTGGAGGGTTAACACAGTAGGCTTTATGGTTTTTATTTTCAGATAAAAATAAAATATATTAGTTCTTTTGAAATAGAAAAATTTCCATGTGCTAAATTCTAAAAGGAATATGTCATATAAATTTTTACCTATGGGAAACTAAGCTACCAGTGCACAATGTATTTTGCAGAGATTTAGCAAACCCACTCCAGTGTTCTTGCCTGGAGAATCCCAGGGATGGGGGAGCCTAGCAGGCTGCCGTCTATGGAGTCTCACAGAGTCAGACACAACTGAAGCGACTTAGCAGCAGCAGCAGCAGCAAAGGATACAAAATGTTCCTGACACTTTCTTTTTTCAATCCTCTAGGAGATTCAGGATTTGTCAGTGGCTCAGAGGGTAAAGAATCTTTCTGCAATTCAGGAGACCCAGGTTCATTCCCTGGATAGGGAAGACCCCTGGAGAATTCTACAGACAGAGGAGCCTGGTAGGCTATAGTCCATGGGGTCGCAAAGAGTTGGACATGACTAAGCAACTAACACTGACTGACACTAACTGATGAGATGCAAGAAACTCATGTTAAAGCATAAATTAATACAATCTTAGCTACATTCTGACATTTATTTTTTCCCAACTACTACTTGTCTTTTGGAAATTTTCCTACTCTTACCCTTATTAATAGGAAAAGTGAGTGGAATAATCCAAATTTGAAAAATAGACCAACAGACCTGATCAAAGGGTTTCTGTAACACTAACAGCATCAAATTTAAATGAGACTTATGATTTGTCCTCCTTCTAATTTGACCTGATAATTGAATGAATTAAAATGTGTTTAACATTATCTTTGGATTTCTTAAAATACTGGAAAATATTATTGAGATTGTATCCTCTTCTGGTTAGATTTTTTTCTTCCTTTTAGAAAAATTAAAATATTGGAATTTCTTCCTGGTAGTGATCACATTTTTCTGAAAAATTATAAAAATAATTTTATGACCACATATTCTTTTTTTTTTAGTAATAATTCACTACTAACACTAATGGTAGACATCATGACTGTGCCAGCGGCATTGTCAACAAGCAAGAAGGCTACCACATGCCCCTCATGGCATCTGAGTGTTGAAATTCTTAGCTCTTGGTAACTGTCTAAGGAATGAAGCAGTGTTTGGGCTGGATTTATAAAGACTAAACATCTAAAGCAACTGCCATTGTAATAACAGAGAGCTGTCTAATTATTAAGTTTCCAGATTAGTATTTCTAATAAGGGATTATAGGACAGTGTTAGGAAAATTAAGTTATATTTGAAAATGTCATGAAAGAGAATTAAAAACATTTTCAGCAAATAATTGCTAAGTACATTGCGAGCTATGCAGGCTCTGCAGCACTGTATAATTAGTTAACTTTATTAGCCACCAAACACCTAACTGCAAAAAGAATATATTAGCCACCAAAACAACAGGGTGGAATGTTGGTAAATGCCTCACATACACAATTATAAAATTGATTTTTATAAATGCCACACATAGAGGTAAAGTTATTGATCCCCAGCACATGCGTATACTGGATAACATTGTTTAGGAAGAAATCTAAGAACTAAAATCTAAGTGCAATATAAAAGAATATTTTCTCAAATTTAAAACCATGTCTTTCCCAGATACAGCATAAAACTACTACTCATCAAAAATTATAAAGCAAATCTTGTGTTTCAAAAGAGAACTTGTAGTTACAATAACTTCCATGCACAATATAAACAGATAGTTCAAGCATAACTCAGTATTACTGAGTTTGTACCCAGCCCTCTACAGCATGACATTTCCACATACTTTCTCCTCTCATTTGCAGAGGAAGCTGGATCTGTCTTATTCCAATTCTAAGGTTTATTCACAGAGCACCTTTGAGTTGCTCACGGTGGATGGTTCAACCTTCATCTTGACTTCCCCTCCCCATTCCAGATAAAAAAGAAAAACAGAGAGAAGGTGTAGTGGATTGAACAGTGTCCTCCCAAAATTCATGTCAATTGGTGCTTTGGAATATGATTCTATTTAGAAATAGAGTTTTTGCAAATATAATTAGTTACATTAAGATGAGGCCATGGTGATTAGAGTGACTCCTAAATCTAATGACTGGTGTCCTTAAAAGAAGTGGAGAATGGCAATGAAACATGTAAAATATGTAGGAAACGAGTTGCCAGTCCAGGTTCGATGCACGATGCTGGATGCTTGGGGCTGGTGCACTGGGACGACCCAGAGGGATGGTATGGGGAGGGAGGAGGGAGGAGGGTTCGGGATGGGGAACACATGTATACCTGTGGCGGATTCATTTTGATATTTGGCAAAACTAATACAATTATGTAAAGTTTAAAAATAAAATAAAATTAGAAAAAAAAAAAAAGAAGTGGACTCACAAAAAGATAAAAAGGGAAGAAGGCCAGGTGACCATGGAGGCAGAGATGAGAGGGGTGCATACAAGCTGGGAACACCAAGAATTGCTGGCAGCCACAAAAAGCCAGAAGAGAAAGCTGGAACAGATTATCCTTCAGTGCCTCCAGAAGGAACCAACCTTGCCCATACCTTGACTTGGGACTTTAGGTCTTCTGAAGTGTGAGTGAAAAAAATGTCAGTTGTCTCAAGCTACACAGGCAGTGGTAGTTTTTTAATGCCAGTCCTAGGAAATAATAGAGAAGGTAAAAGAATTGATTTGAGAATAAAATTAGTCAAATAGAGTCACAACTTCTTCTGTTCACCTAACTCCCGTCTTCTGACATCATCTGGCTTTATTTCTTAAGGGCGTTATACTGTCATTCCATCTTTTAATTATCCAAAGTCTCCCTCTGTATCTCAACAGTGGGTACTTCGAGTTCTTAAATTCATACTTTCTCTTTACCTCACTGATAATTTCTATTCCTTCAGTGCAGAACACACATACTTTTTAAAAATTATATCTATATTCTACCAATGACAAAACAAAAGAAAAAATAGTATGACCTCTAGGGGATACACATACCACTTTCTTTTTCTCTATAAAAAATGGAATAATACTACATATACAGTTTTATAATCAAGTTTTAAATTAAACCATATAAAATGACCACTTTCATTTGATAAATTTTGTAAATATGATTTATAATGGCCACATGATATTTCATCTCACAGATGCACCACAGTTTAACTATTCAGTTTTCTGGGAATATTAGGTTAGGTATCATTTTGCCCATTGTAAATGAGGAAGTAATGATAAACTTCACACATTAATCTCTGACTGCATATCTCATGTTCTCCATGGTATGCAGTCCTAAAAGCTGCATTTCTGACTCAAAAGGCAAGAACAACTTTAAGGCACTTGATCTGTGCTGCCAAACTTTGAGAAACATTGCCTCAAGTAGACTCCCCACTGACAGCTATCTATGCCTACTCAGTGAATGTGATTCAATGATGATTTACATTAATATATGAATGATCAGAGACGGCAATGGCAACCCACTCCAGTACTCTTGCCTGGAAAATCCCCTGGATGGAGGAGCCTGGTGGGCTGCAGTCCATGGGGTCACTAAGAGTCGGACACGACTGAGCGACTTCACTTTCATTATTCACTTTCATGCATTGGAGAAGGAAATGGCAACCCACTCCAGTGTTCTTGCCTGGAGAATCCCAGGGACGGGGGAGCCTGGTGGGCTGCCGTCTATGGGGTCACACAGAGTCGGACACGACTGAAGCGACTTAGCAGCAGCAGCATGAATGATATTTTCTTGGTGTTCATTTAGGCTATTTTTCTTTTACTGATCAATTTGTCTAGAAGCTTGTCCATTTTTTAAATCTGTTTAAAAATCTACTTTGACTTTGCTGATTTTCTTTTTCCATATTCTCTGTCATTGACTTCTACTCTAATTTGTATTATTCCCTTTATTTAGTTACTTGGTTTTAATATGCTTTTTATGTCTGAAGTATAAAAATCATCCCTAATATTACATTTAAAGTTTTATATATATATATATATATATATATATTTTTTTTAAGCGTTGCTTTAACTGCATCCCACAAAATTTGGTATGTCTTATTTTCATTGTAATTTCAGATTAAAATATTTTCTATATCCCCTTTTAATTTCTTTCTGACCCAGGGATTATTTAGAAGTATATTGTCTAATTTACAAATATTTAAAGATTTTCTAGGCCTCTCATTTTTAGTCTAAATTTAAATCTGCTGTGGTTGGAGAATATACTCTTCATGACGCTGATCCTTTGAAAGTTCTTGAGACTTACTCTGCTGTTCAACAGATATTCTATCTTGATAAATGTCTTATCTGCAATAATCTCTATTCTTCACAGGTATGAAAAGGAAACCATTTATCTGTTGTAACTAGCATAGAACCTTCTAGTTGCCATCCATAGTTTTGCTTAATTTACAATTTACAGTGAAACTCAGAAAATCTATCCAGTGATCAGCTATAAATTAAACAGATTCAGAATATTTTGTTTTCTAAATTAATGTTTTACATAGTATGTAAGAAGGCTGAACATAATATGATGGATATTTATAGTAGGAGTCATTAAAAAAAAAACAACTATAGTTTGGCTAATACACCTCATGGTAAGAACCTGTATCTTTTGAGTCTTTTTCAAGATACACTTGAATCTTTCTTATGACTGAGTAGTATTCCATGCTACTTGTGACTACATCGATAGATTCTGAGGATGTTATTCTAAGTAAAATAAATCCAGCAAAGAAAGAAAAATGCCATCTGGTTTTACTCACTTGTGAAACATAAATACAAACAAAATAGTACAAAACCAAACCCAAAAGACAAACACTGCTGCTGCTGTCACTTCAGTCGTGTCCGACTCTGTGCGACCCCATAGACGGCAGCCCACCAGGCTCCCCCGTCCCTGGGATTCTCCAGGCAAGAACACTGGAGTGGGTTGCCATTTCCTTCTCCAATGCATGAAAGTGAAAAGTGAAAGTGAAGTCGCTCAGTCGTGTCCGACTCTTAGCGACCCCATGGACTGCAGCCTTCCAGGCTCCTCCGTCCATGGGATTTTCCAGGCAAGAGTACTGGAGTGGGGTGCCACTGCCTTCTCCTAGATACTGGAAATAGAATAACACTGCTTACCAGAAGGGAAGGGGCAGTGGCAAAATGGGTAACGTGTATCAACTGTATGGTGTCAGATGGAAACTAAATATTTAGTACTAAGCACAGCTGTTGTGCATACAGAAATAGTAATATAATGTTGCACATACTAAACATGTTATATAAGCCACTGTTATCTCAATAAAAATTTAAAAATACACATATATTTTTTATTGCAAGTTTCTATTAATAATTAGCTTAGTTGTCCAAAATAAAGTAGCTCGGAGTGATTAGGAATGGTAAATATGGTATAGTTCTTTGTTTACATCATCTTGTTTATATCAGGAAAAATTACATGAAAATTCTTTCCACACTACTCAATTTTTATTAATGCTACTATTTGATATTTGAACCTGATATGTTTTTAGTGAAATTGATGGATGTCAAATTAGCCTTTCTTTCCTTTTACACATTCTGCCAATATGTAAAAGACTTCTTGGTAGCCTGAGTCTTTTCATAGCCAGTCTTTTATAAGAACTAATATATATATTCCATATATTCTCTTTATATATGTGTGTGTGTATATATATATATATTATATATAGAGAGAGAGAACTGAGCTTATATTTTTCTCTGTGCCCTGAGCAAAGTTTAGACTCTGAAATTTTGAGAATTATATGGGGCTTCCCAGGCGGTTCTAATGGTAAGAATCCTCCTGCCAAATCAGGAGATGCCTGAGTCAAGAAGATCCCCTGGTGAAAGAAATGGCAACCCACTCCAGTATTCTTGCCTGGGAAATGCCATGGACAGAGGAGCGTGGTAGGCTTCAGTCCATGTGGTTGCAAAGAGTCAGACACAACTTAGTGACTAAACAACAACAATAAAATGTGTTATATATATTATATATAACTATTCTTAGATTATCAAATCATATAGATGTGGTTGGTGGGTAAGGCAACTAATTGCATATTGAATGGCAGACAGACTAGAAGTCTTTACAGCATGTTTGCCAGATGATTATATACCAGAATCTAAAAGATTATTTGTCAGTTTTATAGGCTCCATTCTGTCCAATTAAAAGGATTAAGAACTATAATTCTATCTAGGGATTCTGGTTATGTGAATACTACATCTGCAAGCCACTGAACAAAACTCTGAGGTAGCAACAAGTGTAAATTATTCACACAATATAGACGCTTTTCCTACATAAAATTTAAGGGAATGGCTCTATTCTATTTTCCAAAAAAAATCATTCTTGTAGGGAGTACGTGTGTGCATGCTAAGTCGCTTCAGTCGTGTCCAACTCTTTGTGACCCTATGGACTATAGCTCTCTAGGCTCCCCTGATGATGGGATTCTCCAAGCAAGAATACTGGAGTGGGTTGCCATGTCCTCCTACAAGGAATCTTCAAGACCCAGGAATCAAACCCGAGTCTCTTATGTCTCCTGCATTGGCAGGCAGGTTCTTTACCACTAGTACTACCTATACACTTTGTTCTTAATTTCAAATTCTTTTCTCCTAATTAGTCTCAAAGGAAATCAATGTTACTGTTTTATTTTCATAGATAGTGGGAAAAGAATTGACCAGATAATCTTAAGAGTCCAGCAATAGTTCCAGTGAGAATGCTGAATGGGAGAAAAGAGGAGCAGTCATCCAAGTGCCAGCCTTTGAAAAGTGCTAAATGGGAAGCACAAGGGAGGAACAGAGTGAGAACTATGTGAAGGTTTTCAGTTCAGTCCCTGCATGAGTTGATTTCCTTTTCTCCCTTCTATGCCTATAGACGGTAACTTAACTTTGGATAGTGATTCCCAAATCCACACGGGAAGTCAGAGATGAGTGAGCAAAAAAATCTAGAAAAGTGACTCAATATATGTTCAGTACTTTGCCAGTAGCATGTCTTCATGTAGAAGAGAGAGAAAAATAATTAAGAAGTTACTTAAACCTTGCGATCAACTACTCTCCCAGCAGCTCAGATCTTACTTCTTCTATTTATAGGTGGATACTATAAACTGTATATATTTCTAAAATAATATATACCTACTTCAAAGGCTTTGAATGAAAAATTAATAATTTAAGGAATTTTTTAATGTAGTCCAGAAACAGAATTAAAAAAAATCTTTTCTATCATTTTGACTATTAGAGCTGCCAGTCATTGCCACATCCATATAAGAAGCCTCTTATCTGAAGCACCTCCTCCTGTCATTATCAGTACCAAACAGGGAATACACAAACTTTTGCATACCACTCTATTTTTCAATCCTGCAGCATCTCCCAGGACTTAAGTGACAACAGTAGTAATACTCAAGGAAACCAAGCTGGCTCATCCAGCACTGCCACCAACCATTCGGAAACCTATCTGAGCCTCCTGTGTGCTCAGGACCACCTTTGACTTATAGAAAAGAGTAGATACAATGGACCAATTTGCAGAGAGTAATTCTGATAATCCATTTACTAGGTGATGTCACAAGTGTTCATTGCATTTCCATGACTGTTGTGTCCAAACTCCAAAGTGTTTCTAGTTCCTGGGGAATGGCAGCTCTAAGTCAATCCAATGTATTCTCAATTGTACCCATATGATTCAGTTTGTCAATGATGCTGTCAAAAATAGTATAATTGCCACAGCACAATGTTAGGGTTTTTTATTTGGGGAATATCATTGACAGTTTGGACAGCATCACCGACTCAATGGACATAAGTGTGAGTAAACTCCAGGAGTTGGTGATGGACAGGGAGGCCTGGCGTGCTGCAGTCCATACGGTCGCAAAGAGTCGGACACAACTGAGTGAATGAACTGAACTGAACTGAATGACAGTTTGGGCTTTTTATCCATTCCTACCTGCTCTCTGATTTCACCATGAATATTTGTGGTGAATGACAAGAATGAGAAAGTACTAGTTGCTCAGTCATGTCCAACTCTTTGTGACACCATGGGCTGTAGCCCACCAGGCTCCTCCATCCATGGGATTTCCCAGGCAAGGAAACTGGAGTGGGTTGCCATTTCCTTCACCACAAGAATGAGAAAGTGCCCATTTAATGTCCTCATAACTGCCTTTCATACACAGAATTGCACTACTAGAGAGTAAGTGGCATTCTTGACATACCAGTGTTTGTTTTTATTCCATACACAGAATGAGAAACAGATGACATACAATTTTTTAAATCTGAGGCACGGGAACTGATGTCAGCAAATGGCTTCAGTACTGTGACTCCTAAACCAGTTTCTCATTCAAATTTTACCTTCTTTATAGATTTCACCATTTAGGAAAAGGACCTGCAAATGCCCAAGTCAGCACATTTCTCTCTGGGGAACCTCATTTACATCCTCTTAATTGCTCTTGGGTACATTTTACTACATGTGACAGTTTATTTCCTTGTTTTAATTATTTTTTATTAAAGCATTGTGATGTAATTTGCTTTGGGCTGTTTAGATGTTATAAGATGTTCATTTGCAATATAACTGAGCTCATAATTTTCTCTGTCCCCTGAGCCAAGGTTAGACTTGGAAATTTTGAAAATTATAGCACTTCTACTGATTGCCTCACAAATTGAATATACATATACAATTGTACATAATTCACAGGATGGCAATACAAATTGTATAAATATTTTACAGGGCACCATGTGAAGTGAAATCTATAATTTCCTCCTAAACACACTCATATTGGATGTCTACTGTAGTGAATCTCTCCTATTCATAATGAAAGAGAAGAAAATCACAAAGGAATTAATGGGAAAGATGGGCCCTGGAAAGCTGAGAATAAGTTCTGACTGTACAGTTCAGTATATTGTGCTTTGGAGCAAGTTCTTAGTCTCCTAAGCCTAAAATATATTATATGTATAATATGAATGATAACAAAGGATCATTGTGAGATGCAAAAGAATATATGAAATTCTTTTATATTTTAAAACATCATTCATGTATAATCATTTATTGGACATCTTCAAAGATGTACCCAAATGTGGATATGCAAAAGTCAACTTGAAAATGTCCTCAATAGAAGTGCTTTTCAAAATTTTATGTACATTTGAATCACCTTCAGATTCTGGTTCAGTGATTTGAGGAGAGGTCTTATGATCCAAGACAACTCAAAGTATAAACCAGGATCTATGCCTATCATTGAACCATTGTCCCCAGTCCATAGCAGTGAGATAAGAAGCTTGTATCAGAACATGAATCAACACAATGATTCCTTAATAAAGAAAGTCTAGTTATGGAAAAATGTCAGCTATACAAAACAGAGTAGTAGATGATGCAGATAATTTCCATCTGGCTAAAACTCTTTATCCCAGTGTGAACTGGAAAACAATCAGTTCCAGAAGGCATACTGAGTAGCACTGTTTAGACTGATATGGGGAAAGCATTTAAAATGTCACTTGATTTTCCACTTGTAAAACCAGTGTCAATCTGAAGTCTCTAAAGCAATGGTGTTTTGGGGGGAAAGTACTATTATCTAATTATTAATCAGTAAAATGTTGGACTCTGAGAGATCTGAGTCAAAAATCCTGTTCTGCCACTTATTAGCAGGATGATTTTTAGGCAAATTTTTAAAATTCTCTAAGCCTCATTTTTCTCAATTTTACAAAATGAAAATGATGATACCTATCTCATCGATATCTTTCTCATTAATTTATCCATTCAACAAATATACATTGCATTCTGAACAATGGGGTACTAGAATTGAATAAGACAAAGTTCCTAGTATAAGCAGGACTATGGTCAAAATCAAAAGAGAAAATAAATATGAAAGAAATTGGCAGTACCCTTTGCTTTCCTTTCTCTATTTTTCTCTCTCCAAACATGCATCCAAAATCCTAATTAAACATTGATATGGTAAATTCTTATTGATCTTTAATACTATTATGAAAACAAAATCTGAGATAATGAAACAACATTCAATAGGCAGTATTATATGAAAGGCATATTCTTTGCAAGCAAGCTGAACAGAGTCCAAAGCTTAGGTTTAACAGACTCTAAAGTCCCTTGGACAATAAGGAGCTCAAACCAGTCAACCCTAAAGGAAACCAACCCTGAATATTCAGTGGAAGGGCTGATGCTGAAGCTGAAGCTCCAACACTTTGGTCACCTGATGTGAAGAGCCAACTCTTTGGAAAAGACCCTGATGCTGGGAAAGACTGAGGGCAGGAAAAGAAGTGGGTGACAGAGGATAAGATGGTTGGATGGCATCGCCGACTCAATGGACGTGAGTTTGAGAAAACTCTTCGAGATAGTGAACAACAGGGAAGCGTTGTGTACTGCAGTCCATGGGGTATCAAAGAGTAGCAACTGAACAACAACAACAAACATGAAATACTGGGCAAGTTACTTAACCTCCCTAGCTTCAGTTCTCTCCTCTCAACACAAGGCTGGTAACTTCTATCTCATGCTGCTGCTGCTGCTAAGTCGCTTCAGTCGTGTCCAACTCTGTGTGACCCCATAGATGGCAGCCCATCAGGCTCCCCTATCCCTGGGATTCTCCAGGCAAGAACACTGGCAAGAACATTGCCTTCTCTGTTCTATCTCATCAGTTCAGTTCAGTCACTCAGTCGTGTCTGACTCTTTGTGACCCCATGAATCACAGCACACCAGGCCTCCCTGTCCATCACCAACTCCTGGAGTTCACTCAGACTCACGTCCATCGAGTCAGTGATGCCATCCAGCCATCTCATCCTCTGTCGTCCCCTTCTCCTCCTGCCCCCAATCCCTCCCAGCATCAGAGTCTTTTCCAATGAGTCAACTCTGTATGAGGTGGCCAAAGTACTGGAGTTCTATCTCATAGTACTGTTCAAAAAGTTAACTGATATGTAAACACACTGGTGCATGGAAAGCACTCAAAAAATTGTAGCTCTTTAATTACTAAGGACCCAATTCTAGTTAGAGAAAGTTGGCATGGATGGTTATAATCCTGACATTTTGTTTCCTAAAGAAAAGGATTATATATGATTTCTAATGAACATTTTAGATAATGACAATAATATTTATTTAACATCTGTTTAAAGAAAAGGGAGAGATCAGAGGAAGATGGAAGGAAGGGAAAGAAAGACAATGCAGAATGACAGAGGCACAGAGGCCTCAATTCATGCATCTGATCACATAATGCTATCAGTGTGGAAGAAACAGAACATTGGTACACTGTTGGTGGGAATATAAACTGGTACAGGCATTATGGAAAATAGGACAGAGGTTCCTCAAAAAACTAAAAACAGAACTACCACATGATACAACAATGTTACTACACAGTATACATCTGGAAAAAATGAAAACACTATTTTAAAAAGATACACGCACCTCAATGTTCATAGCATCACTATTTACAATAGCCAAGATATGAAAGCTATCCAAATGTCCATCAATAGCTGAATGGATAAAGATGACATTGTGTATCTCTGTCTATATATATACATATATATATATATATATATATATATATACACACACACACACACACGTGTGTGTGTATACACACAGGAATATTACTCAGCCATCAGAATGAATTCTGCCATTTGCATCAAGGTGGATGGACCTAGAGAATATTATACCGTACTTAATGTTAGTAATAATAAGTCAGATAAAGACAAGGACTGTATCATATCATTGATATGTGAAGTCTAAAAAATAATAGAAATGAATAGCAAAACAGAAATGGACCCACACATAAAGAAAACAAGTTAATGGTTACCAGATTGGATATAAAATGGGGGAGGGGCAAATTAGGGATATGAAATTAAGAGGTATAAAATGGATAAGCAACAGGGATATTTTGTATAGCACAGGGAATTATAGCCATTATCAGATAACTTTTAGTGGAATATAATCTGTAAAAATGCTGAATCACTATGCTGTATACTTGTATAATATTAAATTATAAATCAACTATTCTTCAGTAAAAGAGAGGTCATTGTTATATCCCTTTTTATCAGTATAATGCAGTGTTGTATTTAAAGGTAATGCAGTGTTGCATTTAAAGTTTATGCAATTTTATTTATGAATTCATATAAATATATTTTTCCACCAAATAACTCCTCGAAGTAAGAAGTGCAATGTATTTTTAAAATTCATTATGAAAATAATTGAAACAAGATCTAAACTTTTCAAGAAATTCAGGTTATTGTATAAAATGTCTCAGATACGGAGGAGGAAAAGGCAGTGAGGAGGAAGTAAAAATTACTCAAAGCACTGAACACCAATGAAAAATTTGAGAAAGTGTAGTTTAGCACATTTCTTATTTATAAGATCAGATATATTTAGAAGAAGATGGGGGAAATACAGTGGATGCTATTGCTGTGAGCATTGATTATATCTGTCTCCTACCCACTGTAGGCAAAATTATAGCTCTTAGAAAACTGATTGTCCTCTGCTAAACACTATAATTTCTAATATAATTGGCCAATAAATAACAACATAAATTAATTGCTGTATTTAAATACTAATGAGATTCATTTCTATTGAGCTTTGGCATATTTCACATAGGCACTAATGTGCATCAAATCAAGGAAATAAACCAAACCACAGCAACCTTATGGACATTTTTAGCTTGTAAAGAGCACATCTTTGTGGTGGTATTTAAGCCTTCAATATATAGAAATTTGGGTGTGTTCAAGCTACTGAGTATATTTTTATTCCATAAATTTTTTTAGAATTTAGTTGCTTATTAGGCTGTGATTAATGTCATGCTTATTTTCATGTAGTTAGAAAACTAACACTTACATATAATAAAAAAGAGCAGCTTTAAAAAAATATTTTAAAAAGATGACAATGAAGTCATTAATCAGAATTACTTTAAGCTCCTCTTATCAGGGAGGAGAACAAAAATTTTTTTGACAATCATATAAATATGACTGGGAAAATAAAAATAGTCCTGCTAATGTCAAATATTGTGATTCTGGTAAATCTTGGAGCCTGCATACCCAATATGAGTATAATCTGGCTACTTTACAATTTTTGCAGGCTTTCTTAAAAAATTCAGAAAATGAAAAACTCATCATATGAAATTTGACTTATAGCTCCATTTTAAAAATAACTGTCAAAAGACTATAGACTAAAAAAAAAGAGAAAAGACTATAGACTACACAATTTTAGTCCTTTTCCAAAAATAAGCTAGGGAGAGAGCACTTGGGATATGGTGGGATGGATTCAATTATACTATAAAAGAAACTTTGGTCTAATAATAGATTTCCATGACTTCTATTTCATAGTCAGCTGCAATTGTGTTATAACCCAGTTTGCATTATTATTGTTAAGTATTTGCATGCTTATTTTATTTACAAAATGTTTACTGATATTTTCATTGGCTGCAAATAAAATGTAAGTGCAATCAGAGGCCAAAATTGTAAGTTTTCAAGGTCAAACACTAAGGAGCTACTGAGGCAAGATAAAATTTATTTTCATCTAAAATAACCTAGTAAAGTTTATTTAATGAGCTATTAGAAAGGCATTTATGATAGTAGCCATGAAAGACTCAGATCTTATATTTGTAGACAATGTTGGTGTTCTCTAGTAGTTAAAACCCTTCCATTTTAAGATTCTGTTCTTTTGAATAGCTGATGAATTATGAGTCCGATTTGACTTGAACAATCCCAATGAAAGGGAGCTCGGGAAACTCATAAATCACCAAGAGCAAATTTCTACCTTTTAATCCTGACTTTTTTGGCGAGGGGAAGGGAGTGGAAATCAAGCAGAAAGGAAGAGGTTCTTACTTCTAGGTAATGTGTGCATACTCAGTTGTGTCCAACTCTTTTAGACCCCATGGACTACAGCCTGCCAGGCTCCTCTGTCCAGGCAAAATACTGTAGTGGGTTGTCATTTTTCCCTCCAGGGGATTTTCTCGCCCCAAGGATTGAACCTGCATCTCCTGCAATGGCAGGTGGAGTCGTTACCACTGAGCCACCTGGGAATCCCTATCAAGTATGTAAAGACCCTTGATAAGATCTTGGAGAAAGGTATTTATGGATTCAACCTGACATTTGTTGAGATTATATATACAGGTCCTGAGGTTTTTATTAAGATTGGCAATGAAAAAGAATGTGGTTAATGAAGTTCATTTCAGGCCTGCACACAATCAATCTAATTAATAAACCCTGTAAATATAACAGGTATTGCATAAGACATTAACAAAGTAAATGAAATGTGCACTCATGAAACTTTTGGCAGGAAAGTCAGATCTTTAACCAATACTTACTTACACATTAGACATATACACTCAAAACATGGTATTGTCACTAGTTTTCTCAATGACTAAAACCCAAATTCCTTCCCATGACCATATCTTCACATATCAAGCTCTACATTCTAGCAGCGGTAACGTTATTTTATTACTTAAGCTTGTAAAATAATTTCTATTTTCCTCTTGAGGAATTTTACACAAGTTGCTTCACCTTCTTAAAATACTCTGTTCCATGGTATTATTGTCTTTTCCACGATTCAGGTGTCAGCTTAAAAGAGGATCTCTCCAACCATCTCTAAGTGAAGGCACTTTCTCAGTTACTTCCTCCTGCGGATCCTTCTTATTTCCTTCATCTACTTGCCTGAAACATATAACTGTTATGTTTTTTGAAAAAAATTGACCCTTATTTATTTCCCCCAAATCAGGACTTATTACTTCATTCAAATATAAAGAATCTACTGGGTAGCAAGCACTGTTCTGTTCAGGCCTTGGGATATAGCACTGGACAAAACAGACTTAAGCTTCCAGCACCCTTGGTGTCTATATTTTGAAGGGGAAAACAATAAACAAATGGAAAAAAATCAATGCATGATATATCAAGAAAGTAGAGAAAGTCGTGCACAGAAATAGAATTCTGTTTTAGACAGGGTGGCCAGAGAAGACCTCTTTGGTGACATGCCATCTGTATCCATGAAGTAAATTAGGATAGAAACTCTGCAGTACAACCCCAGTGCTTGGCACAATGGCTAGTCTACAGGAGGTACCTAACATATATTTGATACTTGAATGAATGAGTGAAGCAATTTTTTAAAAAGTTATGTTCCACACCACTTACTGGATTATATCTTTGCCTGACTCTCCAACCAGAGGTAACTGGAGGAGACAGGACTGGAGACAAGGAAGCCCACTAAGCAGCTGTTGCAGAAATGCAGATGAAATGATTATGGCCAGCATTAGTGGGATGATGATAGGGGTGGAAGGTAAAATGATGGCATACAATCAAAGAATGAATACTGAGAGAGTAAAACAAGGAGGAAATTATAACACCAGATTTCTCAGTTAAAAAACTGCATGGATGATAGTACTGTCCACTTATTTGGGAAAAATGGAAGAAATATATGTAGGGGAAAGATGATGACTTTGTTTTTAGACATTAATTTTACAATATCTTGCAATATCTAAGTAAATATATTTGATTAGAGGGTCCAAAGTTCAGATAATAAATTTATACTTTAAAAAGCATCATATAGTTTATAATGAAGTTATAAGAGTGGATGAGATAACCAACCCAGTGAAAGAAGAAGGATCAATTAAAAAAAAATCTTAAACTGTATCAACATTTAAGAGTTGTCAAAAAGAGGGACTAGCTGTTGTGGCCCTTTAAAAAAAGAACTGTCTGATGTAATAATAGAATTGGAAAATTATTCTTTCAAGAAATGCAAACAAAGTTATTTCAAGGGGGGAGTAAATTGACAGTGTTCAGTGTTGCTGAGAAGTTAATTAAAATAAAGATTGAATAGTGACATGCTAATGTTTAATGGAAGTTTGAGGGCAGTAGTTGGATCAGAAATGAGACTGGAATACAAAAGAATCAAGGTGAATGAGTGGAGGCAACCACTACAATTGTATTTTAAGAAGTTTCACTGTGAAGAGGGAAAAGAGGGTATATATGTGTTAAGTCGCTTCAGTCGTGTTTCACTCTTTGTGACCCTATGGACTGTACCCTGCCAGGCTCCTCTGTTTATGGGATTCTCCAGGCAAGAATATTGGAGTGGGTTGCCATGTCCTCCTCCAGGGGATCTTCCAGACCCAGGGATCGAACCCACATCTCGTACACCTCCTGAACTGGCAGGTGAGTTCTTTACCACTAGCGCTACTTGGGAAGCCAAAAGAGAGGGAGGTAGTTTTAAAAACAGAGTAAGGGGATGGAGATGGTAAGAGGGATGGACAATTAAATTTTAAATATTCAAAAAAAATTTTACATATTCAACATTTTGGTAAATGTGACTTCTAAGACTGTCTAAACTGTAATTAATATATAAAATAAGTAGAGCCTTCTTTCACTCTTTTAGGAATTTCCCTTCTTTCAATCCTATGATAATTATAAAACTGTCTTTCTAAATTTCCAACTTAAACTCTAGGATATAGTGAGCTAGAAGAGGAGTCCCTACCGCTTGAAAAAGAGCTAAAATATCTTCAAATTAGTGACTTGTTTTCAAATTTTACTTTGAGTTCATTGTAGATTCACATGTAGATGTAAGACATAATACAGAGAGATCCCTAATACCACATACATAGTTTTGCCCAGTGATCCAGATACGGCCTACTATACCTACTCATCATGTGCCAAGATTTTTTTTTTTTTTTATCATTTCTGTTCTGTTTGGAAAACTTGTTTTGGTCAGTTTTTAGGTTGTCTTCTAGAAACAAATGTTCTTAATTTTTCCCCATCTAATAATGCCTTGATATCCCCTTTATGCCTGAGGATTATTTTGATGGGTATAGGATTCAGGGATGCCAATTCCTTTATTTCAGCACTCGAAAATGTTATGTCAGCTCCTTCTCATAGCCAGTTTCTGATCATTAATCCTCTATAACTTGAGTTATTTCCCCCTGTATGTAAGGTATCCTTTTTAGCTGGCTGCTTTTAAGATTTTTTTTTGTCTGTTTTAATCAGAAGCTAATTATGTTGTATTTTCAGTTTATCCTATTTTAGATTCATATAGCTTCTTGAATATATAGACATATCTCTTACCAAATATGGGGAGTTTTCAGCCCTTATTAATTCCAGTATTTCTTATATCTGTCCATTTCCCCCCCCTCTTTCAGGGATATATATATATATATATATATATATATATATATGAATCACTTTGCTGTACACCTGAAACTAACACAACATTGTAAATAAATAATACTTCAATAAATTTAATTGAAAAGAATCCTGAAGATGTTACCAGATAACTATTGAGTTCATCAATGAATTTGGTAAAATTGTAGGGTACAAAAGTAATATACAAAAAGCTGTTGTATTTCTACAATGAAACAAATAACTGAAAGTGGGATTTAAAAAATATAATCTCATTTACCATTACATCAAAAAGAATAAAATACCTAGGAATAAACCTACCTAAGGAGATAAAAGACCTATACTTGGAAAACTGTAAGACACTGAACAAAGGAATTGAAGACTATGAAAACAGATGGAAAGATACACCATATTAATGAATTGGTATAATCAACATTTTAAAAATGACCATGCTACCCAAGGCAATCTTCAGATGCAGTGCCATTCCTATCAAAATACCAAGGACATTTTTCATAGAACCAGAACAAATAATTTTAAAATATTTATGAAAACACAAAAGACCCTGAAGCCAAAACAATCTTGATAAAGAAGATGAGAACTGGAGATATCACACTCTCTTACTTCAGATTATAATAAAAGCTACAGTAATCAAAACAGTATGGTACTGGCACATACACATATTCATGGACCAATGGAACAGGATAGAAAGCCCAGAAATAAAGCCACACACTTATGATCAATTAATCTACAATGAAGGAGACAAGAATATATAATGGAGAAAAGGCAGTATCCTCAATAAATGGTGCTGGGAAAACTGGACAGCTATATGTGAAAGAATTAGAGCATCTCTAATTGAACTCCGGGAGTTGGTGATGGACAGGGAGGCCTGGCATGCTGCAATTCACCGGGTTGCAAAGAGTCGGACACAACTGAGCGACTGAACTGAACTGAACTGAATACCATATAGGGCTACCTGAGTGGCTCAATGGATAAAGAATCTGCCTGCAATCCAGGAGACACAGGTTTGATCCCTGGGTCAGGAAGATCCCCTGGAGGAGGGTATGGCACCCCACTCCAGTATTCTTGCCTGGAGAAGCCCAGAGAGAGAGGAGCTTAGCAGGCTACAGTCCACAGGGTCACAAAGAGTCAGACACGACTGAAGCGACTGAGCATGCACAACACCTTATACAAAAATAAACCCGAATAGGTTAAAGACTTAAAATAAGACAGGAAACCATAGGACTGCCAGAAGAAAACATAGGTAGAACCTGATGCTGCTGCTAAGTCGCTTCAGTCGTGTCTGATTCTGTGCGACCCCATAGATGGAAGCCCACCAGGCTCCCCGTCCCTGGGATTCTCTAGGCAAGAACACTGGAGTGGGCCGCCATTTCCTTCTCCAATGCGTGAAAGGGAAAAGTGAAAGTGAAGTCACTCAGTCGTGTCCGACTCAGCGACCCCATGGACTGCAGCCTACCAGGCTCCGCCTTCCATGGGATTTTCCAGGCAAGAGTACTGGAGTGGGGTGCCATTGCCTTCTCCAGAACATTCTTTGACATAAATCTTATTTTTTTGAATCTGTCTCCTAATGTAAAGGAAATAAAGACAAAAATAAAAATATGAGACCTAATTAATCTCAAGAGCTTTTGCACAACAAAAGAAAACACTAACAAAATGATAACATACTATATAAAATATTTGTAAATGATATGATCAATAAGGGGTTAATATCCAACCTATATAAACAGCTCCAACAACTCAACATCAAAAAAAATTTTTTTTTAAATGAACAGAAGTTCTAAACACACATTTTCCCAAAGACTACACAGATGGCCAACAGGCACATGAAAAGATGCTCAACATCATTAATCATCAGAGAAATACAAATCAAAACCACAATGAGGTATCACCTCACATCTATCAGAATGGCTGTCATCAAAAGAACACAAATAACAAATGTTGGGCAGAATGTGAATAAAAGGAAACCCTTGTGTATTGTTGGTGGGAATGTAAGTTGGTGCAGCCACTATGGAAAACAGAATAAGGATAGCTCAAAAAAGTAAAAAACAGAACTACTAGGGCGGTCCCAAGATGGCACAGGAATAGGATGGGGAGACCACTTTCTCCCCAACAAATTCATCAAAAGATCATTTGAATGCTGAGAAATTTCCACAAAACAATTTTTGAGTGGCTGGCAGAGGACACCAGGCACCCAGAAGTGCAGCCCACTCTCTTCGAAAAGAGGTAGGACAAGACATCAAAGACTAAAAGAGAGACAAAAGAGTTAGGGACGGAGACCCGTCCTGGGGAAGGAGTCGTAAAGTTTCTAAACAGTAGAAAACCCTATCCTATCACAGGCAGGTCTGTGGGGAGTTTTGGAATCTCAGAGGGCAACATAACCAGGAGGGGGGAAAAAAAACCCACAGAATAGGCGCCTAACCACAACTGCCAGTGAAGAAGTAGCCCAGATGCTTGCATCCACTACCAGTGAGCAGAGGATGGACAGGGAGGCGCGGGCTGCATCATTGGCACTTAGGGTAAGTACTGGGCCTGAATGCCTGGAGGACAATCTGAGGGAGCTAACATGAGATAGCAACCCAAACTGTGGGATCGCCAGAGAGGGGGGAAAAAAAGAGAGCTTTCCCACGAAAGGCTGTATAAAGTGAAATACCAAAGGGGAGCTAGCTGACGTGTACAGCCCACCCCCCTCCCACCACCACCACCACCACCACCAGAGGCAGAGAGGCAGGCATGGGACAGCCAGAGCCAGAAGGCAATCTTCTGGCCTTCTGGGGCTGCTACAGTCTTGGCCCCAGAGACCAACATCTTCCACCAAACTGTGAGCAGGCTCCCAGTTGCTAACCACGTCTTCCTGGGATCCTGACAGTTGACATCTGCCAGGAGGGTCACAGCCTGAGATTAGCTCCCCAGAGGAGACACACAGCACACCTGAGATAGTGCTCTCAGGGCGCACTGGGAAACCGAGTTTCCAGGTCCGGGGAGATGATTAAGACTGCACAGCCCACCTGGGACAGTGCGCTGGCCAAGCACCTGGTCGCCTGAGCTGTTCCAACCTGGGTAGGGCACAAAACGCATGCCCAACCAAGTCTGTGCCCTTGAAGAGTACCCAAGAACCTGAACCTGAGCAGCTTAGACTTGGGAAGTGCATGTTGGACAGTGCCCTGTAGAGTACCCTGGAGCCTGAGCAGTGTACAGCTAGAAAGCACATGCTGCTGTGAGCTGGGGCAAAGCCACTGTGGCCCATACACTGCCAGCACTCCCCACACATGCCAGCAATATTTGCTTGTAGTGTTCCTCCCTCCCTACCACACAACTGAACAAGTGAACTTAAATAAGTGACCACCTTCTCTCCCTTGTAACAGAGTGGAAATTAGACACCAAAGAGACCTGGAAACAGAGTAAGCCAAAATAAACAAAGAGGAGAGAACTGCTCTGGAAGTGACAAGTGCAATAGATTAAAACCCTGTAGTTAAGATTGACTAAGCATTGGAGGGGGCCTATAGACCTTGAGAACAGGTACAAGCTGGAACTAGGAACTATCTGAAACTGAACTGACCTCACACTGCCCACAACAGCTCCAGAGAAATGCCTAGATACATTTTTACTATCATCACATTTTAATTTTTTTAAGTTCTTTATTACTCCTTTAATTTTCATTTTTATAACCTACTATTACCTTGAAAAAAGAAACCCTATTTTTAAAGCAAATTTCATATCTATATTTTTAAAATTTTTGTGATTTATTTTGTTTTGTATTTTTAGTATCATATTTTTGGGACTCTAACCTCTATTTTAGATTTTTAATCTTTGGTATTTTGGGTATTTGTTATCAATTTTGTATTTTTAAGAATCTGATCTTCAGTATCCATTTTCACTTAGGGGTGTGATTGCTGGCTTGATGCTCTCTCCTCTTTTGACTCTCCCTTCTCTCCCCCAGGTCACCTCCATCTCCTCCCTCCCCTTTCTCTTCTCTACTTAACACTGTGAATCTCTCTTGGTGTTCCATGCTGTGGAGAACACTTAGGGAATTGATTACTGGCTAGATAGCCATCTCCCCTTTTGACCCACCCCTCTTCTCCTCCTGGTCATCTCTATCTCCCTTCTCCCTCTTCTCTTCTCCATGTAACTCTGTGAACCTCTCTGGGTGTCCATCGCTGTGGAAAATTGTTTCACCATTAACCTAGATGTTTTATCATCTGTGCTATATGGATGGAGAAGTCTTGAAGCTACTGTAAGAATAAGACTGAAAGCCAGAGGCAGGAGACTTAACTCCAAAACTTGAGAACATCAGAGAACTCCTGATTCCAGGGAACATTAATAGACAAGACCTCATCAAAAAGCCTCCATACCTATACTGAAACCAAGCTCCACCCAAGAGACAAGTTCCAAAGCAAGACATACTATGCTAATTCTCCAGCAAAGCAGGTATAGCCCTGAGCATTAAAAGAGAGGCTGCCCAAAGCCATATCAAACCCACAGACACTGCAAAATTCACTACTGGACACTTCATTGCACTCCAGACAGAAGAGATCCAGCTCCACCCACGAGAACACAGACACAAGCTCCCCTAACCAGGAAACCTTGACAAGCCACTTGTCCAACACCACCCACAGGGAGGAACCTTCACAATAAAGAGGAACCACAAACTTCCAGCCTACAGAAAAGGCACTGCAAACACAGCAATCTAAACAAAATTAAAAGGCAGAGAAATATTCAGCAGGTAAAGGAACATGATAAGTGCCCACCAAACCAAATGAAAGAGGAGGAGATAGGTAATCTACCTGAAAAAGAATTCAGAATACTGATAGTAAAGATGATCCAAATCTTGAAAACAAAATGGAGTTACAGATGAATAGATAAGAGACAAGGATTGAGAAGATCCAAGAAATGTTTAACAAGGACCTAGAAGAAATAGAGAGTCAACCAATATTAATAATGCAATAACTGAGATCAAAAGCACTCTGGAGGGAACCAACAGTACAATAACTGAGGAAGAAGATAGGATAAGTGAGGTGGAATATAGAATGGTGGAAATAAATGAAGCAGAGAGGAAAACAGAGTTAAAAGAAATGAGGACAACCTCAGAGACCTCTGGGGCAATGTTAAACACCCAACATTCGAATCATAGGAGTACCAGAAGAAGAAGACAAAAAGAAAGGCCATGATAAAATGCTTGAGGAGATAATAGTTGAAAACTTCCCTAAAATGGGGAAGGAAATAGCCACCCAAGCCCAAGAAACCCAGAGAGTCCCAAATAGGATAGACCCAAGGTAAAACACCCCAAGACACATATAAATCAAACCAATGAAGATCAGCCACAAAGAGAAAATATTAAAAGCAGAAAGGGAAAAGCAACAAATAACACACAAGGGGGATCCCCATAAGGATAAAAGATGATCTTTCAACAGAAACTCTTCAGGCAGGCCAAGAAATGAATGGCAGGACATACTTAAAGTGATGAGAGAGAAAAATCTACAACCCAGATTACTATACCCAGCAAGGATCTCATTCAAATATGAAGGAGAAATCAAAAGCTTTACAAACAAGCAAAAGCTGAGAGAATTCAGCACCACCAAACCAGCTCTTCAACAAATACTAAAGGATCTTCTCCAGACAGGAAACACAAAAAAAGTTTATATATGCTGTCTACAAGAGACCCACCTTAAAACAAGGGACACATACAGACAAAGTGAAGAGCTGGAAAAAGATATTTCACACAAAGGGAGACCAAAAGAAAGCAGGAGTAGCAATACTCATATCAGATAAAGTAGACTTTGAAATACAGGCTGTGAAAAGAGACAAAGAAGGACACTATATGATGATCAAAGCATCAACCCAAGAATAAGATATGACAATTAGAAATATAATGGATGCAATATAGGAGCATCTCCATACATAAGGCAAATGCTAACAAGTATGAAAGGGGAAATTAACAGTAACACAATAATAGTGGGAGATTTTAATACCCTTCTCACACCTGTGGATAGATCAACCAAACAGAACATTAGCAAGGAAACACAAACTTTAAATGATACAATGGACCAGTTAGACCTAATTGATATCTGTAGGACATTTCACCCCAAAACAATGAACTTCACTTTTTTCTCAAGTGCACACAGAACATTCTCCAGGATGGATCACATCCTGGGCCATAAATTTAGCCTTGGTAAATTCAAAAAAACTGAAATAATTTCAAGCATATTTTCTGATCACAATGTAGTAAGATTAGATGTCAACTACAGGGAAAAAAAAACTATTAAGAATGCAAACATATGGAGACTAAACAACACACTTCTTAATAACCAACAAATCATGGAGGAAATCAAAATATGCATAGAAACGAATGAAAATGAAAACACAACAACCCAAAACCTATGGTCTTCAGTAAAAGCACTGCTAAGGGGAAGGTTCATAGCAATATAAGCTTACTGCAAGAAACAAGAGAAAAATCAAGTAAATAACCTAACTTTACACCTAAAACAACTAGAAAAAGAAGAAATGAAGCCCCCAGGGTTAGTAGAAGGAAAGAAATCATAAAAATCAGGGCAGAAATAAATGAAAAAGAAACAAAGGAGACTATAGCAAAAATCAACAAAACCAGAAGCTGGTTCTTTGAGAAGATAAATAGCCAGACTCATCTAGGAAAAAAGGGAAAAGAATTAATTAAATCAACAAAATTAGAAATGAAAATGGAGAAATCACAACAGACAACACAGAAGTCTAAACTCCCAAACTCATATTATGAGGCCACCATCACCCTAATACCAAAACTAGACAAAGATGCCACAAAAAGAAAAAAAAAAAAAACTACAGGTCAATATCACTGACAAACATAGAAGCAAAAATCCTCAACAAAATTCTAGCAAACAGAATCCAACAACATATTAATAAGATCATACATCATGACCAAGTGGGCTTTATCCCAGGGATGCAAGGATTCTTCAGTATTCACAAATCAATCAATGTGATACACCACATTAACAAATTGAAAGATAAAAATCATATGATCATCTCAATAGATGCAGAGAAAGCCTTTGACAAAATTCAACACTCATTTATGATAAAAACACTCCAGAAAGCAGGCATAGAAGGAACATACCTCAACATAATAAAAAGCTATATATGACAAACCCACAGCAAAAATTACCCCCAATGGCAAATAATTGAAAGCATTTCCCCTAAAGTTAGGAACAAGACAAGGGTGCCCACTCTCATCACTACAATTCAATATAGTTTTGGAAGTTTTAGCCACAGCAATCAGAGAAGAAAAAGAAATAAAAGGAATCCAGATTGGAAAAGAAGAAGTAAAATCTCAGTGTTTCCAGATGACATAACCCTCTACACTGAAAACCCTAAAAACACCACCAGAAAATTACTAGAGCTAATCAACGAATATAGTAAAGTTGTAGGACATAAAATTAATACACAGAAATCCCTTGCATTTCTATACACTAACAATGAGAAAACAAAAAGAGAAATTAAGGAAATAATCCCATTCACCATTGTGATGAAAAGAATAAAATACTTAGGAATAAATCTACATAAAGAAACAAAAGACCTATATATAGAAAACTATAAAACATTAAAGAAATCAAAGATGACACAAATACATGGAGAAATATAGCATGTTCATGGATTGGAAGAATCAATATAGTGAAAATGAGCATACTACCTAAAGCAATCTACAGATTCAATGCAATCCCTATCAAGCTACCAACGGTATTTTTCTGAGAACTAAACAAATAATTTCACAATTTGTATGGAAATACAAAAAACTTTGAATAGCCAAAGCAATCTTGAGAAAGAAGAATGGAACTGGAGGAACAAACCTCCTGACTTCAGACTATACTACAAAGCTACAGTCATCAAGACAGTTATGGTACTGGCACAAAGACAGAAATATAGATCAATGGAACAAAAGAGAAAGTTCAGAGATAAATCCACGCACCTATGGACACCTTATCTTTGACAAAGGAGGCAAGAATATACAATGGAGAAAAGACAATCTCTTTAACAAGTGGTGCTGGGAAAACTGGCCAACCACTTGCAAAAGAATGAAACTAGAACACTTTCAAACACGATACACAAAAATAAACTCAAAATGGATTAAAGATCTAAATGTAAGACCAGAAACTAAAAAACTCCTAGAGGAAAACATAGGCAAAACACTCTCTGACATAAATCACAGCAACATCCTCTATGACCCACCTCCCAGAGTAATGGAAATAAAAGCAAAGTAAATAAATGGGACCTAATTAAACTTAAAAGCTTTTGCACAATGAAGGAAACTATAAGCAAGGTGAAAAGACAGCCTTCAGAGTGGGAGATCAGATCAGATCAGATCAGTCACTCAGTCGTGTCCGACTCTTTGGAACCCATGAATCGCAGCAGGCCAGGCCTCCCTGTCCATCACCAACTCCCAGAGTTCACCCAGACTCATGTGCATCGAGTCAGTGATGCCATCCAGCCATCTCATCCTCTGTCGTCCCCTTCTCCTCTTGCCCCCAATCCCTCCCAGCATCAGAGTCTTCTCCAATGAGTCAACTCTTCGCATGAGGTGGGCAAAGTACTGGAGTTTCAGCTTTAGCATCATTCCTTCCAAAGAAATCCCAGGACTGATCTCCTTTAGAATGGACTGGTTGGATCTCCTTGTAGTCCAAGGGACTGTCAAGAGTCTTCTCCAACACCACAGTTCAAAAGCATCAATTCTTCAGCACTCAGCCTTCTTCACAGTCCAACTCTCACATCCATACATGACCACAGGAAAAACCATAGCCTTGACTAGACGAACCTTTGTTGGCAAAGTAATGTCTCTGCTTTTGAATATGCTATCTAGGTTGGTCATAACTTTTCTTCCAAGGAGTAAGCGTCTTTTAATTTCATGGCTGCAGTCACCATCTGCAGTGATTTTGGAGCCCCAAAAAATAAAGTCTGACACTGTTTCCACTGTTTCCCCATCTATTTCCCATGAAGTGATGGGACCAGATGCCATGATCTTCGTTTTCTGAATGTTGAGCTTTAAGCCAACTTTTTCACTCTCCACTTTCACCTTCTTCAAGAGGCTTTTTAGTTCCTCTTCACTTTCTACCATAAGGGTGGTGTCATCTGCATATCTGAGGCCATTGATATTTCTCCCGGCAATCTTGATCCAACTTGTGTTTCTTCCAGCCCAGCGTTTCTCATGATGTACTCTGCATATAAGTTAAATAAACAGGGTGAAAATATACAGCCTTGATGTACTCCTTTTCCTATTTGGAACCAGTCTGTTGTTCCATGTCCAGTTCTAACTGTTGCTTCCTGACCTGCATACAAATTCCTCAAGAGGCAGATCAGGTGGTCTGGTATTCCCATCTCTTTCAGAATTTTCCACAGTTTATTGTGATCCACACAGTCAAAGGCTTTGGCATAGAGTGGGAGAAAATAATAACAAATGAAGTAACTGACAAGGAATTAATCTGGAAAATATACAAACAGCTCCTGCAGCTCAATTCCAGAAAAATAAATGACCCAATCAAAAACTGGGCCAAAGAACTAAACAGACATTTCTCCAAAAAAGACATACAGATGGCTACATCTGTATGTGTTTCATACAAACACATGAAAAGATGCTCAACATTACTCATCAGAGAAATGCAAATCAAAAACACAGTGAAGTACCATCTCACCATGGTCAGAATGGTTGCTATCAAAAAGTCTACAAACAATAAATGCTGGAGAGGATGCAGAGAAAACAGAACCCTCTTTCGCTGTTGGTGGGAATGCAAACTAGTACAGCTACTATGGAGAACAATGTGGAGATTCCTTAAAAAACTGGAAATAGAACTGCCACATGACCCAGCAATCCCCCTGCTGGGCATACACACCTAGAAAACAAGAATTGAAAGAGACACGTGTATCCCAATGTTCATCACAGCACTGTTTTCAATAGCCAGGACATGGAAGCAACCTAGGTATCCATCGGCAGATGAATGGATAAGAAAGCTGTGGTACATATATACATCAGATTATTACTCATCTATTAAAAGTAACACATTTGAATCAGTTCTAATGAGGTAGATGAAACTGGAGCCTATTATACAGTGTGAAGTAAGTCAGAAAGAAAAACACCAATACAGTATATTAACACATATATATGGAGAAGGAAATAGCAATCCACTCCAGTATTCTTGCCTGGAGAATCCCATGAACAGAGAAGCCTGGTGAGCTACAGTCCATGGGGTCACACAGTGTCAGACATGACTGAAGCAACTTAGCACAGCATAGCACATGGAGTTTAGAAAGATGGTAACAATAACCCTATATGCAAGACAGCAAAAGAGACACAGATATAAAGAACAGACTTCTGGACTCTGGGAGAAGGCGAGGGTGGGATGATTTGAGAGAATAGTATGTGTAATAGATGACCAGTCCAAGTTCAATGCATGAAATAGGGCACTCAAAGCTGGTACACTGGGACAACCCAGAGGGATGGGATGGGGTAGGAGGGGGGTTCGGGATGGGGAACACATGTACACCCATGGCTGATTCATGTTTATGTATGGCAAAAACCACCACAATATTGTAAAGTAATTAGCCTCCAATTAAAATAAATAATTTTTTTTTTTTAAAAAAAAGAACTACTATATGACCCAGAAATTCCACTCCTGGGAATATATCAGAAGAAAATGAAAACGCTAGTTAGAAAAGATACACACACCCCAATATTAATAGTAACATTATTTACAACTGCCAAGATATTAAAGCAATCAAAGTGTCCATCAGCAGATGAATAGGTAAATAAAATGTTGCATATACACACAATGGACTACTACTCAACCATAAAAAATGTCATTTTGAGAACCGTGCCAACATGTGTGGATTTAGCAGGTATTATGCTAAGTTAAGTCAGAGAAAGACAGATACTATTGACACCACATACATGTGAAACCTAAAATATAAAAAATTGGTGAATATAACAAAAAAGAAACAGACTCACAGATATAGAGACCAAATTAGTAGTTACTAATAGGGAGAGAGGAGGAGGTGCAAAATAGGGGGAAGAGATTAAGAAATACAAACTAATCCATATAAGATATATAAGCTACGAGAATATATAGTACAGCACATGCAATATAGCTAACATTTTACAATAATTATAATTGGAGTATAACCTTTAATAATCATGAATCACTATGTTGTATAACTGAATCATATAATACTGTACATCAACTATCCCTTAATTCTTTTAGAAAAATTTAAAAAGAATACAAAAGGCTTGAACATTATCGATTAGACCTAATTATCAATCAATTATCAATTATCAATCAATTAGACCTAATTGATATCTATAGAGCACTTTACCCAACAGCAATAGAATATATCTCTATAGTCCCCACAGCCATTAAAGAAATAAGAAAATAGTACAAACAATGTTATGCCCAAATACTGCACAATTTAGAACAAATGGAACAATTCCTTGACAGAAATATCTACCTGATATCTACCAATAACTTAGAAATAGACAATTTGAACATCCCTGTATCTATTAAATAAATTAAATTCAAAGTTAAAAACTTTCCAAATAAAATACACACAATTCCAGGTCAACATGGTTTTACTGAAAAATTCTATCAAAGATTTAAGGAAGAATTATCATTTCTACATAGCCTATTCCATAAAACACAAAGGTAGAATATACTATCTAATTCAACTTATAAAGACACACTTACCCTAAAATTAAAGCTCAGAAAAGCATAAGACAATTACAGACCAATGTTTCATGAATATAGACTCAAAAAATCCTCAACAATATATTGATACATTGGATCCAGCAATATATACAAAGGCAATACATCACTATAAAGTGGGCTTTACTCCAGGAATGCAAGGCTGGGTTAACATTTAAAACCAATTGATAGGAGGAGGAGCTAAGATGGTGGAGGAGTAGGACGAGGAGAACACTTTCTCCCCCACAAATTCATCAAAAGAACATTTAAATGCCGAGTAAATTCCACAAAACAACTTCTGAATGCCGGCAGAGGACATCAGGCACCCAGAAAAGCAACCCATTGTCTTTGAAAGGAGGTAGGAAAAAAATATAAAAGACAAAAAAAGAGACAAAGAGGGAGGGACGGAGTTCCGTCCTGGGAAGGGAGTCTTAAAAAGAGAGAAGTTTCCAAACACCAGGAAACCTTCTCACTGCCGAATCTGTGCCGAGCCTTAGAAGCACAGAGGGCAACATAACAGGGAGGAAAAATAAATAAACAAATAAAACCTGCAGATTGCGAGCCCTACAGTAACTCCCCCAGCGGAGAAGCAGCGCAGATGCCTGCACACGCCACTAGCAAGCGGGGGCTGGGCAGGGAGGCGCGGCGCGGGCTGCATTGCTTAGAGTAAGGATCTGGCCTGAATACCCTGAGGGCTATCTAAGCGAAATAATTTGGGCTAGCAAACCAGACTGTGGGATACCTACCACGCGAAAAGCCAGCCCTAACCTAAGACACCGCCAGGCCTGGGCACAGAACAAAGGACTGAACAGAGATAGCCAGCTGCAGACCGTACCCCTCTGGTGACAGGCAGCCAGAGCCAGAATGGGAAAAATCACAGCCCCAGAGAGACATTATCTATAAAACTGTAAGCAGGCTTTTTTGCTAACTAAAACTTCTTGGGGGTCTAGACGATCAACATCCACCTGAGAAGGTGTGCCGGTTGTACACCTAGATAACCGAGCGTCAGGGAGGCAATAAGTCGAAGCAATTGTGCTCACCAAACACCTCATTACCTGAGCTGCTCTGACCTGGGAAGGGCACAAAACGCAGGCTGAACCGAGTCTGCACCTCTGAGGACTACCCGAGTGCCTGAACTTGAGTGGCTTGGACCCGGGAGGTGCAAGCAGCCCAGGGCCGGCCACAGATGGTTCCTGGCAGAGCAACCTAGAGCCTGAGCAGTGTGGGCAGGGAGGCTACATGTGCCGTGAGCGGGGGCAGACCCAGTGTGGCTGAGGCACTGCGAACACACGCCAGTGTTATTTGTTTGCAGCGTCCCTCCCTCCCCACACCGCGACTGAACAAGTGAGAAAAAAAAAAAAAAAAGTGTCCACCACCATCCCCTTTGTGTCAGGGCGGAAACCAGACACTGAAGAGACCAGCAAACAGAAGAAGCTATAACAGAGGGAACCACCTTGGAAGCAACAGGCAATAGATTAAAACCCTGTGGTTACTACGGACTACATAGGAAGGGGCCTATAGATCTTGAGAAATATAAGTCGGACCAAGGAACTAGCTGAAAATGAACTGACCCCACAATACTCACAACAAAACCAGAGAAAGTCCTAGATATATTTTTACTATTTTTACGATCCTTCTTTCTTTTTTTTTTAATTTAAAAAAAAATTTTAAGTCCTCTATTATTCCTTTAATTTTCACTTTTATAACCTACTATTACTTCTCAAAAAAAAAAGACCTTTTTTTTTTTTAAAGCAAACTTCATATATATATATTTTTATAATTTTTGTGACCTTGTTTTTTTTTTTAATCTTCTTTTCTTTAACACTGTATTTTTGACATTCCAACCTCTACTCTAGATTTTTAATTTTAGCTTTTTGGTATTTGTTATCAATTTTGTACCTATATTTTTTTTTTTTATAATTTTTGTGACTTTTTTTTCTCTCTCTTTCTTTATCTTCTTCTTTTATATAACATTGTATATTTGAAATTCCAAACTACTCTAGATTTTTAATTTATGCTTTTTGGTATTTGTTATCAACTTTGTACCTATATTTTCTTTATAATTTTTGCGACTTTGTTTTTTTTGTTTTTTTTTTTTTCTCTTTCTTTTTCTTCTTTTTTTTAACATTGTGTTTTTGAAATTCCAAACTCTACTCTAGATTTTTAATTTTTGCTTTTATGTATTTGTTACCAATTTTGTACCTTTAAGAACCCAATCTTCAGTACCCATTTTTCACTAGAGAGCGAGATTACTGGCTTGACTGCTCTCTCTCCCTTTGGACTCTCCTTTTTCTCCACCGGGTCGCCTGTGTCTCCTCCCTAACCCCTCTCTACTTTACCCAACTCTGTGAATTTCTGTGTGTTCCAGACGGTGGAGAACACTTAGGGAACTGATAACTGGCTGGATCTGTCTCCCTCCTTTTCATTTCCCCCTTTTATCCTCCTGGCCATCTCTGTCTCCTTCCTCCTTCTTCTCTTCTCTGTATAACTCCGTGAACATCTCTGAGTGGTCCAGTTGTGAAGTGCACATAAGGAAGTGATTACTGGCTAGCCCACTCTCTCCTCTAATGATTCCACCTCATCTCATTCAGGTCACCTCTAACTCCCTCCTCCCTCTTCTCTTCTCCATGTAACACTGTGAACCGCTCTGGGTGACGCTCACGGTGGAGAAACTTTTCGTCTTTAACGTAGATGTTTTATCAATGGTGCTGTATAGAAGGAGAAGTTTTGAAACTACTGTAAAAATAAGACCGATAACTGGAAGCAGGAGGCTTAAGTCCAAACCCTGACTCCAGAGAACTCCTGACTCCAGGGATCATTAATTGACAGGAGCTCATCAAACGCCTCCATACATACACTGAAACCAAGCACCACACAAGAGCCAACAAGTTCCAGGACAAGATAAACCAAGCAAATTCTCCAGCAACACAGGAACACAGCCCTGAGCTCCAAGATACAGGCTGCCCAAAGTCACTCCAAAACCATAGACATCTCATAACTCATTACTGGACACTTCATTGCACTCCAGAGAGAAGAAATACAGCTCCACCCACCAGAACACCGACACAAGCTTCCCTAACCAAGAAACTTTGACAAGCCACCTGTACAAACCCACACACAGCGAGGAAACGCCACAATAAAGAGAACTCCACAAACTTTCAGAATACAGAACGGACACCCCAAACTCAGCAATTTAAACCAGATGAAGAGACAGAGGAATACCCAGCAGATAAAGGAACAGGATAAATGCCCAACAAACCAAACCAAAGAGGAAGAGATAGGGAATCTACCTGATAAAGAATTCGGAATAATGATAGTGAAATTGATCCAAAATTTTGAAATCAAAATGGAATCACAGATAAATAGCCTGGAGACAAGGATTGAGAAGATGCAAGAAAGGTTTAACAAGGACCTGGAAGAAATAAAAAAGAGTCAATATATAATGAATAATGCAATAAATGAGATCAAAAACACTCTGGAGGCAACAAATAGTAGAAAAACAGAGGCAGAAGATAGGATTAGTGAATTAGAAGATAGAATGGTAGAAATAAATGAATCAGAGAGGAAAAAAGAAAAACGAATTAAAAGAAATGAGGACAATCTCAGAGACCTTCAGGACAATATTAAACACTACAACATTCGAATCATAGGGGTCCCAGAAGAAGAAGACAAAAAGAAAGACCATGAGAGAATACTTGAGGAGATAATAGTTGAAAACTTACCTAAAATGGGGAAGGAAATAATCACTCAAGTCCAAGAAACCCAGAGAGTCCCAAACAGGGTAAACCCAAGGTGAAACACCCCAAGACACATATTAATCAAATTAACAAAGATCAAACACAAAGAACAAATATTAAAAGCAGCAAGGGAAAAACAACAAATAACATACAAGGGAATTCCCATAAGGATAACAGCTGATCTTTCAATAGAAACTCTCCAAGCCAGGAGGGAATGGCAAGACATACTTAAAGTGATGAAAGAAAATAACCTACAGCCCAGATTATTGTACCCAGCAAGGATCTCATTCAAATATGAAGGAGAAATCAAAAGCTTTACAGACAAGCAAAAGCTGACAGAATTCAGCACCACCAAACCAACTCTCCAACAAATACTAAAAGATATTCTCTAGACAGGAAACACAAAAACGGTGTATAAATTCGAACCCAAAACAATAAAGTAAATAGCAATGGGATCATACTTATCAGTAATTACCTTAAATGTAAATGGGTTGAATGCCCCAACCAAAAGACAAAGACTGGCTGAATGGATACAAAAACAAGACCCCTACATATGCTGTCTACACGAGACCCACTTCAAAACAGGGAACACATACAGACTGAAAGTGAAGGACTGGAAAAAGATTTTCCATGCAAATAGGGACCAAAAGAAAGCAGGAGTAGCAATACTCATATCAGATAAAGTAGACTTTAAAACAAAGGCTGTGAAAAGAGACAAAGACGGTCACTACATAATGATCAAAGATCAATCCAAGAAGAAGATATAACAATTATAAATATATATATATACCCAACACGGGAGCACCGCAATATGTAAGACAAATGCTAACAAGTATGAAAGGAGAAATCAACAATAACACAATAATAGTGGGAGACTTTAATACCCCACTCACACCTATGGATAGATCAACTAAACAGAAAATTAACAAGGAAACACAAACTTTAAACAATACAATAGGCCAGTTAGACCTAATTGATATCTATAGGACATTTCATCCCAAAACAATGAATTTCACCTTTTTCTCAAGTGCACACGGAACCTTCTCCAGGATAGATCACATCCTGGGCCATAAATCTAGCCTTGGTAAATTCAAAAAAATAGAAATCATTCCAAGCATCTTTTCTGACCACAATGCAGTAAGATTAGATCTCAATTACAGGAGAAACACTATTAAAAACTCCAACATATGGAGGCTGAACAACACGCTGCTGAATAACCAACAAATCACAGAAGAAATCAAAAAAGAAATCAAAATTTGCATAGAAACGAATGAAAATGAAAACACAACAACCCAAAACCTGTGGGACACTGTAAAAGCAGTCCTAAGGGGAAAGTTCATAGCAATACAGGCATACCTCAAGAAACAAGAAAAAAGTCAAATAAATAATCTAACTCTACACCTAAAGCAACTAGAAAAGGAAGAAATGAAGAACCCCAGGGTTAGTAGAAGGAAAGAAATGTTAAAAAAATTAGGGCAGAAATAAATGCAAAAGAAACAAAAGAGACCATAGCAAAAATCAACAAAGCCAAAAGCCGGTTCTTTGAAACGATAAATAAAATTGACAAACCATTAGCCAGACTCATCAAGAAACAAAGGGAGAAAAATAAAATAATAAAATTAGAAATGAAAATGGAAAGATCACAACAGACAACAGAAATACAAAGGATCATAAGAGACTACTATCAACAATTATATGCCAATAAAATGGACAACGTGGAAGAAATGGACAAATTCTTAGAAAAGTACAACTTTCCCAAACTGGACCAGAAAGAAATAGAAAATCTTAACAGACCCATCACAAGCACAGAAATTGAAACTGTAATCAAAAATCTTCCAGCAAACAAAAGCCCAGGTCCACACGGCTTCACCGCTGAATTCTACCAAAAACTTAGAGAAGAGCTAACACCTATCCTACTCAAACTCTTCCAGAAAATTGCAGAGGAAAGTAAACTTCCAAACTCATTCTATGAGGCCACCATCACCCTAATACCAAAACCTGACAAAGATCCCACAAAAAAAGAAAACTACAGGCCAATATCACTGATGAACATAGATGCAAAAATCCTTAACAAAATTTTAGCAATCAGAATCCAACAACACATTAAAAAGATCATACACCATGACCAAGTGGGCTTTATCCCAGGGATGCAAGGATTCTTCAATATCCGCAAATCAATCAGTGTAATACACCACATTAACAAATTTAAAAATAAAAACCATATGATTATCTCAATAGATGCAGAGAAAGCCTTTGACAAAATCCAACATCCATTTATGATAAGAGCTCTCCAGAAAGCACGAATAGAAGGGACATACCTCAACATAATAAAAGCTATATATGACAAACCCACAGCAAACATTATCCTCAATGGTGAAAAATTGAAAGCATTTCCTCTAAAGTCAGGAACAAGACAAGGGTGCCCACTTTCACCATTACTATTCAACATAGTTTTGGAAGATTTGGCCACAGCAATCAGAGCAGAAAAAGAAATAAAAGGAATCCAAATTGGAAAAGAAGTAAAACTCTCACTGTTTGCAGATGACATGATCCTCTACATAGAAAACCCTAAAGACTCCACCAGAAAATTACTAGAACTAATCAATGATTATAGTAAAGTTGCAGGATATAAAATTAACGCACAGAAATCCCTTGCATTCCTATACACTAATAATGAGAAAACAGAAAGAGAAATTAAGGAAACAATTCCATTCACCATTGCAACAGAAAGAATAAAATACTTAGGAATATATCTACCTAAAGAAACTAAAGACCTATATATAGAAAACTATAAAACACTGGTGAAAGAAATCAAAGAGGACACTAATAGATGGAGAAATATACCATGTTCATGGATTGGAAGAATCAATATAGTGAAAATGAGTATACTACCCAAAGCAATTTATAGATTCAATTCAATCCCTATCAAGCTACCAATGGTATTCTTCACAGAGCTAGAAAAATTAATTTCACAATTTATATGGAAATACAAAAAACCTCGAATAGCCAAAGCTATCTTGAGAAAGAAGAATGGAACTGGAGGAATCAACCTACCTGACTTCAGGCTCTACTACAAAGCCACAGTCATCAAGACAGTATGGTACTGGCACAAAGACAGAAATATAGATCAATGGAACAAAATAGAAAGCCCAGAGATAAATCCACGCACATATGGGCACCTTATCTTTGACAAAGGAGGCAAGAATATACAATGGATTAAAGATAATCTCTTTAACAAATGGTGCTGGGAAAACTGGTCAACCACTTGCAAAAGAATGAAACTAGAGCACTTTCTAACACCATACACAATAATAAACTCAAAATGGATTAAAGATCTAAACATAAGACCAGAAACTATAAAACTTCTAGAGGAGAACATAGGCAAAACACTCTCTGACATACATCACAGCAGGATCCTCTATGACCTACCTCCTAGAATATTGGATATAAAAGCAAAAATAGACAAATGGGACCTAATTAAACTTAAAAGCTTCTGCACAACAAAGGAAACTATAAGCAAGGTGAAAAGACAGCCTTCAGATTGGGAGAAAATAATAGCAAATGAAGCAACTGACAAACAACTAATCTCAAAAATATACAAGCAACTCCTACAGCTCAATTCTAGAAAAATAAATGACCGAATCAAAAAATGGGCCAAAGAACTAAATAGACATTTCTCCAAAGAAGACATACAGAAGGCTAACAAACACATGAAAAGATGCTCAACATCACTCATTATCAGAGAAATGCAAATCAAAACCACTATGAGGTACCATTTCACGCCAGTCAGAATGGCTGCGATCCAAAAGTCTACAAGCAATAAATGCTGGAGAAGGTGTGGAGAAAAGGGAACTCTCTTACACTGCTGGTGGGAATGCAAACTAGTACAGCCACTATGGAGAACAGTGTGGAGATTCCTTAAAAAACTGGAAATAGAACTGCCTTATGATCCAGCAATCCCACTGCTGGGCATACACACTGAGGAAACCAGAATTGAAAGAGACACATGTACCCCAATGTTCATCGCAGCACTGTTTATAATAGCCAGGACATGGAAGCAACCTAGATGTCCATCAACAGATGAATGGATAAGAAAGCTGTGGTACATATATACAATGGAGTATTACTCAGCCATTAAAAAGAATACATTTGAATCAGTTCTAATGAGGTGGATGAAACTGGAGCCTATTATACAGAGTGAAGTAAGCCAGAAAGAAAAACACCAATACAGTATACTAATGCATATATATGGAATTTAGAAAGATGGTAACAATAATTGTGTATACGAGACAGCAAAAGAGACACTGTTGTATAGAACAGTCTTTTGGACTCTGTGGGAGAGGGAGAGGGTGGGATGATTTGGGAGAATGGCATTGAAATACGTATAATATCATATATGGAATGAGTCTCCAGTCGAGGTTTGATGCACGATACTGGATGCTTGGGGCTGGTGCACTGGGATGACCCAGAGGGATGGTATGGGGAGGGAGGAGGGAGGAGGGTTCAGGATGGGGAACACATGTATACCTGTGGCAGATTCATTTCGATATTTGGCAAAACCAATACAATATTGTAAAGTTTAAAAATAAAATAAGATAAACTTTAAAAAAAACAATTGATAGAATTTATTACACTGACAGAGTAAAGAGAAAATACACAAGACCACTTTGAAAAAAAATGGATGAAATTTAACATTCATTAATTATAAAAGGTCTCAAAACTAAAATCAGACTGGGATTTTTTTAATCTTTAAGTGGTATCTGCAAAAATCCAGAGCTGGAACTATGTACAATGGTGAAAGACTAAATACTTTCCTATTAATTTTAGAAACAAGGCAAAGATGCATCTTTCATGATTTCTAAACATTATCCTATTATAATTTCATAAATAGTACAATAAAGCAACAAAAGGTATAAAGCATACAGATCAAAATGAAGATTTAAACTGCTTGCAGACAATATGATTGTCTATATAGATAATCCCAAACAACATAGCTCCTAGCACTGATAATTCAGGTCAACTATATAAACAAATAACTGAATAAGTAAATTAATATGGGAAGAAGGATCGTTTTTTCTTACAGAAAAAAAGTCTAAATAAGTATTTTCCTGAAGTTTTCTTCCTCCTTAGTAGAAAGTAGCTAACCTATCCTCTTCCATTCCTAAGGATAGGAATGTGTTATCAAGCTTCAGTTTATAAGATTGAAAGATGAAAATATGTTATCACAACATATTCCTAAGTATAGGAATGGAAGATTCTCTTGGTTGTGATAACATATTTTTATAATCTTATAAACTGAAGCTTGATAACACATTCTAAATACTTTCAGAAGGGAAGCTAAAATTGCCTCCCTCACTTAATAAAATTTTTATTTCTAACATTGTTTACACAGTTGCTACTCTGCAAAATCCCTTGAGAAAAAAAAAATTCTTCATTTTGGCTCTAGAAATATTACAGTGGACCAAAGCAATTGGCCTTCAAGATAGCATCATCATTTCTCAAATTCTGTTTTCTTTTCTGCTCTCGTGACTCTCCATACAACTTCAGAATGTACCCTAGAATAGAATGATGGAAGGATCTTTCAACAGATATCTAGCTCCAAGTGTATATACACCCTCTCAAAGCACTTGAAGTTGGTCACTGGTTTCTGAAAACACAACATTTTATCTGTAAGGAACTATTTCTTATAAATCCTGCCCGTAAATATTGCTGTCTGCAAAGTACATTATTAAGGCTTTATTTGGTTCAAGTAAGACTTTTCACTTGTCATAGAAGTAGTACATAAACATCATGTATAAACACATAACAAACTGGTTCCAGGTTGTTTTTTGTTTGTTTTACGTCATATAGTTTGTTCCTGGCTGAATAATGATTAAAACGGGCCCATGATCTTTTTGCATGTGGCTTGCAATTCCATTCCATTGCATAGTCCTATCACTACTTCCTGAACAAACAACTTTAGGATGGGGCTAAAACATCATATGCTTGTAATCATTCACAATATTCATCAATTTTGTTCAGTTGTCAATGAAATTGCATGAAACTTTTAAAAAAATTTCCCTTCAGGTAAATTCACAATGTTTCTAGTTGTTTGGACCAAGAACTCTCTCAGCAAGCTAGTCTAGTAGAAGCAAGCTTTAATTCATCATTACCCACAGAGCTGTCAGATTTAAACATGATTTCTTATCATTTTGAAATGCTCAACTGTGCAATGTACACGAAACTGTTAAATTACTAATATCACCAATCTTCAGGTGCACAGTAGCATATAATTCATGGATAAGTTTTTCAGTAATAATATTCTAGAAGGAACATTGTATCTAAAATTGATTATTAAAAATGGCCATAGAAATTATTTCAAGATTTCATTTAAATTTTAGTCACTATACATGCAAAGCTATAAGGAATTAACTTCGGAAAGCATTCTTGTAAAGTCTATTGTCTTGAAGTTTGATTGATGAGAACAAAAACTGCTTTGAATAATTTATTTTCCTGTAACAACTATTTTCTTTACTCTTTAAATTCTTTATCAGTCTTAGATCAAAGATGCCTAAATAGAACATTTTTTATTAAATGTTATCTTGAAGAGTTTTTTTTTCCCCTTACGAAATTTTGAGCTTATTATACTGCTTTTCATTCATGTTTAAATGATAGGAAAATCTAAAACAATATTTTTTCTGCTAGGAACACTAATGGCATCATTGGAAAAAAATAATAAAAATTAAGTACAATTTATACAGATTATTTTTAATATTATTTTTTATAAAACTGAAACCAAGTCCCCCAAACTGAGTTCTGTTGCCAAGTTATGATTAACCTCTCTATCCAAAATTGCATTCCCTTCTTATTCCATACCTGTCCTCTTCAAGGCTGAGTAGGATCAAAGGAAAGGAAGCATCATAACCAAGCAGGACCCTGTGGAGTCTTCCAGGAACACATCCTCCACCATGTCCTCCATCTGCCTGCTGTTTGTTGAGAAGCTTTAGTTTCCCAAGCTTTTCAAGTACCAAAGAGCTGACTGAAGAGGAAACATATGAATATATGAATGAATGAATCAGGAAATATAAAGATGTAGGTAAAGAATGGAGGTTGGCCTGGAAACCAGTAATAATTTAGACTATAAACCAGTCACATGCGGCTAAGTCACTTCAGTCGTGTCCGACTCTGTGCGACCCCATAGACGGCAGCCCACCAGGCTCCCCCATCCCTGGGATTCTCTAGGCAAGAACACTGGAGTGGGTTGCCATTATCAGTCACATAGCAGTTATCAAATTCCCAATTCCCTGAAAGATACAGATAAAGGTCTGAAGTGAAGTGAAGTCACTCAGTCGTGTCCAACTCTTTGCGACCCCATGGACTGTAGCCAACCAGGTTCCTCTGTCCATGGGACTGTAGCCTACCAGGCTTCTCTGTCCATGGGATTTTCTAGTCAAGAATACTGGAATGGGTTGCCATTTCCTTCTCCAGGGGATCTTCCCAACCCAGGGATGGAACCCGGGTCTCCCACATTGTAGGCAGACGCTTTATCGTCTGAGCTACCCTGAAACACAGCCTTAAATTGTTTTTACAGGAAGCAGACCCTCATCAGATGAAAACTGCTGATTGCGAACACATAGATACCAGGGCAGTTGAAACCAGAAAGTTGATGAGGTCCAAAATTTCACCTTGATGCCAACCAATCTGAGAATTCTACACAAGCCGATCACGCACACCACAGCCCCCTCCCTCACACTGTCTTTAAAACCTTTATCTCCTAACTGGCATCTTGGAGGTGGTGTTAGGACATTTGTCCACCATATTCCTGGGTTTCTGCCCTCCTGAGTAAAGCGACTTTTTCTTTTCCACCCACATGTGTTGTTTATTGGCCATCAAGCAGTTAAACTTGGGTTCAGGACCAGTCTTGTCCGCTTACAAAGCACAATTATGTAAGATTAGAATTAGGATATAAATCTCTAGCAATCTGCTTTAGATTTCATAATATTATCAATATTTCTGGTTGGAAAGCTATGTATGCTTTGAAATGTTATCCAGCTAATCTTTTACTGATTGACCATGTAAAACCCCTAATTGATTTGTACACATAATTAATCACTTTTATCATTAATCATTTTATTTTTGCAATAATAAATATACTCTTACACTTCAACTGTATTAAATTTCAGTGTAAAAAACTTATAATTTTCAGCTTAAGTTTCTTACACTTAAAAGTAGTTTCGGACATAGAACTTATATCTTAATTTCATTCACTTGCTCATTTTACTAATACATACTGAATAAGTAACACACGGCCCTGTATTATTGTTCATATGCTAATAATGATATGTATAACAGGGGTCAGCAAATAATGGCTTATGGGTCAAATCTGGCCCACCTTTGGTTTTGGATGATCCATCAGCTAAGAATTGCTTTTAAAGTTTTAATTATTTACATTTCAAATGATTATAGTAATGTAACATATATAAAACTTACATAACATATATATAAGTATAACTTCAATGTATGAACATAGCATATCTCTGCATTAATTTAGCTCTTTGCAATTCCTGTCAGGAATATAATATAAATTTTATTGTGTATATATGTCCGTGTGTGTGTGTGTGTGTGTGTATATATGTATACAGAGAGAGAAAGAGCATTTTCCATATAATTTAAGTATTATTGATGCTTTTTAAAATATTTTTTAAAATATTTTTGAATTTCAATTTCCAATTGCTTGATGCAAATATAAAAATACAGCTGAATTTTTGTATATTGAACTAGTATTGAAATACATTGAAAAACTCAATTATTGGTTCTACTAGTCTTTTATTGTATGTAAGTTAGAATTGTCTACAAGCATCTCATTCTTGAATAATAGCAATTTCCTTTGTCCCTGGACATGAGCCAATCCTAAAGAAATCAGTCAATCCTAAAGAAAATAAACCCTGAATATTCATTGAAAGGACTGATGCTGAAGCTGAAGATCCAATATTCTGGCCACATAATGCAAGGAACAGACTCACTGGAAAAGACCCTGATGCTGGGAAAGATTGAAGGCAGGAGGAGAAGGGGACAACAGAGGATGAGATGGTTGGATGGCATCACTGACTCAATGGACATGGGTTTGAGCAGCTTCCGGGAGTTGGTAACGGACCAGGAAGGCTGGTGTGCTGCAGTACATGGGGTCGCAAAGAGTTGGCCACAACTGAGCAACTGAACTGAATTAGACATGAGACTCTGGAAACTATATCAAAAAAGAAAAGAAAATTTTACCAATGATTCAGGGATCAGGAGAAATATCTCACTTTTCCAATTTTCCTTTATTTCATCTGGCTAGTCCCATTCCCCCAAGAATCAGACCTCACTTAGCTCAGTGGTATAGGATAAATTTAATTTTGTTGAAAGAATTAACAGAGATCAATTAATATAACTCATGTGAAAGCATTTTTAATGCAGAATACAAGTTACCTATAAATATTGTTTAGGACTGAGATTTTTCCATGATTATTGTGTTCAGTCAGTGCTTGATTTTTTTCACATCTCTTGGCTTGCACATTTAGTGTATTTTATCCAGAATATTTATGAATGTTTCACATTATGACCTTTGAAAAACTACTTATAAAAATGTGCCATACCATTTCATGATTTTTATTTCCTTGAGAGAGATAAAAATTAAAACATTTTAAATGAATTAAAGTTTAAAACCATCTTCCACTTTCTTGTGAAGTATGTATTTCCAACAAGAAAAATGGAGCCATTGAGTTGAAAGCAAATATTCAAAATTTTTAGTTCTTAAAAACCATCTAATCTGGCTTCCTAAGTGATGACAACCTAAGGAAATTCTCAGGAGATAGTATTGGGGCCAAAAAGTTTATTTAGGTTTTCCCAAAAGATGTTACCCAAACAAACTTTTTGGCCAACCCAATAAATCACACCAATCTTTTCCTTTGTCAGGTAAGCTTGGTACCTCTCAACAGCCTTCAGGTAAACATAATGTCTCTCACCAACCAAGGCTGCATCTTTCATTTAACTTGGCCAGCTCCCAAACAGGCAACAGTCATTAAAGAAATAAATAATGGAAGGAAAAAAGGACGAAGAGAGAGTAAGACCAGAGAAACTGAGTTTATAATGTGCATGTGGTTGCATCTATACATTTATGAGTTTTGCCTGTTTTAGAACTTCATTTTTGTAAAGTCAGGCAGCATGTCTGCCTATAGTAAGCATGGCTTTATTACTCATTGCAAATAATAATTGGTGTGAGAGAGAGGTTTATTACAACTTTTCAGCAAAATACTTTTTTCTGTAAACAACACTGATTTCAATGTGATAGTACAATATGAGGTGCCTTCAAGAAAACTTAAAAGATATCAAAACCCTCTCTTCACATGGCTTTAATAACTTATCCCAATCTTTGGTAACTTAAGTGGATGTTCTGGTTTTCAGCCGTGATGAAGCAGTTATATTGACAGTTGAATGAATGGACACTGATGTATCCCTATAGAGTCACTAGGCTAGGTTCCTCTCCCCTCTTGCTGATAGAATTAATTTACTGTTCAAGGCCTCCCATACTCACTCACCACCACCCCCCTCCAAGCACTTTCTAAAGTAATTATGCTTCCATGTAAAGCCACTACTGAAACAAACTTTGAGGATAAAAATAATAATTTCCTCCAGTTCAGTATCCTGAGTTGTTTTACTGTTTAGCAAACAGCTCTCCAGACCCACTTTCGCTCTCTAATTTGTTCTGTTTCACTCTTATTGGAAAGCACAGGATAGAGGCATTTTGAGAGTTTGTTCTGAAGCTTCTAAGTAAGATCTCCTTTCGATGGGATTGATTTGGAAACCACTCCAACTCACTAGGGAGGCCTTTACTGCATTCACTTGGAACTGTTTCTAATATGACCTTAAAAATAATTCTCTAAATTTTCCACAGGAGGCAAACAAATATAAATCCTCCAAATATTATTTTTTCCATTTTTGGTAAAGGAAAAACTGGCTCTCTATCCAGCTCCTCCTTCTTGTTAGAGTTTTTATATTGTCAACAAAGCCATAATTGCTATGTAAGTATATAATTTTAAAAGAGAATTTAAAAATCCATTTTGTATAGAAAGCTTCCAAAGCAGGGAAAAATGCCTCAAGTTTGGAAAATAGCCAGCAGAATGTAGTTAAAATTTGAGAAGACACTTTAGGAAGATTTTTTTTTTCTTTTCAGAAAGTGTTATATTCGAAAAGCTGGAATACATAGCCTAATTAATGTTTAATGCTGGCAGACAAATGCAAAGGGGAAGGCAGCCATGTTTCAATGACTACTTCCTTAAAAAGAAATAGAAACTTCATAATCAATCAACATGAAGCATTTATTGTGCAACCTATTACATGTCCATCATTAGTCTGTGTGTTGTAGGGAATACAAAGGAATGAAAAAACAGACACTTTGCCTCATTGTAAGCCATTAAATGATGTAAGAGAGCTAGCTTATTCTCTCCACTGTCTGTCAACCTCAACTTGCTTTGAACCTAAGATTTTATTAAGATGTACTTCAATGAAGGATAGAATTTAAACTGACCCTTGAAGAATCACTGCTGCTGCTGCTAAGTCGCTTCAGTCGTGTCCGACTCTGTGTGACCCCAGAGACGGCAGACTGCCAGACTCCCCCATCCCTGGGATTCTCCAGGCAAGAACACTGGAGTGGATTGCCATTTCCTTCTCCAATGCATGAAAGTGAAAAGTGAAAATGAAGTCACTCAGTCGTGTCCGACTCTTAGTGACCTCACGGACTGCAGCCTACCAGGCTCCTCCGTCCATGGGATTTTCCAGGCAAGAGTACTGGAGTGGGGTGCCATTGCCTTCTCCAGAAGAATCACTAGAGTCTGAATAAATGAGTGGGTACATTAGGAGAGCATTTAAGGAGAGGAGAACCACAGACTTTTAGGGCCATTATTTCAGTCTGATTAGATTTCCACATGCTTATCATACAGGAGTGGGATGTTAGGTTGTGTTTCCTACGTCAAATCCAGAAGACATGTAGAAATGTGCTAAGATTCAGAATTACTAAGTATCTTGAACAGGGAAATGCAACAATAAAAAATTAGTATTTATGACCATTCAGATAGCAAGGTAGAATTATTGTAAACAGAGAACAACTGGAAAAACTGTAATGGTGTAGGTATGAAGGATCTGAGGAACTAGGGCTTAGGTTTCACAACCAAAGAGAAAGGGGTAGAAATGGATGACATTTTTGAAGGAAATTGATGACTTCAAAGTGAAATCAGAGAATTACTTCCAAGTAATCCATAGAATTTCATAGAATCCAGCCTCAATAATAGAGGAAAGGGTAGTTTTTTTGGCAGAGTCAGAAACGTTTTGATGAAAAGTTATTTTAACAAAGGTGTGTGTGTGTGTGTGTGAGAAAGAGAGAGAGACAGAAAAAGCAAGATCAAGACAGCAAGAGATGTAGCTGGGGTGGGCAGAGGGGGAGGACAGAAAATATGTTGGGTCTTCATTTGTAGCATGGATTTTGGGGTGATGGCAAGACATTCAAAGGATAAATTCTAAGTGACAGTTGGAAAATATACAATATAAGAGGGAAAATAATGAAATATTCTAAGAAGTCTAAAGCCAACCAGCTGTCATTCAATGGATTTTCCTAGAAGGAACAATATCCTTTTTCTGCACCTACTTAATGCTTTATCAATTATTCTTACTTCTATGATTTCTTCTACAAGAAGTTGGTGACAGACCAGAGTAAGTAAAATTGCTTCATAAGTTGTAAAGTGCTATATAAATCTTTATGCCACCATTATATGTTACTTTTATATTATTTTCTAAAGCCATTATATTCACCCTCAAGTAGGAGTGATACAAAAGTGGCTTCTTTCAAAGAATGCAGTTTTGAAAAGGAAGAGAGAGATATAACGCTTTAGTGGAGAAAGTTGACTAAAACTACCTAGGCCAGGTGATCAAGGTTAACATCAATAGTGATGTCATGTTGACATTATGTAACCTTGATGTAATGTAATGAAAATAGCACTTAACCTCTGTTGTCTTCCTCTAAAAACCCATAATCTCGGTCTAATCAAAAGAAAAAAATATCAGATAATTTCCAATTGAGGGGTTTTCTACAAAATACTTGAGCAGTACTCTTCGACAGTGGCAAGGTCATCAAAAATGAGGAAATGAGATATTTCGACAGTAAAAGAGAGCCTACAGAGCCATGAATGCTGAATGCACTGTGGTATCTTAGATAGGACCCAAGAACAGGAAAAAAAAAAAAAAGAGGGGAGTGGGGACATGAATTTTAAAAAAAAAGTACTAAAGTATGATGTTTAGTTAAAAACATGTTTCAACACTAATTCAGTAATTGTGACAAACAAAGCATACTAATGTAAGATGTTAATAATGGGAGTAGGGTATAAAAAACTTCAATACAAATTTCTTATCTCAAAAAATCTATTCAAAGATAAACCTCTCATGCAGAATGTAAATGAGGATTTAAAGTCAAACAAGTTAGATAATTTGGAAATATGGTTTGGAAAAATGAAACACTGTCTTAAATTCTCTAAAGTAGTTATAATACAATACCTATTCTATTAATGGAACTTGGTTGTTTGACTTTTTAGATATTTATTAACGTAAGATTTACATTTGAAATGCCATTATGAAATTATTGTCCTATAATGTTTATGAAATCAGAAAATACATTTTTCAAATCTAATAAATAAAGGTTTACTATTTTCTACCTTCCCATTGTGGTTCAGCTTGCTATATGGGCTTCCCTTGTGACTCAGCTGGTAAAGAATCCACATGCAATGCAGGAGACCTGGGTTCGATCCCTGGGTTGGGAAGATCCCCTGGAGAAGGGAAAGGCTACCCATTCCAGTATTCTGGCCTGGAGAATTCCATGGGCTGTACAGTCCATAGGGTCACAAAGAGTTGGATATGACTGAGCGACTTTCACTCATTCAATCATTCACTATTGGATTCCAAATAGTTCCCTTTGCTTAATTTATTTATTACTCAGAATAGCTATGAATTTTAATTAACAAAAATTAATCCAAGAATAATCTCTAGGAATTACTCCCAAATAATTAAATATTCTCTCTAGAAATTACTCTTCCTCCTTCAATTACTATTTTGATACTTTTGTTTCAACTTAGAATATATAAGACTTACAAGTGATCACTAATCTTTTAGGTGAAAGTTCCAGTCTGAATTTTAGATACTGAAGTCTCAAGGTTCTGGCTAAGAAAATGGAAATGACTGCAAAACTTGGGTGGGTATATTTTTAGCCTGTTGAAGCCTGCAACTATGCTTGGTGCCTGCAAATTAGGTGTCTGTGGCTCCAACCCCAAACCACTATAAGTAGGAGGTTTCATTAAGTTTGAAATGAAATTAAATGCAAAAATTTTATAACAAACAGAACAGAGTTATGACTGTTTGTTGAATAAGAAGGTTGAGGATGAGGAGCCATGGAAAATGAGACCATACGAAGAGTGAACGCTCTGCCCCAGCTCCTCAGCAACACTTGGTTTCCAAATCCCTTTTGGAAACTTCTCAAACTCTTTGAATTTTAGAGGAATAAAACCGTAAGGATTTTAGTGATTATTTAGTCTGTTTCCTAACTCTTCAGATTATTGAAACATCAAGGGCACACAGATCTAGAATGAGAACTGTAGTCTTCCAACCCCTCACTCAGTGTATGCTTTTCAATAGTTTTGACAATTGTATTTTGAAAGTGGTATCCCATGACAGATTGAACCATAAATTCAGAATTCCTGTTAGCTTCAAAATATTGCTATGCTATGCTAAGTCACTTCAGTCGTGTCTGACTCTGTGCGACCCCATAGACGGCAGCCCAGCAGGCTCCCCTGTCCCTGGGATTCTCCAGGCAAGAACACTGGAGTGGGTTGCCATTTCCTTCTCCAATGTGTGAAAGTGAAGTCGCTCAGTCGTGTCTGACCCTCAGCAACCCCATGGACTGCAGCCCTCCAGGCTCCTCCATCCATGTGATTTTCCAGGCAAGAGTGCTGGAGTGGGGTGCCATTACCTTCTCCTCAAAATATTGGGAGAAGTCTTTTAGTTTAAAAAGCAACTTTGTTTAAAATTGAATTTTCCAAGATTATTTGATAGCATGTGACCTCTTTTTTTGAAGTGGTATCTTTTACATTTTTGAAGAACACCATTGGGGAAAACTTGAGAGTCTCTTGGACTGCAAGGAGATCCAACCAGTCCATCCTAAAGGAAATTAGTCCTGAATATTCATTGGAAGGACTGATGCTGAAGCTGAAACTCCAATACATTGGCCACCTGATGTGAAGAACCAATTCACTGGAAAAGACCCTGATACTGGGAGAGATTGAAGGCAAGAGGAGAAGGGGATAACAGAGGACAAGATGGTTGGATGGCATCACCGACTCAATGAACATGAGTTTCAGCAAGCTACAGGAGATGGTGAAGGACAGGGAAGCCTGGCATGCTGTAGTCCATGGGGTCGCAAATAGTCAGACATAACTGAGTGACTGAACAACAACAAGCATGATTGAATACCTGAAAGGGATTGAGTATTATACTCCACGAGATTGGAAGAGTACCAAACACTGAGTCAGAGGGAAATAATAAACTACAACATACCAAATTATTTAACAATAAAAACCTATGATATCCCAAATTATTTGGCACTCATTTTGGGCTTTTATTTGGTTTACTTCCCTAAATGGAGATCACTGTGACTGAAAGTTAATAAAGTCAGCAACTTCTCTTGAAAGAAATTTCAGGAATGCCAAATTATTGTGAAATCCAGGAATCTAACACGGTTAATACAACATGGAAGCCATGACCAAGTAGTGGGTAGTAACAAGCATTATTTAAAAATAAATAGAATGTGATAAAAACAGAACAGGCTAGAAAATATAAAACGATACCATCGCATTAAGTAATGGTTTAAGTATATGCCTTACGATGCATACATGTATTATCATGTCTTAGTGTTCAAGTTCTTATTGTATGTTTAGAAAAATATTTCTAAAATACTGATGTAGAATATGATTCTGACATTAAATACAAGTATTCTAAAACTTTTGTGCAGCTGAAAATAATGTCCAAAAAAACCGGGCTCTTTTTGCAGAGAATACTACCCTGTGGACTAAGCAAGAGAATGTGAAGACCAATGTATATTGAACACTATTGCCATCTGGCTGGGTTGTCCATTCTTTATGTCACATACTACAAAAACAGGAATTGCAGGGACAGTAAGTAGAGCAAGTTGAATAGCATGTAAGAGAAAGCAATAGAACAGAGACTGAGGTGGCAGTAGGGAGTATCTTGAACACCAAAATCTGTACTACCTGAAGCCAAGTGAAGCAGATGGAATGTCTTAGTGAGAAGAGAAGTTTGACTGAAGCAGGAATTCACCAAGTGTCAGGAGAGGATCTTATTTTCATCGTTTGGACAAGCTGAAACACAAAATTCACTACTAACGACTAAGATCTGGTACGTAAGGAGAAATTCTATGGAAACAGGGCACTGAAGTAACAAAAACAAAGGGAATCATGCATCCTGTCGATGTGATTCCAGATATGAATCGATTTTAGGGAGGCAAAAACTGCAAGCAGAATAGGGGGGGACTTTTAAATAGAACTCAAACCAAAATATGAAAACCAAGTGAATTAAACCAAGTACAAGGTTAGTGTCATTCAGCAACTAGGACGAATAGATTCAGAGGAAGTCAGGAAACAAGTTATATCTGAAAGTACATAGTGCCAACAGTAAGCATGTACTCATTCCTTTATTCATATGTTCATGCATTCATTTGTTAATAAACTGATTAACTGATCAATTAAAAATTGTTTAATGAAATCTCTAGTGTGTGACAGGCACAAGTTCAAGATTTGCAGCATCAAAATTTCCATCCCTTAGTCATTATAAAAGCAGTGTAGGTTTTAGGCCCAAACCTCGAATTAAAGTGAAGTGAAGTCGCCCAGTTGTGTCCGACTCTGCAACCCCATGGACTGTAGCCTACCAGGCTCCTCCCTCCATGGGATTCTCCAGGCAAGAGTACTGGAGTGGGTTGCCATTTCCTTCTCCAGGTTATCTTCCCGACCCAGGGATCAAACCCAGGTCTCCCGCATTCCAGGCAGACGCTTTAATTTCTGAGGCACCAGGGAAGCCCCTAGCATTAATACATATAAAATTAAAAGCAAAGAAGAATGAGATGCTCTTTGATATAGGTATGCTATGCTATGCTAAGTCACTTCAGTCGTGTCCGACTCTATGAGACCCCATAGACGGCAGCCCACCAGGCTCCCCCGTCCCTGGGATTCTCCAGGCAAGAACACTGGAGTGGGTTGCCATTTCCTTCTCCAATGCATGGAAGTGAAAAGTGAAAGTGAAGTCACTCAGTCGTGTCCAACTCTTAGCAACCCCATGGATTGCAGCCTAACAGCCTCCTCCATCCATGGGATTTTCCAAGCAAGAGTACTGGAGTGGGGTGCCATTGCCTTCTCCATGATATAGGTATACTGACATCAAAAGAAGGATATAGCCAATAGCTTGAAGTTGAGATAGAAAACAAAAGATATAAAGAACAGATAAATAACCAAAATAAGGACAACACTTGGAGCTAATTTACACTAGAACCAAATAGTCCTGCCTCAGCATGCCTCAGTTCAAAGAATAACATCCATGAAGATAACTCTGACTCATTAAATACAGTATTATAAGAATAACTACCATTTAACTATGCATCATGCATATTATATCCATTATCTTATTTAGTCCTTACTTTCAACTTACTATTCCCAGTTTATACTTGTATCATCTCTTGATTACCAAAAAATAATAATAAAGAAAATGTTTAGAGATGTTAAGTAACTTATCCATGATTACCCTACTGAATAGGAGGACCTGGTATTTGAACCTAAGTTTGTTTGACCAAAGTTTGGTTGCTTAACTTATTTTAAACATAATCAATATTTAAGGCAGAAAACTTAAATACTTTATAAATATTACACATGGTACTTACTCTCAATGGGCTTATAGTCCATAAAGAGGTTTGAATATACAAAACAAAGTAATTTTAGAGAGTAACTAAAATTGAAAATTAGTGGTACCACAGTAACCAAAAGGACAAAGTCACTGTATGTTGCAAAAACTGGAAGGAAAATATGGAAATGTTTGGACTTGACTCAGGTTTTGAAGATAAATGGAGAGGAAGGAGAGCATATTCAGGCTGAGGGAAACGTGGAGGTGATTTGGAAGTCAAGTAGCAAAAATAAAGGCTCATGGGTAAAGACAAGCATGCCTAGAGGGAAGACCAGGAAAAGGTAGCCTATCTGGTGTGAATAGATGCTACCAAGGAAAAGTGAACCAGACACTGGAAGAAGTGAAGAGGGAACAGATCACATGAAACTAGAACAAGCTAAGACATCAGTTTATAAATAATGGAAAACAAATGAAATATTACAGAGAATGTTTTCATGCTCAACTATTTCTGAACCTCCACAAGTCTCTTCACATTCAAACAGATGTATTATTATTTTTCCTTACTATTATTAAGGGACACTAAATTTCACTTCTCAGTGATTAAAAAATAATTGCCTATATATAATGATAGGCAAATAAAATATACCCTCAGTTGTTCATAGAATCTGTTGACAAGAAGTCTGATGGACAAAATAGAAAACATCCAGATCAATGTCTTGCTCCCTCTTCTTTTTTTTTTAAGTTAATTTATTTGTTTTAATTGGAGGCTAATTACTTTACAATATTGTAGTGGTTTTTTGCTATTCATTGACATGAATCTGCCATGGGTGTACATGTGTTCCCCATCCAGAACCCCCCTCCCTCTTCCCTCCCCATCCCTCAGGGTCATGCCAGTGCACCAGCCCTGAGCACCCTGTCTCATGCATCGAACCTGGACTGGCAATCTGTTTCATATATGATAATATACATGTTTCAATGCCATTCTCCCAAATCACCCCACCCTCGCCCTCTACCACAGAGTCCAAGAGACTGTTCTATACATCTGTGTCTCTTTTGCTGTCTCACATATAAAGTCATCATTACCATCTTTCTAAATTCCATATATATTCATTAGTATACTGTATTGGTGTTTTTCTTTCTGACTTACTTCATTCAGTATAATAGGCTCCAGTTTCATCTACCTCATTAGAACTGATTCAAATGCATTCTTTTTAATTGCTGAGTAATATTCCACTGTGTATATGTACCACAGCTTTCTTATCCATTTGTCTGCCAATGGACATCTAAGTTGCTTCCATGTCCTGGCTATTGTAAACAGTGCTGCGATGAACACTGGGGTACACGTGTCTCTTTTAATTCTCGTTTCCTTGGTGTGTATGCCCAGTAGTGGGATTGCTAGGTCCTATGGCAGTTCTATTTCCAGTTTTTTAAGGAATCTCAACACTGTTCTCCATAGTGGCCAATGTATTCAAAAATTAAGATGAAATGGAAAAATTATTGAAAAATATAACTAACCAAGATACCACATAACTAAATACAAAATATGAATAACCTTATATCAATTAAAAAAGTTTTATTTGTGGAGGAATTGTCCTACAAATAATATTCTAGTCCCATATGATTTTGCTGGTGAATGTTATCACATTTTAAGAAAGAAATAACATTATACTTACCAAAAGTCTTTCAAAAAATAGAGGAAAAGGAACACTGTGAACTTTCTTTTTTGAGGTTAGCATGACCTTTATATCAAAGCTTACAAAATTAAGATTATAGACCTATATATTTTCTGAACATAGACACAAAAAATATTTTAAGTATTATAAATTTGACTCCAACAACTTATAAAAAGGTCATAGATCATAAACCAGTGGTTTTCTTCCCTCAAAAATTCATGATTTTTTAAATAACCAAAAAGAGCTATACTTCACTATATTAACAGATAAAAGAAGAAAACCATATAATCATCTCAGTAGATTAAGAAAAAGCAGTTGATGATATTTAACACCTATTTATAAGTAATACTCTGTAAATTGGGAAAATCAGTTTGATAAAGGGCATCTATGAAAAACTATATCTAGTATCACATTTAATGTGAAATATTAAAACACTCCCCCATAGTGGAAACAAGGAAAAGATGTTTACCCTTACTCTATTCATAATTGGATTGGAGGTCCTAGTTATTGAAATAAGATAATAAAAAGAAATTAAAAACATAAATTTTTTAATGAAAAAAATCTCTACTTGCAAATAACATGAGTGCTTATCTAGATAATACTAATGAATCTACCAAAATACTACTAAAATTATGATAAACTGTGTTTCAAAAAATAGTCCCTGCAAAATCTCTGGTACCATATCCTCTTGCTGAATCTAGTTACTTGTCCCCATAGGTCTTTTCCCTTTTCCTTGAATATGGCAATTTTGGAACTGACTTGAAAAATAAAATGTGGAGGAAGGGATACTGTGTGACTTCCAAGACTGAGTCACAGTAAGTAGTACATCTTCCGCCTGGTGCATACTCTCTCCCTCCTGCCCTCCCACCTTACCCTCTCTCCCTTATGCTCTTCAGAGTTTCCCCCTGAGGATCTCACCATGATGTGAAAAAGTCAGTGAGCAATGTAAAAAAACCATATCTAAATCAAAATACTATCAGACATATTTTTAGGAATTGATCATTGGATTCTAAATTTTATATGGAAATACAAATGGAACAATGGATTGGCTCAAAATTGGGTAAGGAGTATCATGGCCATATATTACCACCCTGCTTATTAACTTACATGCAGAGTACATCATACAAAATGCTGGGCTGGATGAATCACAAACTGGAATCAAGATTGCTGGGAGAAATGTCAATAACCTCAGATATGCAGATGACACCACCCTAATAGCAGAAAGTGAAGAGGAACTAAAGAGCCTGTAGATGACAGTGAAAGAGGAGAGTGAAGAAGCTGGCTTGAAACTCAACATTTGAAAAACTAAGATCCTGGCACCTGGTCCCATCACTTCAGGCAAACAGAAGGGAAAAAATGGAAACAGTGACAGACTTTATTTTCCTGGTCTCCAAAATCACTGCAGATAATGACTGCGGCCACAAAATTAAACCACATCTACTTCTTGGAAGAAAAATAAAAAGACGCCTGCTCCTATGACAAACCTGGACAGCATATTAAAAGGCAGAGATATCACTTTGCTGACAAACGTTTGTATAGTCAAAACTATGGTTTTTCCAGCAGTCACTCCAGTACTCTTGCCTGGAGAATCCCATGGAAGGAGGAGCCTGGTAGGCTGCAGTCCATGGAATCGCTAAGAGTTGGACATGACTGAGTGAGCTCCCTTTCACTTTTCACTTTCATGCATTGGAGAAGGAAATGGCAACCCACTCCAGTGTTCTTGCCTGGAGAATCCCAGGGACGGGGGAGCCTGGTGGGCTGCTGTCTACGGGGTCGCACAGAGTTGGACACGACTGAAATGACTTAGCAGCAGCAGCTGCAGCAGCATATACAGATGTGAGAGTTGGACCATAAAGAAGGCTGAATGCTGAAGATACTTTTGAACTGTCGTTGATGGAGAAGACTCTTGAGAGTCCCTTGGACAGCTAAGAGATCAAACCCATCTATCCTAAAGGAAATCAGTCCTGAATATTCATTGAAAGGACTGATGCTGAAGCTAAAGCTCCAATACTTTGGCCACCTGATGTGAAGAACCAGTTCACTAGAAAATACCTTAGTTCTGGGAAAGACTGAGAGCAGAAGAAGGTGATGACACAGGATGAGATGGTGGGATGCCATCACTGACTCAATGGACATTAGTTTGCGCAAATTTCAGGAGATAGTGAAGGACAAAGAAACCCAGTGTCCTGTAGTCCATGGGGTCGCAAAAAGTCAGACACAACTTAGAGACTGAACAACAATAACACAAATGACAGAGAATAACAAAATCTTCTTAGAATAAAAGGAACCAAGTTGGAGGACTCACATTAACTTGTAACAAAACTTACTATTATAAAACCATAAAAATTAAGACTGAAAATAGATGTATATGATCATTTAATTTCTGACAAAGGTGCCAAAGCAACCCAATGGGAGAAGGGAAGGATTTCTCAATAAGTGATATTGAATAAATATTCACATGAAAAAAAAAAGTAGCCTCAGCCCTATCTCATAACATACAAGACATTGGTTTGAAGTGGTATAGGGACCTAAACGTAAAAGCTAAAACTAAAGAACTTGTAGAATACTTGTAAAGGAATATATTCAGTACTTAGACATAGGCTGGTATTTCTTAGGCATATCACAAAAAACAATAATCATAAGGAAAAGTGATTAAACTTCATCAAAATTAAAACTTCTCCTTAAAAGCCAGGGATAAAAGCATATGTCCACAACATGTACACATTGCTATATTTAAAATGGATAACAAACAAAGGTCTACTGTATAACGCATAGAACTCTGCTCAAAGTTTTGTGGCAGCCTGGACAGGAAGGCAGTTTGGGGGAGAGTGGATACCTGTATATGTATGGCTGTCCCTGAGATGTTCACCTGAAACTATTACAACATTGTTAATTGGCTGTACCCCAATATAGAATAAAAAGTTAAAAAAGCATACGTCCACAAGAAAGCACTGTGTAAGATAGTTCAGAGCTGTTTTATTCATGAGGTTCCCAAATTGGAAACAACCCAAGAGTCTCTCATCAGAAAATGGCTAAAGAGACTGCTGTAATATACTCATATGATGATCATTAGCTGGCAATTAAAAGGAACTACTAATATATATATAATATGAATAAAACTCAATATCAGTTTGCTAAATGAAAAAAAGACTTACACAATAGAGTTTATACTCTACGATTCAATTTATAGAACGTTTTAAAATATGTGAATGAGTCTATACTGAAAATAAATGAGAGCAGTGTTTGTCTTGGGAGTGGTGGGAAAAGGAACAGCCTAGGAAAGGGCAGGGGGTACTTTTAGGGGTGATGATAATATATATTAGATAGGAGTTTGAGTTTCATAAGTATATGTACTTTTCAAGACATTAAATAATATATCTCTGTTTTTTATGTTTAATCGTGTATATGCTATACATAAAATATACAAATATATTTGTTTTTATATATATATACACACTCAGGCATATGCCAATATAAAACCCTAGTTAATGATGTACATGCTGAAATTAGGGATACTGATGTCTCCAACTAATTTAGAATTGCTTTAAAAAATTCATGGACTGATGAATAAGTAGAGGAATGCGTAGGTGGATTAATATGTGAAAAAGTCAATAGGGCAAAATGTAAATTGTAGAATCTCGGTTTGACCATATGTGTGTCCACTGTGGGCCTTCCAGGTGGCACTAGTAAAGAACCCGCCTGCCAGTGCAAGAGATGTAAGAGGCATGAGTTCGATCCCTGGGTCGGGAAGATGCCCTGGAGGAGGGCATGGCAACCCACTCCAGTATTCTTACCTGGAGAATCCCATGGACAAGGGAGCCTGGCAGGCTATGTTCCATGCCATTACAAAGAGTTGGACATGACTGAAGCAACTTAGCACATGTTCACTGTATAATTCTTTCAACTTTTATATTTAAAATTTTTCATAATAAAATCTGGGGAGAGAATACAATTATAGAAGAAAAGAAATAATGGTCTATGAAGACTTTTATAATGAGACTTGATAGAGTCAGGTAGTAACGTTTTTACCTTTTGAGTAAGGCTATCTAATGAACATTTTCTAGAAGAGGTTCTACTTAAACTACATTCAAATCTGCTTACATCCTAAGGTCTTTCCACTGTTCATGAAGCAATATCACTATGAACTTGGAGTCAGTTCTACTCATTTCCTAGGCATGAGCTTAGATGCTGTACTCTCAGAGTAGCTCTCTACCAGGTGAGGAAACTTGGAGTCCTGTTCCTCTCTCAGCACTCACTACCAATTGCTTTGTATCCTTATTCATTGTCTACTTTCCTCATAGCTTTTCAGAGGTATAAGGGCACTGAGCATGTCTTATTCATTATTGTATTCCCAGTTCTTTCAACAGTGCTTGTTACATAGCAGGCATTAAACACATATATATTAAATGGATGAATTCTGTTGTATTAAACATTAAAATAAAATAGTGGATCATGCAGAAAAGTGGACACTATTTACACCAAAGTTTTAGTTTCATCTCAGAAACTTCCTGGGCTGTTTAGGATAAGATCATCCAAACTAACTGGTCTCCTAGTTCTATAAAATAATCAAAAGATTTCCATGAGAGCTTTTTACTCAACAGTGAAAAGTTCCATATTCAAATGGGTAATATCTAACTTAAAAAAAAACCAAAACTGGTCATTGTTTCCAACTTACTCATTCTTTTATTCTTTTCCTTTTTTTTATTTCTCTGTATTATATCAAGGCATAATCACAACTTTTGGATGCAAAGTTCGACATGATGTGAATATAATTCTTCCTGGGGAAAAAATGGCCCCAAAGAGAATGAACAAGTAAATAACAATCACATTGTAATAGTAGCTTTTCATGTTTTACCATCAGTGAGGTAAAGAAAAAAAAGCAAAAACAAAAAATCAATAACTCAGCACATAAGCACATTGGATAGAAAAAAGAAACTGTTATTACTTTGCACCCTTCCTTGCACCCTTCATACCACACAGTCACAGCATGGGGTTGAAAAAGACAACTGCAGGGTGTCTACCTTGGGAAACTCAGGGACAGAACTGCCTTGCAAAGAGGCGAGACAGCTGTTACAAAACCAAATAAGTTCTTTGCTGCAATAATCACACAGAAAGATTGATGTTGGAAGCAAACATATGGCTCACAGGGGAGGAGTAATGAGATAAAGGCACATGCTGCTGAAGCAGGTGATCTGCTAATTAGATTTCAGTGATGTGGTTCATATAATGTTTAGATGGAAATTACCTTAAAATATACACAAGAAACAAAACAGAGAAGCATGGGAAAGTGATTTAGAGCCATGGTCATAATGAAATCAGAATGAAGGAGCTAAAGTAAGGTTTTTTATAAGACTTTTGTTGGCAAATAAAAACAATTTATCATGTACTATCAAAATCTTAATTGGGTTAAGTGAGTAGAGCAGTTCAAGAACTAGAAATACAGACACTATGATTATTAGTTCATCATATGTTGTTTCCATGTACTCTCATTAAGGTAGAAATAATTATTCATATTTATAATCTATTTTATTTTCTGTCACAATCATCTGAGATCATTGTTTCCTAGAAAATTGGGTCAGACAGGCTAAATGACTTGTTCAAGAATACAAATCTGTAACCAGGAGAACTAAGGTTCAAAGTTGGGATGTCTAAGTACAAAGAACTGTCCCTGATCCCCTGCAATGTTCTTCATCTAATTCCATAATGCTGAGAATTCACATGCAACTTAGAACGTGTTTTATAAGGAAATTAAATCAATGCATTTAGGTGTTTATAACATATGCTAATGTCTCCACACTACGCAGAGCTTTGAGTGATGGTCTTGACCATCGAAAGCACACTGTTTCTGGTCTAGTTACTTGGTGAGACCTCAAACTTAAAATATATTACTATTAAGGAGTCTTGCCTCCATTTTTTGAAAGCTATATAACCCTACAGTTATCATTTTAAACTGGACCATTGATACTGGCTCTTACAACATTGAACAAAATGGGAGTGCTTGATGTTTGAAGAAGGAAGTGGTAAAACTACCAAATTATTCCCTGGATAACCCTTCAGATTTTTAAAAGTCAAGGCATTTAGAAAGCATATGGACAAACATTATTTCCACAGTATTGTTTTAGAATAATGTGGGTGGCTGAAATACATTTGTAACAGATTGAAATAATTCAGTTTCTGTCTGTTGTGACATAAATGAAACACTACAATCAAGTATTCCAAATTACTGATTATTCCATGTGTTTTAGATAATAAACGGATTTGAAATTTTACTTCTACCTAGAGTAAACATTTATTATGCAAAGTAAAATTAATACATTTTTAGCAAGAAGTTTTTAAAGTACTTCCTTGGTTGAAGAGTTAATTTATATAACATCAAGGATTAGTGAAAGAATCATTTTGTGGGCAGTTTGCTTACATATATATGTACATTAATCAAAGAGATTTGATATAATAAAACATTTTAAGTGTCATAACAGCATGTTTAACTCAAAAACGTGGCAAAATGAAGACTAGCTTTACCTGATAGCTCCTAAAATTTTTAATAGTAATAATAATAATAGTAGTAGTAGTAGTATTAGCAGTGTGTGTCTGCTAAATCGCTTCAGTCGTGTCTGGCTCTTTACGACTCTATGGACTGTAGTCCGTCAGGCTTCTCTGTCTAAGGAATTCTCCAGGCAAGAGTACTAGAGTGGATTGCCATGCCGTCCTCCACGGGATCTTCCCCACTCAGGGACTGAACTCACGTCTCTTACGTCTCCTGCAGGTTCTTTACCACTAGCACCACTTGGGAAGCCCAGTAGTTGATTACTAGCTAAGAATAGTGACAACAATGTTCATTTGAAAAATAAGAGACACATTTTAGTTGGATCCAGGATGAGTTAAACGGGAAAACGGAAGGCAGGAGGATGCATAACAGAGTTCAATCTTTAAGCCATCTGTCTGAGCAGCTAGAGAAAGCCTGGGGGTGGAGAAAATGGAGAAAACTCCCTGAAAGTGGTCTCAAGTACAGATGAGAAAAAAGCTCTGGTCCCTGCTGGGCAGGAAAATCACAAAGTAAAGCACTTCTTGTTACAAGGTGAACTTGAGACCCAGAGAATAAGGAACACATTTAAAAAGCAATCTGGAGACTAACTTGGTTGATTTGAAAGATGCTCTGTAAGCAAACTTGAATTTTATAAGACTTGATGAACTGATGATACATCACGGTGGAGCAATAGTTAGTGAATGGAAACAATTCAGAGAAAGTTACTTAGGCTTTAAATGTGTGATTGGGTTGATTTTTCCTAGGAATAAGGACAGTTATTTGTATCCTTATTCTGATTTCAAAAGGAATTTGCCATGTCCACAAATTCTATGATCCCAACACTTCAAAACCACTATCCTTTTGACTGAATTAAAGTAAATACTTCTAGGCTTAGCAGATAAAGAATCTGCCTGCAATGCAGGAGACACAGGAGACCTGGGTTTGATCCCTGGGTCAGGATCCCTTCTCCCCTGGAGAAGGAAATGGCAACCCACTCCAATATTCTTGCCTGAAAAACCCCTTGAACAGAGAGCCTGACAGGCTTCTTGTCTGGATCCTATGTATTAGAACTATTTGCCTAATTTACCACATTCATCTAATTTCTTAAAGAACAGCAGGCATTGTACTAGATGCTAGGAAAACAAATTCACTGGTCAAATCAGCTTCTAGATAAGTTCCCATCTCTTTTCCTATTTTCTGTGATGTTAGATATTGGTCCCTATTGGTAACAGCTATCCTCAATGGAAAAGATAAATAGAACAGATCTTGTGGCAGTAAATCCTTTCACAAAGTCCAAAATACACAGACATTTAGCAAGTTAAATGTCTTTTTTTATGAGACTGCTTCAAATTAAGGTCAAACCAGTTGTCCTTGAGCTAAGGAAATAGTTGCTCAAACTGACTGACTTTGAGAAAATAGGTTTCCACTCATGTATTAATTCCTTGGCAACATTTATAGAGAAGCCACTATGTTCAAGGCATCAAAGAGAGTGCTGAGATCAGAGGTGAAAATATAGGTAGGATACGAACCCCTCTCTCAAAAAGATACAACATATACCTTTAAATGATTATGATACAAAGTAGAAAGTGGTAAGTATTTTAAGAGATGAAAATACGCAGGATGAACCTGAGTGTATATACACAAAATTTTGACGTGCGTATTTCTATGTATTCTTTCTCTTTTGTTTGTAACTATGTTAAATCAGCATTCCTCTGTAAATTTCCATTCTCATTTCTGTAATAGGCTATAATTCAATCTGACATCTAGAGGTGATGTAGAGATAGTAGAATGCAAATATATGTGCTGAGTAGACACAGATGGAATATGAGGGGATTTGGCATGGCTGAAATACAAGCATCTGCTGACAGGAGACAGGGAAAGAAAGAATTTTGTTCAGTAAACAGAGCAGCTCTTAGGAGAACTGAAGTCTGAATGGTCTTATGCACTATAGGAACGTCTGGCATTCAGAATCTTCCAGTCTTAAGAGCTCTTCTCTGTAAATTAGGGCACAATGGTTTTAACTACAAGATAAGTAGGTTCCTACTCAGCTCTAGGCTCTCAAATCCCACTAGACAAGTGGACTCTGCACCATGAGGCTTAGTCACAACTGTGCACCACTGGCACAGGCTTGGGCTCAGCAGATGCTCAGAAAACATTGATTCAGTGCATGAATAAGTAATTACTTGTGGGTGGACTTCTAATCATGTCCACCACCTTCTCTCCTTTCTTCTCACCTCCTCCTCTAGGGCGACCAACCATCCTGATTTGCCCACGACTTTCCCAGTTTTAGCCCTCAAGCCCCACTTCCTGCAAAACCTTCAGTCTCAGGCAAACCAGGATGGTTGGTCAAGCTTCCTTCCTTCCACCTTACCAATTTATGCTTCAAATATGTGCATGGCATCTGTGGACCTTACTTAAATCTATAGAGATATTTAGGATTAAAGATAGTGCTTTGAAGGGTACCTAAAACTTCGCAAATATGTTCCTTTGGCTTATTTATTTCTCCTCGGAATAGAAGAGACATTAAAACAGATACAGATTTTTAATGTCTTTCTCTATTCATATAGTAAGTAAGTGGATGATCTGCACATAAAATAGTTCTATTTGCCAAAAGCCATCATCCACCTGAGTACATTAGTGAAGTGAAGTCACTCAGTCGTGTCTGACTCTTCGCAATCCCATGGACTGTAGCTTACCAGGCTCCTCCGTCCGTGGGATTCTCCAGGCAAGAATACTGGAGTGGGTTGCCATTTCCTTCTCCAGGAGATCTTCCCAATCCAGGGATCAAACCCAGGTCACCACATCGCAGGCAGACGCCTTACCGTCTGAGCCCCCAGGGTGATAAAAACAGACCATAAGGCTTCAAGTCATTCTTGGAATATCTCTCTTGGATACCAAGCCAAACAGGTATGATACACAGAGTCCAAACTGACAGTGAACTGAGAAGATCTGGCCACTGCCAGAGCAATGATACCAGAGCAGCAGAGAAAACTGACATGGCAATGGAAGACCAGATCCACAGGAGAAATCCTGGAGTGTACAGAAAACCAAGGGACCGTTTTTTAATATAATCCCCCTATGTATCCTGACCTTTAGCTGAACTGGGAATTATTAGAGCTGTGCCAGTCCCCAGTGAGCACTGAGTAAATGTCATGCCAGGACCACCCAGCTCTGAAAGATGCAAGATGGCACTGCTGTCCACTCCCAGACTTTACTCAGAGCTATGGGTGTTCCAGTGGAACATGAAATGGTATTGTAGGTGGAAAGTTGGATTTTAAATTAGTCAAGATTTCATGCCTGCATGGCAAGGATCTTCACTCAATCTCACTCTACTGGAGGCAGAGGAGTTTTACCACTTGGTATCGATGTCTTGTTGGATTAGGAAGGTGCATTTCTCCTTATGATCTTAGTGGCACATTTCATTTACCTGTATTGAACTAGAGAAATTCTGGGATTATTGTGATTACAGTTTTCAATGATAAGCATTTTCAGTATAATATGGTAACTATACTTTTAGCAAAGCAAGTCTAGTGAAAGAAATCTGCAACTATTTCAGTCCTGAAGGGAAAAATGCTTGTGGCATTTAACAAGAGCAGAGAAGGCAATGGCAACCCACTCTAGTACTCTTGCCTGGAAAATTCTATGGACGGAGGAGCCTGGTAGGCTGCAGTCCATGGGGTCACTAAGAGTCGGACACGACTGAGCGACTTCACTTTTACTTTTCACTTTCATGCACTGGAGAAGGAAATGGCAACCCACTCCAGTGTTCTTGCCTGGAGAATCCCAGAGACGGGGGAGCCTGGTGGGCTGCTGTCTCTGGGGTTGCACAGAGTCGGACACGACTGAAGTGACTTAGCAGTATGTCTCTTTGCCTATGTACTGTATTTTTAAGGATTTTCTACCTTAATTTCCCATTAGATGCATCCCCACAATATTTTACTTTTTTTGTCTTATTGAGGGATTTACTCACTTATTCATTCAAAAATATACATTGAGTGCCAGGCACTTAGACACTGGGGATAGAGCAAAAAACCAAACAGATAAAATTCCTATTAACATGGCATTTACATACTGGAATCATGAGACAACAAACAAACAAATAAATGGCCCATCAGAAAGTCGTAAATGCTTTGGAAAAAAATAAGCCAGACAAGTATGGATAGGAAAGAAATCAAGAGTTCCCTAGGGCTGATTTTGAGCCACACTTGAGAAGAGGCCTTTCATCTTTCAGAAGCTCCCAAAGTTTTGTGACATACCATAAAATTTAGTAACACAGAGACTATGTAGCCATCACCACCATCAAATTTTAGAACTTTTCCATCACCCCTCCAAAACAAACTCTGTATCCATTATCACAGTGATAGATTGAAAGTTCCGAAACATCTGAACTCTGATAGTCATACAGAAATATAAACAGTAAAAATGTATCAAGGAACATAGTGAACAGTTTAACTGTTTATCATCAACTGTTGGCTTCAGAAAAAGACACTAAGTCCAGACCTTAACTTAGGAGTTTGTTACCTTGAGTGCAAGATGGTACCATCAACCACTATTGGCAGAAATTTCAATTGCTTATTAGAGGCAGTGGGGGTAAATTTTCACTGAGCCATTTTATGCAAGATCCTGATTGTGACTCATAACACACATGAGAAAGGTATTTGATATGTGTTGGTTGGAAAAGTTAAGGCATTTGGACTGTGCATGCAGTGAGTATGTGATCTTATCCACATTAAATGGAACCAGGTTCTAAAGAAATGAGATACGCACAAACTAAACTCGCAAGGAACAATAGGTATGCCTTGGTTTGGTAGTGGAGTTTTCACTCAGGGATTCACAAACTCCTCAGTGATTTTGGACTGCTGACAGGCTTCAGATCTGTGAACATTCTAAAGTAGTATATAAAAACTTGTACTTTTCTTTTGAGAAAGGAGCCACAGCTTCTTATCAGGTTCTCAAAATAGCACATTACACAAAATAGATTAAAAAATGATTACTCTTGGAGAGTGTAATTAATATAGTTGATTCCATTGGGTTGTCCAAATTGTTCGTTCAGGTTTTTCTGAAATGATGCTATGGAAAAAAATGAAGAGACTTTTTGGCCAACTCAATATTTTCTACTAAATGATCTATCTCCACAAACAAGGCTTTATATTTTGATTGCTCAAAATTATGTTCCAAGTCTGATTCAATGACAAGTAAATTTCTATATTTATATTTTTACATATAAATGTCTACTTCCCTCTTATTTTACATATACTGTATCAGCCAGAATTTGGTCAGAGAAGCAGAGAAATCTGGAATAAGGGATTTATTAGGGGATTAGGTTTTTACACAACTGTGGAAACAGGAGAAGAAGTCTAAGTAAAGCTATTGCTTTTGTGTCTGTTGTTGAGTCTGAAGTTGGCAAAGCTGGCAGATGTGAAGAAAGACTTTACAGAGCAATAATCAACTGGAATCCACATCTATTTCAAGTTGCCTTCATCCTTGATAATACAAGTTATTTTCAGGTAAAACTGGGATCCCACATCACAGAACTGTTCACAAATTGCATAGAGGTCGAAGAAGGAAATTAATCAGGAGATCCGGCACTTTGGAGGACATGCAGGAGAAGATACTGTGGAAAGTGAAGGACCTGGAGGCACCAATGTGGCTCCAAACCAACGAAGTGAGCAAACAGATCAACAACAATCATACAATCTATGGCAGTTCCTGGTACCCTGCACTGATGCTTAGAATATAGAGATAACTGCAATTTCACATTTACCCTCTATACCTCATGAATTTTTTCCTATGGATAATCATAACCCAAAGAGGGAAATTTTGGAAAAGTTAATTCCAACTTGGTTTAGTTGACCCAATTCAAAGTCATAAGATACAGAGTACTTGACTGAATACAAGCATGGGGGAAAATGTTTTCTATTTGTTAATGCCGTGAAATGAAGGTGATAGTCTATTCATAAGCTATTCTGTTCAGCTATTATAACTCATGAGTTGCTCATATTGCTGGATGTATTTATTTGACCCTTAAAAAATGTAACCAATGTCCCATGAAGCAAAGGTCACCGTGGAACCCCCAAGTATAGCATATAAATATATGTGGTAGCATTAACATTGCTATGCTAAGTCACTTCAGTCGTGTCCGACTCTGTGCGACCCCATAGACGGCAGCCCACCAGGCTCCCCCATCCCTGGGATTCTCCAGGCAAGAACACTGGAGTGGGCTGCCATTTCCTTCTCCAATGCATGAAAGTGAAAAGTGAAAGTGAAGTCGCTCAGTCGTGTCCAACTCTTAGCGACCCCATGGATTACAGCCTACCAGGCTCCTCCGTCCATGGGAATTTCCAAGCAAGAGTACTGGAGTGGGGTGCCATTGCCTTCTCTGGCATTAATATTAAGTGATTAATATCTATGGTAAAGACAGCTAGCCAGTATGTCAACAAAAGAGAATATTAAGCATACTAGACAAACAGGAAGAGAATGTTACATGGCAATTTACAAAAAGAAAAAGCATAATGGTTTAATATCTGAGTTTGAAGGAATATTCAAATACATTGGTAATCAGAGGAATTCAAATTAAAACAATAAGATACTACTTTTATCTTAGGGATTAGCAATGTTGGAATGCCACATGTTGTTGAGGACATCAAGCAGGAGCACTCATGCATTACTGGTAGGGGGTAGACAAGTGCAGACATACCAAAAAAAATCCCTAGTGTTTACTTAAATCAAGATTAATGGCCCAGCAATGTTACTTAGGGTTTATACTAAAAAATAAATTCTCAGAAAAATCCATGGTCACTAGATTATCAAGGGTATTCTCTGTTGTGTTTTACTCAAGTAGATAGTTGAAGGCAATGATTGAGCCCATGATTATAAATAAGAAATAAGAAAAATAACGTAAATAAATTAGAAAAATATAATGGACATATACTATAGAACACTATTCAGCAGATAGAAGCAAACAACTAGATGCATTCTCTGCGACATGGATAGCTATTAAAAAGCCAGTGTTTTAAAAAATAAATAAATAAAAAAAAAAAAAAAAGCCAGTGTTTAATGAAAAAACATAAAAATACAATATTCACATGTAAATTATAATCTTACAGGTAAAAATCTAGTAAATGTAATGATAACTAAGAAGTTTACCATTTAACATAAAAATTCAAAAGTACAAATCAAATCATTAGCATAACAGGCTAACAGGCTGCAGAGGAAGGAAAATGGAAGTGAGGAATGAAATTAATAGTCAATCAATCAATCAATAAAGGATGGACTGCTTCCCTGGTGGCTCAGACGATAAAGAATCTGCCTCCAATACAAAAGACCAGAGTTTGATCCCTGGGTCAGGAAGATCTGCTTGAGAAGGAAGTGGCTACTCACTCCATTATTCTTGTCTAGAGAATTCCAGGGACAGAGAAGCCTGGCAGGCTACAGTCCATGGAGTGGCAAAGAATCAGACAGGACTGAGAAACTTACACTTTCACAGAGAAAGGGAAGAAAAGTGTACTGTGGAATAACTTAACCCTCTGTCCTTAATTGGGGGGGTTGGGGGGAGGCAGGCGGGAAACATGCATTCCTCTCCTAACAAACGGAATTTGGGATAAATGTGGTTTTCACAGTGTCTTGGCATATAGGGATCTGCTATAACTATGTCTCTAAGCTCCAGTAAGTCCTTTATCATACCACCCACAACCTGAAATATTCGGGTTTTGTACTTTCCCACCCTCAAAGACAAACTGAGTTTTCAGGTAACAGAAATTCTGGTTGGAATAGAAAAAAAGGTATGTTGGAAAATGGAGTATATGTTTTCAATTTTAAAGAGAAAAAAGTTAGTTAGAATTGGTGTAGAAAATACTAATGCTTTATAATTTTAATTTTAGTATCTTGTGGTATAGAATTTTGAAATTGTGACATAAACTATAGGTAAGAAACTCATAGGAGAGAGAAAATAGAGCAGAGAGCAAAGGTGAGAAGAATGGGAACATCCTTGGCATCATTCCTTGGAAAACTGAAAGAGCTCTTCTGTCGAGTGGATGCAATACAATGACATTGTTTTCATTTCCTACAGGACAACTCCATTCTGAGGTATCTGAGTTCCTTCACAAAGTAGAGTTACCACGGATTTTGTATCTTATGACATAGCTGCCCCACTACAGCTCTTGATTGTATTGAAGATATTTTAATGAGAAAGACAGATGGGCAAATTTTCAGATATTTTTCTTACATTTATTGTTTGAATGACATTGTGTTATGACATCTTAATTTATATATTAACATATCAAATGATAATTGAACATCTATAAAATGTCACACATCCAACTAGATCCCAGATTTTATTTTTTTAAAAATTGACATGGTGCCTGTGTTCATTAGACAAATAGCCTCCTCTCTTTACCCCCTCATCCCTGCCTATTTCCCTGCCTAAGATGTCCTACAACCTGAACTCTGTAAATGTTACTTTACTTAGCAAAGGGACTTTGCACATGTGATTAAGAATTCTTAAATGTGGAGATTGTCCTGGCTTATCTAGTTTATTCCAATGTAATTGTGGGGTACTTACAAAGGGACAGGGGGGTAGGATAGTTGGAATTAGAGAAAGAGATGTGACAACAAAGGCAGAGGTCAGCATGAAAGAGAAATGTGAAGATGCCGACTTTGAAGATTGAAGAAGGAACCATGAGAAAGGAATTCAGGCAGTCTGTAAGAATCTGGAAAATGCAAAGGAACTCATTGCCCCCAGCCAAAGTCTCCAAAAGGAATGCCACAGAGCCAATTGATTTTTAGCTCCATGGAACCCATTTTTGATTTCTCAGCTCCAGAACTCTAAGATGATAAATGTCGTTTTATTTTAAGTCACTAAATCTGTATCTGTGGCTTTTGTTTTAAGCCACTCAATTTGTAATTTGTTACAGCAACAGAAGGAAATTAATACATTTCCTTAATTTGAGAAATTTTGATGTACTGAGAGAGATTAGCAAGTAAACATTCAGAACACTCAGTATTAAGTCCACTGATAGTCATGCACCAGATACTATAAAACTATTAACTCTGTGTGGACATTTTTAGAAAGCTCCTCTAAGAAAGCACATAACCTGAAACTTGGAGAATTAGAACTAGCTGGTTGGAAAAAAACAGAAAGAAGGGATGGAGGGAGGGGGCAGGAGTAGAGCATTCAAGTCATCAACCCAACAGTAATATGACCCTTTCACAACAGCAGAAATCTTAGGAAGTTTGGAACCTTAACCATTCTATCTTCCATTATAACTCTCCCCACACCCTCTGAAGAATGCAGTATTTTTCCAGTGGATGTTAATACTGCTGATAAATCTGTCCATTCTGGAAAAGGCACAGTGGCAAATGGATAAGCACTATCAAATTATTAAGGAAGAGGCACTCCCTCACTGATGCTGACAAAGTATCATATAAGGTGACTTGGTCCTCTTGAGCTTCTCAGGTGGAGCAGTGATAAAGAATCTGCCTGTCAATTCAGAAGATACAGGGCGCGCAGCTTCAATCCCTGGGTCAGGAAGATACCCTGGAGAAGGAAATGGCAACCCATTCCAGTATTCTTGTCTGGAATATCCCATGGACAGAGGAGCCTGGTGGGCTGCAGTCCATGGGGTTGCAAAGAGTCAGACAGGACTTAGCGACTTAACAACAACAATGAAGTCTTATATGATGAATACCTTAAATATGTTAAAGATTTTGCCGAATTGTAATTTTAAATATCTTTGGAAATATATTGTTAATTTTTAGTATGGTTAATCTAAAATCTGTGTAATCCACCTTTTGCCATAACACTATCACTTTTGAGTGATACTGCGCAGAAACATGAGTGAAAAATTTCTTGCTGCCCTCTTGCCATATTGGAAACCAAGGCAGACACATAGTATTGATTCCTAAAGGGGAAAGCTCTGCAAATAAACACTATATTGTATGGGCTTTCTTTCCAAAGAACAGTGAAATTGTTAAAGAGTCTATTTTGATAGGATTTAAAAGTAAAATCATATTGTATTTTGTAACAATCAAATACATAATTTAAAAAGCTCATTTAAAGGGTTTCTTACTATTCAACACAGTACCAATAGTGTCTTGAGGATGATTAAAAGGTTTATCACTAGATCTTTGGAACCATCATAATCAGTTCAGTTCAGTTCAGTCGCTCAGTTGTGTCCGACTCTTTGCGACCCATGAATCGCAGCACGCCAGGCCTCCCTGTCCATCACCAACTCCCGGAGTTCACCCAAACTCCTGTCCATCAAGTCGGTGATGCCATCCAGCCATCTCATCCTCTGTTGTCCCCTTCTCCTCCTGCCCTCAATCCCCCCAGCATCAGAGTCTTTTCCAATGAGTCAACTCTTCGCATGAGTTGGCCAAAGTACTGGAATTTCAGCTTTAGTATCAGTCTTGCCAAAGAAATCCCAGGGCTGATCTCCTTCAGAATGGACTGGTTGGATCTCCTTGCAGTCCAAGGGACTCTCAAGAGTCTTCTCCAACACCACAGTTCGAAAGCATCGATTCTTCGGTGCTCAGATTTCTTTATAGTCCAACTCTCACATCCATCCATGACCACAGGAAAAACCATAGCCTTGACTAGACGGACCTTTGTTGGCAAAGTCATGTCTCTGCTTTTCAATATGCTATCTAGGTTAATGTTTCCCACTATTACAGAATTCAGTGGAGAAGTTTTCTCTGGTGAAATTCTAAACATATTTTCTGTATTTTTATAGAGTTTAACATCCCCCTCCTCCCCAATACTCTACCAGGATTTTGAATCACAGTTAATTGTACCATACATTAAATGGACATATTATTTGAAGATCACTAGCAAATGTTATTGAAATCAAGAGAGCCTGTTTCCAGCATATTCTATAATACTCTAAGTGGTCCTAGACCCCAGTGATCCTTAATGATTAATAGACTTGTAATTATATTAGCTATCTCAAAGTTTGAAAGAATTAAAATAAAATACTGAATAATATCTTTGCCTGGTAACTAAACTCATCCAACAATAAGCTTACTCATGAAAACTTCACTTCTTTATATTATTTGTGTATTTATTCTAATCTTCCAGTTTAAATTAAGCAAAACCATTTTTTTAAAATACATTCTAAGTGTAATATACCAGTACTTCTGGTATGTTTCCCAACTATTTATAAAAAAACACAACTCCAGTCAGCTTGTAAGAATATCAGTTAGTTTGTATTACATAGACTGTTTGGTAATTAAATATTCATTGAATGAAATAAGGTCCTTTAAAGTTTCTCAAAGGTATAACATGAAGCAAACTTTTTTTTAAGTTGGATTAAAAGAGTAACTTCCCCATTATTTTAGAGTGCTCCAGGAAAGCTTTTTCAGTTGAAAACTGAATTATGTAATAACACAATATCAGAAAGAAAATTGCCACAGTGGGCTATTGATTTCTATTAAAAGACTTAAATTGTCTTCCCAGGGGCCCTTGCCTTCTACATCTGTATAATTTCAGTCCCCAATATATCCTTTCAGTAGGGACAATGATGGCCATTGTGGTTTTATTGATACTCTGGTAATTATTTTTCCGTTGAAGATTCCTTATTTACCTGAGTATTAAGAGGCCTAATGGTTTGGACATCGGTTTGAAGGACCAGGAGTTTTGTTGCTATTGCTACTATTTAGGGTTTTTATAAAGAGTTTTGAATTAATTAGAATTAGTTGCATTCATTAGAATTGTGACCTTTATGCAGAGGAATATCTTTATGCTGCTCTACTTTGATTTGTCTGTAGTTTTCAAAGTCACCATATAAAGTGTCTCTCTCCTGGCCTGAAAATTGAGTACCAACAACATCAGACACAGAGATGCCCTTTGTGTGTGGCTAGCTGGCATCACTTACTAACAATAAAGAGTATAACATTACGGTATAGAATGAAGCTACTAGGGGCATTTTACCTCATAGGTTAATATATTCATAAGGAGAAGTATTTTATGTAAATCGTGAAAGTAAACAATTAAATCATTTGACAGCAACTTAATCATTCAGAACAACTAAACCATTTGATCTTACCCTCTGCTCCATAATGATGACTCTCAAAGACATCTGATGCTTTCTAAATAATAAATACGGAAGTTGTCATAAAGCACCCAGGAGTTTCTGAAATTTAATAGATTTCCTACTTATCACAGAGGGTCAGTGAAATTCCTTTAGCTCTGTTTTTGTGCATTCATTACATTCTACTGTACTAATAATTATTTTTTATTAAATTTTATAGCTATACTATATTTGCCTTAAAAGTGTCCAGAATTTTACAGAAATAAGAAATATTTCAAAATTTAAAGATCAGCTTCTGTAAATCTAAAAGAAGTTAAATCTTGACATACCAGATCTACTTCTAATGTCAAAATGTCACTTAAAACATTCCAGACTGACACAGGCTATTCCTTGCCCAGTTGAGTCACTCAGTCATGTCCGACTCTTTGTGACACCATGGACTGTGGCACACCAGGCTTCCCTGTCCATCACCAACTCCCAGAGCTTTCTCAAACTCATGTCCATTGAGTCGGTGATGCCATCCAACCATTTCATTGTCTGTCATCCCCTTCTCCTCCCCTCTTCAATCTTTTCCAGCATGAGGGTCTTTTCCAATGAGTCAGTTCTTCACATCAGGTGGCCAAAGTATTGGAGTTTCAGCTTCAGCATCAGTCCTTTCAATGAATATTCAGGACTTATTTCCTTTAGGATAGACTGGTTGGACCTCCATGCAGTCCAAGGGACTCTCAAGAGTCTTCTCCAACACCACAGTTCAAAAGCATCAATTCTTCAGTGCTCAGGTTTCTTTATAGTCCAACTCTCACATCCATACATGACTACTGGAAAAACCATAGCTTTGTCTAGATGGACCTTTGTTTGCAAAGTAATGTCTCTACTTTTTAACATGCTGTCTGGGTTGGTCATAACTTTTCTTCCAAGGAGAAAGCATCTTCTAATTTCATGGCTGCAGTTACCATCTGCAGTGATTTTTGACACCCCCTCCCAAAATAAAGTCTCTCATTGTTTCCCCATCTATTTGCCATAAAGTGATGGGACCAGATGCCATGATCTTAGTTTTCTGAATGTTGAGTTTTAAACCAGTTTTTCACTCTCCTCACTCACTTTCATCAAGGAGCTCTTTAGGTCTTCTTTCTGTCATAAGGGTGGTGTCATCTGCATATCTGAGATACGTCATATGCATATCTGCATATTCCTTCCTAGAATTCCCTTAACGAATTGCTTATAATGTCATTGTCACTTAAATAAACACCATTCTTCAGGTAATTTTCTTATTATTGATTTTCCCTCAATATCAATGTTAATGTTAATGTCCTCCTTTTAGAATTTCTCAAAGCTTGAAGCTTAAAAAGTAGGCATGAATTAAATGCAGAGAAAGAAGTGACAGCCTATCTGTACCATGACACTAGTTCTCACATATAGTGTTGCAACATTACAGCTCTGGCATATACTATAAGGAATTTTATTAGAATGAAGTGTGGAAAGATGAAATTAAAAGATGCTTGCTCCTTGGAAGAAAAGCTACAACAAATCTAGACAGCGTATTATAAAAGCAGAGACATTACTTTGCTAACAAAGGTTCAAATAGTCAAGGCTATGGTATTTCCAGTAGTCAAGTATGGATGTGAGAGTTGGACCATAAAGAAGGCTGAGTGCCAAAGAGCTGATGCTTTTGAACTGTGGTGTTAAAGAAGACTTTCGAGAGTCCCTTGGATAGCTGGAAGATCAATCCAGTCAATCCTAAAGGAAATCAGTCCTGAATATTCATCAGAAGGACTGATGCTGAAGTTGAAGCTCTAGTACTTTGGCTGCCTGATGCAAAGAGCTGACTCGTTGGAAAAGACCCTGATGCTGGGAAAGATCAAAGGCAGGAGGAAAGGGGGACTAAAGAGGATGAGATGGTTGGATGGCATCACCGACTCAATGGACATGAGTTTGAGCAAACTCCAGGAGATGGTGAAGGACACGGAAGCCTTGTGTGCTGCAATCCATGGGATCGCAAGGAGTCGGACAGGACTAAGCAACTGAACAAAAACAACGGAAAGACAGTGATTCTTCTGATTGACATGGTTTCTCTTTTTAAGTGACTTTCTACTCTATGACCTTTAAAGAAACCTTGAGAATTGCTTAGGACCTGTACCATCATGTGTAATATCAGTATATAGACTCACCCTGGAACAGGTTCTGAAATCAGCTTGAAAGGTGAAAATCACAGAAAAAAGTAGCCTTGACAATCATTTAACCAAGCATCTTATGGGAGATACATATTTCTAATTAGCCCTGACACGGCCATGTTTTGGAAGAGAGAGGTTTTGTTGTTTGTTTGTTTGTTTTATCTTTCTTTCTTTCTTCAAATGAACAGTAGATGAAATGGTTGACTTGGCTTGCATTTAGAATCTGTCTGATATTTAAAAAAATACTCTGCTATATTTTAAATGGATAACCAACAAGGATCTACCGTATAGCACATGGAACTCTGATTAGTGTTATGTGGCAACCTGGATGGGAAGGGGCTTTTGGGGGAAAATGGATACATGTATATGCATGGCTGAGTCTCTTCACTGTTCACCTGAAACTATCACAATATTGTTAATCAGCTATACCACCATAGAAAATAAAAAGCTTAAAATTTTAAAAAAATATGTATTTTGAAAAACTAGAGCCACTCTCAGCCAGAGAGAGAACTAAGACCAATAGCAGGAAAGCTGGATTTCCTATGCCACAGTCATCCCCAAGGCACACTTTGTTTAAACATAATTGCTGGCTAAATCTACTAGGGTATTTAACTTATTTCTTCCTTTGCGTTTTATTTCTTAAGTTGATTTCACTTAAGTAAATGCCTTGTGATGCAACAGCATTTTTGATTAGCAATATATATCATTTTATGACCCATATTCAAGGCACAAGAGGCAACTCTTCTTTAGCTTATACCAAGATCTCCTTTGAAAACAATATGTGTAAGTATTTGCCTGAGGACTGAGTGTGTTCTTTAGATATCTTCAGAAGGTGAACACTGTCCAGGCAGGCCACCTTGAGCTATGGTGGCACCAAGTATTTTATGTCACTGCGGATGATGTAAGTTCAATTTGCATTTACAAATAACACATTTCACTTTTCATTGCACAAAGTAATCTTTTTGTGAAAATTATGTCTGTATCACTGTCTTTTCTACCTCTGTCTCTAATCATCTCTTCAGTTAGAAGAGAAAGGAAAAGTATATAATTAGGTTTAGGAGGCGTTCCCCAGATGCAGCTGTCACAGAAATGGTACAGCTACTTTGAAATATTTGTAATACTCATTGCTCAGAATTGCAACAAACTTCTTTTTCCTACTTTAATTTTCAACTCTTTCACTTTCCAAAGTTCTCAAGGCCAAAGCTATTGGCCCTGCCTCTATAGTATAATGCGAGTGCACAATCCATTGCCTTTGCCAGTCAAGGGGTACCTTTCCTTCCGAGCAACATCCTGCACTTGATTGTCTGTATTTACTTCCAAAGATAAAGAATATTGTCCAAATTAGATGTCCATAATGACTAAATAGTTAAGTGAAGGAAAAACTCTACAAATAACAAACACTGGAGGAGATGTGGATAAAAGGGAACCCTCCAACACTGTTGGTGGGAATATAAGCTGGCACAGCCACTATGGAAAACAGTATGGAGCCTCCTCAGAAAACTAAAAGTAGAATTACCATATGATCCAGCAATCCCACTCCTGGACATATATCTGGACAAAACTCCAATTCAAAGAGATACATGCACTTCTGTGTTCATAGAAGTACTATTCGTAGTATCCAAGACATGGAAACAACCTCAATGTCCATTGACAGATGAATAGATAGAGAGGAAATGATACATGTATGCAGTGGAATGCTAGTCAAAAGAGAATGAAATAATGCTATTTGAAGCAACATGGATGTATTATACTAAGTGAAGTAAGTCAGAAAGAGAAAGACAAATGCCAAATGACATCACTTACATGTGGAATTTAAGATGTGATACAAATAAATCTACCAATGAAACAGAAATAGACTCAAGGACATAGAGATCAGACTTGTGGTTGCCAAGGGGGAGGAGGTTAACAGATATACACTTTTACATATAGAATGGATGAACAAGGTCCTACTGTATAGCACAGACAACTATATTCAATATCCTATGATAAACCATAAAAATAATATATATATATGTATAACTGAATCACTTTGCTGTACAGCAGAAATTAACACAACATTGTAAATCAGCTATACTTCAGTTTTTTTAAAAAGTGAGCTGAAGAATGAATATATTTTTTTCCTTATGATATATAGTAAGAGCATCAGCAAGAGTTTGGGTGCCTGGCAGCCCAAAGCAGCTATGGAAGACAGAACAGATATTAAGAGCATAGGACACAAATTAAGGTAGAGACAATATAGCCAAGTACTTCTTTCATAAAGTGAAATGATAAATTCTACATGGAAATCATCCCTCCCACTACAAACATTGTACTTCTGGAATGCTTCATTCAAAAATTGTTTTTACCAGAAACTGGCACATTAGGAACTGATATATGATTATTATAGCAGGACATATTTGTCACTGGTAAAAGTAATGCCCTTACAAAAGTAATGGGCTAATTTGAATTGATAGGGAAGCATTTTTCTTTTCAAGTAAAATTAACCTTTTTTTTTAAATACAGGGGTTGAAGCTTATATTTTCCTTTATGGATCTCCTTTATTTTGAAACATATAAGCTGAAACTGCAAAGCTATTGGTGATTAAGTGTAAAGAACAAGTAAATGTAAAGTAAATGTAATTAAAGGCTATCTAAGGCAATAGCACCCCACTCCAATACTCTTGTCTGGAAAATCCCATGGACGGAGGAGCCTGGTAGGCTGCAGTCAATGGGGTCGCTAAGAGTCGGACAGGACTGAGCGACTTCACTTTCACTTTTCACTTTCATGCATTGGAGAAGGAAATGGCAACCCACTCCAGTGTTCTTGCCTGGAGAATCCCAGGGACCGGGGAGCCTGGTGGGCTGCTGTCTATGGGGTTGCACAGAGTCGAACACGACTGAAGTGACTTAGCAGCAAGGCTGTTTTGGAGAAGGAAATGACAATCCACTCCAGTATTCTTGCCTGGAGAATTCCCTGGACCAAGGAGCCTGGCTGGCTACAGTCCATGGGATCGCAAAGAATCAAACACAACTGAAGCAACTTTCACTCAAGGCTGTTTAATAAATTAGAACTAATATTTTTACAGAAAAAAATAATACCATGCTTTTGAAAATGTGCACATCGTGTATCATATCATGTTGGAGAAGGATTGACTGTGAGAATTACAGTACATGTACAGGCACAAAGAGTAAATTCTGTCCTCTACAAGCTTTAGTTCTGATGTCTATGATCTCTATATGTATTTCTACATATAACAAAATGATTATGTATTAATGAAAACCAAGAAATTCAAGCGCTGAGTTTAAGTTTATGAAATATATACTTGCTATTACTTGGAAATACTAAAACATAAACCTCTATTTTCATTATTGTGAAAACCACAATTCACATTACTAAAGATTAAAATCTCAAATCTGTTACTGTTTAAGATACACACACACACACACACACACACACACACACACACTTCAAAAGACTACTTTGGAGCTTAAACTTTTATCCCTCTACAGTCTCCAGAATTGAAATAATATAGGAGTGAAAGCGTATTTCTGAATCAGGTTACCAAACACCATTTCTTTATAGCAGTAATGCTAGAAATATATAAAATGCTGAGAAATTCTAAGAAAGTCTCCAAATCAGATTAAATTGGGACATGCTATCAGTGAAAAGTACACAAAATTCTTAAGCCCTAAAATTAGAGAATCTTTTCTTTGAAGTTATAATAATTTAGAAATATTTATATCTAGAGTTTTGCAGACAATGGAATTGTTTCCTCCCTCTCTTTAAAAATGTTCAAAAAATTTTGACTTTCAGTGCCATTTCTGACAACACATGTTGTGCTTGGGTTTGGGTTTTGTTTTCATTTGTTTTTCCTGTGACCAGTTTCCAAACCCCAGCTATTGACTATGGTCACATATTTCTTTACAACAGAAGAGGTAAAAATGCCCAATAGTTACTAGAATCATTTTATTCTTGAAGTCAGTGAATATATCCTTTATCTCAATTGTGTCAGTCTGTAAGCTGTTGTAGTCAACTCCTCTAAGGGCCTCCCTCAGGTACATGGATTCCTGAGTAAGTTTGACAATTTCAAGATTATTAAAAGGTATTATTGCAATGCATTCTATGAAGATCTCTAGTCACAGACACTGCCAAGATTGAGTAATGCACAAAAATTATGTTATACTTGTCAGTATTGTACAAGACACAAATTAGTCAAACATATTGCTTTGAGTCATTTCTTATAAAACTTTTAACTTTATAGGTTAACTACTATTTCCCTTTTCAAATTTGTTAGAAGTGTCCCATCTATGATCAAGGGGTTTTGACCAGTATTAAGGTTAACGTAGTCATGTCTCAGTCTTCATTGTGTTGACAATTCTAGGCAAAGTTTTATTACTTTTCTTTGTGTCTGCGCCTCTGAAAAAAAAAAAAAAACTAGAATGTTATTTGGTGGTAAACAAAAATCCCTTTAGTGTTGGGTAATTCATAGCCCAAGGACACTGACACTAAATATAATGAATAGAACTGTATGTGCTTTTAAGAATTACTCACATTATAATTATTTTGTTTTCTTCTATTCATTGTTTCTCTTCTTATTTCACAATTATAAGAACAAGATCCTGGATAGGTTTGCTTTTGTTTAGAATAATTTCAAGATAACATATTAGTATTTGATGAAAAGAAACGTTTCCTGTATATTATTTTTTAAAAAGGAATCCTTAAGATGAGCTTTAGTAGTATCACTGCAATATTTCCAAAGGAAAAGAAAAGCCTATGACCTAAATGCCTAAAATATGATTTTAATATGAAATCAGATGGATAAGTAATGCAAATGATAAAGCATGCCACTTTTCTTGGGAAAAAGACCTTCCTTTCAGAGAGTGGGGTATTTCTTTTACACTGTTTATATTCAAACACTAAATAAGGACAACATTTTTATAACAGGTGTGTATGAATTTGCATAAACTGTGGAATGAAATACCAAAATTATTTTTTGATAAAGTGAAAAGTAGGACATACTGGAATTAATGTTGAGTATATAATTATCATGTTTACCATATTTTTTATGACATGAAGCAAACAGCTATGTTTAGACATACATCTGTTTCAAATAGCACAAAGCAATGCTGTTGTTAAAAATATTTTTAGGCACACACAAAATTCTGACAAACTAATGTGTATTAGATTTCTCAATGCAGCCATCTATCTCAGGTGTTATGGTCTGCTATTCTGACTTAAAAAAAGCAAACTTTAAAATCCAACATATCTTTGTCTTTCTGAAAACTACTCCTACTAGAGAAAAACTTTGTCTTCATGCTTTTTCAAGCATGACAACTGATAACAAGAATAGTTATTGTAGTAATTACTATTACTTCATCTTCTAGGAAAAGAAAAATGCATTACATTCCCAGTTGCTTTATTTTCATCATATGGATAATTCCAAACCTTGTTTTATGATTCTCTGCTTTAAATGTCAGTTAGAAACTTGACTACGGTTGCTATATGAATGAGTATTCCATATTCTAATTTATCACATTCATGACCAGTGTCACTATGGGGTTATTTGCCATCTTCATTATCCTAGGAAAGTTTTTTACTAATTAAACATATATAGACTTGGCCTCCTTTTCATTCTCTAGAGGCTACTTGGAATCATGCACCTTTGCAATTTTCCTTCTTTTTCAAACTGGAGGTTGTGTCAACTTTATTCAAGAAAATACATGAAATTTAATGGAATTGTAAAGTTGGTTTACACATAAAATGTAACCCATCACTATAACAAGAAACTTATTTTGAACTATTTTTTTGAAAAGGTTTTTCAAAATCTTCATATCAAGTTTTCCTAATTTGTATACTTTCAGGAGCCAGAGAAGCCACAAGCCAGCCCTTGGATAAAAAGTTCACCTTTACATAAAAATAAAAATGATCAGCCATACTTCTCTATTCCATGGATGACTTTTTAATATTTGCATATTCTCTTTTCAAATCACATTCTTCCTAATTTCCTAAATATTTTGATGAATTGCAACCCTTAGATACATAGATGCTTTTATTAATTCTAGTAGGTCACACTATGTACTATATATGTAGCATAAGGGTTTGGGGTAGTTTAGGGGTATGGAGCAATATCTCTTCCTTATATGCTCTCATGAAAAATATTAATTTAACATTTATAAATGTGATATAACTGTATAAGGAGCATACAAAATGAGAACCATACTGTTATTGCTAACTGCTGGTTAAATTCAAATCAATAGTTATAAAATATGTGTAAGGGGAAAAGATTAACAATACAATGGACAGTTATGTACCTATAACACTACTTTAAATATAGGGTATTGTCTTATATACCCTTTATTGAATGCTAAATGTGGTTGGATGCAATTTGCCAATATTTTATTTAGAATTTTTCTCATCTATATCCAGTGTGTTTAATAAGTAATTTTCATTCGTCTTATATCTTTGATAGATTTTTGTGCCTAAATTTTGCTAGTATTATAAAATGTGTTGGTCTGTGTTTTTCTCTATTCTTTGGAATATTTTGTGAATGACTGAAGTTACTGTTCCCTGAATGGTTGGAGAACTTGCATATAAAACCATCTATATGTAAAGTTATGTTTGCAGGGTGGCATTTAACTACTGATAAAATTCTTTCATTTGGGAATTATTTGGATCTTTTTCTTTTATCCTACCTCAGTTTTCATAAACTACATTTTTCTAGGGATTTGTCATTTCATCTAAAGCTTTCAAATATGTTGTCATAAAATCCTTAATATTATACTTGTTAGTCTTTATCTAATTTTTATATCACCTCTAGTTATGTCTATATTTTTACTAACATTTTATTGAACACTTTTTTAAATTTAATTTAATTTTATTTTTAAACTTTACAATGTTGTATTAGTTTTGCCAAATATCGAAATGAATCCACCACAGGTATACCTGTGTTCCCCATCCTGAACCCTCCTCCTTCCTCCCTCCCCATACCCTTCCTCTGGGTCGTCCCAGTGCACCAGCCCCAAGCATCCAGTATCATGCATCGAACCTGAACTGGCGACTCGTTTCATACATGATATTATACATGTTTCAATGCCATTCTCCCAAATCTCCCCACCCTCTCCCTCTCCCACAGAGTCCATAAGACTGATCTATACATCAGTGTCTCTTTTGCTATCTTGTACACAGGGTTATTGTTACCATCTTTCTACATTCCATATATGTGCGTTAGTATACTGTATTGGTGTTTTTCTTTCTGGCTTACTTCACTCTGTATAATAGGCTCCAGTTTCATCCACCTCATTAGAACTGATTCAAATGTATTCTTTTTAATGGCTGAGTAATACTCCATTGTGTATATGTACCACTGCTTTCTTTATCCATTCATCTGCTGATGGGCATCTAGGTTGCTTCCATGTCCTGGCTATTATAAACAGTGCTGCGATGAACATTGGGGTACACGTGTCTCTTTCCCTTCTGGTTTCCTCAGTGTGTATGCCCAGCAGTGGGATTGCTGGATCATAAGGCAGTTCTATTTCCAGTTTTTTACGGAATCTCCACACCGTTCTCCATAGTGGCTGTACTAGTTTGCATTCCCACCAGCAGTGTAAGAGGGTTCCCTTTTCTCCACACCCTCTCCAGCATTTATTGCTTGTAGACTTTTGGACACTCTTTTTTATAATCCATGTTGCTAAGATAAATTAGTAGGTAGGAAGGTAGATGACATAGATCTAGATATATATCTAGCCTGGATTATCCAGCAGAGTTTCGGGTCTAATCACAAGAGCTCTTTAAGTTGAAAGAGAAAGAGATAAGAGGTGGCAGAGTGATACAACTTGAGAAGATTCACTGACACCCTAACTATAGGTCAGTGAGAACCATACCAGACTTCTGACCTACAGAGCTGTAAAATAAAAAATTTTGTTGTTCTAAGCTAAATTTAGGCAATTCATAATGGCAGCAATACAAAACCAATATAGCCTATAGCTTCCCTTCTAAGTGTCACTTTACCTGCATCATATTTTTTTTTAATATTTTGTCTTTTTGTTGTTTATAGAATTAAAATTTTTTATTTTTGGTTTCTTATTTATGTAGGCATTACTTAGAAGTTTTTCCTAATTCAAAAACATACCAATTTTACTCTCATCATCTTTTTGACTGAATTCTTACATTGTAGTTAGAGATTTTTGGTGTGAATTATATCAATGGCACCCCACTCCAGTACTCTTGCCTGGAAAATCCCATGGACAGAGGAGCCTGGTAGGCTGCAGTCCATGGGGTCGCTAGGAGTCGGACATGACTGAACGACTTCACTTTCACTTTTCACTGTCATGCATTGGAGAAGGAAATGGCAACCCACTCCAGTGTTCTTGCCTGGAGAATCCCAGAGACGGGGGAGCCTGGTGGGCTGCCGTCGATGGGGTCGCACAGAGTCAGACACGACTGAAGCGACTTAGCAGCAGCATATCATTTTTCATGTATGTATATGATCATCTTTAAAAAATAACCTCTCTGTGTTTCAAAATAACATATAGTTTTAACTTGCTGAGTACAATATTGTATAGCTGTTATTAGATGAAATTATTAGCCCGGTTAAATTTTCTCTATCCTAATTACGCTTGGCACTTTGATCTATAAATACAAGGTTTATTAAGGCTATAATAAAAGGTTTCTCAAGATCCCACTATATGGTGCTCGTGCTTAGTCGTTCAGTTGTGCCCTACTCTCTGCAACCCCATAGACTGCAGCCCGCCAGGCTCCTCTGTCCATGGGGATTCTCCAGGCACAAATACTGGAGTGGGCTGCCATACTCTCCTCCAGGGGATCTTCCCAGCCCAGGGATAGAACGGAGGTCTCACACATTGTAGGCAGATTCTTTACTATCTGAGCTACCAGGGGAAGCCTCGCTATATGGTAGATATGTTTATTTCTCCCTGTAGTTCAATCATAATTTTTTTAGGTTCATATATTTTGAGGTTGTTATATTTCTTGGATTCAGATTTAAGTCTTTATACTTTCTTGGTAAACTGAAATTAAGTAGTAACACATTTCTGGAAGAGACTTTCACTTACAATTTACCTTGTTTTAAAAACTAAACTTCTACAAAACTTTTCTTTGTATTGTATCTGTTTCATCTGATATATACTTTCTATTCTTTTTCAATCGATCTTTTTTTGCCCTAATGTTTTAGGTTTGCTTCTCATGAATATTGATTGTTTGGAATTTGTAATTTACCATTTTGACATTTTTGTCTTTACAACATTTAGTCCTTTTACATTTATTCTAATTTCTGATATATTTTCACTCTTCTATAATATTATTTTGTTTTCTCAAGGTTCCCTCTAGCTTCATGAACCAGAATTTCCTGCTAGACTCCCCACTCCTGACTCCACATTCCTTAATTAATATGAATTGAATCGCAGGCTCACAGGGTTTCACAAATGCCTCTCAGATGAAAGCAGGTTCTAGTGCTAAAATCATCTCCCTGTTCCCCTTTTTATTCAATTATTTCGCCTCTGATTATTTGTACATGCTAGCCTGCTCATAATTCAACATTTTGTTGTTTTTCACTGGGAGGATCAGTCTGGGTATTTATGTTGCTTAACTGTTAAGCAAGCGACATCACTATGAATTTTCTAGCTGTGTAAACTTAGAAACTGTCAACTTGGAAAATAAATACTACCATCATTATAGCCAAGTAATCTTTATAGCTTAAAAAAATAGACGATTTTGTCAAACAGACCACCATTATGAATTATCACTACTTTGGTGTAAACAAGGCTGTTTGTTGTCCCTTGGGGAGAATTTCTTCCAACCACAGAAGGTCAAAATTTGAACTTCTCAAAACTGCAAACTTTTTTATTTAACACACACACAAAAAAACATTTCCTGTAATAATGCATGGCATATTTTAGGAGATCAACAAATGTTTATTGAATAAATCTGCATCTGATTGTTTGTGACCTCACAGACTGCAACCTCCCAGACTCTTCTGTCCATGGATTCTCCAGGCAAGAATTCTGGAATAGGTTGACATTTCTTCCTCCAGGGTATCTTCCTGACCCTGGGGTAGAATCTGTGTTTCCTGCATTGGCAGGTGGATTCTTTACCACTGTGCCACCTGGGAAGCCAATTGAATAAACTAATGAATGAAAAATTGCGTTATGCCCTTGCTGACATAAGATGACTACTTTCCATCAAGCAATTTTCCTCATGTACTTTTCTAACTCTTTAAAAAATCTAGCCTTAGTCTTTATTTTCTGAACAATAGTCAATGAGAAATTTTTTTTTCTGCTCTAAGAAATGTTTTATTAATAATACCAAGGTATATAAAAAATTAAAAGTTCCCATGATGCACATATTCTGTTTCAGTTACCTATCAGCTTTAGCCTTTTATTTCACCCATAAAATTCAAATTATGTATCAAGTAAAATAAAGATCCATTCCAATGAATTTTTTTTCCCTGAAAAGCTTACTTTTGCCTAAAAATTTAATGTAGCTATATATTTAAGTAAGATTTCATTGAATAGAAAAATAAAGAGTGTGTTTGAGGTCAGTGGACTAAGACTGTGGTATTTCAAAAATGATAGATAAGCATTGTAATTGGTGCAGGATATCTGTTTATGCAGTGTCTTAGAGCAGAGTAAAATATTTCACTGAGCAACAGATTACTTCTCAAATACCAACATTTCCTGATATTACTACAGCATTTGTTTGTTTTATCTCTGATAGTTCTTTCTGTCAAATCATTTTCACATTTGTCATTCATCATTACTCCCAAATGTAAAACACTTTTCCTCTATAGTGATTAGCTTAGTAAATCTACAAGAATTTAAAGACTACAGAAAGAAATAAGGTGACTTCAATTACTTTAAATAGTATGGTCACAAATTAAATCTTGTGATGTCACCACCATATGTTGTACTGCTTTACAAGTTCTAAAATCAGCTATTTAGGTTAATGTTGACAGTATTACTCTCTATACTTAGTATGATCTGCCCTCAAACATTCTCTAGCTAGGAGATTTCTGGAGCAATATATTCTTGCTAAAAAAAGGAATGTCCTTGTATAAGGTTAGTAGAGACATTCTGATTTTATATCAGGCCAAATCCTTTTCTGGTACACAATTCCAGTAGTCTCATTTTGCTTCGTGCAAAATGTAATAGGAAAGATATTCTTTAAGTAGAATACTTGGTGACACTGAGGTTTTCAAAAATTTCCTTCATTACTTGAATTGCATAAAATCTAAGACTTATGACTTGCTATATCTGTTCATTGACATATTTCATGTTATATATATTGATTTTCCTACTCTAAGATTAATAAATTCTTAAGAACACTTCACTTTTCAAATTATTGACATTTTATATCCTATCAAATGTAGAATTGCCCTAGTTTAAGCCTTGTACTCTTGCCTGGAAAATCCCATGGATGGAGGAGCCTGGTGGGCTGCAGTCCATGGTGTCGCTAAGAGTCGGGCACAACTGAGCAACTTCACTTTCACTTTTCACTTTCATGCATTGGAGAAGGAAATGGCAACCCACTCCAGTGTTCTTGCCTGGAGAATCCCAGGGACGGGGAGCCTGGTGGGCTGCCGTCTATGGGGTTGCCCAGAGTCGGACATGACTGAAGCGAAGTGCAGACTTTCCTTGTGACCAAAGTGCAGACTTTCCTTGTGACCACTGAATCATTTACCTTTGTCAACATCCCCATACCTGTTATGGTTATTAATAGCAATGTCGTGGTATGTGTATGTTCATTGAGTTCTGGATTTTCAGGAGTTATCTATGGATTACTCCCAAGTACTATTACTATCCTTTCTTTCTACATAGCTAAATAAAAGAACCAGAATTCAAAACTGGTTTTCTTAGACTCCAAAGTCAGAGTTATCAGTAAAATAGAACCACTTGTTATATAGCATTACATTAGGGTTTTAATAAAGGTTTCAGCCAAATGATCAAATCGTCAATAGAACCTATCATCTAAACCTTTTGTAAGGCCTACAGAGGAGAGACTTATTATCTAGGTTACCCAAATTAATATATTTGCAATAAAAGAAGGTCAAAATTAGAAAGGTGGGAGACCTGAAGGTCCAGCCCCTAATCTCCTTAGACTTCAGTTCTTTGTCTATGAACTGATGGTAAACCGAAATCTCTAAACACTGTCCTAACAATGCAGTTTATGAATCCAGGTTTAGATCACTTCAATAAAAATTAAAACATGGTAAAAAAAAAAATATAAAATTGGAGAAGGAAATGGCAACACACTCTAGTGTTCTTGCCTGGGAAATCCCATGGACAGAGGAGACTATCAGGCTACAGTCCATGGAGTCACAAAGAGTCAGACACAACTTGGCAACTAAACAACAACAAAATTTAAAATATGCCATCAATAAGAGATTATGTGTTTATTTTTAATTGCCATTGCATTATAGGAAAGCTTGTGTTACTAATTCCTTCATTTCAGTTACAATGATTTCTTTTAGATCACATCCATTGCTAAATTTAAAATTTTGAAGCATATTGAAATTAAGCAATTTTATCTGAATTACAAAAGAACAGACATAAATTACTGCAAAAGAAGACACTGAACTATTATAAATATTGTATATGCCCTTTAAAATGAATGCAATATTCAGTTCTGCTTCTATTGCAGCTTTTAGCTTGAATTTGTGATTATAAAATTATATAAATCACGTTCTTTAATTCTTTAAAAGTTGAATTGAGGCTTCACTGGCTTCCTAATTGAGACCAAAGAATTTGGGATTAATACTTACAAAAACCTATACCATGCTTCCCAATATTACATGTTAGGCATAACCAGATAAAAATTTCTCAACTTTAAGCCATCAAATTTATGACAACTTATTACAGAATCCTCTAGAAATTGAGATAGTTTGATAAGGCATATTCCCTTTTCCCCACGTTTGTAGTTCTATGTATTTCCCCCACAATACAAACATGAAATAAGCAAAACAGAAATAATAAATCTGCCTTAAGTTAAACACAGCATACTTGTGTGGATCCTGGAACTAACACGGGCATTACTGGAGAAACCAAAAAAATCCAAATAAAATATGTAGTTAACAGTAGCGCACCAGTGTTAATTTTCAGTTTTGACAACTGCAGCATAGTTATGTACGATGCTTAACATTAGGGGAAGCCGGGTGAAGAATATACAAAATGTACGATGTTTGCAACTTCTCTATAAATTTGAAATTACTCTAAAATTTTTTAAAAAACTACCACACTTAGAATTAAAACAGAAGCTATCTATTTTACTGTTAATCAGACAAAAATTATGTTTAGTTTTCCTATGAATCAATCATTCTAAGTTTGAAGAAAAAAATCCTAAGATTGTGTAGAATTTAGGAAACACAAGTATATCTAAAATATACAATCAAGAATCATAAGAACAGGATACTGACAGCTTTGAAATATCACCAGCTTCTCCACAGTGGCCCAGAAACGCATTAGGTATGAACTTTACACCTAGCTAGACTATCTTTATTAGGAAATCAATTAACTTATTTTGATATAGCAATTATTTAAAATAAAGCCTCAGGATTGAAGTTAGGAAAATCATAACATTATTAATAATATCACATTTTTAAAAATAATATCAACATGTATTGAGAATTTCTCATATATCTTTAACCCTCCCAATACCATTTGTCTCAAGAAACTGACCCCAGTAGACTGCATCCCCAATAGACTGATTGGTTTCAGCTAACGGAACATACAAGCAAAGGCTGGAAAACAAAGATCGGATCATATTTACCCTCTGTTCCCTCTCTATCAGGCTACTGTTCTGGTCTGACTAGTCTGAATGGTATCTCTGGTCACTGCCGCTAAAGGGTAGCCCTTCTTCCATAAGCAGAGCTTTTACAAAGTTTTGGGAACAGCATCTTCCTCTGCAAATAGTTACTTCATTACATTATTTTCAGTGTCTTTGTTCATTGTGCTCTCTATTCCATTAGGAGACCCTGACTAATATCCAACATAAAGTTAATGGATAATAATCCTTTGTTTTTTCCCTTGTTAAACTCTCAGCATTTTAAAATTGTATCCGTTTTAATCAAGGGACCTCTTTATATTGCCTAGGCAATTAAGCCCCAAATTAAAATAAGTTCCTCTTCCTTTATTTGTTTTTCTCTTTTAAGCACAATTTCAATAAGTTTAATTTCATCCTTGTGGGATATCAAGGTGCTTTTGTAATAATAGTATTTTGTAAATATTATTTATCTACAATACTTTTATTTAACACTGCAATAATTATAATCGTGTTTGACAACTGATGTACACTTTACCTTGACACTGATTGCTGCCATTTCTGTGCAATATTATGGGAAATATTATGAAAATTTTTCATACTACACAAATGTACACTGGATGTTTCATGGTAGCATATTAAAAGATGTTATTAAACCTAAAGACATTTAATATTTGATTTTTATGAAAGACAAATACGGATTTGCTAATTTCTCCATGATCTTAAGTGCCAATCTTATGCTATCTAGCAGATCAATTTGATACAATACATATGTGTTTAATCCATTCTTGCAACATAAAAGAAACATTTTAATAATAGGTTCAGGTAAAAAAAAAAAAAAAAAACTATTGATATCCACCTCCGGTAAGAATAGAGTAAAATCCTACCAGAATAATTTTCCCTCATAAAGAAACTATAAAATGTTGACATAAAACCAAAATCAGCAAAGTGAAGAAATTGTACTGGCGAGGAACATTCAATAAACTAGATTCTCATTTTCATGGTTTTTAACCTGAGGCCAATTACAGCAGATGCAACATGCAAGTTGGCAAGTGCCACGTCTGACTCTGCAACTACATGGACTATAGCCCTCCAGGCTCCTCTGTCCATGGAATTCTCCAGGCAGGAATACTGGAGTGGGTTGCCAGTTCCTTCTCCAAATAAGAAAACTACCCTTGGAGAAATCATAGTCACAGAAGAGAATGGAGGAATTGAAGAAAAATAAGAGAGACAGAAGGGAATTCCCAAATTCTAAATAGCCAATCTCTGACTGGTACTGGAACCACTCATGTGAGAACCAGATTCAAAGCAACTTAGATCAGATCACATCAGTCACTCAGTCGTGTCCGACTCTTTGTGACCCCATGAATCGAAGCACGCCAGGCCTCCCTGTCCCTCACCAACTCCCGGAGTTCACTCAGACTCACGCCCATCGAGTCAGTGATGCCATCCGGCCATCTCATCCTCTGTTGTCCCCTTCTCCTCTTGCTCCCAATCCCTCCCAGCATCAGAGTCTTTTCCAATGAGTCAACTCTTCACATGAGGTGGCCAAAGTACTGGAGTTTCAGCTTTAGCATCATTCCTTCCAAAGAAATCCCAGGGCTGATCTTCAGAATGGACTGGTTGGATCTCCTTGCAGTCCAAGGGACTCTCAAGAGTCTTCTCCAACACCACAGTTCAAAAGCATCAACTCTTCGGTGCTCAGCCCTTCTTCACAGTCCAACTCTCACATCCATACATGACCACAGGAAAAACCATAGCCTTGACTAGACGGACCTTTGTTGGCAAAGTAATGTCTCTGCTTTTGAATATGCTATCTAGGTTGGACATAACTTTCCTTCCAAGGAGTAAGCATCTTTTAATTTTATGGCTGCAGTCACCATCTTCAGTGATTTTGGAGCCCAGAAAAATAAAGTCTGACACTGTTTCCACTGTTTCTCCATCTATTTCCCATGAAGTGATGGGACCGGATGCCATGATCTTTGTTTCCTGAATGTTGAGCTTTAAGCCAACTTTTTCACTCTCCTCTTTCACCTTCATCAAGAGGCTTTTTAGTTCCTCTTCACTTTCTGCCATAAGGGTGGTGTCATCTGCATATCTGAGGTTATGATATTTCTCCCAGCAATCTTGATTCCACCTTGTGTTTCTTCCAGTCCAGCGTTTCTCATGATGTACTCTGCATATAAGTTAAATAAACAGGGTGACAATATACAGCCTTGACGAACTCCTTTTCCTATTTGGAACCAGTCTGTTGTTCCATGTCCAGTTCTAACTGTTGCTTCCTGACCTGCATACAGATTTCTCAAGAGGCAGATCAGGTGGTCTGGTATTCCCATCTCTTTCAGAATTTTCCACAGTTTATTGTGATCCACACAGTCAAAGGCTTTGGCATAGTCAATAAAGCAGAAATAGATGTTTTTCTGGAACTCTCTTGCTTTTTCCATGATCCAGCAGATGTTGGCAATTTGATCTCTGGTTCCTCTGCCTTTTCTAAAACCAGCTTGAACATCAGTAAGTTCACAGTTCACATATTGCTGAAGCCTGGCTTGGAGAATTTTGAGCATTACTTTACTAGCGTGTGAGATGAGTGCAATCGTGTGGTAGTTTGAGCATTTTTAGCATTGCCTTTCTCTTGGATTGTAATGAAAACTGACCTTTTCTAGTCCTGTGGCCACTGCTGAGTTTTCCAAATGTGCTGGCATATTGAGTGTAGCACTTTCACAGCATCATCTTTCAGGATTTGGAATAGCTCCACTGGAATTCCATCACCTCCACTAGCTTTGTTCATAGTGATGCTTTCTAAGGCCCACTTGACTTTACATTCCAGGATGTCTGGCTCTAGGTCAGTGATCACACCATCGTGACCAAAGAGCTAAACTTAGACTGGAGTGAATGCCCCCAAAACAGTTCATGTCCAAACAAGTCAACTGCATGCTAAACAGAAAAAACACTATCCACTTGAGATAAATAATGGAATCCCTATTATCTATAAATTAATTTTCTCAAATATGATATAAAATTACCAAACATATACAAGATGAGGAAAATAAAACACATTCTAAAGAGTAATTATCTGAGAAAATGGTATGAGACCAATCTGAAGATGAATCAGATGTTAGAACTAGGAGACAGGGATTTTAAACTATCTTTGATAACTATCCTTCAAAAAAAAATAAAAAGTAAATATATACAAATAAAAAAACAAAAACTCAATTGAAAAGATGAGAAAAAGAATTAATGGAACTCTAGAATGAAAAATGTAACACCTGCAATTAAAAATTTCCTAGATTGACTGATATTTTAATGTAATGACATAGGAAAGTTTAAGGTAGCTTGAATACAGAACAATAGAAATCACTCAATAAGAAAAACACAGATAAAATGATAGAAAACTGACTAGAACCTTAGGACTTAGTAGATAACATCAAATACTCCTACATATATATAATTGGTGTCCTAAGTGGTGAAGGAAAAAAATAGGGCAAAAAATATGTATTTCACAAAATAATGTCAAAAATTTCCTAAGTTTTATAAAAGATAAAATTTTAGATACGGATTCTCAACAAACAACAAGACAATAAATAAATTAAAAAACTGTACTGAGCCACATTGTGGTCAAGCTTTTGAACATAAAAGACAGAATAAAGCTTAAAAGCAGCAACACACACACATGCACCCCGACATGACGTACTGGCAAAAAGAGTTTTGACAAAAGGTGAAATACTCGCCAGAAACACGGAGGCCAGCAGAGAGTGAGAAACGTTTTCAAAATTCTAAAGCATGTCTTAAAATTCAGGTTTGGATGTTTCTGTTTGGCTTTGTAGCATCTTTAAAGTCCTAAAAGAATTTTTAGAAAAAAAATTAATGCTGGTTGTTGCTGTTTGACTTTTAGAATAGAAATATATTGTCTGCATATCAGTGCTCTCTCTCTCTCTCTCTCTATATATATATATATGTATGTATATATATATATATATATATATATAAAAGCACGTATCCAGTACACTGGGACATTTTAGAAGACAATTACTAATGCATTAAGAAACGTAGTATTCTTCATGCATACTTGTCGTATGACAGAAGTATAACAGTTGTAGGCAAAGTTAAATAGTCTTAGAGTTTTTCCATTATTTTCTGTTCATCTGGCTTTCTCCCAACCTCAGGAAAGGCATTTTCATCTGAATGAATAGAATAAGTTATATAGCTGTTCCTAGAGTTATTGTCTTTAAAATCTGTATCCCTGCATATGGAATATCTTATTTTATCTCTAGGATAAAAATTTCAGGGATGGGGTGGGGAGGGAGGTGGGAAGGTGATACAGGATGGAGGGACACATATGCACCCGTGGGTGATTCGTGTCGATATATGGCAAAAACCACCACAATATTGTAAAGTAAGTATCCCCCAATTAAAAGAAATAATTTTTTTAAAGAAAAAAATTTCAGGTATCAGTACCAGAGGGAGGAAGTTTGAGAACAGAAAATGCTCTTTCCTTGAGCCACTGAAATCACTGCACATAGGCCATTGCATTTTCCAAATACATAAAAATACTATGTTCAAAAAAGCAAAAGAATGATACAATATTGAAATATTAGAATGTGTTTTAAAGACTGCATTTAACTAGTGTTGTCTATCATTAACTAGTCCAGTTAACTAGTAGTGTCTCACACACACTTACACACACATGCACACATACCACTATACACCTGTGTCCTAGAAACGTTAGCAGTCGAGTGTCATGCCAATCAAACAGATACTACATATTCCTGAAGAAAAATTATGTTTGCCTCTCAGGTAATTCACTCAGGTGAGTGCTGCCAGTATTTATAAAATAGTTGCATAATGGCCTTTAACTTATGGCAGACATTATGCTAAATAGTCATTTGAATACTTAAGCTGTTTTTGATTTATCCATTTCCAAATACCAACAAGGCTAGAACTGGGAGAAGCAGCCAAAGAGAGCAGAATGCCTGTGTCAAAAGGAGACAGAGTGTTTTCCATGGAGATAAACTTGGAGACAGAATAGACTAGTATGAGACATTCCCTGCTGCTAGTCCTTTTTATTTTCTTTCTGCTGATTTGTGAAGGCTCTGTACTTTATGGTTAGAATGATTTCTTAGGTTTCTTCAGCTACCAAAAGAAACAGAAAAGAAAGGAAACTTCTTTTTGTTCCTTAAAGATGTTTTGTTGTTAAGCATAATGCAGGATACATGTAACCATCAGTTCAGATTTTCTTAAGAAATCCATGGGTTATTGTTAGATTTTCTTATTTTCCCTATTTTTTGTACACATTTAACACTTTTCACTTTATCCATGTAAAAATGACCATTTTGTTTTGGTCATCACCTTTTACACTACAAATTGTTTACCAATGTATCTCCCCACCTCTTCTTTTCAGACAGACCTGGTGATAAATGAACTTTGACACATATCTCATTAGGAACCACAATTTACATCATTTTCTTAATGTTTCAGGAATGTTATTTTGACATCATTTAGAATGGCTAAGGAACCTCCTCCTCCTTTGACAAAAGGGTTCTAGAAAGTTGTTTCCCAAAAGAGTCAATTACACTAAATATTAAGAACTAAAGAGAAGTATACACTTATATTGGCCAAAGGCTCAGGCAAACATTTTCTGCCCTGGACAGTACTGTTTGACTTCTGGGACAGAACCACATTGACTGGATTTCATCTCCCTCAACCTCAAATTCATCCTTAGATGTAGTTGTACATATCTCATGTCAGTCCTCACCTAACAATAAATAGTACAAAAAGAAACACAGAATTTCCCCCAAGAATTTAATATTTAAGAATATTGGCCTGGAGGGTAGAATCTGGAAAATTAGTAATCACCTTTCAAAAAAACATCTAAAAACCAACTCTAGAAACACATTTTTTTCTTACAGTTTATAGCCTATATACAACATAACCACATTTTATATCATTTCCTGTCTTGTCTTTTGTGGGGTGGGCTCTTAGAACTTTAAACTTATCAAAAGTGTAGCTTACCAAAAATGTGGCATTATTGTTTTCACATAGTATTTATGATGACAACATATATTGGTATAGTTTAAAAATAAAGGATTATTCACAAAAGGGCTTTATAGTTTATGAATAAAAGATCCTTACCTATATATTCAATCTATTCTATCTTAGATAGCAACTTTTAAGTATATAATACAATATGATTAAATATAATCACCAGGCTGTACGTTAGACCCCCAGAACTTACTCATCTTGTAAATCAAAGTTTATACCCTTAGACTAACATCTCCCATTACCCCACCTCAGCTCCCAATTGATATACACTCTATTTCAATTAGTTCTGCTTTTTTTAGATTCCATATTTGTTCAGACCCTACCCCAGAACTACTCAATAAGAATCTTTAGGAGTGGGGCCCAGCGCTCTCTTTTCATACATCCTCCACATGATTCCAGAACACTGATAGTTTGACTAAAACAAAGTTGGGTTCTCTGGACACTAATATTGAAAGGGAGAAAGAAGTTAAGGACACAGGAAATTGGACAGTTAGGATGATAAAGCCTGAGTGTCTTGGCTAGAAAGTGAAGAACAAAAGAATTATAATAGTGGGAGAAACTAAAGAAGAATAGAAGTCAACATGAGATAAACACAAATCTGCTGTGAGTAAAGGAATGAAACACCATTCACCAGTCTCCACTTTTCAAAGTCCAATCCTACTTTTCTCCTGGCGTCCAAGTCTCAGTAGACATATTTTAGTAGCATTAAATGTAACTTTTGTTCTACTCAACTGTTTTTCACATTCAAGGACTATTGTAGCATAAGCCCTAAGTCAGAAATTGGGCCATCTACTGTTTTTGAGAAACGCTGGACTGGAAGAAACACAAGCTGGAATCAAGATTGCCGGGAGAAATATCAATAACCTCAGATATGCAGATGACACCACCTTTATGACAGAAAGTGAAGAGGAACTAAAAAGCCTCTTGATGAAGGTGAAAGAGGAGAGTGAAAAAGTTGGCTTAAAGCTCAACATTCAGAAAACGAAGATCATGGCATCTGGTCCCACCACTTCATGGTAAATAGATGAGGAAACAGTGGAAACAGTGTCAGACTTTATTTTGGGGGGCTCCAAAATCACTGCAGATGATGACTGCAGCCATGGAATTAAAAGACGCTTACTCCTTGGAAGGAAAGTTATGTCCAACCTAGATAGCATATTCAAAAGCAGAGACATTACTTTGCCAACAAAGGTCTGTCTAGTCAAGGCTATGGTTTTTCCTGTGGTCATGTATGGATGTGAGAGTTGGACTGTGAAGAAGGCTGAGAGCTGAAGAATTGATGCTTTTGAACTGTGGTGTTGGAGAAGAGTCTTGAGAGTCCCTTGGACTGCAAGGAGATCCAACCAGTCCATTCTGAAGGAGATCAGCCCTGGGATTTCATTGGAAAGAATGATGCTAAAGCTGAAACTCCAGTACTTTGGCCACCTCATGTGAAGAGTTGACTCATTGGAAAAGACTCTGATGCTGGGAGGGATTGGGGGCGGGAGGAGAAGGGGACAACAGAGGATGAGATGGCTGGATGGCATCACTGACTCGATGGACGTGAGTTTGAGTGAACTCCAGGAGTTGGTAATGGACAGGGAGGCCTGGCGTGCTGCGATTCATGGGGTTGCAAAGAATCAGACATGACTGAGCGACTGAACTGAACTGTTTATGAAAAGTGGTAGGAAAAATAAAAGAAGTGTTAACTGGAGACAATTTGGAAAAATAAGCATTTACCTAAACTCTGGTTGGTAAAATAGAATACAAAATGTATCCACCAGGCAAGACATTTTTAACTGAGCTAATAGCCAAATACTGAGGGTTTGCACTTTACGTACATGAAGTACTCCTGGAAGGACTGTATCTTATCAGAGAATGGGTAGTAATGATTATGAAAGATCTCAGTTTAGGTTACAGACTAGACTCAGTCTGGTATGACCTGTCACAAAGCCAACCTTAGGAGTCAGCAGTGCAGAAATACAATCCCATATTTCATAGACATTTATTTTGGAGAAGAGCACATTTGTTACATTTCAGGAAATGCAGCCCTAAACTATGCTGTATTTTGTCATCACTTCATAATATTAAATTTTGCTGTATTTTTGCTGATCACACCTGAACTCAGTGAGGTTAAAAACTGCTGCTTCTCCCTTTCATTCCTTTCAAATAAGCTCTAACTCTTCCTTTTCTATCCTTAAAAACATTGCCAGAAACATTATCCAAAACTTAAAAATAAGGCAAGAAGTTAGACAGAATATATCTTTGATGTTGTACAGAGGCAAAAGCCACCAGGTATTAGGCAGGAGTATGATCTTTGTTCATTTCACTGCTTATGATGAATTAAAGTTCCAAAACATAGTGTGTGTGTGTGCACACACACACACACACATATACATAGTTTTACAGAAGAGCAATGTAAATAATTCCTCTCTATTAAATACATATAATCTGAATATTGAAATAAAATACTAAAATATTGAAATAAGTACGTCATCCCACTTACTAATATTTTCTATTGCTGAGAGATGCAGGGCAGACTAGATTGGTTAAATAAAACTGTTACCTGGGTAGAGATGCCAGTCTCTCTTTTCACAGACTCCTCAGTTTTGAAAAATGATTCTTTGAGAGACCTCTTATTTTGGTTTGTGTAGCTGGTAGACTCTTGCCTCCTCCAAAAAAGTCCCCACCCTAATCCCAAGAGCCTGTGAATATGTTACATTAAAAGGCAAAGGGGAATTAGAATTATTATTAGCTGATCTTAAAATAAGTAGATTATCCTGGACTACCTGGATTAACATAATGTAATCACAAGGGTCCATGGACTTAGAAGAGAGAGGTGCAAGAGACAGAGTGCTGTGATGTAAGAAGGTCTCAACCCACGTCAACTGGGTTTGAGAATGAGGAGCAGTGGAATGCAGGCAACCTCTAGCAACTGGAAAAGACAAAGGAATGACTTCTCCCCTAGAGTCTCCCAAAAAGAATTCAGCGCTGCTGACACCTTAATCCTAGCCAGTGAAACCCTTTTTGAACTCCTGAACCACACAACCATAAAACAATAAATTTGTATTGCTTTAGGCCACTAAGTTTGTGATGATCTGTTATGGCAGTGATAGGAGACTGATAGAACTTAAATATGTTTGAAGAACTCGCTCTTCATTCTCCCTTCCTATCCCCAGTCTGACTATCCAAAAATTCTCACATTTCTAGTCTTTTGCTTATACAGTCCATGAGAGAGAGGGAACTGATGCTTGTAGGATACCCTCCCCACCTGCCAAACACCCCCTGCCCCAAGAAAGTGAGGCAGAGATCTGTCAAGATTCTTCATCATCTGTCTTATGCATATGGTCCCTGCTGTTTCATTTTTGGGAATTTAATTGCAATCTCAAGATGAAAGAGAACGATTGATGGAGCTAGACTAAGTATGAGAGAAAGCAGAATCTGATCTGAAAAACTGTTACTAACATGTCATTTAAGTATCAACTGCTCATCTTGAGTACTTGGTTAAAATATGAATTAATGAACTTCATTCTAAATCTACCAAGCCAATACTTCTGGGGATAGAGGTCCACAGTTACTAGAACTTGATAAAGTCTGTCATAAAATAATGCCCTTTTTTTTAAACTTCACTTATCTCAACTACAGAAGCCTTAGACCAACAAAAAAAGCAAAGTTTTTGTTTTGAGAGGTAGAAAGCATCTGTTGCCTCACTTGGTAGCAGATGTCAAGAAAAGGAAGTTTAAATCTGAAGTGAAAAGCAAAGACCTGAGACCCAGAAGGGATAAGTGATTTGATTAAAGACACAACATCTTGACGGACAAAGTAAGAGCTAGATAATAGAATGTGTACCTTCTACTTTCCAGACCCTTCACATTTCTCTGAGTCCTCTCTCTTGAAAACAAGAGGAAATAGTGCCTTTTGGAAGCAAACACATTTATTGTAGGCCTGTTTCATCTCCACAGTAGTTCCTTTTTATTATTAATTATTGGTGTTTCAATAAATGACTACAAACCGTTCTGTGCCATTAAATCCCACCCCAACCGTGAGATTTGTAAAGTGCTTGCTCCTCTACATTCCCTCATCAATCACATGCTCTCTCTTCTCTCCTTGGGTCTGGAGGCTTTGTTCCTGGTTAATGGGGAGCATGCTGAATTGTCCTCCATTTAGGATACTTGGTAATATTCAACTGATCTCAGATTTCTGTTTCTGCCTGGAGAGTGTTTTACATGTCAATAGTCACCAGTGAATTTACTGTTAAAAGAAGTTAAAAGGTTTGCTTTGATCCTAGAAGCCTGTCATTAAAAGTCCTGCCAATTGGCAAAAACTTGAAAAGTTTGCTTTTCAGCATTGAGCACTAGGAAAGTTTAGTCAATTAGACTTGGCTTGATTTTTTTCCTCAGGATGAGTTTTCTTCTTGAAAGAATCCCCAGAAGAATAAATCAATAAGATGTCAAGAAAAGGAAAATTCAAGTCTGAAGTGAAAATGGGAAAGGGTATCATTATGCATGAAGGGGGCATAAGGTCCCTGCCTTAGCTTTGCAGCTTAGCAATCACACAACAAGCTGGACTTTACCAAGAGAAATGTCTTTGGCACTTAAACAGACCTAACTGCTAAAGCCATCTCAACCCGCTTCCTTCCTCTTTGCCTTTTCTCCTTGCATGTGGCACGCAAACCAAATGCAAGTTTTATTTCCATTAATATTAATATTCATTGAAAATACCATCCCAATATGCCTTCCCATGGTACCTTCCCTCAAAAATCAAACACTCATTTCATTTGCCATTGCTTCTTGTGACTCTAGTTAATCCTGATCATGACTGAGATTAGAAGAAAACATCTATCATTTTTAGGGCTCTTTATGTTTTAGGGCACTTTGGATAAATCTCTTTTTATGATTTTCTGTTCTGGAAACTGGAAGCCTTTCTCATTTATATAAAATAAACAAAACCAGTGAATTAGAAAATTTAATCATTAACTGCATAAGTTTTATATAAGTTTATATATATATATATGTTATAATCATAAATTGTATGTTATGATAACATCATGACTAGATCTGAACACCGTTCTTATTTTTTCCCAGTTTACTCTGATACAGTGAGTTTTGAATTCTCAAAATGAAGCTAAAGAATATTTAAAATAAAATACCTTCTCCTCAAAATGCTTCCTGTATTCATTAAATCATTCTTCTTCTTCTAACCTTGTTACTAAATTCTCTTGTTCCAACCTTTTAATACATTTCAAACTTGTTCCCTTTCTCTTAGGTTTTGTTATGTAACCACACACTAACAAACAAGCCTGAATTGTAGCAGCCATCTGGTTTATCTCCTTTAGTCTAAATCTGTCTTCACCTCTCCACATCACTGCCAGATGAATATAGGTAAGATTTTGGATAAAAACAAATGTCCCTCCTTTGTCAATGCCTTACCAGAGTGCTTCAAGAACTCACATCACCTGACCCCACTGTAAGTAAACTTTTCTTCTGTCTCATCCTACTGATACTCAGATCTTTCATGCATGCTTCCCTTTGTGTCTTGGGTCAAGCTCTTCACTGAAAATCATAATGGTTCCTATCTATTAAACAAGTCACTATTAGTCAAAAAGTTCAAGAGACTCTATGAAACTTTTAAAAAAGTTTCTCTTCTGTTATGAAATCTAATTTTATTTATAGTAAATAAGTCCACTAATATTGTATTTTCTTATATTCATTGTCTCATTTATATTTGTTGGACTTCAGTCACTAAGATTTTTGAGGTCTTACATACAAGAACCTCTTTAGGAACTTCACGCTTTCAGTCACAGGATTTATCCTTCCATTGTAAACAACTTAAAACATTGGGAAACAATATTGGAAACAACAATTCTTAGGGACTGGACAAAAAAATAGCACAAAATCGTGATCCCTGAGAAAAAGGAAAGAAATGAGGTATGGCCAAAAGTGGCCACAACTTACAGCCTAGAGAAAGTTTGTGGGCTACTTAATAGGGAGGGAGAAGCCACACAGAACTGAGCAGTTTCCCTGAGTTGAGGGAACAGAGAAGAGGTGGCCAAGGCAATTTGGCAAGGCCAAGGCAGGTAGAATCAGTAAAACAAAGTATCAGACAGAAGTAAGCTGCAAGGAAAATCTCTGGAGATCTTCAGAAATTTCTTTTCAAGTCTTCAGCTCAGTACTGACCAGTCCATGTTTATGAAGAACCTCTTCAAAACCAAAGAAACAACAAAAAGAGGCAAAACACGACCCAGAAAAGTAATTCAAAATGTATTATGGACCTGCATGTAAGAACTAAAACTGTAAAACTTTTATGAGAAAAGTTCAGTAGAAGATCTTGGTGATCTTGGGTTATGCAAAGATTTCTCAAATAAAACATAGAAACTACAAACTAGAGGGGGAAAAGATCAGCAGATTGGACTTCAGATTTATAGACCTTTATACTTCAAAAGACACTGCTACACAATGAAAAGGAAAGTCACATGCTAGAAGAATATAGTTGGAAGACATATTTTTGATGAAAAGTTTGTATCCAAAATGTAAAGAATTCTTTTTTTTTTTTTTAACTTTATAATATTGTATTGGTTTTGCCATATATCAACATGAATCTGCCACAGGTATACACGTGTTCCCCATCCTGAAGCCTCCTCCCTCCTCCCTCCCCGTACCATCCCTCTGGGTCGTCCCAGTGCACCAGCCCCAAGCATCCAGTATCATGCATCAAACCTGGACTGGAGACTCGTTTCATATATGATATTATACACGTTTCAATGCCATCCTCCCAAATCATCCCACCCTCTCCCTCTCCCACAGAGTCCAAAAGACTGTTCTATGCATCACTGTCTCTTTTGCTGACAAAATGTAAAGAATTCTTTAACTCAATAAAAACCAAAGTTTAAAAACAAAAGGCAGAAAGATTTGAAAAGACATTTCACTATAGAAGATAGATGATGAAATTATGACACAGAATGATTCTCACATAGTGATTCAGTTCAGTCCAGTCACTCAGTTGTGTCCAACTCTATGTGACCCCATGAACTGCAGCACTCCAGGCCTCCCTGTCCATTACCAACTCCCGGATTTCACTCAAACTCACGTCCATCAGGTAGGTGATGCCATCCAGCCATCTCATCCTCTATCATCCCCTTCTCCTCCTGCCCCCAATCCCTCCTAGCATCAGAGCCTTTTCCAATGAGTAAACTCTTCACATCAGGTGGCCAAAGTATTGGAGTTTCAGCTTCAGCATCAGTCCTTCCAATGAACACCCAGGACTGATCTCCTTTAGGATGGACTGGTGGATCTCCTTGCAGTCCAAGGGACTCTCAAGAGTCTTCTCCAACACCACAGTTCAAAAGATTCAATTCTTTGGTCCTCAGCTTTCTTCACAGTCCAACTCTCACATCCATATATGACCACGGGAAAAACCATAGCCTTGACTAGATGAACCTTTGTTGGCAAAGTAATGTCTCTGCTTTTCAATATGCTATCTAGGTTGATCATAACTTTCCTTCCAAGGAGTAAGCATCTTTTAATTTCATGGCTGCAATCACCATCTGAAGTGATTTTGGAGCCCCCAAAAATCAAGTCTGACGCTGTTTCCACTGTTTCCCTATCTATTTCCCATGAAATGATGGGACCAGATGCCATGATCTTCGTTTTCTGAATGTTGAGCTTTAAGCCAACTTTTTCCACTCTCCTCTTTCACTTTCATCAAGAGGCTTTTTAGTTTCTCTTCACTTTCTGCCATAAGGGTGGTGTCATCTGGATATCTGAGGTTGTTGATATTTCTCCTGGCAATCTTGATTCCAGCTTGTGCTTCTTCCAGCCCAGCATTTCTCATGATATACTCTGCATATAAGTTAAATAAACAGGGTGACAATATACAGCCTTGACGTACTCCTTGTCCTATTTGGAACTAGTCTGTTGTTCCATGTCCAGTTCTAACTGTTGCTTCCTGACCTGCATACAGATTTCTCAAGAGGCAGGTCAGGTGGTCTGGTATTCCCATCTCTTTCAGAATTTTCCGCAGTTTATTGTGATTCACACAGTCAAAGGATCTGGCATAGTCAATAAAGCACAAATAGATGTTTTTCTGGAACTCTCTTGCTTTTTCCATGATCCAGCAGATGTTGGCAATTTGATCTCTGGTTCCTCTGCCTTGTCTAAATCCAGCTTGAACATCAGGAAGTTCACAGTTCACATATTGCTGAAGCCTGGCTTGGAGAATTTTGAGCATTACTTTACTAGTGTGTGAGATGAGTGCAATTGTGCGGTACTTTGAGCATTCTTTGGCATTGCCTTTCTTTGGGATTGGAATGAAAACTGACCTTTTCTAGTCCTGTGGCCACTGCTGAGTTTTCCAAATTTGCTGGCATACTGAGTGTAGCACTTTCACAGCATCATCTTTCAGGATTTGAAATAGCTCAACTGGAATGCCATCACCTCCACTAGCTTTGTTCATAGTGATGCTTTCTAAGGCCCACTTGACTTCACATTCCAGGATGTCTGGCTCTAGGTGAGTGATCACACCATCATGATTATCTTGGTCATAAAGATCTTTTTTGTATAGTTCTTCTGTGTATTCTTGCCACCTCTTCTTAATATCTTCTGCTTCTGTTAGGTCCATACCATTTCTGTCCTTTACTGAGCCCATCGTTGCATGAAATGTTCCCTTGGTATCTCTAATTTTCTTGAAGAGATCTCTAGTCTTTCCCATTCTGTTGTTTTCCTCTATTTCTTTGCATTGATTGCTGAAGAAGGCTTTCTTATCTCTCCTTGCTATTCTTTGGGACTCTGCATTCAGATGATTATATCTTTCCTTTTGTCCTTTCTTTTCATTCTGTTCTTTTCACAGCTATTTGTAAGTCATCCCTAAACAGCCATTTTGCTTTTTTGCATTTGTTTTCCATGGGGATGGTCTTGATCCCTGTCTCCTGTACAATGTCACGGACCTTATTCCATAGTTCATCAGGCACTCTATCTATAAGATCTAGTCCCTTAAATCTATTTCTTACTTCCATTATATAATCATAAGGAATTTGATTTAGGTCATACCTGAATGGTCTAGTGGTTTTCCCTACTTTCTTCAATTTTAGTCTGAATTTGGTAATAAGGAGTTCATGATCTGAGCCACAATCAGCTCCTGGTCTTGTTTTAGGGATAAGGAATAAGCAAAAATCGTTGAGAAACTGGTACAAAGATAGATGAATAATGGAACAAGATAAAGAGCCCAAAAGCAGATACATGTGTATAGCAGTTATAATTTATTTACAATAGAATGGGCATAGCTTGCAGGTCAGTTGGAAAAACACAGGGTTTTCAATAAATGATTACTGGGACAATAGGTGTTTCCAAACAACACCTTCCATAATGTAATGAGATCTTATATCACAGTGTAAACAAACTCCAACTGGATCAGAAATTCAAATATTAAAGAAAAAACTAAAATCAGCTCTAAGTCATTATAAGTCAAGAAAATATACGGTTGGCAGTGATATAAGGATTGAGTACACTGGATTATACACAACCACAATAACACACCATAAATTAAACACACACACATATAAATACTCAGTTACATGTACGGAGAAGCCTGGTAGGCTGCAGTACATGGGGTCGCTAGGAGTCGGACACGACTGAGCGACTTCCCTTTCACACTAAAATTAAGGAGTTCTGTTCATTATTAAACTGTAAAAAAGAGAAAATTCAAGCAATTAACTGGATGAAACTTTAAAAATATATAAACTACCAAAGGATTAGTATACTTAATTCTTATGTAATTCTGACAAATCAATAAGAAAAGGACAAACAACTCAATAGAAAAGTTGTCAACAGAGATGAAGGAAACAGAAATGACCTATTATATTGATTTAATCTACTGATATATTTTGATTTAGAATCTGGAGAGAATACTGCTTTAGGCCAAATGACTAAGAGATTGGAAGAATTAGTGTCAACAGAAATATATTGTCTCTTTATACTGTGTATTATTCACTTACAATGCCAGAATATAGACAGGATTTCAAAAATAAGTTCATGTTTTTTCCTTTTAAGTTCCAAAAGTCACAAAATTGAATAGTATGTATCTTATAAAGCAAACAATAAAAAAATATATAATAAAATATTCAATCTTTTCTTTGTTCTTCCCCATGCCTTCACCACCTATTTGGAAGTAGCTTTATATATTTTAGTGTGGGTGTATTTCTTAAATCTTTATTTATGCATTTACAAACACATGTATACAGAAGGTTATAAAAATTGCTATATCATGATTAATATGATTCCTTTCTTTGTCACTTAATGGCCTCATAGATATCTTTCAACATTAGTAATTTACTCTTTGAGGTATTTTCAGACTCTTGGTTTTATATCTTACAAGAAAGTGTCAGTATAATATTTACCCAATTCCATCACTTTTCAAGAGTCTTGATCTGCAATACTTTAAATATCTTTAGGGAAATTTATCTAGCATCTTTCTAAGATGCTCATGGTCCATTCAATTCTGTAATGTCCTAGAAAGCAAGTTTTCTAAGGCTGAGAAATTCTCAAATGGTACATTCATACCAAAGAATTGCTTTTGAACCGTAGTGTTGGAGAAGACCCTCAAGGGTCCCTTAGACTGCAAGGAGATCAAACCAGTCAATCCTAAAGGAAATTAACCCTGAATATTCATTGGAAGGACCGATGCTGAAGCTGAAGCTCCAACACTTGGGCCACCTGATGAGAAGAGCTAACTCATTAGGTATGACCTTGATGCTGGGAAAGATTGAAGGCAGGAGAAGGGGACGACAGAGGATGAGATAGTAGGATGGCATCACTGACTCGATGGACATGAGTTTGAACAACCTCTGGGAGATGGTGAAGGACAGGGAAGCCCGGTGTGCTGCAGTCCATGCAGTCTCAAAGAGTCAGCCATGACTGAGTAACTGAACAACAACAACATTCAAAAAAAAAAAAAAGAGAGCATTTTCTAGAGGTGCACTTAATTTTATTTTTAATAGTTACTCAAATTAAATTTCACAGATTTTTAATTCCTAATAGAAGTGATGAAAATATACTGCATAGAGTTAGAATATGTGAATTGGGAGCTAAAGCAATGTGTGAACACACATTACAGAGGCTGCCTGATGGATATCTGAATTTCTGACAACTCTGCTGAACTATTAGCCGGAATTACACACTTACTCAATTTTGCCTTTAGATGAATAAAGAACCATATTTTTACACATAAGTGTGAAAATAAACTAAAGTAAATTGTGCTTATTTCCATAACTTGCTTTCTCTTGAGAAGAAAAAAGAACAAACCTACCCTTCACCATGAGTATAGCTACTGTTGTCAGGCTTATTAAATGCATAGCCCACCTTTTCCTATAGATTTAAATATTTTGCTTTTTGCAACTTTCTGAAAAACAGCAATCTAACTAATCTGTGTTGACTGGAACTCTGCTTCTTGACACTTTCTGCAGTGTCAAAATTCAGCTGATATATAATAAAAGGAATTTAGACCTGGACAAGGGCGAAGGATTACAAATCTCTAGCATGAGAGCTGCAACTGCCTCTCCTCTTCCTGTCCCTGGCAGTTGAGTGCAAATATAGCTTCAATTTTATTCTCAAAGCAGCATTTCAGGAGGCCCTTCTCATCCATCAGAACTGACATGCCAGATAAATTCTAGTGGCTATCCTCGAAGCTCTGCTGTCAAGCGACACTGTAACTCTCGACAAGTATCTCTTTTATGTCTCCTTTTTTCAGAAAACAATGTAGCTAATTATCTCTCTCTCCTAGAATTATTGGGAAGATGACATAAAATAAATGGCAAGGGGCAGCCCAATTTGTTATGCAATAGTTGATCGATATTTGCTGAATGAATTCATAGACATATGGATAAATGGTATTCAAGTTAAAAAAAACTCTTCTGAAATTTCAACTTAAAACTTGAGAATATACTAACTTTAAGGTTTCTCCCTTACTTTTTGTTTTTAATTGTGGTAAAATACATGTAACATAAAATTTACCACCTTCACCATTGTGCAACCCATCTTTAGGACTTTTTCCTCTTGCAAAACTGAAGCTCTATACCCTTTAAACAATAAATCCCCATTAGCCTCTCCTCTTAGCTCCTGGCTACCACCATTCTACTTTCTGTTTCCTTGAACTTGACTATACTACAGAGCTCATATAAATGGAATCATGCAGCTTTTGTCCTTTTGTGGCTGGCTTATTTTATTAACACATCTTCTTTATCTTCATCTTTTTCACTCATTGAATAGAAAACCCAGAAATAAACTCACACATCTATAGTCAATTAATCTACGACAAAGGAGGCAAGAATATTCAATGGAGAAAAGACAGTCTCTTCAATAATCGATGCTGGGAAAATTTTACAGCTATATGTAAAGGAATGAAATTACAACATTCCCTAACATCATACACAAAAATAAACTCAAAATGGATTAAAGACCTAAATGTAAGTCCAGACACTATAAAACTCCTAGAGGGTGCTTCCCTGATGGCTCAGTGGTAAAGAATCTGCCTGCCAATGCAGGAAACATGGGTTTGATCCCTGATCCAGAAAGATTCCACATGCCCTGAGGACCTAAGCCTGGGGGCCACAACTATTGAGCCTGTGCTCTAGAGCCTGGGAACTGCAATTAGTGAGGCCATGTGCCACAACTACTGAAGCCCGAGGTGCCCTGGAGCCCGTGCTCTGCAACAGGAGAAGCCATGGCAATGAGAAATCCATGCACTGCAACCAGAGAGTAGCCCCCACTCACTGCGACTAGAGAAAAGCCTGACTAGAGCAACAAAGACCCAGCAGAGCCAAAAATAAATAAATAAATTAATTAATTAAATTAAAAAGAAAAGGAAAAAAACCCCTTAGAGGAAAAATACAGGCAGAACACTCGTTGACATAAATCGCAGCAAGATCTTTTTTGACCCACCTCCTAGAGGAACGAAATTAAAAACAAAAATAAATACACGGGATCTAAGTAAACTTAAAAGTTTTACACAGCAAAGGAAACCATAAACAAAACAAAGACAACCCTCAGAACTGAGTGAATATTTGTAAATGAAGCAATTGACCTAGAACTCATATCCAAAATATACACAATAGCTAATTTCTTTTAGCACTGAATAATACCCAATTGTCTGGATGGTCCAGAGTTTATTTTTCCATTTACCTACCAAATGACATCTTGGTCACTTCCACATTTTGGCAATTATGAAGAAAGCTTCTATAAATATATACCTGTGGGTTTTTGTATGGATACAGTTTTAAACTCCTTGAGGTAAATACCAAAGAGTATGACTGCTAGATCATATGGTAAGATTATGTTTCGTTCTACAAGAAACTGCCCAATTGTCTTACACAGTACCTATACCATTTTGCATTCCCACAAGAAATTCCCTATTGTTCCACATCCTTGTCAATACTTTCTGTTGACAGTCTTCTAGATTTTGGCCCTTCTAATAGGAGTGTAGTGTTGTCTCATTGTCTTAATTTGTATTTCCCTAACGGCATATGATGGAGAAGGCAATGGCACCCCACTCCAGTACTCTTGCCTGGAAAATCCCATGAATGGAGGAGCCTGGTGGGCTGCAGTCCATGGGGTCGCGAAGAGTCAGACACGACTGAGCGACTTCACTTACACTTTTCACTTTCATGCACTGGAGAAGGAAATGGCAACCCACTCCAGTGTTCTTGCCTGGAGAATCCCAGGGACAGGGAAGCCTGGTGGGCTGCCGTCCATGGGGTCGCACAGAGTCAGACACGACTGAAGCAACTTAACAGCAGCAGCAGCAATGGCATATGATGTGGAACATCTTTTCGTGTGCTTATTTGCCATGTATATACCGACTTTAGTGAAAAGCCCATTAAGGTCTTTGGCCCATTTTTCAATCAGAATGACTTCTTAATGTTGAATTTAAGAGTTTCTTGTATATTTTAAATAGTAGTCCTTTATCACTAGTGTCTTTAATAAATGTTTTTCTCAATCTGTGGTTTGTTTTTCATTTACTTAATATTGTCTTTCATAGAACAAAATTTTTAAATTTTAATGAAGTCTGGCTTATCCATTATATCTTTCATGGATCATGTCTTTTGTGTTGTATCTAAAAACATATCCAAGGTCATCAAGATCTTCTCCTGTGTTATCTTCTAGGAGCTTTATGCGGTTGCATTTTATATTTAGGTTTGTGATTTAGGATCTTACTTTATATCATAAATTTAAAAAGCAAAAGCAAAGGATGCTTGTTTCTTAACTTAGCCAACAAACTATCAGAGTTTTGCAAATTCTAAAGGTAAGAAAATATGCATTTGAATTTTTGGATGACCTTTTTCAAAACTTCAGATATAAATAAAAGTTTAACATTTAGGAAGATTTTCTTCTTTTTTCAGGCTTCTGGTTTTTATTATTGCTATTATTATTCCTGTATCTAAGGGTTCTACAATGTGACACATGGATGCCACTAAAAGTTAACTGTAGCTTTTCATTAAAGGAGAGGAGAGAAATGTAGACATACTAGAGGTATCAATTCAGGAAAAAAAAATAGCCTTGGAAGAATGATGTGAAAATATTTAAATCTTAAAACAGAAGAAAAACAAGGTAACTTCTTCAATGATGAAAATCTAAAAGCCAAACTTTCCTAATGAGGAACAAAGTTAACATAAAATATTTATGTGTGTTATGATGAACTCTGACTCTGTTGCTGGATTTGAATTCCCTTTGTGTGTTTTCATTATATATTAGCATTATTTCCTCTGCATTATTTACGGCCAAGACATAGTTTGTATCACATGTGTGATTAATTAAAGTATCAAGGAGGAAGGACACAATAGATCATGGCAATTTAACATTATGCATAAGTATCATATTACCATGGCTGAAAGAATCATTCAAAGGGCCGTTTTCCCATATGTGTTCTTACTTGATTTGTAAAATAAGTTTTCCAGTTATAAGAAAGTTGGGAAGGGACAAAGAATAGGCCAATACTTAGCTTTTCATCTTTTACCTGACAGCCAAACATAATTATTTTATTCTTTTACAAAAATATAAATGAAAAGCCTCTGTTTAGTGCTACCACAGCCAACAGTGTCTGCCTCTTAACATATAAAACACGAGAACCGCAAGAAGGACCAATTTTTAGAACTAGAACTTAAAAGAGTCAACACAGAGTTTTGGAAAGATGAAAGTCTTCACAACCTGAAATCATACCTATAATATGAATCCTTCGTACCTAACTTCATCCAAGCAATAAAAAGGAATATATAATGACACAAGCTATTTTTCTTCTTAGCCTGGAAACTTAAACAGAGAACAGATAAATGCTAAGATTTGGGGCAGTCTTCTAAATGTTCAGTCTCCCAGCTACTGTGGTTTGCATGCCCCTAAGACATTAGCACAAGAAGATACAACACATTGGAAATGGGGAAGAGGATAGAATAAACTCCTCAGAGAAACATTCCCTGGTTGACATTCCATGAGGCAAGAAGCCAATGGAATCAGTAAGGATAAGTGAATGTCCCAAATTCATCATCCAATTTAAGGGGGAGTCATAAATCAGTACCTTTAAATAAGGTACTCCTAGATAGCCATCTCATGGGTAGGAGAAGGGGCATTGATAACACTGCCATCTTTTTAAAAATGATATGTGTTGATTAAGTTCATCAATTATATCCCCTGAACCTCATGATAAAGGCTGATCCCATCTGATTTTCCCTCTTTATTCTAACTCCATACTGCTGCTGCTAAGTCACTTCAGTCGTGTCCAACTCTGTGTGACCCGGTAGACGGCAGCCCACCAGGCTCCCCGTCCCTGGGATTCTCCAGGCAAGAACACTGGAGTGGGTTGCCATTTCCTTCTCCAATGCATGAAAGTGAAAAGTGAAAGTGAAGTCGCTCAGTCGTATCCAACTTTTAGCAACCCCATGGACTGCAGCCCACCAAGCTCCTCCATCCATGGGATTTTCCAGGCAAGAATACTGGAGTGGGGTGCCATTGCCTTCTCTGAACTCCATACTAAGGATAGGTAAAGATGCTCGCTTAACCAAGCATCAACTTCAGTAGAATGTGAAGGCTGGGAGAAAAGTGAAAGATTTGGGGGCAGGGAGGAGTGAAGAGGAGACAGGAGGAAGAGAATGAGAGAAATAATGGGAAGGGTTAGGGTGTTGGAAAAATCTTTAAAAGTCTGTTTTCAATAAGTCTTCTACCCATGGGACTTTCCTGGTGGAGTGGTTAAGAAATCTGCCTTCTGATGCAAGGCACATGGATTTGACCCCTGATCAAGGAACTAAGATCCCACATGGTATGGGGCAACTAAGCCCACCTACTGCAATGAAAGGAAGAAAGGGAGCAAGAAAAGAACAGAGGGAGGGGAAAAAAGAAAACAAATAAAGAAGGAAAGGAAGGAGGGAATGGAGGGATGAAGAAAGGAAGTAAGACCTCTGTATCCTGGTAAGGGACAGCTCCAGAACACTGAAAAAAAAAAAAGAAGAAGAAATCTTCTACCCTTACCTGACCTTTAGCTGGATGAAAGGGAATATAACATGTTTCCTTTTTCTTTCATATTTTGTTTATTGTTTTATATTTTTGAAAGCACTTTAACAGGTTGAGGATGGATAGAATCAGGGTACAAAAGATTAACAATATCATTATCCTAAGACTCAGCCCCTTCCAACTATAATGAGGGAAAGTCAGCCCCCATTTGAGTTTCCCCTTCAGTTTTAAGTAGATATTTCAGAACCAGGTGCCATTCTTTCATGTTGCAGGGATACAAGTTCCTCATCCCACTCACGCCTAGTCTGCCTAGAAAATCTGCTGATGGCCCTCCTTGGCAAGGTGCTAGCTGGATACTGAACTTGAGCAGCCAGGGGAAGTCACATGCCTGTCCTTGCAGTCCAAATTTTAAAACGTGTCCTTTCTTTTACCTCACCTGTTCGAAGAACTATTTTCAAGCATGGCTGTCAACCATAGCATAGTTGGTACCTCTTTTCAATTTCTGTCATCCCACTACACTCAAGATAGTGTTCAAACACACACTTCCCAGTATCTAACACAGGGAATCCTAGAGTCCCTAGGAGGCCACTCCTGGAAGCCTTGCTCTCGCCTGGAAAATGATCTTCTCCCTTTGCCTTCCAGTCCTTGAGTTCCATTAGCAATCTCAATTTCTTTGAAATTGTTGTTGCTATTATTATTTGAGATAAGGGTCATCCCTTGGGTAGGTCCATAGAATTTCCTTTGATCCTCTTAGGAAATTTGAGAAATAGTACTAACATTCTTTCATAGGTTTGAAAACTGAAGCATCAAAAGATCAAGTAACTAGAGACAAAGCACATTAAATAGTTTACAAACTAATACAGCAAATGAATGTATGAGTAAATAAATGAATGACTGGCTCAAGCAGCAGAGATAACTAGATCTCAAATTTCCTAGTACTTAGCTTAATCACCTCCAATTGATAAACAGAATTTGCTCTTGATCAAATGTGAGCTGTACATGACATCTCAAGGGACTATGCAAGAGAGGAAAAAAAAGTATTTGTATAGCACTATTAATGAAATGTTTTGTCATTATATCCCCTATTTCCTTTTACTATTATATAGCACCTACTAGTCAGGCCTTAGCTCCATTTTAAGACAAGAAACTGAGGCCCAGAGAAGTGTTAGTCACTCAGTCATGTCCGATTTTTTGTGTCCCCATGGACTGTAGCCTGACAGGATCCTCTGTCCATAAAATTCTCCAGCAATAATACTGGAGTGGGTTGCCATGCCCTTCTCCAGGGGGTCTTCCTGACCCAGGGATCAAATCTGGGTCTACCACATTGCAGGCAGATTCTTTACCATCTGAGCCACCAGGGAAGCCTGAGGCCCAGAGAGGATAAGTATTAATAGCTTGCCTCAGTGAACACAGCTAATTCGTGGTTGAGGTGAGATTTGAACACAGATATGAGTCTAGGTCTGGTGCTTTTTCAGTAAACGAAATCAAAGCTCAGGCCTTTTTGACTTACTCACCTTTAAAACAGAGCACTTGTCTGTTGCTAATACAGACTTGAAATGCTTCAAATGGCTTTGAATCTCTCAGAAAATTAGATATACATATTTTTTACCACAATAGTCCTGTTGATCACCCTGTGGTCTTCTGTGCTTCCATCTTGCAGGTATTATGGCTGGATAAGCCAGTTCAAAGCAGTTATCATCAAAATATACAATCTAGTAGCTATCAAGACTCCAAATCTCCCTGGGATATAGATTCAGTCACATTATCGAAACCTGCTGGAAACGTGACACTAATGGCAAGTAAGAATTTTATAGCTCCCATTTCCCTTTGCTGACATTACAAATGTAAAATCTCTCATTTCCCCAAAAGTTCATCTACTTGATCTATGCTGCTGAGGCTATATATTTAGCATTTTTCTGGCAGCAGCAAAGATCCTGGAAGAGAAAGTGGGCCCATTAGTCTTACACAGGGAGACCTCATTCCAGGATAGCCAAGCCAACCCTAATCTCCCCACTTGTATTCCACCCTACCCCACAGCATACATTACATTCACCTGCAAAATACAAAGACATTGGTTGCAGATGAATCACTCATCTTACTATTAGGAATACAACAGGATGAGCAAGCCTCCCATGAAGCAAAGGGGAAATAAGACTAGAATATAGCATTGTGTATGCTAAAACTGAAAAAGTCCAAAGTATTGGAAATAAATGACACCATGGAAAGAAATTGCCACAGCTCACTAAAACAGCTAACTGAAAATTTGTCGATGAAAACTGTCAGTTCATATACCCAGCCATCATTATAAACACTATAAAGGAAATAGCTAGAGGAGGTGAGAGGTGGGACAAAAAAAAACTCTGTCCTTTGATTCTTTTTTGAAGCCCCCTGTGACTCACTGAGCTTCTATTTAAGCTTGAAGACTCAGTTCAACTTTCACCTTCTGCATGAAGACTTCTCACTCCTCCAGGAAAAGCTATTTGCTATCATTCTCCCCCAAGAAGGAGGGGATTAAGTATATCTTCTTTGCTGCTTCATCATGCATACCTGGTAGCATGCCAGGCATATAGTTGAAGCTCAATAATTATAACTGAATTAATTAAATCATTATCCAGTCTCCTCTTTGTGTTCCCATTATACAAAATCATATCAGAGCAGCCCTTTTCTCATATTTTGACCCTGGATTTTGCTCTTTCCACCTGACTGGCAGACAGTCTTTTGAGAGGCAAGAGGAATCAGGATCTGGTGATTTAGGCAGCCAAACATTTATCACAGCACTTTTATGGAAAACCAATCTACAGATGCTTCTTGGATGGAGTAAAAATAAATATCCTCTAAAGTAATTCAATTCTAACATTCTACTATATTAATAAAACAAGTTTTTATAAAACATGGTGCTTGAGAAGTGTAAAATCTAGTTGCAAAGCAAGTAGAATACCGATAAAATGATCAGCAGTGATATGCAAGGCAGGCCATTGAATTGTAATTAGGCACTCACTATTTTGTACCCTTCTATATTTAAATAAAGTCAGTGGGAAATAAGACTCGGGCAGGTAACTATTTTAAACCAATGAACACAGTATGCATTCCTAAGAAGGAAATTCTGATACAGAGTCTATTTCCTTACACTGTATTCACTGCACTCCCTAATCTCCGGTCCCATTCACTGCACTCCCCAATCTTTGGTCTGATTATAAGGCCAAGTACACTTTTATTTGAAATTAGCTCTGAAGTCAGAAATTTTTTAATGCTACAAAGGTAACCTGGCAAGTAGTCTTCATATTAAGAAGCACAAACTAAGTAAGAGCTAATAGCAGGTAGCTGCACTGCCTATGAAAAGGGAGCCTGATGATCAGCAAAATTTAAAGAAGTGGAAGGTTTCAGACCATCAGCAATTCATGTTTCTCTATGCCCAACTTGCTGGGTTGGTATATTCCTACCTGTCACAAGAAATATATATTAAGCCAGGTCCCCAGAGTGATAAATCTTCCTAAAAACCTCAGGGTGTCAGAACACTGGAAGAAAAGTGATGCACTTAATTAAAAAGGGGTTTACTGTGGCCAGTAGTGCCAAGGATTTATGTGCTACCTGTTCTCAGAAGAACAGAAGAATCTCCTATAGGGCACTGATGTCACCACTCAAACCCAAATTCACAGGTGAGCCTTGCATTCAGAACCCATGTACAACTGAGACACAGAGGACATCAGTAGGATATGTAGTTTTCCAATGACAGGGATAGGAATGGCTTCATGAGTGTGTAGCCTGCATTTTGTACAGGGTCTCACACTTGGTTTAAGGTTCTACTATTGCTGTCTTGAAGATCTTAACACACTTTAAACAAGAAGCCCCACAAATTATGTTGCTGATCTGAGACAAGGAAAAAGAGTAACCTGTGAAGTCCCTTATTGTCTGGTCAGAGAGTTAAAGATCCTGATAGCAAAGAATTTAGATATCAGAACATTGTACTGAACCTAGAAAGGAAATTCATCACAGTTAAGATGTGGGTCGGCTGCAGGGGACTTTCACACACTCTCCTCCAAAGAACACTGCAGGATAGCTACCGTTGAAACCTTGAGATGGTTGTTTTTGGTCACAAAGGTTACTTCATCATCATCTTCAGAGTAGTTTAAGCAAAACTGAACAGTGGACAGTGTATATTTGGATCCCCACTCCTCTCCCTATGCCCTGCTATCCCACCACTGACACCAAATTCATAGTCTTCCTCCTTATCCACTTGTCCCAAGTATATGCTGTTCTCATCTTTCTCCATCTAACCACCCAAGTGAAAATGTTCTTTCAGTAAAGTGCCTGATGAATTATTTCACACATAATTGGTAAATAAGGGAAGCTTATACATTCTAAGAACCTAGAACAGTGTCTGACATAAAGTCAGCATTTAATAGTTGTTAATTTTATTTTCATTGATATTATTCTGGCTGTTGAACTGTTAACCTCTGAGGGCCACACATATTTCTGAAAGTGGAGTATGAGGTAGCCAAAGATGTGATGTCAGGCAGGTCTTGATTTAGATCATGCATCAGCTAAATTGTATCTAAGCCTCAGTTTCTTCAATTATATAAGAGGATAATACTATTCTGTGAAATCTTCGTAAAAATTTTAGGTGAAGAATACAAAGAAAGTGAGTAGCACAATGTCTGACTCATGGGAGGTACTCAACTAAGGTGAGTTTCCATGAAGAATTGCTACTATTTCTAAGAGTATCAGCATTTTTACAGGGATCAGAATTATAAACTCTGGGAAGATTATAGCAGAATGTTATTATCCTGGTGGTAACGAAACCACCGAAACATTTTTCTGCCTCCATTCAAACTTAAACTTCTGATTTTACTCAGCTTTTAGATCTCAGCATGGCTGTCACTTCCTCCAGGAAACCTTTAGTACTAGGTTTCCATAGATCCTGTCCTCCTCTAGTCACACAATGACACAGTACCATGGAATTGTTCACTTGTCTAAAATCCCAACCTGAGGCTAGGAAATGTGTCTTCCTTTGTAGTCTATATGGATACAGCAATGTTTTCCACCTCATGTGCTTTTCCAGAAGCTTATCACTCCCTCAATAAGAAGTGGAGTCCTTATCCCCTCCTATCCTTAAATTCAGGGCCTTCCCTCGTAGCTCAGTTGGTAAAGAATCCACCTGCAATGCAGGAGACCCTGGTTCAATTCCTGGGTCAGGAAGATCTCCTGGAGAAGGAATAGGCTACCCACTCCAGAATTCTTGAACTTCCCTGGTAGATCAGCTGGTAAAGAATCTGCCTGCAATGTGGGAGACCTAGGTTCGATCCTTGGAGGAGGGAACGGCTACCCACTCCAGTGTTCTTGCCTGGAGAATTCCATGGACAGAGGAGCCTGGCAGGCTACAGTCCATGGGGTCACAGAGTCAGACACAACTGATTGACTTTCACTTTCACTTTTCATCCTTAAATCTGGGTGGGCATTTGTAACTGCTTCAGCTTATGCAAGAGTAGAAAATAATTCTATATAACTTCTGAGGTTATATCATTAAAAGTGGTATAGCTTCCACCCAAATCCCTCTCTTAAAATCATTTCCCTAGAAGTTCACCTACATGGTGGAAAGAAGATCAAGCCCATGGAGAGGCTTGAGAAGAGGAATCTGAGCCTCTAGTCTGCCAACAACCAGTATCAACTTTCTTTTCATGAGTGAGCCATCTTAAAAGCAAATACTCCAGCCCCAAATCAAGCTACCTCAGCTGATAGAACATGAAGATTCTTGCATGCCTAGTCACTGTCATATCTGACTCTTTGAAACCCCGTTGACTGTAGCTTGCCAGGATCCTTGGTCCATGGGATTCTCCAGGCAAGAATACTCAAGTGGGTATCCTTCCTTCTCCAGGGGATCTTCCAGACTCAAGGACTGAACCCAGGTCTCCTTCACTGAAGACAGATTCTTTACTGTCTGAGCCATCAGGGAAGCCCAGAACAAGAACAGGTGTGCCTTTTCTTCTAATTTAAGTCCAAATTGCAGATTCATAAGTTTAAATGTTATTTTAATCCACTAAGTTTTGTGTGATTTGTTAAATAGCAATGGATAATTAGAACAAATTTTGTTCATAGTTTCTTATTTTCAGTGTTTAGTCTAACAGAGGCAGGGAATAGGAACAGATTATAGATGAGAGGAAAGGAGTGGAGGAGAGAGAGAAGAAAGGCAAGAAGAAGAAAGTAAGAAATACAGGAAGAGAGTAAGGGAGGTAATGGAGAAAAGGAGGGAAGAAGCAGGAATATTTCCTATAATCTTCTTTCATTTATTGTGCTATATTCTTAATATTTTAAGAATTATAAATACAGATTTTACTTAACAGCAAAGAATTTAGTATATAACGTGGTCTAAGATATTAGAAAGAAAAGTAACCCTGAAAGTCAAACACTGTTGGTGAAAACTGACTTCCAATCAAAGACAGACAAGGGAAAGAGAAACTCCAAGTCAGCATGTCAGTGGATGGTGGACCACATCCTATCTGAAGCTCCTCTTTCCACTGAATCAGTCTCTAAATGCAGTGTTTGTTTAATCTCAGTCTACATATCATGAGCGTCTAAAATACCACCTGAATAGCAAGAGTGGGGATCTAGGGCAAATGCAGCAGACTTTAGGGAAAGAGCAAAGGCAGTGTTAGAGAATTTCATTGCACCTATAGGTAGCTTCTGGACCCCAGCTACCAGTCAACCTAGAAATATCAAACATCAAGTAGAAGCAAATATGATCCTCAACGCACTTTGCAGTCCCACTCCCTCCCCTGCCTTTCTGATGATATCAGAAATAGTAGGTCTGATAAGGAACCTACTTATCACCACAGTGCTTATAACCATCAAGCACTGTGAATTTCTGTGAAGTGTTTGATATATTTGATAATGGGATCTTTTCCTGAAGAATATATTTAGAGTTCCCACCTGTTTTTTGTTTTTTGTTTGTTTTGTTTTGCTTTCGTTTTAAACTTTTTATTTTATATTGGGATATAGTTGACTAATAGTGATGTGTTTGTTTCAGATATAAAACAAAGTTATACATACACCCATATCCTTTTTCAATTCTTTTCCCAATTAGATTGTTACAGAATACTAAGCAGAGTCCCTTGTGCTATACACTAAGTAGGTCTTTGTTGGCTATCTGTTTTAAATACAGCTATGCATACATATCAAACCCCCAAACTCTGTAACTATCCCTCCACCTACCCTTCCCCTCTGGTAACCATGAGTTTGTAGCCTGTGAGTCTGTTTCTATTTTATAAAGATAGCTCAGAAGTAAACCCACACACCTATGATCAATCAATGTACAACAAAGACGGCACAACCATACAATGGAGGAAAGACAGTCTCTTCAATAAATGGTGCTGGAAAAACTGGACAGCTGCATGTAAAAAATGAAATGAGAACATTCTCTAACACTACACACAAAAATAAACTCAAAATGGATTAAAGACCTAAATGTGAGGCCAAACACAATAAAAGTCTTAGGGAAAAACATAGGCAGAACACTCTTTGACATAAATCACAGGCATATCTTTTTCGATCCGTCTCCCAGAGAAATGGAAATAAAAACAAAAACAAACAAATGGGACCTAATTAAACTCAAAAGCTTTTGCACAGCAAAGGAAACTATAAACAAAATGAAAAGACAACCCACAGGTTGGGAGAAAACACTTGCCAATGATATGACCGACAAGGCATTAGTTGCCAAAATTTACAAACAGTTCATGAGGTTTAACATCATCAAAATAAGCAACCCAATCAAAAATTGGGCAGAAGACCTAAATACACATTTCTCCAAAGAAGACATACAGATGGCCAAAAGGCACATGAAAAGATGTTCAATACCACTAATAATTAAAGAAATGCAAATCTAAATTACAAAGAGATATCACCTCACACCATAAGAATGGTTATCATCAAAAAATCCACACACAATAAATGCTGGAGAGGATATGAAAAGAACGGAACCCTCCTACACTGTTGGTGGCAGTGTAAATTGGTGCAGCCACTGTGGAAAATATGGGGGCTTTTCAAACAACTAAAAACAGAACTACAGGTTGACCTGCAATCCCACTCCTGGGCATCAGTTCAGTTCAGTCACTCAGTCGTGTCCGACTCTTTGCAACCCCGTGAATCGCAGCACGCCAGGCCTCCCTGTCCATCACCAACTCCCGGAGTTCACCCAGACTCACATCCATCGAGTCAGTTATGCCATCCAGCCATCTCATCCTCTGTCATCCCCTTCTCCTCTTGCCCCCAATCCCTCCCAGCATCAGAGTCTTTTCCAATGAGTCAACTCTTCGCATGAGGTGGCCAAAGTATTGGAGTTTCAGCTTTAGCATTCCTTCCAAAGAAATCCCAGGGCTGATCTCCTTCAGAACGGACTGGTTGGATCTCCTTGCAGTCCAAGGGACTCTCAAGACTCTTCTCCAACACCACAGTTCAAAAGCATCAATTCTTCGGCTCTTAGCCTTCTTCACAGTCCAACTCTCACATCCATACATGACCACAGGAAAAACCATAGCCTTGACTAGACAGACCTTTGTTGGCAAAGTAATGTCTCTACTTTTAAATATGCTATCTAGGTTGGTCATAACTTTCCTTCCAAGGAGTAAGCATCTTTTAATTTCATGGCTTCAGTCACCATCTGCAGTGATTTTGGAGCCCAAAAAAGTAAAGTCTGACACTGTTTCCACTGTTTCCCCATCTATTTCCCATGAAGTGGTCAAACAAGAGATGGCAAGAGTGAATGTCTACATTCTAGGAATCAGCGAACTAAAATGGACTGGAATGGGTGAATTTAACTCAGATGACCATTATATCTACTACTGTGGCCAGGAATCCCTCAGAAGAAATGGAGTGGCCATCATAGTCAACAAAAGAGTCCGAAATGCAGTACTGGGATACAATCTCAAAAACAGCAGAATGATCACTGTTCGTTTCCAAGGCAAACCATTCAATATCACAGTAATCCAAGTCTATGCCCCAACCAGTAACACTGAAGAAGCTGAAGTTGAACGGTTATATGAAGACTTACAAGACCTTTTAGAACTAACACCCAAAAAAGACGTCCTTTTCATTATAGGGGACTGGAATGCAAAAGTAGTCAGCCAAGAAACACCTGGAGTAACAGGCAAATTTGGCCTTGGAATATGGAATGAAGCAGGGCAGAGACTAATAGAATTTTGCCAAGAAAATGCACTGGTCATAACAAACACCCTCTTCTAACAACACAAGAGAAGACTCTATACATAGATATCACCAGATGGTCAACACCGAAATCAGATTGATTATATTCTTTGCAGCCAAAGATGGAGAAGCTCTATACAGTCAGCAAAAACAAGACCAGGAGCTGACTGTGGCTCAGACCATGAACTCCTTATTGCCAAATTCAGACTGAAATTGAAGAAAGTAGGGAAAACCACTAGACCATTCAGGTATGACCTAAATCAAATCCCTTATGATTATGCAGTGGAAGGGAGAAATAGATTTAAGGGCCTAGATCTGATAGAGTGCCTGATGAACTCCTGGGCATATATCTGGATAAAAACTTGTTCTGAAAGGAAACATGCACCCCAATGTGCATTGCAGCTCAGCTGAAAATAGTCAAGACATGGAAGCAAACTAAATGTCCAACAACAGAGGAAAGGATAAAGAAGATGTGGTACATATATACTTTGGAATATTACTCAGCCTTAAAAACAATGAAATAATGCCATTTGTAGCAACATGGATAGACCTAGAGATTGTTATACTGAGTGAAGTCAGAGACAGAAATATTGTATGATATTGCTTATATGCAGACTCTTAAAAAAAATGATGCAAAAGAACTTATCTACCTGCTTCTTGTAAGTTCCTTTTATGTTGTGCTCTGTATAGGCAAAGATAAAGAGCCTGCTATAATTTTATATTGTTTTTTCTTTTTCTCAAAGTTGTATTTTTTTTAGATAATGCATGGTGGTATGTAGCACTCATGAACCTAAACTCTTTGAGTATCTGAGAAATATAATTAGAAATGTGTGGGTTGAATGACTTGTCTCCTAAACTGTGTGCTCTGGATATTCCTGGAAGGCCTAGAACATTCTTATTCAGCTTTATATCTCTGTAGTCTTTGCACTTTGTGGATGATTGATGCTTATTGAATATTTTTTTTTGAAAAAAGAACATCCAGAATGATAGCATCATCTATCATCATATGCAAAAAGCATTAATCTTTTAAAAATTTTGTAAAGTTTGTCCATATGGAGGAGTTAAATATTTATCTAAAATTTTACAGTTTAATGAAAGACCAAAGAATTGGACTGTGAAGAAGGCTGAGCGCCGAAGAATTGATGCTTTTGAACTGTGGTGTTGGAGAAGACTCTTGAGAGTCCCTTGGACTGCAAGGAGATCCAACCAGTCCATTCTGAAGGAGATCAGCCCTGGGATTTCTTTGGAAGGAATGATGCTAAAGCTGAAACTCCAGTACTTTGGCCACCCCATGCGAAGAGTTGACTCACTGGAAAAGACTCTGATGCTGGGAGGGATTGGGGGCAGGAGGATAAGTGGACGACAGAGGATGAGATGGCTGGATGGCATCACGGACTCGATGGACATGAGTCTGGGTGAACTCCGGGAGTTGGTGATGGACAGGGAGGCCTGGCGTGCTGCGATTCACGGGGTCTCAAAGAGTCGGACACGACTGAGCGACTGATCTGATCTGATCTGATGTTTTCCAGAGAGAACTCAGCTTCTACACTGTCAGGAGTGATGCTGCACAGTAGTCAATGAGAGTATTGGCAGGTCCAGCACAAATTTAAGAATAGAATCCATCCCCTATTTTTTGTCCATCCCAGTCTTATCATTGCTGTAGCAGGAAATTAAAGCTCAATGATTTACTATCATTGTATTCCTTTAGTCAGGTTTTAAAATATTTAAGTATGTTAGTCTGTGTAATCACACTAAGATTTAATTTATAAGAAAGACATTCTGAGGATGATTTTACTTGCTTTTTTAAATTTTAAGAAAATAATAAGGGTGGGATGATTTGGGAGAATGGCATTGAAACATGTATAGTATCATATATGAAACGAGTCGCCAGTCCAGGTTTGATGCACAATGCTGGATGCTTGGGGCTGGTGCACTGGGATGACCCAGAGGGATGGTACGGGGAGGGAGGAGGGAGAAGGGTTCAGGATGGGGAACACGTGTATACCTGTGGCGGATTCATGTTGATATATGGCAAAACCAATACAATATTGTAAAGTTAAAAAATAAAATAAAAAATAGAAAAAAAATGCAAATAATACACCTGAAATGAATACAACATTGTAAATCAATTATATTTCCATTAAAATTTTTTAAAAAGGAAACTAAAAATAAATCTGTTCAGTATCAGGTTTAAAAATATTGCAAATAGGCTGTAGCTCCGAGAGCAGACGCGGGAGGCCAAGTGGGAGCAGGTGTGGGACAAGCAGCCGGTGCTCTCAGTGATCGCTGGAGGAGGTGGGCGCCTCCCGGGGCGCGCGTGTGGAGGTGGCCCAGCCTACCCGGGGCTGGGGAGGGACGCGCACGACGAGCCGGCCGGTCCCGCGCCTACTTGACAAATTTTATTAAAAAATAAATAAATAAATAAAAATATTGCAAATAAAAAGTGTGCACCTGAAAAAAAAAAAGAAAATAACTAATCTAATTTAAATAACTAGTCTAGTTTATAACTAGTCTAATCTTAAAACTATTTAAAATCTAAATAACTAGTCTAATTTAAATAACTAATTTCATTTTAATAAATAGGTTTATAACTACATATAAACCTATATGTATACCATAAACCATATGTATACCTATAAACCATATGTAAAAGTTAAATATGAATATATATGTTTTGTTTATCTAATAAATATGACTATATGTATGCAATAAATACAAGGGACTCTTGAGAGTCGCTTGGACTGCAAGGAGATCCAACCAGTCAATCCTAAAGGAAATCAGTCCTGAATATTCATTGGAAGGATTGATGCTGAAGCCTAAGCTCCAATACTTCGGCCACCTGATGCAAAGAACTGACTCATTGGAAAAGACCCTGATGCCGGGCAAGTTTGAAGGTGGGAGGAGAAGGAGATGACAGAGGATGAGGTGGTTGGATGGCATCACGGACTCAATGGACATGAGTTTAGTAAGCTCCAGGAGTTGGTGATGGACAGGGAAGCCTGGCATGCTGCAGTCCATGGAGTCACAGAGTTGGACACAACTGAGAGACTGAACTGAACTAATGTAATATATGCATATGATCATTGGGTGGAAGGGAATGGAAAATATAATTTCTCATCGAAACACTGACAAACTTATACTTCTAGGCTTGTCATTTCTCAAACTCGACGCTATTTCTGCTTGCAGCTATTCCAACCACTTGGCTAGACAGATTTTAAAAGTGTTTTCAGACTTACCCTTGTTTCACAATGGGGCAGAATATCAGACTGACTTTCATGATAAACACAATGACTATGAAAACGTGTCACTCTGCTTACCTACTGAATAAGTGAATTCCTTTTGTTGAAGCCAATCTTCATTAAAACTGCTTAGTATGGCTGTTTGTATAAACACCTCAGTGGCTGTTTTTCTTAATAAGTAGTTTCATTTCATAAAGGATCTAATAAAAAATATTTAGAAACTATTAAATTAATAATCACTAAGAGGCTATGCATTAAAATATAGATTTAAACCACAATACAGGATATTAAGTTAGAGAAAGCCAGTTTGCCACAGAGAGCAATGAAGTAGAAGGAAATTTTTTAAATTCCATGGGCTTTTTTTTTTGTTTTTGATTTGGGGAGACAGCATTAGGAATCAATAAATTGCGGGAAGACTATTTGAAGATGTGACACAAGAGAAATGCTTCTGAAGTACTTCTTGAAGATTATACCATCAACAGCAACAACATTCGTAGAACACGCTTCAGCAACCTCATAGAATTGCCCTTACTGTTGACTATTATGACAGCTTAACTGTCCCCACCCTGGCCAGATCTCAGATAGCACTTAGATAAAGCATAAATTTAAACGATAGCTTATAGATTGTAGTTAAAATAAATCAGATGCATGGTTCTTCCTTGAATTTATTAGCATTATCACATGCATGAGTTAATCAAAAAATTCTGGGAAACCTTTTATATCCTGAATCTTTCCCAGTACTATAGATCAATGCCACTGGATCCTTTCCAGGAGTGGAACATCACAGTTTGGTGGATCAGGACCAAGGAACTGTCTCCAAGAGGCCTGCAATAGCCACTGGTTTGCATTTTTAACAGCAGGAATTGCATTAGTAATTCATCAAAATCATCCTTTCCTCAGATCCTTGGGCAATAAAAAGTGTTGGTACAATTTAGATAAAGGGTCCAATTGTGTGATGTTTTAACACAAGTGTAGTTTTATTAAAGATTTATGCTAGTAACTGAGTTAAGAATTTGTACCCTCAGCTAAAATAACATAAAGGGGAAAATTCAAATTGTAAGAATAATGTATTCAAGGAATTTTATATAATAATAATTCTATAAACAATATTTTTCAGTGAAATTAATATTACTGAGTTTATATTTTGAAATGATAGTACCTATGTTGTACTAATTAAAGAAACAGCATACATTACTATATTCATATGGTTGGTTTCTTGAGCTGTCTAAACTAAGCAATGTACACCATTATATAGTTTTATGCCTCTCCAATCAATCATCAGTGATGATATATGGAATATCATTTTCACATCACTTAATGAAAAACTGGTCAAATGTAATAATTTCAAAAAAAATCTAGTTTAAAATTTAGTCATTTATTTTTTAATTGCTAAAATTCTTCCCTAAAGAAACTAAAGACCTATATATAGAAAACTATAAAACACTGGTGAAAGAAATCAAAGAGGACACTAATAGATGGAGAAATATACCATGTTCATGGATTGGAAGAATCAATATAGTGAAAATGAGTATCCTACCCAAAGCAATCTATAGATTCAATGCAATCCCTATCAAGCTACCAACAGTATTTTTCACAGAGCTAGAACAAATAATTTCACAATTTGTATGGAAATACAAAAAACCTCGAATAGCCAAAGCAATCTTGAGAAAGAAGAATGGAACTGGAGGAATCTACCTGCCTGACTTCAGGCTCTACTACAAAGCCACAGTCATCAAGACAGTATGATACTGGCACAAAGACAGAAATATAGATCAATGGAACAAAATAGAAAGCCCAGAGATAAACCCACACACCTATGGACACCTTATCTTTGACAAAGGAGGCAAGAATATACAATGGATTAAAGACAATCTCTTTAACAAGTGGTGCTGGGAAAACTGGTCAACCACTTGTAAAAGAATGAAACTAGAACACTTTCTAACACCATACACAAAAATAAACTCAAAATGGATTAAAGATCTAAACATAAGACCAGAAACTATAAAACTCTTAGAGGAGAACATAGGCAAAACACTCTCCGACATAAATCACAGCAGGATCCTCTATGACCCACCTCCCAGAATATTGGAAATTAAAGCAAAAATAAACAAATGGGATCTAATTAAAATTAAAAGCTTCTGCACAACAAAGGAAACTATAAGCAAGGTGAAAAGACAGCCTTCAGAATGGGAGAAAATAATAGCAAATGAAGCAACTGACAAACAACTAATCTCAAAAATATACAAGCAACTCCTGCAGCTCAATTCCAGAAAAATAAATGATCCAATCAAAAAATGGGCCAAAGAACTAAATAGACATTTCTCCAAAGAAGACATACAGATGGCTAACAAACACATGAAAAGATGCTCAACATCACTCATTATCAGAGAAATGCAAATCAAAACCACAATGAGGTACCATGTCAACTTTTATCTTTTAAAAAAATTTCATTGGAACTGGAACAGTTGCTTTAAAATGTTGTGTTAACAATACAGTATATTAATGCATATATATGGAATTTAGAAAGATGGTAACGATGACCCTATATGCAAGATAGCAAAAAAGACACAGATGTAAAGAACAGACTTTTGGACTCTGTGGGAGAAGGTGATGGTGGGATGATTTGAGAGAATAGCATTGAAACATGTATATTATCATATGTGAAATAGATTGCAGGTCCAGGTTTGATACATGAGACAGGGTGCTCAGGGCTGGTGCACTGGGATGATCCTGAGGGATAGGATGGGGAGGGAGTTGGGAGGGGGGTTCAGGATGGGGAACACATGTACACCCATGGCTGATTCATGTCAATGTATGGCAAAAACCACTACAATATCATAAAGTAATTAGCCTCCAATTAAAATAAAAAATAAAGTGCAGGTTAGGTAAGAAAAAATAAATAAAATAAAATGTTGTGTTAATTTCTACTGAATAGCAAACTAAATCAGCTATATATATACATATATGCTCTCTTTTTCAGATTTCTTTCTCATTTAATTTAATCCAGTTTAAAACTCTAATTTTAAACTCAGTGTAATCACATTTCTCCTTCTGCACTATGTATTCAGGCTTTCTCTGGAACTCTTGACAGTTTATTGTGAAGGATGGTAACAAATATAAGATATAGGTCAAATGTACTATATCTGTACATTAACCTCAGCTTTAGCAACCATGCTAAATCACTTATCAGTTCTAAAAGTTTTGTAGTAGATTTCCTAGGTTCTATTTCTCTGGAGAACCCTGTCTCTTATATAGCTACAGAAGCCAACATTCAGTGGGCATTTGTAGTCAACATACAAGAAAGTGGGCAGAAACATCAAACGACCAACTCCCTAGCAATGCTTATCAATTGTGATGAGGATGTTCCTCCAAAGGACATTTGGCAATATCTGAAGATATTTTTGGTTGTCACATTCAGAAGGAATGCTACTAACACACATAAGACATGGATGATACTAAATTTACTACAGTGTACAAGACAACCCCACTCACCATAATAAAGAATCATCCAGCACAAGATGGTAAGAATGCAATAATGCTGATATTTAGAAACCCAGCCCTAAATTGAAGCCCACCACTTGACAAGCTATGATCCTACATGGAGCACTTAATAATTTATTAATGACATTGCCTTAATTATGAATAAATCATTATTCAGTTCAGTTCAGTTGCTTAGTTGTGTCCAACTCTTTGTGACCCCATGGACTGCAACACAAGGCCTTCATGTCCATCACCAACTCCTGGAGTTTAATCAAACTCATGACATTGAGTTGGTGAGGCCATCCGGCCATCTCATCCTCTGTCTTCCACTTCTCCTCTTTCCTTCAATCTTTCCCAGTATCAGGGTCTTTTCAAATGAGTCAGTTCATCGCATCAGGTGACCAAAGTACTGGAGTTTCAGCATCAACATCAGTCCTTCCAATGAACATTCAGGACTGATCTCCTTTAGAATGGACTGGTTGGATCTCCTTGCAGTCCAAGGGACTCTCAAGAGTCCTCCAACACCACAATTCAAAAACATCAGTGCTTTGGCACTCAGCTTTCTTTATAATCCAACTCTCACATTCATACATGACTTCTGGAAAAACCTCAGCTTTCACCAGAAGGACCTTTGTTGGCAAAGTAATGTCTCTCCTTTTTAATATACTATCTAGGTTGGTCATAACTTTCCTTTCAAGGAGTAAGCGTCTTTTAATTTCATGGCTGCAATCACCATCTGAAGTGATCTTGGAGCCCAAAAAATAAAGTCTGACACTGTTTCCACTGTTTCCCCATCTATTTGCCATGAAGTGATTGGACCAGATGCCATGATCTTAGTTTTCTGAATGTTGAGCTTTAAGCCAACTTTTTCCACTCTCCTCTTTCACTTTCATCAAGAGGCTCTTTAGTTCTTCTTCACTTTCTGCCATAAGAGTGGTGTCATCTGCATATCTGAGATTATTGATATTTCTCCTGGCAATCTTGATTCCAGCTTGTGCTTCATCCAGCCCAGCATTTCTCATGATGTACTCTGCATATAAGTTAAATAAGCAGGGTGACAATATACAGCCTTGACGTACTCCTTTTCCTATTTGGAATCAGTCTGTTGTTCCATGTCCAGTTCTAACTGTTGCTTCCTGACCTGCATACAGGTTTCTCAAGAGGCAGGTCAGATGATCGGGTATCCCCATCTCTTTCAGAATTTTCAACAGTTTATTGTGATCCACACAGTCAAAGGCTTTGGCATAGTCAATAAAGCAGAAGTAGATGGGGTTTTTTGGAAATCTCTTGCTTTTTCAATGATCCAACGGATGTTGGCAATTTGATCTCTGGTTCCTCTGCCTTTTCTAAAACCAGCTTGAACATCTGGAAGTTCATGGTTCACATATTGTTGAAGCCTGGCTTGGAGAATTTTGAGCATTACTTTACTAGCCTGTGAGATGAGTGCAATTGTGCAGTAGTTTGAGCATTCTTTGGCATTGCCTTTCTTTGGGATTGGAATGAAAACTGACCTTTTCCAGTCCTGTGGCCACTGCTGAGTTTTCCAAATTTGCTGGCATATTGAGTGCAGCACTTTCAGAGCATCATATTTTAGGATTTGAAATAGCTCAACTGGAATTCCATCACCTCCCCTAGCTTTGTTCATAGTGATGCTTCCTAAGGCCCTTTCTAAGGCCACTTGACTTCACATTCCAGGATGTCTGGTTCTAGGTGAGTGATCACACCATCATCATCATCACACAAATCATCAGTGGCACTCGGCATTTGAGGAAAGTTTTCAATATCAAAGAGGTTTAAACCAGCAAATAAATATAGCATAAGAAGCAAATAAGATTTCAAAAAGTACAATCAATATGCTAAGGTTTGTAATCATAATATTGCATGTAAAAAGATTCAGTTGAGTTCAGTTGCAGTCGTGTCCAACTCTTTGCGACCCCATGAATTGCACGACGCCAGGACTCCCTGTCCATCACCATCTCCCGGAGTTCACTCAAACTCATGTCTATCGAGTCAGTGATGCCATCCAGCCATCTCATCCTCTGTCGTCCCCTTCTCCTCCTGCCCCCAATCCCTCCCAGCGTCAGAGTCTTTTCCAATGAGTAAACTCTTCACATGAGGTGGCCAAAGTATTGGAGTTTCAGCTTTAGCATTAGTCTTTCCAATGAACACCCAGGACTTATCTCCTTTAGGATGGACTTGTTGGATCTCCTTGCAGTCCAAGGGACTCTCAAGAGTCTTCTCCGACATAGCATAAGAAGCAAATAAGACTTCAAAAAGTACAATCAATATGCTAAGGTTTGTATTCATAATATTGCATGTAAAAAGATTAGCATTATATTTAAAAGAGGTTTTTCAGAACTATGGGCTTTCCAGGTAGCGCTAGCGGTAAAGAATCTGCCTGCCAATGCAGGAGACATAGAGACATACGGTCAATACCTGGATCCACAAGATCCCCTGGAGGAGGGCATGGCAACCCACTCCAGTATTCTTGCCTAAAGAATCCCATAGACAGAGAAGCCAGGTGGGCTATAGACGATGGGATCACACAGAGTTGGACATGACTGCTGCAGCAGCAGCAATCAGAACTGTAACAACACCTTGGGAGCTGAGAATACAGAACAGTCAACCAAAGCATGAGGAAAAACAAACAAACAAACAAAAAAACTCTCAGAAAGAAAAATAAAAAGATCAACAAAAGAAAAAATTTTTTAAAATATTTAGACCATTTCAGAGAGTTGCAAAGATAAAAAAGATTGCATGTAAAGGACTGGAAATATAAAGCCCAGGGTAAAGAGATAAAATGGGTTACCTTAAAATGTTTAAACATGTTTCAACAGCAAACCTAAACATTCAAGTCTACAAAAATACTTTCAGATTTTAATAAAACACTCTTTATTCTATTTGGAATTAAATCCAGGCAATCATCAATTAGTTTGAAATTAGGATACTGATACTTTCAGATCAACAAATTTTCTGTACCCCTTCTCAGTAATCTACTGAACGATGGGCTTCACCAAAGCAAAGGAGAAAGTTTAACACATGGGATCCACATGCAGAGACTAACAAGCAGACAGTTCAGACTGAGGTAGGAAGATGGTGTCTTCCAGAAGGATGTCTCAAAAAAATTTTTAACTAATTGGTTACTTACATGATCAGTTCAGTTCAGTCACTCAGTTGTGTCCAACTCTTTGCCACCCCATGGACTGCAGCATGCCAGGCTTCCCTGTCCATCAGCAACTCCTGGAGTTTACTCAAACTCATGTCCATTGATTCGGTGATGCCATCCAACCATCTCATCCTCTGTCGTCCCCTTCGCCTCCTGCCCTCAATCTTTCCCATCATCGGGGTCTTTTCATATGAGTCAGTTCTTCGCATCAGGTGGCCAAAGTACTGGAGTTTCAGCTTCAGCATCGGTCCTTCCAATGAATATTCAGGACTGCTTTCCTGTAAGATGGTTGAATCTCCTTGCAGTCCAAAGGACTCTCAAAAGTCTTCTCCAAATGCCACAGTTCAAAACCATTAATTCCTCAGTGCTCAGCTTTCTTTACAGTCCAACTCTTACATCCATACATGACTACCAGAAACACCATAGCTTTGTCTATGTGGACCTGTGTTGGCCAAGTAATGTCTGTGCCTTTTAATATGCTGTCTGGGTTGGTCATAACTTTCCTTCCAAGGAATAAGCGTCTTTTAATTTCATGGCTGCAGTCACCATCTGCAGTGATTTTGGAGCCCCAAAAATTAAGTCTGACACTGTTTCCACTGTTTCCCCATCTATTTCCCATGAAGTGATGGGACCAGATGCCATGATCTTTGTTTTCTGAATGTTGAGCTTTAAGCCAACTTTTTTACTCTCCTCTTTCACTTTCATCAAGAGGCTCTTTAGTTCTTCTTCACTTTCTGCCATAAGGGTAGTATCATCTGCGTATCTGAGGTTATTGATATTTTTCCTGGCAATATTGATTCCAGATGTGCTTCTCCCAGCCCAGAGTTTCTCATGATGTACTCTGCATATAAGTTAAATAAGCAGGGTGACAATATACAGCCCTGATGTACTCCTTTCCCAATTTGGAACCAGTCTGTTGTCTCATGTCCAGTTCTAACTGTTGCTTCCTGACCTGCATACAGATTTCTCAAGAGGCAGGTCAGGGGGTCTGGTATTCCCATCTCATTAAGAATTTTCCACAGTTTGTTGTGATCCACACAGTAATAAATTATATATAAGAATTATTTTTTTCAGGAAAAACAGAAAATTGTTTAAGAAATATTGTCATAGTACATAGTTTGACTCAGGACTGAACAGACTGCAATTATTCAGTAAGTCAAATTACTGAAAATTGATATAAACAAATAGCGTTACACAATAATATTGGGAAAAGTAAAATAAACTAATGCCATGTGGTGAGATAGAAAAATAGCATATCTCCCATATTAGGAACTAAATAGGTAATGTCTAAATTTGATGAATCAGGACATAATAGGGTAAATACATTACCTAGAAATGATTAACAGATTGAGAAATAGATTTAATTAGCTAGTAATTGATTTAGATATAATTCTGCTGTTACTAGAGGCTTAAACAAGTGGGGTTTTGCTTTTTGCTCACATAACAAGAAATTCAGGGGCACTCAGTCCCAGTCCTGAACAGTGGTACAAAAGTGTCAAGGCCAGTATTTCTGTGGTCCTCTAGCCTTTTTCTCAGGTCAGTCACAAAGTAGCTATGACAGCTTTACCCATCAAGTCTGCATCCCAGGCTGGAGGAAGGGCATAAAGCAAAAGAAAGCATGTGAAACAAATTTTTAGGACTAATTTTCTGACAATGAGACGGCCAAATTTTATGTGTTTGTGAAAAAAATGACCATAATTTTTTAGCTAGATATATCATCAAATTTAACAAAGCTGAGATTTCATTAGTTAAAACGAAAATCACAAGAGAATGGATATGTGTGGGCAGCTTGCAGTCTCTGCCAGAGGATGTAAACACCAAGGTTAAAAACACCTAAAATATAGTTGAAAGTGACCTGGAACTGGGTCTCAGGAGTGCTAAGAGGATAATAGATGTTGCATTCTTATTATAATCTTTATAATCCACCTATACTTTTAAACTATAAACATGAATTGTTATAAAAAAATTTGAAGAATAGAATGTGCTTAATGTATAAATGAATGCATTGATGACAAATGAAGGATGAATAACATCACAGCGTGGTATATAAAATAAAAGCTCACAAATCTCTAAATAAAAAAAAAAAAGAATGAGAGAATTAAGTCAATATAAAACATTTAGGTCATAACATAAAACAACATGAGACTTGGCAGTTGATAACATACTCTCAGGAGAAGGCAATGGCATCCCACTCCAGTACTCTTGCCTGGAAAATCCCACGCATGGAGGAGCCTGGTAGGCTCCATGGAGTCCCTAGGAGTTGGACACGACTGAGAGACTTCCCTTTCACTTTTCACTTTCCTGCATTGGAGAAGGAAATGGCAACCCATTCCAGTGTTCTTGCCTGGAGAATCCCAGGGACAGGGGAGCCTGGTGGGCTGCCATCTATGGGGTCGCTCAGAGTAGGACACGAGTGACGTGACTTAGCAGCAGCAGCAGCAGCAGCATACTCTCATTTCAAATAGAAAATTGATTTCCACAAAATATAATCTAGAACGTCACATAATGTTTCTAAATTGGGTGTTACTGATTTGTAATTTTGTTAGTACTTAATTTATATATTTGATTTGGGTTTAAGTAAAATGAGAATCATAAACCTAAGGAATTTATATCTACTTTTAATCTTTATGCATTTGTAATATTATCAAAATAATTTGACACTGGAGTTCCATAAGCTAAATTTTCCTTAAAAATAAATCTGCATATTATTTTGATTTGAGAATTATTTTCCTATAATTATTGACTTTATGGAAGGCAGTTTTTACACACTTAATTCAACATATTATGTCCACAAATGTTGTTTTATACTCTAATCACTGTTTCTTATATTTAAAAATGGATAGGGTGAGACAGGGGCTTCCCAGGTGGCTCAGTAGTAAAAAAAAAAAAAAAATACACCTGCCAAGCAGGAGACATGTCTTAAATTCCTGGGTCGGGAAGAACCCCTAGAGAAGAAAATGGCAACCCACTTTAGTATTCTCACCTGGCAAATCCCATGGACAGAGGAGCCTGGTGGGCTTACAGTCCATGGGGTCATAATACAAGAGTCAGATGCAACTTAGTGACTAAACCACCACCACCACCAGGATGAGAGAGGGATAACCAAAGATGGATCTGGACATACACTAAGTTCCCTACATACAAATGAGTTCTGTTCAGAGAGTGTCCTTAAGTCCAGTTTGTAATTCAAACAAAGTTAGCCTAGGTACCTAATTAACACAGCTGGCTATATATAGTCCTGTACTGTAGTAGGTTTATTATACATTTCACGAAAATAATATACAAAAAATAAAGAAAACATTTTTAATCTTTCAGCACAGTTATTTGAAAAATACGCAAGACAACTTGAACTAACTTACAATTAGACGTGAAAATGCATGTTTACCTTTTTGAAAGCTCTCAATTTGAAGGTTCCTATGTAGGGGACTTTTAAGCTTTGTTGTCATCAGGCACAAAATGCAATCTACATTCATATTTACTCATCTAGAAACTGGGCCTAACTCTGTTCACCTAAAATATCTGTAGGGAATTAAACACTAACCTCAGCATGTTACTGAGTCCAAAGTTGCTCTGCTTATGGCACGATAGGCCAATGAATCCAAGAGATGAGGTCTTGAGGCAAGGAGGATGACTTTATTAGGAAAGCTGGCTGGCCAAGAAGATGGCAGACTAATATCTCAAAAAACCATTTTGTCTGAGTCTGGATGCCAGCATCTTTTATGGATCAGATGTTGGGGGAGGTGAGGAAACAAAATAAAAAGGCCACTTAATCTTTCAAGTATCTCCTAGAATGGTAAGTCTTAGGCAGCAGGGTTTGTTAGTTTCTATCTTCTAGCCATCTCCAAGTGGACAGGGTTCTGAACAAAGGCACTTTAGCTTAATAGTCAAGGAGAGGGACAGCGTTCTCTGAGGCTGGCCATTATGTGTGATTATAGTGACAAAAGCAGCCAAAGAAACAGATTAAGCAAGGAAAAGTCAAAATTGACTCTTCCAGAAAACAGGGGCTAAGTTTTTGTTCACAAAAGATACAATTATTGATAAGTGAAAAGGAACTAAAGAATCTCTTGAATAGGATGAAACAGAAAAGTGAAAAAGCTGGCTTGAAACTCAACATTCAAACAACTAAGATCATAACATCTGGTCCTATCACTTCATGGCAAATAGAAGGGGAAAAAGTGGAAACAGTAACAGATTTTATTTTCTTGGGCTTTAAAATCACTGCAAATGGTGACTGCAATTTCACCATGACTACAGCCATGAAATTAAAGATTCTTACTCCTTGGAAGAAGAGTTATGAAAAACCTAGACAGCAAATTAAAAAGCAGAGACATCACTTTGCCAACAAAGGTCCACATAGTCAAAGCTATGGTTTTTCCAATAGTCATGTATGGATGTGATAATTGGACCATAAAAGGGCTAAATGCTGAAGAATTGATAATTTCGAATTATGGTGCTGGAGAAGACTCTTGAGAGTTCCTTGGACTGCAAAGAGATCAAACCAGTCAATCCAAAAGGAAATCAACCCTGAATATTCATTGGAAGGACTGATGCTAGAGCTCAATACTCTGTCCACGTGATGCAAAGAGCTGACTCATTGGAAAAGAGCCTGATTCTGGGGAAGACTGAGGGCAGAGGATAAGGTGGCCACAGAAGATGAGATGGTTGGATGGTATCACCAACTCAGTGGATGTGAGTTTGAGCATATTCCAGGAGATAATGCAGGACAGAGGAGCCTGGTGTGCTGCAGCTCATGGGGTTGAAGAGTTGAACACAACTTAACAACTGAACAACAAAACAACTGTTATACATGAAAAGTCTAATATTAAATCCACTTATGAAGATAAAAAGTTTATAACCCTTTCATGAACATGAAATCAGTATTCTCAAATACATTTATATCTCTTCATCTCATGAAGAATTGATGTCAATTTGAACTAACTACTTGTAGTTTTCCTCTCCAATAGTTCTTAGATCTATTAAATTATAACTCTTCTCACTTTGCTCTGTTGTTTAAAATCAATATAAACATATTTATAATATTAAATATTAAATTGGAAATGTACTAGATATGAGATAAGTTGACCCAGAAACCAGCTGTTGTGAAATCATACTATCTTCTGTTTTATGTAGATTCTACAAAAATGCCATGGATGACATACCACAAAAAAATTAAATAACTACAAAGTGGGAAGTAGCAGGAGAAAAAAACTAAGATAAAATCTGAACTATTCTTCCCATGAAGCAGAAAGTAGAAGTTTAATGCAGATTTGTCTAGATAATTTTGACCATCATTGTCATCATAGAATCATCACTGTCAGCTTCAATATTATCATCCAGTATCTCTGCATTGCACTTTTACAATTTAATTTCTATAATCTGTGCAAAGCATTTCCACATAATAAATTATCCTTCAGTTTTCAGAAAATCACACAATTAATAGAGTACAGGTCACAGAGTCCGATATGACTGAAACAGCACACACACGCACTAGAGTTCAAACCCACTTTTCCACTTCACAGTAACCTAGTTGAGCGCCTAAGTAAAAGAGGGTGGGAAGTTATTGTACCTATAGGCTGATGAGGTCAAATTGTGTATAAAAGGTGACCCCACACATGGACAAACTCACAGGAAAATGAGTCCAGCAAAGAATGAAAAGTTACTAGTATCTCTCATCAGATGGATTCCTAGGCTATAGGCATACCTTTAAAGGCAGAAGGACAAAAAAATCAAACTTTATTGATTGAGCTTGGCATGTTTTGATGAGCAGTGAATGGGTTCAAAGTATACCCATTCAAAGTCTGTAAGACACTTTGCTCAGACAGCAACAGAGAAACCGTAGTCAAGCTAAGAAAAAGAACCTGATGCTCTCGCCAAAACACAGAAGAAATAATATCACATACCTTAAAGGATAGAAATCTGAGGCCAGGGACAAGTGTGGAAATGTTGCAGCCTGCTGTGGAAGCATGTTTTCTTAACAACAAAGGAGTAACTGTAATTTTTCTAAGAGAGATTAATACACAAAAAGTAGTAAATTACAGTTTTAAAAAACTAAGGACCCACAGAAAGACTATTTGGATATTTCACATGTATTCTTGATGAAAAGTGAAGTTGCTCAGTCACGTCCAACTCTTTGGGACCCTTGCCAAATGCAATTTCCATCTTCTTTGGAATAAACCAATACACAAAATGGTGCTAAACACGTTTAACATATAATTCCATAAATAAGACTTGCATTTGTATTCAAACCCTGACTCAGCTATTACAAAGTGAAGCAATACCTGCTGGATTCCTGGTTAATCATTTGGAAATACCACCCCCCAACAGGGAAAGCCTACCACTTCTTCAGACAAAATATGATGAGGAAAAAGTTACATCTTAATTAGACATTGCTAATTGGTTTTATAGTTAGCTCTTGTGCCAGTTATCAAAATATTGCTTCTCAGCTTCAAATACACACTTTACTGTATACTCTGTGATAAACCAGAGAATTATTGGAAATCTTTGTCTTTAAAGCAAGCACAATTGAGACAAGCCTGGGACCTGGGATCCTTTGCCACAGTGTAGCAATGCTTGCACCTGGACATACTTCTCCTCCAGCAACAAAATACAAAGAAACTGTTTGGGACTAAAAATAACTGTGTGCATGAACAGTTGGAACAAATTCTGGACACAAAAGATACGAAAGTGACCAAAAAAATCCAGCTTCTACTTTTGAAGAGCCTGGAGTAAAAACAGGTTTTGGCAGCTAAAGAAGTACATATCCTCCTCCACTCAACACCACCACCAGAGGGGTTGGCAAAACACCTAAGACACCTTTCTGGCCTGACCCTGGACATACCCGTACTATCACTCCATCTAAGGAACAAGCTCGCCCCCTCTGGGGAGTGAACAAGCAAGGGAACCTGTTTGTTCTCTCTCTGCCATGCTGCAGCAGGCCCAATAAAGCCTTGCCTGAATTTTTTTTTCTGGTCTCTAGTCAATTTCTATTTATTGCAGAAGACCAAGAATCCTGGACAGTAACACAATGTCAAGCCTTTTCAGTAGATGGCATTCAAGAGATATCACCAGAGGAAGAAGCTTTCTGCAATTTCCTGTAAGGGCCAGGGGGTCAGCCTTGTGGCTGTGAAAACATCCTGTGGAGCCTGCCCAGCCACTGGCCTAGATAGAGCATGGTCCCTCCATGACATTACATCTTAATGAATGTCAGTAACAGAGTCGGACACGACTGAAGCGACTTAGCAGCAGCAGCAGCAGCAGCAACCTTTCCTTGGTGCTATAGACACAGAAACCACAACCCGCTCTTCCCTTCTCCCTGCCCCCTCCCCCCACACAAACACACTCACAGAATCCTTTGCTCTGAAGGCCTCCTGTACTCCAGGCCCTGGGGATCCCTAATGTGGTCTGCTAGCAACTATCTGTATCCTGGAGGGTCACATACCAAGCAGTCATTTATGCCCCACACCCATGCAAGCCTGTATGCTGTGAAGGCCTTCTACAAGACTTGCTGCACATCCATGTCACCTGTTGACTTCCTGCTCACAGGCCTGCTTTCCTGGCCCCTTGTTTGCCCAGGAACTCCAGACCAGCCCAGCCTGCCCAAACCTGTAAACACTACTGCTATCAAGTGGGCTGGAATCCACCTCCTTCAGCGGATCTGAAACTCTTCCAAGCTTATCCTTTTTTGGTTATTCTCCCTCAACCCCAAGGTAACGTACCGAGTTTCTTTAAATCACATAGTTCATCTTTTATCATAATTAATAATTCTTCATATTAACTATACATGTTTAACTTATGGTTGACCTCTCTCTCCTGACTGAACCCAGACTACTGCAATTTGAAAAACAGAAAGAAAACAAAACTAAAAATAAGGAAATATGCATTAATTTATTAAGTACTATATGCCAGACAATGTTAGACAACTTAAATATTTTATATCATTTAATCCTCAGAAAAATTCAAGGTTAAATATTTGAAGTTCAGGGAGATTAAATAACTTGTCCAGATTTATGTAGCTTAGTGAAGTGAAGTCGCTCAGTCGTGTCCGACTCTTTGTGACCCCATGGACTGTAGACTATCAGGCTCCTCTGGCCATGGGATTTTCCAGGCAAGAGTGCTGGAATGGATTGCCATTTCCTTTGCCAGGGGATCTTCCCGACCCAGGAATTGAACCTGGGTCTCCCGCATTGCAGGCAGACGCTTTTACCGTCTGAGCCACCAGGGAAGCCTTATGTAGCTTCGGAAGGGACAAAAACATTTCCAGCCCTTGTCCATCTGAATACAAATAGTTTTAACTTTTGACTTAAATATTTATCAAGTTATATATTTATATTTATGGAGTTGTGTATCTTTCTAAATCGTGTCTGCACTTCAGAGAATGAATATTGAGAGAACAGAAGTTTAGGCATAAAATTATCAAGTCTTTGTGGTTTATTAGGTGGAATAATAAGATACTGATAGAGTATGGGAAGTGGAATTGATTACAGATACTCCTTAACAACTCAGACTTCCCTGGTGGCTCAGATGGCAAAGAATCTGCCTGTATTACAGGAGACCCAGATTCAATCCCTGGGTAGAAAGATCCCCTGGAGAAGGAAATGGCAACCCACTTCAGTATTCTTGCCTGAACAGAGGAGCCTGTTGGGGCTATAGTCTATGGGATCATAAAGAATCGGACGCGACTGAGCAACTAACGCAACTTGAATCACTTTGGACTCTGGAATCACTGCAGGATTCGTCAGCAATTGAATGACAGAAAAAAAGCAGGATTTACAGCAAATTAGTCATGAAATGATGGGAGTGGAGCATGGATTTTTAGTGGTAGAGTCAGAATTAAAGGATATTTCTGAACGTTTGTTGCAGAAATCTGGATAGGAAATGCTGAGGTTCCAACATAGAGAAGCAGTTATAGAGTTCTTAGGATAAATTCATCTCAAAGGGGACATCACAAGGATTGGGCATCAGACTGAGAAAGAGGGATGAACAAAAGACAAATCAGAATGTTGGTAACATTTTACAATAAAATTTCTGAGGAAATCCTTCACAAAGGAGACAAGACCCCTGGAAAGATCATGAAACAATCATTTCCTTGTTGTAGGAAGCATAAATTGTTAATAATAAAATGAGGTCTTGTTAACTGTTCATAAGCCAGATATACCAAGGTAAAAGAAGATTGTTATTTGCTATTTAAGTGTCCAGCGTTTTGCCTATGAGCGAGACAATAAAATGGCTGTCTTGCTCTCTTGAGCACAGCTACAGATGAGTAGTCTCAACAGAGACCCTTATACAAGGCTTAAGCAAATCTCTGATGATATTCTCCCATTGCCTGGAGATGAATATCAACTCTAGCACACAGAACTATTCAGACAACTGAAGAATTCTGTATAGCACTTCTGTGTTACTTGGTATTGCAATTTATTCAGAGTTGAGAGCAAGCATAAGCCTTTGATTTGCCTCTTCTCTTGGTATTCTGTAGTTGTTTGATTGCCATCACAAATATCAAAGTATTACCTTGCCCAAAGAGAAGGGGCAAGGTCAAATATGGTTGTTCCTACAACAAGGAACTGATGCCACTGAAAATAACATAAGAGAGGAAAACAACTTTGCTTACAGACATGCTCAGTTTGGGATATGCTGAGCATACTACTTAAAGAAAATAATCAGTAAGCAGAGAGCGAGTTAGAACTCAGGCTCAAGGATCATCTACAGAGAAATTACTGTATTATACAGAAGTTTACAAGGGAATATGTGGTTGTTCTAGTGTAAGTCTCTCATTTTATACACACAATTGAACCACTGAGAGGCGGTTGTTATCTCTGTTATTTTGGTACTTTTCCAAAGTGTGTATTGGGTTTTTCCAGAGAAACACAACAGGATAAATGGGAAACACAAATATTTTATACACACACATGTGGTCTCCTTTGGATATGATATTATATATACTAGAAAGAGATTATAAGAAATTGACCTACTGGTTATGGAAGGTGACAAGTCAAAGCTGCAGACAGCAACTGAGAATCCAGGAGAACTGATGATGTAATTCCTGCTCAGGTCCAGAAGCCTGAGACATGGAGAGACAAAGGTGTAGTTCTAGTACTAAGGCCAACAGGCTCAAGACCCAGGAAGAGCCGAATTTTCAATTAGACTACAAAATTGGGGGGCGGGGGAGACAATGTCCTTGCATAACTAAGGCTCTCAGGCAGGAAAAGTTCCCTTTTATTGTCAGGAGAGTCTACTTTCAACTGATTGGATAGGGCCCATCCACATTAGAGAGGACAATCTTCTTTACTCAGTCTACCAATTCAAACTTCAATCTCAGCCAAAAACATCCCCACAGTCACACTCAGAATAATATCTGACCAAATATCTGGGCACCCTGTGGCCCAGTCAAGTTAACTCATAAAATTAACCATGACACAAAATGAGCAGTAGATCATGAGTGGTAGATAGAACAGAAATTAAGCCTTCAGGCTCAATTCCAAAATGTATATTTGCTCTACTCTTCAAAATAAGAGGTGGTAGATCATTTGTTTGGTTTGTTTTTTATTTAAAAAGTGTTACTTAGTTTTGAATAAGTTATACATGTTAGTGGTAGAAAATTCAAAAGGTGCTGACCAGTATGCAATGAAAAATAAGCCTCCATGCACCTTTGACCCCAGCCATCCAATTCCCTTCTGCAGATACAATTACTGTTACTAGTTTCTTGTATATCCTACTGGAAAGAACCTAAGAATATTAAAATAACATATTAAATATTTGTTTTTTGTACAAACAGCAGCATATCTTACATGTTAGTCTGCTCCATGGAAATCCCAAGGACAGAGGAGCCTGGCAGGCTACAGTCCATGGGGTCACAAGAGTTGGACAAGACTTAGTGACTAAACGAGCAGTCTGCCCTATGTTTTACTTTTGGCTTTCTTCAAACTCAACAAAATATGCTGAAGATTTTTCCCTTAATGGTACACATACAGTTCTTAGCATTCGCTGTATGCTGATGGAGCAATTTATTGGGTTGGCCAAAAAGGTCGTTTGGTTAATGAAGACACTGTTCATTAAAGTTCTTGGTGAAAATGAAAATGTGTCTTATTTCTACTGAAAACTGAGTGAAGTTTTTGGCCAACCCAATATTTACTCTCTTGCTACAAAGACTATTAGGGGCTTCCCTGGTAAAGAATCCGCCTGCAATGCAGGAGACTCCAGTTCAATTCCTGGGTTGGGAAATTCCCCCTGGAGAAGGGATAGGTGACCCACTCCAGTATTCTTGGGCTTCCCTGGTGACTCAGAGGGTAAAAAATCCACTTGCAACATGGGAAACCTGGGTTACTAATATATGCATTTTACATTTTAGCATATCAACAATATTTATTGTAAAAAAGGATACATACTAAATATATAACATAAAAGTGGAACTACTGAGTCAAATTATTTTTTTGTGGTGAGACATAACATCTAACTGCTCTCAATAGTAGTTGTACCAATTTACTCTTTCATAAACAATGAGAAGCATCTGTTTTCCCAAACCTTTGTGAATATAGTTTGGAATCAAGCATTCTTTGCTATTCTAATAACTTCTTAATGTTATTATTGTCATTTTGATTTACATTTATCTTATTCAGATATTGAATATTATTTTAAATGTGTTAAAGACAGTTTTATTTCCTCTGCTGTGAATTAGATAAACATATCACTTGCCCATTTTTGTTAAATATGTATAGCAGTTCTCTCTAAGTTAAGGAAGTTAACTTTTGAATGTGCAAAAAATACATCATCAAAGCCCAGTATCTCTTTCAACTCAATATGTCAACTTCAAAGTGGTAATGTTGGAAGCAGATTTTGATAATTTTTGTTTTGTAGAGAATGAACCGAAATGCGGTTTGGGGAACAGGAGGAATTTGGTGGGAGTCAGGAATGAATCCCTTGGCCACATTTCCAGGAAACAATACTGTACAAGGAGTCAGCTCATTCCTCTCCTGTCACCAGAACTCTCTTAGCTAGGAAATTCTGTCCAGAAAATTCTACTTGTTCGGTTCAAATTCATCACCTAGTTAGAGAATGCTTCTCTGTAAGGTGAGACTTACAGGATATACTTTATAGTGAAATTGCTAACAGCACAAACTTGTTTGAGAAACCCAGGGAGATACTACCTAACCCCAGCCATCTCCATGCCATCTCCCAGCTCTCAGATTCCTACCATGTACTTTCTCATCGGATGAGATGAGAATGGCACTTAAATTCTGTAGTGTTCTTCCCCAAATCCATAACTCCAACCTAACAGGACAAATCCCAATTGAGACATGTTCTACAAAACAGCCAGCCATTGCCTGGCATTGGAAAGTGTCAAGGTCTTGAGAAACAGGAAAGACTGAAGAACTGCCACAGATTGGCAGGGCCTAAGGAGACATGACAACTGAATGCAGTATGGTATCCTGAACCGCATTCTGGAAAATAAAAGAACATGCATCACAATGTTCATAGGAGCACTATTTACAATAGACAAGACATGGAAGGAACCCAAATACCCATGACAGATGAGTGGATGAAGAAAATGTGGTATGGAACATTAGCCATAAAGCATAATGAAGTAATGCCATTTGCAGCAGCATGGATGGACCTAGAGAGTATCATACTAAGTGAAGTCGGCTGGACAGAGATAAAGAATCATACCATATCGCTTATATGTGAAATCTAAAACTAAGATACAAATGAACTTATCTATAAAACATATGCAGACTCGTAAACAGAAAATAAATTTATGGTTACCAAAGAGGAAGAGGGGTATAAATTAGGAGTTTGGGATTAACATATACATACTGCTGCTGCTACTGCTAGGTCACTTCAGTCGTGTCCGACTCTGTGGGACCCCATAGACGGCAGCCCACCAGGCTCCTCCATCCCTGGGATTCTCCAGGCAAGAACACCGGAGTGGGTTGCCATTTCCTTCTCCAATGCATAAAAGTGAAAGGTGAAAGTGAAGTCTCTCAGTCATGTCCGACTCTTAGAGACCCCATGGACTTCAGCCTACCAGGCTCCTCTGCCCATGGGATTTTCCAGGCAAGAGTACTGGGGTGGGGTGCCATTGCCTTCTCTGCATATACATACTACTATATATAAAATAGATAACTGACAAGGATCTACTACTATATAGCATAGGAACTATACACATTATTTTGCAATAACCAATAAGGGGAAAGTTGATGCTTTTGAACTGTGGTGTTGGAGAAGACTCTTGAGAGTCCCTTAGACTACAAGGAGATCCAACCAGTCCATCCTAAAGGAGATCAGTCCTGGGTGTTCATTGGAAAGACTGATGTTGAGGCTGAAACTCCAATACTTTGGCCACCTGATGCGAAGAGGTGACTCATTTGAAAAGACCCTGATGCTGGGAAAGAATGAGGGCAGAAGGAGAAGGGGATGACAGAGGATGAGATGGTTGGATGTCATCACTGTCTCAATGGACATGAGTTTGGGTGAATTCTGGGAGTTGGTGTTGGAGAGGGAGGCCTGGTGTGCTGCAAGTCATGGGGTCACAAAGAGTCAGGCATGACTGAGGGACTGAACTGAACTGAACTGATAAGGGAAAAGAATATATATTCTTTTTCAGATTCATATATATATATATATATACATATATATAATATATGCTAAGTCACTTCAGTCATGTCCAACTCTGTGTGACCCTATTGACAATAGCCTGCCAGGCTTCTCTGTCCATGGGATTTTCCAGGCAAGAATATTGGAGTAGGTTGCCATTCCCTTCTCCAGGGGATCTTCCTGACACAGGGATCGAACTCAGGTCTCCTGAATTGCAGGAAGATTCTTTACCATCTGAGCCACCATATAAAGCTGAATCACTGTGCTATTCACTTGAAACTAACACAACATTTCAAATTAACTATACTTTAATAAAAAAAGAAAAAGGACACTAACAGAAAATCTGGTGAAATCAGAATAAAATCTATAGCTTACTTTCAAAAAGGAACAAAGTCAGTTGTATACCCTTCTAGACATTTTCATTGATTCACACTGCCTTTTAAGCTGTTTTTTCATTAATATATGAATGCCTATGTCAATAAATAATCATCGCAAGTATCTTAATATTTTAGTAGAATTTCATTTTGTGTTTTATACACATTATATCAGAATTTATTTAGACAATCTCTACTATAAGACAAGCTATTTATTTGCATTTTTCAATAATAAGGAGAATACTGTAATGAAAATCTTAATGATGAAATCTTGTTGCAAATATTTATTTCCTTAGGATAAATTCCTCTAAGAGGCCTTTCTGAGTCTGAGAGGAGGTACATTTCTGAAGCTCTTCCCAAATTACCATTTAGATTGGTAAACCCTTCAACAAGTCAACAGCATTTTTGTTTTCACTTTTACCAAAATAGTAGGCTAAAAAAGTCCTTTAACTTTCATTTACAGGATTATTAATGAGATAATAAACTGCTTTTCTATGATGCCAGGGACTTCCCTAAAATTTTATTTTTCTTATTCAACTACTGTTCTCTCTTCTGAACATTTTCCATTACTTGCTTTCAAAGTTATTCTAACTTTAGTGTCAGTGTCTATGAAAGGTTTCCTCAAAGAAATCCCTGCTATGTCTCTAAAAATAACAAGAGGCACATTCCTGAGTTTCCTTAAATAATGATGTCAGATATTCTATAGAAAACTCTGACAAGAAGCCTCAAACTTAGCAAAGAATCACATCTGCAATCCAACCTCATTTATCATTGAGCACTTGGAAGCATGGGGCACTTATTTTTAAAGATAAATCAAGACTCTTTTGTGACTGAAAAAAAGTGTTTTACAGATAGAATTGTAAATGTTTGGGAGAAAAGATATATTTAGGCTGAGAGGTCACCTCTGGTGGGCATATTTGCCCTCTCAAATAGCTCCTCATGGTGAGGTAGGTGTGAGCTGCTTATTAACTGGATATAACAATACTTAAAAGCATGAATGTTAGCTAAACCTTTTTATTTTTAGACCTTAGTAGACTGGCTCTGAGCCTTATACCATCTATTTTGCCAAGCCCAAGAATGCTGGAGAACAAACCAAGCCTCCTTCAGCCTCTAACTTGGAATCACTTCCATTCTCATCACTAGTAAAAAGCCCCATGTTAAGTGGTTACAAATATAAGTGACCTGGCCCAAATAACATGCAAACACTTTAAGGCTTTACTTCAGTACTTTCTAAATGGTAATCAGTTGTATGCCACATCTCTCTTGTCTCATTTTCCTAAAACTTCATGTTAGAAATAACTTGTATCCTTAACTATCCTGTAAAAAGCAATCTTATATTGATAGAATGCTATTCAGAAACTTGGCTTCTCATTTCCCTGGACTCAAACAAGAGTAAAACACTTTCCAGAAAACACAATGAACAGAAATTATTTTATACATGTAATAATAAAAATTGATGCAATGATGGTCTACATTTATTTTGCAAAAACTGTGGTAGTATAATTATGTTTAAATAGAATGTTAATGAGCTTCATTCCTAAAAAAAATGCTGTAGTTACTGCTTAGACTAGAATCCAGGAGGACCTTTGGGTTCAATGTCCAGGGGGAGTTAGACTGAAGCCAACACTTACTGCAGCAGAGCCAGTAGGAAGTGGTAGCTTGGAAGGAAATTGATCCCTTTGGTAATCTTCATCAGCTCTTTCAATATTATTTCAAATCAGTATAAAATCTAAATTAATGATACAGCTTAAGAGGGTGTTCCTTAAACATCCTCAATCAGATTATCACTCTGAAGCCCCTCCTATTTAGAAGTTGTAGAGCTTCCTTTGATCACAGCAAAACGCAATCCAATGGGCTTCCCTCAGGGACTCTCTGAGAAACCAGGGAACAACTGTTACTTACACAATAGGTTAAACAACATAGGGAATTTGCATGTCCCCCATCACTCACCAGATCAGGACTCTAACTGCCATGATCACAATTCTCCAGGAAGTCTCTAAAATTAATGGAGACTTATAGCTGTTCTCAGTCGGTAAAGAATCTACCCATAATGCGGAAGACCTGGGTTCAATCCCTGAGTTGGGAAGATCCCCTGGAGAAGGGAAAGGCTCCCCACTCCAGTATTCTGGCCTGGAGAATTCCATAGCCTGTATAGTCCATGGGGTCACAAAGAGTTGGACATGACTGAATGACTTTCACTCCACTTCACTTCATAGCTGTTCTCAAGGACCAAAAACTCAAGCCTACAATTAGAATGAGTAAAAAGCATTATTTGAAGCATATGCTTTACCCTCCAATGTAACTAGAGCTTTCTCAGAACATTGTTCAGAATTTTCTAGGGTTCCTTAGCACAAAACATAGGGTCAGAAAACTTTATCTGGTGTCATGGCCTTAATACTATTTGAGTGATACAGAGATTTTCAATTCCTCATCCAAAAGAAAGGAAAAGAAAAAAGAAAAAGCTAGGCTCAATCACTTCTAAGTTCTTTTTTGACTATATTTCTGTGAATCCACAATCTATAAATCACTTAACTGTTATGTCAGATTTTGCTTCAAAAAAAAAGAAAAAAACAGAAGGAGCCAGCTCTTGCTAAATTTCAGGGGTTTGAGTTGTAATTATTAATTAATTAATTATCCTTTCCTGGGACAGTTCTGAGGTAGATTTCCTCAAAGAAAACAGAACTAACCCCAGTACTTACACAATAAAGGAGGTTAACTTTCTTTAAAAAATGAGAAAACTTGTTTCCAAAGGTCCTCAATTTCCAGTGGACCTGTGAATTAAAACACTGGATTTTTTGGTTGCTTTATGTGGCATATAGAGGTAATAAGATGTAGAATGATCCTAATGTGAGCAAATAGAAAATCTGGTTCAACATTTCAAGCTATCATGGGTCAATATGTTTGAACAATAGTGGATCAAAAAAATCCAAAGAACGGTCTCTTTTGTTATCTCAAAGAGATATGTATAGAAGGAAACCATGAAAGATTATTCATTTTATCACTGCATCCTCAGAGACTTATTTTCCTTCATCCAACTTTCCTTTCAAGTAAAGCAATACAATCAAATAATAGGCTTCCCAGGTGGCACTAGTGGTAAATAACCACCCTACCAATGCAGGAGACATAAGAGATGAGGTCGGGAAGATCCCCTGGAGGAGGGCATGACAACCCACTCCAGTATTTTTGCCTGGAGAATCCCATGGACAGAGGAGCCTGGCATCTACAGTCCATAGGATCACAAAGAGTCGGACATGACTAAAGTGACTTAGCATGCATCAGAAATAATGTACTTATCTTTACAATGTGACTATTCATTGGATGAGTTCAATACTGAGAAAAAATGACAATTAGCCAACTTTGTGAGCCTCTCAATCATTCAAATGAACACAGAACACCAAAGCTTGCATATGGTTATAGCTCTTCCGGTGTATTAGATTAAACCACATGAAACTGTCAATATCTACCCATCTTTGAAATATAAATTTTTATCTGTTATGATTTATATTTTCCTTCATGGAGGAAAAAAAACACAGTCAGCTGTGACATTTCTGAATAGGAAATATTCACAACTAACCTAGCATGTACATAATTGAGTAAACTTGTAGACTCGTAACACATTCTATTACAAACTCATTTTTAAAAACAAAAATTACCTTTTTTTTAGGACCAGCAGAAATAAACCAAGGAGCACAAATGACAAACAGTTTAAGACAAGAAGCTCCCACAGAATTGTGCCACAGCTGTTGATATGCTCTGGGTGTGTAATAACCTTTACAAAGGTTTTCATGTGCATAATTTTACAGTCAATAATTTTATACTCAATACTACTACTACTACTACTAAGTCGCTTCAGTCGTGTCCAACTCTGCGACCCCACAGACGGCAGCCCATCAGACTCCTGGGATTCTCCAGGCAAGACTGGAGTGGGTTGCCATTTCCTTCTCCAACACATGAAAGTGAAAAGTGAAAGCAAAGTCATTCAGTTGTGTCCGACTCTTTGCGACCCCATGGACTGCAGCCTACCAGGCTCCACCATCCATGGATTTTGCAGGCAAGAGTACTGGAGTGGGGTGCCCTTGCCTTCTCAAGTTATACTCAATCAGATCAGATCAGATCAGTCATTCAGTCGTATCCGACTCTTTGTGACCCCATAAATCTCAGCACGCCAGGCCTCCCTGTCCCTCACCAACTCCCGGAGTTCACTCAGACTCACGCCCATCGAGTCAGTGATGTCATCCAGCCATCTCATCCTCTGTCGTCCCCTTCTCCTCCTGCCCCCAATCCCTCCCAGCATCAGAGTCTTTTCCAATGAGTCAGCTCTTCGCATGAGGTGGCCAAAGTATTGGAGTTTCAGCTTTAGCATCATTCCTTCCAAAGAAATCCCAGGGCTGATCTCCTTTAGGATGGACTGGTTGTATCTCCTTGCAGTCCAAGGGACTCTCAAGAGTCTTCTCCAACACCACAGTTGAAAAGCATCAATTCTTCAGCACTCAGCCTTCTTCACAGTCCACCTCTCACATCCATACATGACCACAATAAAAACCATAGCCTTGACTAGACAAACCTTTGTTGGCAAAGTAATGTCTCTGCTTTTGAATATGCTATCTAGGTTGGAAATAACTTTCCTTCCAAGGAGTAAGCGTCTTTTAATTTCATGGCTACAGTCACCATCTGTAGTGATTTTGGAGCCCAGAAAAATAAAGGCTGATACTGTTTCCACTGTTTCCCCATCTATTTCCCATGAAGTGATGGGACCAGATGCCATGATCTTTGTTTTCTGAATGTTGAGCTTTAAGCCAACTTTTTCACTCTCCACTTTCACTTTCATCAAGAGGCTAGTTAGTTCCTCTTCACTTTCTGCCATAAGGGTGGTGTCATCTGCATATCTAAGGTTATTGATATTTCTCCTGGCAATCTTGATTCCAGCTTGTGTTTCTTCCAGTCCAGCATTTCTCATGATGTACTCTGCATATAAGTTAAATAAACAGGGTGACAATATACAGCCTTGAAGAACTCCTTTTCCTATTTGGAACCAGTCTGTTGTTCCATGTCCAGCTCTAACTGTTGCTTCCTGACCTGCAACAGGTTTCTCAAGAGGCAGGTCAGGTGGTCTGGTATTCCCGTCTCTTTCAGAATTTCCCACAGTTTATTGTGATCCACACAGTCAAAGGCTTTGGCATAGTCAATAAAGCAGAAATAGATGTTTTTCTGGAACTCTCTTGCTTCTTCTATGATCCAATAGATGTTGGCAAATTATCTCTGGTTCCTCTGCCTTGTCTAAATCCAGCTTGAACATCTGGAAGTTCACAGTTCACATATTGCTGAAGCCTGGCTTGGAGAATTTTGATCATTACTTTACTAGCATGTGAGATGAGTGCAATTGTGCAGTAGTTTGAGCATTCTTTGGCATTGCCTTTCTTTGGGATTGGAATGAAAACTGACCTTTTCCAGTCCTGTGGCCACTGCTGAGTTTTCCAAATTTGCTGGCATATTGAGTGCAGCACTTTCACAGCATCATCTTTCAGGATTTGAAATAGCTCAACTGGAATGCCATCACCTCCACTAGCTTTGTTCGTAGTGATGCTTTCTAAGGCCCACTTGACTTCACATTCCAGGATGTCTGGCTCTAGGTCAGTGATCACACCATCGTGATTATCTTGGTCATGAAGACCTTTTTTGTACAGTTCTTCAGTGTATTCTTGCCATCTCTTCTTAATATCTTCTGTTTCTGTTAGGTCCATACCATTTCTGTCCTTTATTGAGCTCATCTTTGCATAAAATGTTCCTTTGATATCTCTGATTTTCTTGAAGTGATCTTTAGTCTTTCCCATTCTGTTGTTTTCCTCTATTTCTTTGCATTGATCGCTGAAGAAGGCTTTCTTATCTCTTCTTGCTATTCTTTGGAACTCTGCATTCAGATGTTTATATCTTTCCTTTTCTCCTTTGCTTTTTGCTTCTCTTTTTTTCACAGCTATTTGTAAGGCCTCCCCAGACAGCCATTTTGCTTTTTTGCATTCCTTTTCTATGGGAATGGTCTTGATCCCTGTCTCCTGTACAATGTCACGAACCTCATTCCATAGTTCATCAGGCACTCTATCTATCAGATCTAGGCCTTAAATCTATTTCTCACTTCCACTGTATAATCATAAGGGATTTGATTTAGGTCATACCTGAATGGTCTAGTGGTTTTCCCTACTTTCTTCAATTTAAGTCTGAATTTGGCAATTTGGAGTTCTAGGTCTGAGCCAAAGTCAGCTCCTGGTCTTGTTTTTGCTAACTGTATAGAGCTTCTCCATCTTTGGCTGCAAAGAATATAATCAATCTGATTTCGGTGTTGACCATCTGGTGATATCCATGTATAGAGTCTTCTCTTGTGTTGTTGGAAAAGGGTGTTTGTTATGACCAGTGCATTTTCTTGGCAAAACTCTATTAGTCTTTTCCCTGCTTCATTCCGTATTCCAAGGCCAAATTTGCCTGTTACTCCAGGTGTTTCTTGACTTCCTACTTTTGCATTCCAGTCCCCTATAATGAAAAGGACATCTTTTTTGGCTGTTAGTTCTAAAAGGTCTTGTAGGTCTTCATAGAACCGTTCAACTTCAGCTTCTTCAGCGTTACTGGTTGGGGCATAGACTTGGATTACTGTGATATTGAATGGTTTGCCTTGGAAACGAACAGAGATCATTCTGTTGTTTTTGAGATTGCATCCAAGTACTGCATTTCAGACTCTTTTGTTGACCATGATGGCCACTCCATTTCTTCTGAGGGATTCCTGACCGCAGCAGTAGATATAATGGTCATCTGAGTTAAATTCACCCATTCCAGTCCATTTCAGTTCGCTGATTCCTAGAATGTCGACATTCACTCTTGCCATCTCTTGTTTGACCACTTCCAATTTGCCTTGATTCATGGACCTGACATTCCAGGTTCCTATGCAATATTGCTCTTTACAGCATCGGACCTTGCTTCTATCACCAGTCACATCCACAGCTGGGTATTGTTTTTGCTTTGGCTCCATCCCTTCATTCTTTCTGGAGTTATTTCTCCACTGATCTCCAGTAGCATATTGGGCACCTACTGACTTGGGGAGTTTCTCTTTCAGTATCCTATCATTTTGCCTTTATACTCAATAGGTATAGCCAAAACTGTTCATTCTCAAATACCTTTTTTTTTTTTCTAATCAATCACATTCCTGCTGAAAATTCACATATCTTATTGGATAATTATTTGCAATTTATGCATATCATCACGAAGCAGGTGGCAAATTAATATGCCTTGAATATATACGTAAAATACCAATAAAACAATAGTATGACCATGCTGTTACTAAGGAGAAGGCAATGGCACCCCACTCCAGTACTCTTGCCTGGAAAACCCTATGGGTGGAGGAGCCTGGTAGGCTGCAGTCCATGGGGTCGCGAAGAGTTGGACAGAACTGAGCAACTTCACTTTCTCTTTTCACTTTCATGCACTGGAGAAGGAATTGGCAACCCACTCCAGTATGCTTGCCTGGAGAATCCCAGGGATGGAGGAGCCTGGTAGTTTGCCATCTATGAGGTTACACAGAGTCGGACATGACTGAAGTGACTTAGCAGCAGCAGCAGCTATTACTAAAAGCTTTAAAACTGATTTAAGCCAAATCTCTCAACCAGTCAGATGTTAAAATATGACTTTTTAATGCAGCAGTGATTAATGATTTCATTCTGTATGCATCCTTTTGCCTCTGATCTGCCTATTTCTATAAAATGAATTTCCCAGATACACAATTCTGTACATTACAAAATTATATTCTATGACAAGAGACTTACTTTCTGAGTTAATTCAAATAATGGCCTTAAAAGAACTACATATATTTTCTATTTGCTTTTGACTCTAATTTTTCTGGTTTTATTGCTTTACTGTTCCTAGTGAACCATTTTCTTTTTTCATGGTGATTTCTGTTGACTTTACTTCAAAGTCTGCATGCCTAGAATTTAAATGTCACTGAGAGAATTATAATAGTACCTAACATTTGTGAATAGTTTCTTCCACACCAGAACTGCGTTAATGGCAAAAATATATTATTTCAATTAAACAAATGCTAGGTTCATGCTTTTTAAGTAAGAGCAAAGTTTAATTTAAACTCATTTGACTACAGAATCAAATACAGCTCTCATTTATAATAAAATTCTAAGCATAAATATGCCCTACAATTCTTATTTAAATTTGTATTAGAATTGTATTGTCTCTACATTCCATTGGAAATAACATTTTGTAATATGAACTTTCTCCAAGCAAGCCCACTAAATTTGTTTATTTATTCATAAAAAGTTTTGTAATTTTCTTCTCACATATTCCTTGTAATATCTACTAGAGTATCTTATACTTACAACTATTGCTAAATGCAATGGATTCACCTATCATATTTTCTAATTTATTATAATTAATGAAACTTTATGGTTTTTGAACTCCACATACTATACTAAGGACCTTGGAATAATTATCTCATTTTTCCATATGAAAACCAAATATGGGACATATAATTATTAGTCTCTCTTTAAACTAAAGAAATGAAGACTCAGAAAATACAAATAACTTTAGGTCATAAAACTAAAACTGGCAGATTCATTTCCTTAATTTTACCTTAAATTTTCTTAAATTTCTCAAATTTTCCTAAATTTAGCTTAGCAATTTCAAAAGAGAATAATTCTAGAAGTAAGTTTGCAAAGTCAATCATTTAAGTAGCAATGTGTCTGTGCCAAAATTCTAGTTGTATTCTATCTTTGAAGAGGCAGTTTGCTTCCCCATCAGCCATTTTACTTTATCTACATGGATAAAGCAGATTCCCAATAATACAGACCTATCACAAAGTTTGGAGAAGGCAATGGCACCCCACTCCAGTACTCTTGCCTGGAAAATCCCATGGATAGAGGAGCCTGGTGGGCTGCAGTCCATGGGGTCGCTAAGAGTCGGACACGACTGAAGCGACTTAGCAGCAGCAGTAGCTGCTTAGCAGCAGCATCACAAAGTTTATGGTCTAAAGAAGCTGAAACATCTTAAAGTATTATCTATATCATCAAGAACTAAGATTTTATTCTGAAACTGTATCTTTTTTAAACATAAAATGTATTAGGGGAAAGCCATGACTCCACTCATAGTTAAGAGAACACGGTGGATGCTCAATGAATATTTGTGGGCCGTATTCCACATTCAATGACTTTAATTAAAAACAAAAACAAAAACACTAACCATAGCGGTTATTTTTGTGATTTAGTAAAGTTTGACTTGGAGAGGAATATACATTTTTTTAAACTTTAGCTTCCTTTGGCTGTGGAGAAGAGGGAGATGAAATAAAAGAGTGGTGAGTAGAGGATTTAAGTGAACCAGGGTAAAAGATCAAAGGAGGAACAGGTAGGTTGGGATAAGAGGCAGGAGTGTCTTTAGTTCAGTTCAGTTCAGTCGCTCAGTCGTGTCCGACTCTTTGCGACCCATGAATCGCAGCACGCCAGGCCTCCCTGTCCATCACCAACTCCCACAGTTCACTCAAACTCATGTCCATCGAGTCAGTGATGCCATCCAGCCATTTCATCTTCTGTCCTCCCCTTCTCCTCCTGCCCCCAATCCTTCCCAGCATCAGAGTCTTTTCCAATGAGTCAACTCTTCGCTTGTGGTGGCCAAAGTACTGGAGTTTCAGCTTTAGCATCATTCCTTCCAAAGAAATCCCAGGGCTGATCTCCTTCAAAATGGACTGGTTGGATCTCTTTTCAGTCCAAGAGACTCTCAAGAGTCTTCTCCAACACCACAGTTCAAAAGCATCAATTCTTCGGTGCTCAGCCTTCTTCACAGTCCAACTCTCACATCCATACATGACCACTGGAAAAACCATAGCCTTGACTAGACAGACCTTTGTTGGCAAAGTAATGTCTCTGTTTTTGAATATGCTATCTAGGTTGGAAATAACTTTCCTTCCAAGGAGTAAGCGTCTTTTAATTTCATGGCTGCAGTCACCATCTGTAGTGATTTTGGAGCCCCAAAAATAAAGTCTGACACTGTTTCCACTGTTTCCCCATCTATTTCCCATGAAGTGATGAGACCAGATGCCATGATCTTCGTTTTCTGAATGTTGAGCTTTAAGCCAACTTTTTCACTCTCCACTTTCACTTTCATCAAGAGGCTTGTTAGTTCCTCTTGACTTTCTGCCATAAGGGTGGTGTCATCTGCATATCTGAGGTTATTGATATTTCTCCCAGCAGTCTTGATTCCAGCTTGTGTTTCTTCCAGCCCAGTGTTCCTCATGATGTACTCTGCATATAAGTTAAATAAACAGGGTGACAATATACAGCCTTGATGTACTCCTTTTCCTATTTGGAACCAGTCTGTTGTTCCATGTCCAGTTCTAACTGTTGCTTCCTGACCTGCATACAGATTTCTCAAAAGGGAGGTCAGGTGGTCTGGTATTCCCATCTCTTTCAGAATTTCCCACAGTTTATTGTGATCCACACAGTCAAAGGCTTTGGCATAGTCAATAAAGCACAAATAGATGTTTTTCTGGAACTCTCTTGCTTTTTCTATGATCCAGCAGATGTTGGCAATTTTATCTCTGGTTCCTCTGCCTTTTCTAAAACCAGCTTGAACATCTGGAAGTTCACAGTTCACATATTGCTGAAGCCTGGCTTGGAGAATTTTGAGCATTACTTTACTAGCCTGTGAGATGAGTGCAATTGTGCAGTAGTTTGAGCATTCTTTGGCATTGCCTTTCTTTGGGATTGGAATGAAAACTGACCTTTTCCAGTCCTGTGGCCATTGCTGAGTTTTCCAAATTTGCTGGCATATTGAGTGCAGCACTTTCACAGCATCATCTTTCAGGATTTGAAATAGCTCAACTGGAATGCCATCACCTCCACTAGCTTTGTTCGTAGTGATGCTTTCTAAGGCCCACTTGACTTCACATTCCAGGATGTCTGGCTCTAGGTCAGTGATCACACCATCGTGATTATCTTGGTCATGAAGACCTTTTTTGTACAGTTCTTCAGTGTATTCTTGCCATCTCTTCTTAATATCTTCTGTTTCTGTTAGGTCCATACCATTTCTGTCCTTTATTGAGCTCATCTTTGCATAAAATGTTCCTTTGATATCTCTGATTTTCTTGAAGTGATCTTTAGTCTTTCCCATTCTGTTGTTTTCCTCTATTTCTTTGCATTGATCGCTGAGGAAGACTTCTTATCTCTTCTTGCTATTCTTTGGAACTCTGCATTCAGATGTTTATATCTTTCCTTTTCTCCTTTGCTTTTCGCTTCTCTTCTTTTCACAGCTATTTGTAAGGCCTCCCCAGACAGCCATTTTGCTTTTTTGCATTTCTTTTCCATGGGGATGGTCTTGATCCCTGTCTCCTGTACAATGTCATGAACCTCATTCCATAGTTCAACCAGGCACTCTATCTATCAGATCTAGGCCCTTAAATCTATTTCTCACTTCCACTGTATAATCATAAGGGATTTGATTTAGGTCATACCTGAATGGTCTAGTGGTTTTCCCTACTTTCTTCAATTTCAGTCTGAATTTGGTAATAAGGAGTTCATGGTCTGAGCCACAGTCAGCTCCTGGTCTTGTTTTTGTTGACTGTATAGAGCTTCTCCATCTTTGGCTGCAAAGAATATAATCAATCTGATTTCAGTGTTGACCATCTGGTGATGTCCATGTGTAGAGTCTTCTCTTGTGTTGTTGGAAGAGGGTGTTTGCCATGACAGTGCATTTTCTTGGCAAGGAGTGTCTTAAAAATTTATAAAAAGAACAAGGTAAACTGAAGTAAACTTGGTGGAGAAAATGGAACACTTTTCCCATTTATACATCTAAGTGCTTAGTGCTAGAACAAAGAAAAATATTCAGTCATGTATATTTATCTTCTATCCACCCATTTAACTAAATCTCACATTCTTTTTCTAAGTAGACTTTTTAAAGAGCAGTTTTAGGTTCATAGCAAAACAGAGTGAATGGTACAGAGATTTCTCATATACCTTTTCATTTATACACCACCTCCCCCATTATCAAATTTTCTCACCAGAGTAATACATTTGTCACAATTGATCATTGTGACAATTGATCATGATCATGAATCAAAAAACCTACATTGCCACATCATTGTCACCCACATTCCATACTTTATGTTAGGATTCACTCTTGGTATCATACATTCTATGTGTTCGGACAAGTGTTCGCCATTATAGTACCATACAGGGTATTTTACTCTCCCGAAATATTCTCTATATCCTTATTTATCCTTCCCTTCTTCCAGCCTCTGTCAACCACCGATCCTTTTTTACTGCTTCCATACTTTTGTCACTTCAAAATGCATACAGTTTGAATCCCACCGAGTGCCACCTTCCCAGATTGGCTTCTTTCACTAGTAATATGCATTTCAAGTTCCTCCATGTCTTTTCACAGGTTGGTAGCTCATTTCTGTTAGTGCTGAATAATATTCTATTGTCTTTATATACCAAAATTTATCCATTTACCTAATGAAAGACATCCCGACTTTTGCCAATTACAAACAAAACTGTTATAAACATCTGTGTGTAGGTTTTTGTATGGACATAAATTTTCAACTTATTTGGATAAATACCAAGGAATACAATAGACGGTAAGAATATGTTTATTTTATTTAAAAAAAAAAAAAACTAACTACCTATTTGCATTCCCCTAGAAATGAATAAGCTTCCTGTTAGTCCACATCCTTGCCATCATTTGGTGTTGATTTTTCAGATTTGGCCACGATCATAGGTGTAAAGTGATAGCTCATTGTTGTTTCTATAATGACACAAATTTCAGCATCTTATCACATTCCATCCTTCTTTCATGAGGAGTCCCATCAGATCCTTTGTGAGACTTCATCCTTAGAGAAAAATTCTGGAGTTCTTCAAACTCTATAACAGAACTAAAACTTAGGGAATTTGACTATAAGGAAAGCAGTCTTCATTGTTATTGGTTCAACTTCTGTTTGGACTCTGAACTTCTGTACATTCTGGAATTCAACAGTGTTCTAGATTTTTGTTGTAATCACCAGTTTAGGAAGTTTATATACCCTATGAGAGTAGAATGAAAACATCGTCTTGCAAACAACAAGAGATCCAATAATTTTAGTGTTCCAGAACCTTATCATCCCAATATCTTGAGTTAAAGAAAGCATCTCAGCAAATAGTCAACCCCTTGCTGCATATGAGCTATTTTCAATGAAGCTAACCACATTTTGACTAAATTTGTTCCAAATAATCCATAGACTGATCATCAGAAAGAAAGGAAGGAAGGAAAGAAGAAGAGAGGTGGAGAGAGAGAAAGAAAGAAAGAAAAAGAGATGAGGAGGGAGGGATGGAGGGAGAGAAATGAAAGCAGGAGAGAAGAAAGAAAACAAAAAAGGAAGGACATTCACATTTTTGATCACTGTTTCTAATATATTTTACAAAAAAGCACATTTCACAAGACCTTTTCAGATGAATAATGCAGCAAAAGTTGAACCACCAGTCTTTCCAGTCTATCTTGAAAACTCTTGGAATACATATATCCTTCTTCTTTTGTTGGTTTTGTTTTGTATTGCTACCGCACTATACTCTATAGTTTAACAATAGATCTTTTAAGTGCCAAGAATTTTCCATGTCTAAATTGCCCATGATTACCACATTGAGTCTATATAATTCCCACTGGGGCCTTGTTGGTGTCTATCAGTAATGCATCGCATACACAAGAAGTGGGCTATGGAACAATCATTAGGTAAGCAATCATCCCACACCTTGGTGAGTTTCCCATGCCTTCAGCAGCAATATATACATTTTGTAGGCCTGAAAACTACATGTTTTCCCTTTCCTGCCATTATATATAACACAAAGATGCTCATTTTCATCATTCAGAAGAATAATGCTCTACTCTCTTGGAAGCTCTGTTATGATTTATAGCATAAGTTAGCCTTTTTCCAAACAAAATGACTGCTATTTAAATGGCACTTTTTAAAAACTCTTCTCTCAACAAGTCAAAGTTGGTGGGAAAATATCACCCTGTTCATATTAGGGTTTGACAAGAACAAAGTTGTTTGAAATATAGTGTCTTAAATCTATTTTTTTAACCCAAGAAAAGTATGTGGAGAAGCAGCATTCCATACCATTCCCATTGCTTGTATATTAATACACCACAGATTTGTATTAGTTAAGGGACAGGATATGAGAAATGCCAACAAAAACAGTAATGGGATAAGAGGGGAAGGGTTAAAATTGGAATAAGAACAGGAAACTACTGAGTCATGGTAACTGTACAAGAGAATAAGAAATGGGTAGAATAGGATGAGTGAAAAGGTAATGTTCAGTTCAGTTTAGTCACTCAGTCATGTCCGATTCTTTGCAACCCCATGGCCTGGAGCACGCCAGGCTTCCCTGTCAATCACCAACTCCTGGAGTTTACTCAAACACATGTCCACATTGGTGATGCCATCCAACCATCTCATCTTCTGTCGACCCCTTCTCCTCCTACCTTCAATCTTTCCCAGATTCCGGGTCTTTTCTAATGAATCAGTTCTTCACATCAGGTGGCCAAAGTGTTGGAGTTTCAGCTTCAGCATCGGTCCTTCCAATGAATATTCAGCACTGATTTCCTTTAAGGTTGACTGGTTGGATCTCCTTGCAATACAAGGGACTCTCAAGAGTCTTTGCCAACATCACAGTTCAAAAGCACCAATTCTTCGGTGCTCAGCTTTCTTTATATTCCAACTCTCACATCCATACATGACTACTGGAAAAACCATAGCTTTAACCAGATGGACCTTTGTTGGCAAAGTGATGTCTCTGCTTTTTAATATGCTGTCTAGTTGAGTCATAATTTTTATTCCAAGGAGCAAGTGACTTTTAATTTCATGGCTGCAGTCACCATCTGTAGTGATTTTGGAGCCCCAAAATAAATTCTGTCACTGTTTCCATTGTTTCCCCATCTATTTGCCATGAGGTGATGGGACCAGATGCCATAATCTTAGTTTTCTGAATGTTGAATTTTAAGCCAACTTTTTCACTCTCCTCTTTCACTTTCATCAAGAGGCTCTTTAGTTCTTTGCTTTCTGCCATAAGGGTGTCATCTGCATATCTGATGTTATTGATATTTTTCCTGGCAATCTTGATTCCAGTTTGTGCTTCATCCAGCCCATCGTTTCTCATGATGTACTCTGCATACAGGTTAAATAAGCAGGGTGACAATATACAGCCCTGATGTACTCCTTTCCCGATTTTGAACCAGTCTGTTGTTCCATATCCAGTTCTAACTGTTGCTTCTTGACTTGCATACACATTTCTCAGGAGGCAGGTCAGGTGGTCAGGTATTCCCATCTCTTTAAGAATTTTCAACAGTTTGTTGTGATTCACACAGTCAAACCTTTAGCATGTTTTTCTGGAATTATCTTGCTTTTTCGATGATACAGTGGATGTTGGCAATTTGATCCCTTGTTCCTCTGCCTTTTCTAAATCCAACTTGAACATATGGAAGTTCATGGTTCACATACTATTGAAGCCTGGCTTGGAGAACTTTGAGCATTACTTTGCTAGTGTGTGAGGTGAATGCAAATTGTGCATTCTTTGAGCATTCTTTGGCATTGCCTTTGGGATTGGAATGACATCTTGTGTCTATAGTAACTTTGGGAGAAAATTTTTAAGTATTACACAGTACTGTGCTGTGCTAAATTGCTTCAGTTGTGTCTGACTCTTTGTGACCTTATGGACCATAGCCTGCCAGGCTCCTCTGTCCATGGGATTCTCCAGGCAAGAATACCAGAATGGGTTGCCATGCCCTCCTCAAGGGGATCTTCCTGACCCAAGAATCGAATTCGTGTCTCTTAAGTCTCCTGCATTGGCAGGTGGGTTCTTTACCACTGAGCTACCTGAGAAGCCCAAGTATTACACTACTTTGACACAACAAAAATTAGAAGCAAAACATTTTTTCTCCTTGAAGCTTCTGTATACTTAAAACCTTGATGCCCTGCTCTTACCAAAGTGAAATATTCAATAGAATCTTATGAATACGCATGATTGATCATCTAAGAAGCAAGAAACTTATGAAGAATATTTTTTCCTATAAGTCATTATTTTAAAATGAAAAGAATGCCAAGATATTCTTTTTAAATTTCTGATGAGCTACAAGGAAATAGGAAAGAGAATTGCGAATAGGAAACTCTGCAGGGCAAGCAGAAGCCCTTTCCCTGTTATTTGTAAGCTGGATAATGGCATGTGTTATCACAGAATATTGAAGAGTTTATAATATCACTCTGCCCCTAAATTCTTGAAAACAAGAACCAGAATCTCACAGTCTACAGCAAAGCTTTTGACTGACTTAGAACAGATTTCTTCTTTTCAAGATGAAGAGGAAACTAGGTTAGTTTAAGCATCAAAGTGCTTGATTGTGTCAAAAATTTATTTCATTATACCCTCACCCTAAAATATGTGCCTCATTTAAATACAGTAACCTTTAATACTGTATGTTTCTACCTAGGTGCATTAATAAAGAGTTACACTTAGATTGAAAAGAATCTAATTAGGGAGAAATTTAGAGGCAGTATGAACTTATATGCTAGTTAAGTTTAGTTTGGCTTCTTTTATTGCTTACTACTTTATTCACTGGAGAAGGCAATGGCACCCCACTCCGGTACTCTTGCCTGGAAAATCCCATGGGCAGACGAACCTGGTAGACTCCAGTCCGTGGGGTCTCTAAGAGTCAGACACAACTGAGCGACTTCACTTTCACTTTTCACTTTCATGCATTGGAGAAGGAAATGGCAACCCACTCCAGTGTTCTTGCCTGGAGAATCCCAGGGACGGGGAACCTGGTGGGCTGCCATCTATGGGGTCTCACAGAGTCGGACATGACTGAAGCAACTTAGCAGCATATAAAGAAGATGTAGGCAGGTACCATATCCAGAGGGGATGAAATGGAAGTCAAAGGTCAATCAGTTCAGTTCTGTTCAGTTCATTCACTCAGTCGTGTCCGACTCTTTGTGACCCCAAGAAACGCAGCACGCCAGGCCTCCCTGTCCATTACCAACACCTGGAGTTCACTCAGACTCACATCCATTGAGTCAGTGATGCCATCCAGCCATCTCATCCTCTGTCGTCCCCTTCTCCTCCTGCCCCCAATCCCTCGCAGCATCAGAGTCTTTTCCAATGAGTCAACTCTTCGCATGAGGTGGCCAAAGTACTGGAGTTTCAGCTTTAGCATCAGTCCTTCCAAAGAAATCCCAGGGCTGATGATCTTCAAAATGGACTGGTTGGATCTCCTTGCAGTCCAAGGGATTCTCAAGAGTCTTCTCCAACACCACAGTTCAAAAGCATCAATTCTTCGGTGCTTAGCCTTCTTCACGGTCCAACTCTCACATCCATACATGACCAAAAGAAAAACCATAGCCTTGACTAGACGAACCTTTGTTGGCAAAGTAATGTCTCTGCTTTTGAATATGCTATCTAGGTTGGAAATAACTTTCCTTCCAAGGAGTAAGCGTCTTTTAATTTCATGGCTGCAGTTACCATCTGCAGTGATTTTGGAGCCCCAAAAATAAAGTCTGACACTGTTCCAACTGTTTCCCCATCTATTTCCCATGAAGTGATGGGACAGGATGCCATGATCTTCGTTTTCTGAATGTTGAGCTTTAAGCCAACTTTTTCACTCTCCACTTTCACTTTCATCAAGAGGCTTTTGAGTTCCTCTTCACTTTCTGCCATAAGGGTGGTGTCATCTGCATATCTGAGGTTATTGATATTTCTCCTGGCAATCTTGATTCCAGCTTGTGTTTCTTCCAGTCCAGCGTTTCTCATGATGTACTCTGCATATGTTAAATAAACAGGGTGACAATATACAGCCTTGACATACTCCTTTTCCTATTTGGAACCAGTCTGTTGTTTCATGTCCAGCTCTAACTGTTGCTTCCTGACCTGCATACAGATTTCTCAAGAGGCAGGTCAGGTGGTCTGGTATTCGCATCTCTTTCAGAATTTCCCACAGTTTATTGTGATCCACACAGTCAAAGGCTTTGGCATAGTCAATAAAGCATAAATAGTTGTTTTTCTGGAACTCTTTTGCTTTTTCCATGTTCCAGTGGATATTGGCAATTTGATCTCTGTTTCCTCTGCCTTTTCTAAAACCAGCTTGAACATCAGGAATTTCATGGTTCACGTATTGCTGAAGCCTGGCTTGGAGAATTTTGAGCATTACTTTACTAGCATGTGAGATGAGTGCAATTGTGCAGTAGTTTGAGCATTCTTTGGCATTGCCTTTCTTTGGGATTGGAATGAAAACTGACCTTTTCCAGTCCTGTGGCCACTGCTGAGTTTTCCAAATTTGCTGGCATATTGAGTGCAGCACTTTCACAGCATCATCTTTCAGGATTTGGAATAGCTCAACTGGAATTCCATCACCTCCACTAGCTTTGTTCATAGTGATGCTTTCTAAGGCCCACTTGACCTCACATTCCAGGATGTCTGGCTCTAGGTCAGTGATCACACCATCGTGATTATCTGGGTCATGAAGATCTTTTTTGTATAGTTCTTCTGTGTATTCTTGCCACCTCCTCTTGATATCTTCTGCTTCTGTTAGGTCTATACCATTTCTGTCCTTTATCGAGCCCATCTTTGCGTGAAATGTTCCCTTGGTATCTCTAATCTTCTTGAAGAGATCTCTAGTCTTTCCCATTCTGTTGTTTTCCTCTATTTCTTTGCACTGATCACTGAGGAAGGCTTTCTTATCTCTTCTTGCTATTCTTTGGATCTCTGCATTCAGATGCCTATATCTTTCCTTTTCTCCTTTGCGTTTCACTTCTCTTCTTTTCACAGCTATTTGTAAGGCCTCCTCAGACAGCCATTTTGCTTTTTTGCATTTCTTTTCCATGGGGATGGTCTTGATCCCTTTGGATCAAATCAGTGGCCACAAGTTTGCAATCTGTAGCAAGAAGATATTAAATTTAAATAACTGAAATCAGTATTAGATTATGGGTGTGGATACAAGGTCCAAGTCAAAATATAGGTTTCAGAAACAGAATACATCAATGAATCCATCCAGAGACCATCCATTTAAGGCCTATAAGCATAATTAGTCATGATATTGGCTGCTTGACACCAGGAATTTCCTAGGCTTTCTAAGTGGGTTGGATCATTCTGAAGGTTAATCATGGAATTAGTTGCTTTTCCCCAGTCCTGATAAATGACTCTGCTCCATGTTTAATAAGGTTTAAGTTCTATCCTGAATAGATACAGAAAACTTTCCTACAGGAAGCTCACAAATGAAGCTATCCCAGAAAAGTCTCAGGACCAACATTCCCACTGAAGCAAGGCTCTTTTAAGTCAGAACTCAGAACTTTGTACATATGGTTCCTGGCCCTGGAAATAGTTTCAAGGTCCCAAATGGTATTCATATACACATCATTTCTCCTTCAGAACCAGGATCCAGCAAATGGGTCTAGTCACTCTCTTCCTCCAATAGTGTTCTAGGCACAATAATTGTCATGACGGTAGCAGGGTCCTGTTGTACCTCTGCTTCTATTCCCACCCAACCTAAACAGGTGAGCCCTTCCCTCCTCTATTTTCCTGTGGGGCTCCATGCCAAAGGTTCCACTTCTGCCCTAGACCAAGGTAGACATGAACTCATGCTCAAGATAGCTATATTGTCAGCCTCTCTCCCCAGTCTCTACCCTCAAGCTAAAAAAGAGAAGAATGAGTAACTTGAAGCTTTCACTTTAAGAACAAGTACAAGGCAAGGATGTCCCGTTCACCAGTCTTTCCAATGCTGCTAAAAGTTCTTGCTAATTCAGTAAGACAGGAAAGGGAATTAAAAGGAATAAAGATCAAGAAGGAAGAAATAAAACTGTCTTGATTTACAGATGATATGATAGGGAGGCCTGGCGTGCTGTGATTCATGGGGTTGCAAAGAGTCGGACACGACTGAGCAACTGATCTGATCTGATCTGATCTGATGATCATCTATGTAGAAAAAATTTTTTAAGTGAATAAAAGAACTCCTGAAACTAACAAGTGATAGCAAGGTTGTAGGATACAAGGTTAACATACAAAACTGAACTTTCTATATATCAACAATGAACAAGTAGAATGTGAAATTAAAGTACAATTCCATTTATATAGCACCTCTCCTCAAAAAATAAAATACTTATGTACAAATCTAACAAAATTTAGGCAACATCTATATGAGGAAAACCATAAAACTCTGATGAACAAACTCAAAAAAGTAAGAGGAGAAAGAGTTTATATTCGAGGATAAGAAGACTCAAGATTGTCAAGATATTAGTTCTTCCCAATTGGATTACAATCAAAATCCCAGCAGGTTATTGGTGGATATCAACAGCCTTATTCTAAAGTTTATATGAAGGGGAAGAATAAAGTTGAAGGACTGATGCTACCCAATTTCAATACTTACTATAAAGCTACAGTAATTAGAACGGTGTGCTATTGGCAAAAGAATAGACAAACAGATCAGTAGAACAGAAAACAGAGCACAGTAACAGATCCCCATAAATACACTCAACTGATCTTTGACAAGGGGGCAAGGATACTACAATGGAGCAAAGATAGTCTCTTCAACAAATGGTGTGGAAACAACTTCACATCCACATGCAAAAATAGATCTAGACACAGATCTTACATTTTTCCCAAAAATTAACTCAAAAGTAGAGCATAGATCTAACTATAAAATGCAAAATTATAAAACTCCTAAATTCCTACAAGATAACATAATGTAGATAATCTTGAGTATTGTGATAGCTTTTTAGACACAACATCAAAGGTATGATTCATGAAATAAATAACAGATACACAGGACTTCATTAAAATTTAAAATTTCCTCCCTGCAAAAAAAAAAAAAAAAAGTTATAAGAAGAATTAGAAGACAAAACACAAACTGGTAGAAAATACTTGTAAAAAGACACATATGATAAACAATTATTATCCTAAATATACAAAGAATTCTTAAAATTCAACCTCAAGAAAACAACCTGTTTTGAAATTGGGTCAAAGATCTTAATAGAAACCTCACCAAAGAAGATACACAGATGGAAAATAAACATGTAAAGATTATGTACAAAGTGTATCATTAGGGAATTGCAAATTAAAACATCAGTGAGAGTCCACTACACACTAATGAGAAGGGCCAAAACCCAAAACACTGACAATATCCAATGCTGGTGAGGACTTAGAGCAACAGGAACCACATTGCTGGTAGGAATACAAAGTAGTTTAGCCACTCTGAAAGACAGTTTAGCAGTTTCTTACAAAATTAAACATACTCTTATATGAACCAATAATCACACTATTAATCCTTGCTATTTAACCAAAGGAGTTGAAAACTTATGTCCAAACATCTACACATTTATGTTTACAGTAGCTTTATTTATTACTGCTAACAATTGGAAGCAACCAAGATGCCCTTCAGTGGGTGAATGGATGGGTAAACTATGATAGTGATAGTTTAGACAATGGAATATTATTCAGTGCTAAAAGAAATTAGCTGCCAAGTAATGAAAGGACATGGAGGAACTTTAAATGCATCTTACTAAGTGAATGGAACCAATCTAAGAAGGCTATATATTGTAGGATTCCATCTATATTACATTCTGGGAAAGGCAAAAATATGGAGACAATAAAAAGATCAGCAATTGCCATGGATTGAGGCATGTGTGGAGGGATGGATAGACAGAGCACAGAGGATATTTAGAGTAGAATATGATATCATCATGATGGATACCTGTCATTATACATTTCTCTTAACCCAGTGAATATACAAAACTAAGAGTGAAATCTTAAGTAAAGCATGGGCTTTGAGTGATTATATTGTGTCAAGATAGGATCATCCTTGGTTTAAAAAAAAAAAAAAAAAGTACCATTCTGGTAAGTTATGTTGAAAATGAAGGAGCAGACTTCCCTTGTGGCTCAGCCAGTAAAGAATCCACCTGCAATGCGGGAGACCTGGGTTTGATCCCTGGGTTGGGAAGATCCCCTGGAGAAGGGAAAGTCTACCCACTCCAGTATTCTACCCTAGAGAATTCCACGGAGTGTATAGTCCATGGGCTCGCAAAGAGTTGGACACAACTGAGCAACTTTCACTTTCATGCATATGTGGGGAATTGCTATATAAGAGAATCTTATATTTTCCCTCAAATTTATTGTAAACTAAAACCACTCTAAAAAATAAGTATCTAAAAATAAACCTGGAAAAAACACAGAAGGATTAAGAAACAGAAGCACAGAATTTCAGAGAAAGCATTAGACTAGCATCCAGAAAAAAACTGGAAGAGGCACTGCTTGTATTCACATACAGAAGAATAGGTTTGTGTCCAGAGTGTGAGAAAATCAGCATGGAAGGCCATTTTGACAAGGAAATGAGGAGCTGTGTTTTTTCATCTCTTACAATGGGTTAGGTCTGCATTGCAGTACCAGTAGTGTTCCACTACTGTTCCTGAGATCAAGGTTGATGCTTGTAGGCATTATTCTTGATATTTATGGATAAGCGCTAATGGATGTGTTCTGAGAAAACGTGAAAGCAACAAACCATGTTCTCTTTGCTCTACTTAAATCTGTCCATGGGCACTCTATTTAAACCACATGTCATATTGAGGCCTGTCTTCCCTAAGTTAAGCACCAGTTCCTTTAACTACTTGATATCATTTAAAACCTCTTCATCTTCTTGATCAACCTCTCCTTTTTAATCATGATTTGAGTTCCTTTTTCCCAGCTGTAACTTTGTCAATGCCTTCTGGTTGTTGGTGGAAAACTGAAGATGGGAATTTGGATGGGGAAAGGAGGCCAAATACTCAGAGGTTGACTTCTTCTGCCCCAGTATGGTTCTGTCCTTCAGGCCTCAAAGGATATGTCTATGATATTAGGTTCTACTTCTATCCTTATTCCTCTTCCTCTAAAATGCTCCTTTCCTAACATTTTGCCACTCTTCCAAGCCTAACAGATATACAAGATCTATAATGACATCAACCACACTACAAAAGATGCCACTGGTTTTTAATTTAATTATAGCTTTAATGCAATAATTGCTGCTTGTCTCCTCCCTGTATTCTAATATTGATTTCATGAAATCTGTAAACAAATTTTTCAGAGGAAATTCATTTTTAATAACCTTAAAAATATTTAAAGAAATTCAAACAAACATCTGTGCACTACAAGATTGGCAAATAGTGTCTGTCATCTATTGAGTTTTTATACTATAGTCACAAAATTAAAACTACATATAATCTCCAGAAACTTCATTTCTAGGAAACTATCCTTGAAACATTTTAGCACACACATGATATAACACAAAGATATGCATTGAAGCTTTAGTTTCATAATGAAAGAAAAATGCAACAATCTAAATGTTGATCAACAGAGAACTGGTTAAATAATTAGGATTCAACCACAAAGTATAATCTGACACAGCCATTAAAACAATGAAGCAGCACCATTTGTACTGAGATAAAACAATATCTTAAGATGTTTTTTTTTTTTAATTCTGGATTTATTTTTATTTTTATTTATTTTTATTGTTTTAGATTTTATTTTATTTTAAACTTTACGATATTGTATTGGTTTTGCCAAATATCAAAATGAATCCACCACAGGTATACATGTGTTCCCCATCCTGAACCCTCCTCCCTCCTCCCTCCCCATACCATCCCTCTAGGTCGTCCCATTGCACCAGCCCCAAGCATCCAGTATTGTGCATCGAATCTGGACTGGTGACTCATTTCATACATGATATTATACATGTTTCAATGCCATTCTCCCAAATCTTCCCACCCTCTCCCTCTCCCACAGAGTCCAAAAGACTGTTCTATACATCAGTGTCTCTTTTGCTGTCTCGTATACACAATTATTGTTACCATCTTTCTAAATTCCATATATATGCATTAGTATACTGTATTGGTGTTTTTCTTTCTGGCTTACTTCACCCTGTATAATAGGCTCCAGTTTCATCCACCTCATTAGAACTGATTCAAATGTATTCTTTTTAATGGCTGAGTAATACTTCATTGTGTATATGTACCACAGCTTTCTTATCCATTCATCTGCTTTTAAACAAAAACAACTTCATAGAGTACTATGTTTATATTTTCAGAGAATATCTATGGAATAATGCAAACCAAACCCATAACAGTGGTTGCTCCTAGAAAGGAAAAATAAGTATTTAGACACAGGGCTGGGAAGATTTCATTTATACACATTGCTTTATGCCTACTGAATATTATTCTGTGTATATAGAATACTTATTTTAAGATAATTTAAATTTATTTTAAAATAGTTACAAAAGAAATAGCCTCCTTTGTTTTCTACTAAAAAGCATGTGGTTAGAAATGAAAAAGTATACCTTCAGAAACGTTGCAGAGATATGATGATCAAGTAAAATTCTGAATGCCGTACCCTGGTACATCATGTCTGGGCTAGGGAAAAGGCTCAATAAATTATATAATTTTTATCATTTAACTTTTAGCTCTTTCTCTAGGTTTATAATCAATTTTTATACACCAGTCTTGCTAAAGAATATTTCTAAATTTATGTAATATAGGTATGCATGTATGGTAGTGAAAATGATATCAGGTTAAGAAAAAATAGCTATTGGCAGGCTAGTTAGGTATTTAATTCACCTGCAAGGCTGCACTATGAGATTGGCAAGGAGTGACTGTCATCTATTGAGATTTTATCCTATAGTCACAAAGAAAGCTGTTAAACAACTCATTGAGTCAGGCTGAAACTTAAATGCTGTATCTTTCAGATTCATGCTGATAACATTGATATAATTTTCTACTGCTTTTGGTAGTTGTGTAATGTACTTTATCACACTTGGATGTATAGCCTGGAGTAGTTCCTTTTCCCTACTTATTCTGAGCATTCTTTAAGAAACTGGAAATTCAAGAAAGGAGCAGAGGAACTTGACCATGATCATTAATAGAAGTTTTGTTTATTTTTCTTTCCTTGTCTTTGATGATAGTGGTAGCTATGAACAAAGTCCAGAGTTTATCTGAGATGCATTTAGTGATCTAATTGGTAGCATTTAACATTCATTAGAAGAAGTCAGTCTCTTAGTCTTTGGTCCCCTTTCCCCATCCAAATTCTCACCTTCAGTTTTCTGTCAACAACCAGAAGGTATTCACAAAGTTACAGCTGGGAAAAAGGAACTCAAATTATGATATAAAAGGAGAGGTTGATAAAGAAGATGAAGGGGTTTTAAAATGTGTAAAACCTTAATGAATTATTGTAGGTCTTCATAGAACCATTCAACTTCAGCTTCTTCAGCATTATTGGTTAGGGCATAGACCTGGATTACTGTGATATTGAATGGTTTGCCTTGGAAATGAACAGAGATCATTCTGTCATTTTTGAGTTTGCATCCAAGTATTGCATTTTACACATAATTATTTTACAAATTACTCAAAAATGACAGAATGATCTCCGTTCATTTCCAAGGCAAACCATTCAATATCACAGTAATCCAGGTCTATGCCCTAACCAATAATGCTGAAGAAGCTGAAGTTGAACGGTTCTATGAAGACCTACAAGACCTTCTAGAGCTAACACCCAAAAAAAGTGTTTTTTTCATTATAGGGGACTGGAATGCAAAAGTAGGAAGTCAAGAAATACCTGGAGTAACAGGCAAATTTGGCCTTGGAGTACAGAATGAAGTAGGGCAAAAGCTAATAGAGTTTTGCCAAGAGAACACACTGGTAGTAGCAAACACCCTCTTGCAACAACACAAGAAAAGACTCTACATATGGACATGACAAGGTGGTCAATACTGAAATCAGATTGATTATATTCTTTGCAGCCAAAGATGGAGAAGCTCTATACAGCAAGCAAAAACAAGACCAGGAGCTGACTGCGGCTCAGATCATGAATTCCTTATTGCCAAATTCAGACTTAAATGAAGAAAGTGGGGAAAACCACTAGATCATTCAGGTATGACCTAAATCAAATTCCTTATGACTATAGAGTAGAAGTGACAAATAGATTCAAGGGATTAAATCTGATAGACAGAGTGCCTGAAGAACTATGGACAGAGGTTCATGACTGAACAGAAGGCAGTGATCAAGACCATCGCCAAGAAAAAGAAATGGAAAAAGGCAAAATGATTGTCTGACAAGGCCTTACAAACAGCTATGAAAGAAAAGTGAAAGGAAAAGGAGAAAAGGAAAGATACCCATTTGAATGCAGAGTTCCAAAGAATAGCAAGGAGAGATAAGAAAGCCTTCCTCAGTGATCAGTGCAAAGAAATAGAGGGAAACAGTAGAATGGGAAAGACTAGACATCTCTTCAAGAAAATTATATATACCAAGGGAACTTTTTATGCAAAGATGGGCACAATAAAGGACAGAAATGGTATGGACCTAACAGAAGCAGAAGATATCAAGAGGAGGTGGCAAGAATACACAGAAGAACTGTACAAAAAAGATCTTCATGACCAAGATAATCATGATGGTGTGACCACTCACCTAGAGCCAGACATCCTGGAATGCAAAGTCAAGTGGGCTTTAGGAAGCATCACTATAAACAAAGCTAGTGGAGGTGATGGAATTCCAGTTGAGCTATTTCAAATCCTAAAAGATGATGCTGTGAAAGTGCTGCACTCAATATGCCAGCAAATTTGGAAAACTCAGCAGTGGCCATAGGACTGGAAAAAGTCAGTTTTCATTCCAATCCCAAAGAAAGGCAATGCCAAAGAATGCTCAAACTACCACACAATTGTTCTCATCTCACATCTAGTAAAGTAAAGCTCAAAATTCTCCAAGCCAGGCTTCAGCAGTACGTGAACCGTGAACTTCCACATGTTCAAACTGGATTTAGAAAAGGCAGAGGAACCAGAGATCAAATTGCCAACATCTGCTGGATCATCAAAAAAACAAGAGAATTCCAGAAAAAAACATCTACTTCTGCTTTATTGACTATGCTAAAGCCTTTGACTGTGTGGATCCAAACAAACTGCAGAAAATTCTTAAAGAGATGGGAATACCTGATGACCTGACCTGCTTCCTGAGAAATGTGTATGCAGGTCAAGAAGCAACAGTTAGAACTGGACATGGAACAACAGACTGGTTCCAAATCGGGAAAGGAGTACATCAGGACTGTATATTGTCACCCTGTTTATTTAACTTGTATGCAGAGTACATCATGAGAAATGCTGGGCTGGATGAAGCACAAGCTGGAATCAAGATTGCTGGGAAAAATACCAATAACATCAGATATGCAGATGACACCCTTATGGCAGAAAGCAAAGAACTAAAGAGCCTCTTGATGAAAGTGAAAAAGGAGAGTGAAAAAGTTGGCTTAAAATTCAACATTCAGAAAACTAAGATTATGGCATCTGGTCCCATCACCTCATGGCAAATAGATGGGGAAACAATGGAAACAGTGACAGACTTTATTTTGGGGGCCCCAAAATCACTGCAGATGGTGACTTCAGCCATGAAATTAAAAGATTACTTCTCCTTGGAAGAAAAGTTTTACCAACCTAGACAGTTTATTAAAAAGCAGAGACAATATTGTAAAGTTTAAAAATAAAATAAAATTAATTAAAAAAAAAAAAAGCAGAAACATCACTTTGCCAACAAAATCCCATCTAGTCAAAGCTAGAGTTTTCCAGTAGTCATGTATGGATGTGACAGTTGGACTATAAAGAAAGCTGAGTGCCAAGGAATTGATGCTTTTGAACTGTGATGTTGGCAAAGACTCATGAGAGTCCCTTGGATTGCAAGGAGATCCAACCAGTCCATCCTAAAGAAAATCAACCCTGAATATTCACTGGAAGGACTGATGGTAAAGCTGAAACTCCAATACTTTGGCCAGCTGATGTGAAGAACTGACTCATTTGAAAAGACCCTGATGCTGGGAAAGATTGAAGATGGAAGGAGAAGGGGACGACAGAGGATAAGATGTTGGATGGCATCACCAACTCAATGGACATGAGTTTCAGTAAGCTCCTGGTGTTGGTGATGGACAGGGAGGCCTTGCTTGCTGCAGTACATGGGGTTGCAAAGAGTCGGACATGACTGAGCAACTGAACTGAACTGAACTGAAATGATATGTAGAATTTGTGCTGGATATTATGGCATTGTAAACATAAAACAGAGCAATGATTCTGTCCTCAAGAAGTTTACAATACACAACAGAAGATATATTATGAACATAAATATAATGCAGAAAGTATGGATGAAATGAGAGAAAGAAAATAAACTACTCGGTTTCTGCAGCAGCATTATTCACAATAGCTGAAAGGTAGAAAGAACCCAGATGTCCATCAGCAGATAAATGAATAAACAAAATGTGGTCTATACATCTACAATACAATACTATTCAGCCTTAAAAAGGAATGAATTCTGATACATGCTACAACATGGATTATCTGTAAAGATATTATGCTAAGTGAAATAAACCAATCACAAAAGAACAAGCAATGTATAATTCACTATGTGAGGTACTTAGAGCAGTCAAATTCATAGAGAAATCCATTAGAATGTGATTTCCAGGGGTGGGGAAGGGTGGAATGGAGAGTTCTTATCTAATGGGTACAGAGTTCAGTATCAGATGATGCAAAGTTTCTCCATGTGAATGGTAACGATGATTGTACGACACTGAATGTACTCAACACCACTGAACTATAGACATTAAAACAGTTACACTGCTGAATTTTATGCTATGTATATTTTACCAAAGAAAAGTAACAGGTAGTTTGATATAAATTTAAATTTTGATATGAAGTGAAGTAAAATGCGCTCAGTCGTGTCTAACTCTTTGTAACCCCATGAACTATCTAGTCCATGGAATTCTCCAGGCCAGAATACTGGAGTGGGTAGCCTTTCCTTTCTCCAGGGGATTTTCCCAATCCAGGAATCATACCCAGGTCTCCACATTGCAGGCAGATTCTTTACCAGCCGAGCCATCAGGGAAGCCCTAAATTTTGATATATCCAAGATATTTCCTAGAAAAAGAGGGAAATCCTGACCTTAACCCAGGTGCTTCACATCCAGAGCCACCCTGAAAATCCACAGAAAGAGAATAATTATATCTGTATACACAGACCAGAACTCTAACTTTTAAATATTAGAAGGATAAAAGTGGTATGAAAATAAAACTATATATAATCTTTGCATGTAATAAAGGAGAGTATCAAAAATGATTCAGTTATTGAAAAAAGAATCTCAGACTTTCTCTAATGTTCCAGGAAGACAATTCTTTGCTGACTCTACTAGTACATGAATTTTGTTTTCTTTATTGAGATGTCCTAATAACAGTAAGTCTTTACCATAGTTCTTTTTAACAAGCTTTGATATTTGAAAGTTATTTTCTTCATGTCAAATAATAACAATGAATCTAGTCATTTCCTTCAACTGTATGTGTGAACTTAATCACTGATGCCCTTTAAACATATCTTAAATAGAACATTTGACTCGCTCAGGGAACCCAGTTTCCGGAAGAAGCACTGTCTTTTCATAAGTTACTCATAGGGTATTTTTAGCAGTTTGAAAGCTGGTCCTGTTTCCAGCGAAGTGAATGAAGTTTGGGAAATGGCAGACTATTGGTTTCTCACTCTGGATGCCCTTGCTATTTGTACATGAGGCAGTGAATCATACTGCTTAAAAAAGCTAACAGTGTATTTATGTATAGGAATAGCATCTAAGATTCTGCTTATATACTGACAGTCTTGTTGATGATAATAAAGCCTACTATTATCCTGCCAGCTTATCTGATACTGGAGAGGCCTTTTGGTTTAAGAGATTCTTAAAAATACTAACTGCTCTATGTATCATTTAGTACCTACCACCTTTGAGATGCTGTCGGTTTTTCTGATCCATTTGTAACTGCCAGTAATATAATGCTTTCCTTTGCAACTGAATTCAGAACAGTCAACATGCTGGTGAAATTTATTAATGCAACATTTATTTAAGAACATGTTTATGACGTATGGATCTCTGACAATATGTTCTCTGAGATGGTACATAACTCCCTTGCCAGCTAAGCATAATTAAGAATTTGTTTCTTCCTTCAGAAATTAAAAAAACCTTATGTTTGAGGGTATTATTAAATCACATTAGATATATACAAATTAAATATATTTTCCTTTTTTTTTTTTCTGTTACCTTTTCCCTTTCCCATTATCTCCCCTGAGTTATGCAGATTAATTTTGCTTTTGGAATATAGTTAATACCCTGAAATGCATACAGTAGCCCTCCTTATCCACCATAAACACATTCTAAGACCCCTACTGGGTGCCTGGAGCCATGGATGATATTAAACCCTCTACATACCATGTTTTTTCCTGTAACTAACAGGCAGCTGAATGTATCAATAACTAGGCTGGACAAAGGGATGACACATGTCCCATGTAGGACATAATGAGGCAGTGCTAGATTTCAAAACATTACTCAGAAAAGCAAACACTTTAAAACCTGTTAGTTGTTTATTTCCAGTAATTTCCACTTAATATTTTCAGACTGAAGTTATTTCAGGTAATTGAAACTAAGAAAGGAGAAGCCGTGGATAAGCAGGGTCTACTTTATTATGTGTGTATGACTTTGTAAAAGAATAAAAAGGGGATGCATGTTCATACTGCCCTGAGGAAACTCATACAATGGCAATCAACATTTCCTTGAATTTGTCTCTGAATTAATATTATTAGACACCCCTCCTGATTTATGATAATTGGCAATGAGTGAAGTTAAAATAAGTTTAAGTATCCAGAGATGTTCAGTTCAGTTCATTCGCTCAGTTGTGTCCGACTCTTTGCAACCCCATGAATCACAGCACGCCAGGCCTCCCTGTCCATCACCAACTCCCGGAGTTCACTGAGACTCACGTCCATCGAGTCGGTGATGCCATCCAGCCATCTCATCCTCTGTCGTCCCCTTCTCCTCCTGCCCCTAATCCCTCCCAGCATCAGTGTTTTCCAATGAGTCAACTCTTCGCATGAGGTGGCCAAAGTACTGGAGTTTCAGCTTTAGCATCAGTCCTTCCAAAGAAATCCCAGGGCTAATCTCCTTTAGGATGGACTGGTTGTATCTCCTTGCAGTCCAAGGGACTCTCAAGAGTCTTCTCCAACACCATAGTTCAAAAGCATCAATTTTTCGGCACTCAGCTTCCTTCACAGTCCAATTCTCACATCCATAAATGACCACTGGAAAAACCATAGCCTTGACTAGACGGACCTTTGTTGACAAAATAATGTCTCTGCTTTTTAATATGCTATCTAGGTTGGACATAACTTTCCTTCCAAGGAGTAAGTGTCTTTTAATTTCATGGCTGCAGTTACCATCTGCAGTGATTTTGGAGCCCCCAAAAAATAAAGTCTGCCACTGTTTCCCCATCTATTTGCCATGAAGTGATGGGACTGGATGCCATGATCTTCGTTTTCTGAATGTTGAGCTTTAAGCCAACTTTTTCACTCTCCACTTTCACTTTCATCAAGAGGCTCTTTAGTTCCTCTTCACTTTCTGCCATAAGGGTGGTGTCATCTGCATATCTGAGGTTATTGATATTTCTCCCAGCAATCTTGATTCCTGCTTGTGCTTCTTCCAGCACAGCGTTTCTCATGATGTACTCTGCATACAAGTTAAATAAGCAGGGTGACAATAACATCCAGAGATGTTGCTTCCATATATCTCTGATAAATAAACTTAATCATAAAGTATGCCTAAAATGAGAGATTCAAATAAGATTTTCTTTCTATCAAATGAGATGACCTATGATCTATGTATAGGGTGCACTCATCATTAAAAGAAAGTCCTTAATATACTCAGGGAAGGAAAGGTACACAGAGATTCTATATATATTTAAACGTGTTCAATCCAGTCTTAGAAGTAGCCCTATATAGCATTCACCAGCAGCACCGTATTTTATACTTTTGGAGGACAATTTTATGTGAATAGTTATTAATTTCTGCATATTACATTCATATATTGCCGTAATGACATACTCATTTCTCCAAGTGATATTGAGGCTATTATACCCAAATAACTATCCCTATTGTGTTTATTTCTTCAGTTAACCATATTTCATTGCCATTTTTACATTTATCCTTAAAAACTCCTTTTAATATGCCATTCTCTTATTCTGTCATCAAATATCTTCAGCTATTACTCCAGAAAAAACATTAAAATGATATTATAGTTTTATATATCTTAATAAAAAATGTATCCCAATTGTGTGAACAAAATTCCATCACTTTTTTTTTTTTTTGCAAAAAATAGTTTCCATGACTGAAAACTACTAGACATCTTAGGAACATGAACTGGCTGGTAGAAATAGACAATGCAGGTAGGTTTGGTTTCTCTCAGGGAATTAGAAAATTTCTCCTCAGTGAAAGAAGAGAAAGCTATAACGAGTCTTCATAAGGAACCCTGATCATAAGGAGTAAGTCAATGAGCCATTTTTTATGGCTTTTAATGATTTGGGCAGAAATGAAAAAGAAGACTCAGTGGTCACTTGCTCCTGTGAGTCAAACATAAAAGCACAACTCAATGAAGAGGCATATTGTTTACCTGAATTTCATAAAGAAACAATGAAGATGTTTTCCAAAGTAAATTGGTCACTGTTCCATACTCAGTCATTAGTTCTATTCCTTTGTTTTTTGTTTCCTGGTCTACCTTCCTCACATACTTGCTGTGTAGCCCAGATGGGTTGGTTGTCTATAAGCATATCATATATATATTTTTACGGTACTCACGCAGTACCTGCACAAAATAGGTTGAGTTGATATCTATACATGGAAAGCTAGTGGGACCCTGTGAGCCTGGATCTTGACATCCTCACCCTCTGCCATCAATCTACAACACTGCATAATAAACACTAGCATCAGAACTGCAATATATGAGGATTGACCATGACAAAAAAATGGTAGGATCCCCTTTAGTGTATTATTATTTGTAACTGTCCATAACAATTGTTACAACTAATTTTGATAATAATAGTACCTACAAAACTTGGAAATGTACTATTTTAAATGAGCAATGAAAAGAGTCTTCTATGAAAGTGATGAGACTGTTAAACATATCCTTTTCTTTCTAACCTTTTTCCTTAAAAAGGCCAGGTCTAATGTAAGCCTTCATTTACTGAAAACAGGAATGTGATCTCTGGCCTACAGAAACTACAAGACATCAAGAATGCATGCACTGGAATAAACAAATACAGCAGAAACCCAGACAATGAATTTATACAGGTATTTCTTTATCTGAAAATTAAATAAAATAAAAATTTTAAAAAATCCTAAAAAAAAAAAATAAAACTAAGGCAGCTTGATCCCATCTGCCAGAAAATAAAAAAAAAATAAAAAATAAAAAGGCAGTATATAGGGACAATTTTTCTGATATGAAAAACAATTGTAAGGTTTACCTGCTATCTTAAAGGATTCTACTAATTTTCATGTTAAAGTCATTACTTATTAAAAATGTTAATAGAGTCCAACTAAACTTCTAAATCCTCTTTCAGTCTCTGAGATTGCATGAGTTGGGATTTTTTATGCACTATTGCCTGCTTCAGAAATTCTTAACAAGCCACTGAAGACAGATAAAAAGCCATAGGTTGTATATACGATACATGACTGAGACCATAAAGTAGTTCATCTCCTACAGGCTCATTGAGTTAGCAAGTCATCTGTAAATGGAAAAATTCTTAACTTTCCCAGTCATAAAGCAGTGATTAGCTCAGCTGTCTGGCTATAAAATAGCCAAATGATTCCATTAATGGATTTCATGAATAAGGAGCTCAGAGTCTTGCATTTTTCCTCATACACTTCACCTTATATTCTAAAACTGTAATTATAAAAGAAAACCAAGTTTTAAACAGGCATCACTTTCACTTTTCACTTTCATGCATTGGAGAAGGAAATGGCAACCCACTCCAGTGTTCTTGCCTGGAGAATACCAGGGACGGGGGAGCCCGGTGGGCTGCCGTCTATGGGGTCGCACAGAGTCGGACACGACTGAAGTGACTTAGCAGCAGGAGCAAGGTAAAAAATAATGAATTTAATTTTATTTTTAATTAATTAAAGGGAAATAATATCAAATAATTGATACTTTAAAGTGACATATACTTCTGCTGCATTGACTACTCAAAAGTCCTTCAGTTCACTTCAGTCACTCAGTCGTGTCTGACTCTTTGTGACCTGGTGAACCACAGCACGCCATGCCTCCCTGTCCATCACCAATTCCCAGAGTCCACCCAAACCCATGTCCATTGTGTCCGTGATGCCATCCAACCATCTCATCCTCTGTCGTCCCCTTCTCCTCCTGCCCTCAATCTTTTCCAGCATCAGGATCTTTTCAAATGAGTCAGCTCTCTGCATCAGGTAGCCAAAGTATTGGAGTTTCAGCTTCAACATCAGTTGCTCCAGTGAACACCCAGGACTGATCTCCTTTAGGATGGACTGGTTGGATCTCCTTGCAGTCCAAGGGACTCTCAAGAGTCTTCTCTAACACCACAGTTCAAAAGCATCAATTCTTCAGCACTCAGCTTCCTTCACAGTCCAACTCTCACATCCATACATGACTACTAGAAAAACCATAGCCTTGACTAGATAGGTCTTTGTTGGCAAAATAATGTCACTGCTCTTTAATACGCTATATAGGTTGGTCACAACTTTCCTTCCAAGGAGTAAGCGTCTTTTAATTTCATGGCTGCAATCACCATCTGCAGTGATTTTGGAGCCCCCAAAAATAGTCTGACAGTTTCCACTGTTTCCCCATCTATTTCCCATGAAGTGATGGGACCAGATGCCATGATCTTAATTTTCTGAATGTTGAGCTTTAAGCCAACTTTTTCACTCTCTTCTTTCACTTTCATCAAAAGGCTCTTTAGTTCTTCTTCACTTTCTGCCATAAGAGTGGTGTCATCTGCATATCTGAGGTTATTGATATTTCTCCCGGCAATATTGATTCTAACTTGTGCTTCCTCCAGCCCAGTGTTTCTCATGATGTACTCTGCATATAAGTTAAATAAGCAGGGTGACAATATACAGCCTTGATGTACTCCTTTTCTTATTTGGAACCAGTCTGTTGTTCCATGTCCTGTGTGAATCACAACAAACTGGAAAATTCTTAAAGAGATGGGAACAACAGACCACCTTACCTGAATCCCAAGAAACCTGTATATAGGTCAAAAAGCAACAGTTAGAACTGGACATGGAACAATAATTGCAAAAGGAGTACATCAAGGCAGTATGTTATCACCCTGCAGAGTACATTATGCAAAATACCTGGCTGGATGAAGCCCAAACTGGAATCAGGATTGCCAGGAGAAATATCAACAACCCCAGACATGCAAATGATACCATTCTAATGGCAGAAAGTGAAGAACTAAAGAGCCTCTTGATGAGGGTGAAAGAGGAGAGTGAAAAAGCTGGCTTAAAACTCAACATTCAAAAAAACTAAGATCATGGCATCTGGTCCCATCACATCATGGCAAATAGATGTGAGAAAAAGTGGAAACAATGGCAGATTTTATTTTCTTGGGCTCCAAAATCACTGCAGTCAGTGACTGGAACCATGAAATTAAAAGACACTTGCTCCTTGGAAGAAACGTTATGACAAACGTAGACAGGAATATTAAGAAGCAGAGATATCACTTTGCTGACAAATGTCTGTGTAGTCAGAGCTATGGTTCTTCCAGAAGTCATGTATGGATGTGAGAGTTGGGCCACAAAGAAAACTGAGCACTGAAGAACTTAAGGTTTTGAACTGTGGTATTGGTGAAGACTTTTGACAGTCCCTTGGACTGTAAGGAGATCCAACTAGTCAATCCTAAAGGAAATCAACCCTGAATATTCATTGGAAGGACTGATGTTGAAGCTCCAATACTTTGACTACCTGATGTAAAGAACTGACTCATGGAAAATACCTGATGCTGGGAAAGATCAAAGGCAGGAGGAGAAGGGGATGACAGAGGATGAGATGGTTGGATGGCATCACCAACTTGATGAACATGAGTTTCAGCAAGCTCTGGGAGTTAGTGATGGAAGGGAAGCCTGGCATGCTGCAGTTCATGTGGTCACAGAGGGTCGGACACGACTTAGCAGCTGAGCAACAACAGTAAGAGACAAACAGTGATTGAATGAAGGTGTGTGAAAGTCATTATAGATGTTGATTTTAGAAAATCTATTTTAGGGGAGTTTTGAGGGTAAAAGTCTGACATATGTGAGGTCAAGAGAAAAGAATGTATGATGAAGTGGAACCAAAAAATGAGGATTGTGCATGTAGAGGAGAGTGAGGGTCAAAGAAAGCTATGGTGGTGTCAGTGGTGGTGGTGGTGATGCTGCTGCTGTTAAAATAGGATGCGAAAAAAGTATTTTAATGAGAATCCAGAAAACAGGAAGGAAAAAACAATTTTCATAATAAAAAGAGGACAAAACAATATCAATATTTTTTTCCCTGACAATAACTGAGATTCCAGATACATGGTGTTTCTTATTTGCTTTCTACTAATTGCAATCATAAAAATTTGTAGGAGGCTTGAATATCCTGTGGAACTTTCTGTAAAGGCCCTACATGGCTTCATTGCCTTTGCTGCTCTGGTGGAATGAGTTTCATAATCCTACACATTCTGGATGAGCATTGCCCAGAGAACTCCATCCCAATTCTAAAACACCTCTGTCTCTATGGTTGTTACAGTGTCTCACTGAAATAGTTTGTCTTCCCACACTGGACCCCTAATTCCTCCAGTGAAATATCAATATCCTACACATAAACAGAAACACACACACACACACACACACACACAAATCCTTTTAATGACCCAGCTTACTTAAAAGTAGCTCACACTGTTATGATTTTCTTAGGGAACTGTACTTGAACCATATTATTGAATTTCATAGCTCAGTTGGTTAAGAATCTACCTGCAATGTAGGAGACCCAGGTCCGATTCCTGGGTCGGGAAGATACCCTGGAGAAGGAAATGTCAACCCACTCCAGTATTCTTGCCTGGAGAATCCCACGGAAAGAGGACCCTGGCAGGCTATAGTCCATGGGGTCACAAGGGTTGGATACGACTTAGCGACGAAACCACCATTACCAGCATAAAAGTCAAGAAGGAAGTTCAGACCCAGTTTACGTAGAATGAAGGTCCCACATATTTCAAAGCTCTACGCATTACTCAAACACTCTTGACATTTGCCTGTAAAGGGTATTTTACATCATCATTCTTATTATTATGTACATCACTATTACAGGTATTTTTACCATTACGTACTATTACTATTATTTTCTTGTTTATATTTTCTAAGAACAGAAACATCAGTGCTAATTAACGTTACTGAAACAAAAACTATTTTTATGTGGTATCTACCTCTGCCCATTTTCAAAAAATTTTTTCTCAAAAATATGTAAGAGAAGGTGCTACAGATGTTAGATTTAACCTACTCATTTGTATGATAAAAATTTCCTCTAACTCTTTTCAAAGAGTTCTCATCTTCCAAATCACTATAGTTGTCTTCCATGCCAATATAATCCTGTCAGTTATTCTATCTGAGAAGAACTTAGTTTATCAATATCATTAAAGGCAATGTGAACTCAACTGGTTCCTCTAGGCCAGGCTCTAGATTGTGCATCTGTTCACCAGTGGTCAAGCTTTAACATCAGAAAGTAATGGTCATGTGCTTCCCATGAGGCTGCTGCTACAACCAGATTGCCTGATTCAAGAACACCAAAGAAAATAATGGGTTTCCCCAGTCACTCAGTGGTAAAAATTCTGCCTGCAATGCAAGAGACACAGGTCTGATCCCTGAGTCAAGAAGATCTCCTGGAGGAGGGCATGGCCACCCACTCCGGTATTCTTGCCTGGAGAATTCCACGGACAGAGTATCCTGGCGGGCTACAGTCCATGCGGTCACAGAGTTGGACAGGACCGAAGTGACTTAGCACATGTGCAAGGAAAATATGGAGTCTTGGATCAGATGAACAGATTCAAGGTAGACTAAATAGTAAGGTTTGGGGTAAAGGAGACAGAAATCAGGAATCATGTCCAGGAAACAAATCAGCTCCAGGTTATGCTGCTCAACAAATCAGGAATATCAAAAGTCAGACTCTGACTCATAAAAAAAAAATTCAGGGGGAGGAGCCAAGATGGCAGAGGAGTAGGATGGGGAGAACACTTTCTCCCCCACAAATTCATCAAAAGAGCATTTAAACGCCGAGTAAATTCCACAAAACAACTTCTGAATGCCAGCAGAGGACATCAGGCACCCAGAAAAGCAACGCAAGTCTTCAAAAGGAGGTAGGAAAAAATATAAAAGACAAAAAAAAAGAGACAAAAGAGGGAGGGACGGAGTTCCATCCCGGGAAGGGAGTCTTAAAAAGAGAGAAGTTTCCAAACACCAGGAAACCTTCTCACTGCTGAATCTGTGCCGAGCTTTGGAAGCACAGAGAGCAACATAACAGGGAGAAAAAATAAATAAACAATTAAAACCCGCAGATTGCGAGCCCTACGGTAACTCCCCCAGCGGAGAAGCAGCGCAGATGCCTGCACACGCCATTAACAAGCGGGGGCTGGGCAGGGAGGTGCGGCGCGGGCTGCATCGCTTAGAGTAAGGACCTGGCCTGAATACCCTGAGTGCTATCTGAGTGAAATAATTTGGGCTAGCAAACCAGACTGTGGGATATCTACCACACGAAAAGCCAGCCCTAACCTAAGACACCGCCAGGCCTGCGCACAGAACAAAGGACTGAACAGAGATAGCCGGCTGCAGACCTTCCCCCTCCGGTGACAGGCAGCCAGAACCGGAAGGGGGCAATCGCAGCCCCAGAGAGACATTATCTATAAAACTGTAAGCAGGCTTCTTTGCTAACTAAAACTTCTTAGGGGTCTGGACGGTCAACATCTGCCTGAGAAGGTGCGCTGGTTGTACACCTAGATAACTGAGCGGTGGGGAGGCGGTAAGTCGCAGCAATCGCACTCGCCAAACACCTCATCACCTGAGCTGCTCAGACCTGGGAAGGGAACAAAACGCAGGCCCAACCGAGTCTGCGCCTCTGAGGACTACCCGAGTGCTTGAACCTGAGCAGCTTGGACCTGGGAGGTGCAGGCAGCCCAGGGCCAGCCACGGATGGTTCCCAGCAGAGCAACCTAGAGCCTGAGCAGTGTGGGCAGGGAGGCTACACGCACCGTGAGCGAGGGCAGGCCCAGTGTGGCTGAGGCACTGCGAGCACACGCCAGTGTTATTTGTTTGCAGTGTCCCTCCCTCCCCACAGCGTGACTGAACAAGTGAGCCAAAAAAAAAAGTGTCCACCACCGTCCCCTTTCTGTCAGGGCGGAAACCAGACACTGAAGAGACCAGCAAACAGAAAAAGCTATAACAGAGGGAACCACCTTGGAAGCTACAGGCAATAGATTAAAACCCTGTGGTTACTACCGACTACATAGGAAGGGGCCTATAGATCTTGAGAAATATAAGTCAGACCAAGGAACTAGCCAAAAATGAACTGAACCCACAATACTCACAACAAAATCAGAGAAAGTCCTAGATATATTTTTACTATTTTTACGATCATTCTTTCTTTCTTTTCTTTTTTTTAAAAAAAAAATTTTTAAGTCCTCTATTATTCCTTTAATTTTCACCTTTATAACCTATTACTTTGCAAAAACAGAAAAGACCCTATTTTTTTTTCTTCAGCAAACTTCATATATATTTTTTTATAATTTTTTGAACTTTTTTTTTTTTCTTCTTCTTCTTTTCTTTAACATTGTATTTTTGAAATTCCAAACTCTACTCTAGATTTTTAATTTTAGCTTTTTGGTATTTGTTATCAATTTTGTACCTATAGTTTTTTTATAATTTCTGTGACTTTTTTTTCTCTGTTTCTTTCTCTTCTTCTTTTATATAACATTGTATATCTGAAATTCCAAACTCTACTCTAGTTTTTTAATTTATGCTTTTTGGTATTTGATATCAATTTTGTACCTGTATTTTCTTTATAATTTTTGTGACTTTGTTTGTTTTTGTTTGTTTTTTTTTCTCTCTCTCTTTCTTTTTCTTCTTCTTTTTTTTAACATTGTATTTTTGAAATTCCAAACTCTACTCTAGATTTTTAACTTTTGCTTTTTGGTATTAGTTATCAATTTTGTACCTATATTTTCTTTATAATTTTTGTGATTTGTTTGTTTGTTTGTTTTTTCTCTCTTTCTTTTCCTTCTTCTTTTCTTTAACATCATATTTTTGAAATTCCAAACTCTAGATTTTTAATTTTTGCTTTTATGTATTTGTTACCAATTTTGTACCTTTAAGAACCGAATCTTGAGTACCCATTTTTCACTAGGGAGTGAGATTACTGGCTTGACTGCTCTCTCTCCCTTTGGACTCTCCTTTTCCTCCACCAGTCGCCTGTGTCTCCTCCCTAACCCCTTTCTACTCTACCCAACTCTGTGAATTTCTGTGTGTTCAAGACAGTGGAGAACACTTAGGGAACTGATTACTGGCTGGATCTGTCTCCCTCCTTTTCATTCCCCCTTTTATCCTTCTGGCCACCTCTGTCTCCATCCTCCTTCTTCTCTTCTCTGTATAATCCTGTGAACATCTCTGAGTGGTCCAGTTGTGGAGTGCACATAAGGAAGTGATTACTGGCTAGCCTACTCTCTCCACTATGGATTCCACCTCAACTCATTCGGGTCACCTCTAACTCCCTCCTCCCTCTTCTCTTCTCCATGTAACGCTGTGAACCTCTCTGGGTGACCCTCACGGTAGAGAAACTTTTCATCTTTAACATAGATGTTTTATCAATGGTGCTGTATAGAAGGAGAAGTTTTGAAACTACTGTAAAAATAAGACCGATAACTGGAAGTAGGAGGCTTAAGTCCAAACCCTGACTCCAGGGAACTCCTGACTCCAAGGAACATTAATTGACAGGAGCTCATCAAATGCCTCCATACCTACACTGAAACCAAGCATCACACAAGGGCCAACAAGCTCCAGGGCAAGACATACCAAGCAAATTCTCCAGAAACAAAGGAACACAGCCCTGAGCTTCAAGATACAGGCTGCCCAAAGTCACCCGAAAACCATAGACATCTCATAACTCATTACTGGACACTTCATTGCACTCCAGAGAGAAGAAATACAGATCCACCCACCAGAACACTGACACAAGCTTCCCTAACCAAGAAACCTTGACAAGCCACCTGTACAAACCCACACACAGCGAGGAAATGCCACAATAAAGAGAACTCCACAAACTGTCAGAATACAGAAAGGACACCCAAAACTCAGCAATTTAAACAAGATGAAGAGACAGAGGAATACCCAGCAGATAAAGGAACAGCATAAATGCCCACCAAACCAAACCAAAGTGGAAGAGATAGGGAATCTACCTGATAAAGAATTCCAATTAATGATAGTGAAATTGATCCAAAATCTTGAAATCAAAATGGAATCACAGATAAATAGCCTGGAGACAAGGATTGAGAAGATGCAAGAAAGGTTTAACAAGGACCTAGAAGAAATAAAATGAGTCAATATATAATGAATAATGCAATAAATGAAATAATAAACACTCTGGAGGCAACAAATAGTAGAATAACAGAGGCAGAAGATAGGATTAGTGAATTAGAAGACAGAATGGTAGAAATAAATGAATCAGAGAGGATAAAAGAAAAATGAATTAAAAGAAATGAGGACAATCTCAGAGACCTCCAGGACAATATTAAATGCTACAACATTTGAATCATAGGGGTCCCAGAAGAAGAAGACAAAAAGAAAGACCATGAGAAAATACTTCAGGAGATAGTAGTTGAAAACTTCCCTAAAATGGGAAGAAACCCAGAGATTCCCAAATAGGATAAACCCAAGGTGAAACACCCCAAGACACATATTAATCAAATTAACAAAGATCAAACACAAAGAACAAATATTAAAAGCAGCAAGGGAAAAACAACAAATAACACACAAGGGAATTCCCATAAGGATAACAGCTGACCTTTCAATAGAAACTCTTCAAGCCAGGAGGGAATGGCAAGACATACTTAAAGTGATGAAAGAAAATAACCTACAGCCCAGATTATTGTACCCAGCAAGGATCTCATTCAAATATGAAGGAGAAATCAAAAGCTTTTCAGACAAGCAAAAGCTGAGAGAATTCTGCACCACCAAACCAGCTCTCCAACAAATACTAAAGGATATTCTCTAGACAGGAAACACAAAAACGGTGTATAAATTCGAACCCAAAACAATAAAGTAAATGGCAATGGGATCATACTTATCAGTAATTACCTTAAACATAAATGGGTTGAATGCCCCAACCAAAAGACAAAGACTGGCTGAATGGATACAAAAACAAGACCCCTACATATGTTGTCTACAAGAGACCCACCTCAAAACAGGGGACACATACAGACTGAAAGTGAAGGGCTGGAAAAAGATTTTCCATGCAAATAGGGACCAAAAGAAAGCAGGACCAGCAATACTCATATCAGATGAAATAGACTTTAAAACAAAGGCTGTTAAAAGAGACAAAGATGGTCACTACACAATGATCAAAGGATCAATCCAAGAAGATATAACAATTATAAATATATATGCACCCAACACGGGAACAATGCAGTATGTAAGACAAATGCTAACAAGTATGAAAGGAGAAATCAACAATAACACAATAATAGTGGGAGACTTTAATACCCCACTCACACCTATGGATAGATCAACTAAACAGAAAATTAACAAGGAAACACAAACTTTAAATGATGCAATAGACCAGTTAGACCTAATTGATATCTATAGGACATTTCATCCCAAAACAATGAATTTCACCTTTTTCTCAAGTGCACATGGAACCTTCTCCAGGATAGATCACATCCTGGGCGGTAAATCTAGCCTTGGTAAATTCAAAAAAATAGAAATCATTCCTAGCATCTTTTCTGACCACAATGCAGTAAGATTAGATCTCAATTACAGGAGAAAAACTATTAAAAATTCCAACATATGGAGGCTGAACAACACGCGCTGAATAACCAACAAATCACAGAAGAAATCAAAAAAGAAATCAAAATTTGCATAGAAACGAATGAAAATGAAAACACAACAACCCAAAACCTGTGGGACACTGTAAAAGCAGTCCTAAGGGGAAAGTTCATAGCAATACAGGCATACCTCAAGAAACAAGAAAAAAGTCAAATAAATAACCTAACTCTACACCTAAAGCAACTAGAAAAGGAAGAAATGAAGAACCCCAGGGTTAGTAGAAGGAAAGAAATCTTAAAAATTAGGGCAGAAATAAACGCAAAAGAAACAAAAGAGACCATAGCAAAAATCAACAAAGCCAAAAGCCGGTTCTTTGAAAGGATAAATAAAATTGACAAACCATTAGCCAGACTCATCAAGAAACAAAGGGAGAAAAATCAAATCAATAAAATTAGAAATGAAAATGGAGAGATCACAACAGACAACACAGAAATACAAAGGATCATAAGAGACTACTATCAACAATTATATGCCAATAAAATGGACAACGTGGAAGAAATGGACAAATTCTTAGAAAAATACAACTTTCCAAAACTGGACCAGGAAGAAATAGAAAATCTTAACAGACCCATCACAAGCACGGAAATTGAAACTGTAATCAAAAATCTTCCAGCAAACAAAAGCCCAGGTCCAGACGGCTTCACAGCTGAATTCTACCAAAAATTTAGAGAAGAGCTAACACCTATCCTGCTCAAACTCTTCCAGAAAATTGCAGAGGAAGGTAAACTTCCAAACTCATTCTATGAGGCCACCATCACCCTAATACCAAAACCTGACAAAGACCCCACAAAAAAAGAAAACTACAGGCCCATATCACTGATGAACATAGATGCAAAAATCCTTAACAAAATTCTAGCAATCAGAATCCAACAACACATTAAAAAGATCATACACCATGACCAAGTGGGCTTTATCCCAGGGATGCAAGGATTCTTCAATATCCACAAATCAATCAATGTAATACACCACATTAACAAATTGAAAAATAAAAACCATATGATTATCTCAATAGATGCAGAGAAAGCCTTTGACAAAATTCAACACCCATTTATGACAAAAACTCTCCAGAAAGCAGGAATAGAAGGAACATACCTCAACATAATAAAAGCTATATATGACAAACCCACAGCAAACATTATCCTCAATGGTGAAAAATTGAAAGCATTTCCTCTAAAGTCAGGAACAAGACAAGGGTGCCCACTTTCACCATTACTATTCAACATAGTTTTGGAAGTTTTGGCCACAGCAATCAGAGCAGAAAAAGAAATAAAAGGAATCCAAATTGGAAAAGAAGAAGTAAAACTCTCACTATTTGCAGATGACATGATCCTCTACATAGAAAACCCTAAAGACTCCACCAGAAAATTACTAGAACTAATCAATGACTATAGTAAAGTTGTAGGATATAAAATCAACACACAGAAATCCCTTGCATTCCTATACACTAATAATGAGAAAACAGAAAGAGAAATTAAAGAAACAATTCCATTCACCATTGCAACGGAAAGAATAAAATACTTAGGAATATATCTACCTAAAGAAACTAAAGTCCTATACATAGAAAACTATAAAACACTGGTGAAAGAAATCAAAGAGGACACTAATAAATTGGGAAATATACCATGTTCATGGATTGGAAGAATCAATATAGTGAAAATGAGTATACTACCCAAAGCAATTTATAGATTCAATGCAATCCCTATCAAGCTACCAACAGTATTTTTCACAGAGCTAGAACAAATAATTTCACAATTTGTATGGAAATACAAAAAACCTCAAATAGCCACAGCGATCTTGAGAAAGAAGAATGGAACTGGAGGAATCAACCTACCTGACTTCAGGCTCTACTACAAAGCCACAGTCATCAAGACAGTATGGTACTGGCACAAAGACAGAAATATAGATCAATGGAACAAAATAGAAAGCCCAGAGATAAATCCACGCAAATATGGACACCTTATCTTTGACAAAGGAGGCAAGAATATACAATGGATTAAAGACAATCTCTTTAACAAGTGGTGCTAGGAAATCTGGTCAACCACTTGTAAAAGAATGAAACTAGAACACTTTCTAACACCATACAGAAAAATAAACTCAAAATGGATTAAAGATCTAAACATAAGACCAGAAACTATACAACTCCTAGAGGAGAACATAGGCAAAACATTCTCTGACATATATCACAGCAGGATCCTCTATGACCCACCTCCCAGAATATTGGAAATAAAAGCAAAAATAAACAAATGGGACATAATTAAACTTAAAAGCTTCCGCACATCAAAGGAAATTATTAGCAAGGTGAAAAGGCAGCCCTCAGAATGGGAGGAAATAATAGCAAATAAAGCAACTGACAAACAACTAATCTCAAAAATATACAAGCATCTCCTACAGCTCAACTCCAGAAAAATAAATGACCCAATCAAAAAATGGGCCAAAAAACTAAATAGACATTTCTCCAAAGAAGACATACAGATGGCTAACAAACACATGAAAAGATGCTCAACATCACTCATTATCAGAGAAATGCAAATCAAAACCACTATGAGGTACCATTTCACACCAGTCAGAATGGCTGCAATCCAAAAGTCTACAAGCAATAAATGCTGGAGAGAGGGTGGAGAAAAGGGAACCCTCTTACACTGCTGGTGGGAATGCAAACTAGTACAGCCACTATGGAGAACAGTGTGGAGATTCCTTAAAAAACTGGAAATAGAACTGCCTTATGATCCAGCAATCCCACTGCTGGGCATACACACTGAGGAAACCAGAAGGGAAAGAGACACATGTACCCCAATGTTCATCACAGCACTGTTTCTAATAGCCAGGACATGGAAGCAACCTAGATGTCCATCAGCAGATGAATGGATAAGAAAGCTGTGGTACATATACACAATGGAGTATTACTCAGCCATTAAAAAGAATACATTTGAATCAGTTCTAATGAGGTGGATGAAACTGGAGCCTATTATACAGAGTGAAGTAAGCCAGAAAGAAAAACACCAATACAGTATACTAATGCATATATATGGAATTTAGAAAGACGGTAACAATAATCCTGTGTATGAGACAGCAAAAGAGACACTGATGTATAGAACAGTCTTTTGGACTCTGTGGGAGAGGGAGAGGGTGGGAAGATTTGGGAGAATGGCATTGAAACATGTATAATATCATGTATGAAATGAGTTGCCAGTCCAGGTTCAATGCACGGTACTGGACGCTTGGTGCTGGTGCAATGGGACAACCCAGAGGGATGGTATGGGGAGGGAGGAGGGAGGAGGGTTCAGGATGGGGAACACATGTATACCTGTGGCGGATTCATTTCGATATTTAGCAAAACTAATACAATTTTGTAAAGTTTAAAAATAAAATTAAAAAAAATAATTAAAAAAAATAAAATTAAAATTTAAAAATACATTCATTCAACATTTATTGATTCATTCATTCAAAAAGGTGCCTGGCACTATTTGCTATGTCACAAATTTAATCAAAACAGGCAGAATGTTCTCAGATACCTTATAGTCTTATAGAGGAAAGGGAAAATGAATATTTTGAAGATCGTATAAACATAGAACATAGTAGCACATTGCAATTAATCTTAGGGAAAAAATAAAGCCAGATAAGGTGACAGAAGGTGAGAAGAGGTACTATTTCTGGATAGGAGAAATAAGAAAGTCTTATTTGAAAAGGTGTCACTTTTAGAGGCTGGAATTACAAATGATTTTAGCTCCTGGAAGAAAAGAGACATGACCACTCACTTTTTAGCTTGTTTGTATGTGTGTGCTTAAAAAAACAAAACATGAAATCTCCTCCCTCTTAATTTTTTATGTACAATACAGTATTGTTAACTATATGCACCCTATTTCTCAAAAGATCTGTAGAACTTTTTCGTCCTGCATGACAAACTCTCTATCTGTTGAGGACAGCAACTCTCTATGTCTGCTCTTCTCTCCCCTCAAGCTCCTGGTAACCACCATTCTATTTTCTGCATTTGCTGCTTGATTGGGTTTTCTGTTGAACTCCTCTAGCAAATATTTTAATTTATTTATTGTATTTTTCAGTTCCAAAATTTCTGGTTTTAAATTTTTTTATCTCTGTGATATTCTCATTTTGTCTATGCACTGCATTCCTAAGCTTATTTATCCTCTTTATGATGGCTAATTTGAAATCTTTGTCAAGCCATATAATCCCTTTATTTAAAAGTTGGTTTCTGGAGATTTATTTGGATCATTTGATTGAGCCATGTTTCCCTATTTCTTTGTGTGCCTTATAGCTTTTAATTGAGATACCTGTATTTGAAGCAACAGCCACTCTTCTAGTCGTTAAAGACTGACTTCATATAGGGAAAACTACCAATTAGTACAGCTAGAGATTTTCTCAGCCTTTCAATTTTCTCTGGCTGCCTCTTCTCTGGTCTTATGCTTGTCAATTTCAAATTAGAGGATTTGCTGGTTTTATTTTCAGTTGCTTGTCATCTCTCGCTCCCTCTGGTATAAATCTGTAGTATGGCAAGTCTCTGGAGCTTGCCTCAACACCCTAAGTCAAAAAAGGCAGAAACCAGTCCCTGGAACAGCTCTTCATAAAGTCATTAGACAGAAGCTCCAGCTGTTTACGTCACCAGAGAGAAGCCAGGAGTTGCGTGTTTTCTCCTGTTTATTCTGTGCTTAGCTGGGGGTGGTGAGTATAACTAGTGCTCCAGACCACCACCTTTACTCTCCGGGGCTCCCACCCTGACAACCCTCTCCTGTCTGTCAGCACTTAGATGCACACAAGGCAGAAACCAGTTCCTCAAGTAAAAGTTTTGTACAAGATATTGGTAGAAGCAGGATTTGAATTATGGGCTTTGGCATCATCACCCTTTCATAAATGGCCTTCCTGTGGTTTTCTACTCACACTTTCAAGAGTGCCTAGCAATTTAACTAGTAACTACAACAGAGAGAATCTAGGTTCAGGGAAGCAGCAAAGTAAATAAGAGAATATAGAAGACTTGATGTCAAAGATCTAAGTTTGAATTGAAGTCCTTCAAATCTTCCTAGTTATTTTCAACCCTAGATGTTCTTCAGATTCACCCAAAGAGCCTTGAACACATAGATTCCCAAGGTTCACCCTATTGAATTGAAGCTTACAGGAGTGAAGCATGGACAGATACCATTTACATAGATTCACAAGGCTGAAAACAGCTGTTCCAGCTGTTTCTTAAGAGGCATGTCCCAACCTTTCAAAACTGTAGCAAGCTCTACTATCTGCAAAATGAGCTATTAGTTCCTCCATCACTGACCTCACAGGGATATTACAGTGAGGGTCCAGTCACAGTAGGAACACATCTGAAATCAATGTAAACTATAAACCATGATAAAAATGTAAGATAACTTTACATATCAGGTAATATGAATATCAAACAAGGATTTAAAGGAAACAAAAACACATCTATCTCCTTTTGACATGTTCTATATAAAGAATTATATTATTCTCTTTCTAAAGTTATAATTATACTTCCCTTATTGTAGTTATGTTTCTGTGAAGTGGTTTTTAAATCAAATTTTATTTTAAGCACATTAAGGAAACGAGCTATTTAAAGTAACTCCCTGTTGAACCCTTTATGAAGAATACATCAGAAATGGAAATAGACAATCACTAATCTTTATTGAAAGCCTAGGTTTTGTGTATGATGTTATCGGCAAGTGGGTCACAACTATATTGCCGTCAGCAGCATGTGGGAGCTTCCTTGTGAAATTGCCTGTGTCTTTCTTGGATCGGCCTCACAATAGAAATACCACTGGCCTCATAGGAAGGACAAGGCACTTAGGCCCTTTTCCTCACCAACTAAATGCTGAGAAACAAACGCAGGTGTTACCTTTTCAATTCCAACACAGCTGAACTCTCCCAGTTCCCACAATAAAGCCTTAGGTCAAGCAAAGGACTCCCGACAAAAAAAAAAAAAAATACTCTTAATGAAATATATTCCATGTTCCTGATATGTAGGGCTGATTTATTATACACCTAAGGACCACAGTTCCTCTCAGTTCAAAAATCTCACATAAGAATTTTCCTACAGAACTCCCGACATTACTTGACTTCTATCTACTATGTTGATAGCACTTCAATCGTTAAAAAGAAAGAGCTTCCATACAATTCGGTTTTGAGAAACTCAGGGGGAAATTAAACTACTTTGGTAGTTCAAGATGAATATTCAAGTCACCTTCTCTATGAATCAAATCTGTTTCAGAATCCACTTTTGCTAAGGTCCAATCTCCAATTATATCGATTGCCTGCCAGTGTCCATGTTAGCCAGAAAAGGGGCTGGAAGAGTAAAGGACAGTTGATTGGAGTTCTTCAGGCATGTTATTTCTATTAAGTATAATTCTTCACTTAACAGATGAGAACTTTCCAAAGAGAATCTTCTGAAAGGTTTGAATATTTTTGACTGCTAACCTACAAGGCTAACCAAGGGACGTGGTGACATCTTTCATCATTAATCCAGATGTATTTTATGATGAATCTAGCAGAGCAAGCCTCAAAGCACTGGTAAGTATGGAAAAGAAAGATCTCTCAAGCCACAGGTTAAGAAATTGAGAACTGTAAGGATTGAGGCAAGGGTAGTAATTCATAATGGAGAATAGTGTGATCAAGAGCATGGATTCAGAAATCAGACTCGGTCCCAAGGGCAATTCAAACATTTACTAGCTGTGTGTGTCCCAAGTTGCTTCAGTTGTACCCAACTGTTTGTGACCCATCAGACTCCTCTGTCCATAAGATCTCCAGGCAAGAATACTAGAGTGGGTTGTCATGCCCTCCTCCAACTAGCTGTGTAGGTTTAAACAATTAGTCTTTGTAGGCTTCAGTTTTCTTATCTATAAACAGAGATGACAATAGTATTTACCTACAGTAGGGGTTGTTATAAAAGTAGATAAAGTATGTAAAGTTCTTAGAACAGTGCCTGGAAAGTAGTAAATATTATATAAGGTTTTTAAAGTAAAAATTTTAAATAGTGTATAATAGGATTTTTAAAAATCTGGTATTGTGAGGAAACCTAAGAGTCTAGAAAGTAAGGTATAGAGATGTTGCAAGAACCAGATGTTGTGGTCCATCAATGATACATACTTAATAGTTCGGACAAACCATCTCCATGATGCTATCAGCTTACTGATGACTGAGATAGTCATTGACATGGTTACTGCCAAACTAGAATGATAATAACACTGAGCTGCTTGGTATTTGAAGCGTGAGAAAAAATGAACAGTAAGAAACACTTCTAACTCTTTTGCAAGTGGAAAAGCACGAACAGAGTTTGGAGTATATTCTCACTTCCCAGAAGTATATTTTAGTTTTTAAGCACACTTTCTGGGCCTGGTGTCTATAGAGATGTAGACTATAGCCAAAGGGCCTGCTGAAATGGAGGTTTTTAATAACAGAGAAAATGAAGTAGTCTGAAAATTGCATTAGGCTTTAGAAATGTGTATAGACTGGTTTATGAACAAGTACTCTAATAAGAAGTGAACATTCGAGCTCTTGATTACTACTCACATCATGTGCGACCTTGAGAAATTTATAGAATCTCTCTAAATGTCATATTCCTCTCAGATGAGAGAGAGAGACATCTTGTTGCATCTCTAATGATGATTATGTCAATGATAATTGATTGAAGGGTAAAGCCCTTTCCAATTAAAAACTGGATGAAAGGCAGGCCACTAATAATGAAACACTTGACAATTGGTAACATCAGATTTATCTCCTTTAATTCATGAATTATCTCATGTGGATATAAATCAGAGTGAAAATACCAATTCTAGAACATAATGTTAGTGAGTGATTTAGCAATCTGATGAGCCCCAGTGTACCAAAGGACCAAAATGAAGGTTTATCTGTTCTCCCATGGCACCATATCAAGGGTAGGTTTAGGTCCCTTTGTAAATTTCTGTGATATTCTGAGAGCTTCTATTTACCAATAAAGAACCCATGCCTCAGGGTAAAAATTGCATAATGGGTCAAAATCTGACACTTTTTTTGGTCCATTAGAGATTGACTTAGCTGTTTGTCATTTCAACAGACTCTTAGCAGAGACAAAAAGAAAACAAATGATCACTGTAACATGTCAATCAACTTCAAGTGTAGGATACCACATGCCCTTGTTCACTGAGGAAATACACTTTTCTCAACATGGATTTAAATTTTTTTTTTCTTTTTAATTAAGTGTATTCTGTGCTCCAAGTCTCCCAAAGGGCAATCCATTAAAGAACATTCAAACCCATAGTTCAAACTGATGAAAATACTGAAGTGCAAAGTAAAGTTGAACAGCTTTTGAAAGCAGACAATGAGAAGAATTGCTGCCTACCCAGCTGAAATCCATGCCACTCCCCAAAGCTTTGAGACATTGTAAGGGACAGATAAAGGACAAGGATACAAAAGAAACAAAGGAGTGAAGTTATCTTTTCCTTTAGGATGAGAGATGTCAGAGGGATGCTTGGGAAGCCTAGAGAAAAATTCAGATCAAGAAAGTGAGGTTAATGCTGGCAGGAGTGTCCATTATCATTGCAAAGGTTTATCATTAAGTACCCTTCTATGGCCATTCAAGGAAATATTTCGATTTTGCTAGAAATTTTAACAATTTTCCCTGCCAGTTGTCATTCCTTTCCAAAAGTATCTTAACCCTCTAATGAAGGCCCTTCATCAGTTTTGCATGCTAGTTTAGAGGAAACTGCAGGTACAACATGGCAAAGAGAATATGCTACTTTATATTTCAGGTTCGGTGGAGACAAAGTGTTAGCCTTTTTGAGTGAACTTGGATTCATGTTTCTAGGGGATTGTTAGCAGACCTTGGAGGCACATTCTCATAGTAGCTTGGGACTCTATATTATAGACCAGAATGTTGCAGACAAGACAAATGCTATTGAACTTGAATTATCTTCAGAGGTTACAGAAGGTAATAATATACTGCAGGAAAGAGAACTTCTGGTTTGCAATGAGAATCTGCTCAGCTGACTTGAAGAAGGTCACCTCACTTTGGGTCAACAAATGGTCTGGTACTTTTGATTTAGAAAGCATGGAGAAGGCAATGGCACCCACTCCAGTACTCTTGCCTGGAAAATCCCATGGACGGAGGAGCCTGGAAGGCTGCAGTCCATGGGGTTGCTGAGGGTCGGACACGACTGAGTGACTTCACTTTCACTTTTCACTTTCATGCATTGGAGAAGGAAATGGCAACCCACTCCAGTGTTCTTGCCTGGAGAATCCCAGGGATGGGGGAGCCTGGTGGGCTGCCATCTATGGGGTCGCACAGAGTCGGACACGACTGAAGTGACTTAGCAGCAGCAGCAGCAGCATGATACCTCAAGAAAAAGTATGTAGAGACTTTGGTGAAATGTGTCAGAAAGAAATAGGAAGAATCTGAGGTCCAACAGGGAGAAGTCTAAGGAAAAAGCACTTTGGGTAAAAAAAAAAAAAAAAGAAAAGAAAAGCCTTGCTACTCAAAGTGTGGTTCCTGGACCAGCAGCATCAGCTGAACTATAGGCTCCACCCTAGACTGAATGAACAGACTCTGCTTTGTAACAAGATCCCCACGTGTTTTGTGTGCATGTTTCAGTTTGAGAAGCATCAGTGAAGCTCTGGGAGGGCAAGGAAGACTCACATGAAGTTTAGAATCACTAATGATATTCTGGGTGGGTTGGAAAGTCACTTGGAAGGTGAGATACCACATGGACAGACAGTCCATGTCAAATCTGATTAGCAATGACATCATGGCCCCAAGGATGAATTCATAGCAGTGATGGAAGATCAGGGAAGTACTCCCTCCTCTGGGTCCAGACCTCTACAAAAGTTGGTCAAAGCTACTACTACAGTTACCAGAACACCAAGCATGGAGAGTGGGGTTAAAGAAAAGGCTCTGGTCCCTTTAAGGAACAGGAGTGCTTAGAAGGTCAACCAAAGCAGAAGCCTGGTTTGAGAGTTTCAGTCAACATGGTGGAGGCAAGAAAGCAAGATAACTCGGGGATTATATAGGAAAGCAGACTCATCACTAACACAAATCAATATCTCAACCTCCTCACATTCAAATTACTGCAAATCCCACCAGCCACAGAAGGAGGGTTCTGTGAGGATGCAGAGGCTTTTAGGTAGTGAATTTTGAGTTTTCATACTAATGTGTTTTCACCTCTCCCAATCGTCTAGTGGGGCTCTGGGGATGTTTTATGACACAAAGTCCCAAGTTTGCTTAAGGTAAACTGCTTTGCCTGGAACCCAATTCTTAAAGGAGTATTTTTTTTTTAACAAAGTTTTTAAAGATTAGGAACATAAACACTATAATTAAATCTGTAAATTCAAACCCACAGTATTTTCAGAAAAAGCACCTTACATAAAAAGATATTTATGTCTTAATTAACTCTGATTAACTGGTTCTCATCAAAATTGCACAAGTCATGTCCTCTCCCTGCAGTCATCAGTCCCCTCTAACTGAACCCACTGCTCTAGTTCATGAGGTCATCCAAATCAGGCAGGGAATACAGTGCCCTGTTTGGGCAGCCTCTTAGGGAATATTCCTGCAAGCGCCTGGGAGATGTCTCACACAGCACTCGCATAGTCTGTGCTCACCAGGCACTGCCATTCACCCACCAGGCCTCAGCATGGCATCCAGTGTGGATGGAGAACATCTGCCAGGCCCCACCAGGCATCAAGCTCTCATCTATGTTCTGCATTGTTCATCCGGGGATTATCACTTTGCCCAGAGTGCTGTGTCCTGGGATGCATGAATCAGAAAACCCACAGGATACCCAAGACAGGATGATCACCTTTCAGTCCTGATTGTACCCAATCTAAGATGTATTTCAAATAGAACCAGAGAGAAAGAGTGGCAGACTTAGCCTGACACAACCCTTGCAGAACTAGAGGCTTCTCTCTCTAGTGTTCTCCTTCTTACCTTAGATACCCATACACAAAATTTCTATCCTTATTAACTCTTTCCCCAATAGAGTTATTATTTATGCAAATATATACTGGCAGGGTGTGTGTGTGTGTGTGTGCGTGCGTGCATGCATACATGTGTGCACGCACATAGTTGGGGCTGGTGTGATCCTTTGGGCCTATAAGATAGATTTTCATGTAGACCCAGAAAGGACCAATCTGTTATTTTATATAAAAGACCAAAATACAACATCTATCATCTAAAAACAAAAAAGTGATTTTTTTCCCCTCTCCCAGAGTTTTTAATGGATATCTACTTTTAGTTTGCAGAAAGGTGCAAAAAAAGACTTTTTAAAGGCGTTCTAATACAATTAGTCTTCTAAGAAAAGTCTCCTACTAATCTTATCAAGTAGGAGGAGCTTTATTTTATAAATTTTATTTACCTTGGTACTTGGAATGGTTTGTGACTTATCACACTTGATTGTCGGTCAAAGTGCCCAAGGGAAATAGTGCAGCGTTCTCCTCACATAGCTCACTGCTCTCTTGTCAGCCAACCAAGAAAGAAACTCTTACAGAGCTTGGTTTAAGTGACAACACAGAGCAGCTATCTTCCATGGTGTATGTATGTTAAGCCTATTCATCTTTAACCTTTTTTTTAGTCTAAGGTCTGTGTTCTTAATGATGGAGAGTCATAAATATCTGCAGGTAGAAGAAAAGGTAAATCAATGATGTGGTTTAGAGGTTAAATGGTAAAAAACGTGGGCATTCCTTCAGCAAAAAAAAGTAAGTGTTTTCTGGCAAAGGTGAATTAAAAGGATCATTTACAGAAAGTTGGACTCTAGAGGGTTTTTTGTTTCTTTTTGTTTGTTTGTTTGTTTTAAACATCAGGTGGCTGCAGGCTAAGAGATAATAAGTGATTTTAAAATTAAGTTTTTTTATTTTTTTCCATCAGGGAACATTCTGATGCTTTCCTCAACAAATAAAGTCCTAAGTTCTGCAACAGAAGAGTGATCCCTTTTGTAGAGAAAAAGATTTGATGTGTCACACCTATTTCAGAATATTTGGAGGTATTGAAAGGTTCAAGGGGAGTGGTGGAGCAGGAAAGGGCAGGAGCAGTGGAGTCCAGGAGAGAAAGGTTGAAAATAAATTCTCCAAGCATTTGAAAGAAAAGCAGCCAATACTAAGCATGTAGAAGAAACAAGGATTTAAATTTTAAGGCAGTAAGCTATAACGTGCTGATGTTATGCACCTTCAGAAGTTGCATGGAGCCTCTCAGAGTCGTGGGAATGATGGCATGGCACACAGTGGGTACAAAAATTTTAACTGCCCAAAGGATGAATGGAGGTGAAAATTCACTAAGTCAATATATTCTTTACCCTCTGAGAGCCAGAAGATAGTTCTCACAAGGCCAAGTTAATAGCTACTCTCTTTCCTTTCTGTTATTTTTCTATTGTATAGAAGTGAAAATTTTCAATCTAAGTTCCTTGAGTGCGTGTGTGCATGCTCAGTGGCTCAGTCATGCCTGATTCTTTATGACCCTGTGGACTGTAGCCCACCAGGTTCCTCTGTCCATGAGATCTTTCAGGCAAGAATACTGGAATGGGTTGCCATTTCCTCTTTCAGGGAATTTTCCCAACCCAGGAATCGAACTCATGTCTCCATCATCGGCAGGTGTATTCTTAACCACTGAGCCACCTGGAAAGCCCCAGTCTAAAGCTCAGACTATAGTAAACCAATTAATTTATTTGCAGATGTTTACATTATACAGATAATTATAAGAGTCTTAAAATGGCAAAGGAAGTAGATCTATCAAACAAGTTGTCCTCTCCTTTTTTCTGGCCATCTTTAAATTTGGAACCACATTTTTAAATCAGTTGCATAAAAATTAGCACAATGACTGCTGGATACAAAGGAGTCAGAGAACTGGTCTGATATAGATATGAAATACACCTGAAAAAATAAGTGGCATAAGCCATGGTCCCTGCCTATGCAATGTGGTTTTTTTGTTGTTGTTGTTGTTGTTTTCTTTTTTTGGTGGGACTCAGCTGAAAAGGACACTGAGAGGTTTTGAGTAGTAAGGTATAGGTTTCTCTTACCTCAGTGAGATAAGCTAGCTGACCTGGGGGTAGAAATGAGTGCAGCCATTTGAAACCCCACTTCATTCAGTTATGTAATGCATTGGCTTCTTAAGAGTCCAAACATTTAAAATACTAGAAAGTTGATTTAAGCATTGTAGAGAGAGAAAATGTTTGTTCGTCTTCCTTTCCTCATCACATACCCAGGAAAAAAAAAACAACCATTGTGAATCAATTACCATAAAGAATAGAGTTATCATCAGCCTGTTCACTGATTCAGCAAATAAAAATTTGCAAGCTTGCTGTTTAGCCTTGTCCTAAGCATGTTTCTCTAAATAAAGTGGACATTTAATAATCGAGTGCATCTTTCACTTCTAGTGGAGTATTGAATTTTGTGGATGTAGATGATAGCTCATCCTGAAAACTTTTGGTTCTTATATTGCTTTTCAATTACAGAAACAAAGACTCCCCTAGGCTATTTGGCCTGGGCCAGTAAAGTTAAGTTTTCAATGTGACTTACTAGGCTGTAGTGACCAAAGGAGGTTAAATAGATTAAATAGAAGACAAAGGGATTAAAGCTGTCCACAGTGGCCCTATTATCCTGACCTCCTCTTTGCTACCAAAGAAGACCTACTTTGTTCTGCATAATAAGTGTATTCTCCATCATTTCTTTAACTGCAAGAGTTATTTATTCCCATCTTCCCACAATTTCTCTTCCCAGGACTGAGAAGCCCCATTGCTGCCTGCCATGAGGTCTGTCTCCTCCATGCACCCAAAAATCCCACTGCCCTCCATAAACCTCTCCTCAGGCATTCTAACAACCGTAGCTATTTTGACAAATAAATGAAATACATTTGTATCTATATTGAATTCTGAAATATCAGAATTCAGTCGTGTCCAACTCTGCGCAGCCCCACACAATGTAGCCCAACAGGCTCCTCTGTCCAAGGGATTTTTCAGGCAAGGATACTGGAGTGGGTTGCCATTTCCTCCTCCAGGGGATCTTCCCAACCCAGGAATTGAACCCGACTCTCCTATGTCTCCTACATTGCAGACAGATTCTTTAACACTGTGCCACCTGGAAAGCCCTAGGTCACAGATATGTTAAAGGGTAAAATGGGGATTTGGAGGAATGTTCATGGCAGCATTCATGTTCTTGATAATTAACCAATACTACCTCAGATAGGAGCGAGACCAGCTGCATAAAACTGTTGGGAAGACTTTGCAGTAAGCACAAAGACAAGAGACAAAAATAAGCATGCCCTATTATGCCAACACACATGCTCCTTTGGAAGAGTTGCACCCTTTCATTCCTAAGTAAGTTCACAACCTTGCTGTGACAGGTGCATGACAGACAACCCACCCCTGTCTTTGCCTTTACCCTCTGATTTCCATTGCCTTGGGACCAACCTCAATTATCCTTTCATTTTCTAGGTTTGGCCTAGGCAATTGTTCTTCTATGATCAAACTCCAGGTCTCTGTTAGGTCCTAGCCTAGATAGACTATTTAACTTTTATAAGGGAATACAATCCTCTTTTTCTCCAACAATGTTCTAAGAACTCGCCATCCCTAGGAAACAGTAACAGCAGAGCTAGGAACAGTGTTCACTTGAAAGCAAAGCTTTAAGCCCCTCTGCCAGTCCCCAAAGCCCCATAACAGGGAACTTTATGGGAAGAGCTAGCCCTATTTGTCTTAGCCTTAGCCAAGATGACAGGCCAGAGTCTGGTCCTAACATTTCCTAAAAAAAGCCTAGACGATCCCTCTGTAATGCAGGTTGCAGAATTAATAGAGGTGGCTTGCTGTGATTGATATGGTAGTAGCTGCTGTAATCACTGGAAAGTAGTGAACACAAGACAAGAGGTAGGAGCAAGATAGTAAGGGAATGATTGATTCGGGCTTGATTCTCTAATGACCATTTCAGTGGGGACTGGAGGATGAATAGCCAGGTTACTTGGCGTATTGAAGGCTGCAAATATTGGTAGTCTAATAGTTCAGGATATTCTATAATGAATTCTATGGCTTAGGAACTTCAAGAGAATACCATCAAATATTTTTTTTGTTTTTATTGGAGTATGATTTATTTATATGTGTTTCTGCTGTGCAGTGAAGTGAATCAGCAATATACACACACGTATCACATCAACTTTTCAAGGTATTTTCCTTAAGATATTTTCTCCCATAGGATATTTTACCAGTTAGGATTCAGTTTTTTAAGTTTTTTTCCAACTATTCTAAGAATGAAGAGGTCTTAGTTCAGAGGACTAAGTGTTCTTGTGCTCCGAAGTTGACTCCCAGAACACCCCAGAATTGGCCCACCAGGGAAATTGCTCTCTTTACGATTGTCAGAGAAGTGCAAAATTTTCAAGTCATTGTGCCAACAGCTGGTTCTAACATTACACCACTGGGATCACAACCTGGATGGCTAGAAGCTGCTGCCAGAACTGCTGACTCTCATGCTAGAACAATGCCAGAAAAGCAGATATCTGTCTACCACTGCATCTCTCTCCACTTAGCTCAGTTCTGAATTCACAGTTTCATGTGTGCATCTTATTGGTGGAAATTAAATCTTATTCAAAACCTTAGCCACAATGACATCTGAGGAATGATGGTTTTAGCCCTTCAACATGTGTCCTCTGGAAGAGAATACCAGATGATCTTTTTGCCTATCTCAAGAATTTTCCTTAAGTCTAAAAGTTAAACTAGGACATGTCTCAGAGGTGACATTTATGGTCAGATTTCCAGGTACACAGTAGGCCCTTCCACCAAATAAATGTAAGTGTAGTTTTAAATTTCCACAATTTCTTTTACTGAATTATAGTTTTAAATATTAGTTCTATTACTTTATTTGTACTTCCTTGGAGACCACAATCACTTGTATGTTGGACTCTCTTTGCCTGTATTCTACATTGAATCTTTTCTCATTCATTTACTTTTCTTATTTGGTTTTCCTACACTTGGCTATGGAGAAGGCAATGGCACCCCACTCCAGTACTCTTGCCTGGAAAATCCCATGGGTGGAGGAGCCTGGTAAGCTGAAGTCCATGGGGTCGCTGAGTCAGACACGACTGAGTGACTTCACTTTCACTTTTCACTTTCATGCATTGGAGAAGGAAATGGCAACCCACTCCAGTGTTCTTGCCTGGAGAATCCCAGGGACGGGGGAGCCTGGTGGGCTGCCATCTATGGGGTCGCACAGAGTCGGACATGACTGAAGCAAGTTAGAAAAAAAAAAACTTGGCTGTGGCCATGCCTCACCTTCATATTTTCAGTCTAACCATTGTCCCTTGAGTAGGCTATAATTTGGTCTTTGTCTCTGAGATGATTATTAAAAATATTTTTCTCAACAGTTTCCCCTGAGGTTATTTGATCAACTTTTTCTCACATCTTCCTCTTTTTTGATTTTCTTCTCCTTTTATGCTGTTGTTCTTCTCCATTATAGGTTTTTTAATTTCTGATTCAAAGTGTTCTTTCACATGTAAAAATACTTGTTTAATGGTATTTAATGAATGTTGAAATGCGGTTCAGTTGTCCTCTACTTCCTAGTTGCTCTTCTAGTGGTGTGGGAGGTAAGAAATGTTTTTACAGTGTGAAAAACTTTGATCTTTCACTTCTAATTTCCCTCTAAAATTAGCTTTGGGTAGGTGTTGCCTGTCATTTTCTGTTCAGTTTTAAATGTTCTGGACTTTCCTGAACCATAAATAACAGGTGTTTCTCCATGGGAAGAGATTGAAGTGAAGGTTTTAGGTGGATTAATGGCTTCTTAGTTTTTAGTAGGTATTGAAAAATTGAGCTTTCTCAATAGATGTACCTTTGGCAGATGTTTCAAACTTAGTAATATTCTTATTTAAGTAATGTTTATATCTTGCTTGTTCCCTTAATTTCCTTCACCAATCAGCCTTCAAAGAAAAACTTCTTCCTTCCAAACTGCCTCCAATTCCCCAGAATAGATGCCATCTCATGTTGGTCACTGCTGGTTGCATAAACTTTCAAGCCTCTTCCTTTTGATTCCCTAGTAACTGGTACCCTCCTACACTAGGATTCACATGGATTTTCAGGATTCACACTGAGTGGAATCCTTTGTTCAGAGAGTGATTTGATCTGTGCTTCACTCCTCCTAACACCTGCCTCCCCTCCTGTTCCTACATATCCTCTACTTGACTGTGTCCTAGATTGGGATCTAGAGGTGACTCTGATGGTTTTAAATATTGATTTTCCCAGTTACAAGTTCAAGTCAGTTTGTAGATTCTCTTTCTCCTAATTATGCCATAGGTGTGAATTAAGAGTGCATCTTTTCTTCCTGTTTTTAACCTTAAATATTTTTAGAAGATACAGAGACAAGTTCAGATTTAGGTAGTTAAATACCATAATCTTACAGGAATTTGGAATTCCCATTTGGTATTTTTAAAGCTATTTAAATGGTATCATTCTCTATCTATAATTACTAATGTATAGAAAAGTCCATTATTTTTATCCATTAATTAGTATTCAGGAAACTTGCTAAACTATTACTGAAATAATATATTATCATGTCATCTATGAATAATGACAGTTTTGTATCTTCCTTTCCAATCTTTTTATCTTTTGTATGTTTTCCTCTCTGCCTAATGCTTTCAATACACTCCTGAAGGAAAGTTTTGATTAATGGCATCTTTTCTTACACGTAGCAACAAAAAGAAAACTCTCAGTGTGTCACTATCAAGTAGGATGCCTGACCTTCATGTTTTTATCTAGCGTATTTTTAATGTGATAAGATAATGTGTAATTCTTAGTGAAATATATCCTATTTTCCCAGAGTCAATCATTAAAACTCACACCCAAGGGTGAAAGATTCCAAATATCACCAGTTGTTGTGGCTATCCACCTCCTGCAGGGCTCACTGAGCAGAACTCTGAACTACTGAAACTGAGCAATATCAATTAGTGTGGTATAAATATAAAACAACTTTATTTTTGCCAATAATTGTAACCAAAATGCTGTCTTGAGTTCCCCTTTTCTCTGGGCAATGAGTTTCATTATGACATACGAATCTGACTCTTTTTCAAAAATTTTAACATGCACTTTTTAAAGCAGTTCCATTTTTATCGTTAACACTCTATTCTGCTCATTTAAAATACTTAACTCACAATTAGGGGAAATTCTTTAAACACAGTAAGTGAGAATATTTTAAACAAGAACTACCCTAGTCTTCGGTCCCTGACCCTTTCATTGAGATTATCATTGATACTATAGGAAAAAGGGAGAAAGAAACGTTATTTTGCTATGTGCTGCCTATGGCAAGGCTATTCCTCTGCTTATTTTGTGTTTGGTTTAAGCAGCAATCTTTTGGCACACGAGCTTTTGCTCCTAACTATAGCAGACCCCAGCAAACTTGTAAGCCAAGGCCCATATACCACTATAACCCACAACTCAGGAGCCTAAAGATATGGATAAGTCCATTCTCCTTAACTCTGGGGACCGAGAACTTAAGGCACCACACCAGGATGCCAAGCATCTCAGAGCTCTGTGCCTGATTTCAGCAATATCAGGGCAGATCAGCAAGCTTAGCTGCCTGGCAGAGATTCTACAGGACACTGCAGGTCATTTTACCAGTCTAATAGACTTGCCCAAACTCTGTGAGTCCCTTCCCTTGCCTTGAGAGACAGCAACCAATTGGATACCTTTCAACTCCCATAGAAAAGAGAATGAAAGAAATATCTTCTCTGGGACTTCTTTGGTGGTCCAGTGGTTAGGACGCAGCACTTTCACTGCCTAGGGCCTGGGTTCAATCCCCGGTTGCTGAAATAAGATCCAGTAAGCCACACTGCATGGCCAGGGGAAAAAATAGTGATACTTTCCCTGCATGAAGAATCACTCTCTGCAAAAGGTATAATCAGCTCACTTTCAGCCTTTGTTTTACACGAACTCATGAACTCAAAGGGGCAGAGCCAGGCTGAAAGGGCCTACCTCTGATAAACAGGCATTTCTTAGCCATCCTTGTAGGAAAGTGGATAGCCTGACAGCTGATGGGTATCCCAAAATTTAAATGTGGAGTAGAGAAACTTTGTTGCAGCTATAGGCTTTAGTTCTCAATTTCTGAAAACCATATATCCTCCTACATCAGTTCAGTTCAGTTCAGTTCATTTCAGTCACTCAGTCGTGTCCAACTCTTTGCAACCCCATGAATCGCAGCACGCCAGGCCTCCCTGTTCATCACCAGCTCCTGGAGTTCACTGAGACTCACGTCCATCGAGTCAGTGATGCCATCCAGCCATCTCATCCTCTGTCATCCCCTTCTCCTCCTGCCCCCAATCCCTCCCAGCATCAGAGTCTTTTCCAATGAGTCAACTCTTCACATGAGGTGGCCAAAGTACTGGAGTTTCAGCTTTAACATCAGTCCTTCCAAAGAAATCCCAGGGCTGATCTCCTTTAGAATGGACTGGTTGGATCTCCTTGCAGTCCAAGGGACTCTCAAGAGTCTTCTCCAACACCACAGTTTAAAAGCATCAATTCTTCGGTGCTCAGCCTTCTTCATGGTCCAACAACACTTACATCCATACATGACCACTGGAAAAACCATAGCCTTGACTAGACGGACCTTTGTTGGCAAAGTAATGTCTCTGCTTTTGAATATGCTATCTAGGTTGGTCATAACTTTTCTTTCGAGGACTAAGCGTCTTTTTATTTCGTGGCTGCAATCACCATCTGCAGTGATTTTGGAGCCCAAAAAAATAAAGTCAGACACTGTTTCCACTGTTTCCCCATCTATTTCTCATGAAGTGATGGGACCAGATGCCATGATCTTCGTTTTCTGAATGTTGAGCTTTAAGCCAACTTTTTCACTCTCCACTTTCACTTTCATCAAGAGGCTTTTGAGTTCCTCTTCACTTTCTGCCATAAGGGTGGTGTCATCTGCATATCTGAGGTTATTGATATTTCTCCCAGCATTCTTGATTCCAGCTTGTGCTTCTTCCAGCCCAGCGTTTCTCATGATGTACTCTGCATAAAAGTTAAATAAGCAGAGTGACAATATACAGCCTTGACGTACTCCTTTTCCTATTTGGAACCAGTCTGCTGTTCCATGTCCAGTTCTAACTGTTGCTTCCTGACCTGCATATAGGTTTCTCAAGAGGCAGGTCAGGTGATCTGGTATTCTCATCTCTTTCAGAATTTTCCACAGTTTATTGTGATCCACACAGTCAAAGGCTTTGGCATAGTCAATAAAGCAGAAATAGATGTTTTTCTGGATCTCTCTTGCTTTTTTGATGATCCAGCAGATGTTGGCAATTTGATCTCTGGTTCCTCTGCCTTTTATAAAACCAGCTTGAACACAGAGACTGCGCACAGAGTGCAGGCGGCTGCGACGGTGCACAGAGTGCAGCCGAGAGGAGCTACCCCACGTCTGAGGTCAGGGGCAGAAGCCTGGAGGACCCCATGCCCGAGGGGCGGCGGCCAAGAGGAGTTACCCCACGTCCGAGGTCAGGGGCAGCAGCCGAGAGTGGCAGGCTGCGACAGCACAGGAATGGCCACAGGAACTGCCGAGAGGAGCTACCCCCCCGCCTGAGGCCAGGGGCGGCGGCTGGGAGGACCTACCCCACGCCCGAGTCCAGGGGCGGTGGCCGAGGGCCAAGGAGCAGTGGCTGCGCAGGCACAGGAGGGCCTAGAGGATCTATTCCACGTTCAAGGTCAGGAGGGGGGCGATGAGGAGATACCCCTTGTCCAAGGTAAGGAGCAGCGGCTGCGCTTTGCTGGAGCAACCATGAAGAAATACCCCATGACCAAGGTAAGAGAAACCCAAGTAAGATGGTAGGTATTGCAAGAGGGCATCAGAGGGCAGACACACTGAAACCATAATCACAGAAAACTAGTCAGTCTAATCACACTAGGACCACAGCCTTGTCTAACTCAATGAAACTAAGCCATGCCCGTGGGGCCACCCAAGATGAACGGGTCATGGTGGAGAGGTCTAACACAATGTGGTACACTGGAGAAGGGAATGGCAAACCACTTCAGTATTCTTGCCTGAGAACCCCATGAACAGTAAGAAAAGGCAAAATGATTGGATACTGAAAGAGAAACTCCCCAGGTCAGTAGCTGCCCAATACGCTACTGGAGATCAGTGGAGAAATAACTCCAGAAAGAATGAAGGGATGCAGCCAAAGCAAAAAGAATACCCAGCTGTGGATGTGACTGGTGATAGAAGTAAGGTCCAATGCTGTAAAGAGCAATATTGCATAGGAACCTGGAATGTCAGGTCCATGAATCAAGGCAAATTGGTAAGGGTGAACATCAATATTCTAGGAATCAGCGAACTAAAGAGGACTGGAATGGGTGAATTTAACTCAGATGACCATTATATCTACTACTGTGGGCAGGAATACCTTAGAAGAAATGGAGTAGCCATCGTGGTCAACAAAAGACTCCAAAATGCAGAACTTGGATACAGTCTCAAAAATGACAGAATGATCTCTGTTCCTTTCCAAGGCAAACCATTCAATATCACAGTAATCCAAGTCTATGCCCCAACCAGTAACACTGAAGAAGCTGAAGTTGAACGGTTCTATGAAGACCTACAAGACCTTTTAGAACTAACACCCAAAAAATATGTCCTTTTCATTATAGGAGACTGGAATGCAAAAGTAGGAAGTCAAGAAACACCTGGAGTAACAGGCAAATTTGGCCTTGGAATACGGAATGAAGCAGGGCAGAGACTAATAGAGTTTTGCGAAGAAAATGCACTGGTCATAGTAAACACTCTCTTCCAACAACACAAGAGAAGACACTACACATGGACATCACCAGATGGTCAACACCGAAATCGGGTCAATTATATTCTTTGCAGCCAAAGATGGAGAAGCTCTTACACAGTCAACAAAAACAAGACCAGGAACTGACTGTGGCTCAGACCATGAACTCTTTATTGCCAAATTCAGACTTATATTGAAGAAAGTAGGGAAAACCACTAGACCATTCAGGTATGACCTAAATCAAATCCCTCATGATTATACAGTGGGAGTGAGAAATAGATTTAAGGGCCTAAATCTGATAGATAGAGTGCCTGATGAACTATGGAATGAGGTTTGTGACATTGTACAGGAGACAGGGATCAAGACCATCCACATGGAAAAGAAATGTAAAAAGGCAAAATGGCTGTCTGGGGAGGCCTTACAAATAGCTGTGAAAAGAAGAGACGTGAAAAGCAAAGGAGAAAAGGAAAGATATAAGCATCTGAATGCAGAGTTCCAAAGAATAGCAAGAAAAGATAAGAAAGCCTTCCTCAGTGATCAATGCAAAGAAATAGAGAAAAACAACAGAATGGGAAAGACTAGAGCTCTCTTCAAGAAAATTAGAGATACCAAGGGAACATTTCATGCAAAGATGGGCTCGATAAAGGACAGAAATGGTATGGACCTATCAGAAGCAGTAGATATTAAGAAGAGAATAGGAATACACAGAAGAACTGTACAAAAAAGATCTTCATGACCCAGATAATCACGATGGTGTGATCAGTCACCTAGAGCCAGATATCCTGGAATGTGAAATCAAGTGGGCCTTAGAAACCATCACTATAGACAAAGCTAGTGGAGGTGATGGCATTCCAGTTGAGCTATTTCAAATCCTGAAAGATGATGCTGTGAAAGTGCTGCACTCAATATGCCAGCAAATTTGGAAAACTCAGCAGTGGCCACAGGACTGGAAAAGGTCAGTTTTCATTCCAATCCCAAAGAAAGGCAATGCCAAAGAATGCTCAAACTACCATACAATCCTCCTACCAGGGGATTCCTAACTTTGCCATCTTAAGCGAGTTTTTTTATGTTTAACTTCACGGATTCTGTCTCTGTCCCAGGCCTACTTCAGACCATGAAAATGACAGATGCCACTGATCTGACTTTTTTCGTACCCATTTGACCATCTGACCAAAATCTGCAGCACCAAAAAACCATGTATCAAATATCTGATAATGTTAAAGAAAGGAAAAGAAAAACTAGAGCTGTCGTCAGAAGGGCACATTTATAAACGTGTAAGATGTAAAATGTAAATGTGTCCAAATGTAAGATGAAACAGCTAAGCTGAAGCAATCACTCAGCTATCTCTGGATCAGCATATACAATTTGAGAAAGTGAGAGTTGCTGGACCATCCACATGAAGTAACCTATAATATTTATATTTACAATAGTGTGACTTAATTCTAACTTAGTATTTTATTAATACAACCTAAGAGTGATGACAAAATTTATGAGAAGATACATTCTCTGAGCACAGGAACCAAGGAATTAATTCTATTCCTCCTTTCCAAATTTTCTACCTCCCTCCCCTACCCTCTTTTTCTTCTGGCCACACCATGGGGCCTGAGGGAGTTCCCTGACCAGGGATTGAACCCAGGCCACAGCAATGAAGACACCAAATCCTAATGACTAGACCACCAGGGAACTCCCCCTTGTTCCCTTTCTTATTTATCATTTCTTCCTTTGTTTCTCTGTTTCTTCTGTCCTTAGTATATGGCATAGGCCTAGCCCATCATAGGTGTTTAGTGTAAATTAAACAAAAATGCAATGTACTATTTATTTACCAGAAATAAATATGATAGAATAGACCCCATGAACACTGAGTTGTCCTCAGCTTCCTAATGACAGTCTGGGCAGTTGCACCAAAACCTCCAGAGGCCACATCCTGTAGCTATCCTACCTCTGTGCACTGTTAATCTGGCTTGCTGATTCATCAATTCTGCCACCATAATCTCTTATCAATTCTATAGGCATATTGGAGAGGAAATAAATCTTCCCCTCAGTAGCATATTTCTCCCTTTCCTTCCTTTTAATCTTTCCTCTCCCACAGCCAAAGAATTAGGCCTCTAAAGTCATCTCAGCCCCTCCAATTCTGTTATTTCCCCAAATGTAATTTTCATAATCACATCACCCACTATCACACCTCTGTCCAGGGTTTCCTGCAATTTTCTCTCTCTAGTTTCCATGTACACATTATGAATTACTTACTGCTACCACAGTTGAACCTATAGCACTCCATCCATTGAGTTATTTTGTGGATTTTAGGGCTCTGTGGATTTACAAGGAAGTAGTGCTGAAGGCACAAATTGGTCAAGACGCAGAAACCTTGTAAAAACTAGATCAATAATGTTTCTAAAAATTCTACATAAAGAATGACTTACTGGGCCTTGAGGTTGAATAAGAAACTGAGATCCAATTCTGCAGAAATCAAGAGATAAAGTGACAAACAATGGATGCATTCAATACCAGAGACAAAGCAAAAGAAGAGAAAGGGTTAATTGGAACAGAAACCCAGAGACAAAAATAATTTTTTTTCCCTCTATGTCTGTGTCTCCATTACTGCCCGAAAATAGGTTCATCGGTACCATCTTTGTAGATTCTATATATAGAGAGATGGATTAATATATGATATTTTTCTCTTTCTGATTTACTTCACTCCGTATAATAGGCTCTAGATTCATCCACCTCATAGACTTATGGACTTATGGACACGGGATAGAGGGAGAGGAAGGAGAGGGTGGGACAAACGGAGAGAGTAGCATGGAAACAAATACACTGACATATGTAAATAAATAATAACCAATGGGAATCTGCTGCATGACTCAGGGAACTCAAACCAAGTCTCTGTAACAACCTAGAGGAGTGGGAAGGGGTGGGAGGTGAGAGGGAGGTTCAAGAGGGAGGGGACATATGTGTACCTATGACTGATTCATGTTGATGTATGGCAGAAACCAATGCAATATTATAAAGTAGTTATCCTTCAATTAAAAAGAAATTTTGTAAAGAAAATAAGAAGTGGTTGAAATTGTTAAAGTTCTTGGCCAACTAGGGTGTGGAATAGGACTGAACAATAAAGTATGGAACATGAACAAGAGTATGAGACAGGAGGAGGCATGGGCATTGAGACATGGCACCTCAGTGCTCTCAAGTGAGTCATAATATACCTGCTGCTGCTGAGCTCTACCATCTCAGCCTGACTCCCTAACACCCCACATCAATTCCCCTGTTCCACATGGAGACCTTTGGTTGCCATTCTGTCCTGCTCTGATCTTTCCTGTGGCTTTAGAAAACATCTTTGTAATGCCAGACTGGGATAATAGCTGTATTTTGTCGTCATGACATTGATTGATCTCACCAGTATTTAATCAAATATGTGTGCTCTGCTAAATGTATCCTGGACCACTCACAGGACTTCAGAAAATCAAAACCCCAAAAATAAAAATAATGTTGTATACTCAAAAGTAAAGCTCAATTTAAAAAAATAAATAAAACTGGTGCTTAGAAAAGCTGAAAAGTGTTTGTACTTTGGTATTGATGTTTTCTGCACCAAGCCTTATTATTTTCTTTTTTTTTTTCACGGAAATGAATGATATAAACAACTGCCACTTGTCATTATAACAAATAGCTCCCATTGATGGTTAGTTGCAATTGTATATTCTTAGTTCTAATGCTTTGGGGAAAAAAAGGAAATGGCTAGAACTCATAAAAGCAACATTTGGTTTTAAAGTTATAAAATTGTTGATTCAAGATATTTTTAGTAAAATTAGTTCCATTACACCAAAGGTGTAAACCCAAATTCTGGCACATAAGCAGATGTGTGTGGCTATGTTCCAAATAATTGAAGAAAAAAATTTTCAAACATAAATAGCCAAGCTACTCATAACTCCCTACTTCTCTTTATTTTCATCTTGACTGAAGTTGAGGTCTGCATTTAAACTCTTGCTTACCATTTCATTTTTCTTATGGATTCCAAACAAGAAGTGAGTTATTATAAAAATGCCTAATTCTAAAATTTGATGAAATTGACTTGAGAATGTAGGTTTCTTTCTTAATATTAATAGAGTTCTTATACTTATTTTTTAATATGCCATGAAAAAACATAAACCATTTACTGAGTTTACAAATCAGAAACATAATGCATGGTTTTTATCTTCAGAGAGCTTTAATCCAGTTGGAAATATCAGACAAGTACATGTGATAAAGTTATACTGTTAGACAATCACTTGCAGGTGGAGTGTGTATACATTTTACATATTCACAAAAAAAGATAGTTAAGGTTTGTAGCAATGTTGGAAGCATTCATGTAGATATAGAACTTGAACTAGACCTCATAAGTTGTAGAATTTGTCCTGCATACATGTGGCTAGGTTTATCTTGTGTTTTACCAGAAAGGAAAAAAAAGGTGGTGGGGGGGGGGATTGGTTCCCTTGATGAGAGAAAGAAACAATATAAAGACAATTTGTGTCATTATTAAACAAATCTAGGAGCCATGACAATCGGAATACATCAGGATACTATTTTCTTGCCTGTTTAATCTTCAGTGACTTGGTTACAAAGGCTTTGTGAAATGATCTGCACATCCTCACTCTCCAGTAGTCAAGAGATAACTGGTTGGAAAGGAAGATTATCCATAAAACCCTTAAAGAAAAGAGATCACCACCCCGATATGATCAAATGCAGGGATACTGTGCCAGTCAAAAAATTTCAGAAAGCTCAAGCGACAGAGTTCTAATTCCCAAGAAGTTACTTTCATTTCCTCTGCAAATTTAGTCCTTAAATGTTCTGTATACCATGATGTATAGTCATTCCAAAGAAATTCTGCCTAATCTGGCCCAATTCTGAAAGAAAGCCCCCATGACTTCAGCCAGGTGGAAAACCAAAACAATTATAAGATTAATTCAGTTGCAACTGTAAAGTGGTAAGTCACTTCAGGCAAGTCTGGGCAGTAATGGAAAAGAAGTAGGCAGAAGTGTTCACTCTTTCCAAAGGAGATAATCAAGTTGTTAGAACGTAATAAATTGCTTTTAGTATACATTGGGGCCTTATTATCTTTTAATTTCATGCAGAGGGTATTTTTATTCTGTACTTGATCCTATTATAAGTGCCTACACCAGAGCGCCCAATCAAATCTTTATTCTCATATGCACAGAAGGAAGAGAAGAAGAAAACACAATCTGTCTTAGTTCCTAATCAATGTAAGGATGGTCTGTGTGCTATGCTGTGCTTAGTTGCTCAGTTGTGTCCAACTCTTTGCGACCCAATGGACTATAGACCACCAGGCTCCTCTGTTCATGCAATTGTCCAGGCAAGAATACTGGAGTGTGTTGCCATGCCCGCCTCCAGGGGATCTTTGCAACCCAGAGATCAAACCCAGGTCTCCCACATTGTAGGTGGATTCTTTACCAGCTGAGCCACCAGGGAAACCCAAGAATATTGGAGTGGTTAGCCTATCCCTTCTCCAGGGGATCTTTCTGACCCAGGAATAGAACCAGGGTCTCCTGCCTTGCAGGAGGATTCTTTACCAGCTGAGCTACCAGAGAAGCCCAAGGATGGTCTAACCAAGAAAAAAACCATTGGGAAACCTTTTAAAAAAACAGCCTCATAGAAGCAACCTAGATGTCCATCAGCAGATGAATGGATAAGAAAGCTATGGTACATATACACAATGGAGTATTACTCAGCCATTAAAAAGAATACATTTGAATCAGTTCTAATGAGGTGGATGAAACTGGAGCCTATTATACAGAGTGAAGTAAGCCAGAAAGAAAAACACCAATACAGTATACTAACGCATATATATGGAATTTAGAAAGATGGTAACAATAACCCTGTATACGAGACAGCAAAAGAGACACTGATGTATAGAACAGTCTTTTGGACTCTGTGGGAGAGGGAGAGAGTGGAATGATTTGGGAGAATGGCATTGAAACATGAATAATATCATATATGAAATGAGTCACCAGTCCAGGTTCGATGCACGATACTGGATGCTTGGGGCTGGTGCACTGGCACGACCCAGAGGGATGGTATGCAGAGGGAGGAGGGAGGAGGGTTCAGGATGGGGGACACATGTATACCTGTGGCGGATTCATGTTGATATATGGCAAAACCCATACAATATTGTAAAGTTAAAAAATAAAATTTAAAAAAAAAAAACAGCCTCAACACTTCTAAGAATTTCACATTAATTTGCAATTCTTTAGACAAATTTGAACTACCCAAAAGAGTGAAGATGGGAGAGACAGACAAGTAAGAGAAGTTTAGGATAAAAGATGTAAAGGAAAGGAGACCTTCTATCCAATTAAAAACACCTATGCCCCCGCCTCATCCTATTCACCTCCTCCGGGCTGCATCCCATCAAATTCCTCCTCTCCCTCCCTTTCACTGGCCCTTTCCAATCAACATACAAATGGTAGCAAACAATTCTAAGCATTCATCCACTTAATAAACTTGTTTACTGAAATAGGATATAGAGAAAAGTGCACAAATCATAAAAGGAATTTTCAGAGTGAATGGACTTGTGTAAACACCATCCAGATCAATAAGCAGAAGGTTACCAACACCCTAGAAACCTCCATTTTTGCCCCACCAGCGATTCCCTCTCCCAAAGATACCCACTATGCTGACCCCTAACACAGTTGGTTAATTTTGCCTATTTTACAATTCTCTCTAAATTGAATTAATCCATATATTCTCTCTTGTGTCTGGTTTCTTGGATCAATACTGTGCTTATGAAAAATATCCATGTTGTTGCATGCATGTAGCTTTGCCCATTAATTCTCATTGCTGTATGGTATCCCCAGTTCAGTTCAGTCGCTCAGTCATGTCCAACTCTGTGACTCCATGGGCTGCAGCACGCCAGGCCTCCCTGTCCATCACCAACTCCCAGAGTTTACTCAAACTCATGTCCACTGAGTTGGTGATGCCATCCAACCCTCTCATCCTCTGTCATCCCCTTCTCCTGCCTTCAGTCTTTCCCAGCATCAGGGTCTTTTCAAATGAGTCAGTTTGAAAGTCAATTCTTCCAAATGAGTCAGTAGATTATCCTACTATATGAATAATCTACAATGTATTCCATACATGACAGAGATTTCTTTCTAGTAGGAACTGTAAAATAGGGCTACCAGGAACATTCTTAGCTGACATATACATCCGTTTTGGGGGGATACATACCTGAGAGTAGCATTTCTGTATAACAGTGTGCACACATTCAGTGTTAGTGGATACTGTCAGTTTTCCAAAGTAAATGGATTTAGTTACTCTCCCACTAGCAATATACAGAGATCCAGTTGTTCCACGTCCTCTCCAAAACTTGGTATTTTCAACTTTGTATGTAATGGTGGTTATTCTGGCACAGGTGTAGAGATATCTTAATTACAGTTTTAATTTACATTTACCTGACAAGTAATGAGATTGACCAACTTTTCCCAGGCTAATTGATCATTTAGATATGAAGGATCTGTTCAAATATTTTGTCCATGTTCTCTCTGGGGTGCCTGCTTTCTATTTCTCTTTACATACTGTAGATATATTTCTCCCAATGTCCCTGTCTCTGTCCCTTTCATATATACACGCCTATATGCATGTATATATAACAATTATATTTTATATATAAATTCTTATATAATTTATAACACATAATATATATATACATAGTATATATTATTATATTTAGTTCAGTTCAGTCGCTCAGTCATGTCTGATTCTTTGCAACCCCATGGACTGTAACACACCAGGCCTCCCTGTCCATCACCAACTCCTGGAGTTTACCCAAACTCATGTCTATTGCATCGGTGATGCCATCCAACCATCTCATCCTCGGTCATCCCCTTCTCCCACTTTCGATCTTTCCCAACATCAGGGTCTTTTCAAATGAGTCAGTAATTTGAATCAGGTGGCCAAAGTGTTGGAGTTTCAGCTTCAGCATCAGTCCTTCCAATGAATATTCAGGACTGATTTCCTTTAGGATGGACTGGTTGGATCTCCTCGCTGTCCAAGAGACTCTCAAGAGTCTTCTTCAACACCACAGTTCAAAAGCATCAATTCTTTGGCGCTCAGCTTTCTTTATAGGCCAACTCTCACATCCATACATGACTACTGGAAAAACCATAGCTTTGACTAGATGGACATTTGTTTGTAAAGTAATGTCTCTGCTTTTTAATATGCTGTCTAGGTTGGTCATAACTTTTCTTCCAAGGAGCAAGCGTCTTTTAATTTCATGTCTACAGTCACCATTTGCAGTGATTTTGGGAGCCAAAAAAAAAAAAAGTCTGTCACTATTTCCATTGTTTTCCCATCTATTTGTCATGAAGTGATGGGACCAGATGCCATGATCTTAGTTTTCTGAATTATATTATACCTATAGATCTTCTATACTGTAACTTTTCTTTAAATACTCTTAATAGTGTCCTTTGAGAAAGAGAAATGTTTCATTTTAATGGAGTCCAAGTTATCATTTTCCTTCATGTTTAGTGATTTTATGTTCTATTTAAGACCTTTTTTACTTACTGTAGTGTCAAGAAAATATTGCCCTGTTTTATTCTAGAAATGTTGGTTTCATTTAAGTGGCTTAAATCTCCCTCTGGCTGTATCTCCCACTCCTTCCCTTCACAGTAAACTTCACAAAATACCTGTCTATATTTTCCACCTTCTTGTCTTTAAAAATAAGCTGACTCTTGATTGTCCCTCCCCACCTCACTACTCCAATAAAAGTATTCTCTCCAGGCTAATCCATATCTCCCTAGTTTCCAAACAGGAATTTTTCCATTAAACGTTCTCCTTAAAAATTTCAGAATTCCATTTCACCTATATTCTACAACTGACTTCGGCTCATTCCTTCTCAGTCTTCTTCATGGGCTCCTTCTCCTCTAATGTTTTAAACATACAAATTCAACATGCACAAAGCTGTACTATATACTAGACACCATACTTCTTATATGGTGGTGAGCAAAAGCACATAGTCCCTGATTTCATAGAGATTAGTTTCTGGAGGTAGACACAAACATTAATCAAGTAATTACCATGATGAATATTTAATTGCAATCCAGGATCAGAGCTGTGAAAACAATATAAGGGCTCAGGAAACTGTGGTTTGTGGGCTAAATATGGCCACTGATGGTATTTGTAAATAAAATTTTATTGAAATACAGTTATGTATCTTCATTTACATATTGTGTATGGTTGCCTTCAAACCACAGCAACAGAGTTGAGTGGTTGTGACAGTGACCACATGGCCTATAAAGCTTAACATAGGTCTTTTACAGAAAAGTGGACTTCCCCAATGGCTCAGTGGGTAAAGAATCTGCCTGCAATGCAGGAGCTGCAGAAGATGTGGATTCAATCCCTGAATTGGGAAGATCCCCTGGACAAGGAAATGGCAAACCACTCCAGTATTCCTGCCTGAAAAATCCCATGGACAGAGAAGCATGGTAGATTACAGCCCAAAGGGTTGCAAAGAGCTGGACACAGCTGAACACAAGCACCTACCTTACAGAAAAACATTTACCACTCCTGGTCTAAAATAGGGACAGTGAAAGTGTTAGTCGCTCAGTCACGTCTGACTCTTTGCAACCCCATGGACTGTAACCTGCCAGGCTCCTCAAGAATACTGGAGTGAGTAGTCATTCCCTTCTCCAGGGGATTTTCCCAACCCAGGGATCAAACCCAAGTCTCCTGCATTGCAGGCAGATTCTTTACTGCCGGGGTCCAGCCCCGACTGATCCAGGGTATTCAAAGGAGAGACGGCGTCGGCGAGGATCAGGAAACAATTGCTTAATTAAACGTTAATTAAGGATATAAAGAGTAATAGAATGAGGACAGCTCAGTGAGGAAATTTAGTGGAGAAAAGCGGCTGAAATAAGGATAGCTCAATAGGAAAATTCAGTGAAGAAAAGAGGCTGAATAAAATTCCAAAACAGGGAATTAACGTCACCTACGAAGGCCGCAGGCGTCCTCCCGTTCTCCCGAAGGAGAGGAGACACTAAGGCCTCCCCGGTCGGATCTTAGAAGCCCAGGTATAATTAGCAAGCATGGCGGGTTCCGCGCTCCAGATGGAGACTCAGCCAGAATTTGGGAGAGAGAGTGACATGGGGAGACCAAGTTTCGGTGAACAAGGCCCGCACTTTATTTTCCAAAGTAGTTTTTATACCTTAAGTTGTGCATAAAGAATAATGGGGGAAGGGGTGGAGTCATGCAAGGACAGCAGTTCCTGGTCCTAATCGAAGCCAGGTTTTCAAACTTATCATATGCAAAAGTTCAGGTGAATTACATCATCTTCTGGCCAGGAGGCCTGTTAACATTTTGAGAAACTTATCTTTCTCTAAAGGTGATTATTCCAAAGTCAGACACCAGCCTCCAAAAAAGCACTGGACAAAGCTGCATTCCTATAGGGCAAAGGTGAGGTGGGCTCAATCAAGAAAAGAATTAACTCAAGGGTCCAAGGTTTACAAACATTGAGGCTACTACTTACATTTCTATACACCCATTATATCAATCAATACACTGCCAAGGACACAGTAGGTAAGGAGTATGGAGACTTAGCAGCAAACATTGGCCCAATAAGTGAAAAACTCTTCACCAATACAATGTCTAATCAATCTTTTAACTACTCAAAGGAATCTGTGTTTAGACAGTTTAGAACATCTCCTGCCTCTCACAGTTGGGAGGCTCTGAACAATCACATGTGGCTGGAAAAACCTATTCAGGCAGGCTAGAGGATTTCCAAAGGAGTTTGTAGGTTAAACACTGTCACACCCAGGAATTATTAACTGGAGCTGTAAGCTAACTCTTTTTTCAGAGAGAGGTAGTCGGGGACAGCCCCCCATAAAGTCAGAGGTGTAGGTGAAAGCACAAAGCAGAAAGTAGGCAGACTCTGGTTTTGGGGGTAGATGCTCGAGAATTTCCAGGGGGACTCCTGAGGCTTGATCCCGCCTTTGTGTATGCCGAGCCTCCTTCCTCATGACCTTTGTCATGGGCGGAGTTCCTCACGCTGGCTCCCAGCAGTGACAGAAATCCAGTTGAGCTATTCCAGATCCTGAAAGATGATGCTGTGGAAAGTGCTGCACTCAATATGCAATATGCAATATGCACTCAATATGCAATATGCCGGCTCCCGGCATTTTACCATTTGAGCTACCAGGGAAGCCTGCATATAATAAAAAAACATAACCCCAACTGGACATATGCTGGTCAGGAGAGGCCTTTTTTCCTGGGGCACTGGCTCTCGGGTCTCTGGAATAGAGGGTACTTACTAGGCAAAGAGAGAAAGATAAAGCTCTAAACGGAGAAATAGCATATAGAAAGGCCCCATATGGAAAGGAACATGGCACATTACAAGGACATGAGAGAAAAATGAGGCTGGTGAGACAGCTGGGGACAAGATCATGCAGAATCTTCTAACTCTCATTAACAATGTTTTCGATTTTTTCTAATGGATCTTAAGTACTTTTTAAGTACAGCAGGGTAGGGAGGTTTTTGTCATGACTGTTCTTCTCCATCTCTAGCCTCCTCTGGATTCTTTGGTGTTGGTTTTATTTTCAGGCTATTCAAGGTAGCCCCCAACAGCTCCTAGTTAACAGCTTCCAGATTCAAGTTCAGAAGAAAAGAGAAATTTCTTCCCCCCACCAGATTAAATAGGGCTTCCCTAATGTCTCAGCAGTAAAGAATCTGCCTGTAATGTAGGAGATCTGGGTTCAATCCTTGGGTCAGGAAAATCCCCTGGAGAAAGGCAAGCAACAATTCTCCAGTATTCTTGCCTGGAGAATGCCAGGGACAGAGGAGCCTGGCAGGCTACAGCCCACAGGGCCACAAAGAGTCAGACACAACTGAAGTGACTGAGCATGCATGCACACAACAGCCCAAATACATCCTGTTTCTTACTGTTAACAGCCTATTTTCAGTCACATGCCCACCAATGAACCAGTTACTGAGGCCAGAGGAATGGAATATGCCAACTGACTGATGCCTGCTTACATAGCGACCCACAGCCAATCACATTATCAATGTCAATCGATAAAAGCTAGGGGTAGCAACCCAAAGGAAACATGGGGTATTCTTTGAAAGGGTAAGATGAATGAATGCTGGATGGCAAAATCAAAATACTTTCAACACAAGACAAATAAGGGATCCTTTCCCTTCTCCCTGTGTGTGCTAAGAATATCGTATTCATACCTCTGCTTTCAACTACCACCTTTATAATCATCCATTTGTAAATATTTGTCTGTTTGTAGCCCTAAATGCTTTCCTGGTCTCCAAATCCTTTAATCCAACTACTTATTTCACAATTCCACTTGGATATACTACAGCTTTAGTTTAATGAGAAAAACCAATTAATTACCTACCTGTCAGACCTACTCTTCCTTCTATATTCTTTGTCTTGCCCAGATCAGAATCTAAAGGATTATCCTACACTCCTTCTTGAATCTTATCAAATTGTCTAATCAATCACCAATCACCTCTCTCTATTTAAAATTCTTCAAATGATGTTTGCCACCTTCAGAATAAAATTCAACTATCCTATAAAGATATTCAAGATGCTTCCCAAGGTCCCTGCTACTCCTGAAGAAATATATACCCCTCTCCTCAAAAGTCTTTCTTTCCTCTGTCCTTCTGCCCATACTTTTCCCTCTTTCTAAGATGCCAGTTCTTCCTTCTTCACATGGTCAACTCTTGTTGCTTATTCTAGAATAAGCTTAAGTCTCATTTTCCTTGGGAAACATAACCAGAATCATTGTAAGTCTAGTCCTCTTCCTCTGCGCCCTCATAATACCCACAGGACACCCCTCTGTCTCAAAATCTATCCTACGGCCAGAGTTTATTCCTCAGGCTATTCAAGGTAGACCCCAACAGCTCCTAGTTAACATTGTTCAGATTCAAATCCAGAGGAAAGAGAAATTTCCTCCCCATAACAGTTCTCAAGAGTCTGCCATCTCTCTGAAGAGTAAGGATGTATCTTATCTTACTATCAGCATGACCTAGTAAGTACCTGGCACATAATAAACACTCGTTGAAGAATTCTACTCTGGTCAACTAGGGAAAGAAATTATACTTTTTGAAGAAAATTTTATTGATGGAAATAAAAAATTCAATATGAAACTATATGGGACTGAAAGGCCAAGTAAATCAAAGTAAATAGTTCATTAGCATTTTTAAAAATCCTTTTTTTGACCTTCTCCGCTCACTTCTTTTCCAGCATATGGTGTCCATTCCCAGAGAAGATGTTTAATGAAAGATTTCAACCATAAAATAAATCACAGAGAACAACTTTATGCTAAAAGAGTGTCTACTCTTGTCTGCATAAAATGCCTCATTTAAGCAGGGCACCCCAAATGAACCCATTATTTAGTAATTAGTGATCAAATCTTTAGGCAGATATAAGATGGTAAAACTTATGGTAAGCACACTAACATTTACTGTTGCTAGTAATGTAAATAAATAATAGAAAGCAGCTTATAGAACTATCTCCAGGTTTAAGAAAATTTCAGTGGGGTTCATGGAATTCCTTTTTTGGTCTCAGGATTTTTAGAAGCTAATTTCTGCCCATAACAAACACTCTCTCTTTGTGTTTTTTCTATTTATTTTTCTTACACAATTTAAATACAATTTCCTTTAACATATCATCTTACTTTTTTCAAGTATTATATTCCCTTATACAGTTATATTTCTAATATGTACTAGACATCCTTCCCCCTGCAGACACGATGGAGAACAAAATCAACACAAATTCTGCTCTTATAACGCTTATAGTCTAAGGGGGAAACAAAGTCATTCAACAGATAATCACACACACATACAGAGAGACTGAAAAGCAGAATACTGTAACATGTTGTGAAAAAAATTACAGATATTTATAGCAAGCATTCGAATTACTAAGGGATGTAAGTGAAGGCTTCCTTGAAGAAAAGATACTGGACCTGGGATCTGAAAATGAAGGCATTTAATTAGCTAAAGGGAAATAAAGCTGGGAGAAAGCAGAGAACTTTTCAAGCAGGAAAATATCATGTGCAAAGGCTTTGAGACAAGAAGGAGCAGGGTATATTCAAAGGACAAAATAAAAACAAAATTAATCCTAAATTCCCACTAAGTACAATTTTTCAAAGATGGAAAGCAATAGGATTTAGAGGAGATACTGAATTGGAAATATATAAATATGAACTGAATCCTAGTTCTTCCTTTTAATTTATTGTATGACTCTTAAAAAGAACAGTCTTTATGTACTTGCCTTTCCAAATGTGTAAAGTGGACTAAACTACGGTTTTCACCATAACCCTGAGAGTATATTGTAATTCAGATTTAGTGGGAAGCCACCCTGGGCCAATGTCAAGTATTATTATTGATGATATTTTGTCCTATTGGATTTTTAAGTAAAAGTAGGAGCCTGGTGGCTGCAATCTATGGGGTCGCACAGAGTCGGACACGACTGAAGCAACTTAGCAGCAGCAGCAGCAGCTTTCCAGAATGTTAGCTTTCATATAACTTTCCTCATACCAGCAATGCTGCTGCTACTGCTAAGTCGCTTCAGTCGTGTCCGACTCTGTGCAACCCCATAGACGGCAGCCCACCAGGCTCCCCCGTTCCTGGGATTCTCCCTGGCAAGAACACCGGAGTGGGTTGCCATTTCCTTCTCTAATGCGTGAAAGTGAAGTCGCTCAGTTGTGTCCGACTCTTAGTGACCCCTTGGACCGCAGCCTACCAGGCTCCTCCATCCATAGGATTTTCCAGGCGAGAGTACTGGAGTGGGGTGCCATTGCCTTCTCCACATACCAGCAATAAAGATTCATAAATCAATGTGAAAGGTCTAAGGGATCTTTTTACAGATAGTAAATATTTTCTTAATTTTATATTAAATGGCCAGCTGCTAACCAGGTGACATGAATAATCAACTGTAGAACATAAGCATGAGTCATGAAAAACTTAATCTGTTTGTTAATGATTGAATTGTAATATGCTGAGAAACAAGGCTGAATTAAGATTTGTCAGATTTTGTCACGGATAGAAACAGAAAATCTATTTATTTAAGTGTAATATAAACATAGGAAATAGATTCTGGGAGGGGAAATATAGTGAGTCTACTTTAAGGCAAGTTTAACTGGAAACCAATAGAGATCCAAATAGTTTTCCAGTATAAAGTTAGAGAAGTATCATGGGAGCTGCTTGAGAGGCCTGATATAGAGTTAAGAGGTGGGAATCATCAGTTCTTAGGCAGAAGTTATAATTTCGGGAGTGAAGATATTGTCCATTCACTCATTTCAGATGAAGTACCCAAGAAAATTCTAATGGCTCATATGCCACTATGAGTTATAGTTGGAAAAATACGATTAAATGCACTTCAAAAGTGAATAAAGAAAGCTTTTAAAAGAGCCAAAGGAATAAACGTTAAAATGGATAAAATATCTTTGAAGAAACCAGAATATTTCCAGTTTAAGTGAAACTGTTTTGTGTAAGTAAATGTCGTGTTGGTGGCAGCTGTCACTCTACAGTATATAGGATAGGGGGCTATTGTAGCAAAAGGAGTGTAAGTTCTATCGCTCACTCTGACTGCAGTCGTGTCTACAGTGTACAATCCTCACATTTCTGGGAAAGGAAGCGAGAAAAAGTGGTCTCAACAGCAAATATGAGCCACCAGCACTTAAAAAACTTTGGCATTAGGGAAGCCACTACCCTAGACTTGCTTATTCCAGGCTTTTTGAATATATAACTAAATCTGCAGACTCTTTGATACAGCTTCTCATTCTAAGTAGTCTCTTCTGAGTGCAAGTTTTACTTGCTTAAACATAGGGACATTACAGAATCATCCACAGACTGGCACAACTAGATTATGTATGCTAATTTCACTAATATTTCCTGAATTCATCTTATCCTGATGCTAGGAAAGATTGAAGGCAAGAGGAGAAGAGGGTGACAGAGGATGAAATAGTTGTATAGCATCACCAGATCAACAGACATGAGTTTGAGCAAACTGGGGAGATGGTGAAGGACTGGGAAGCCTGGTGTGCTGCAATCCGTAAGGTTGCAAAGACCTTACAACAAAGACCGCTACAACTTAGCAACTGAACAACAGCAATGAATTATTCCAGGTATTGGGAACCAGACCTAATTTCATGGTAGTGGAGGTACCTGCCTTCATGCAGCATATATTCTATGGAATTAGTTTTGCTTGTGAGTAAATTGAGTTTTAGTATTCTGTATCTGAGGAGCATTTATCTCAAACTTCACCAGAGCTGTTTAAAAGTACAATTAAAAAAAAATTAGGTATCTATTGTTAATGATTATGTAAAACAAGAAATTTTAAAATACTTTGCTGTTTAAGAGCTCTAGGGGGAAAAGCTATCCATTAATTTGATTTGGGGAAGGAGAGGAAATCTGAAAAACTCTTAGGATGAGTAAGACTTAATCAAATAAACTTTTCAGTATTGACAACTACTCCTATTCCAAGAAACAACGTTACAACACTTTTTCTCTTAAGCTATAGCTCTGCAACAGAGCTTTAAAGAGGCTGTCGTGCAGAATTACACTGACCTTTTCTCCTAGTTACGTATCTACTAAAGCTGACTCAAAATGCCTTCAGAGAATTTACACTTGAAGTTTGATCTATTAATGAAAACAAAACACTGCAGTTATTTTTTTTCTTTTCTCCTCCATTGTCCTACATTTTCCTCCCTGACAAGACATTAAATTAAAATTCATTTAAAATCAATAATATCTGGTTCCAAAAATCAAAGAAATATATTTTAAGACTCCTTGGTACTTTAAATTAACATATCCCAGCTGCCCAGTTTATTTATCACAAAATTATATTGTGTATTGTCCTAAATGAAGATTTCTCAATCATGGCTCTGTTTACACCTTGGACTGAATAATGTTTTAGTGTGTTGTTGTTTGTATGTCTGTGTGTTGGGGTGGGAGAAGACTGGCTTGTGTGTTGGAGGATGTTTAGCAATATCTCTGGCATCCACTCACTAGATGCCAGTAACACGTCCCAGTTACAACAACCAAAAAGGTCTCCAGACATTGCCATTTATCCTCTGGGGAAGAGGGCCAAATTACCTCTGATTGAGAATGATTATCCTACATTAGAAGTCTCTATATTGTTGATAAAGGCGTAGTTTACAAAATCTGCCAGTGACTGAAGACCTAAGATTTAGGCACATACAGAAAGTTTTGCCCCAATTTTAAAGCACTTTGAGTATTAAAACTTATTTACTATTCTGCTCATTTAAATTTATGTTGCATATTAATTATAGACAATAACATTGCAGAAGAAGCTTGAAAAACTAATTATAATTTATGGGAATTAATGTTCTATATGGTATTAGGCTGTGGAAATTGTACACAGACATGATGTGGAAAGCAGGTGTTTTTATAACTTCTAACAAAGAAAGAAACATCAGAGTGAAGATCTAAATATGAATCTAAGCATGATTGGAGAATTAACATTAGGTATATTTGCTAACTAGTTGATTCAATTTTAATGTGTTTTATTGTGAGTGGGAAGTAATATTGTATGAATATTAATAAAAACCATTTGTGTTCCTTCTTGCTTAAGAGCTTTCCTCTTGTTAAATGTAGAAAACATAATGTGTAACTCTAGAAATCTGCCATTTCCATTATTGGAATTTTTCTCATAAAGAGCAAAACTGATTAAACTTTTATTCTCTGTAAAAATTTCTGAAAGCCTAGAAAAGAAACTTGCCTTCGTAAAATTTATTTTGCCAGGAAAGAACAGATTTAAAGTAGTAGGAAATTGGGGGGAAAGGATGAGTTAGGCACATCAGGTTGGAAATCTGAAATATCTATGTAAAGATTTATTTAAATGTTGCTGATCCAAGGAGTCTCAGGGCCCTGTCCCAGTGCTGAGATTGCCGGCTCACACGACAGCTGGTGGTGGCTAAAATCAAATGTTAGGGACTACGGCAGAGATGTCACCAAAAAAACTTTAGCCAAACCCAGGCTCAGAACCTAAACTCAAACTTAACAAAGCCCAGGAGTCTGTTTCAATTAGAAATACGCCCCAACTGAAACTGGAACATGTGATCCATAGGATACAAGACCTGTCTTGCAGCATCCAAACCAACACCGTAATGGTTCTCTTAACATTCTAAATTCATTTTTAATACTTGATTCCTCTATGTATACATTTGACTACAGCAAGGTTAACAATAGGCTTCCCAGGCGGCACTAGGTGGTCAAGGACCCACCTACCATTGCAGGAGACTTAAGAGATGGAGGTTACATGCCTGGGTCTGGAAGATCCCCTGGAGGAGGAAAAAACTACTTACCCCACTATTCTTGCCTGGAGAATCCCACAGACAGAGGAGCCTGGCAGGCTACAGTCCACAGGCTCACAAAGAGTTGGACATGACTCCTGTGACAACACACACAATGTTAATAATACTGAAATAATAACAATAATAATGATGTAATGTCAGAAGTAGAATTCATGCAGTAAATGTATGTGTGTAAGTGTTTATCTTAATCCATTAGAATGAAAAAAACACTACAAATCAACTGCAAAACTACTTTCAAACTGGCTAAACCCTATTTTGCTCAACAGGAATAAGAAAACATTTTGATGAAGTAAATTGCTGAGATTCCAGCCCTGGGACTGTGTGTGAGCTCTCTGTGTATGGAAAGATTATTTAATAATCCCCCAAAGTCAAGTGAGACCGTTTTTATTTGACACCAAGACTGTGAGGCATTTATGTAGACTGTGTAGTAGAACACGGGGGGAGAGCAGAAATCTAAAACTGTCAGTTTGCTTGTAAATTCCCTGACACACTAGACAAAAACAGAGAGCCTACACCACTTGCCCCACAACACTGTGGACATGACCTCATCCTAGGGCCGATTCTCTTATTTTATTGCATTAAGCATTTTGCCAAGTAATTAATTCTCCCATTATCTTGTTCCTTTTATACATTAAATAACATGACATTTGTTTTGAAATTATGGAATGACCCATGCTCCTTTATTCTCCTCAAAAATGACTACAGTTGCCATAAAAAAAAAATGCCAGCTGAAGCAGCATGAATGGATCTAAAGATTGTCATACTGAGGGAAGTAAGACGAATATCAGATGATATCACGTATATGTGCAATCTAAAAACAATGGTACAAACGAACTTATTTACAAAACAGAAATAGGGTCATACGAGTAGAAAACAAACTTATGGGTGCCCAGAGGAAAGCAGGGATGGGGAGGTGGGATAAATTAGGAGACTGAGATTGTCATATATATATTACTATGTATAAAATAGATAACTAATAAGGTCCTACTGTATAATACAGGGAACTCAATATTCTGTAATGACATATCATGGGAAAAGAATCTAAAAAAGAGTAGATACATATATGTGTGTAACTGATACACATTGCTGTTCAGCAGAAACGAACACCACATTGTAAATCAACTGTATTCCAATAAAATTTTCCTAAATGGCTACATGTGGCTATTTCCCCTTCTATCCATAAAAAAAAAAAAAAAAAAATGAAAGCCCTAAAGCATTTTTAAGTAATAAAAGGAGAGCGTCAGCAATTTCTTGCCATTAAAAGATCCAAAGTATTTTCACTAAAGGAGACATGCTGTTTTGGGTGTTTCCCCCTTTGAACTATTTTACTACATTGCTATAGTTTGTCTAAGGAGTAAATAGTTTACAAGTTTTGGTGATGAAGCAGAGATTTCCTACTGTAATTCACTGGAGAAGCTCTTTATTAAGAATGCTGGAAGTGCCATGTTGTACTACCTACTTAAGCACCAAGAAGTAAAACAACTTCCTCGGGACTTCAAGCTTTGCCCCTGCCCAGGTTAGTGTGATCTCCAAGGTTCACACCGCAAATCAAAGCCACTCAAGTATTTTGCAAGTGCCCCTGAGAAATGTCTTTTTGCTGCCATCTTCAAAGGGAACAAGAAAGGATTTGTCCTAAATTATTGCATCAGTGGCTCCTTGGTGATACAAAGCACAATACTACTTTCTTCTCTCTTTAGAGATATCTCAAATCACTGGATTCTCTGCTTCTTAACAGTTCTATTGCAAAGTGTATCAATGTAGCAAAGTGAAGTGAATGGTTATCTGTGGAAACAAACACTCTGGGCTTCTTCCCTTATACCTCAGATAGATGAAGGATCTCTAAGTGCTTTGTCAGTTAGTTCAGTTCAGTTCAGTCGCTCAGTCGTGTCCCACTCTTTGCGACCCCATGAATCGCAGCACGCCAGGCCTCCCTGTCCATCACCAACTCCTAGAGTTCACTCAGACTCACGTCCATCGAGTTAAGGGATCACCAAAAAATGTTCTTATTAAAACTTCATTGAGGTGTTTGCCAATGTTTCCAGAACGATATTTTTTAAATCTTATTTCAACAGAATTCTTTTTTTAAAGCTACTTTATAGCTTTCAATATAATCTGGAAATATTTTCACCCAATATTTGGAAAATGAAGTCTTTTGGGGAGAGGAGGAGAGTGCCAAATGTCCAATCATATTTTATATGATATCAGCATAGTATAGACTCTCAGATGGGACTCAACTGAACCCAGAACAAGGGGCCCCAGAATAGAAGTGGGATGGAGAGATAAGACATTTCTTTTTTTTTCAAGATCACATTTAAAGCATGACTCCAGGAAAACAGATGGCCAGTCCTTCTCCCTGGCCACCTCATTTCCCCAGGAGTATTTGGCAGGCTGCACACAGAACCAGTAATGGGATAGTTGGGCCTTTGTATTTACCCTTTGATATTGTTTAGAGGGTGATAATTAAAGAAAGGTTGGTTTACATTTCTGAAGCAATCCAAGGCACGGGAATTTTTCAAGCCCTGGAAATACATACTTAAATATTCTGAACTTAATCACACTGGGATTAATGTTGGCAGCAGATAAAATCAGTCCATACCACTTACCTTGGATGGAATGAAAACATTGGCATCACTAGTCAAACTAATATATCTTTGGTCTTGAGTCACTGATTTACTTGAAGTCTGGAATATTTACATTGGGTGTACGGACAATATAAATGAAAAAGCAGTTGCACATAGGGGCTAACAAACATCAATAATTTAATTCTTTTCCTCCACAGCAGATAGACAGAAATAACTTAAGGGGCCAGTGGGAACATTAAAGTAAGCTTTTCTCTCTTGGCTAATAAATCTGATGAAAATACCTCACCTTTGCCAGGGCAGTATTCCTAGAAAAGCTTTCTTAAGCCCAAGTAAGTTTAACACTCCTTCAAATTTCATGGTATAATCATGTGTAAAGACTTCTCTATAAATCCGTAATTCTCCAGTGAGGGACAGGGAAAAATACTTGCCTTTGGTCTGTGAAGAATGGAGGTTTAACCCAGTGTAGGGGTCAGTCCTAGAGGGTAATCTCCCAGCTCTTTCACTTAGCTTTTGTGAACCACTCTACAAAGATTCTAATACCTTCTCTGTCCTTGGGAACAACTAAATGACTTTCCAAAGACCATAAATACCAGTTGGGGAAATTTGTATTCAGAGGAGTTAAAAAAAAAATGGAAATGGATTTGAGAGGCATAATAACATCTGCTAGGTTTGGAAAATATGATTTTCCTCAAGTCATTTTGTGTAATTCACATCCAAGCTTAGAATAATGTTCCAATTTAATAGGCTGTGTTGTGGTTCCAGCTATATTTTATTTTTAAACTGTAACTGGTTTTACATATAATTTTACTAATCTGTACAGAACTTTCTATCTATTTTAATAAAAATTAAATAAATTTACTTTGGCACTTTTTGATGGGAAAAAATTATGAATAATTTCTACTTGTAAAAAAGCAGAGTTATTAGCTAGCACACGGTTGAAATATGACTGAGGATCTCACGTAAGTTTGGAGCTGCATACTGGAGATCAGGTCTTGAGTTTCCCACCCAAAAATACTCAAGAATCTTAGACCATCACCAAAATATATACCACATATACATACGGTATAAATGGTTAATGTACGGTCTGGTCACAGGGTTTCTGCCCTCCCTAAGTGGTTACATGCAGATAATGGAATATATTTTGCTTTTCAATCTGCTCTGGTACCATGGAAAGAGGACATGGTGTACAAACCACATTGCTGGGTTCCAGTTCCAGCTCACCATCTAAGTGACCTTGGACAAGTGCTGGTCTCTCCGAGCCCTTTAGTTTCCTCATCTGTGACATGGGAGTGGTGATAACTGACTCGTTGTTGAGAGAAGCAAGTATATAAGCTGTTACTAAGCTGCAGTCTGTCAAAACCAGTAAGTCAGGTCAGCCATTCACTATTCAAGTAGATATTCAGAGTCAAGAAATAAGCATGAATCCAAAATACTAACAGATGTACAAGAACATTTCAGAACAGAAGAAGCCATACATAGTAGAAAATCAGTTACTGCCCCCTCCCTTCTTTCTGTGCCTTTAGATATTTTTGCCTAATCCGCTGTCTGCATTGATACCAATGTAAGAGCTTTCCAAAATATAAAGAACTCTCAGAACTCAACATAAGGGAAACAATCCACCCAATTTAAAATGGGTAAAAAGCTTGAACAGACACTTGAGCAAAAAAGATATACAGAAAGATGGCAAACACACACAAAAATATGTTCAATGTCGTTAGTGATTAGAGAAATACAACTAAAAATCAAAATGAGACATCACTATACATCTATAAGAACAGCTAATTTTTCTATTGAAATATCAAGTTTGGGGAGAATCCAGAGCAACTAGAACTCTGATACACCACTGGTAAGAATGCAAAACAGAAAGATATTCTGGAAAAAGTTTGGGCAATTTCTTATAATTTTTTATAAATTATAAGACACTTTTTATAAATTGTACAGACACAAGCAATCCCATTCCTTGATTTACCCTAGAGAAATTAAAATTTACATTCACACAAAAATCTGTACACAAGAATGTTTATAGTAGCTCTATGCATAATCACCAAAACTGAAAATGCCAAATATTCTTCCATAGATGATGGATTACTAAACAGTGATATATCCATACAGTAGAATACTATTCAGCAATAATAAGAAACAAACTATTGATACACACAACAAAGGCTTTATGTGGACTGAAAGCAGCTAGACCCTACAAGTTACATGGTCTATGATTCCATTTATATGACATTCTCAAAAAGAAAAACAAACTATAGATGCCAGGGCTTAGGTGTGGGTAACATTGTGACGCTAAGAGGAGTGTTGGGAGTGATGGGACAGTTCTGTAGCCTAATTGTTGTAATAGTTACTTTAATCTATACATGTATTAAGATTAATAGAACTATACACAAGAAAAATCCAATTAAGCTGTAGGAAATATTTAATATAATGCTAAATGTATATTGTATAGCATTCTACTATTCATTTTAAGATTCTTCATTTTATACAAAATAAAATTCAAACTTCATCTTCTATCACCTTTCTTACCTTCTCTCAGCATATCATCATCAGCAGGCAGTTAATAAATATTTGTGGGATTTAAGTCTCCAATTTTACACTTACATGTAATGAAATATATCTAACATGAAAATTCAAATAGATGTCTTATCTATTCAATTCCAAATATTAAAACATTTGCAAACATCTGAATGGGCATTTTTTTCTACTTTCTCTACATAAAGGTGGAACTTTACCAACACTGAGATCTTTGTATATTTCCAGTTCCTAAAGGAAAAGATATTTTTTCATGTCAAATGAATACTTGTATTTATGCCTCTTAGGTGTCAACAAAGTTGGTCAATATTTTCAGTTCAATTTTCATGAATCATTTATTGTATTTGAATGTTCAACTCCATAAAACTCACACTATTACTCATTTATATTGATAACATTGCCTCTCAATTTTGCTCTCCGTCATCTTCCTTCCTTCTCTCCCCCTCCCTCCACCTTCCCCATGCCCCAGACACACCCTGAGCTTGAACTAAAATCCTATTTAGGCTAACATTTGGAGGGATGTCTAATCTGGTCCTCCTCTTCTATGTGAACTGTCACTTCCACCCATAGGTTTCAATTCTAGCAGTTAACCATCTTATATCCTGTGACTTTTCAAGGGTCTCTTAAAAAGTTATAACTAAGCTGCAGTGTATATACTGGACTCACAAGTGGCTACCAAAAAGAATCTTGACGAGAAAAACTCACAACTGTTGCTCTATAAATTCAATATATCAATAACACATTCACAATAATCTTGCTAAGAACAGAACTATATTTAAAAATTATATTGATTGGTTCAGTGATCAACAAGCAGTTAAGGAGAAATCTTGAAGTATACCAACAGGATCCAGCAGAGATATAAAGGGTATGAGGAAGGAGGAAATTTTCCCATTTGAAATTACCCTCACCCACACAGGTTGTCATTTCCTTCTCCAGGGGATCTTCCCATCCCCGGGTTCGAACCTGTGTCTCTTGCATCTCCTACATTGGCAGGTGGGTTCTTTCTCAGCTGAACCACCACGGAAGCCTAACTAGGAAGATAGCCTGACCCTAAAATGTCCATCCCATCAACCTTCCAAAGCTTAAAATTCTACCAATTACTGGTCACTTTTAGTCTCAAGAAAATAACTACATAGAAAAGGCATGGACTTAGACTGTGATGTCTAAGTTAAGAAATGAAAACAATCAAAAATTTTCAACAATTCATTAGCAGCAGCCAATTAGAGAGAAAAGTGGAAGAGTATTAAAGGACTTTTTGGAGGAACTAGAACTTAGACTGAGCCCTGATAACTACAACACAAAAAAAGAAAAGAGTTCCTTCTAAGGTGGAAATACAGACTGAAGGAAAGACGATGACAAGCCTGAAAGGAGACCTGTGAAGCACGGAACCCAGAAAAAGAGCCAGGACACTGTTTGAAAGAAATGACTAATTATCCTTATTTATCTGACGTACTAGAATATGATGTTAAATACAAAAGTACATTACCAATGGAGCATAAACAGCTGTCTCACATGAGTTTTTTAAATTGATTTTTTATTGAAGGATAATAGCTTTACAGAATTTTGTTGTTTTCTGTCAAACCTCAACAGGAATCAGCCATAGTTACACATATATCCCCTCCCTTTTGAACCTCCCTCCCATCTCACCCCTCTAGGTTGATACAGAGCCCCGGTTTGAATTTCCTGAGACATATAGCACATTCCCGTTGGCTATCTATTTTACGTAAGGTAATGTAAGTTTCCATGTTACTCTTTCCATGCATCTCACCCTCTTCTCCCCTCTCCCCATATCCATAAATCTATTCTCTATGTCTGTTTCTCATTGCTGCCCTCTAAATCAATTTTTCAGTACCATTTTTCTAGATTCCATATATATGCCTTAGAATAAAATATTTATCTTTCTCTTTCTGACTCACTTCATTGTATAATAGGTTCTAGATTCATCGACTTCATCAGAACTGACTCAAATGCATGCTTTTTTATGGCTGAGAAATACTCTATTGTGTATATGTACCACAACTTCTTTATCCATTCATCTGTCAATGGACATCTAGGCTGCTTCCATGTTCTAGGTATTATAAATAGTGCTGTAGTGAACAATGGGATACACATGTCTTTTTCAATTTTGGTTTCCTCAGGGTATATGCCTAGGAGTGGGATTGCTGGACCATATGATGGTTTTTTTAGAAGGAAATGCTCAAAATTCTCCAAGCCAGGCTTCAGCAGTACGTGAACCATGAACTTCCAGATGTTCAAGCTGGTTTTAGAAAATGCAGAGGAACCAGAGATCAAATTGCCAACTTCTGCTGGATCATGGAAAAAGCAAGAGAGTTCCATAAAAACATCTATTTCTGCTTTATTGACTATGCCAAAGCCTTTGACTGTGTGGATGACAATAAACTGTGGAAAATCCTGAAAGAGATGGGAATACCAAACCACCTGACCTGCCTCTAGAGAAACCTATATGCAGGTCAGGAAGGAACAGTTAGAATTCGACATGGAACAACAGACTGGTTCCAAATAGGAAAAGGAGTACATCAAGGCTGTATATTGTCACCCTGCTTATTTAACTTATATGCAGAGTACATCATGAGAAACCCTGGGCTGGAAGAAGCACAAGCTGGAATCAAGATTGCCCAGAGAAATATAAATAACCTCAGATATGCAGATGACACCACCCTTATGGCAGAAAGTGAAGAGGAACTAAAAAGCCTCTTGATGAAAGTGAAAGTGGAGAGTGAAAAGGTTGGCTTAAAGCTCAACATTTAGAAAACGAAGATCATGGCATCCGGTCCCATCACTTCATGGGAAATAGATGGGCAAACAGTGGAAACAGTGTCAGACTTTATTTTGGGGGGCTCCAAAATCACTGCAGATGGTGACTGCAGCCATGAAATTAAAAGATGCTTACTCCTTGAAAGGAAAGTTATGACCAACCTAGATAGCATATTAAAAAGCAGGGACATTACTTTGCCAACAAAGGTCCATCTAGTCAAGGCTATGGTTTTTCCAGTGGTCATGTATGGATGTGAAAGTTGGACGTGAAGAAAGCTGAGCACCAAAAAATTGATGCTTTTGAACTGTGGTGTTGGAGAAGACTCTTGAGAATCCCTTGGACTTCAAGGAGATCCAACCAGTCCATTCTAAAGGAGATCAGTCCTGGGTGTTCTTTGGCAAGACTGATGCTAAAGCTGAAACTCCAGTACTTTGGCCACCTTATGCGAAGAGTTGACTCATTGGAAAAGACTCTGATGCTGGGAGGGATTGGGGGCAGGAGGAGAAGGGGACAACAGAGGATGAGATGGCTGGATGGCATCATCGACTCAATGGACATGAGTCTGAGTGAACTCCGGGAGTTGGTGATGGACAGGGAGGCCTGGCGTGCTGTGATTCATGGGGTCACAAAGAGTCGGACACGACTGAGCGACTGAACTGACTGATGATGGTTTTATTCCTAGTTTTTTAAGGAATCTCCATACTGTCTTCCATAGTGGCTGTATCAATTTACATTCCCATCAACAGTGCAAGAGCATTCCCATTTCTCCACAGCCTCTCCAGCACTTATTGTTTATAGATTTTTGATGATGGCCATTCTGACCGGTGTGAGGTGATATCTCATTGTAGTTCTGATTTGCATTTCTCTGGGTGTTCTTTGGAAGGAATGATGCTAAAGCTGAAACTCCAGTACTTTGGCCACCTCATGCAAAGAGTTGACTCATTGGAAAAGACTCCGATGCTGGGAGGGATTGGGGTCAGGAGGAGAAGGGGACGACAGAAGATCAGATGGCTGGATGGCATCACCGACGTGATGGACGTGAGTTTGAGTGAACTCCGGGAGTTGGTGATGGACAAAGAGGCCTGGCGTGCTGCAATTCATGGGGTCGCAAAGAGTAGGACACGACTGAGTGACTGAACTGAACTGAACTGAACTAAACTGAATAATGAGCAATGTTGAGCATCTTTTCATGTGTTTTCTAGCCATCTGTATGTCTTCTTTGGAGAAATGTCTGTTTAGGTCTTTTTCCCACTTTTTGATTGGGTTGTTTGATTTTCTGGCATTGAGTTGTATGAGCTGCTTGTATATTTTGGAAATAATTCTTTGTCAGTTGTTTCATTTGCTATTATTGTCTCCCATTCCAAGGGTTGTCTTTTTACCTTGCTTATAGTTTCCTTTGCTGTGCAAAAGCTTTTAAGTTTAATCAGGTACCACCTGTTTACTTTTGTTTTTATTTCCATTACTCTAGGAGGTGGATCATAGAGGATCTTGATTTGATTTATGTCATCGAGTGTTCTGCCTATGTTTTCCTCTAAGAGGTTTACAGTTTCTTGTCTTACATTTAGGTCTTTAATCCATTTTGAGTTTATCTTTGTGTATGGTCTTAGGAAGTGTTCTAATTTCATTCTTTTACATGTAGCTGTCCAGTTTTCCCAGCACCATTTATTGAAGAGGCTGTCTTTGCCCCATTGTATATTCTTGTCTCCTTTGTCAAAAATTAGGTACCCGTAGTGCATGGGTTTATTTCTGGGCTTTCTATCTTGTGCCACTGGTCTATGTTTCTGTTTTTGTGCCATCACCATACTGTCTTGATGACTGTCGCTTTGTAGTATAACCTGAAGTCAGGAAGGTTGATTCCTCCAGCTCCATTTTTCTTTCTTCTCAAGACTGCTTTGGCTATTCGGGGTCTTTTGTGTTTCCATATGAACTGTGAAATTTTTGTTCTAGGTCTATGAAAAATGTCATTGGTAATTTGATAGGGATCACCCTGAATCTGTAGATTGCATGTGGTAGTAGTCATTTTTACAATATTGATTCTTCCTACCCAGGAACATGGAATATCTCTCCATCTGTTTATGTCATCTTTGATTTCTTTTATTAGTGTCTTATAATTTTCTGTGTACAGTTCTTCTGTCTCCTTAGGTAGGTTTATTCCTAGATATTTAGTTCTTTTTGTTGCAATGGTGAATGGGATTGATTCCTTAATTTCTCTTCTGATTTTTCATCGTTAGTATATAGAAATGTAAGTGATTTCTGTGTATTGATTTTGTATCCTGCAACTTTGCTAAATTCACTGATTAGCTCTAGTAATTTTCTGATGCTATCAAGGTTTTCTATGTACAGTATCATGTCATCTGCAGAGTGAGAATTTTACTTCTCTTCCAATCGGGATTCCTTTTATTTCTTTTTCTTCTCTGATTACTATAGCTAGAACTTTCAGAACTATGTTGAATAATAGTGGTGAAAGTGGACACCCTTGTCTTATTCCTGATCTTACGGGGAATGCTTTCAGTTTTTCCCATTGAGAATAATATTTGCTGTAGGCTTATCATATATGGCCTTTACTATGTTGAAGTAGGTTCCTTCTATGCCCATTTTTTGATGAGTTTTAATCATAAACAGTTGCTGAATTTTGTCAAAATCTTTTTCTGCATCTATTGAGATGATCATATGTATCAAGGGGTCAATCCAAGAGGAAGTCACATGAGTTATAAAACTGAAACTAAAGAGTTGTTCTCAGAAATACAGTATGAATGCCATTGAATGGGCAAGAAGACAGTTTTCCCTCAAGGGCTAGGATGTTAGGAGGATTGCTATGCTATCTTGTGTACATATTACTGAATAAAACACACAGAATAAAAAACAAGGAAAGACAGAACACTTATTTTTTAAAAAGAGAAGAAAAATATGTTGCCTGCCTGTTCTAAGCAATAGCAATTTAAAATATATATCCATGATATCTGGAGCAAGGGAAATTTTTAGAACTGGAAAAATTCTCAAGAGACTTAATCTGGCAGGTTTTTTTTCCAAGGACTGTATTTCAGACACGTCAAGGAGAAAGGTCAGGTATGTATATTTGGTTAGGGAAAGGGAAAATCTGCTTTCCTTCTCATCTCGCTCCTTTCTTGAATAGCATTAGAGAAAAGGGACTGAAAATATTTCTTTAAAAATTTTAATTAAAACTCTATATTATAATAGGCTATACTCAAAGCAGATATTGGGTTAAAGCCTGGTATTCCTAGTAATCTACTGACCTCTAAAGAAAAATAGTCTTCCAGTCAAACTTTCCTTATCTAGCAATGTATTAATACTTAGATTTGCCATCAAAAAACTCAGAAGCAAAATCACCTGAAATCTTGCCTGGTCAGAAAGATAATTAAGATATTTGCCAGACAAGGAAAATGAAGAGAATAAACTTCAAATTTCTAAAAGAAATTTTCAAAAAATCCCTAAGAAATAAGCTTTATTAAACCATATGTTATAGGATAATTGACAATGAGATGAGTACAAATGAAATGCTTATATCTTAGCTACTCCTTGCAATATCAATGAAGAAGATACAAAGAGAATTAGCAGTTTGTAATAGTTATCAACTGCTGTGTAACAAATATCCCCAATATTTAGTGACTTAAAACAACATTTATTATCTCACAGGATAATAAATGAGTCAGAAATCCCTGTGCCACATAAGTATGTCATTTGTTTCAGAGTTAACAGGCTGCAATCAAGATTTTGCTCAGAGCTTGACTGGGGAAGGATTCATTTTCTAGCTCGCTTACATGGTTCTTGGTAGGAATTACTCCCTGCAGCTGTTGACCAGAGGCTTCCCTCAGCCCCTTGATATGTGGCCCTTTCCATAATGTAGCTCACATATGGCACCTTGCTTCATTAATGCAAGTGAGTGAGAAGATTCAGAGAAAGAGTACAAATAAGATGGAAGTGCCAGGATTTTATAACCTAATTTCCAGAGTCATATCTCATCACTTTTGCCAGATGCTATGCACCTAGGAATAAAACTACCACGTGACCCAACAATCCTACTACTGGGCATATACCCTAAGGAAATCATCATTGAAAAGACACATGTACCACAATGTTCATTGTGGCTCTATTTACAATAGCTAGGACACGGAAACAATCTAGATGTCCATCAACAGATGAATGGATAAAGAAGCTGTGGTACATATATTCCATGGAATATTACTCAGTCATAAAAAGGAATGTATTCGAGTCAGTTCTAATGAAGTGAATGAACCTAGAGCCTATTATACAGAGTGAAGTAAGTCAGAAAGGGAAAAACAAATATCATATATTAGTGCATAGATATGGAATCTAGAAGGATGGTACCGATGAACCTATTTGTAGGGTAGCAGTGGAGACACAGACATAGAGAGCAAACTTGTGGACACAGTGGGGGGAAGAGAGGGTGGGATGAATTGAGAGAGTAGCATTGAAACATATACATTACCACCCATAAAATAGCCAGTGGGAATTTTCTATATGACTCAGGGAGCTGAAATCAGTCCTCTGTGAAAACCTAGAGGGGTGGAAACAGGTGGGAGATGATGGGGAGGTTCAAGAGGGAGGGGACATATGTATACTTATGGCTGATTCATGTTGATGTATGGTAGACATCAACACGATATTGTAAAGCAATATCCCTCCAATTAAAAATAAATTTTTAAAAAAGAAGTGAGTTCCTAGATCCAGTTCACACACAAAGAGAAGGTACCTCACAAGGAAAGGCATGTATAGCAGGAAGAATTGACTATTGCCAGCTATTTTGGAAACTGTCTATAATACAAAATATGGTAGGAAATTTGGCCTAAATCTGAGGACTAAGAGGCACTAAATGTATATGCCCGCATACAAGGAGAACCACTAAAGGTTAGAGTCAGAAAGTTTCCATAAAATCACAAGGAGGCCACAGAAATGTTTTTGCTACCACAAGCATATATTCCTACCCACCTCCCCAGCCTCTAAGACAGCCTTTAAGACTAAGGATGGATGGGGAACATGAAGAAGAAGCTACTCTTCCTACCTCCTATCCCCATCCACAGACAATTCCATGAACCAAGTAGGAGGGAAGATGCCAAGGGAATCACTGTAGAGATTGGGGATTCCTGAAAAAAATTGTGATTACTATTTCATTGAGTAGTGGAGTTATGATCAAGAAAGGGGAATTGCTGATCTTCCCCTGTGCCTTTGGAGGAGAAAAGGCAGCTGGAGAGAGATGACAGGCAGAGGGTCTGGGATGCCCTGCAGGTAAGAAATCTCCACTTCTATCTGGGGTGCTCAAGGTAAGTAAGTTTCCCATAGGTCAAATGGACATCATGGGTGGTAACTGGGCTATAGTCATTTGACTAGTACAACCATAAAAAATGTCAATGCTGGAAGAAAACACATCACACACACACACACACACACACACACACACACACATGCATGTGTAGGCACATATACACATATCAGTTCAGTTCAGTCACTCAGTCGTGTCCAACTCTTTGTGACCACATGAGCTGCAGCACGCCAGGCCTCCCTGTCCATCACCAACTCCCAGAGTCCACCCAAACCCCTGTCCATTAAGTCAGTGATGCCATCCAACCATCTATATATACACAGGAGCAAAAGACTGTGGGGTACATATCAGTGGCAGCAATTTAAGGCAAAAAAATTGGGTAGAAGTGATGAATCTGGCATTATAGCTGCCAACGTAGGAATCTGTGCAGTGAGAAGACCCCATAGCTCCTCCAAGCCTCTGATCCACTGTATATATATATATATATATACATAAGACAGCCAACATGTGGGCACCAACCATGCAGAGGATATAGATGACTAATACTTGTTAACCAGTGCGGCAGCAGCAACTCAAAGGAAGGAGACTAGCATAGTGATCTTTTGTATAAAGAAACTTTCTCCTTTCTTCCCATCCTAACACTCTGGGGCCTGGTATATGGAAAAAGGAGAGACAGAACTTTGAATGAGATTTAAAATGGATAAAACCTCTAAATACTGGATGTCACTAGGAAATGACACAATCTGACCAAGTTCTGTTGAGGAACAGGAAAGGGAAAGTCAGGAGACCTAGTTGAAAATGATAGAAAAAAGCAGTAAGAAGAATAAAAATAAGAATGGTTTCATGTTTGTGATGGCAAAGAGTTGATACTATTCAATGAATCGAATCTAGTTTTTTAGTTGAACACTTTTTACCACAAATAATAACCCAGAGCATAATAATTAAAATACCATGCAAAAGACTCTATTTTTTAGTTCCTATTATATTTTTCTTTAGGATAACTCTACAATTTTTTCTTAGTATCTTAACAAGCAGAATGAAGAATCAGATGGATGAAACAGTAAATTTACATTCTTAAAGGACCACAACCTTCGTGTTTCCTATTTACATAATCCTATACCTAAGATAAATTCTTTTTATTTTAAAATATTTAAAACCATGCAAAATATAATTATTCATCAACACCTACTAGTGCCTAGTACTGTGTTAGACACTATTAGTATAGAAAAGACAAAAGTAAACATACAAAATAGAGAAAAAACAAAAATAATGTAATTCAATGATAAGAATAAGAAAAGAAAGTTTATTGGGGGTCATGCATTTAGGCATGCTTCACAGAGAAAATTGACTTGCTAGGTTGTTAATATTATCTTTAACTTTATTAAGTACATATACCTTGACCAATCATTGAAAAAGCTAACCTTAGTATATTATATAGTTCTGCTGTTTCCATTTTCCTAGACCTCAGCATCCCTATAAATAATTTAAAATGCAAAGAATGGAGACTTAGCTTATACAACTGGGTGAGAATTTTATGGGGTAATTTCTACTGAAGTAAATCAGTTAGAATTCCAAGTCAGGGCATTTAATTACTTTATTACCAGCTAAACCCAACCAAGGAAAGCATTTTATTATGCAGTATATTTCATATCTATAAGGCTTTAGGTTTATATACCAAAAAAGATATGTAACTGATAAAAAAAGGAGTAGTTGTAGCTCTAGTACTAAAAGTATTCTTATTAAGTATATGAAGACAGATTACTATTGACTAATAATTTAGAACATTAAGATGTCCTTGAGTGGATATGTCAGTTCAGTATATCTTGACTTGCTGCAAGTTTTTTATTGCTTGTGAACATAAATCCTCATGAATTGGTTGTTTTTTTTCTATTTATTATGCAGAAAGAGTCTTCCTATTTCTTTAATCAAACAATACATAGTATTGTTCTATGTACTTTTAAAATTTACATAGATGTAAATGAACTATAAGTATCTTTTGGCAACATGCTTTCTACTCCACATCATGTTTATTATGATACACACCAGCTTCTGGGGAAGAAGAGAGAAAAAGAAGGGAGAGGGATGGTGCTTTGGCTATATTTGTAATCTGTATTTCTTTGAGATGGAGGTGGGGAAAGAAAGAAGAGGAGGAGAAGGGGTAAGTGGAGAAAGAGGACAAAGGAAGACAGAGGGCAGAGATTTGAAGCAAACATGGTAAAATATTTCTTCAAATTGAGAGAGGGGTATGCAGATATCTAGTGAAAGAAATGGCAACCCACTCCTGGAAAATCCCATGGACAGAGGAGCCTGGCAGGCTACAATCCATGGGGATTCAAAGAGTCGGACACAACTGAATGACTAACACTTTCACTTTCTTTTTCACATAGAAATAAAATCCATGAAATAAAATACTAAGCTGAAAGATAGGGTGTTTTGTTTTTTGTTTTTTTTTTTTAAGTGAAACGCGCCTCGAGCTGAAGCTTTGAGATTATTTCCTAAGACTTCTCATAAGGATGATAACCAGTATTACTTGCTTGGCCAAAAAGTTCTTTTGGATTCTCCATGCCATCTTAAGGAGAAACCCAAACGAATTTTTCTGTTACTAGCCATCTCAGGGGTCGCATAGAGTCGGACACGACTGAAGCGACTTAGTAGCAGCAGCAGCAGCAGCAGTGACCAGATTATACATGTTGGTATATTTAAATGGATTAAAAGACAAAAATTAGATCACTGCCATTGGAGAAGGCAATGGCACCCCACTCCAGTACTCTTGCCTAGAAAATCCCATGGATGGAGGAGCCTGGTGGGCTGCAGTCCATGAGGTTGCCAAGAGTCGGACAAGACTGAGCGACTTTACTTTCACTTTTCACTTTCATGCATTGGAGAAGGAAATGGCAACCCACTCCAGTGTTTTTGCCTAGAGAATCCCAGGGACAGGGGAACCTGGTGGGCTGCCGTCTATGGGGTCGCACAGAGATGGACACGACTGAAGCGACTTAGCAGCAGCAGCAGCATGGGAACCAAGGAAAGTATGGCTACCCATTGCTCCAACCGCTGAGAACAAAAGTACCAATAACACTGAAGGGCGGGGTTCATTCTTCCTATTGACTCAAGAGCTGCCAGAGCTTCTGAAGCCCACAAACCAACACTAGGAAAAACATTTACTCCACAGCCTTCCTTCAGATGCCATGCATTGCATTCTTTATTCTTAAAAACATGTACACCCTCAGTCTGTTGACAGACTGTGGTTTTGAGTTCATTTTTGTTCTATAAATATCCCCTTGCCTTTCCTGTGACAGTCACAGGCCCCTCTGAATATCTCTGAATATCATGTCAATTTGCAGTCTAACTTTGGGACAGTGGGCATAGGAAGCAATTACAGTATTCTGTGATCTGCTGTAAAGGGTAATATTCCACAGGCAGCAGAAGAAACTCTGATATGGAGGAGGCAGGGTCTACCTTCCTAACTTCCTTCTCTCCATGTTAACTTTACCAGCACACAGAGATGGATCAGAATTTTTATGAAGTTTATAAATAACATCATAAGGTTAAACTGAGCTTTATAAGTTAACTGTGACTTTTCTCATTGTTTGTCACCTCATGGGAGGTAGAGGGAAAGATCCAAGGAATTAAACCTTCTCAGGGAATTGCTTTAGGATGAGCTCTTTCCTCTCAGTCCTCCCTTTAAACTGTCACAATTTTCCAGCCTTGCTCAGGAGAATTTCCATCCTTTTTTTAAGAATTCTGCCCTGTATCCACAGACATTGATTTCACTTCAAGACCCATGCTTCTTTCTTCCAACAGCACATTTCCAAAGTGGAATGAGGTGTTTAGCTGGCCATCAGTGGTGTCTGTCAACACACTCCCAGCATATGGGAACAGTACACCTCTAAGATTAAACACACACACACACACACATAACTGACAAGCATTTATTCTGAACATCAATAGTATCTAAACTCATAAAGAAGACAAAAGATTTTTCTATAGCTATCTCATCAGTTGTTATATTCCTTTCCCTCAAAATAGCCAGTATTCTGCTGCTGTTTCCTCATCATTTAAACTGTACCTGAGAAAGAAAGGCACTTTCACAAGCCACATGCGTACTAACAACTGCTCCCTTAAGGACACAAAGAGAAACTCAAGAAGTATTCAGAAATGTTTTGTGAAATGTACTGCTACTTGTAAGTTGCACTAATTAGCTGTGGTTATTTACACACAGTCAGGGCAGTAGACGCTTGCAGACAGGGGTGAGCTCTATGCAAAGCTGAGCATAAAGGAATTACAATTTATCTTCTGGACTATCATTTCCTGCCCATCCTCCTCTGCATCTAAATACATGAACATATATTCTTCAGATATACCCTCCATGTATTGAATTCCAGCTGCTTCCCCCCAGTTCTGTGCCTCCTCCCTCACTGACTTTCATCCTAAGTTACCTGTATGGAATTGCTCTCTTCTTATCACTTCCAGGAAAAAGACAAAATAAATGTGTTTTCATATAAGGGTTATAACTATTTGAAGCTTAATTCTGTTATCCCTCTCCAGGAGCATTAGCTCAAAGCCATGCAACATTAATGATAGAATTTCATGTACCAGTGATATGCTGATGGGAAAGAAATGTTGATATCTCAAATCTCACTAAATAGAGGATATCTGCTAATTCCCAGTAGGGAGTAATAAATAACCCTGTCTGGTTCCCTAGGGTGGAAAATTATTTTCATAAGACATGAATAAAAGTTACCATCTGAAAATTTATAAAACTACTCTTGAAGATGTATATACAGTAACTGTCTATACATTCTCAGTTGTCATTTACTTTTTAATCCAGTGAAGTGTGGAGCTTTTACAATCACTACTCTACTGAAACTGTTCTCACCAAAATTATAAACTTCTTCATTTTCTGACTTCAGATTAGCTTCTCTATAGCTCTTGACTCTTCTAAGACCATTTCCTCTTTCTTAAAACTCTTCTTTGGTTTCCGTGACTCTCTTCATGTTCCTCCTACTTCTCTGTTCCATCCTTCTCAGTGTCTTTATGGAATCTTCTCCTGTACCCTTCCTTTAAAAGATTTGCCCACAGTTCTCTCTTTAGCTCTCATTGTACTCTAAAACTTTTCCTAGTATGACCCTACCCACTTCAATTACTTTAACTATATATACATATATATGGTATATATGTATGCATATATGTAAATGTATACACACACATATATATGTATACACACACATATATGTATGAATATGCCAGTAATTCTTAAATATATATCTCCAATCCAGATCTCAAGCTCCACACATTTCTAACACTCTACTGAATGTTTCCACTAAGATATTCCACAGAGACCTCAAACTTAGCATGCACAGAATTCACTATTTTTTAACAACAAAACCAGCCCACTTCTTGGGATCCCAATTGCAGTGAAAGGAATTTCCGCTCACCCCACTGTCAAAGCCAAAAACTTAAGAGTCTCATGCATTTTCCTTTCCATTAGCCTCCTAATCTAATCAAGCATCAAGTCATGTTGATTTTAGCTCACCAGTATCTTTCCAAGAATCCTCTCAATACCAGCCCCAATGCCACTTCTTTCACCTTATTAATCTCTCTTCTGGATAAGTCTGTGAGGCAGATGCATATCATAAAGGTTGAAAGCCTGGATTCTGGAGCCAGATTGACTGCATTCAAAACCTAGCTCTGCGTCTTAACAACTGTACAACCTTGGAAAACTCTTAAAATCTCTATTCTATTGCAAAGCAAGAATGACGGGGAGGAAAAAACAACTCATTTCATAATATTGCTGTGAGGATTAAATAAATATATGTAAAGTGCTTTCAAAAAGTGCCTGGCACATAGTGAGCACTCATTCAGCGTGAGCTATTATCAGCAAGACAACAGCCACCTGACTGGTTTCCGTTCCTCTAACCTCACTTCTTTTCAATCTGTTCCCCTGTTAGCAGTCAGAGACAACTTTCTAAATGAAAATCTGATCATGTCATCCCTGGCATTAAATATTCAGTGTCTCAATCATTTATACACCATCCCTGAACACTCCAAGACTGATATTTCCCCTATGAATTCCAACACCACCATATTATAGGACTTAGAAGACTACATTTTATTTTCCTGCTCATTTATTTATCTGTCCTATAAAACTATAAGTAACTCAAGATTTTCTTTTAATTATCAAGTCTATTTATCTACATTTCCAAGTACACAATAGGTATTCAGTGCATACTCAATGAATGAATGAACTATCTGCTATGAACTCCAATTAGAAGAAAGAAAAATTTGTATTCTTCTGTGTATATTCAATCAACTGAAATCCAGAACTATGGGAAGCATAATTTTCTGCATTATCTATTCTACCATATCAGTTTTTTTTTCTAGATTCAGAGGATCTGTATGGGTAATACTTGCAAAAGTTTCATTCTCTTTTATATATTGTCTCAGGAATTCAAAATTAGAACTTTTGTAGATTTTTTAAATTAAAGATATTGCTTTTCTCTAAACTGACTTGAGATCCTCTGTTCAATGTAGCACTAAAGAGGGAGAATTTCTTTATTGGTAAAAATCACAAAATATAAAACATGTTATTTTAACCACATTTAACTGCACAGTTCAGTGGCACTAAGTACATTCACATTGTTGTGCAACTCTAACCATCATCCATCTCCTGAATTTTCACCTTCCTAAACTGAAACTCTGTCCTTATTAAACACTAATTCCCGATCCCCTCCCCACCTCTTTGATGTCTACTTTGGGCCTTAAATATCCCTTTCTTTTCCTTCCAACAAAACATATACCCAAATAAATTTAAAATAAAAAATAATATGACTTATGATGGTGGGCAAGATGGTAGAGCGCTGACCCTGAACTCAGCCCCCACTACATCGTTGCTCAGTCGCTCAGTTGTATCTGACTGTGACCATTGTGACCCCATGAACTGCAGTGTGCCAGGCTTCCTTGTCCTTCACTATCTTCCACAGTTAGCTCAAATTCATTTCCACTGAGGTGATGATGTCATCCAATCATCTCATCCAATCATCTCATCCTCTGTCAACCCCTTCTCCTACCACCCTGAATCTTTCCCAGCATCAGGGTCTTTTCCAATGAGTCAGCTCTTCACATCACATGACCAAAGTATTGGAGCTGCAGCTTCAGCACCAATGATTCTAATGAATATTCAAGGTTGATTTCCTTTTGGATTGGCTGGTTTGATCTCCTTGCTATCCGAGGGAATCTCAAGAGTCTCCTCCAGCATCACAGTATGAAAGCATCAAACTTAAGTGCTCAGCTTTCTGTATGGTCCAACTCTCACATCTATACATGACTATGGAAAAACCATAGATTTGACTAGATGGACTTTTGTCGGTAAAGAGATGTCTCTGCTTTTTAATACATCTAGGTGTATCATAGCTTTTTTTCCAAGGAGCACATGTCTTTTAATTTCATGGCTGCAGTCACCATCCACAGTGATTTTAGAGCCCAAGAAAATAAAGTCTCTCACTGTTCCATTGTTTTCCCATCTATTTGCCATGAAATGATGGAACTGGATGCCATGATCTTAGCTTTTTTAATGTTGAATTTTAAGCCAGCTTTTTCACTCTCCTCTTTCACCTTCATCAAGAGGCTCTTTAGTTCTTCTTCACTTTCTGCCATTTGGGTGTTGTCATATGCATATCTGAGGCTATTGAAATTTCTCCCAGCAATCTTGATTCCAGTTTGTGCTTCATCCAGCCTGGAATTTTGCATGATGTCCTCTGCATATAAGTTAGATAAGCAGGGTGAGAATATACAGCCTTGATGTACTCCTTTCCCAATTTTGAAGCAGTCTATTGTTCCATGTTCAGTTCTAACTGTTGCTTCTTGACCTCCATACAGGTTTCTCAGGAGGCAGGTAAGGTATTCTGGTATTCCTATCTCTTTAAGAATTTTCCACAGTTTATTGTGATCCACACAGTCAAAGGCTTTAGCATAGTCAATGAAGCAGACATTTTTCTGGAATTCCCTTGCTTTTTCAATGATGCAATGGATGTTGGCAATTTGATCTCTGGTTCCTCTGCCTTTTCTAAATCCAGCTTGTACATCTGGATCTCTTGGTTCACATGTTGTTGAAGCCTAGCTTGAAGGATTTTGAGTATTACCTTGCTAGCACGTGAAATGAGTGCAACTGTGTGGTAGTCTGAACATTCTTTGGCATTGCCCTTCTTTGGGATTGGAATGAAAACTGACCTTTTCCTGTGCTGTGGCCACTGCTGAGTTTTCTAAATTTGCTGGCATATTGAGTGCAGCACTTTCACAGCATCATGTTTTAGGATTTGAAATCACTCAACTGGAATTCCATCACCTCCACTAGCTTTGCTCATAGCTTTGCTCATGCTTCCTAAGGCCCACCTGACTTCACACTCCAGGATGTCTGGGTCTAACCATGACACCATCATGGTTATCTGGGACATTAAGACCTTTTTAATGCAGTTCTTCTGTGTATTCTTGCCACCTTTTTCTTAATATCTTTTGCTTCTGCACTATAGGCACACCAAAATATATTTATAGAGCAACTATATATAAGAACTACCTGAAGAATAGCAGAAAAGATTTTCCACAACTAAAGATATAAAGAAATAACCCCAGCAAGATGGGTAGCAGGAGCAAAGACACAACATAGTCAGGACCCACACCCTTAGTAGGCAACACACAAACAGAAAGTCAATCACAACTGCAGAGGTTCTCCCCAAGGAGTGAAGGGTCCAAGTTGAACATCCAGTTTCCCAGTCTGGGGATGCTCCACTGGGAATATGAACCTCTAGAATATCTGGCTTTGAAGTCCAGTGAGGCTTGCAAACAGGAGAGGCAGAAGGAGGTAGGAAACAGAGTTAGCTTTTAAAGGGCACACGCAAAATCTCACATGCTCTGAGACCTAGTGCAAAGACAGTCATTTGAAAAACAGGCTGGGCCAGACCCACTTGCTAACCTTACAAAGCCTCTAGGAGATCAAGAGGCAACTTGGACTCCTCCTGGGGGCACAGACACTGGTAGTAGCCATCCGGGGGAGCTTGTTCTACCATAAGGACAAAGCCACCAGCAAGTTCAATTTTGGAATCCTCCTGATAGCCTATTGGGTTGGTGGTCTTACCCACCAACCAGACAGTTGGCAACAGTTCCAAGACCACTTTAGGCTAAGCAGCCAGGCACATATGAACACAGCCCCACTACCAGAAGATGAAGATGAACCCCAAATATGAGTAGGAATCTCCCTGGTAAAGAGAGGGAAATGGATTCACACATGTGAGGACCTAGAAGAAATCTTATAAAGCTACAGCAGAAAGAACAAGGCAAAATAACAGATGAGGCAGAAGACAAAGTCAGCCTCAAAAAATTTGAGGATTATGGCAAAGGCAATGAAAAGTCATTGGAAAGTGATCTGCAAAGGATCTTCTAATAACTACAGCATGGAGACTAGATCAAAGCAAGAAAAGGTAGCTTTGTTAATATAATCATCTAACTGAGTGTACAAATGAAGCTACCTTTTAAAGGAAATGGACTTAGGGCAGGGAGAATATTCATTTTTCTTCCTCTGATCATCTATTCTAGCCTAGTCAAGGCTATGGTTTTTCCTGTGGTCATGTGTGGATGTGAGAGTTGGACTGTGAAGAAAGCTGAGCACCGAAGAATTGATGCTTTTGAACTGTGGTGTTGGAGAAGACTCTTGAGAGTCCCTTGGACTGCAAGGAGATCCAACCAGTCCATTCTGAAGGAGATCAGCCCTGGGATTTCTTTGGAAGGAATGATGCTAAAGCTGAAACTCCAGTACTTTGGCCACCTCATGCGAAGAGTTGACTCATTGGAGAAGACTCTGATGCTGGGAGGGATTGGGGGCAGGAGGAGAAGGGGACGACAGAGGATGAGATGGCTGGATGACATCACTGACTCAATGGACATGAGTCTGAGTGAACTCCGGGAGCTGGTGATGGACAGGGAGTCCTGGCGTGCTGCAATTCATGGGGTCACAAAGAGTCGGACACGACTGAGTGACTGAACTGAAGTGAACTGATCATCTATTACCCATCAGATTATGATTTCCTGGGATTTGAAACAGAGATTATAGATGTCTTCATAGTAACTTTTACTTACTATAATCTCAACAATTTTAAACCATTTAAAATATACTATTGAGCATCCAATACCGTGCATCGAACCTGGACTGGCGACTCGTTTCACTGGATGCTTGGGGCTGGTGCACTGGGACGACCCAGAGGGAGGGTAGGGGAGGGAGGAGGGAGGAGGGTTCAGGATGGGGAACGCAGGTATACCTGTGGCGGATTCATTTCAATATTTGGCAAAACTAATACAATATTGTAAAGTTTAAAAATAAAATAAAATTTAAAAAATAAATAAATATACTATTGAACTCACTGGCAAATGTTAAGAGTATATTCATCTTCAAAATAAAAATATCTTAAAGATTCTATAAAGGTAAAATGGAAGGAGAAAAACAGAAATCTATAATTTTGTGTACACAATAAAATATATACCTGGTCTTATATACCTTTTTGATAGACAAAGTTACTATTTCTATGATTCTCATCTATGAGGTTTTTATTACATACATTTTAGTGATCACTGTCTACTAAAAAAATACATTCATTACATATTAATTGATTTCTTTCTCTATCCTTATTTATCAAGAGTCTTTGTGGCCGCCAATCAGAAGCACTGACAAGCATGAATAATCACCCTGAGTTAATGTAACTCCAAACAAAAGCAAAGAACCTGCTTGGCATTTTAGTCATCTTGTGCAAATTAATAAATCTTCAGTTTCAATTAGGCCTCCTATAATACTAAAAGTAATGTACAAATCTCCATTACTAACTTTAGGAACCCCAACTGGGACAACCCTGTCTTAAGGGTGGTACAGACATAGTCCAAGTGTGTTGTTGTGCCCTGACTGTAAGTGGTGGTGAACTTCCCTAGGAGGAAATGGAGAAAAGAGTTTCTCTGCAGCTTCCAAAAATGATATGACAGTCTACAAGGACTAGAGAGAAAATCTGCCCTATAACACACTAGGGTATCACTAAGCAATATGAGTTAAAATTTTTGATCAGTAATTTAAATAATCACCAGAGAGAAGAAAGTAGCACTTTCTTGAGGAATTGATGGTACCGTTCCATTATTCCAACTCTCTAAAAGAAGAAAGACTTATATATACACACACACACACACACACACACACACACACACACATATATTCATTTGTAAACTATTATTTTCTTCAGTGACTGTTATTATCAATATGTTAGGGTGGAAGGTTTAAAAATCCTGTGAAGTTTGTCTGACAAATAATCATTGTGATAATTCAGAAAAATAGAAGCAAAGTCAGATGAAATATTCAGAAGGCTGCCTGAGGTTGTCATTATACATTTTCCTCTTCACTCTGTAAATTAACTTGTTCTTTATCTGGGATAACTGTATGGTATCATGATAAGTAATGAACCAAAATACTTGTTTCAAGTCTAAGTTCTACTGTCAAGTAGCAGTGTCACCTTAAATAACATAAAGTTTGTTGGCCTTTCTTTTCCTCATTCATTAAATGTAAGCTTAACTGATCTCTAGATTCCTTTCAACTATAAACTACTAACTATGCTTATTTTAATAGGAAAAGTATTTAATTTTATCAATCAAGCATGTTTAAAAGCAAATCAAACACTGAATGTCCACTGAGTAAATTAAGTAGTATGTTTTCCCATCACTCACTGCTTTCTGACCAAGCCTATATTTCTAACTTAAGAATTACATTCCATGAAGGCAGACTCACTGGATGTGTTGTGGATGAAAAAAAGAAAAAAGTAATGACAAGTACTTCAGGTCTGAAATTTAGTTCAACAACTGCATTTCCACTTGGAATACACATACGTCACAACTTCAGAAGACATTATAACTTGTACCCACTACACATTTATCAATTGCAACCTTTTGAAAAATAATTTTAAAAATTTACTGTTGAAAAAAACTGTAATTGAACCTAGATTTTTTAAAAGCACCTTAAAAAATTATTTCTAAAAAAGTCTTGATACCCAGCACTGGTCACAGGACTGGAAAAGGCCAGTTTTTATTCCAGTCCAAAAGAAGGACAATGCCACAGAATGTTCAAACTGCCATGCAATTGTGCTCATTTCCCATGCTAGTACGGTTATGCTCAAAGTCCTCAATCTATGCTTCCGCTATATGTGAACCGAGAACTTCCAGATGTACAAACTGAATTGTGAAGAGGCAGAGGAACCAGAGAACAAATTGCCAACATCTGTTGGATCTTGGAGAAAGCAAGAGAGTTCTGGAAGAACATCTACTTCTGCTTCATTGACTACAATAAACCGTTTGACTGTATGAATCACAACAAATTATGGAAAATTCTTAAAGAGGTAGGAATGAGACCATGTTAACTGTCTCCTGAGAAACCTGTATGCAGGTCAAGAAGCAACAGTTAGAACCTAGAATCAGACATGGAACAACAAACTGCTTCAGAATTGGGAAAGCAGTACGTCAAGGCTGTATATTCTCACCCTGCTTATCTAACTTATATGCAGAGTTCATCATGCAAAATGCCAGGCTGGATGAAGCACAAGCTGGAATCAAGATTGCCTAGAGAAAAATCAACAACCTCAGATATGAAGATGATAATGGCAGAAAGTGAAGAGGAACTAAAGAGCCTCTTGATGAGGGTAAAAGAGGAGAGTAAAAAAAGCTGGCTTGAAACTCAACATTCAAAAAACAGAGATCATGTCATGCGGTCCCAAAATTTCACAGCAAGCAGATGGGGAAAAAGTGAAAGCAATAACAGATTTTATTTTCTTGCGCTCCAAAATCACTGTGGATGTTGACTTCAGCTACGAAATTAAAAGACACTTGCTCTTTGGAAGGAAAGCTAAGACAAATCTAGACAGTGTATTCAAAAGTAGAGACTTCACTTTGCCAACAAAGGTCCGTCTAGTCAAAGCTATGATTTTTCCAGCAGTTATGTATGGATGTGAGAGCTGGACCACAAAGAAGGCTGAGCACCAAAGAACTGATGCTTTTGAACTGTTGGAGAAGACTCTTGAGATTCCCTTGGAAAGCAAGGAGATCAAACCAGTCAATCCTAAAGGAAATCAACCCTGAGTATTCATTGAGAGGACTGGTGCTGAAGCTGAAGCTCCAATACTTCAGCCACTTGATGCGGAGAGTCGACTCATTGGAAAAGACCCTGATGCTGGGAAAGATTAAAGGCAAAAGAAGTGGATGGCAGAGGATGAGATGGTTAGATAGCATCACCGACTTGAGGGACATGAATTTGAGCAAACTTTGGGGAATAGTGGAGGATAGAGGAGCCTGTTGTGCTGCAATCCATGGGGTCACAAAGAGTCGGACTTAGTAACTGAACAGCAACCACCTAGAAGAAAGGGAACCATAGTTTTAAAGTCAATGCCCTCTCTGGGCCTGTTCATATTATAATCACAGTCTCTCTTGTCTCTGTCTCTGTCTAAAGTGATAAAAAGCAATTATCTCAGGTGAGTAAAGAGGACTGTGTGTGCATTGTGCCTCTTATTCTGATGTCCCAAGGTTATCTATTATGATCTTTCCTAGCAGGCTTGAATGTCCTTGCTGGCTAGCAAAGTTTGGAGATCAGCAGCTACTTTCATTGGAATCAGGTCCTAGATGACAAACAGTCTGGGTTCCTAGTGAGAGGCTACTTTCCATTAGAAAGGAAGTAGTAAAAGAGGTTACTTCCTTTTATTTAGAATTTTCCCTCATTGTGACCTCAGGTACCTAGATCTTACTTGAGTTTTAACTGCCCAGACCCAAGACTTGTTTTATACTCTTACTTCTTAAATGAGTGTATTTAACCAATCTTGTGTGTGTATATGTGTGTATGTGTGCACACACACGCATGCTGAGTCATGTCTGACTCTTTGTGACCCTTTGAACTGTAGCTTGCCAGACGTCTCTGACCATGGGATTTTTCTAGGCAAGAATACCGGAGTGGGTTGTCATTTCCTCCTCCAGAGGATGTTTCCCAACCCAGGGATTGAACCTGCATCTCCTGTGCATTACAGGCAGATTCTTTACCCATTGAACCATCAGGGAAACCCTCAGCCTGTATACAGAATTAAATCAAAATATTTATAACCATAGGATAAATCATGATGCAAATTCCTAAAGAACGAATTCTTGTCCTGATAGCAAAATGGAAAAATATTTTTATTTAAGCAAACATTGACATACTATGAAGTATGAATATTCAGTCACTCAGTCATGTCCAACTCTTTGCAACTCCATGGACTATAGCCCACCAGGCTCCTCTGTCCATAGAATTTTCCCAGCAAGAATATTGGAGTGGGTTGCTATTTCCTCCACTAGGGGATCTTCCTGACCCAGGGGTCAAACCTATGTCTCTTGCATTTCCAGGTGGATTCTTTACCACTGAGCCATCTGGGAAGCCCACTATGAAGCATAGTATACTACAAAATAGAAGTGACTTTTAAAAATTAAACTTGAGGCTTCAAAGTATTTTATTTTTATATCAAGAAAGTTTCTCAAGTTATGTTTATTGAGTCACCTCACTTATTGGGGATACTTGAGTAGAATCTTTTTTTTCTGGGGAGAAGAATGACTTACTATATTAGAAACTCCTTCTATGCTTTTACAATTCTTTGGGGACATTACTCACATTGCATTTTAAGTATCTGATTGCATGCCGGGCCCCTTCACTTTGCTGGCTAAAGTCAAAATCCCTGACAGCAAATTCCGCTAGTGACAAAATGAATTGCTGATATTTACAAATTCTAAGCTAATGTAACTGTCGACCTGACTAAATCAGTTCACTTTGACACTATGTAGGATTACAAAATATAGTTTACATATATTTCAAAAGATTTCAGTGTCATCTTTTTAAGGATCTAGTCCTATCAGTCAATGTATTAAAATCTCTTTAAATAATGTGATCTTAAGTAGTGTTGACATTATGGAATTTAAAGATTTTTTAAATGGAAGATTATTTCAGAAAAGCAAACACAAATGTAAAAGTAAAAATTTTAGTCAAGCATATGTAGTTGATGATGATCATGCTGACATGTTTTCTAGCTTAAATGATCACTCTGGGAAGAAATATAGAAATTTTTTAGTAAGAGTCAATAAAAAGGAAAATATCAGTTTCCATTGTACCACTTGGAGAAAAAAAAAAAAGAAATTTCCATTCTCAAAGTGACAAAGAATATGAACCAGAGCGCACAAATCACAGCTTGTTTTCCTAGTAGAAAAGAAGTTGTTGTTGAGTCGCTAAGTCATGTCCAACTCTTTGTTACCCCATGGACTGCAGCAAGCCAGGCTTCCCTGTCCTTCACTATCTCCTGGAGTTTGCTCAAACTCACGTTCATTGAGTAGGCTATGCTATCCACCATCTGATCCCCTTTGCCCTCTTCTTCTCCTTCCCTCAATCTGTCCCAGCATCAGGGTCTTTTCCAATGAGTCGGCTCTTTGCATCAGGTGGTCTAATTATTGAAAAGAAGAGGAAAGCAAGTATTTTACCTTTTCAGTTGACTCTTGCAAATAGATATAATCAACCCCTTGGTTATAGAAAGGACTGTCCTATTAGAGGGTCTGACCTGCTGCTACTTCATTCTTTCTACTTAGTGCATAACTCTGGGAAATGCAGTTTTGTGTGACAGAGAAGTTTTGGGAGAATAACAACTACTGGCTACTAAAGCATATAACTAAGTGGCTTCTCCTGAAACTAGGGTTTCAGGTCTGATCTGGAGACAGATGGGCCAGGCTACATGGGGCTCAAGTAGACCAAGAGATGTGATTTAGTAATGTTTCACTTCTAAATGTATTAGCATTTTCTTAAACTTACAGATATTCTCAGCCCACAAGAGTGGGAAACTGATCAAATGCTCACAAGTTGTTTCCACAGTATCTTTCTTATGACAATGATGTTTTGGGAAAAGGGACCAATGGGTATTTGTTGTTCATATATCATGGGTTGCACTCTGACTACTACTTACTTTTTACTTTCTTGTATTTGGATTTCTGCAAGGTCCAAAGTAACTATATTTAGCTCGTGGTGGGAAAACTAAAAATTACTTATGTTTTAGCTGCTTTTGAGGATTCCAGGAATATTTGATATTTACTACTTCAAAAAGTGACTTTAATGATGCTAAATCTATTCTGTGCATGTGTCAAAGTAAAAGTTAACAACTAAATAAGCCAGATTATTCTTACTTGAGAAGCTGCAACACGTATAAGACTAATTCTAAATGTCACATTCAAAAGAAATGAATTCAGAATATCCAAACTCAGATACAAAAAAATCCTTAATGTACACCAAAAAAGCTCTTAATGACCAAATGATGGCGTGGTCGTTCACCTAGAGCCAGACATCCTGGAGTGTAAAGTCAAGTGGGCCTTAGGAAGCAATAGTGTGAACAAAGCTAGTGGAGGTGATGGAATTCCAGTTGAGCTATTTCAAATCCTAAAAGATGATGCTGTGAAAGAGCTGCACTCAGTATGCCAGCAAATTTGGAAAACTCAGCAGTGGCCACAAGACTGGAAAAGATCAGTTTTTATTCCAATCTCAAAGAAAAGCAATGCCAAAGAATGTTCAGATTACTGTATGCTGCTGCTGCTACTAAGTCACTTCAGTCATGTCCGACTCTGTGCAACCCCATAGACAGCAGCCCACCAGGCCCCACTATCCCTGGGATTCTCCAGGCAAGAACACTGGAGTGGGTTGCCATTTCCTTCTCCAATGCATGAAAGTGAAAAGTGAAAGTGAAGTCGTTCAGTCCTGTCCGACTCTTAGCAACCCCATGGACTGCAGCCTACCAGGCTCCTCCATCCATGGGATTTTCCAGGCAAGGGTACTAGAGTGGGTTTCCATTGCCTTTTCCAGGAAAATTACTGTATAATTGCACTCATTTCACATGCTAGCAAGACTATGTTCAAAATACTTCAAGTTAGGTTTCAGCAGTATGTGAACTGAGAACTTCCAGATGTATAAATTGGATTTAGAAAATGCAGAGGAACCAGAGATCAAATTGCCAATATCTACTACATCACAGAAAAAGCAAGGGAATTCCAAAAAAAGGCATCTACTTGTTTCATAGACTACCCTAAGGACTTTGACTATGTGGATCACAACAAACTGTGGAATATTCTTAATAAGATGGGAATACCAGACCACATTATCTGCCTCCTGAGAAACCTGTATGCAGCACAAGAAGCAACAGTTCATACTGGACATGGAACAATGGACTGGTTCAAAACTGGGAAAGGATTACGTCGAGGCTGTATATTATTACCGTGTTTATTTAACTTACATACAGAGTACATCATATGAAATGCTGAGCTGGATGACTCACAAGCTGGAATCAAGATTAAAAAGAGAGATAGAAACAAGCTCAGATATGCAGATGATACCACTCTAATGGCAGAAAGGGAAGAGGAACTAGAGAGCCTCTTGATGAAGGTGAAAGAGAAGAGTGAAAAACCTGCCTTAAAACTCAACATTCAAAAAACTAAAATCATGGCATCCAGTCCCATCACTTCATGGTGAATAGATGGGGAAACAGTGTCAGATTTAATGTTCTTGGGCTCCAAAATCAATACAGATGGTGCCTGCAGCCACAAAATTAAAAGACACTTGCTCTTTGGAAGAATAGCGATGACAAACCTAGACAGTGTATTAAAAAGCAGAGATATCACTTTGTTGACAAAGGTCCGTATAGTCAAAGGTATGGTTTCTCCACTATTAATGTACAGATATGAGAGCTGGACCATAAAGAAGGTTAAGCACCAAATAACTGATGCTTTTGAACTGTGGTGTTGGAGAAGACTCTTGAGAGTCCCTTGGACAGCAAGGAAATCAAACCAGTCAATCCTAAAGGAAATCAGCCCCGAATATTCATTGGAAGGACAGTGCTGAAGCTGAAGCTCCAATACTTTGGCCACCTCTTGCAAAGAGCCAATTCATTGGAAAAGACCCTGATGCTGGGAAAGATTAAGGGTAGGAAGAAAAGGAAGCAACAGAGGATGAGATGGTTAGATGGCATCACTGACTCAATGGACATGAGTTCGAACAAACTCAGAAAGATAGTGAAGGACAGGGAAGCCTGGCATGCTGAAGTTCATAGGGTCACAAAGATTCAGACATGACTTAGTGACTGAACAAACTCAGAATCTCCTAAAGGTGAAAACTTGTATCAACAGAAATTCTGCACCTATACTGAAAAGGTACAACTGGTATATCAAGTTCATCCCTTTGTTATTATGCACTGGGCACATTCATTTCCCCTAGAAAGAACACAGTGAAAACCTGTCAACTTGTTCACTAGCCTAATCAGAACACAGGGAGGTGGAAGTGAAGTGAGAAGGGGACGTGCTAATGTTCTCATGGAACAAAGAGAGAACATGCAATTCTTTTCACACAGAAGTTCCCAAGTGCTAAAACTTCCAGTTTCCTCTTTCTAGTGGGTCCTATTTAAAACAGAAACCCAGTGGTAGAGTAAAGCAGAAAAGAAATGGAAGTCAAATTGGCACCTGGAGAAAGTTTTGAAAGTAAAATGCTAATAACATCAGGAATCATTACATATATAGGCATAAAATGCCAATAGCAATTGGCATAAAGTATACCGAGCTTGGATTACCTTTGTATGAAATTTCAAACTAAAAATGTACTCTTTTTAAGTTTCCATAGATATACTGAGTCACTTAATAAGACATTTATCAGATAGTCTACAAGGAATATTCCATAAAAGAAAAAAGTGTGGGTGTACCTCTTTTTTCAAGTGACTTCATTATTTGAAGTAAATTTTTAATGCTAGAGATATCCCATTGTTTCCCCTCAGAAAACAGTGATGCTGAGAACAGTTTACATCACTAATGTTATGAAGTATTTTGCTTCATTTCACAATGCATGTTGTAAGTAAACTCATATTAGTTAAGGCAAAGTTAGTAAGAATAATTATCAGGATTTCTATAACCTACAAACCTGGCCATTTTGAATAATCATGTTTTCCAATCCAGTTGGTTTATGAAAAATTTATTTTTCCCGTGGTCAGGTCTTTCATATTTTGGCAAGTGTCAGTTTTTCCCTTTCATTATGTAGGTTGTGGCCACAGGTTTTACAAGCAGTGTACAGCTGCCTCATTCTTCTGTTCACTAAAGCAAAAAGATCTGTGGACCAGACGTCTCTGCCTAGATGCCAAAGCTGTATGCTGGTCTTCAGAACAAGCCTAGTAAAATTAAGTTTAAGCAATAGAATCACCCAACAGGATACTTCCCAAGTCATGGAGGGCTTTACCAGTGAAAAATACAAGTTAAATGTTTTCACAGTGCTTATAATGGGGTGAATAAAGGGTGGTAGATTGGGGTAAAAAAAAAAATAAGTGCAAATAGAACTGAAAAGGATAAAAATATATATATCAAAATGATAAATTATAGAAATATATACAGATGTAAGAAATGAATAACACTGTCTTTGTTCTAAACATAGAGATTCTTCCAGTAGGTACTCAGCCTTAGCACCTTAGCAAGATATCTTCCGCACTATGTATTCAGGTGTTGAGTGGTGCCTGAGTTCATGATGCTGATTTCTTAATATGGAAGCCAAAACAGACATATACTTTGTAAGCAAGTGAATTTATTTAACCACTGGATTTTTGCCAACTGAAGCCTTTAGAATTAAAACGAATGTGATTTCCATAGGACAGCTGCAAATCCGTCTAGCAACTGGAACAAGAGCAAGAAATAAATGGGAAAGTGATGGGAGGAGGAAGAGAGGCAACTGATTATTATTTCTAAGCTGAGCCTTGAAAATCCATCACCTGACCAGAGAGAGGCAGGACAAGCTATATAATTTGTGGAACCCGGTATAAAATAAGAATGCTGAGACCTTTATTCAAAAATTAAGACCAGAAAACAGGAAAAGCCGAGCATTTAAAGTAAGCATTAAAGCAAGCTCTGTTCCCTTCTTGGTGCAGAACCCTCTGTGATCACACATGCATGGAGCCCTCAGAGAGGGCATCTAGGTGGAGAAATGGCATATGTAAAGCCTCAGAATGCAAAAAGAATGAAAGGCCAAAAAGAAGAAGCCCAGTGTCAGGGAAGAACTCTAGTCTCATATATGGCAAGGAGTAACAGGATCCCAAGGGAGATGATGAAGCACACAGCAGGTTGGCTTGCATAACCCCACAGTTGTCAAAAGAAGACAATGAGAGATTGGATCAGAGAAAGACAGTTTGAAACTCACACACAGCAGACAAGCTGCAGTATTGGCATGGTAGCACCATCTCACTTGTCCCCGCCTCCGCAGAGTGACAGTAAGTCCTAGATTGCAGGTACCTTGTGGGCTGCACCACACTAGAGGAACCTGGGGCAAAGGGCTCAGAAACTTTTATAGCAAGCAGTAAATAAGCCTGTCCCCCTCCCACACAGAGAGAGGTCGGATAGCCATGGCATTGGGATTGCCTTCATTGCTTGCTCAATCAGCTACAGAAATGGCTCAGGCTTAGAGCATATCAGACCTTGTATTTTAGATCATTCAGGGGCCCTTGGTGGACTGCCTCTCCCAACAAACAACAAGAGAAATAAATGTATGTGACCCTGAAGCAGGATCTCTGTTGCAGGTTGTGTTTGTTAAGAAGATATGCAGAAGTCCTGACCTTTGGTATCTGTGAACTTTATTGAAAATAGGGTTTTTTCAGATGTAGTCAACAAGATGAGGTCATAGTGCATTTGAAAGAACCCTAATCCAATGACGGATATCCTTGTCTAAACAGAGACAGAAATACATGACATGATGGTAAAGGCAAGGACTGGAGTGATGTATCTACAAACCAATACCACCAAATGATTCTCAGCAAATGCCAAAGCAAGGAGAAAATCTGATATCAAGCTTTATAATTACTTATTTCTTATAGACTTGAGTGTTTATTATAATTCTGTTTGCATGTTTACTTTGGGACACCCTGGCCTTAATTGGAAGTGTTCTTGTACCCTGTGGATTAAATGTTTCAAGAGAAATTTGGAGCTGTTGCCAAGATGCCCTAATATCAAAAAGACAGGAGGGTGAGAACAACTTAGCAATCTTGACCAGTTAGACATACTCTTTAAGGCAAAGGAAACTCACTAGATGTAGGCCCCTCTTTGAAATAAAAAAAATTAACAGGCACCAAGGATCATAACACTAAACTATAGTTAGAGTACACACTTCAAGCAGCAAACCTGTTTATTCTACATTTTCTTTTTGGCAAACTGCCATTCCCACTGATAGCCTCAGTTAATACAGTTGGACCCTGACACCATATTTCTATCACATTCTACCAATTCTGACCACACCGGATGAAACCGAGTTTCAGATCTCTGGTCTATGGGCCAAGACGTATTCTTTCTTCTCAGGATTTCAAATTAAGACGTGTAATGGAGATTAAGAAGTAACAGCTGGAAACAGCCTCTGGATCTAGATGTTCTCATAAACTTAGAAGCTGGGGAAACCATGCTCAGACTGTATATACTGATGGCCAGCAAGACTACATCTGTAGCAAAGGACAGACAAGACATCTATGTAAGTGGAAAGGGTAAGGGAGAAAAGTTTCTTGGTTTTTGCTGGTACCCCTGCTCTCAGGTCTGATTTTTCTTGGTGTTCAGTTGTATATCCTACCTTTGCTTCTCTGAAATATTCTTCTTTCTTCATAATGAAACACCCTTACACTATTTTAATGGAATTTCAATTTCTTCTAATCAGTTACTTTATTTCCTTGATATAGGGCTATGCTGGACCTCCTTGGTGGCTCAGATGGTAAAGAATCTGCCTGCAATGCTGGAGACCCAGGTTCAATCCCTAGAGAAGGGCTATGCTTCCCTCAGTCAGTTCAGTTCAGTCGCTCAGTCGTATCTGACTCTCTGAGACCCCATGAATCGCAGCACACCAGGCCTCCCTGTCCATCAGCTCCCAGATTTCACTCAGACTCACGTCCATCGAGTCAGTGATGCCATCCAGCCATCTCATCCTCTGTCGTCCCCTTCTCCTCTTGCCCCCAATCCCTCCCAGCATCAGAGTCTTTTCCAATGAGTCAACTCTTCGCATGAGGTGGCCAAAGTACTGGAGTTTCAGCTTTAGCATCATTCCTTCCAAAGAACACCCAGGGCTGATCTCCTTTAGAATGGACTGGTTGGATCTCCTTGCAATGCTTCCCTAGTACAACTCAAAAGTATTTGGAAATATTTCTTTTTTAAGGAAATGGTTCCTCAGAAGGGGGACTACTATAAATAACCTTCTAGTAGGTAGGATGGAGAGAGTCACTCTGAGTTGGCCAAGAGTAGAGGGAACACAGCACCAGTTTAGGAGGCCCTGGGAGAGCCACTGCCAAAGTAAACAGACTCCACTTAACTGCCAAGCCCTATGAGAACTACAGCCAATGAGAGACGCTGAGAGCCGTACTGTTCTGTTACAGCCAAGAACTTATCAGTGGGTACTTCATATGATTTGCAACTTCTCCACCTCAGGGTGAGAAAGTATTAAGGGAAAATGAAGATATCCTCTTTTTCAATGAAAGAGGAAGTTAAGAGATTATTGTTCTTTTGTTACCTTTCGCATTGAGGAGAGAGATATAAAACTGGTCTTCCAGGGAAACTGATGCAGTTTAAGGATGAAAAAAATTTGAGTCAGAACTTAAGGCACTGACCAAGACGAAGTTTCTATATGCAACAGGCTATAGACTGAACCAAATTTATGAGGTCCTTGATTTCCCCTTAAGTGCAAATTAAGAACAAAAATATTAATTCTCACATGTGATTGCTCCATTACACACGTGCAAGGTGACTGTGCTATTGAACCGGTATCAAGGGTACTATGTTGAATAGGGCATTATCAGGATCGTAAGTCAGATATCAAGATTTAGGGAATATACTAGTATCAGAACTTGCAAGACAGAACGGGTTGCAAAGTAGAAATCCAAGACTCAAAAATTCCTAATTTTATTGTCTTCTAAAGTGGGGATAATTTGAAATAATTTGTGCTTTATCAGGATTTTCACTTTTTAGCAAGAATCTATTCGTTTCTTGATGCAGATCTCACAAATTGATATTAAAGTTTTCTTTGAAATCTGAGCCCTAGGTATGAAACCTGTCTGCTATGTCACTTTTTCAGCAGGAAGCAATGCTTACTTAGTGGCCCTTTTTCCCTCTGAATCAAAACCATCATACAAATAAACAAACTTAACAGTCCATTTTAAGAAGAAAAGGAGGCTTTTGGAGGAACCTATAAGCTTCACATTAAGTATTTATAAACTAAAAGATAAAAATTGGAGTACAAAGAAAATTTATTCTTTTGGATAAAAAGATGAATTATACAGGTAGTAACAATACAATATCTTGTGTTCTACTTTTTTCCTAATGCACCAAATTAATGCATCTTTCCATTTTTTTAGCTATTATTCTGAAAACATAAATCCTGCTGAAATGGAATAAGAGTAGTTTAGAAAATTTCAGTTGCTCAGTGGTGAAGAAAAATAGCAATAGAATACAAATTAACCTCAACAATCCTTAACTCTTTATGTAGGATAACATTTGAAGTTTAACAAAGCCCCAAATAGCTTTCCGAGTCACCAGACCTAAATATACTGAAATGACAGCAACCGATCTTAAGTTAAAAGGCATTACTAAAATCCTGATATTTCAAGAAGACAGAAAAAAAGAATTGCTGTTTATTTCATACAACGTACACAAAACTAACACATAGGTATGCAAAATTAAAACATCCCTGAGGAATTAATCATCCTTTGTATTTTAGTTTAGATTTCAGTGATCTTGACGTACTTATATATTATATATTAGTCAAAAGCAAATGTTATGCTCCCTCAAATGCTCATTCCAGATTCTTCGTCTATTTTAAGAAGCTGATTTCTTAGGAAAAAATGCAGTCTCATTTTTGTTAAATTAAACCCTTTAAAAAGGAATGGCAAGTCTCTATGCATCTGCCATCTTCTTTATTCTGTATGAAGTCTGTAGAATAAAGTTAATTCCATTTCCACAGTGAGTAAACATCAGATGAGATAGTCTATTGTTCCCTTTTAATAAAGAATTTTAATCTTTCCTGCAGGCGTTTATCGTGCAAGTGCCTCTGTTAGGTTATTTTTGCAGAGTCACAAGTAAAGAGACAGGGTAAGGAGGCTGAGAACTTGAGGTCTATTACGGTGATATTGGGTTAGCCCAAAAATTCATTCTGGTTTTACCATAACACAAAAAACTTGAACTAACATTTTGGCCAGCCCAATATTTCTACTGGGGACCCAGCAACCATCTTCCTCTTCCCTTCACTGCCACCTCTCAAGGCTTAGTGACAGCAATCTTGGGAACCAGGTTATTATTCTTTCACCCATTTGCAGAATTAATCATCATGCCAGAAACTTTTGCTTGGTATAGCTATTTTGACTGAAGTAATCTATACTTTACCAAGGATATATTACTGCTTAAATCTAGGCAGCTCTGGTTCATGCAATAGATTTAGAGCCCACCTTCAAAAAATATTTCTTGTTGATGTAATTTGACAGTTTATAAAATCATTAGATCCCAATCATATTTGAAAATAGCTGAGTTTTTATAATAATAAAATCTTTATTGGAGGTCTCTTATTCAAGTTCATTTGCCTGGGATTTTCTGGGAGCAGGACTAGATCAACACGGTATAAATACCAAAAGTAAGCTCTAACCTATTTAGAAAGTGCATGGAGACATACATATTCTCGTTTTATATCATTGGCCAGTGTTCCTATTCAGGGAAAGGGAAAACAAACTTGAAATCTTTTGATGGCACAATCTGTAGATTGCTCCCATTCACAAATCATTAATAATTGAAAAAAATGATGCACTGCATATCTATGAATATAAAGGCGATCAGTTCAAACCTCATTTCTGTCTTCCATTTCTCTATTGCTTATTTCCACAACTTATTTATTTAATACATATTTATTAAATATGTATTGAGCGCCTGACTGTGGGTCAGGCACCAGTGTAAGCAGTGGAGAGGCAACAGCAAGCAACACACACAAATCCTCTATAGTCATGAAACTTATATTCTGCAGGAGGGATGTTGATAATAAACAAGTTAAAGGCTAAGTGATATAATTTCAGACAGTGTTCAATGCTGTGAAGAAAATGAAACACAGGATGTGCTAGAGATCTAAAAGGTGATTGTAGCTTAGCTTAGTGGGGTCAGAAACAGCTCTCAAGGGAGATGACATTGAAATGAGACTGAATAACAAGAAGTAAGTGCTCATGGATCAATGTTCTAGGCAGGGAGAACAGGAAGTGCCATACTAAAGTAGAAGGACTTTGGCACACTCTAGAAACAGAAGAATCCCAGGGATGGGGGAGTCTGGTGGGCTGCCACCTATGGGTCGCAGAGAGTCGGACACGACTGAAGCGACTTAGCAGCAGCAGCAGCAGCAGCAGAAACAGAAAGAATCTCAGAATGACTAGCTCCCACGGGAGAGGAGGGGAAATGGTTGGAGATGAAATCAGAAAAAGCAGGAACAGATTAGGGAGGATCTCAAAAGCCATTGTAAGGAGTTGGATATTATTCTGAATACAATGAAAAGCCACTAGAGTAATTTAATTAAGGGAATTAATGTGGTGTGATTTAAATTTTTTTATTTCTTTCCAGCTTCTGAGACCAGAAAGGTCATTCCCACAAAGTTTTCTATTCCAGTGGATTGAAAGGTCAGGTAAATTGTGATTTATCTGGACTAAGGTGACCAAAGGCTCCCTCACTCTCAAAGTACCATATTGAGGACACCCCATTCATTACCTATTTATCATGGCTGAGGCTAGCTAGAGCCTGCTCTCTAGGCAAGAGGAGAGGCTTCAGGTCACTTCCTGTCACTTCAAGCCATGTCATTTCATGAAATAAAGTGCCAATAATACAAGGAAACCCACCCACTGGACAGTCTGTACCTGGACAACAATTAAAGTTATACTGTCATAAATGCCTATAAAATGTTGAAGCAACCCAATCTGTAAAGAGCAGGAAGATAATAAATGCTGGTTTGCAGCATTCAATGATTGTACCAAGAAGTCGCAAGTCTACTTGTACTGAATGTAAATGCAAAACATTATGGATCGTTTCCTAGCACAGGGGAAAAATGCTTTGTCACATACAATATTTTTGATTGTTGTTCATTTAGAACATGAAGTGATTGATATTTCCAAATGCCTACTGTTTAAAAGGCACACTTTTATGAGCTGTAGTCCTGTAAATGATCATTCTTAATGGTTATTAATTCTCAACAAGCTGAAGCAAACAAGGAAAAACAAATCCCCAAGGTGAAATAAGCCCACAGAGGTCAACTTCAGAAGTGGAAAAGGAAACTAGGAAGGATCACATGTCAGGTATTTCTTAAAGCTCGGTCATTTCACTCATATAAAACCCTATCAGTAAAGGATTATTATATCCCATTATTAGAGATATAGAAGCTAACAGATGTTACAGAATTTGATCATTATCATAAAATAAATGGGCATCAGAGCTGAAACTCCAGTACTTTGGCCACCTCATACAAAGAGTTGACTCATTGGAAAAGACCCAGATGCTGGGAGGGATTGGGAGCAGGAGGAGAAGGGGACGACAGAGGATGAGATGGCTGGATGGCATCACCAACATGAGTTTGAGTGAACTCTGGGAGTTGGTGATGGACAGGGAGGCCTGGCATGCTGTGATTCATGAGGTCGCAAAGAGTCGGACACGACTGAGCGACTGAACTGAACTGAACTGAACTGAGATCTGCCTTTGTAGTCACAGCTAGACCTGAATATGAAGCCTGAGTTCTTTCCATAGCATGAAGCACAGTCAAAGCCAAAATAAAGAAATTGGATGTTACATTCCAAGGGAGTGAAGCAGACGAATATCCGGAGAACCTACATAGAAAATGGGTCCGCCCAAGCAACCTCTCATTTCCAACACTGCTGACCTTTGCTGCTACCGAAGTCACAAGACAGAACTACTGTGAAGGAGCGATGTGCCTGGCCCCCAGTCCCCTTCTTGGATCTTTCTCCTACCCAGCAATGCTTTCACGTTTCCTTGTTTTCCTGTTTCTTGGCCCATACAGTTAACAGCCTCTGCTCTCAAATTCTTTGTTCATGTTAGAATGGAAATAATTCATACCAAGCAGACAAATCTAAAAGAGATATTTACTGTATGCTGATGAGAGGTTGATTAAAGTATGAAAATTATCTGTATTTTTTCAGCAATCTGTCAGTAGTTAGGGATAAACTTCAGAGAACCAGGACCCGTCTTGGGTCCTGAAATCAGTCTGTACAGATGGGACATTTAGAAGGCCAAAGGTAGACCACCAGCCCAGAAATTGCCCCAACATAGCTTATCTGCCTATCTCCTGCTTCTCTTCCCTCCATCCAGCTCTTCCTAACATCAGTTGTCCTTTTCTATTCTGTAATTTGGCTACTGCCACACATCCCACCTGAAATTCTCTCCTTCCTCTTCTTTATCCAAACCCTCACATCTTCATCCTTGTTCAGGACCAGCAATTTTTTAACTAATAACTTTGACTAGAATTAAATACATGTTCACTGTCAAAACTTTTAGAATACAAAAACATATAAATAAAAAATGTTAAATCAATAAGATTCTATCCCTGAGGTAACCTTTTCTTATAAGCGTTACCTGCCCTTGAGCTTTTTCTGATCATTCCAGCTCTCTCTCATCATCAATCTCTCCCTCCCCTTCTCTGCATCTGCCTTCCTCTCCCTCCCTCCCTCCGTCCTTCTCTCTCTCTCCTTTGAACTCTTTCAGCTTATTGACTATAACAAGGAGTCTCTCATGTATTTATTCAGTTACTCCTTTAACAAATGTTTATGAAGCCCACCTATTCTGTATCAGACATCATGCTGGATTCCAGGGCAGTAAACAGGACAGAGTTTCTGCCTGCATGAAAATAACAGTCTATCGCCTATAATTATGACTTATATCTAACGTGCTAATTTAACAATCTGTATATTTTATAAGTGAATTTCCCAAGTGAACTGAAACTCCTTAGAGTCAGAAAGCTCATGTCATTATGATCAACATTTAGCCAGTAGTCTTTATTACCATGCCCACAGGATAAAAAAAAAAAAAAAAAAAGGCATAAAATTGGCCTTTTCTTCATATCAGAAGTAGCTTCAATTACATGAGACAAAAGCCCTACTAATGAATGCATTGCTGATTGATGAACATGAAGTTACATTCTATTTCATTCTATACTATGCTGTGCTGTGCTTAGTTGCTCAGTCATGTCCAACTGTTTGTGACCTCATGGACTGTACCAGGCTCCTCTGTCCACGGGGATTCTCTAGGCAAGAATACTGGACTGGGTTGCCACGCCGTCCGCCAGGGGATCTTCCCAACCCAAGGATCGAACCCAGGTCTCCCATGTTGCAGGTGGATTATTTACCAGCTGAACTACCTGGGAAGCCCCTTATTCTATATTAGGTTATATTAATTAAAAATACATAACAAAGGGAGATTTTAACTTGAGGCTTACAGTTTGACTGTAAGATTTATAAGCTGATCAGGCAGAAATAAAATCAACTCTGTATTAACATGATTGCTGAGCAGGATAAAATAAAGAGCTATTATCTGATCAGACAATAAAAAGATAGAAAATTACAGTAAAAGAGGTGGCCTGTGTTTAGAGTATGTAACATAATAACTGACTCTAACAGTATCTGGCACAAAATGCATGCCTTAAAATATGTGCTAGATGCATAGATAAAGAAGCACTGGACTGCGGGCTAGGTGACTGGGTTCAAATTCTGGTCTTGCCTCTTCAGATAAATCCCTTAACCTTCTTGGGCCTTAATTCACATTCAGAGAAGGGCTTGGATTATTCACAGGCAATTCTTGAGTATTAAGTGCATAGCAACCACCACAAGTAATATATTTGTTGTGACATGCTGTGCTAGCCTTCTCCTAACAAACTAACACAGATAAATATGTATTCTTTATATAAAAACAAAACTCTTAATTGCAATGGCATATACAAACCAACTAGATGTATAGAATACAAATTATGAACAAAGTAGACTGTCTCTTGGGGAAAATAAATACCTAACGGTACCATTTTCCATTCTCAGAACTATCCTGATTTCTCTAATACATTATATGTAGATCCTATTATAAAAGATCACATGATGATTGGCCAATTTGCCCCACCTGTTTGGTTAAAATGATTAAATTACCAGTGATTTCAGAACTTTTATGCAGTGTCAACAGAATCTTAATTATATAATTATGCTAATTATTATGTACATTTTTCCAGTTCTAATAACTTATTTCTCAATATCCTGTGAGTGAAGTCACTCGGTCGTGTCCAACTCTTTGCCACCCCATAGACTGTAGCCTACCAGGCTCCTCCATCCATGGGATTTTACAGGCAAGAGTACTGGAGTGGGGTGCCATTGCCTTCTCCAGGGGATCTTCCCGACCCAGGGATTGAACCCAGGTCTCCCGCATTGCAGGCAGACGCTTTACAGTCTGAGCCACCAGGGAGTAGACACATTTAATTTCTTTCCCAATATCCTATGAACACATTTAAATATCTTTTCATAGAATCCATTTTATTATGTTTATTGCAAATGATTTCTTCAGCAATTTTCTGAAATGTAGATATAAACTAAAACAAACAATAATCTCTCAGTGGTTTAGATTTACAATTTGCAAAAGGATAAAATGTTGAAATTAGGATTATTTACCAGGAGATAGTGCCTTTCTTTGCTAAACAGGCTAAACCAAGAATTTTTTTAATTCATAAACTCCACTGAGGTTTTGGAAATATTTAGATACTATTTCCTGTATTTTAAATTCTATATCTAAAATCTTCATAAATGTTTCTAGACATATAGCAATTCATATCTACAGAACATGGGATGAAGTCTACCACCATCCTCACCAGGCTAAGCTGGGCTAATTTTGGTTTTGTTTGTTTTTGATATAATGATTAATTCATGAGCAATCAATTAGGACATCTGTACTATCAATCAGATCAAACCAATGATCAGGCAAATTATCTAGAAACAATGGATTATACAACATAAAAAGTATAGACTCAACATGGATACTATAGAAATAAGTCAAAAACATCTATAAGATACATACTATTAAAAATAACTTCAATGAAAACAATTTTTATTTCCCTGTTGGACTTTCAATAGGAATTTCTTCTATTCATTCTTTGTTGGAATTTCCAGAATTGCTCCATCATTTCCAACCCATTCTTTATTAGTGGCTCACTTTAGTTTTATTCACTGAATTACATTTGGTACTCTTAACCATGTTTTGTCTGGCTGCTTAATGTGTTTGCAGAACTGCTCTTCAGGGCAACCCCTAAGAAAACACCAACAACGAGGGTATCACGTGGGAAACCATGGCGAAGTTGTTAAAAGGCTAAGCTGCAAAAGATGGGTAGATGACTAAACAAATTATTTTGTCACTGAATAAGTAAACAATCTATTTATGTGACAAAAGAAAAATCAGTCACACCAATCTGTGGTTGCATGATAGAAAAAAATAAATTTAACCCTGTCCTTTACAGATGGTTCTGATGATTAGGAAGCTTCTGCAAGGGACTTAATTATCAGACTCCAGGAGAACTCATTTTCAAATACCACCTGGAAGATTAGAAGCCAATGTTTACAATTTACAGACTAGCCCTTCCAATTTTCAGTTGAAAAGTAATTCTTAGTTTGCCATAACACACATGACAGGATCTTGTATGTATTAGATGCTCAACTGGATATTAACAGAGGACCAGAATTAGTCTGAATAGAAACTGAATAGTGCCTGCTATGACCATTTTCCTCCATTTTACAAAATATTAATTAACTATTGTGCTTAGCCGAATTTTGCTATATTAATCTCTTTCTGGACAATAATAGCAAAAATAAAATATGCCAGATATAATTTTCTTTTGTATCTGATATTCTTAGGCCTTTCTACAATATCACATTTAAACAAGACTATTAGGTCATACACATCTGTTTGAGTCATAAGGTACTCTAGAGTCTCAGTTTATACCAGGCAAGGAAAAAAACAGTATTAAGTGAATGTTGTAGAATGGAGAATCCTATATAACCACAAACTCTGATTAACAAAATGTCATTTGTATTTATATTTCTATAGGTAAATGCATTTATATATACATATATATGCATTTTTACTTGAGTTTAACATTAAACATATTGAACATGGACAATCTTTATTTGACTATAAAATGTATCAAAAATCTTCCCAAATCCTGAGATTATCATTTTGAAGGTCAAATGATATATTTTATTAATTGTGAAAGATGAATAGAGTCACAGAAATGAAGGTAACAGATAATGGGAAAGCTGGAGATAGCTTTTACTATAAGTGGTACATAGCAACCATAACAGAGTAGTCTAATGAGTACAGGGTTTCTTGTTAGGTTAATGAAAATGCTCCAGAATTAGACTGTGGTAACAGTTTAACAATCTTATGGATGTACTAAAAACCACCAACTGTATACTCCCAACAGATGGATTTTATTTTATGTGAATTACAGCTCAATAAATAATCATTGTTCTCCCTAATAACCTACTTAACATATTATATTAATGGTGGTTTGGTGGTGGTTTAGTTGCTAAGTCGTGTCCGACTCCTGCGATCCCATGGACTGTAGCCTGTCAGGCTCCTCTGTCCATGGGATTCTCCGGGCAAGAATATTGGAGTGGGTTGCCATTTCCTTCTCCAGGGGATCTTCCCGACCCAGGAATTGAACCCAGTCTCCTGCCTTGCAGGCAGATGATTTAACAACTGAGCTATGAGGGAATACATACCTGCAATAAAATTAATTCAGTGTTCTGATTATATAAACAATCACATGCAATCTTAAAAACTTTCTTCAGGGTTAATAGCAAGGAAGCCAGTAACAGGTAATTTAATGTTGTTTGTAGAAGTGGGCAAGGGAAATAGGGCTTCTATCAAGTTCAGGGACTGACTTCTTGAAGTGGGTACCAGTAGGATGCTTCAGCTGAAGAACATATCTAAGGTCAACATCACTTTACATTTATTAACGAATTTCACTATGAAACATCAGCAACAGTACAGTAAGACTACAGGAAATTACTCAAAAGCAGGCTTCAAGAACAAAAAACTGATAAAATGCTTTTTATTACGGTAGCTGTAGAAGTATTTTTTTTTTTTTTTTGCTAATTTCAAAAATCTGACAGTCTTTGTAAGGCAAATCCATTTGGAATGGTGGCCCCACTTGAAGATGGTTGACCCCATATATGATTATCTCTAAATTATTTAGGAGTAGAGAAATAAATATTACCAATTACTTTATATCAATTTATCTGCAAATATAGCTGGATATTCCCTCGTCATCTTTGTAACAGTGGAACTTGGACCAATTAGACTGATGTTGTCTGGCTATTTATTCATTTAGTTTTGCTTACTTTACTTACAGTGGAGATACAATTTAAAAATTATGTAATACCTATGTTCTCTAAAAATAAAAAGCATTTAAACTTTCTCCATAGCTTTCCATTTGCTCTATTTATCAGCATAATATAATTCTCCCCTATAGACAACTGAATGGCACATATAATAACTACAATTATGCATAATGACCTAGGAAAGTAGCTTCTTTATTATTAGTTTAATTGATTTAATTTAATTTATTAATTATAAATTATTAATTCCTGAATAATTTAGAATATTCAAATTCCCAAAGCCTACAGTAAACATCTGTTTTTCAAAATTTATTCCTGCACTTGCCTGCCTTAAGACAGAGTGACCATAAATGAACAGTTCTCTCATAATTAGAAATAATCAAAAGTACATACTTAATTAGAAATTAAGGTGAATTATAATAAATTCAGAATAATTTTAGAAGACTTTTTAAAATAAAGCCCAATTGCATTCTTGATTTCTTGAATTTGAAACTATTTTTAAATGCTATATGCAAAGGAATAAAATAAAAAATAAATTATAAGGAGTTATAAGTCATAGAAGAATAAATTGGTTATAAAAGAATGAGTATTTTACTTAAGCGTGTTCAGTTAATAACAATCGAAACATAGACTAGAAAAGAATTCGAAATTTCTTTTCCTCCCTAACTTAATTCAGTGGTTCTCCATCTTGAATGCATAGGAGAATCACTTGGAGAATTTTTTTTTTTTAAGTAATTGACCCCCTCTACCATAGGTTGTGTTTTAGATGGTCTGATGAGATACTTACTTACTGACCATTTTTTAAAGTTGCTAGGCAATTCTGTTGAGCAGCCACAATTGAGAATTACTATTCCTAAGTCTTACTCCATACAGTTCAAACTTTATCCCCTCTTTTAACCTTCTCTGTATAGTTCTGCTTAAAGTAATGTTTTTGTTCTCCAAACTACCTGCATATATAACCACCTGTATATACAACCTGTGTAGATGACCACCTGTATCTTGCCTGTTACTACTTCTTGATCTATCTGGTAATCCAGTTGCATGGATGCATCATTTACTTGACTACATTTGTGCCCTTGGAGAAGATGTGTGTTTACACACATTAAGTCCCCAATACCTATTTACTGTATGAATGAATGAATGAAAATAAATGCTTATGCTTTCCCACATTCCCTAAATTTGGTCTCATGACCTATCCCACTCCCTTATTGAACTTCTGCCACCTTGTTTCCCCTTCCCCATACAATTACAGTCAGCTCTGGGCCCTACTCATTTTATATAGCAATTAAACTTAAAATACACAGGGATGATAAGATTTGGGGGAGATAGAGAGGACTAACAGACCATAATCAGCAATATTAGAACTACAAAGATCTAAAACTTACTTTTGGTTGTCTAAGACTCGATTTTCGGGGTTTTTTCCATGCTTGTATGTTTTATCCTTGGATGAAAGGGGGCCACTCACTGCTGTATTGTCTTCCACTCCGCACGTGTGCAGTGTTCTGATCTGTGCCTTCTTTAATGTCTATGTCTTACTCTATGTAATGCTGTGACAAGGCATAGCAGCTAAATTCTAGGTGTCATGTTGTTTCAGTTTTGAAAATGCCACTTTCAATTCTAGGCAAGAGAATGTTTCAAACTGTGACTACTTAGAATAATGGTAAACTTCCTTTTTTGGTGACAGATAATTTCTTACCTGTCTGGATTCAGATATTCTTGATTTGTCTCTAGGAAAGATAAACGCATACCTTTTGCCTCCTTGATGGGAAATAAGTAAGTTGGGTGACTTTTTAAAAACCCTGTAAGAAGATAGAAGTCCATGTTTTGAAAAACTCAAATGAGCCAATTTAAAGAAAGAAGTATCAGAATATAAGAACATTGCAGAAAGAACGAAGAGTCAATTACTGGTGACCTTGTACTCTCAAATCACCCTTTCTCAGCCATCTTCTTCTCTCCTTAACTTTTTTCGTTCTTCTCTCCTTTAATATGTTTGTTATCCTGAAATGTCTACTCTCAAACCTCCTCTATTCACATTCTACAGACTCTCCTTTGAAGGTATTGACTCCTTTTCCCACTGATAAACTTCCCAAAATATGCATCTAACCATTCTTGATCCTAAGCTCCTGGTATGTAATCCAAATAACTTTGAGATATCTCTAACTAGATGTCAAACATGACATGATCAGATACAAACTTGTCATTTCATCCCAACAAAATTCCTTTCCCTCTAGCCCCTCTCTCAGTAAACAGCAAGCTGTCTGTCCACATACAGCTTAAGGAAGGAATTTGGGCATCATCACACAGGACCACACCTCCTCACTAACCACCCTCCATCAATCAATATATCTTGGCAATAAATTCTCTCCTTAGTATCCTTAAAACCTGACTGCTTCTCCCTTCCTTCTTACTGCTGTTATCATCACTTCTCTCCTAGATTGCATTAACTATTTTATTAGCTATTAAGAAAAAGATCTAGTCACATCAATTCCTACTTAAAATTCCTCCCAAGCCAATGATATTTTTTAAACAAGTAAACAGAATATGGCACACAAATATCTATGTGGTCTGGCTCTTATCTAGCTCCATGTCATAAACATATCAAGCATTAATTGCCCTCTCGGAAAGTTTCACCTGATGCCCCAATCTGGATGAAGAACCTGTTTGGGGTCAGAGCATTCAGAGCATGAATTGATTTGTCAGTTCAGTTCAGTTCAGTCGCTCAGTTGTGTCTGACTCTTTGCGACCCCGTGGACTGCAGCACACCAGGCCCCCCTGTCCATCACCAATTCCTGGAGTTTATCCAAATTCATGTCCATTGAATTGGTAATGACATCCAACCATCTCATCCTCTGTCGTCCCCTTCTCCTCCTGCCTTCAATCTTTCCCACCATCATGGTCTTTTCAAATGAGTCAGTTCTTTGCATCAGGTGACCAAAGTATTGGAGTTTCAGCTTCAACATCAGTCCCTCCAATGAACACCCAGGACTGATCTCCTTTAGGATGGACTGGTTGGATCTCCTTGCAGTCCAAGGGACTCTCAAGAGTCTTCTCCAACACCACAGTTCAAAAGCATCAATTCTTCAGTGCTAAGAATTGATTTGTACTATGTAATTAATGGTTCACTTGACTATCCTGCCTTATAAAAAGTGAGTCTCTTGAGGGCAGAGGCAGTACCACATTACATTTTAAATTTCCATAATTTAAAATAGTAACAGGCAAAGAGTAAGCAAGACTCATTGGAAAAGACCCTGATGCTGAAAAAGACTGAGGGCAAGAGAAGGGGGAGATAAGACAATGAGATGGTTGGATGGCATCACTAACTCAACAAACATGAGTTTGAGCAAACTCCGGGAGATAGTGAAGGACAGAGACACCTGGCATGCTGTAGTTCATGGGGTTTCAAAGAGGGAGACACAACTCAGTGAATGAACAACAATAACAACTATACCAACAGTGGCAACTAATAGGAAGCCTTTCTATGCATACTCTATTTTGGCCTTGCTCTTGAATCTCACATAGTTGATCACAGCACAGAGTTCTCTTTAGATTCTGAGCTGGTGGCAGAATGAATTGGAAGGAACACGAAATCTTTTTCACTCTCCTTCAACAGTAAAGATTGTTTGCATAATGCTAGGAAAGACAAAGCCATTTTGTAGCTCAGCTCTTCATAAATACATGCCTTAGACACTTACTGAACACAGCAAAAATAAAACATTCCTCTTGCCCCGGATTTCTCCAGAGAAGAAAGAAAGCAAAATTTCAAAAGAATTTTTAATAGTTGCAAAAAGCTTTGGCTTAAGAAAACAATGTATTAGAAAGTATGCATGAAATTAAATCTAGTCCAAAAGCCCAAGATTAAAAACTTGTCAGAGGTACCCTTTACATGGGCATGTAAGTGATCAACTATGACATCTATGAAGTTGGAGCCAAGAGACCTTGATCTCAAGCCTTTGCCTTGGGCAAGTCATTCAAAGTCTCCTCATCCCAGTCTCCACTTTATAAACAGGGCTGTCTGCCCAGCCTGCCTCACAAAATTATTTTAAGAAATCAAATTCATGCATTTGAACATTTATTTTAACAAATATTTTTTGAATGTCACTATTCTAGGCATCAGTGATGCAGCTGTTCAAAAGCCAAGTTCCAGGCCTCCTGGAGCTTACATTCTACTGAGAAAGACAAATCAAATAAATGGGTGGATGGACACCTTCAAGGAGTGATGAGAGCTCAGAAGAAAAGTAAACCAGGGTTAGGGCGTAAAGAATGACAAGGTGGGCTGTATTTTGTGGAGAAAGGGAGGCAGGTTCTCATCTGAAGAACTGCTTTCTGGGAGGAGATCTGAGTGCAACAAGAAGGCAAACTGTATTGGCATCTGTAAGACTATTCCAGGCAGAAGAACTGCAAGGAAAAGGCCCTGAGGTGGGCACATGCTTAGTACTTTCCAAGAACAGTAAGGAGCCAGGGCTGTTGGAGCCAAATTACTGGAAGCAAGAGAAGGAGGAAGTGAGGTTAGAAAAAGGCTAGAGCCAGACATGGTGTATGTGTGAAAGCATTTTGGAAACTATTATTGACAGCAAAGTTTTAAGGCTGAGTCACCCCTAAATGGCGTGGGAGACTGGCATCACTCTTTGTTAATTTTAAATAGTTTCTACTAATATTTATCACACGGGACTCCTGGTATCATTCATGGTACTGGTATGGATTATATCATCAGATGAGCTAATTTCACTCCCATATGAGCACACATGTGCACATATGCACACACACATGTACCCATACAGAGTTTGTCTCCACTGTGTTTTATACTGAAGTCTTGGATTTTTTTTATTTTCTGCAGACAGTAACAGTAAAGCAGTGAGAGCAAATAGCACCACAGAGACCCCCAAAGTCACAGCTTTTGTTGATTTTAAAGCAACAGCCAGGCCCCTGTTATAACTGGAGCCTGACCTAGCTTTTATCACTAGAGAACATTGAAAACTTGGAGTCATAATAAAATGATAGACAGCGAACAGTTTAGATAGGAGACCAAAAGAAACAAATAAATGAGCGAGGATAGTCATGGAGGTGATAAAGAAAAGCCACAAAGAAAAAGAAGGCATACCAATTTTTATGTGCTAAATGATAGCTAAGGTTGACCCAGAAGATGGTAATATGATCTGATCTCTAGAGATCTGGTTTTTTAGGGGTGGTGAGTGTCTCAAAAATATTCAGCTCACAAGGTGCTTAAAAAATAACAGGCACTTCAATACAGGAGAATCCACAGCTACAGTTTTAAAATTCCTTCTCCCTGCCCCTCTAGTAGACTCCTTTCCACCTCCAACTTGCTCCCTCTACAGTCCTCTTCTCTACATTCTCCCCACTGCAGAAATTGATCCCAAATGCCTGCTCTCTCGCCTGTGTTTTATACCTACATGTTTTGTTAAGAGACATCTCTCCCTGTCTGCCTTTATGTGCTAGTTTCTCAATGTATCAATGAACAAGCCAATTTTCTTCCTTCTCTCTTAAATCAGTTTTCCTTTATGACTCCACAATTTCTTTTCTAAGCGCCAAAATTCTTGGTTACTCCAACTCAAATCCTCAAAGTTATCCTTAATGCCTTCTCTCTCACATCCTCCTAAGTTCAATCAATGATTAAGCCCCATTAGCTTGCTTTGTTTCCTTTCCCTCTTGCCTTCTTATTCCTCTACACTTGCCTAGACAACTGTAGTAGATTCTTGGCACACCTCTCCCTCTAGGCTCTCACCTTTCAAATACATTTAATGAAATGCCACCAGGGGATCTTCCAAAGTAGACCTCTCCTCAGGCCGCTGCCCTCCTTAAAAATTCTTTGAAGGCTCTCCATAGCTCAAAAAATAAAAGCCACACTCCCATGCCAAGTATTCAAGGTTCTCCATGGTGGGATCCAAGACTATCTTTCAGCCTTTTTAATATCCTACTCCTTGCCCCCCCACCACATATTCATTGCAGCCTGAAAAGTGACCCACCACCCTCTGAACAGATCACGGTACTTCCCTGCTGCTCTTCATTTGTGCCGTACCCTACACCCAGATTTCCCTCCATAGCCACCTTTTAATATCTTATTTCTACTTTAAAGATAAGTTCAAAATACTATCTCAGGAATTGATTTCCCAAAACAGATATGATGTCTCTGGCCTCTGACCCCCAGTGGCACACTAACCATGCACACACCTGGTCACTCTTCCAGCAAGTCTTAGTAAGACCTCCCATGCATTTCACTAACATCATAGTTTTGTTCCTCTCAGTCCCTTCACTTGTCACCTTCTTCACACCCTCTTAAATTGTAAGTTCACTGAAGACATATATTTTCACATTTATGTCTTTTTAGAACCAATCACAATGGCAGGCATCTGAGAGACTAAATATATATATCCATCTGAATAGAGAAATGCTTGATTGTTGTACCCTACATGAGAGGAGCATCTTGGCTTTCTTAAGAGAGAAATGGAGGGCAGCTGTCTCATACTCCTCTCCCATCCAGCTTAGAATTCTTCTCCCTCAAAATCGTATAACCTATACAAGGACAGTGGTCTCCTTCATCTTTGTTCTGGCATCCATCGGAGTGTAGTCAGGCGAGGGGCAGGGGTCTATAGTGCTCTTGCATTCTGTCTGCAGGTCTTGTCTTAGAACCAAACCAAGGGGAGGCAGAACAGACTCCAGTCATCTAGTAGACTTAGAAGTGACAAGGCAAACGGAAAGAAAACCTTTGAGCTCATCAGCAGTGGAGGTTATCCACTTTGAGGTCCATGAGGTCCCAGGAATGCCATGGCTGGTGACCCAAGTCCTGGCTCTGACTCTCTAACTCCTGACCTCGGATACATTAAACTTGTGAGGACAAAGAAAGAATACTGAGAGATAACGGCAATGAAAAAATAGGAATGCGTCCCCAAAAATGTTCACTAGAGGTTCCAGAAGTTGTATGATTATTTTGAGAAAATATCCAGTTGTTCCAGTGTGTCTAAAAACTAGTGTCCAGGAGTGCTAGAGTTACAAAAATATCAAAAGGGAAACGAGTAAAGAAATTTGGACAAAATTAGATATCAGAACTTGTATTAGTTAGCAGAGTGATCATACATCATTGTAATACCTTATGGAATTCTGCAAAAAAATTCAAATTTTAATCATTCCTGGTCTCCAGATTTATAAACATTTGATCTTGAGTACATAATTGCCTTATCTCTACAATTCAACAAACATGCTGCTCTGACAGTTGCTGGTATAATGGAAGGTTATTTCTGTTTTTGTGATGATTCCCTGCCTCTAAGTAAGAACTAAGAGTTAAATATAAAGGCATATTCATCTAGAGTTTCATGTGCATTCTGATAATGTCAGTAGGTTGGCATTAATTATACTGGAAAAGAATATTTGATGTATTTGAAAAAGTCAGTCATGTGGAACGGTACACAGCCATAAAATTTAGGTACGAATTCTGAATCTTAATTCAGAAAGCCTGATACTCATATAAGCCTCACTGTGTACACTTTGTGACCTTCAGATGAAACATCAGTAATATTGTATATTTATTCCAAAAAGCACCAGGATGAGAGGCCAGTGCACACTTGCTTCCCTGAGGCCTTCATCATTCTCCAGCATTTCATGGAAAAATTTGTTTCAATTTTTGAGCCGCAGAGTTGAAATGCTATGACCAAAAGCTATGGATCGTATTTTCTTTATATTAGAGAAGATCTGGATTGATCATCTTTTTGTGTACAGTATATATCAGAGTGGCAGGGAATGTTTTCCGCTTATATAAAACTTCCCCCAATAAACACCCCAAGCAGTATATTTTTTTTAACACCTAACCCAAAAGCAACTCATATAATTTTTCTTTCAGAGTCTAACAAGCCATAAACTTAAAAGTGCTCCAAGGCTTTTCAGAATTTTAGTTCAAAACTATACACTTGAACATGCACACAGCTGCACACACACACCATTAAATACTCTTTCAGCCATCTCATCAATGGATATCATGGGTAAGTTCTGAAAAGCAAGAGACACAAGTGGGGACACGATAAATTTGTTTTTGTTAAATGAGGAGCAAAGGATATTCAGAGAGAATATTCTAGAAGAGCAATGACATGGGAGCCAAAAAAGTTATCTAAAGAGGTTATCCAAGACAAAGGGAACCAGGTGAAAAACTATGTCCAAAAAGAAAGATTTTTGCCTGGGGAGGTTAAATAAGTCTGAGAGGGTAAATAGAAGACTCAGGCTTGAGTTCCATGAAGTAGCAGTATACACAGCAGAACTACCATCTGCAGAAGTTTGGGCTTTCCCTGTTGGTAAGAAGGGCACTTTTACAACAGGAGGGCCATAAAAGATACTCACATACAAGATTTTTATTATCACAGACTAAATGGGCACTCTGAAGAAAATGGTTAAGAAAAGTGTCACACACTCAGAAGACTATTTTGTAGTTACTAAGCATGATGGTAATAAAAAACTTCTGAGGGAATCCCATGATGGTCCAGTGGTTAGGACCTGGTGCTTTCACTGCTGGGGGCCCAGGATCAATTCCTGGTCAGGGAACTAAGATCCCACAAGCCACACGGCATGACCAACAACAAAAGCAAAATGGAAAAAGAGCCCTGCTGATAGTCCAGTCCAACCCTCTTATAAAAGAAAAAAAGAGAAAGCTTCTGATTACATGGGGCAAAGCATGTGCTTTAATAATAAATAGGGAAAGTCAGGATTGTACAGAATATAACTCTGCTAAAGACTCTGCATTAAAAAGAGGGCTGATCGCACTATTTGCAATAGCCAAGACATGCAAGCAACCTAAAGGCCCATCAACAAATGAATGATAAAGAAGTGGAAGAGAGACAAAGATGCAACAGAATATTACTCAGCCATACAAATGAATGAAATAGTGCCATTTGCAGCAACACAGATAGGGCAAGAGATTATCCTACTAAGTGAAGTTAAGGCAGATAAAGATAAACATATATAGTATCATTTACATGTGGAACCTAAAAAAAAAAAATACAAATTAACTTATTTACAAAGCATAGATAGACTCACAGACATAGAAAACAAACTGATAGCTACCAAAGGGCAAAGGGGTAGGGAGGGAGGAATAAATTAGGAGTTTGGGATTAACAGATAGACACTACTAAATATAAAGCAGATAAACAAGGACCTACTGTAAAGCACATGGAATTATATTCAATATCTTATAATATCCTATAATGGAAAAGAATTGAACCCAAATCTTCGGCTTTGCAGGAGGATTCTTTACCATCTAAGCCACCAGAGAAGCCAAAAAAAAAAAAAAAAAAATATGAATATTATATATGAACTACTTTGCTGTATCCTGAAATTAATACAATGTAAATAACAAAAAAAATTAAAAAATAAAAAGTTGATAGATCACATCTAAATTTCCGCTAAGATGTTATGATTATAAAGCTTTTCTTTTTGTGTCCTTTTTATTGTTATTTCATTTTCTGCATCTATGTGTTTTCTTGATTTTTTTCTCACTATATCTGATTTTAATAACAGAAACAGTCAAAGTAAACTTTGTTTATTCTATAGGTCATAACACCCAGAATTGTGTTGTCACACACAGAGGTCAGAAGTGGGAGTTGAAAGATGGAGCTTGAGTACAAAGCTGTAGCTGTCTAATGGTGTGAATTTAAGCAAGTCACCTGACCTCTGTAATATGACCATCGTCTGCTGACATAATGAACATGTGCTCTAGATCAGTCTCTTTCCCAAGTGTTTGGCCCAGGTTATCTTATTGAATACTCCCATCAAAAAAGTAGATATGTCTCATTCTGCCATTACATAGACGAGAAAACTGAGACAAAGAAATGACGAAGATTACAGAGGCAGCAAACGGTAGAAGTGTAGGACTCTAACTAGGACTATAACAGAACTAACTTTGTGTGTCTTGACCCTTTCACCTACAAAATAAACTTTACTTTGCAACTTTTCTACTTATGTTCCCATCAAGGCAGGACTCTTCATTCCTTTTGCTCACTGATATATCTCAAGCAATTAGCACCAGTGCTTAGCGCACGGCAGGTATTCAGCAAATATTTGTTGAATGAAAGTACTAGCAGAGGAAATTGAACCCATGGCTTTAAGAGTTCTCGAAACAGCTCTCAAAAGTCACCTTCTACAAGCTGAAATGTTTTTGCAGTCTCATATTTTAACTTAAAATGTGATGTGGACTTTGTATTCTACTTCATAATATCATATATGTGATTTAATAATTATATCAATATGTGGTTTCACCTGAAAATCATTTTTCAAACTACTCAACTCAAGCAACTTGGTCCCCTTTCTCTCACCAGATAAGTGATATGGGTCCTCCTGGAAGGTCTGATCTATTCATCCTTAGGTTGCTCGTATGCCCAGCATACCTTGAACACCACCATGGGAACACACACTCAGGATCTAAGTGACCTCTAATGTTCTCACCAGCTCAGAAAAAGCTTTTGGAACAGTACAATCCACCAGATAAAACTGAACTAGTGAGACATGCAGTGCAACCCCTTATGTTCTGGACATAAAGCTTTTATGTCTTTCATCTTAGACTGCATTAGTTTTTTTTTGACAGCTAAAATAAATTAGCTCATTTTCAGCTTGCAATGAACTAAAAGCCCTAGATTTTTCTTATAGTAACTACTGTAAAGCAGAATACACCTCACCTTATTCGGGCATATTTTAATTTTTTTGAACTTGTGTGAAAGATTTTACATTTCCTCCCTCATAAAAATCAATCATGAGATTCAGGTCATCATTCCAGTCTGTTGAGAGCTTTTATTGAACCCAGTTATGTCACCTTTCATAGGGGCTATCTGATGGAAATTTTTCAGATATGCCTTCCATGTCTTCAATCAAAGCATTTAAAAACAACAAAAAAACAAACAACGGTGCAGGAAAGGCTTTAGGGCATGCCACCAGACACCTTCATCGAGGTCAGAGATGTTCATGACTGAGAGGAAAAGCTTGCCTTAGTGAAAGGACACATCAAAATCCCTGTGGGCATGAGATATTTTTAGATTTTTCAAAATAAAAGGAATTAGCTTTAAAGGACTAAACACACTGACCCAGGATGACAAAGAATAAGTCATCAACAGGCTAGGTATGATGATCAATTACCTGTGAATTTGCCCATCTGCACTTTCATCCATTTTTGTCTACAGGATATAGGGAGGGAAATGTTGATTGCATAAGCTTCTAAATCAAGACATCAGATGAACCATTCTAATATTTTTTTTAAATAAGGCTTACTTGGCATCATTTAGTTTCACTGCTTTTTCTCTAAGAGCTCAAAAACAATAGGCAGGGTTTTTTGGGGGGTTTTTTTTGTTTTTTTTTTTTTTTCTGGAAATGAACATCCATTTCACTGGTATAAAGATTCTGGAGTTTTCCATAGCAGTTTAAGATTACTTTTATCTTTCTGTAGCAGATGTCAAGAGAACCCCACTCATTACCGCCTCAGTCTTCTCTGAAGGTCACTGCATACTTCCTTCATATCTGCCAGAGGGACAAAGAAGACTTCTAGACCCCAAAGCAGAGTAGAATTTGCCAGAGGGTTAATGCTCCAGGCCATCCTAATGAGGGATAAAGTTTGATGGATTAAAAACCCCAGATGGATCCCCTTGGTAAGACAACTGAGGCATATCTGGCAGTCTCTCACAATATGAGATGAGATTAGCTTAATTTTCAGCAGGAATAATTCACTAATCAATGCACCTTTGCTGGCTTTCCTTCTCCCTGCAGCTCACTTTCCTACTCGCATTCTGTGCTTCCTGGGATTACATCCCTAAAACTTACTTGCACCCACATCCTCATCTCTGGAAAAGAATCAAAACTACGCGAGTATTTGCAGTCTCCCAGATGACTTCATCTCTGTGATGTTCCTAAATGTGCTGAAGGCATTTGCCCCATCACATCAATCATCATTTCATTACCTACAGATGCAATGCGTCTGTGTATACAGACTGCACTGAAAACCTATGCATAGGTCCTTTCTGACCACTGCTCCACATTGATTTCCTGGCCCTTAGTCAGGTTTATTCTAGTTTACAGTATAAAAGTCCTTCTTGCTGGATAAGAGGAAGACAAATCAGAAGTTAAGCCGTGTTGTCTTTGTTCTCTCTCAAGACACCTAGCCACATTGAAAGTCTTCAAAAGAAGAACTCAAGGTTAAAAACATATACATAGTGCTAAGACTGCAAGGAGATCCAACCAGTCCATTCTGAAGGAGATCAGCCCTGGGATTTCTCTGGAAGGACTGATGCTAAAGCTGAAACTCCAGTACTTTGGCCACCTCATGCGAAGAGTTGACTCATTGGAAAAGACTCTGATGCTGGGAGGGATTGGGGGCAGGAGGAAAAGGGGACAACAGAGGATGAGATGGCTGGATGGCATCACTGACTCGCTGGACGTGAGTCTGAGTGAACTCCGGGAGTTGGTGATGGACAGGGAGGCCTGGTGTGCTGTGATTCATGGGGTCGCAAAGAGTCAGACACGACTGACTGACTGAACTGAACTGAAGACTAAGAAACATCCAAATATCCCACTGAAAAATTAAATAAGCATTTATAAGATAGTTAACCTAACAGAAGCAGAAGGTATTAAGAAGAGGTGGCAAGAATACACAGAAGAAACATACAAAGAAGATCTTTATGACCCAGATAATCACGATGGTGTGATCACTCACCTAGAGCCAGACATCCTGGAATGTGAAGTCAAGAGGGCCTTAGGAAACATCACTATGAACAAGCTAGTGGAGGTGATGGCATTCCAGTTGAGCTATTTCAAATCTTAAAGATGATGCTGTGAAAGTGCTGCACTCAATATGCCACAAAATTTGGAAAACTCAGTAGTGGCAACAGGACTGGAAAAGGTCACTTTTCATTCCAATCTCTAAAACAGGCAGTGCCAAAGAATGCTCAAACTACCACACAATTGCACTCATCTCACATGCCAATAAAGTAATACTCAAAATTCTCCAAGCCAGGCTTCAACAGTACGTGAACCATGAACTTCCAGATGTTCAAGCTGGATTTAGAAAAGGCAGAGGAACCAGAGATCAAATTGCCAGCATATGCTGGATCATCGAAAAAGCAAGAGAGTTCCAGAAAAACATCTACTTCTGCTTTATTGACTATGCCAAAGCCATTAACTCTGTGGATCACAGCAAACTGTGGAAAATTCTGAAAGACATGGGAATACCAGACCACCTGACCTCCCTCTTGAGAAATCTATATGCAGGTCAAGAAGCAACAGTTAGAACTGGACATGGAACAACAGACTGGTTCCAAATGAGGAAAGGAATATGTCAAGGCTATACGCTGTCACCCTGCTTATTTAACTTATATGCAGAGTACATCATGAGAAACGCTGGGCTAGATGAAGCACAAGCTGGAATCAAGATTGCCAGGAGAAATACCAATAACCTCAGATATGCAGATGACACCACCATTATGGCAGAAAGAGAAGAACTAATGAGCTTCTTGATGAAAGTGAAAGAGGAGAGTGAAAAAATTGGCTTAAAAATCAACATTCAGAAAACTAAGATCATGGCATCTGGTCCCATCACTTCGTGGCAAATAGATGGGGAAACTATGGAAACAGAGACAGACTTTATGTTTGGGGGCTCCAAAATCACCGTAGATGGGGCCTGCAGCCATGAAATTAAAAGACGCTTGCTCCTTGGAAGAAAAGTTATGACCAACCTAGACAGCACATTAAAAAGCAGAGACATTACTTTGCCAACAAAGGTCCATCTTGTCAAAGCTATGGTGCTTCCAGTAGTCATGGATGGATGTGAGAGTTGGACTGTGAAGAAACCTGAGCATGGAAGAATTGATGCTTTTGCACTGTGGTGTTTGGAGAAGACTCTTGAGAGTCCCTTGGACAGCAGGAGATCCAACCAGTCTATCCTAAAGGAAATCAATCCTGAATATTTATTGGAAGGACTGATGCTGAAGCTGGAACTCCAATACTTTGGCCCTACCTGATGAAAAGAACTGACTCATTGGAAAAGACCTTGATGCTGGGAGGGATTGGGGGCAGGAGGAGAAGGAGACGACAGAGGGTGAGATGGTTAAATGGCATCACTGACTCAATGGACATGAGTTTGAATAAACTCCAGGAGTTGGTGATGGACAGGGAAGCCTGGCATGCTGCAGTCCATGGGGTCACAAAGAGTCAGACATGACTAAGCGACTGAACTGAACGGAATGTTTATCTATAAGATACTAAGAGATTAAGCAGTTCCTAAGTGGAAACATTGTGTCTTTATCATTCAATGGTTTGAATTCTAAACTAGGATTCTATTATTCTTTCAACAAACAGTTCTTAAGTCCCCAGTATGTTCCAGGCACGGTGTTAAAAAAAAAAAAAAATGGATAGCTACATCTGAGAATAAGATTTGCCCCCAATTCTAAGGAATTTATGGCTGAGTAGACAATTGGTGGTTGGGGCGGTAAGTATGGGCAGGAGTGATCCTTCTGACCACTCCACATCATTCCTCTAGTGCCATGCAAGTAAAATCTTGAACTTCTATATGTGTCATATTCCACAGGAAGTAAATTATTCTCATACTAAATTGATACTTAATCATATCCTAAAGCTCCTAAAGCTTCTGAGTCTTTTTAATAAACTGGCATATTCCTCCCCCAGCACTTTCTTTTTTACCCTGATGAGAACACTGAATATCCCCTAGAGCTCCCAGAATTCTTTGTGATGTTCTGCGTGCATGCCTGTGTGTTAAGTCGCTTCAGTTGTGTCTGACTCTGCAACCCTATGGACTGTAGCCTGCCAGGCTCCTCTATACATGGGATTCTCTAGGCAAGAATACTGGAGTAGGTTGCCCTGCCTTTCTTCAGGGTGTGATGTTCTACTCCTGCTTAATTCTCTTCCACTGGGATGTTTCATCTGGCTGAAGGAGAAAGGCACCTTGTTAAAGACTCATAGGAAGGTTACACTGTAGGCAGAAGCACTGAGCAGAAAATGCTGTCTGTGTAAAACGGTTGGTCCTCATGGGAAGCCTGCCAGGTTCGCACATTAAGCCAAAAGGGAACACCTTGTGGTCAAGACCATTAGCCTAAAGAAACAGAACCCCAAGGGCCCCTTGTCTGAAACTGCCACAAAGCAAATCTATTCCAAATGTGCCTGGCACTAAACCACATTCAGTTCAGTTCAGTCGCTCAGTCGTGTCCGACTCTTTGTGACCCCATGAATCGCAGCACGCCAGGCTTCCCTGTCCATCACCAACTCCCAGAGTTCATTCAAACTCATGTCCATCGAGTCAGTGATGCCATCCAGCCATCTCATCCTCTGTTGTCCCCTTCTCCTCCTGCCGCCAGTCCCTCCCAGCATGAGGGTCTTTTCCAATGAGTCAACTTTTCGCATGAGGTAGCCAAAGTATTAGACCCTTGCTAAGAAACCAAGTTTCCACAACAGAGTTTCACGTGGCAGTTCTCAGAACAGATTTAGGAATATGTCACTTCAGATATCTTTTGTCTTTGCCAGAAGCCTTTTTCAGCTAAACACAAAAAAGTCACCTATAGACATATTACACATGATCTTGTACTCTGTTGATAATGACCTTTCTCAGGAAATGCACTGTTTACATGACTCATTCTTTTTTTAGAATAACATAGCGATCACTTTTAGGAAACTCAGCTATTAAAATACCTGAGTTTCAAAGAAGAAAACCCTCTTCCTATTATGTTTCTTTCATTAAAGTGAGTCAGATGCATCATGGCTTTTGAAATAGAAATGGTTAACAGGTTTGCTCTGGAGGAAAACCATTTCCGGAAACAGTAAAAGGTTTCCAAGTTTTTGCTATGGGAAAAAAACATCTCTCTTTCAAATGTCCCTTTTCCCTTCCTCCAACTAAATAAGGCTGTGATATTCACTATCTGATGAGACAGAGACACTCTGGTTTTTTGCTTCCTTCCTAGGTTTGTGGCCATAAGAGTGTTACAATCTTTCTGAGGCTCAGTTTTTTTCTTTTTCAAAATGAACTCATTTAGGATGTAAAGGGATGCTATACTTACAGTGCCTGACATAGAGCTGGCACCCAGTAGAGTAAGTGGTGGTAACAAGGTAATACCTGCAATAGCAGGAGCTGTGCCCCGAGAGCACTTGCAACCCAGACCACTGCTCTGGTGCTCTTTCGGTTTGTACTCCCTGGTTCTGGGAGTTCACAGGTTTGGGAGATTTCCTATTAACTTTCCCTTGTAAATGTATCTTGGATGACTGACGCTTTCACACACATGCAGTGGCTGAGTGTCAACACAATACCAGCCGAATCCAGTTTACAAGGTTTTCATCCCAATGTCTCTAAGCATGCCTACATGGAATTTACGATTCAGAGATTTTTCTCCCTTCATCTTAGAGGGTAAAGGTAAGAGATCCTTGTCTATCCTAAAAAGGCCTCTTTGGCAGAGGAACTTGGCCTGCAAATTTTATGTACGTCAACCCTTACTTATTAAATAACTCATTAATCAAATCACTTATTTCTCATTAAAGGGAGAGTTATTTTGAACAACTCATCTGATATGTGTATTTCCTAACAATTTAAATGGTGAATAAAAGCCTATCCTGACATACAAAATGTATGATATACAGGTTAATGTCAAGATATATGACACTTTCAGACTAAGCAGTCAGTGTTTGTCAGATTGTTTTACTCGTCAGCCACACTGCTGTGCAGGAAAATGTACCTTTACAAAGCTGTTCTTTGAAAGAGCCTATCCTCTGTTGGTTTGTCTGCTTTTTGCTGTAAGACTAATTAGCCATGACAATTAGCATGGGTGGGAGTTCTGAAAGAAACAGGATACACTGAAATGAAACCATGCTACAGGCAAGTCACTGTAATAAAAATGAAGCATGAGATATTACACAGGCAAAATGCTGTACTTCCCCGGGCTCATGGCCACCAAATACATCTTTTTTGACACTTCTCAGAATGATAAATCTTTCACGGGCTGGTAGGTTTGTTTTTGTTTTTTTTTTTTAAAGAAAGCTTGCACTTAAGGCACTTCGACACAGAAGACAATCCAAATTTATAAATTGTATACATTTCATTGAAATAAGAAAAAATTCAGACAATATAAGACAACTCAGAGTCAAAAAAAGTCAGTATGTCAAACTGAAAATTTACAACAAGAAAATCATATGAAATCCTAGTTTGGGGTCATTTGGGCATTACTGTAGGACCTTTAAAGCAAATCAGTATTCTTCATTGATAGTTCAAAAATGTAAACTATAAATATACAGCAGAAGCATTTCTATACAGGTTTCCATAATCCAGTCTATGCAGAAATGCTACACCAAATACATAAAGTACTTGTGAAAGAAATGACCATTTATATTTGGCGGTACCTTGGACCTCTGCCATTCTTTAAAGGGCTTTCCTTGTTTAATTGTTATATGGTGTGGGCACTCCTTGGGACCCACAGGATTACAGATTTACTTTCTGATCAATGAATACACATGGGCTTTTAAAGGGAATAAACAGCAAAGATGAGGCTTCGCTTGCTGCAAAGGTCATGATCACCATTGTGAGAATAAGTTTATTCTTGTTAGTCAAGAATTGGAATGAGTCATCATGACCTTGGGAGAGAATGTCACATCTCAAAAATGGGATTAAGCCAGAGACACAGGTTAGTGCTCAAGGTAGGGCCATTTTTCCAATTTTCACAACCCACCTTGGTATTTTACACTCACAATAATTGTTTTCCTTTCAGTTAAAAAAATCTATTACTCTGGGTTCTGTGGGGTTTTTATAAAAGCCACACAAAAATAAGGAATTTAGCTTTGCTATTTGCCCCTGAAGCAGGACAGATGTTTAAGAGATTACAGTTAACTTCAATACATGCAAATCTTATTTTTCCTAAAAATAGTTTTTCCTAAAGGGAAAAAAAATTTGCTAGTGATGTTCTTGCAACTACAAACTTGTCTTCACTTGAGAAGGCCATTTTAAGAAGAATTACTTGCTTTTCAAAGTTAATACATAATTAATGCAGAATAAATTGCTTCTTGGCCATATTACTCTAATGATAGGTAAATCTGAGGAGATACCCTGAGCAGCATTCATTCCAGGGATTCCAATGATCAGTTTTCCTGAGTCATCAATGCCCTAATCATTCAATATACACACTTGCTACCTCTATCCCCATTTTTATTGGGAATAATCAGTTATCAATTTGGTGAATGGTTTCATTATTTTAATATATCTTAAAAATAGGAACATTTATAGAAACCACTACATTTCAGAGAGACTTTTTGGTCTGTTTCCACAAGATAGTTTCAGGGAAAAAAAGAAAAGAAACAGAATTTAGGGAACAGGCATGAATTCAAGAACACCAGCACCTTGCTTTCATTATCTGCATGTTTAAAAAAATCTTAATAATACCCTGAAACATAGGGTGTTTTATTTTATTTTTTTGTTTGGATGGTTGGTTGAGATAGCCTGAGTCCATGAAGTGAAGAGGACCATCAAATCATGGTCCTGGTGGACAGGAGACAGGGAGTGTTGTCATTAACTGCATGGATGACCCACAGCAACATTTAATCCCTCAGGGTCTCAGTGTCTGACACGACAAAGTGACAAGGTTGAACTAAATGATTCCCGATGTCAGTCTTTGAACTTATAGCTGGTAAATATTAGGAGACCTCTTCAGAAACTTCCTAACATGAAACTAATTTTCCTATGAATGTTTTTAAAGATAATTAGGGTAAGAATATAGCCATTTGAATGTATATTAAAAACAAGTTCAGAAAGATTCAGAACAGTCCATGGAAAGAGGTGTTAGGTAAGGCAGAGGCACATCGTCTCTTTATATTCTCCTGAAATGTAAACATGTTTATAGCATGAAGATGTAACTTCTGCAATTAAAATAGCTTATACCAAATTAATATATAGGAAAACTGCAGTGCACATATTGAATTTAATGCTTTTTTCAACAATTACTATTTTTGAATTTCAGATATACAATTATTCCACAGCTATACTGATATTGTATAATTTTTCTTAGAAAAGATTTCGGGTTGTCTTAATGTTGTCTCCCTTTGTCTGCTTATCCAGTTTCTACTAACTTCCCATGGCCTGCTCATATCATTTTCTCCTCCTCCCTTGGCTCTTCATATGCAGCTCCACTCCATCACTTGCAGAGTAAGATAACCGTGTTCACACGTCTCTCTCTCACTGCGTAGGCCCAAAGAGAGACTTTGTCTTATTCTTCTGTGAAGTAAAAGTCACTCAATCATGTCTGACTATTTGCAACCCAATGGACTATATAGTCCATGGAATTCTCCAGGCCAGAATACTGGACTGGGTAGCTGTTCCCTTCTCCAGGGGATCTTCCCAACCCAGGGATCGAACCCTGGTCTCCCACATTGCATGTGGATTCTTTACCAGCTGAGCCACCAGGGAAACCCCAATGCTCTTTTGTATTTCCACCCAAATTCTTATTATAGCGCCTGGCATGAGGAGGTGGCTCTGCATATTTTATCTCTGAAACACACTGTGATGGACTCTGACACCTTATAATCTTTGTTCAAGAGATGTTTTATGCCATTGAAAATATGAGGACCAAGAAATAGAAAATCCTACGGCATGCTGTAAACATATGCACCTGTGGAAAGCAACAATTTGAGCTAAGGGTCAGTGAAAGTGTGTCAACTAAACAAGACCTAGTTCTTCGGGGCCTGTTTTCTCAGGTTTAGGCTTCCTGAACAGACTAAAATTCAGGGTCCAAGGAGTTCTATCATTTAAATTTAAAACAAAAAAAATTTTCTAGTCCATAGTTTTAGTAACAGGTACTAAATTTAATGAAAGAAGATAAAAAGTTCTAGTGGGTGAAAATAATAAGAATCAGAATTGTGAATTGTGTTTCTCTGTCCACCATGCTAAAGTTAGCATCACCAAGTAGCCCATTTCTAAGAGTAAGTTGAGATCCAAGAAGACAACTGATCTAAGAGACAACTGATTTATAACAGTCCAGGAATTAAAAACATAGAATTTAAGTTCCCTTTTTATCACTCGCTCTCTGTGCCAATTTGTACAAGTCACTTCAGTTCTATGAATTTAATTTCCTTATCTATAAAACAATGTTTATCATCTCTGCCTATAAGGTTATTAAAATAACTAGATGCCTTGCTGCTGCTGCTGCTAAGTCGCGTCAGTTGTGTCCGACTCTGTGCGACCCCAGAGACGGCAGCCCACTAGGCTCCTCTGTCCCTGGGATTCTCCAGGCAAGAACACTGGAGTGGGTTGCCATTTCCTTCTCCAACGCATGAGAGTAAAAAGTGAAAGTGAAGTCACTCAGTCGTGTCCAACTCTTAGCAACCCCATGGACTGCAGCCCACCAGGCTCCTCCGTCCATGGGATTTTCCAGGCAAGAGTACTGGAGTGGGGTGCCATTACCTTCTCCGACTAGATGCCTTAGTGTATATTAAAACAACCCATAAACTATTTATTGTATGATATAAAATATGACTGTTTATCATAGAGATTTCTTCAATAATTCCTCTTTCCTGGTCTCCATGGATTGGAAGTGCCATGGTGACATAGGAATGCAAAAATGCATGGGAACCACAAGACCCACTTTCCAGGCTCTCGCAGTTTATAACTGGGTAGCTTACAGCAACACCTTAACCCCTCTACTTCAATTTCCCACTGGGGAAAAAACAACAGCAAAAAATAACATTATGTCTTTGTCTAGAGATATTTAAATCAATAAAATGGGAAAATGGTTGTGAAATGCTTTTCAAAGCAAAGAGTTTTCAACTAAGAAAAGCGTATTTGGTCTTGAAAAGTGAGTGACAGAAAGGTAAAGTGCCTTATACCTGCATGTCCAGCATATTATTATATACTGGAAGAAACTAGGCTAGAAATTATCTTCAAGTCCCTTCTACCTCACTACCTATTTAAGTAAATTAGGTACACAAAATATTGATCAGAAGACTATAGAATACTATGCAACTGGAAATTCTATTTTCTAATATAAAGGAAGAAAGAAAATATTTATATGCATAACTAGATTAAAATAATATTTATATATACAGACATTACTGCTCAATTACATTTACTGTGAAACAGAGCACATTTGCTCTATGTATTTGAAAATGACTCACTGACTAGTTCATAGCAATTACTGATTTCTAGTTTCTCATCCATTTTCCATAACAGCCAAAAAACGTTTACTTCCAAGTCTAACATTTGGGTATAGCTGTTGCTTGCCCTGTTTAGGCAACAAAGATTGTATTTAAGAATTAATCTCTCTGTCTTGACCAAAATGTTCTTGAGCATTAACCAACTAAGAAAACTAGTCTATCATCAGAAAGTCTACAAATAATAAATGCTGGAGAGTATGTGGAGAAAAAGGAAACCTCCTACACTGTTGGTGGGAATGGAGATTGGTGTAGCCACTATGAAGAACAGTATGAAGGTTCCTTTAAAATTTTTTTAAACACTATAAATATTGGCACAGAGTGCCATTTCCTGTTCCAGGGTATCTTCACGACCCAGGGATCAAACCTGCATCTCTTAGGTCTCCTGCATTGGCAGGTGGACTCTACCACCAGTGCCATCAGGAAAGCACCATTAATCAAGTATACTTCAACTTTAAAAAGAAAAAAAACCAGCTTGAAATTTTTTCAAAGTTTCTAATGAACCTTATTTATTAAGGTATGGTTGTATTTTGGATTTTGATTTTTTTTAAATGAACTTACTATAGAACACATTTCCTGATGCTTTATAAGTTACTGAGTTCAGATTAAAGAAAGGTTTTATAAAAAAAATTTAATGCTGTGGGACAATCAGAGAATTATTTCACATGTTGATTAACTGAACAATGTTACATTGTATCTCTTTTGAATTCATTTTTCTCTCCAGGATTAATCTTTATGCATTATTCAAATTTACTATTATGACACACAAAGATGGCTCCAAACAAGATTCAGTTCAGTTCAGTTCAGTCACTGAGTCATGTCCGACTCTTTGCGACCCAATGGACTGTAGCACACCAGGCTTCCCTGTCCATCACTAACTCCTGGAATTTACTCAAACTCATGACCACTGAGTCGATGATGCCATCCAAACGTCTCAACCTCTGTTATCCCCTTCTCCTCCTGCCTTCAATCTTTCCCATTATCAGGGTCTTTTCCAATAAGTCAGTTCTTCACATCAGGTGGCCGAAGTATTGGAGTTTCAGTTTTATCAGTCTTTCCAATGAATATTCAGGACTGATTTCCTATAGGATGGACTGGTAGGATCTCCTTGATGTCCAAGGGACTCTGAAGAGTCTTCTTCAACACCATAGTTCAAAAGCATCAATGCTTTGGCGCTCAGCTTTCTTTATAGTCCAATTCTCACATCCATACATGACTACTGGAAAAACCATAGCTTTCACCAGATGGACCTTTGTTGGCAAAGTGATGTCTCTGCTTTTTAATATGCTCTCTAGGTTGGTCATAACTTTCCTTGCAAGGAACAAGCATCTTTTAATTTCATGGCTGCAGTCACCATCTGCAGTGATTTCGGAGCCCAAAAATATAAAGGCTGTCACTGTTTCCCCTGTTTCCCCATCTATTTGCCATGAAGTGATGGGACCAGATGCCATGACCTTAGTTTTTTGAATGTTGAGTTTTAAGCCACCTTTTTCATTCTCCTCTTTCACTTTCATCAAGAAGTTCTTTAGTTCTTCTTCATGTTCTGACATAAGGGTGGTGTCATCTGCATATCTGAGGTTATTGATATTTCTCCTGGGAGTATTGACTCCAGCTTGTGCTTCTTCCAACCCAGCATTTCTCATGATGTACTCGCATATAAGTTAAATAAGCAGGGTGACAATATACAGCCTTAACGTACTCCTTTTCCTATTTGGAATCAGTCTGTTGTTCCATGTCCAGTTCTAACTGTTGCTTCCTGACCTGCATACAGGTTTCTCAAGAGGTAGGTCAGGTAGTCTGGTATTCCCATCTCTTGAAGAATTTTCCATAGTTTATTGTGATCCACACAGTCAAAGGCTTTGGCATAGTCTATAAAGCAGAAGTAGATGTTTTTTGGAAATTTCTTGCTTTTTTGATGATCCAGCAGGTGTTGGAAATTTGATCTCTGCCTTTTCTAAATCCAGCTTGAATGTCTGGAAGTTCACAGTTCGCGTATTGCTGAAGCCTGGCTTGGAGAATTTTGAGCATTACTTTACTAGTGTGTGAGATGAGTGCAATTGTGCAGTAGTTTAAGCATTCTTTGCCATTGCCTTTCTTTGGGGTTGGAATGAAAACACCTTGTCCAGTCCTGTGGCCACTGCTGAGTTCTCCAAATTTTCTGGCATATTGAGTGCAGCACTTTCACAGCATCATCTTTCAGGATTTGAAATAGCTCAACTGGAATTCCATCACCTACACTAGCTTTGTTCGTGGTGATGCTTCCTAAGGCCCACTTGACTTCACATTGCAGGATGTCTGGCTCTAAGTGAGTGATCACACCATTGTGATTATCTGGGTCGTGAAAATCTTTTTTCTATAGTTCTTCTGCATATTCTTGCCACCTCTTCTTAATATCTTCTGCTTCTGTTAGGTCCATGCCATTTTTGTCGTTTATTGTGCCCATCTTTGCATGAAATGTTCACTTGGTATCTCTAATTTTCTTGAAGTGATGTCTAGTCTTTCCCATTCTGTTGTTTTCCTCTATTTCTTTGCTTTGATCACTGAGGAAGGCTTTCTTATCTCTCCTTGCTATTCTTTGGAACTCTGCATTCAAATTGGTATATCTTTCTTTTTCTCCTTTGTCTTTTGCTTCTCTTCTTTTCACAGCTATTTATAAGGCCTCCCCAGGCAACCATTTTGCCTTTTTGTATTTCTTTTTCTTGGGAATGGTCTTGATCACTGCCTCCTGTACAATGTCCCAAACCTCCGTCCATAGTTCTTCAGGCACTCTGTCTATCAGATCTAATCCCTTGAATCTACTTGTCACTTCCACTGTATAATCGTAAGGGATTTGATTTAAGTCATACCTGAATGTTCTAGTGGTTTTCCCTACTTTCTTCTATTTTAGTCTGAATTTGGCAATGAGTTGATGATCTGAGCCACAGTCAGCTCCTGGTCTTGTTTAGAGATCATTCTGTCATTTTTGAGATTGCATCCAAGCACTGCATTTCAGACTCTTTTTTTTTACTATGATGGCTACTCCATTTCTTCTAAGGGATTCTTTCCCACAGTAGTAGATATAATGGTCATCTGAGTTAAATTTACCCATTTCAGCCCATTTTAGTTCACTGATTCCTAAAATGTCAGCGTTCACTCTTGCCATCTCCTGTTTGACCACTTCCAATTTGCCTGGATTCATGGGCCTAACATTCCAGGTTTCTATGCAATATTGCTCTTTATAGCATCAGACTTTACATCCATCACCAGTCATATCCACAACTGGGTGTTGTTTTTGCTTTGGCTCTGTCTCTCAATCTTTCTGGAATTATTTCTCCACTCATCTGCAGTAGCATATTGGGCACCTACTGAACTAGGGAGTTCATCTTTCAGCGTCCTATCTTTTTGCCTTTTCATACTGCTCATGGGGTTCCCTAGGCAGGAATACTGAAGTGGTTTGCCATTCCCTTCTCCAGTAGACCATGTTTTGTCAGAAGTCTCCACCATAACCAATCATTTTGGGTGGCCCTACACAGCATGACTCATAGTTTCACTGTGTTAAACAAGGCTCTGGTCCATGTGATCTGACTGGTTAGTTTTCTGTGATGCTGTTTTCAGTCTGTCTGCCCTCTGATGGAGAAGGATTAGAGGCTTATGGAAGCTTCCTGATGGGAGAGACTGACTGAGGTGGAATCTGATTCTTGTTCTGATGGGCAGGGCCATTCTTAGTAAATCTTTAATCCAATTTTCTGTCAGTGGGCGGGGCTGTGTTCCCTCCCTGCTATTTGACCTGAGGCCAAACTATGGTGGAGGTAATGAAGATAATGGTGACCTCCTTCAGAAGATCCCATGCACACACTGCTACACTCAATGTCCCCAACCCTGCAGCTGGCCAATGCCAACCACACCTCCACCAGAGACTGCTGGACATTCACGGCCAAGTCTGGGTCAGTCTCTTGTGGGCTCACTGCTCCTTTCTCCTGTGTCCCGGTGCACAGAAGGTTTTATTTGTGCCCTCCAAGAGTCTGTTTCCCCAGTCTAATGTAAGTTCTCGTGGTTCTATGGTGGGATTAATGGTGACCTCCTCCCAGAGGGCTTATGCCATACCCAGGTCTACTGCACCCAGGGCCCCTGCCCCTGCAGCAGTCCACTGCTGACCCATACCTCCTCAGTGAAGTGAAGTTACTCAGTTGTGTCCGACTCTTTGCAACCCCATGGACAGTAGCCTGCCAGGCTCTGCCATCCATGGGATTTTCCAGGTAAGAATTCTGGAGTGGGCTGCCATTTCCTTCTCCAGGGTACCTCCTCAGGAGACACTCAAACACAGTTCTGTCTCAGTCTGTATGTGGTCTCTGGGTCCTGGTGTACACAACGTATGTTTGAGCCCTCTGAGAGTCTCTGGCAGGTATGGGGTTTGATTCTAAATGCAATTTCACCCCTCCTACCATCTTTCTGGGGCTTCTCCTTTGCCCTTGGACATGGGTATCTCCTCAAAGTCGTGCAGCCACCAAACAAGATTACTGATCCTTGTTTACACAAATGATTCAAAATATAAACTTTCATATTAGTGCAGTTTGTGAAACATCACCCCATTGTCTTACAATTCCAGCTTAAGCTCTGAAATAAATCACCAAATTATAAGATACCACAAAAGTACCCTTTTAAAATAGCTTGCCTTCTACTTTTTTGAGACAGAAACTCTGCCGTGTTACTTTTTGTAAGATACTACCATCCTACTGTGATGTAGGTATTTGTTCATCCTTCTCCAACATTGGATCATAAACTCCTTACAATAGGGTCCATGTATAATCAATCCACCTTTATGATCCAAAGAGTTTGGCCCCAAAAGTGTATCAAAAGTATTTGAGGAACTAAGTTTACAGAAGTGATGTATGCTATAATTATATAACTTTATCCTCTGTATTATTAACCTCCTGTGGAGACTTAGGTACTCCAGAGAGCATGACCTTCAGCAGCCATTAACAACTGCACAGTCTGCCTCCTTCTGGAGACCAGGACACACCTGGTACCCCTCATCCTCACTTCAGCACAACCACATACAGGCATTCCATGAAGAACTGACACATTCAAGGAGCCAGTAGCTACTGTGAACACAGATCCCAATTTTCCAGGGACAAATGATATGAACAGGCATTATCCTAGCATCCTTGTTTGACTAGAGAAGCTCTTTTACCCTTAAAAGTATTGCCTTTTGGATTTAAGTTATATGATCCTCTATTAATAAATGTGCTTCAGTTGTGTCCTTTTATTCTCTACTTGGAGATAGGGTAAGTTCTGAAAAAACACACTGATAGGCAAAATTGTGCAGAAAGAAAAGATAGTATAACAGAAAGCTGAGTGGGATATTTTCTGTTGCTCCTGAATCAGCACCTAAGACCCAAAGCTGAAAATCAAGAGGCATAGACCATGCCACATTTTAAACAGGATGGCCAAGATCAAGAATCCAGAAACAAGTGTCAGAATTTACTAGGAAGCAGACAAACCTGTCCTAACACTCTCAAGTCATCAATTCAGCCTCATCCCAATCCCCAGCTCCAACTCTCCTTTTCACTTATAAATGGGACAAAAGTAACTGTGGGAGTCCTGAGTTACTGACCTAGAGAATAGACCAGAAACCTATGTGGAATGTAGACATTCCCCAAGTGAAGAGGGAGGCTCCCAGGGTCTCATTCAGCAATTTAAGAAAAGAACAGGCTTCCCTTGTGGCTCAGCTGGTAAAGAATCTGCCTGCAACACGGGTGACCTGGGTTCAATTCCTGGTTTGGGAGGATCCCCTGGAGAAGGGAAAAAGGTACCCACTCCAGTATTCTGGCCTGGAGAACTCCATGGACTGTATAGTCCATGGGGTTGCAAAGAGTTGGACAATGCTGAGCAACTTTTACTTAAGAAAACATGATCTCATTCCCCCAAGGATGTCTGCTTATACAGCAGCTGTAGAGATCTCCCCCATTCCATGCCTCTAGAACCAGGGAGGTGGGAAACTAGCAAGAGAAAGCAGGATAAAGAGAGGAGGAAACCAGGAAGGGCCTGAACATCCTCCACTTGAAGTAGTAGAAAGTGTGTTTTTTCAGGGTCATGTAGACAGAGAGAGAAGTTAGACTTAAGCTGTACCAGACCAACGAAGGCTAGCTGCCAGGGAAGGTCACAGAGATTCATCCTAAACCAGAGCCAGGTTTTCTTCAAGGGCACCTGTGTGATAAGAAGACACTTCAGTCCCACATAAAAGGGCCCTGCCACAAAAGATCATCCCAAACACATGTGCATTTCCAGACAGCCAGCCTATGGACACCTGTCACTTGGAGGTCATCGGTGGCTAGGTAGTGTTGTCCAGACCAGTAGTAATAATGAATAAACCACATGGAGGTCAGTTAAGGAAGAGATAGGAGTACCTTTCTCCTCCTGGCTTACCAGTATTAATTAATAGGAATGTAAGGGGAACTACAAAGAGAAGGAGGACAATGACAAAGAGTATCAAAGGTAACACAATGCTTGCCACTCCAGGTGGTAAGAAATACAAAACTGAAGTTATATAGAAGGTTAGAATTTTAACCCGTATGGATTTTTTTAAGCTAGAAACTGCTGGAAGATATCAGATCCTGCCCAAAACATCATTTAAGATGCTACTCACAAGAAAAGCTAAAATCAGAGTTGAGGGCAATGATTAAAGAAAAGTAAATTCATTTTAAATTTGCACCTAAGTTGAGCCTATTTACCAGAATTCAAAATCAAGCTTTACTTTCTAAATTTGACCTTTAGAAATTAATTAAGTGTTAGGAAACAAGTGCTTAATTTCTCATGAGCCTAGAAATGTACCCTGGATAGTGTCCACAAAGACTGACTTCTAGCTTGTATCCTACATTTATGTCCTGTGATTCAGTGGCTACCCAGGGATTCATCAATTCATGTCAGTGGTTGAATTTAATAATGACAAACCATTGCTTGGAACCTGGCTGTAGACCTCAAACCCCTACCTACTTGTTTTCGTTTTCCTAACCAGTTTCCAAATCCATTCCTAAGGCTTGAAAGCAAGGAGGGGGACCCAACCATGGGACGGGTAACCTAACGCCCAGATAACAATCCTTTCTATCTTCATCTTCTGCATCCGCTACCCACACTCTTTGGGGACACAAGATTTGAGAAAAGGAAAACCTTCCTCATAAAAATGTTGAGGACTCAGAAAAGCCAGTCTAAGGGCCATATTTGCACTTTCAAAGGGTAATTCTTCTGAAAAGATTCTGAAACACTGTATCAGATCTATAGGTTCCAGCAATGACTCTGATAAGAAAAATCTTTCCTGTTCCTTTCCTGTTCAATTAGCATAAAGTTTAATCTTAGCACTAACAGATCTCCAGGCCAGGCTCAATTTAGGATTGGTTCCCACTAGACCAGAGGTGCATCGTGGAAGCAGAGCTCAGTCGAAATGCGGTGAAGTATTAAAGATGTGAGTGCCATGAACTATTTTTACTGTCTTTACTGTACTCTTTTCTTTATGAGTCTCACAGTAAGGTCTTCATGAGATAGAAATCAAATTCACGATTGGTCAAGTGTCAAGATCCCCCGGCTTCTGGCTTTTTGTCAGAAACTTGGAACTAACCCCAAGATTAGTTCTGCTCCTGGGTATGCAGTCCTCTTTCTATACCTACCTTGGCTTTTGAATCACCAATATTCAACTTAGTGTATTCCACTGTGCTGGTCTTTTTGGCCCACAGCCACCCACAACTGTTGGTATAGGAAAAATATTAACAAACAAATATTCATTAAGCACTGTTGTCTAATATAAATTTAATATTTAAAAGGAAAATATTCTCTTCCACACATTTTCTTTTCAATACCTCTTACATTATACTGTAGTCATAAACTCTACTTATGTGGTCCCAAGACTTTATGTTTCAGGAGAAACGCAGTAACCTTGTTTTATAGAATACAGAACCTGCATTTCTGTATGTGTGTGTGAGCCAACACACACACACATACACACACACACACACACACAGCTCAACATGACCATGACCACCACCATCGCTGGGATGAGTGTACAACTTGCAAAACAAAATACCAAGTGCTCTTACTCACAAGACAGCTAAAAAACCAGATTGGAAAGAAACATTCATCAGAATAAACTGCAATGAACAAAACATCATAAAATGTTTGAATATGATTTTAACACCATAAAATGAACCTTTATACTTAGTTTTGTTTGAGATACTTTTGTCTTTAAAATTTGATGATGTTTTTAAGAGGCAGGAGTAGGGAAAAAAGCTGTAAGTATTACACTGTCCCACATACACTTCCCATTGAATAGAACCAAACTTCTTACTAGCGCTCTTCTGTCTCTCCCATCATTTCACCATAACACATAATCAGATTCTCAAGAGACTTCTCAGGAAGCCTGTACAATTCTTAGAAAATCACAGCATGCATTTGATATAATGGAAACCACGCCTACCCCAAAACCGGGGTTTTTTTAAATTATTTTAATTGGAGGATAATTATTTTACAATACTATGGTACTTTTTGCCATACATTGACATGTATCAGCCATGGGTGCACATGTCCCCACATCATGAACCCCCCTCCCACCCCACCCCACCCCTCTGGGTTGTTCCAGAGCATGGTCTTTGAGTGCTGTGCTTCATGCATCGAACTTGTACTGGTCATCTCTTCTACATATGGTGATATACATGTTTCAATGCTATTCTTTCATATCATCCCACCAAAAGCATGAGTTTGTAGTGAAGGCAGACCTAGGGTTAGCTTCTGGCTCCAGCTACGAAAATTTAGGCTTCTTACTTCTTTAGACCTCAGTTACTTTATCACCAAGGTGGGAAAAGTTGAAGCCATCTGAGTATTATATTGACTATAAGTAAAAATATGGAAGAACAACAGTTTTTTTTTTATAATACTCTGCATACAAATTCATAGTTCTTCACCTGAGCAGCTTCTGTACATTTTAATTATATAATGCTTAATATCATTGAAATGTGTTACATAAGTGCTTTGGTTAAGTAGGTCTCTTAAGATGACTAAATGAAACATCATCTCTGTCCCTCTTCTGGTTAATTTTCAATTATTTTCCCTTTTGATTTTGGGTAGTAACTCATAGTTATTTATTCTTTAAAAATCACCTGAGGAAACCAGAGGATTTGTTTGTACTTAGTTCCTAACATAATTAAGATTCAGATAATCTGCTAAGCTGGCAACCCCAAGAGAACATAAAGAAAGAAACGTGATGAATAAGGCATCTTTTCCCTGTTTGATCACATTTTCAGCAAAACAGCAAAATTCAGCACTGCTTAGCAGCTTACAATTTTTAACAGTTTATATTTGTAACAGAAACAGGAAACTATTTCCAAAACCTCTATTTTCCCTTTGTTGAAACCAAGTCTGTAATTCTAACCAGTTACATGTAAATAACATTTAGGGAAGCAACAGTTAAGAAGATATAAAATAAGTGATTAGATCATTGTTGCAGTGAGGGGGGTATAAGAAAAATTCAAACATTATACTGGTCCTCTCCTTTAATTTTCCCTTCTGTTGATAAACCTCTTTTAGGTCAGTTATAAAAATACTAGACAGATACAAGCCTAGTTAAAACAAAAGTTAAAACATCCCTTCAAGGGATGGGCATTATCTGCTTTTACCACCTGAATAATAATCTCAATAGATTTGCTGAGTTAGAAAGAGTGACCTTTATCCACTCACTCCATACAGAAATTTCTTCTGTAACAAACCCCAACCACTTCAACGAGGGAACCATATTAACCTCCTTCCAAGCAACCCATCCCATTCTGATATAGTTCTTAAGCTCAGGTCAAGCTCAGGAAAACTAGTGCCTAAAAATGTTACTATAACTAGAAAGCTGCTTCACTTCACAGACAGGGTCTGGATAAAGGCCTCAGGAGGACATACAGGGAAAAAAAGCCGGCTTCTGGATCTCCCCTGATTCCCAGATAGCTGCCTGTTGGCAAGGCCTTAGGCAATTCTACCACAAGGAGATGGTGGTTTCTCTGAAGATGCTCATTCTCAGAAGATAGGACGCGAAGGTCAAGAGGACTTTCATCAGCTCTAAAGGGTGGTTTAGCACAGTATTTGAGTCAGAACTTCAAAGGCAAAGAGAGTTCCCTGCCCCCTCTCTGTTATCCTGCTTAGTTTAGTCAGTATCCAATTACTCAGTTGGCACCTGAAGCTCGTGGAGCCCAATCCTAGACCAATAGCACATGACACCTGAAACAAGGTAGCCCCCTCGGCATCACCTTATTACCCTTCGTAAAGGAAAGACCCACTCAGGTGACTTCTTTTTGACCAACAGAGAACAAACTGGGGAAACTTGTGCAGTAGAACCAGCTTCATTGCCTGCTGGCTTAATAATTAAGATAACTGGATATTAACTAGAGTTATTATGATGATCCTTTTGCAGCATACACAAATTTCAAATCATTATGTTGTACACCTGGAATTAATATAATGTTTTATGTCAACTATACCCTAACTTGCTCACGTGAATTCTCTAATGAAAATTTACCTCTGATGTTTATCAATCAAGTACAGCACCCATGTCTTATTCATCTTTGTACCCTCAATGTCCAGAGATGCTTCTAGCACATAGCACATACTTGGCAAACACTGGCTGACCTAAGTGAAAGATTAAAATGTATTCAAGGACTAACCTTCAGATGCATTTCTTCATGTCAGGCATTATCAGAAGCACAGGTTCTCTGCACATTTTTTCCACATCTGCAATAATGTTTTGTACCCAGCGATTTGCAGAAAGCAAGCCTGAAGAGATTCCCAACCTAAGCTGTTCAAAAATAGAAGAAAAATGAGACTTGAGGAAAATGAGGAAAAATGAGACATTCTTTGGCATTCATTCACTTGATGTATGTGCAATAGAATGCTTTGAATTTATATAATATTTAGGAAGTTGCTCAAACAGGATCTAGTTAATAAAAGCACAATTTCACACTGAAGCTCCACATGGATAGTTGTGGAACTAGGCTAAAATTTATCTCTCATTCTGACTTCTCCTTAAACCAAGCAAGTTGCAACAGTATGGCTTAAAAATCCAAGGCGTGCTTTACACTGGTGACTTGAAAGGTATGTAGAAATTATAGGTAACAATAGGTTTTCAGGGATCATTTAGCCTCTTTAAGTGGGTATATCAAAAGCACATCAGAAGGGAGTGTATATGTAAGAGAGAGAAAAGAAAGAAAAAGAGGAAAAAGGAGTAAAGAGAAAGAAATAGTCCTTAGAAGTTTAGGCTTATGAAAAAGTTCAAAAAGCAAAAGAGATTAGCAACTTTGTTATTGTCTACTGTACATTCAACATACATATATTAATAGCTACATCATTGGTTGGGTGAGGGTAAGGGATTGTTGATGAAAATGAAAAGAATTCCTAATGCCAACCTTATTGTTTTTAACTTGATAAACATTGTCTAAAGGAGCTCTATATAATTCTTTAAGTAGATTTTGTGGTTTCTCCTTGTTGGTATCATATGGTTGGTTTCCTATGAGTCAGTTTCACACAAGTGGATTCCAGCTTGTTTGGGGAAAAACTCACAGATCATACTGATCTAAGCATGATCCATTTGCAATAACTGCCACATGGTAGTTGCTCAACAGAAACACTTAAGTGACAAATGTTGCTGAAATCACATTTTTCTTCTCTAGGCATAATCGGGAAAGTTATTCTCATTACTTCTCAATTGATCTCCTATAATTTTCTATCTTGTACATTTCCATCATAATAACCTGCATTTACTTTAGTGTCTTCTGCACATCTGAAGGCTCCTGTCCTTCAGATCTTGTCATCTTGAATCATCATAAAGAATATATACCTTAGAAACAGGGACTATATCTCCTTTTTCTTTTCATGACCCAGTAGTTTGAAGATGAAGAATCATCTTCATCATTCAAAGATGATGAAGTTTGCAGAGTAGAAAACTGGCAAAAGCCCATATCCTCATTCCAACCATGCAGAGGCTGAGGCTTTCATGCTCTTACATAATTCCAACTGCTGTGACTGTTCTAATAGTAAGTGCTGAATTCCACCTGAGTTAATCAGAAACTTTCTCCTTAGAGTTTGAATTCTAAAAGTAGAGACATTTTTAATGCAAAATATGTAAGATGTGGACACACGTGTTCCATATGATCAAGTTTCCAGTCACAAGGATGACCTGGACTGAAAGAATAAGGCAAGACACAAAGAGGCAGATAATGGAAATGCTAAGAAAGATAATCCTCAAGACATTCAAATCCTTGGCTGCCATCATGTCTATGGTTCAGGCAAAACCCTGACATTCCTGTGGTTGGTTTATTTCATTCATTCAGTAAATATTCAGTGAGCACTGACTATATGCCCAGCACTTTGCTAGGCACTGAAGATGCAACTGTGAGCAAAACAGAGATGTTCTCTGCCCTGGCAGAGCTGCTGAGCCATTAAATCTACATCATCCCCCTATCCCTACACCATCATCACACTTTTAGTTTGAATAACATCCAAAAGAATGCTAATCTCAGCTGTTATGAATTAAACTTCTGTGGATTTGTCTGTGACATTAAACAATTTTATGCAAAATTCATTTTTCAAACTAGGTAACCAACAAATTTTGTCTTTTGATTTATGCCTGAGTTGCTTAAAATTTCCCTAAAAACTAGAAAATCCTCTTCTGACTTACTCAGCACCTAAGAAATCTCAAACTTCTAATTCTTAAAAAATAAAATTCTTATTTAAGTATAACAAGAAGCAACAGTTTTGCTTCAAGCAATATTATTTCATTTCCCTACACCAACTATTCAGGAAACTGATATAGAATTTTACCTTTTGTTCTCAACCTGGGTTCTTTCAAAATAAAACATAAAACTCTATGCCTGTAGGTAATGTTAGATCATATCTTCCAGGCCTTCCTAATTCTGACATTTGAAAATAATAATGATAATGACATCTATTTTTGACCTTAGGTAAAGAAAAACTAGTGCATCTTCTACAATGTGATCTTGGCAAACTCAGATATGAAGTTACTCACCAGCATGGGGCCCAGCAAGAGGAATGCAGAGGTTTAGTCACGAAATCGTGTCTGACTCTTTCGTGACCCCATGGACTGTAGCCTTCCAGGCTCCTCTGTCCGTGGGGTTTCTCCAGGAAAGAATGCAGATGTGGGTTGCCGTCTCCTTCTCCAGGGGGCTTCCTGACCCAAGGATTGAACCTGTGTCCTCTGCTCTAGCAGGCAGATTCCTTACCACTGAACCACCAGGGAAGCCTGGGGAGTGCAGAGGATGTGAAAAAAACATCCCTTCATCAGGACAGTGTTCTGGGATCCCCTACTGCCTGCCTCTGCCTTTCAGGCTGATCCTTCATGACGCACGGCTGGGAAGAGTTCTCAGGGGAGACTCCCACACTGAGCCCACCCTGGGACACTCAGTCTCTCACAGCCACCGAGCAGGTACTTTCCAGGACTGCAATTTCACGATCGGGGGCTGACAACCCGCTTCTCTTCCCCAGCTGAGCTCTGCCTCCCCACCACCACACACACAAAAAATTAAAATAGGACTTCTTACCAGCTGAGATCTATCACACATGGATCCTAAGCAATGAAGGATAACTATACACTTTCCCATATTCTTTACATTCACTGCATTTCTCTGCTGTGTAATTTCTCTTGGGTGTAATATGGTTAGAATTTCTTCTGGTGGCTTTGCCACATAGATTATATTCATAGAGTTTCTCTCCAGGTTGAGTTGGTGCCTGCTGATTGAGGGGTAAGTGTTAATTAAAGACTTAGCACTACCATGGAATATCACCGTAACCTTGATGAAACCATTTAATTTCCCCAAACTCAGTTCCCTCACCTATAAAAAGGGAGTCATCTTGGTACCTATTATAAGGTCTTCAATGATGACTAATGCAACAATATACATATTTAACACACTGACTAACACTTGGCCATAGATATTAACTATCATCATTATCATCAAAATCATCGTTATTAACTTCTTCATCATCCTAATAGCTTATGGTGAATGGTGTCAGATTCTTGATATCTGAAGAAGAAGATTTAGCTTCAGGACCAGGGACCAGACTTGATCACTCAAGAGCTTTTGTGTAGCAGAGTTTTATTAAAGTATAAAAAGGAACAGAGAACGCTTCTGACATAGACATCAGAAGGGGGATGGAGAGTGCCCCCCACCGCTAGTTTTAACAAGCCGTTTTATGTCTGTTAGAAAGTTATTAATCAGATAAGAGAGATACCTCAAGGTTGACAGAGTTTCACCAGGTCCCTCTCCCACAATATGCATTTTTGAGATAGGATGGCACAAAGTGTATCATTTCCCAGCCATAAAACAATTAATATGAATACTGGTTTGTTGAACTATTACCAGCCAAAAGTTAGTCTTAGGTGGAACCATTTTGAAGAAAGGTAAATTCCAAAGCATATTCCAAAGAAAGGCAAATTCCAATACATAGTTTCATTAACAGAGCATAAGAAAAACGCATTTGTTAGCTCAAGGCTTGAGAAACATTCAGTTCAGGTGGAACCAGGTGTCATAGCAACACAGAATTTTAAGAGACACTTGCAGCCTATTTCCTCCATTTGGAGACCCCTGGCTTTCCTACCTGTTACCCTCTCAATCCTCACCTAAGACAGTCTCTCATTTTACAAACTAATAAATTGTTTTAGAGCAGCTTTTCTTAGCATTGTTACTGATAAACTGCAATCACTTAGAACATGAGTATTTTTAATAGTATTAGATTGATGTCTGACCATTTTTATGCACATTTGTATGCATTTTTATATGATTCAATTTAATACTACTGTTAAGATGATTTAAAGTATAAATTAGGGTACATTGAGGTTTAAGTCTGTAGTAATATGAATCTTTCATTCCTATATTTGTTATGCTTGTGGTTCTCTACCCAGTGGCCCAGGCAATGGTATTTGTAAAGCTCCCCAGGTGATTAAAAGGTCAAGACTTCTTACACTTCCTTGTGTTTAAGAGAATCACTGCTTTCTGCCTTCTCATCTGGGAAAGAAATGAAGGCCATCAATAGGCCTCCAGGAAACTTCATTGGTTTAACCCAATGATCCTCAACCCTGGGAATGATTAGAATTACCTGGGGAGGACTTAAAGTCCAGATCTCAACCAAGACCATGTAAATCATGTAATCATATTGATTATAAGTTATTGTTTGTCAACTACCTCACTTCTAAAACAAACAAAATGCATTATCCCCAATAGCTATGATACGAAGCAACTTTTTTTTTTCTTTCTTACCACAAAGAGTACGGTGAGTACTGTGCTGACTTTTCCAGTAAGTTTAAATCAGGATTTGTGTACATCCAAAAAGAATTTTTAGCATATCTTTTGAATCTGCTGTGGACAAGTGGATTGAGCATATTCAAAATAGATGCAAGGGAGCCCTTATGCAACTGTTTAGGAAAAATCTTTTTTTTTCTTCTGTGTACAAATAGGGATTCATTATTATCTCAAGTATCAGATGACAATGACCCTGTAAAAAACAGCAGAGGAAATATAACCCTATTATATTGATATGACTATTCATGTGGCTTAAAACTTTCAAAAAATTAAAATCATGGCATCCCATCCCATCACTTCATGGCAAAAAGATGGGGAAACAATGGAAATAGTGACAAACATTATTTTCTTGGGCTCCATAATCACTGCAGATAGTGACTGCAGCTATGAAATTAAGAGACAAGCACTTGCTTCTCGGAAGAAAAACTATGACAAGCCTAGACAGTATATTAAAAAGTAAAGACATTATTTGCCAACAAAGGTCCATCTAGCCAAAGCCATGGTTTTTCCAGCAGTCATGTATGGATGTGAGAGTTGGGCTGTAAAGAAGGCTGAGTGCTGAAGAATTGATGCTTTTGAATGGTGGTATTGGAGAAGACTCTTGAGAGTCCCTTGGACTGCAAGGAGATCAAACCAGTCAATCCTAAAGGAAATCAGTGCTGAATATTCATTGGAAAGACTGATGCTGAAGCTGAAACTCCAATACTTTGGCCACCTGATGCGAAGAGCCAACTCATTGGAAAAGACCCTAATGCTGGGAAAGATTGAAGGCAGGAGGAGAAGGGGAAGAAAGAGGATGAGATGGTTGGATGGCATCACCGACTTGATGGACATGAGTTTGAGCAAGCTCTGGGAGTTGATGATGGACAGGGAAGCCTGGCGTGCCACAGTCCATGGGGTTGCAAAGAGCTGGACACGACTGAGTGATATAACTGAACTGTCTTTAAAAATTCTGTTTTACCCATAATTGATTTTAGCATCACGTTAAAAACCAAATGATTACTTCTAAGTCCTGGATACAGTTCATCTCTTCACCATTACACAGCAGTTTCAAAATTTGGTGTTAGGGCTTCCCTGATATCTCAGTTGGTAAAGAATCCACATGCAATGCAGGAGACCCTGGTTTGATTCCTGGGTTGGGAAGATACACTGGAGAAGGGATAAGCTACTCACTCCAGTATTCTTGGGCTTCCCTTATGGCTCAGCTGGCAAAGAAAATGCCTGCAATGCAGGAGACCTGGGTTCTGTCCCTGAGTTGGGAAGATCCCCTGGAGAAGGGAAAGGCTACCCTACCCACTCTAGTATTCTGGCCGGGAGAATTCCATGGATAGTCCATGGGGTCACAAAGAGTCAGATACAACTGAGTGACTTTCACTTTACCCTCCTTATAACAGTTTCAAAATTTGGTGTACTTGTTTTTTTTGTTTGTTGCTTGTTTAAATCTGGGTTCATTAAGGAAAATGTGCATATGAAATACTTTTTAAAGCTCTCCAGAGATCAACTTTATCAAAATCAATGTTTATACTCCTTGAGAGCTAACCAAGCCTTCATGAACTTTTTATAGGAGAGATAACCTCTGATATTGACAAGAGTAAACCACCATGAAAATTAGGCTTTAACGACAGTTTTCTGCTTTCTTTCTGCAAGACAACACTTTACTCCATTTTTTTTTTTATATAGTACTAAATGTTTCCTAATGTAATACTGGGCATCCCAGGTGGCACAGTGGTAAAGAATCTGCCGGCCAAGGCAGGAGACCCAAGAGATGTGGGTTCGATCCTTGGGTCAGAAAGATCCCCTGGAGTAGGAAATGGCAACCCTCTCCAGTATTCTTGCCTGAGAAATCCCATGCACAGAGGAGCCTGCTGGGCTACAGTCCATGGGGTTGCAGAGTCAGACACATCCAAGTGCACACACACACACGCACACACACAATGTACTATCAGGGGATGGAGAAGAGTCAGGGGAGGGAAAAGGCAGTAGATTCTGGCCTACAGCATTTTTAGACAGCAGCAATTTATTTTCTCCATAGTTCTCATCCCACACTTTGATAAAGTTAGAATATTGTTATTAGACTTGTTATTGATCCAACAGGCATTGAATGACTTTGGAATTAAGAAAATAGACATAACATTTTTTCTGTAATTCTAAATGATACTTAGTAATTGTTTGAGTGAGACATATTTATTTTTATGAGTCTTTAAATTCTGTGATATAAGTCATTTGACCAAAAGTTCTTAGGCACTAGAGGTAATCTCTGACTTTGTTTGTTTGTTTGTTTTTGCAGTGAAAGGAATGTGACTAAAATAGTTCTCCCCATCTCTGAATGCAACAAGTATGCATACTCTATTTCATTTACTCATTTTAAAAGGTGATCTATTTACTATCTTTCCTTGACTTGAGAGTTAGGAATCAATAGGCACGTGATTGGAAAAACATCAGTGACGTAGGGACTTGAACTGAAATGACTGCTGTGAAGCAATCTAAAAATAAACTAATGTCGGTTTTCTAATTCAAATGCAATCTTTACTCACTGTTTTATGATTCAAATGTTCCTTTGAAACTAAATTAATTTTTTTCATCTTTGCAGGATGATTGATGGTTAGGCTTGTATTCGTAGTCTGCCTAAATTACAAGTTTACATATCACTGACGACCCTCTGTGATAGTGACACTTTTATTGATGAAACTCAATGCCCTATTAACAAGTAAGGGTGAAATATTATGTGTATATAAATTTGTAAATAAAAGAAACAAGTGACTTTGATGGAATAATCTAAAACAAACACTTTTTTCAAAGATGAAGCAGAAAGAGCATCCCTTTGTGACTGCTAAGTTTAATGAAACAGGCTCACATCCTCCAAACAGTACAGAGAGTAAATAAAAGCCTATCACATTTGCCTTGTTCCCCAAATGTGTCCCTGTTTTATTACTTACTTTAAGCTTTCCTAGCACCTCAGTTTCTCCACAGTCTCCACCTGCATACACACTTACAGATCACCCCTTTATTGACTTCATGCTGCTGCTGCTGCTGCTGCTGCTAAGTTGCTTCAGTCGTATCCGACTCTGTGTGACCCCATAGACGGCAGCCCATCAGGCTCCCCTGTCCCTGGGATTCTCCAGGCAAGAACACTGGAGTGGGTTGCCATTTCCTCTCCAATGCATGAAAGTAAAAAGTGAAAGTGAAGTCGCTCCGTCGTGTCCGACTCTTAGCGACCCTATGGACTGCAGCCTTCCAGGGTCCTCCATCCATAGGATTTTCCAGGCAAGAGTACTGGATACCTTAGGCCTAATTTTCCACTCAACTTTTCTTCAGCTATCCAGAGACTCATTGTTTGGACTCTTACAGGAACCAAGTTCCGTCTGTTCCAAGGACCTGAATGTTGCCACAAACAGAGTGTTTTGCGAACTTCAGGGGAAACACGGGCTGAATCATCCCATCCCACTCACTCAAGTTACAAGGGATCCCAGCTGATTATTTATGTTTGAAAGGTCAGGAAGACACAGGAAAGAAGAAACATGAGCAAAAGAAAGGAACAAATAAATTATGTACATATATTTAGGACTGGTAAATCCATCATGGCAGGTCTAATTTTTACTGCAAACAAAAAGGACATTAAAGAATTTGGAGAAGATACAAAGGCTCATGATATTTCACTGTTTTTTTCTGAAAACATTTTCTGAATCTGTATTACATTTGGAAAAAGAGAAATTATCTCATTAATATATCTACGTTTTAAATTCAATACCTTCCAGACCCTCCCCAAGCAAAATCAGCTAAGGATTCTGAAAGTCATACTTATCTTTATTCAATCATCTGTGTGTGTGTGTGTGTGAGCACAGTAATGTCCAACTCTTTGCGATCCCATGGACTGTAGCCCGCCAGGCTCCTCTGTCTGTTGGATTCTCCAGGCAAGAATACTGGAGTGTGTTGCCATTTCTTCTCCATTATTCAATCTTACTTACAATCATTTCATATCGTGTTATCTATACTGATTATTGAATAAGTGCAAAAGAACATTTATAATATATGCAATAAATATATGAATCTCCAAGCTGCTACCTGTCCTGGGCTTGAAAGATAAAATATGGCCAGTATCTTGATGCTCCTGTGTGCTCTCGTGTGAGCTCCCACCTGCTGTATGTCTCATAGACTTGCTACCACAAATTCTGTGCTTATTACTTCCATATTTCTCTTTGTGGTTTTATCACATATGGTTGTATAATAACATAACATAATATTTATTTTGCATTATTTACACTTTATTTAAATGGCATAATTCTTCTGAAGATGGTCTATTTACTTTAAAATGATAATTTATACAGGTTGACTTGTGTCGCTGAAATGCATTAATTATCAGTTCTGCATCGTTCTACCATAGAATTAGCCAACTGTCAGTTCAGTTGGACATTTGGATTGCTTAAAATTTTTGCAATTACAAACACTGCAGATACAAACATCTTGGCTCACATGTGCAAGAGTTTCTCTTGGGCATGTGCCTAGAAGGGGAAACCCTGGGCCACGGGGTTAGCACAAGTCTTTAAGTTTACAAGGTAATATCGAGTGGTTTTCCAAAGAGGTTTTATCAACATATTCAGTCTGTCAATTAATGAAAGATATGGGTTAAAATATTCCACTGTGACAGTGAATTTAACAAATTCTACTTGTAGTTTCATATGTGTGTGCATCTTTGTTAAGGTCATAAATATTTTAAACTCCTACAACTTGCTAGAGACTTGAAACTATTAAGTTATAATTTTTTATGTCTCTCATAGTGTATCATTTGAACTTTGTGTCTTAAAGTTTACTTGGTGTGCTATTAATATAGTTTCTTTTTAATTTATTTGGTATTACCCTCCTATATCACTTTTCCAAAATTGTACTTCCAATATCATGCCTTACTGTGCCAGGTTTCTATCTTAAAAACTCAATTTTATTTATAATCTGGATTTTATATATAATCTGAAATATTTGATTTTTAACTGAAATTTTTAATCAATGTTCAATTACTATCATTTCCTCCTTTCCAATCTTATTCCTTTAATTTATTTTTAAATATTTTATTTGTCTTCCCTCCTTTTTATTTCTTGCTCAGTTTTGCCAAATGTTTTTCTTGTTTTTAATTCAATTCTTTGTTGATTATCTCTACTGTGTCTTTGTTTTCTAGTTCACTGATTTTTTTTTATGTCACCTCCATTATTTTCTTCCTCCAACTTTCTTTAGATTAATGTTGCTATTCTTTTGTGAATATCTTAAGTTGTATATTTAGTTCACTAATTTTCAACTTTTATTTTTCTCTAATATAAGCACTTAAGACTAAAAGTTCTTCTCAAAATATTACTTGTATTGCTTTTCTCAATTTTTATATCAAATATTTTTATTTTCTTTCAGTTCTCAGTATTTATCTTTAATATCCATTATAATTTTCCTTGATTTATGATTAATTTAGAAATTTACTTTAATTCCCAAATATTAAGAACATTTTTATTTATCCTTCATTTTTAAGCTTTGATTTAGTTACATTGTGGTCTGAGGTTTTAACCAGGACAATAACTTCAAAATTTGATGAAAAATTGCTTCATTTCCCAGTACAAAATGATTTTTTATAAATGCCCCATTTATAAAACCTTGAGAAGAAAGTGTATTCTTTAATGTTGGATACAGAATTCTGTATATGTCCATTTAGTCAGGTTTGTACCTATCTGATCTTATAAAATTTTGCTTATCTTTTTGTCTATAGTCCTATCAGTAATGGGCAAAGTTATGGAATCTCTCACCATGATGATTTTATTAGTTGCACACTGGTAGCTCAGCTGGTAAAGAATCTGCCTGCAATGCAGGAGACCAGGATTCAATCCCTGGGTTAGGAAGATCCCCTGGAAAAGGGAACAGCTACCCACTCCAGTATTATGGCCTGGAGTCCTATATAGTCCATGGAATTGCTAAGAGTCAGACACGACTGAGTGACTTTCTCTTCACTTCTATTTAGAATTGTTATATTTTCTTAGTGAAAATATAAGCCTTTTTAAATATATATATATTTAAATAAAATATAAACCTTTCTCATTGAATTGTGACCTTCTTTATACATAAGCTTTTCTGCCTTAAAATCCTCTTTTTTTTTTTTGGTATTAATATATCCACACCAGATTTCTTTCATTAGTAGTTGCCTGATTAAACTTTCTCCACCCTTTTACTTTCAAATTTTATGTGTCCTTATACTATAGATGTGTTTTTTAGAAATAACACTTATCTTAATGATTTATAGATTTTCAATCTGTCATTCTACTAATGAGTTGTCTATTTACATTTATTATAATGACTGACATATTTGAACTTCCTACTCTATCTTTTACTTTTTATTCATCTCACTTGTCCCCTTCCTTTTTCCCATCTTCTTCTATTCTGTTGAGTTTTTGACTTCTTTTTTTTAATGAACTTTTTTCTCATCTATTGATTTGGAATTTATATACTCTTTCTATTCTTTTAATGATTACCATTACATTTTAAGATGCTTGTTTAATATAATAAGGTCTAACAGTAAACTACAGATAAACAATAAAAGGATTTAAAACACATTAGCACTGATCATCGGAGAAGGCAATGGCACCCCACTCCAGTACTTTTGCCTGGAAAATCCCACGCATGGAGGAGCCTGGTGGGCTGCAGTCCATGGGTTCACTAAGAGTCGGACGTGACTGAGCAACTTCACTTTCACTTTCTACTTTCATGCATTGGAGAAGGAAATGGCAACCCACTCCAGTGTTCTTGCCTGGAGAATCCCAGGGACAGAAGAGCCTGGTGAGCTGCAGTCTATGGGGTCACACAGAGTCGGACATGACTGAAGCAACTTAGCAGCACTGATCATATCCTTTTCCAATTTATATACTAGTAGACACTATTGTAATTTTTTTATTCAGACAATGTTTGTTTGAATTGTTCAACATTTTTTTTTCTTTTACTTCTATGATTGTTTTTGCTTTCTCTTAAAAATGGCCTTTAGATTTTTGGAGGTTTTAAGAGAACAAATGTTCTGGCAGTGTGCATCATCTTTTTTTAAACTTCAAATGCCTTTTTTAGAATATATTTTACATCGTGTTTAATTTCTTTCAGCAGAAGTATTATTTAGAGTAGCTGGTCCTTAATCCCTGCCAGAAACAGAAAAGCAAGTCACAAAAATCTTTACATATTCATAAAATAGGACCTAAAGAAAGAAATTGGGAAAACAGAATTTTTATAGTAATAATTGTCATCTTTCATGTAAAAAAAGACGATCCACCATTAGTAGAATTTGTGTTTTGAATAGAATGATGTGTACAGCTCTAGCCCTATTTCATGCCCTGTTACCCAGATGGTGGCTGGCACACATTCTTGAGCTGGCAGAGGAAAACTGTACCCATGGCCTTGAAACAGAGCCCAGGTAATTGGCTCCATATGAACACTAAAGCTATGTCTTTGGCTTCCTTAGCTGCATGTACTGACCAACTGTGCCAACCCACTAAGTTGACCAGTCTGATGAATTATTCACACTGAAGGCTGATTTTTATCCTTAACTTCAACCATAGTAAGGATGCATATGCAGAAATATAGCTGATAAGTGTAGATAGAAGGACTAACTCAGCAAAATACCATTTCTATAATCAAGGTAATAGGAGACAAGGATCATCGTTAGAGGCCAAAACCACTGGGTGAAAGGTTTGGAGGTAACAAGATATTCACACAACCTCCCATATCTACTCATTACATATTAAATACAAGATTACTAATCAGGAGGAAATATTTCTGAAGTTCAGAATGTAGAACATTCTACAAGACAGTAGGTTTATGCTCTTCAAAAAAAGATAATATTAAAAACAAACAAGATATACAATGGAATATTACTTGGCCATAAAAAGGAATGCATTTGAGGCAGTGGCAGTGAGGTGGATGAAGCTAGAGTCTGTTATACAGAGTGAAGTATGTCAGAAAGAGAAGAACAAACATTGTATATTAACACATATATATGGAATCTAGAAAATTGGTACCTATTTGCAGGGAAGAAATAGAGATGCAGACATAGACAATGGACTTGTGGACACAGTGATGGAAAGAGTGGGTGGGACAAATTGAGAAAGTAGCATCGACATATATACACAATCATGTGTAAAATACATAGCTAGTGGGAAGCTGCTATATAATGCAGGAAGCCAAGCCACTCTGTGATGACCTAAGGGGTGAAATGGGAGGAAGGGGTGGGGGGCTCTAGTGGGAGGGGATATATATATAATTATAATTGATTATGGAGAAGGCAATGGCACCCCACTCCAGTACTCTTGCCTGGAAAATCCCATGGACGGAAGGGCCTGGTAGGCTGCAGTCCATGGAGTCACCAAAAGTTGGACACGACTGAGCGACTTCACTTTCACTCTTCACTTTTATGCATTGGAGGAGGAAATGGCAACCCACTCCAGTGTTCTTGCCTGGAGAATCCCAGGGACGGGAGAGCCTGGTGGGCTGCCATCTATGGGGTCACACAGAGTCGGACACGACTGAAGCGACTTAGCAGCAGCAGCATGATTGATTAGCATTGTTGTATGGCAGAAACCAACCCAACAGTGCAAAGCAGTCTTCCTCCAGTTCCTTATGGACTCTGTTGGAGAGGGAGATGGTGATAAGATTTGGGAGAATGGAATTGAAACATGTATAACATCATGTATGAAACGAGTTGCCAGTCCAGGTTTTATGCACGATACTGGATGCTTGGGGTTGGTGCACTGGGACGACCCAGAGGGATTGTATGGGGAGGGAGGAGGGAGGAGGGTTCAGGATGGGGAACACATGTATACCTGTGGCGGATTCATTTTGATATTTGGCAAAACTAATACAATTTTGTAAAGTTTAAAAATAAAATTAAATTAAAAAAAATAATAATAAAAACTAAAAAAAAAATTTCTTTTAAAAGAAAGGTATCCTCTTAATATAAAGGGTGTTTCAGTAGAAGAAAGTTCTTTATTAATTATCTATGCAGTGTCCTATTTTGTCATTAAAAGTTTTCATGAAACAATTGAGAAAAATAAACAAGAAAAAGGCAATCAGAGTGTTCTGGATTAAGAGACTGACATGACATAACAATCAAATGTAATGCAAGAAATTGGACCAGTTCTTGAATTCTTAAAGGTAGCTTTAAAAGACATTCTCCCAGTTGAACATGAATGATACACTATGTAATATTCAGGTCAGTTCAGTCACTCAGTTGTGTCCAACTCTTTGCAAACCCATGAATCACAGCACGCCAGGCCTCCCAGTCCATCACCAACTCCCAGAGTTCACTCAAACTCATGTCCATCGAGTCGGTGATGCCATCCAGCCATCTCATCCTCTGTCGTCCCCTTCTCCTCCTGCCTCCAATCCCTCCCAGCATCAAGGTCTTTTCCAGTGAGTCAACTCTTCGCATGAGGTGGCCAAAGTATTGGAGTTTCAGCTTCAGCATGAGTGCTAATTTTCAGAGTGAGATTGGTATTGTAGAAGAATGTTCTTTTTCTTATGATTTATAAGCAGAAGTAGTTAAGTGTGAACTGTAGTGATGGTTGCAACTTAGACACAGAGATGGATAGATAGGTAGATGATAGAGACAACCTTATAAATATTTGACAAAATCAGAAGTTCCTTAGGTGATGTAGGCATTTGATGCATAAAGTGTTCCTTTTGAACCTTGAGTATCAATCACTGATTGATTGACACATGAGTGGATGGGTGGGAGGGCAGGGGAAAGCAAATGTGGTAAATGTTTGCAATTAAATGAAAGATATATGTGTCCATTTTCTTTAGTTTTAAAATTTGTCAAAATAAAAAGTTGGGGGAAATACTTAGAAAATTACCCATTCTCTTTCTTTCCTTCACTGAAATGTAGCCTAAGAGATTTAGGTGGAATCCATTGCATAGTGAAAGCTGATAAACACTGAAACAAATGTTTGAATAAGTTGTGGCATCTCCTAGTGGGAGAATGATTAAAAACTTAGCGTGTGATTATCTGGCCTGACTTGATGTTACTGTAATCACTAAACTAAATTTTTAGTTGAAAGCTAACACCTAAATATCCTCTTGGATTAGGAGTTTCTGATCATTAACTTACTTCAGGAACACTTATTATCTTATAATTATCTGAGAATTCAAAATATAATACAGCAAAATAACATTATTGAGGGTCTGTGAAACTACATTCAGAATTCAAAATGTGATTCAGCACACACTGATGCAATAGACTCCTGATAGTTAAATTGTTTTAATATTTAATACCTCTCAGAGTAGTTTAAGATAGTAGTCAATTGTGCTACCAATAGATTAGGGAAATAATATTTTCCCCAAACCAAAAATCAGTTTCTGGCCAATCTGTATTGTTGAATCATTTCATGCTAAAGACATTGGTTAGCTTAAAAAGTGTGTTTTAGTATACATTTTATGCTGTTTTATACAAACTTGAAAACTTTAAGGTTGACTGTAAGATTAATTTTTACTCTGCATATTGGTCGCATGTTAGGGATCATAAAAGCTATTGGGGAAATAAATATTGTACAAACATATAATATTGTGACACAATGAGGTGGTTATAAGGGAAATTATGACACAGAATACAAATTTAAATGAATGTTGATTTATAATTTTGTAAATTCTTTCTCATCTGCATTAAAGATAAACATAAATCATTCCTATAACCACTAAAAAAAAGGCTATAGTGATTAAAACACTGGATGCTTTAAACAATCTACAAAATACGTGGGCTTCCCTGGTAACTCAACTGGTAAAGAATCTGCCTGCAATGCAGGAGACCTCAGTTCAATTCCTGGGTCAGAAAGATCTGCTATGTACCATTCAGGTAGTATACAACTTGAAAATATGAAGCCTTAAACAAGTAATCTTGCCTAAATATTGAATTATTTACATAATAAAGAAAAAAACAATTATTTCACCAAATAATCATTTGTTTGAAACACATTTTAAATGGGCTATGGAGACCGTTACTCAAGGTTCAAAAGGAATACTTTATCCATCAAATGCCTACATCACCTAAGGAACTTCTGATTTTGTCAAATATTTATAAGGTTGAAGATCTTCCTTGTTAACTAACACTTTTATAATCAAGAGCTTCTTTCTTATGTTTATACACATTATCCTTTGTTATATTTAATACCATTTTTCTTGTTTAAACTGAGTAGATCAAAATATGTACTGATATAATACTCAGCCGTATCCAACTATTTGCGACCCCATGGACTGCAGCACGCCAGGCTTCCCTATCCGTCACCAACTCCTGGAGCTTGCTCAAACTCGTCCATCAAGTCAGTGATGCCATCCAACCATCTCGTCTTCTGTCGTCCCCTTCTTCTGCCTTCAATCTTTCCCAGCATCATAGTCTTTTCTAATGAGTTTGCTCTTCACATCAGGTGGCCAAAGTACTGGAGCTTCAGCTTCAGCATCAGTCTTTCCAATGAATATTCAGGACTGAATTTCCTTTAGGATTGACTGGCTTGATCCCCTTGCAGTCCAAGGGACTCTCAAGAGTCTTCTCCAACACCACAGTGCAAAAGCATCGATTCTTTGGTGCTCAGCCTTCTTTATGGTCCAACTCTCACATCCATACATGACTACAGGAAAAACCATAGCTTTGACTATATGGATCTTTGTTGTCAAAGTAATATCTCTGCTTTCTAATATGCTGTCTAGGCTTGTCATAGATTTTCTTCCAAGGAGAAAGTGTCTTTTAATCTCATGCAGTCAGCATCTGCAATGACTTTGGAGCCCAAGAAACTGTATAGTATAGGCAAGTCTTACCAATAAACCAAGTTATTTTAACTTCCTCTAAAAGGACTCATCTTACATATCGTTTTATTGCTTTTCTTTGTCTTTCTTGTAGTGGAATGCTGGTTGAGCTGGAAACAACCCTTAAATTATATAGTTCAGTGGTTTTCAATATGAACTCTGCAAAGTCTCCATGATTTTCACAGACATCTTCTCTGCCTCCCAACCATGAACCCAGAAAGCTTCCCAGAAGGCTAACATTTATAAAAACTTGAGGTCTGCATTTCAGGCCCATGTATTTGGTTATTCCCTTTTATGTAGTTCTTAATCTTTTCATTATTTTTTTCTTCTGTGGACCATTAATGCCATAGTTTCTGAAAAAGCCATCAAATTTACAGACTGTAAAATTGGTCATATTGATAGTCCCCCTAAATTTATAGTTTTCAAATAACATACCAACATAAAAGTAATTACAGCAAAATTTTTTTGTAATTTATGTCCCAGATGTTGCAGTTTGGTTATTTAGAATGGCTTGGGTAAAATGAACAAGAGTAAAAAGTACCAAAAAAGAAAATTTTAGCTCTGTTGCTTATAAGAAAAGTTTCACAAGAGTAATAACTCATTTTTAAAACATAAAATTTTCTATTTGTTTTTTATTTTTATTCATTTGGAGAAGGCAATGGCACCCCACTCCAGTACTCCTGCCTGGAAAATCCCATGGACGGAGGAGCCTGGTAGGCTGTAGTCCATGGGGTCGCTAAGAGTCGGACACGACTGAGCGACTTCACTTTCACTTTTCACTTTCATGCACTGGAGAAGGAAATGGCAACCCACTCCAGTGTTCTTGCCTGGAGAATCCCAGGGACAGGGGAGCCTGGTGGGCTGCCGTCTACGGGGTGGCACAGAGTCAGACACGATTGAAGCGACTTAGCAGTAGCAGTTAATTCATTTTTGAACAAATAATATAGTCACAAAGTTCAAAACTCAAAAAAGTATGAAAATGCCCACAGTGACAGCCACTCCCCCAGTCTGGCCCTCTGTCTATGCAGCCCCTTCCACAACTTCAAACAGGATGATTGGCTATTATAAGTAACTGTGTGTATGTGTCCTTCCAAAAAATGTTTATATACACAAAAACCAAATACTAATATGAATTTACCTATCCCCTCCCATTTTGCACACATGTAAATATTCTATACATGCTAGTCACAAACTTGCTTTTTTTTTTTTTTTTTTTTGCTTAATATACCTTGGAATATTTATTAAACTTGTCACCTGGTATGTGCTGGACACCCTTACAGGAAGCATTAAGTGAAATACACAAATATTCTACTTCTAATTTTCATCAAAGCATTCTTCTAGAAATTGTCATAAACTAAGACATTAATTGGACTGCATTTCTCCATATTAACAGTACTGTAACTGGAGGATTGCATCTCTGATTAATGACCAACATCAAATAAATTATAGCCATGACCAAAATATTAAGTCAAAGATAGAAAAGAAACTTTTATATTAGTATTAAATAGTTGATATTTCCCCAAATCATAAATTATACACATATAAATACAAATTTCCAAATGATTATATAAGCCTCAGTGCATGTAAACAGCAGTATATATGCTTTTACCATAAATTTTATCTATCTAAAAATGTGCTCATGACAAATACATTTGATGATATTTTTCTTGTCTTCTTAGAATTTTTAAGGGTGATATATTGGAGGGGCATGATTTTGATGCCCAAATCCTCCTTTTCACGTAGTCACATGCTATGTTTTCCCTTGGTAAATATTTTGTAATACACAGAAGAATTCAAAATCATTTCACTGATACCATTCTTTTCAAGAATAATCATTGACCTCTTGCCACATTTCTTTCAACTGACTTTAAAAATAAGATATCTCAGTGCTTCAGTTCAGTTCAGTTGCTCAGTCATGTCTGACTCTTTGAGACACCAAGGACTGTAGCCCACCAGATTCCTCTGTCTGTGGGGTTCTCCAGGCAAGCATAATGGAGTGGGTTGCCATGCCCTCCTCCAGACAATCTTCCCTCCCCAGATCAAACCCAGATCTCCCGCATTATTGGCAGATTCTTTACCATCTGAGCCACCAGGGAAGCCCTATTTCATAGTTCTTCCCCTTCCCCTCCCTTTCTTCCTAAAGATAACTATTATCCTTAAGATGATGTGAGGATAAGCATGTTTGGGGAATTTTTACTACATGGGAATATACTGATAAACAATATAAACTATTACTATGTGCTTCACAACTTTCACATAAATATCAGCTGTTTGCAAAAAAAAAATAATCACTGAAGCATATACATATTTAAAGTCTTTTCAATAAGTTATTTAGTTTACGAGTTTTTGGAAAACTCCATTAAACTGATGCTTTGTTCTTCTTTTCCTTTGTCTTTATCCCCTAAATAATACAACGAGAGCTTTAGAAGGAAAATGGAGTCCCACAGACGTCTTCTCCACAGAGGATGTGAAGGGGGTGGGGCCAGGCTCCTGATCACCTGCTTTGGCTGAGAGTAGAGGGAGGGGAAAAGTGGCGAGGAAGCTTTGTGACTTCTACTGTAGAAGATGTCTTTCTATTTTTAAGACTGTCTGAATCACTGGATAGCATCTTGACCTTGGAAGAAACCTTCAAGTAAATGGACAAATATGCTTGAGTCATATAAAAATCTTTGGCAAAAATAGAATAAAACAGATAACTACTGATAATAAAAACCTACTATATAGCACAGGGAAGTCTACTCAATATTCTGTAATGACCTATATGGAAAAAGAATCTGAAAAAGAATAAATATTTGTATGTGTATAACTGATTCACTTTGTTGTACAGCAGAAACTAATACAACATTGTAAATCAACTATACTCCAATACAAATTAATTTTAAATAAATAAATACAGAATCAATGAAGTCATAAAAAATTATCAGGAATTGCCTATTTTGAATCTGACTTTTGGCCCAAAGTTTCTTACAGTTCTTAGTTATTTTTGTCATTTTTGTTTTAAAAAAGGCAGTCTCTTATCCAAAGCCATGGCAACACTACCTTTCACTCGAGAATACCCATTTTGATTTAATGATTTTAAACGTGGCATGAGATGACTGTTAGTGCTGGGTAGATGTTCCCCTCCAACAAGGGTCTTAAGACAATTTTCTCTTTTGTTATACTCCCATCTCCTTTTCCTCACATCCTACCTATCCACTTGCAGACCCCACTTCACAAAAGTCTCAGTATCTTCACACTGCTCTGGCCCTCCCCAGCTCTTTACCTAGGACCACCCTCCCCTTGATAGTTAAGAGCTCAAAAACAGCCAGCCTACTTTTCAATATCCAATTATAACCCCTCTTCTCCTGGGAAACCTCATGATATGGGAATGATGAGTACTGACTGGAGAACTCAGAGCTGTCAAGAATGTAGAAGGCGGAACAATTGAATGAGTCAAGAGAAAGAATGCCAATAGGGTTTACATTTGTCTTATTTCTACAGTTACATGCTACCATTGATTGTCAAACACACCAGTGCATTTGGTTGCAAATTGAGTTCCTGCCACAAAAGTTGAATGGGTGCTGATGGTGGTAATAGTTGCAGAAATTTGAGACCCAGGTACTTTATTCACTTTAGGACGCTGGCACAAAGGTACTTTTTCTTTGTGCCAGTTCTGCAGATAAGTGCTGGATGTTGTTCCTAGACACATAGCCTTGTGTCTGATTCTCAGACCTGTCAAAGAAGCTCTTTAACACAGTCTCTGTGGTTTTGGCACACTATCCAAGATGAATTCCATGGTGTGCAACTAAAACCTCTAACAAACTCTACTTCACTGGGTGGTGAAAGCCAAATGAGATACTATAAATCATTAATTAATGTAGGTTGGTCTTATGACCAACTTCTAAACCTCTGTTCAAAAGTAAGGGTAACATTTAGACTTCTGAGATCTCAGTCTTTGCTGCAGCTGAGCCCTGGAAGCAAGGTGGTAGGCTCTGGTCCAGTGTGATGGGGGACTGCAGCACAAGCATCAGGTAACAGCAGAAGCAGCAATTTTTCACTTCCTCAGAAAGCTTCTGGAATCTAGAAAGCCATCAGAACCAGAAACAAAAGCAGATGGATTTGTCCTTTTAGAGATCAAGCCCTGAGCCTTTGGAGTGGGAGCACTGACTCCAAGAACTTAGACTACCAGAGAACTAACCCTAGGGATTACCAAATAGTGAGAAATCACACTAAGGAAACCACTTGAATACAAGACCTGGCATCACTCAAGGACCAGCAGCAACCTGTGCAGGATGATTCATCTAAACAACAAACAAAACAAAAGTACAAACCCAGTCATCAGCAGACAGGATTACCACCTCACTCAGCCTTGCCCATCAGAGGAAAAACAAGCAAACAAAAAAACTAAGCACAAATCTCACCCTTACTTACACAAACTACTGGACCAACCTTAGGAGGGCAGAAAACAAAAGGAAGAAAGAATTCAGCCTTGAAGCCTGGGAAAAGGAGACCTCAAACACAATCAGTTAAAAAAAAATAATGAAAAGGCAGAGAAATACTACACAAATGAAGGAACAAATTAGAAACACAGAAGTCCAAATAAATGAAGAGGAAACAGGCAAACTATCTGAAAAAGAATTCAGAATAATGATAGTGAAGATGATCAAAAACCTTGAAAACAAAATGGAGAAAATGCAAGAATCAATTAACAAAGACCTAGAAGAATTAAAGAATAAACATACACAGACAAACAACACAATTACTGAAATTAAAAACACTCTGGAAGGAATCAATAGCAGAATATCTGAAGCCCGAAGAACGAATTAGTGAGCTGGAAGATAAAATAGTGGAAATAACTTCTGAAGAGGAGAATAAAGTAAAAAGAATGAAAAGAACTGAGGATAGTCTCAGAGACTTCTGGGACAATATCAAAAGCACCAACATTTGAATTATAGGGGTCCCAGAAAAAGAAGAGTAAAAGAAAAGGTATGAGAAATTTTTTGAAGAGATTATAGTTGAAAATTTCCCAAACATGGAAAAAGAAATAGTCAGTCAAGTCCAAGAGGCAAAGAGTCCCATACAGGATAAACCCAAGGAGAAGCACACCAAGACACATACTAATCAAACTAACAAAGACTAAACACAAAGAAAGAATGTTAAAAGCAACAAGTAACATACAAGGGAAACCCCACACATTTAACATCTGATCTTTCAGCATAAACTCTGCAGGCCAGAAGGGAATGGCAGAATATATTTAAAGTACTGGAAGGGAAAAATCTACATCCAAGAGTACTGTACTCAGCAAGGATCTCATTCAAAATTGATGGAGAAATAAAAAGCTTTTCAGACAAGCAAAAGTTAGGAGAATTCAGTACCACCAAACAAGCTTTACAACAAATGTTAAAGGGACTTATATAGTCAAGGAATACAACAGAAGGAAAAAGAGATACAAAATCAACCCCAAACAACTAAGAAAATGGCAATAGGAACACATGTATCAATAATTACTTTAAATTTAAAAGGATTAAATGCTCCAACCGAAAGACACAGTTGGCTGGATGGATACAAAAACAAAACCTATACATATGCTGTCTATAAGAAACCCACTTCAGAGTTTATGCTGAAACGTCAAACCTAAAGACACACATAGACTGAAAGTAAGAAGATGGAAAAATATATTCCATGTAAATGGGAAGCAAAAGAAAGGTGGAGTAGCAATCATCATATCAGAAAAAATAGACCTTAAAATAAAGATTACAAGAGACAAGGAAGGACACTACATAATGATCAAGGGATCAATCCAAAAGGAAGACATAACAATTGTAGGTATCTACCCATACAACATAGGAGCACCTCAATACATAAGACAAACACTAAAAGACATAAAAGGAGAAACTGACAGTAACACAATAATAGTAGGAGACTTTAACATGCCACTCCCACCAATGGACAGATCATCAAAACAGAAAATTAATAAGGAAACACAGGTCTTAAATGACACATTAGATGAAATGGATCTCGTTGATATCTTCAGGACATTCCATCCAAATGCAGAATAATACACCTTCTTCTCAAGTGCACATGGAACATTCTCCAGGATAGACCACATCTTAGTTCACAAATCAAACCTCAGTAAATTTAAGAAAATTGAAATCATATCAAGCATCTTCTCTGACCACAACACTTTGAGACTAGATATCAATTACAGGAAAAAAAAAAAAAACCTGTAAGAAACACAAACACGTGGATATTAAACAACACATTTCTAAATAATCAACAGTTTACTGAAGAAATAAAAAGGGAAATCAAAATATTTCTAGAAACAAATGACAATGAAAACAGGACAACTCAAAACCTATGGGATGCAGCAAAAGCAGTTCTAAGAGGGAAGTTTATAGCAGTACAACACTATCTCAAGAAACAAGAAAAACATCAAATAGACAATCTAACTTTACACCTAAAACAACTGGAAAAAAAAGAACAACAACAAAAAATTAGTAGAAGCAAAGAAGCCATACAGATCCAAGCAGAAATAAATAATAAAGCCATGATCCAGCAATCCCACTGCTGGGCATACACACTGAGAAACCAGAGACATTTTGATAGCAAAACTAATACAATTATATAAAGTTTAAATAAAATTTAGTGGAATGGAATAAAGTAGTTTTTAAAAGAAATAGGATGGTAGTTACTTTGGGAAGTTACTTTAAGAATAGTGGAAAGACATCATGACTGACAAGCAACATGCAGCTTCTATTGGCAGTGGTCCATTTCTTAACCTGAGTAATAATTACATTTAAAATCATTAAGTGGTAGATTTATGCCTTATGTGTTATATCTCATGATAAAAAAATTAAATACTGTATGATATGGGCATAAGAATAAAAAATGGACAATGGAGCAAAGAACTGAGAAACAATTTACACTCACAGATGAGAATTAGATATACAGTAAATATTGCATCACAATTTAATGACAAAGGAAGGACATGTTGTTTAAAAGAAGATGCTGGAAAGACTGATTCACTACAGGGAGAAAAATAAAACTGAAAAACGTGTACAGAGAGAAATTAAAGACCTCAAAAAGGTTATAAGAGACTAATGTCTTTCTGACATACGAGGCAAGGAAGGACTTCTAAAGAAAAGTACAAGAAGAAATCATAAGGCCAAAGCTAATTAAGTTAATTGCATCAAATTAAGAAATTGTATTCACTGAAGCACATCATGATCAAAGTTGACAAACAGATGACAAACTAAACATTAATCTAAAAATAAATGAATATCTAACATATACAAGGAACTCTTAAAAGAAGTAAAAGAAATAATAGTAAAGATTAATAAAACTAAAACCTGGTTCTTTGAGAACATAAACAAAATTGAGAAACCTTTAGCCAGACTCATCAAGGAAAAAAGAGAGAAGAATCAAATCAACAAAATTAGAAATGAAAAAGGAGAGGTTACAACAGACAATGCCGAAATACAAAGGATTATAAGAGTCTATTATGAACAACTATGTGGCAATAAAATAGATAACTTGGAAGAAACAGATTATTAGAAAGTTCAATCTTCCAAGACTGAAATTATGCACAATCCAATTACAAGCACTGAAATTGAAGCTGTGATCAAACATCTCCCAAAAAACAAAAGCCCAGGACGAGATGGCTTCAGAGGACATTTCTATCAAACATTTAGAGAAGAGCTAATGCCTATCCTTCTAAAACTCTTTCAAAAAATTGCAGAGGAAGGAAAACTTCCAAACTCATTCTACAAGGCCACCATCACCCTGATATCAAAACCAGACAAAAACAACACAAAAAAAGAAAACTACAGGCCAATATCACTGATGAACATAGATGCAAAAATCCTCAACAAAATTTTAGCAAACAGAATTCAGCAACACATCAAAAAGCTCATACACCATGATCAAGTTGGGTTTATTCCAGGGATGCAAGTATTCTTCAATATGTGCAAATCAATCATTGTGATATACCATATTAACAAACTGAAAGATAAAAACCACATGATAATCTCAATAGATGCAGAAAAATCCTTTGACAAAATTCAGCATCTATTTATGATTAAAACTCCTCAAAAAACGGGCATAGAAGGAACCTACCTCAACATAGTAAAGGCCATACAGGATAAACCTACAGCAAACCTTATTCTCAATCATGAAAAACTGAAAGCATTCATGCTAAGATCAGGAACAAGACAAGGGTGCCCACTTTCCCCAGTATTATTCAACATAGTTCTGGAAGTCCTAGCTACAGCAATCAGAGAAGAAAATGAAATACAAGGAATCCAGATCAGAAAAAAAGAAGTAAAGCTCTCACTGTTTGCAGATAGCATGATACTGTACATAGAAAACCCTAAAGATAGTATCAGAAAATTACTAGAGCTAATCAGTGAATTTAGCAAAGTTGCAAGGTACAAAATCAATACACAGAAATCATTTGCATTTCTATACACTAACAATGAAAAATCAGAAACTAAGGAATCAATCCCATCCACCACTGCAACAAAAAGAATTAAATATCTAGGAATAAACCTACCTAAGCAGACAACAGAACTGTACACAGAAAATTATAAGACACTAATGAAAGAAATCAAAAACAACATAAACAGATGGAGAGATATTCCATGTTCCTGGGTAGGAAGAATCAATATTGTGAAAATGACTATACTACCAAAGGCAATCTACAGATTCAGTGTGATCCCTATCAAATTATCAATGGCATTTTTCACAGACCTAGAACAAAAAAAATTCACAATTCATATGGAAACACAAAAGACCCCAAATAGCCAAAGCAGTCTTGAGAAAGAAGAATGGAGCTGGAGGAATCAACCTTCCTGACTTCAGGTTATACTACAAAGCAACAGTCATCAAGACAGTATGGTACTGGCACAAAAACAGAAATATAGACCAATGGAACAAGAGAGAAAGCCCAGAAATAAACCCATGCACCTACGGGTACCTAATTTTTGACAAAGGAGGCAAGAATATACAATGGGGCAAAGACAGCCTCTTCAATAAATGGTGCTAGGAAAACTGGACAGCTACATGTAAAAGAATGAAATTAGAAAACTCCCTAACACCATATACAAAGATAAACTCAAAATGGATTAAAGACCTAAATGTAAGACAAGAAACTGTAAACCTCTTAGAGAAAAACATAGGCAAAACATTCGATGACATAAATCAAAGCAAGATCCTCTATGATCCACCTCCTAGAGTAATGGAAATAAAAACAAAAGTAAACAGGTGGGACCTGATTAAACTTAAAAGCTTTTGCACAGCAAAGGAAACTATAAGCAAGGTGAAAAGACAACCTTTGGAATGGGAGAAAATAATAGCAAACGAAACAACTGACAAAGAATTAATTTCCAAAATATACAAGCAGCTCATACAACTCAATGCCAGGAAAACAAACAACCCAATCAAAAAGTGGGGAAAAGACCTAAACAGACATTTCTCCAAAGAAGACATACAGGTGACTAGCAAACACATGAAAAATGTTCAACATTGCTCATTATTAGAGAAATGCAAATCAAAACTACAATGAGGTATCACCTCACACCAGTCAGAATGGCCATCATCAAAAAGTCTACAAACAATAAATGCTGGAGGGGGTATGGAGAAAAGGGAATGCTCTTGCACTGTTGGTGGGACTGTAAATTGATACAGCGACTATGGAAGACGGTATGGAGATTCCTTTAAAAACTAGGAATAAAACCACCATATGATCCAGCAATCCCACTCCTGGGCATATACCCTGAGGAAACCAGACACATGTATGAAAAAGACACATGTATCCCATTGTTCATTGCAGCACTATTTACAATAGCTAGAACATGGAAGCAATCTAGACGTCCATCAACAGATAAATGGATAAAGTTGTGGTACATATACACAATGGAATATTACTCAGCCATAAAAGTGAACACCTTTGAGTCAGTTCTAATGAGGTGGATGAACCTACAACCTATTATACGGAGTGAAGTAAGTCAGAAAGAGAAAGATAAATACCACATTCTAACTCATATATACAGAATCTAGAAAAATAGTACTGAAGAATTTACTTACAGGGCAGCAATGGAGAAACAGACATAGAGAATAGGCTTATAGACATGGGGAGAGGGGAGAAGAGGGTGCAATGTATGGAAAGAGTCACATGGAAACTTACATTACCATATGTTAAATAGATAGCCAACGGGAATTTGCTATATGGCTCAGGAAACTCAAACAGGGGCTCTGTATCAATATAGAGGGGTGGGATGAGAAGGGAGATGGGAGGGAGGTTCAAAAGGGAGGGGATATCTGTATACCTATGGCTGATTCATGTTGAGGTTTGACAGAAAACAACAAAATTCTGTAAAGCAATTATCCTTCAATAGAAAAATAAATTAAAAAAAAAAGAAAGGATAATATTTAGTTGCAAATAAGCACAGTTGACTCTGTAACTTATTTCACTTTTATTGGCTAGCTTTTCTGAACAGCACCTTATATATCATTTATGGTCATTTGAGAAGAGTGAACCATAGCTAGATATAGATTATAGTACTGATTTTTACTGATTCTGACCTAAAAGGTGTTCAAAACCCTCACTAAAGCAAATTTCTAATCAAAGTAACTTTACTCCTGGATTTCTTAGTACTCAACAGTCCTTACAGTCTAACCCAGCTGAGTCTCTGTGACACAAGATTCTGAGAACCTTAAGGGAAGATGCCATGTTTCACCCATCATTATATTTACCAGTACTGGGCCTGATGTAGAGTAGATATTCAATAAATGTTCACCCAAATAACCTAAATTATAACCAGAAGGCCAGTAACCTAAACGTGGTATCAGTTTCATACTCTTCTAGTAGAGGCAGTCTATGTATGTATGAAAAAGCTTCTATCAGTAAACTGGTGTTTCACTTTCCTTGTAGACATTTTTAAAATTTCAAGTTAATGAGTGTCCTCTTTAATTCTATGTAATATAAAGACCTTGAATACAATAGCTCTGTTATTGTACCAAAAAAAAAAAAAATTCTTTGAATCCAAACAATTCATAAAGGTATTCCTCTCCCTCAGGGCTAATTAAGAGGTAATTATCCATGTGTAAAATGTGCAGTAATTAAAGAAAACAAAATATTTATGTGTGGATGATTATTGTTACAATCGGGCTAAACATACCATCAAGAAGGCAGAAATGTCTTTGCAATCATTACTGAGAAATGAAGTTTATTTTTCCTGGATTATTACCACATGATTCAAGTGACAAGGCTAACAAACTAGAAAGACAAAGAGAAATTCTGACTCATATGTGACATGACCATCTCTTACTTAATAATTCTTACTTAATAATTAAGTAAGAATTACTTAATAATTCAATCCCAAAGAAAGGCAATGCCAAAGAATGTTCAAACTACCACACAATTGCACTCATCTCACACACTAGCAAAGTAATGCTCAAAATTCTCCAAGCTAGGCTTTAACAGTATGTGAACTGAGAACTTCCAGATGCTCAAGCTGGATTTAGAAAAGGCAGGGGAATCAGAGATCAAATTGCCAACATTCGTTGGATCATAGACAAAGCAAGAGAATTCCAGAAAAACATCTGCTCCTGCTTTATTGATTGTGTCAAAGCCTTTGCCCATGTGGATCACAACAAACTGGAAAATTATTGAATAGATGGGAATACCAGACCACCTTACCTGCCTCCTGAGAAATCTGTATGCAGGTCAAGAAGCAACAGTTAGAACTGGACACTGAACAACAGACTAGTTCCAAATTGGGAAAGGAGTATGTCAGGGCTGTATATTGTCATTGTACTTATTTAAATTATAAGCAGAGTACATCATACAAAATGCCAGGCTAGATGAAGCACAAGCTGGAATCAAGATTGCTGGGAGAAATATCAATAACCTCAGATATGCAGATGATACCGCCCTTATAGCAGAAAGCAAACAGTAATTAAAGAGCCTCTTGATGAAAGTGAAAGAGGAGAGGGAAAAAGTTAGCTTAAAGCTCAACATTCAAAAAATGAAGATTATGACATCTAATCCCATCACTTCATGGCAAACAGATGGGGAAACAATGGAAACAGTGAGAGACTTTATTTTGGGGGGCTCCAAAAATCACTGCAGATGGTGATTGCAGCCATGAAATTAGAAGACTCTTGCTCCTTGAAAGAAAAGCTATGACAAACCTAGAGCACATATTAAAAAGCAGAGATATTACTTTACCAACAAAGATCCATATAGTCAAAACTAAGGTTTTTCCAGTAGTCGTGTATGAATGATAGAGTTGGACCATAAAGAAAGCTGAGTGCCAAAAAATTGATACTTCTGAGCTGCGGCATTGGAAAAGACTCTTGAGAGTCCCTTGGACTGCAAGGAGATCAAACCAGTCAATCCGAAAGGAAATCAGTCCTGAATAGTCATTGGAAAGACTGATGCTGAAGCTGAAGCTCCAAAACTTTGGCCACATGATCCAAAGAACTTACTCCTTGAAAAGACTCTGATGCTGAGAAAGACTCAAGGCAGAAGGGGACGACAGAGGATGAGATAGTTGGATGGCATCACTGACTTGATGGACATGAGTTTGAGCAAGCTCCGGGAGTTGGTGATGGACAGAGAAGCCTGGCATGCTGCAGTCCATGGGATCACAAAGAGTCAGACACGATTGAGTGACTGAACAGAACTGAAGGGACCTTCTGCGTAAATGTACACGAGTACATTTGGATAAAATTCTGACTAGATGCTCCTTGCCAAACTCAACCATGAAACCAACAAGCCATTGAATTAGGAAATGTTATGATTCTCTCTTCCCCAGTGTTCCCAACTAGTCAGAGAAACCCATCCAAAAGTAAGGGCCATCCTACATAGATTTTGGTTAAGTAACTTATTTTAAAGATCATTTGATCTGATCATGATGAAGAAAGCTTAACTTCATTGCAAATTTAATCTTTAGAACTTTTTTCCAAGGAAGTGCAGTTCTTAGCATGCATCTAGGATATGTAGACACTCACTATCTTTAACATATCAAATAACAGGAGGCTTCTGGTATTTACTTCCACTCGGCATCTCGCAGGGTGCAAAATGTTTCTGACTAAACTCATCAGAGAATGGAATACTTTTATATGTAAGAAAAAGATTTTTTCCCCTTGGAAAACTTTCTCCTTTTAGATAAAGTCTAAAACGAGATGAGTTTTTTGGAAATAAAATCATATAAGTGAATATAGATCAGGTCTCCAAATGAGATATTACCAACTTCTACAGACCATGCATCCTCTCAAAATACCTAATCTTCAAAGTGATGGTATCTGGAAGTGAGGTCTTTGGGAAGTGATTAAGTCATGAAGGCAGAACCCTTAGGAATGGGATTAGTGCTCTTATGGAAGAGGCCCCAGAGAGTTCTCTCTCACCTTCCTTCTGCTATGGAGGACGCAGGGAGAAGATGCCCAACTCTGAAGCAGAAAGCAGGCCCTTAGCAGACATCAAATTGCCAGCATCTTGAGACTGAACTTCCAAGCTCCAGAATTAGTAGACAGAAATTTTTATTGTTTATAATCTACCCTGTCTATATACTGTTCTATTATAGCAGCCCAAACTGAATAAGATACTATCTTTATAAACTCAAAGCTTTCTTTTGGACAAATAAAGGGATGCATAACTTAACATAGTTGAGAGATGAACTAAAGGCTTGAGTGAGAACTCCCTCCTTAATAGTCTACTGAAAACTGATTGGCATCGGCAGGTTTCTTTTACAAACCAGAACCAATCCCAGGGAAGGATCAAAACTATTAAATATTCACAGTACAGTGCACATTATTGCATTTTGTTTGCTCTAAAAATGCTAATTTTTTTACATTTTGAACTTTTAAAATCAGGGTACATTTATAGCTTATATACACTTTTAATAAGTCGTGTTTATTTCCCTCCAACATTAATGCTTCATGTGCCTCCCCACCAGCTAAGTAGAACTGAACACAAAACTCTTTCTTCCCATTGTTCATAACTGAAGCATAAATCTGCCTCGTGCATTTGACTGGTGAAGCCCAGGTATATCCTATGTACAAGGGAGGTGCTGAGGATTTTAGTTCTGACTTGTAGAATAGTAAGACTATCCTCATAACTTAGGGATTTTTCTAAATATAGAAAGACTAAAGAAAAAAGATGATAGGCAAATGTAAATATGACAAATGTCCAGTAAATAGTGATAGGGCAGGACTCATTGTACTCATTGTTCATTGTTCAGAGAGATTAGTTTATGTGAAAGTGGAAGTCGCTCAGTAGTTCCTGACTCTTTGTGACCCCATGGACTATACAGTCCATGAAATTCTCCAGGCCAGAATACTGGAGTGGGCAGCCTTTCCCTTCTCCAGGGGATCTTCCCAACCCAGGGATCGAACCCAGGTCTCCCACATTGCAGGTGTTTTCTTTACTAGCTGAGCCACAAGGGAAGCCTAAGAATACTGGAGCGGGTAGCCTATCCCTTCTCCAGGGGATCTTCCTGACCCAGGAATCAAACCGGGGTTTCCTGCATTCCAGGTGGATTCTTTACCAATGGAGCTATCAGGAAAGCTCTAGATTATGTGAAGGAACTAAAATCACAACCAGGGTATGGCAGACTTCCCAGGATACTCCTTTCCTGATTGAATATCAAAATGTCCCAATTTCATACTTCTAAAGTAAATATCCACATACTTGATGGCCAAATGTTAATACTTACATGTCTTCTGTTCTGTGTTCTTATTTGCTCAGTCATGTCTGATTCTTTGTGACCCCATGGACTGTAACCCAACAGGCTCCTCTGTCCATGGGATTTTCCAGGCAAGAATATTGGAGTGGGTTGCTATTGCCTACTCCAGGGGAACTTCCTGACCCAGGGATCAAACTTGCATCTCTTGTGTCTCCTACATTGGTAGGCAGATACTTTACCACTGAATCACCTGGGATGTACACAAGCATATCCAAAGGCAGAGAAAAGTCTCAGTATCTGAGGATGTCACCACAATTACATGCGACACCACTATAACATCTCAGCCTCTCTGAATCCTCTGAAACAGGGGTATAAGGGGTTGGATAAGAGAAGGATTTTGAACTGCAGTCCATTGGATGTTTCTGATAGCTTGTGGCACATTTGATAATTGTGGACAATCAGAACCTCAGTATCAGTGTGTATAGGAATTTCAGGTACTCTACTTAAAATGTGAATTGCAAATGGGCAGGAATCCCATGTTCACACCATTCCAACAGGCATGGGCTATAACTCTTCCTTGGCAGAGAAGAAAAAAATAAAGCCTCTCTCCACTGTCACTTACTCTGCTTTCCATCCCTTTTGCTCCATGTCCCAGTTTGCAGGTTGTTTCTGAAGAACCATTTTTAAAACTGACAACAATAACAGCAAAACATGCCAATGACTGATACACTGTGAGAGGATTTCCTCACGTTGCTTCAGGCTTTGGTGATGCCCTGACACATACAGGACAGGCACTTTTTGTGCATGAGCATTGAATCATAAGATCTCAGAGGCAGAACAGCCCTCAAAACAATAGAACTCAGCTACATTTTGTCAGACAAGTAAGGCTGAGAAAATATGAAAGTAGATTTGAGGTCTTGTCTGTTCATCAAATGGGGTTAGCATTTGTTCTTCAAATGACTTAAATGGCAAATGTATTTTTCGACCATACCTGGGGCCTGGAATATAAAACACAAATTATTTTTTTAATCTCTAATAAAGACTGCTAAAACTAGAAAAGTGTACTTTGGGGCATGTTAAGGAGGCACAGTGACTTGAAAGGGCTTTGATGCTGAGATTGTAAACTCAGACTTATGAGTATCTAAAGTCAAAACTCTCTGCGTAACACAATGAAGAGGATTGGTCTGTATCAGGCTGAATGACTATTTCATTTATCTCTGCTGGCTATGCCTCAGTGCAGTGCAATTAAACTAGAGCCTAGAAACAGTTGTTTAGATAACTATTCATAACGATCAACATCAAATCTCCTGCAAAAGTTACTCCTTGTCGTAACAGCAGATGCATCTAAAAGTATAAAAATTGTGGCGTGAGCAAAAACCAAAGAGCCTAAAAAAGAAAAGCATTCAATTATCTGTGATTTAAGTGACTAAAGGTTACTTAACAGTTTTCTGAAACTATTGGATTTCCTTTCAAATGAACAGATTTTTTAAAAACACAAAACTAACAGACTTCAAAATGTTTAATATAAATTTTTAAAATAAACCGAGTCGCATTCAGGCATTAAATGTGGCCTCTTTATTCTGACCCCATGAAAAATAGCTCTAGATTAAACTGAAATATTAAAATTGCCACCAAGAAGTTATTGTTCTTAGATATTGTTCTAGGCTGCTGCTAAGTCGCTTCAGTCGTGTCCGACTCTGTGCAACCCCTTAGACGGCAGCCCACCAGGCTCTGCCGTCCCTGGGATTCTCCAGGCAAGAACACTGGAGTGGGTTGCCATTAAAAGTCTATTTCCTTTGTGGCCTCCACTTCTGTCATTTTTTAACTGTAGCCTAGATTTTTTTATTTCATTATAGTCACCCCACAATGAAGAATAACAGTGGCAATGATTTACTGAAATTTTTATGAAGTTCAAAAGTGAAGTAAAACAGTAGATAAAAGGGGGAAGTACTATCTCTAGTCCACCTATAGATAATTTGATTTAACTTCTGTTTTGGTTTTTGTTGTTGTTTTCCCAACAGAAGTGGTATTAGATGCCTGGTCACAGTCCATAAAATGTCTTTAAAGTCTATGAGTAGAATCATCTGCAATTCATGCAGTCTTTCCATGAGACCTAAAATTTGAGGCAACACAAACTGATCTTTTCCTGTTACCACCTTCTTTAAATTCACTGGCAAAGGGGTGAATTGTAAATGTCTTGAGGTTCAGTATCATTATTTTTCTTTTGGTTTAAAAAAAAAAAAACCCACATTTCACAAAGAACTCAGGATGGAGACTTGGGCTGGAGAAAAAACATAGATTATGTCCATTACCACCTGCTTATTAAAATGGAATAACATTGAGAGCTAAGCCAAAAAAGTGAGGAACTCCCAACCACCATTGATTTTCTTTCTTCCTACAGTGTTTCTACTGTATTATATTTTATTTTTGTGTCCTTATTTTACCTTTTTGGTCATTAAAAATATTGGGTTAACCCCACTGGTAAACCACAGTCTAGGCTTTGTGCCACTCAAAGATTTAATAGAAAGAAAATATCTTACTCATAGAAGAAAAGAAAATAGTCTTTACCCTTATGTATTCTACAGAAGTGCTGTTAATAAATTGTAAAGACTTTACAACCAATGAAGAATAAATCATTGAGCTAGATGAAATTCAAAACATGAATAGTGAAAAAATATACAAGCAAGGAGATAAGAATAGTTATCTCTCAGTAGAGATGATAGTATTTTTACTCTTTATTAGAATAAACTTCTACTTTTTCAACAAAAGGTATTTATTGCTTATGTAAAAAGAAAAAAACAATAAATGTAACATTTAATTTCAAAAATATACAGCCAGACCTTAGTCCATAACAGAATTGCAAGACTATTTTTTTGCTCAATCCTATGGTCTTGCAAGATGATCATGATTTAGGAAAAATTTCACAAATATAAAAAGATCAGCTAGATATAAATTTAGTGCAGTGGTTCAAAGCATGGATTTTGAGGTCAGATAGACTTATTTTGGAACTACACCTCTGCTTCTCACTCTGTGGGCTTAGTTGGGTTTCCTAAGCTCTCTCAACTGTGGTCTCATCCATAGTAAAATGGAATTAATGATAACTTCTTACTTCCACTGTATAATCATAAGGGATTTGATTTAGGTCATACCTGAATGGTCTAGTGGTTTCCCCTACTTTCTTCAATTTAAGTCTGAATTTGGCAATAAGGAGTTCATGGTCTGAGCCACAGTCAGCTCCTGGTCTTGTTTTTGCTGACTGTATAGAGCTTCTCCATCTTTGCCTGCAAAAAATACAATCAATCTGATTTCAGTGTTGACCATCTGGTGATGTCCATGTATAGAGTCTTCTCTTGTGTTGTTGGAAGAGGGTGTTTATTATGACCAGTGCATTTTCTTGGCAAAACTCTATTAGTCTTTGCCCTGCTTCATTCCATATTCCAAGGCCAAATTTGCCTGTTACTCCAGGTGTTTCTTGACTTCCTACTTTTGCATTCCAGTTCCCTATAATGAAAAGGACGTCTTTTTTGGGTGTTAGTTCTAAAAGGTCTTGTAGGTCTTCATAGAACCATTCAACTTCAGCTTCTTCAGCGTTACTGGTTGGGGCATAGACTTGGATTACTGTGATATTGAATGGTTTGCCTTGGAAACGAACAGAGATTATTTTGTCGTTTTTGAGATTGCATCCAAGTACTGCATTTCAGAGACTTTTGTTGACCATGATGGCCACTCCATTTCTTCTGAGGGATTCCTGCCCGCAGTAGTAGATATAATGGTCATCTGAGTTAAATTCACCCATTCCAGTCCAGTCCATTTCAGTTCGCTGAACTATGGAATGAGGTTCGTGACATTGTACAGGAGACAGGGATCAAGACCATTCCCATAGAAAAGAAATGCAAAAAACCAAAATGGCTGTCTGGGGAGGACTTACAAATATCTGTGAAAAGAAGAGAAGCGAAAAGCAAAGGAGAAAAGGAAAGATATAAACATCTGAATGCAGAGTTCCAAAGAATAGCAAGAAGAGATAAGAAAGCCTTCTTCAGCAATCAATGCAAAGAAATAGAGGAAAACAACAGAATGGGAAAGACTAGGGATCTCTTCAAGAAAATCAGAGATACCAAAGGAACATTTCATGCAAAGATGGGCTCGATAAAGGACAGAAATAGTATGGACGTAACAGAAGCAGAAGATATCAAGAAGAGGTGGCAAGAATACACAGAAGAACTGTACAAAAAAGATCTTCACGACCCAAATAATCACGATGGTGTGATCACTGACCTAGAGCCAGACATCCTGGAATGTGAAGTCAAGTGCGCCTTAGAAAGCATCACTACGAACAAAGCTAACGGAGGTGATGGAATTTCAGTTGAGCTATTCCAAATCCTGGAAGATGATGCTGTGAAAGTGCTGCACTCAATATGCCAGCAAATTTGGAAAACTCAGCAGTGGTCACAGGACTGGAAAAGGTCAGTTTTCATTCCAATCCCAAAGAAAAGCAATGCCAAAGAATGCTCAAACTACCGCACAGTTGCACTCATCTCACACGCTAGTAAAGTAATGCTCAAAATTCTCCAAGCCAGGCTTCAGCAATATGTGAACCATGAACTTCCTGATGTTCAAGCTGGTTTTAGAAAAGGCAGAGGAACCACACATCAAATTGCCAACATCCGCTGGATCATGGAAAAAGCAAGAGAGTTCCAGAAAAACATCTATTTCTGCTTCATTGACTACGCCAAGGCCTTTGACTGTGTGGATGACAATAAACTGTGGAAAATTCTGAAAGAGATGGGAATACCAGACCACCTGACCTGCCTCTTGAGAAACCTATATGCAGGTCAGGAAGCAACAGTTAGAACTGGACATGGAACAACAGACTGGTTCCAAATAGGAAAAGGAGTACGTCAAGGCTGTATATTGTCACCCTGCTTATTTAACTTATATGCAGAGTACATCATGAGGAACACTGGGCTGGAAGAAACAGAAGCTGGAATCAAGATTGCCAGGAGAAATATCAATAACCTCAGATATGCAGATGACACCACCCTTATGGCAGAAAGTGAAGAGGAATTCAAAAGCCTCTTGATGAAAGTGAAAGTGGAGAGTGAAAAAGTTGGCTTAAAGCTCAACATTCAGAAAACTAAGATTATGGCATCTGGTCCCATCACTTCATGGGAAGTAGATGGGGAAACAGTGGAAACACTGTCAGACTTTATTTTTCTGGGCTCCAAAATCATTGCAGATGGTGACTGCAGCCATGAAATTAAAAGACGCTTACTCCTTGGAAGGAAAGTTATGACCAAGCTAGATAGCATATTCAAAAGCAGAGACATTACTTTGCCAACAAAGGTTCATCTAGTCAAGGCTATGGTTTTTCCTGTGGTCATGTGTGGATGTGAGAGTTGGACTGTGAAGAAGGCTGAGCGCCGAAGAATTGATGCTTTTGAACTGTGGTGTTGGAGAAGACTCTTGAGAGTCCCTTGGACTGCAAGGAGATCCAACCAGTCCATTCTGAAGGAGATCAGCCCTGGGTGTTCTTTGGAAGGAATGATGCTAAAGCTGAAACTCCAGTACTTTGGCCACCTCATTCGAAGAGTTGACTCATTAGAAAAGACCCTGATGCTGGGAGGGACTGGGGACAGGAGAAGAAGGGGACGCCAGAGGATGAGATGGCTGGATGGCATCATTGACTCGATGGACGTGAGTCTCAGTGAACTCCGGGAGTTGGTGATGGACAGGGAGGCCTGGAGTGCTGCGATTCATGGGGTCGCAGAGTCGGACACGACTGAGCAACTGATCTGATCTGATCTGACCTATAAAGTTCATGGTTGTTGTGGAGACTGAATGAGGAAATATAGAACAAGGATATAATGTGCTTATGTCTCATTAAACATAATGCAGGCTTAATAAATAATACAAATAATAATGTAATAATAATAGCAATAACAACCACAACATTAGCTAAAATGTATAGTCTGTACTATATGTCCTATTCTAAATACATTCACAATTTACCTCATGGAAATGTAACGACTCTATATGAAGTAGTCACCATATTTTCCCATTTTATACTTGAGGGAACTGTGACACAGAGAGACCCAAAGTCCCAAGTTCATGCCACCATGTTGCCTGGTGTCTCTTAAGGGTATTTTTTTTTTTTTTTTTGGTAATGGATAATAATAATATATATGTATTGATTTGTTCATAGGAATTGTTTTGGATAATGTGTATAATATTTTAGAAGCTGAGAAGTTTAGAGATTTTTTGATTATAAACTTTATGTAAATTGAAACATACCTCAAAGACTATCAGTGATAGGAGGTAAGAAAAAGGGAAGTTAATTGGAAAGTCTCAAGTTGTGGCTGATTCCCTGGAGCATATGTTGGCTTTTCATGAGAGAGCATTTGAGGGTGGGGTTTGTCCTAATTAAGGAAAATAAGCATGTCAGGACTACTCTATGGCTTCTCCCTGTGGTAGGCAGGAGACTAGCATTGTTTTAGCCTTAGTCCCTTTAGTTATTTTTCTTTTCTGAGCCCCAGAATGCTTTAACGGACTTAATAGCAGTCCCTCTTATAAGAGACATAGTGAGAAAGATGGATAATATGCCTTCCAGATAAAATCTGTTTTTCTTGAGGATAAATGACAATGTTCTATTTTCTTCAGAATTTTCACATTCCCTTTTCTAAGGATAAATAACCCCTCACATAATATTTTAAGTCATCATCCATGAGCTTTCTTCTCAAATTCATATGAAATATTAAAGAAAACAATCCTACTATCACACCAAAAAAAAAAAAAAAAACTTAAGTGAGACAATTTTTACTGTGAATACACAGAACTAGTTTATTTTTCTTGGGTTGTACTCTCATCCTTTATATCAAGTGGGTGCATTTATCTGCCACTTCTCCTTAGAATACAGAGCCAAAGTTCACATTTTCTGGAAATGTGAATAATTTATTTACAAGAACCTCAAGACAAATTGTGTCCGCATCAGAGAGCAGTATAATCGAGATGATAACTTACCACAAGAGGTTCTTTTATAAGCTGCAAACCATTAAAGTTCTGTTTTCATTTACTCCTCTCTGTCTCTTGGAATCTAGATGGTAGTTGAATTCACAAGCTATTCCACCCTCTGGGCAAGCTCCATGCTGATTTATAAGGTGTGGAACTTTTAGTCAGTTCTGTTCTTTAGGATGTTATTAATCAAAATCTAAAAGGAGATGCCTTAAAGACCAGAACTCTCTCTCATTGTAAGTCTGCCACTATCAGGGTTACTAGCCCTGGATGAATTTATATCTCTGGGCCTCAAGTTTTTCAACTGCAAAATTAAAGGAAAAAAAAAAAAAACAGATTATTTTCCATGGACCATTTCCAGTTCTAAAATTCTATGTTTTGATTTTTTTTTTTTTTAATGGTTGCTGGGGCAAGGGGAGGAGAAGAATGGGAAGGGAGAGTTAGGGAGTTTGGGATGGATAGGTATACACTGCTCTATTTAAAATGGATAACCAACAAGGGCCTACTGTATAGCACAGGGAACTCTGCTCAGTGTTATGTAGAAGCCTGGATGGGAGAGAATTTGGGGGAGAATGGATGTAATAAAATTCAATGTTTTTTAAGAAACATTTAGTTTTATATCTTTTACTTCATAAAATGAGATGATTGGAAAAGAAACTCAAGAGTCTTCTCCAGCACCACAGTTCCAAAGCATCAATTCTTCCTTATGGTCCAACTCTCCTACCTGTCTATGACTACTGGAAAAACCATAGCTTTGACAAGGCAGACTTTGTCAGCAAAGCGATGTCTCTGTTCTTTAATATGCTCTCTAGGTTTGTCATACGGAGAAGGCAATGGCACCCCACTCCAGTACTCTTGCCCAGAAAATTCCATGGACGGAGGAGCCTGGTGGGCTGCAGTCCATGGGGTCGCTAAGAGTCGGACACGACTGAGCGACTTCACTTTCACTTTTCACTTTCATGCATTGGAGAAGGAAATGGCAACCCACTCCAGTGTTCTTGCCTGGAGACTCCCAGGGACGGGGGAGCCTGGTGGGCTGCTGTCTATGGGGTCGCAGAGAATCGGACACAACTGAAGTGACTTAGCAGCAGCAGCAGCAGCAGGTTTGCCATAGCATTTCCTCCAGGGAGCAAGGGTCTTTTAATTTCATGGCTGCAGTCACTGTCTGAAGTGATTTTGTAGCCCAAGAAAATTAAATCTGTCACTGTTTCTGCTTTTGCTCCATCTATTTGCCATGAAGAGATGGGACTGGATTCCATGATCTTTGTTTTCTGAATGTTGAGTTTTAAGCCAGTTTTTTCACTCTCCTCTTTCACCCTCATCAAAAGGCTCTTTAGTTCCTCTTCACTTTCTACCATTAGAGTGGTATCATCTGCCTATCTGAGGTTGTTGATATTTCTCCCAGCAATCTTGATTTCAGTCGGTGATTCATCCAGCCTGGTATTTCATATGATATACTCTGCATATAAGTTAAATAAACAGGGTGACAATATACAGCCTTGACATACCCCTTTCCCAATTTGGAACCAGTCTGTTGTTCCATGTCTGGTTCTAACTGTTGCTTCTTGACCTGCATATCGATTTCTCAGGAGGCAGGTAAGGTGGTCTGGTATTCCCATCTCTTTTAGAACTGTCCACAGTTTGTTGTGATCCACACAGTCAAAGGTTTCAGTGTAGTCAATGAAGCAGAAGTAGATGTTTTTCTGGAATTCTCTTGCTTTTCCTTTGATCCAATGTATGTTGGCAATTTGATCTCTGCTTCCTCTGCCCTTCTAAATCTAGCCTGTATCTGGAAGTTCTCGGTTCAAATATTGTCGACGCCTAGCTTGAAGGATTTTGAGCATTACCTTGCTAGCAGGGTAAAGCGAGGTAATCCGCAAATACTGTATAACACAAGGAACTATACTCAATATTTTTAATAAGCTATGTGCAAAAAGAATCCAAAAATGAATAGATATATATGTATAACTAAATCACTTTGCTATACACCTTAAACTAACAGAATGCTATGAATAAACTATACTCCAATATAAAGTAATAAAACAATTTAAAAAACATAAAATGAAATCAGCAAAGATCTAGAATTCAAGGATGATCAAAATGCTCTTTTGCCTCAATCTGTCCTGCATCAGTATGATATAAACAAACAAATCTAATCCACAGTAGGGCTGAATAAGAGGCTCACTATCCTCTCCCACAGTTAGAGTAAAATATTCTTGACATGCTATTTTTCCAACTGCCCGCACTTCAAGACAGAGTATAGGATCAAGTTTGAAAGAGAATTACAATTTGGAGAAATTATGTCACATCACAAAAGCAGCATACTAACTTTTAATTTATGTTTCCAGGAGTTTGACATTAACTCTAAATTTTTTGTTTCTTTGCCTTTTTTTGTTTTTTGTCTCAGAATCACAAGCTGAACAAAACGTAGTGGGAGGAATTTCTGCTGCTTCTACCTAAGAGGCAGAATTCAAGGTGTTTTTACATCCTAGCTGAGGAAGGTACCTACAACCAACCTCCTTGCTTGAGTCAGTTGGGAAATGAGTCAGGAGGTACTAGAATTTCATGGCCTGAAGCAAACAAGGGCTGATTAATCTAAATGCTGGTGCAGGAATGGAAAATACATGCTTAAGCATTGATAAAGAAGTCTCTAGACTATGCATCCCTAACTTGTGATCTTTTGATTTGAGATTGTAAGTCTCAGTTCCTGGGACTCTTTGGAATCACTGAAATGTTTGAAAAAGCTTTTGCATAGAGACAGACTCCATGGCATTTATCAGAGACTTCAAGAGGCCTAAGAACCAAAGTTAACAGGGGGAAATGGGCCATATGTCTGCTTCATTGGCTAGATCAAGGCATACGGATCAGTAGACAGGATTATTTAGATATTCTTCTTAGAATACTCATCAGGAAGCCCTCTAATTTTTGTTTTAATTTCCCACATAGTGGTTTGGAAAGAGACGTATCTTAACATCAATAACTGCTTTGGCTAAAAATCAGTTTCACAGATCTGAAATAGGTCCTTTATGTCCCTTTTCTCAAAGCTTAAATTTCCCTGAGTAAGTTATTAATTGAATTTCCAGACCTACTGGATTAGAGGAGGGAACCCAGAAATAATAACAAAATGAACCCATAATGTCTTTGAGATCTTTTCTGACAACCAAACATAACCCCATAACCACACAGCATCTCACTAACACAGGATGAATCTGGAGATTTAATATGTCAATACTGAATATCAAAGAAGCCCACATATTCTAGCATATTTTTCCTTATATGTTTACTACTGTTTTCTCACCAGGGAACCACCAGTGAGTGATTTAGTAACTACAAAATAAGCTTTTTTCACTTGAAAAATAAAGGTCCTGAGGATAGACTGACTAAAGACTGATATTTGTTTAGAGGGAACAAGATATCAATAACTTCTCCTTTCTTTCCAGATCAGTAGACTTCATTTTGTGTGCTATGTGATAGGTTGTAACAATATATTTGGTCAGTTTTATTCCCAAAGAGTTACCGACGTGATTTTTAAGAAGTTACATTTTTCTATTATTATGTTCACAAAAAACAATGCTCTCTTCAAAGGAAATGTTCTAGAAAGAAATCCATTATGATGCTGTGATGAATCTCCATCACCCCCTACAGGAAAAAGAGTTAAGGTTGTAACTCCGATTCTTTTATTCATGCTGGAAAAAAAATCTGTATTTTTGGTTCCCATCACAAGGTACTCATGAGACTTGCCTTTTGGCATCATTAAAACCCAAAAGGGGTACTCCTTCTTACAGTCCCCTCTAGAGGCTTCAAAGTCCTTTCAAACTCTCTCAAACTCATCACCTATGACTTCAAAGGCATCGGTCCCTTGTTGGTCTTTATCATCCTTGAGCTGCCTCTACCACTGAACACTCTTCACTCCCTTCTCCAAATTCTGTCTCCTTGGTCACTGTTCACCTACTGAGATTACCCCCATCGTCTCCTCATAACTCTCTGGTCCTTCTCCCTCATCTCCATCACTGACTACTCAGTGCCTCAGCCTCCTCTTAAATGTTGTGTTCTCCAAGCTTCCACCCTGGATAATCTTCTCACTATAAAATCTCATTCACCACTTCAATGTGGCAACACCCAGGTCAGTATCTTCATATCAGGACACTCAGCTGAATACCTAGATCCAGTGCTTCTAAATACCAGCAAATCAGTCCTATACAATTACCTCAGTCTTACCTACTCAAGTGGAATTCATTATCCTCATCCTCTTTCTGCTAGTCAAACTTGTTCTTTCTTCTATAGTCCTTTTTTTTTTTTTTTTTTTTGCTGTGCCATGCAGCACACAGAACTTCCCTGACCAGGGCTTGAACCTGTGCTCCCTGCACTGAAAGCATGGATTCTTAAGCACTGGACTGCCAGGGAAGTCCTCCATAATCCTTTTTAAGCTTAATAATGGTACCACCCACACAAGTATTCAAGTCAGAGGTGACTAAACTCTCTCTGAGACCTTTACACAAGAAATAATATTTGAGCTTCATTCATGAACAATAGAAACATATCAGTTTCAAAAAAAATAAGTCATTGAGTTGAGCATTTTTCTTTATTTTTTCTTTAAGTAAGTGTTAGTCGCTCAGTTGTGCCTGACTCTTTGCAACCCCATGGACTACAGTCCACCAGGCTCCTCTGTCCATGAGATTTTCCAGGCAAGGATACTGGAGTGTGTTGCCATTTTCTTCTCCAGGGGATCTTCCCAACCCAGGGAAAGAGGTGGGGGGAAAGTCACTGAGTCATAAAACAGTGTGACGTGTTGTTTAGAGACTGATAAGAAAGTATGTTTGGCCGGATTACACAGAATACAGTAGAAATTGGCAGGAGATGAAATAAAAGTAAATTGGGGTCAGATTGTAAAAGATCTTATGTATCAAGCTAAGGCTTTGTACCTTATTTTATAAGCAATAGGAGGTCTCCTCTGATCCTCAGGGGAATATCTTTTTTTAGCAACATCTTATAGCTTTCACTTTGCCTCTGATGGCTTTCAAATTCTCATCAAAGCCTGCCCTGAGCCATTCTCGGGAAACTTCAGGCTTTCAAAGAATCATTCAGTGTTTGTTACTTAAAGTTCATGGAAGCTACAATAGCATAGTACTACCCTTATAATTTTCTTAGTAAGAACATTGTAGTGAACATTTATTGTGTTAGATAACCATCACCCATTTCTCCATCTTTTGGGAATACTCAATTTCCTTTGAGGATCATCTCTCTTCCAATCAAGCCTGTGCTTCAAGTGGAGGTGATTCTTTGTCCAGCTCCTGCACTGCTTCTGCCACCAACTGGGTAATTTCATCACTCTCGACATGATAACCCTTCAAGGATATACATGATTCAATTAAAACAAATGATAGTCCAGATATTTTGTTTGCACTGCTTAGGGTGATGGGGCTTCCCTGATGGTTCAATGGCAAAGAACCCACCTGCTAATGCAGGAGACAAGGGTTCGATCCCTGGGTCAGGAAGGAGAAAGAAATAGCAACCCAATTCAGTATTCTTGCCTGGGAATTCCCATGAACAGAGGAGCCTGGTGGGCTATAGTCCAGGGGGTTGCAAAAGAGTCAGACACAGTTCAGTCCAGTTCAGTTGCTCAGTCTTGTCCGACTCTGCGACCCCATGAACCACAGCACACCAGGCCTCCCTGTCCATCACCAACTCCTGGAGTCCATCCGGTAATGCTATCCAAACATCTCATCTTCTGTCGTCCCCTTCTCCTCCTGCCCTCAATCTTTCCCAGCATCAGGGTCTTTTCAAATGAGTCAAGCTCTTCACATCAGGTGGCCAAAGTATTGGAGTTTCAGCTTCAAAATCAGTCCCTCCAATGAACACCCAAGACTGATCTCCTTTAGGATGGACTGGTTGGATCTCCTTGCAGTCCAAGGGACTCTCAAGAGTCTTCTCCAACACCACAGTTCAAAAGCATCAATTCTTCGGCGCTCAGCTTTCTTCACAGTCCAACTCTCACATCCATACATGACCACTGGAAAAACCATAGCCTTGACTAGATGGACCTTTGTTGGCAAAGTAATGTCTCTGCTTTTTAATATGCTGTCTAGGTGGGTCATAACTTTTCTTCCAAGGGGTAAGCATATTTTAATTTCATTGTTAAACAACAACTTAAGGAAATGCTATCTTTTCTATTGAATTTAAGCTTGGAAAGCTGTTAAGAGCAGAGCCAACTGGAAACCAGCTTATCCCCACCAAGAACCTGAGGATAAAATCAACACAGAATTAAACAAAAGCAAGAGATTTTCATAGCTAAATGTTGGTGCAGCAGGAGATACAGCATAGTAAATGCATGACCCCTACCTTCAATAAGCTTAAGCTATATCTGAGAAAACAATAATAAGTGAAAGAAGGAAACTGGAAAACTACTCTTTCCTATTTACACTAAAAGGAATCAAGAAAGGAAGACCAGAGTATTTGCTTCTTTTCTACTGAGATAAGCAAGAGAGCCTGCCAAGCTGCCTAAATTTGAGAAAGAGAGTTTGAAGGAGTATAAATTATGCATTCAGGCTTCATTTGTCTCTCAATTGTTTCCCTTATCTTTCGCCATCACATTCTTAAATATTAATGGGTAAGAATACTCTTACCCCTCACCTTGCCCTGACTTTACTGCAAACTGTCTTATAACCATGTTTTTTCTGTTGAAAAGGAGAAATGTTGGCATACTTATTTTAAAACAGATTGACAGGCAACTGAAAGTTAGACTGAGAAATGCTCACATGATCGGAGTGCAATCCAGGGAGAGTGATACAAAAGATGCTTAAGAAAACTGAAAAACCAGGATGTAGGCAGACTCAGTGAGACTGAAGGATAGAGATAGACCTTAAGGGAACTGGAGCAGACCAGAGTAAAAACTACCAGTATGTAAAATTATCCAGGCATACAGAGAGCAGCTAGAGGAGAGATTATATATATACAATGCTAAACAAGGGGAGAATATAAAACGGAAGTTCCAAAGAGAATTGTTTTGAACTGAACCTAGCTGCAGACCTGAGACCAAAGCACAGAGCTAAAGATCAGAAAGCCATAACTGTCTCATCCTGTAGAAGCCCCAGCACTGTTTCTGTCTGGCTCAGGCTGGATCTAGTAATGAGGCCATCTGCTCATAATGCTTGCTCCATGTGCAGCTTATGCCCAGAAATCTACACGCCTTCCAGCAAAGTCATTTTTACACTGTACTTGACAGACAGAGCATGTGTTTATGTTAAAAACACTGCAGGAAAGGGGGTACTGGGAGGATTCATAAAAGCCCTTGACCTTGGAAAAAGACAGTCATGAACCCTAAGGAGGGAGTATTAAAAAGCCAGGGGCAGTGGAAAGCGGAAGAACCTACTAGAAGCAATTCTTTAGACTCATATCATTCCATAGTAGGTAGGAACACCTGTTTGGAGTTGCTTTGGGGGAGACAAAGCACAATGGCCTTTTTCTTTGTTTTTTAAATGACTTTACTTTGTTCAGTATTTAGCTAAAAGACATACAGTCAAAAATGACTTTGAAAATATTAGTGGGGACCCCTTTGCCAACTGGATAAAGCCCAAATTATTTAACAAGATCTTTTACAATCTGACCCTAAATTACTTTGTACTAACCCTACCTCAGGCCATTTATTACCATATATACTCAAATTTTTAACAATCCACAAATATGGCATACCCTTTAATGCCTCTACACCACTGGAAGCTTGGTTTGCACTAACCTAATATTTTTTCACTCTTTCCAAAATGAATCCAAGAAAAGTTAACTTGCCCAAGATTAGAGAAATGTTGAGTGTGTGACATGATAATAAGACACCAGATATGAAAAAATAAAAAATCATCAAAATGAATGGCCATAAAATTTGAACGGAGATGCTTAGGCAAGAGATCATATGCCATGGTTCCTCACAGAATTTCCCACAAAGAGAGAACTGAACTTTGGTGTGAAAATATCAGCCTATATGAAGGGATATTTTAAGCAACTGGAATGTGTCCTTTATCATGTTTAGTGTGAGCATCTTACAAAGGACACTGTTACATTAGTCAAGGTTCTACTGATAAGGATCCTTCACAGACAGATCCTTTTGGTTTTCAGCACCAGAAATAATTGTATTTGACCTAGAAAGCTGAAATTCATTTTGTTCTATAGAAACTGAGGTCCTCATGAGTGGAGAAAGTTGGATCTCTGCATTAGCAACTAGAAAGGTTAGAACCAAGTTTGGGGCCCATCCTTCATGAGTATATGGGACTCTATGGCAGGAATCAGCAAATGTTTTATAAAGGGCCAGATGGTAAATATTCCCATCTCTAAAGGCCATACTGACTCTGTCACAGCTGTAATGTGAAATCAGCAAAGACAAAGAACAAAGGAATGAGTGTGACTGTGTTCCAATAAAACTTTATTTACAAAAACAAGCACTGAGCTGGGTTTAACCTCCTGGCTGTAGTTAAATTACCCCGCTCTATGGCATGCTTTTGTAATAACAAAGTCTTAATTATGATTCTGTTTAATTACTTTAACTTACTTTTCTCTTTGTTCTTTCTTACTCTTATATTTATGTTATATGGCTATGGCTTATGTAATTGTGCAACCATTCTGTTATTTTCTGAATCCAAGAAAGTAATAAATATTTAAATAAACGTTTTTAAATTAACTGGTTATAGGCTTGCTTTGTGGTTACATTCAAGTAAGAAAGGATATTTGCCAAAGTTAATAGGGCAATGAAACATGTCAGATGGAATAAATTATATTAAGAGTAACTTAGAAAGTAAGATTTTATTTTTAATTTTTACCTCTGTGTGTACCTCTAAGGAAAAAAGGCAAAGAAAGCCCAAGTAGAGAAGGAGGTCAAAAAAGAAGTCATGAATAGGTAAGAAAGTAGGGAGGCAATGGAGGTTGACAATAACCATTTTTCTTCTGAGTCCTTATTTCTCAGGTAGTGATATTTATAGCTTTCTAACTTTTACCAGAGTAATTTTATATTCCATAAAAGCCACTTACAATGTGCTATTTATTTCCACTGTGTTATTGTTCACACATCTCTGTTCTCAACCTCTTCACATTAATTCATTTAATACTTATTAAATATTAATAAACTAATATTATTAGATGCCAGGTATGGTTCCAGAACCATGTGTATAACTCTGAAGGAAAGAGACAAGGTCTCTACCCTTATGGCATTTGTTTCCTAATAGAGAGAAACAATTACGAAATAAATAAATAAGTCCGGTGGGAAAAGAAGGTATTGGGTGATACCAGAGCAAGAGGATAGAGTGATGGAAAACTGCTATTCTGTATTGGGGAAGATACCTGGATGAAGTATTGGAGCAAATCAGGCATGTACATGAGGAAAGAGAATCCTAAGAGAGGGAACCTCAGGTGCAAAGTTTAAAGGCTCTGAGGTGGAAGGAAAGCAGTCCCCTGTTCCTTTTTCATAGGGAACAGACTCCAGCCCCCAGGACTTCCATGAGTCCCAAAGGGCAGACTCAAACAATTGCTAATCAGGGAAGGGAGAGAAGGCAGAGAAACTGGAAGAACAGCCAGGAAGCAACAGAGCAACCTTGGAGGAGGACCCTGGTTCTGCCTCAAGGGACACATGTAACAGCATTTCTATACAACTTAAAACCTCCAGTGGAATGGAAGATGTCATCATTCTTCATTCCAGATCAAAGGAAGCAGAGAAGCTCTTCAAGAAGACCACCCAAGGCCAGATTAAAGGAACCACAGACATTCATCAGATTACCTAAAACCAGATTAAAGGAGTATAGCCCCTGCACATACCCTAATCTTATCAGCAACCTTACCCTTCAACTATTGCTGTAAAACTCTTCATCAAACACTCCTGGGTTGGGACATACAGTGTTTTAGGGCAGGGTTCCACTGTGTCCCCCTTCATCTGACAAGACATTAAGCTACCTTTTTCTACTTGACCCGAAATGGTCTCCAAAATTCAATTAGGCACCCATTCACAGAGGTTGAGGTTTCAGCATTAGGAGCCCCATGAATGCTATGTAGAGAGTATGTGGTAGGGTCAAAGGTGAAAACAGAAAAACTGATAAAGAGACTTGAAGTTATTCAGGCAAAAGAGAATGGTGCCTGAACCAGAGTGATAATAGAAGAGCTCATTTGTATTTATCTGAAAGAAGTGTTCTGGCAGAGTTTGATGACTCATTGGATGTGGGTGTATGCGAAAAAGAAAGGAGCAAAAAATGACCCCAAAGTTTTTGTTCAGGGAAAGTGGGAGAATGAATTTTCCACTTATCAAGATGCAGAATACTAGGCACTAATAGGGTTATGATAGCTTACCATGTCAGATTCATGATCTCCAAAGAAGATTTAGCTTCCAGACCAGGGACCAGGCTTGATAACTCAAGAGCTTTTGTGTAGCAGAGTTTTATTAAAGTATGAAAAGGGACAGAGCAAGCTTCTGACATAGACATCAGAAAGGGAATGGAGAGTGCCCCCATTGCTAGTGTTAGCAAGGGAGTTATGTAATTTTTAATTGGTTATTACAATACATCAAAAGAATGTCTCAAGATTGTAAAAATTTTACCAGACCCACTCCCACAGTTTACATTTTAAGATAACAGGATTAGAACTTAACAACAGAAAGATTTTACCAGACCCACTCCCATAATATACATGCTAAAATATCAGGATTAGTCAGAAGGTTTTCAGGAAGGCAAAACTGTCCTCAAGCGGGATACATGGTTGTTATATAATCTTTAGTACAGAGTTTAAACTGAGCTGTTTGTTGTGTAATCATCAGTTCCAGGCTTAAAGAAAACAAATGTTTTATGTGACTAAGACTGAGAAATGTAGAGGAAAAAAAAGTTGCTTGTCCTTTTCTCCTTGAGAATTCCAGACTCCTAACTCCTCCTTGAGAGCCCCAGACCCCTTTTTCCATCTCAGGTACCCCAGACTTCTTATCAACCTGCCTAGGAATTGACTCTCTCAGTTGGGAAGAAAAATCATGTATCTATTTTAAACTTATTAAATTTGAAGTGGCTAATCAGACATCCAAGTAGTGATGTTTGTTACATAGTAAGCTGTCTGAGTCCAGGGTTGAGAGGAAAGGTGAGCAGTAGAAATATAAATTTAAGCATAGTCAGCATATAGATTATATTTAAAGCCATAGATGGGGGGAAATCATCATGGGAGTGAGTACAGTTAGAACAGGGCAGTTTAAAAACTGAACTCTGGGGTCCTCCAGTTTTAGGAGGTTTGAGATGAATATATGAGGAATTTAATAAAGGAGAATAAAAGACAGAAGCCTGTAAAATAAGAGGAAAATGAGGAAAGAGTCTATTCCTGGAGATCAAATCTAAAAAATGTTCCAAAAATGAAGACATAATCACCTGTGTCAAATGATGCTGATAAGTCAAGGGAGATATGAACTGAGAGGTGACCTTTGATTTTGGCAACATAAAGGCCACTGATGTATTTCATTAGACTGGTGAGAGATAAAAGCCTGTTTGAACTCAATTCAAGAGTGGTAAAAGATAAAAGGCATGGAAAAATTTTCCATGTCCAGAGAAATGGACAGTAGCTGGAAGTGGACAAAATCCATAGAATTCAATATAAAGGACAAGTTATATACAGTAAATACAAAGATAGGTCATGTGGGGAAAAGTGTTTGACATCCCATGTGCTCAATCTCCCCTTGCTTCATTCTTTTCTCTCTTTCTCTCCATGATATGAATCCTACCCTCCTCTAAATCTTCCTGGACATCCAGGGTCCTGACCAGCCTTCCTATGCACTGCTGTATCAAAGCTGTCAGGACTAGAAAGGTGAATCCATTCTAAAAACTGGCTAGTAAGATTACATGGGTCTGCACTGGCAGATGTTTTGTATTTTTGACACTGATCAAAATCAATCATCCTCAACTAAAATAATAGATTCAAAATAAATGAGATCTAAACTCATCACAGCTCTGCCACCACCTCTAGCTTCCCCTTCAATCCCACTGTAAAATCCTATAATACAATGAATGAAATCACTAATTTGGAAGCTAGACAAAAGATGAAGAGGTACTTTACATCCCTGACATTCTTTTCTTATGCTATAGAACATGTTGGGTTTTATTCTGAAAAGTGCATCAATATTTGAAGCAACCAAGTTGTCCTTCAGTGAATGGATGAATAAATTCTGGTATATCCACAAGTGGAGTATTAGTCAGCTCTCAAAAGAAATGCACTTTTAATCCATGCAAAGACATGAGGGAACTTGAAATGCATATTATTAAGTGAAACAAGTCAATCTGAAAAAGCCATATATGCATGAATCCAACAGTGTCACATGCTGAAAAAGGTAAAATTATGAAAACAATAAAAAGATCAGCAGTTTCCAGGAGCAGCTGAGGAAGAAGACGTTGAGGAAGAGATCAATAGGCAGAGCACAGAGGACTTTTAGGAAGTGAAAATACTCTGTTAATTATTATCATGAATATGTCATTATACATTTCTCCAAACCCATAGAACATACAATACCAAAATTGAACCCTAAGGTAAACTGTGGTCACTGTAGGTTTATCTTTGGTAAAAATGTTCTACTCTGGGGTGAGTGATGTTGAAAAAGCAGGGGTGGGGGAGAATGCATGGGTTGGGGCAGGGGACATATGAGAAATCTCTGTACCCACCTCTCAATTTTGTTCTAAACCAAAAACTGCTGTTTGTTTTGGTTTTTTTTTTTTTAAGTCTTTAAAAAACAAAAGGACAGCAATAATCAGTGACCTAAGAAAAGTGATGGTGACTTTAACATTTAACATTTATCTACTAAATCTTTCTGGCACCTTTGATATTCAGCCATTGTGCTAAGCCTCTGGGGTCAATAGGGTAGAAAACAAAGAATGAATGAGACAATTCAGTCAGTTCAGTTCAGTCGCTCAGTCGTGTCTGACTCTTTGCGACCCCATGAATTGCAGCATGCCAGGCCTCCCTGTCCATCACCAACTCCCGGAGTTCACTCAGACTCACATCCATTGAGTCAGTGATGCCATCCAGCCATCTCATCCTCTGTCGTCCCCTTCTCCTCCTGCCCCCAATCCCTCCCAGCATCAGAGTCTTTTCCAATAAGTCAACTCTTTGCATGAGGTGGCCAAAGTACTAGAGTTTCAGCTTCAGCATCATTCCCTCCAAAGAAATCCCAGGGCTGATCTCCTTCAGAATGGACTGGTTGGATCTCCTTGCAGTCCAAGGGACTCTCAAGAGTCTTCTCCAACACTACAGTTCAAAAGCATCAATTCTTTGGAGCTCAGCTTTCTTCACAGTCCAACTCTCACATCCATACATGACCACAGGAAAAACCATAGCCTTGACTAGGCGGACCTTTGTTGGCAAAGTAATGTCTCTGCTTTCCAATATGCTATCTAGGTTGGTCATAACTTTTCTTCCAAGGAATAAGCGTCTTTTAATTTCATGGCTGCAGTCACCATCTGCAGTGAATGAATGAGACAAGGACATCTAAATTCAAAAGAGTTTATTTCCTCTCCTTTATCCATGATTACAGTTTAGAACTTTAGATATTCCTAGATCATAATCATTTGCATCAACTAAGTGTCTTTAAGACAAGCCACTTTACTAGTCATCTGAATTTGGAAAAACACGGGGAAAGTCTCCACCATTACTTTTGTATCAGTATATACATGGAGAAGGAAATGGCACCCCACTCCAGTGTTCTTGCCTGGAAAATCCCTGGACGGAGGAGCCTGGTGGGCTGCCATCTCTGGGGTCGCACAGAGTTGGACACAACTGAAGCGACTTAGCAGCAGCAGCAGCAGCAGCAGACATGGTAAAAAAAACTAGGTCTTCAGAGGTAAAGTTGAAATAATTTTTAAATACTGCTATTCTACCTAATTTTTTGGTAATATTTGAACTTGATAGTGGTGTTCAAACATCAAACCTAATAAAAACTAATAATAAGAGGAAAATTAAGTGGACTATGCCTCTGTAATAGTTGTCAATTAACAAGAGACAGGTTCTCCTAAGGTCATATTAGCGACTTAAAGTGAAGCGAAATGCTGAAAGTATAAAACACTATAGTAACATCAAAACATGTCCCTATTTATATTTTCAGGTAGCAAGCATTCTATAATACAAAAAAGCCCATCAGAATCATTTGCAAAATTTTTAATGTGAACTTTTGTTACCTTCTGCTCCTGATTATGGTACTACATCTATTGTATTTTTATTTTTGAAAATCAAGACAATTTATATGCCTGACTTGAATTAGGTAATCTCAGGTTCATTCAAGGCTCTCTTCCCTAGTCAGAACTGGATTAAAATGTAAGAAATAAATGGAAAATGCAAAACTCTTGATGAATGAAGACAAATTTAATCACAGGCATACAGCACAGGCCTATTTCAAAGAGGAATATATGTCTTAAGTATTTTTAAAAGTTAATAGGATATACAGGAAAAAATAAAAAGCACTGCATAAGCTCTCTTTAATTTTGTGTCCTTTTTTGCCCTTTCAGAGAAAGACTGGAAACAAAAATGGAAAGGTTCATACAATTTCATAAGAGACAAAATTATTTCTAAGTAGACAATTTAAGAACTACCTCTCTCCATCAGCCAGTATTTACTGAGTGATTAGGAACTCGGGCCTCCTAGGAGACCCCTGAGAGCAAATTGAAGAACCCCGCCTTCAAGGAGCTACTAGTCTAATCCAGATGACAAGTTTCCTATCCAGTGTGCCACTTCCAAATAACAGACATTGGGAGAAAATTACATTCGTTACATCACTTTTCTGCTCCATATCTTTCAGTAGGTATTTTCTATCATACCAAATTCAGATGCATTTTCTTGTCCATGTAAGATCAAATTGTTCTCTCACATTCACCTCACAACCCTGATTAATTTTAGTGCTGCTTTCTTAATTAAGCAAATGTTTTTAGTTTTACACAGCCACACACACACGAGCTTGGCCCCTGATCCCCTGACTGTCTTGGGTGGAGAATGCTGAGTAGTGGGGACTGGAAGAAAGCTTGTAGGTATGAGTGAAACCTAAGAAACAAACACCCAGTGTAGCTGACAGAGAGCCAGAACCAGACCCCTAAGCAATGACCAGCAACAGAGAATGGGAAGACCGGAAGAGGTAGGCTTAGGAGGGATAAAGCCTGTTAAGGTGTCCACTACAAGCTCATTGTTAGGGAAGGAGCCATGAAGGTTACCCTGTTTTCAATGAGAAACACTGCCTCTCCCACTGCCGTCCCTCTAGACTCCTAGTTCTCATTTTTCCCTGACATTGCATGTGATGCCCATAACTCACCTCCAGGAAACTCCCCAACTCCACTCTGATGTCGCACTATGTCCTCTGCCCTTGTATCTATTTCAAGCTATACATGTCTACCTGACAATGAGACTGCAGACAATCAGAGGGCAATGCATTACCCCACATAAAATTTCCACATTTGCTCTGACATCTAGGAACAGACGGTGTTAAAGAATGACTGCTGAATGTATGAATTACAGACATTTTAGCCCCCGACACCCATATTGTAACTGTTAGGAATATGAATTGCATGGATAATAGGTACTTATCTCTTTTGCTGTTGAGATGTATTTCATTTTCTTACATTATAACATCACTGATGTTTTAGTAAAGTTGAGTGAAATTCCTCCTTGTGCAGCCTCTGAATGCATATTATAGTGAAGAACATTAGTCATTTTCCCTGGCTGGTAGTATTAAATATTAGGGTTGAACAATTCATACTCTATGAGTAACAGCTTCTTGGCTATTTGTCCAGTTTCATCATGGTAATAATAATTTATAATGTGAGAAAGTTCTTTATAAAGCATTCTGAAAGGAAAAAACTCTTTCCTGGTCTTATATATTGTATATGTTCTGATTTTAAATGCACTGTAAGATATTAATAGCACATTCAAATATAGTTTTCAAGGCATTTTTCCTTAATGAAAATTTAATTTGTTAATTCCAAATCCATAAGAATTGGGTGATTATATTGGTAATAAAAAGCATGGGTTGAATTGTGACTTTATTTGGAAATCTCAGTCTTCATAGATTACATTTGTCCTCAAAGTTCCTAAAACCACCCACACTACCATGGATATGTAGAATGCTATCAAACAATCCCTTGACACACTTTCAAAGCCAGTCACTGTGCTGTCCTCCAAGAGTAGTAAAAAAAAAAAAAATTAAACTTAAGGGTTTTTTTTGTTGTTTAGTCTTAAGTCATGTCCAACTCTTTTGCAACTCCATGGACTGTAACCTGCCAGGCTCCTCTGTCCATGGAATTTCCTAGGCAAGAATACCGGAGTGGAATGTCATTTCTTTCTTCAGGGGATCTTCCCAACCCAAGGACTGAATCCAAGTCTCCTGCATTGGCAGGCAGATTCTTCAGCACTGAGCCACCAGGGAAGCCCTAGGTTAAGATACTTTATGCCATCTAAAAATAAAAGAATGTCAATTTCAAAATATCCTACAGTGCAGATTTTTTTTTACTAGGTCAGGTACATATTTTTACCTATAAATCATCCTGATAAGTTTTCACTGCACAGTTAAATGTCATTTCAGTTTAAGGTTTTGTTTTCTGGGGTTTCTACTTTACTTTCAGTAGGTACATTATTTCCAGTGCCTTTTTCAAAATCCAGTTTTCTAACAGAGTTGGAGTCTCTAAGTCCTTTAGAAATCTGCTAATTGTTTATTCTTCAATACATTGTTTATATAGAAAAAGAAAATGTTAGTTCTTCTCCCATCTTTACCTTATGTAGCTAGAAATTAAGTGATGATGACCATTTTGCTTTTGCTTTCTCTTTTCTATTTGAAACCCCAAAACAGATGAGTTTTAATTATGTGTTTTCCCTCATCTGAACAGGTTCATAAAACATCATTTTCCTTCTCTTGTGTTTATTATATGGTACTGCCATCTATGGATCCTACTCACAGAATAATTTTGGTTTGGGGTTTTAAAAACATTAGGATTTGGAACCAAAAAGACCATCCAGTCCTCATCTTTCATTTATAGATAAGAGATTCAAGACTCTAGGTGGCTAAATAACTACATTATAGAAACAAGGTTAGTCACTAATAAAGGCTGAATTATTACCTATACTTAATGTTTTATACCCATACAAGTGATTTTTATATTGGTTTTGTCTCTTGTACAACTTGAACAAGCAAAAATACCTCAGATGGATTGTTTTCATAAAATGAGGTAAACACAAGTTATTTTAAATATATAAACATCTAACCACCTACCATCCCTATTTTAATCAATTTGCATATTTGTTTTGAGGATTTTTAAAGAACAGGCAAAACCTCTGCATTTAAAAAAGTTTTAAAACTCACTATGTTAAAAAGACATTTGCATACAAAATTTAGGTGTTATTTAGAGATCTAAGGAATAAATTTCAATGTCATTTTCAGTTTTTTTGTAGTAATTGCCAAACACAAGGGGACCGAAGGAATTAAAAACAAAAGTGAGACCTTTATTTTTGACAGTTAACCACAAAAATATTTTGAAAGTTTAATAGCAAGAAACCCAGTGGGAAACTGACAAACTTTATATTTATTCCAAAAAAGTTCAAATTTAATAAAACACATAGGAGTATAATGATTTTTTAATCCTTTTTTTGGTGTTCAATTTAACATGCCAACATTTTATTAACAATTTTTGCAACAATACACATAAATGAGAATGGTCTCTGTTTTTCTTTTTATTCTGGCTTGGAAGGTTTTGCAGTCAAGGTTATGCTAGCATAAAATGAATTGGGAAACTTTTATCTTTTTCTGTGCTGCACACAGTTTAATTGGATATGTACAAAATGTTATTCCAAAGCCTGTTCTCATTTTAGGCCATCATACTGATTTTTCCTTCACTCACTTCTCAGGATTCCTGGAAACTGTTACTATATCCTGAATATGTTTCAGATTCTATTAAAGATGTTTTTGTTTTGTTTTGCTTTAAAACTTTATTGAGTTATAATTGATATACAAAAAGCTGCATGTATTTAATATAAACAATTTAATGAGCTTGGACATATGCATACACTCATATCACCATGGTAATAAACATATCCATCACCTCTAAAATTTTAGCTACATCCCTTTAGGATTTTTATTTTGTTCTGACCTTTTTGTCTGTTTGTTTCTATGGTAAAAACACTTAGCATGAGATCTACCATCTCAACAAATTTTTAAGTGCACATTCACTTCTTTTTCTGACATCAATACCATTATTTCCCAACTGTGTTAATGTAGTATGATGACTCTGAGATATTAACATTTCTAAAAATTATATCATTTAATTACTATTTATAACAAACACTAGAAGTTAATGTCTGTATCTTAAAAACTGAAATTAATAGTAGATCAGCCCACACTCTCCCTACTGACCTATTTTTGCATAACTAAGTTCACTGTGAAACAAGGCAGTTATGTAGAAGGTAACTATTCAGAAAGAATAATAACTAACATAAGTTGAACTGTTGAGCAAGTCATAGTAAAAATACATTATTTCTTTTTATATTTATCTTCTAAGGATATTCAGCTACTTTAATGATCTTTTGCAAGATGCAGAAACAATTTACATCAAGAAATTTCTTTACTGTATAGGCTAATTTTAAACACCCAAGACAGACATTAACTTAGTGCAAAGAATGGATCTTACCCCCAACTCCCAACAAAAAGGATTATAATGAATGTCCATTGTAAATAAGAAGATAAACCATTTCTTAATTATCCCTATGTTAAATGTGCTTGTTCTCATTTATAATTACTTTATAAACAAGGTAGGAAATAAGATAAGACTTTTTCAAATGTAACCATATTCTGTGAGCACTTAATGAAGATTTAATAACAAAAATAATTATAATTAACTTTTATAGTGCCAGAGAGTCAGTCTGCCTCCTGAGTTCAAGTTCTAAAATTATTAATTTTATTAATTTATTAATATTATAAATTTACTATAAACAAAGTTCTGAGCTAGATGCTATAGGAATTACCAGTAATATCTACTTGCTCCCCATCCCCCAAAAAACAGTAGTCTCAATAAAGGAATAATTTTATAAGTCACTGGAACACATAGCAAATCTATGCATTAGAGAGATGAAAACCAA